>NC_062290.1:7249344-8499344 GCF_902655055.1 Lutra lutra | reverse complement strand
TGTATCGTCTCCTTCTCCCTAAAGTGTACTTAATCTTTGCTTTCTTTGCACAATGTCTTTGGTTGCAAGTCATAAGCCTGAGGCAAATAAAATTCCAGTAATTTCCAAGAATGTGGTGTTGGTGCTTTCCTAATAAAGAATTTAGCTCAACGAACTGCCTCCTGTTTTTTGAGTTCCAGGGGGTTGAAACCCTTGCCTGAGTGAAGGTCTCCTGCGGAGCGCTAGGTAGGCTCTGGCCATGGACTGCTTGGTCAGGGGCAGGGAGAAAACAAAAAGGAGAGAGCTGCTCTCCTGGGAAGAACCAGGCTTGTTGCAAAGGAGAAGAGTCCATCATCTCCACCACTAGGAGACATGTGGCCAGGGACCAAGCCATGCTAAACCCAGCTCAAACGTAATTAGGGCTTTAAAGTCTGTTTCTAGCCAGCCCATCTGTATGGGAATATAGATTTATCCTATGCTATAATATGGTATGGAACACATCTGTAGTAATAGCTTTTGATTTTGAAAGATTTCACGAGATCTCAAGGGAAGGACGAGTTCCGTGCACGCCTATGCTCTCCTACCAAGACAGAACCATGGTTACTACTTTGTCCCCCTCCCCTTTTCATGAAACCGTTTTGAAATTAAGTCCCAGCCGTCATAACACTTCACCCCTAAATACTTCAGCATGCTCCTCTGTACCATTTGATCCATCCCTCTGGCTTCCACAATCCTACTTTCATACCAGAGGGAATTAACAGGGTACCTGGGTAGCTGAGTTGGTTAAGCGACTGCCTTCAGCTCGGGTCGTGATCTCAGGGTCCTGGGATCGAGTCCCCCGTTGGGCTCTCTGCTCAGCGGGGGGCCTGCTTCCCCCTCTCTTTGCCTGAACTTTTTTAAGAGAGAGAGAGCGTGCACACAAGGCGGGGAATGAACAAGTTTCCTAGTCATGTTTATTATCGTAGTCATGTTTCCCCGATTGTCACAAAACTGTCTTGCATTTATTTGTTTTGAAAAGTTTTCAAAGAAGGTTAACACCTTCTTCCTTATGGAACTCATGACTCCAGGGACCAAAATGGAAAAGTTTTCTCTCTTCTCTAATAGAGTGATAAAAACCTTTCCTAGAATCGCCCGGGGAGAATGCCACAATTCTGGCTTTCCTAATGCCAAGTATTGCCAAGTCATCCTCCTCTGAGTCCTGCAGGAAATCAGACCCACACTATGTGCATCCTCCGGAGACACTCCCTGGTCCCTGGAAGTGTGAGCTCCCCTGTCTGCATTTCCACTTAGTCTGAGCATCACAGACTGGGCTGTTTCCTCCTACCCTTTGTAGAGTTTACCAGCCACAATGGGCTTGGCGCTTCCCCTGTAAAAGGGCGCTGGGTTAGTCTTTTATTGAAGGGTTTGGTTTCAGTTCCAAGAGAAGAGCCTTATCTCACCGCGAGCCTCCATTTCCTCTACCTCGTGTGCAAATCCGACTCTTTGCAGCCTGGGAGGCTCTGGTGCTCTAAAGGCATCCAAACCACTGCCTTCGTGGTTCAGGATCGCGACCGCGTTAGACTGTTCTCTGACTCCGTTTCCCCAGCTCCCACAGACCGGCGGGGCGGCGGGGAGGCAGGGAGAGGGAGCGCATGAGCCAGAAGCCAGCCATCCTGCCTGCACTGGGGCGCTGCCCGTTTGCCTCCTCCTCGGGAAAGCCGTTTTGTTCAGCCAGAGTAGCCGAGCCCACCAGGTAGGCCTAGTTCTTTCCAAGAAAGAACTATACTCAGATAAGAGTATAGGCCAATCCACTGGATCCCTTAATGGGTTTATTTAATGACAGGATCGCTGTAAAGAAGGCACAGTTCTTGTTTCCTTTTTTGCAAGTAGGGATTGTGCAAACAAGAGACCCCAGAGCTGTGGCCAGTGCACCAGAGCAGAATCCGGACGTGAGGCTCTCGGCTCCTGGGCCCACGAGCCATGCCGAGGGGAGACATGGCTCCCGCCTCATTGATAAACCCTAGGTGGCATCTGCCCTGCCCTTGCAGACGCCACCACGCTGACAAATCAGTCCGGCTCAGGACTGTACTCCGACACCCAAGCCAAGTTCCCCCAGCCGGGTTCCTCGGCTACCCTGGCTCTTCCTGCTCAGTGACAAGCCACTCCAAGGACCAGAACCTTGTCCCTTAGACCGCAGCTGCTGCAGGAGACCCAGCCGGTGTGGACAGCGCAACTGCTCTCCGGGTGACTCCGATGCGTGCTCCAGTTGGAAAAGCACCACGGGCTCTGCCATATTGTTCATCTCTACTACTTCACCCCTGGGGAGCTACAAGGGGCCACACGGAACGTGGTCTTGATTTCTGTCATTGGTACAGGTGGACACATCCATCCCGCAACTGTCCCTGTGGTCGAATCTACCACAACAGGGATACGTGAAAAGGACGAATGTCCCCCGCCACCCCCCCGGCCCATCCCGGGACAGAGCTTTCCGGTCATCGGCGTTCCCAGGAAGCAACCTTCATTTGTGCTTGCCTTGAACCTCATTCAGTCCAAAAAGGTGTAATACGAGCTGAAAATTTTTCGGTCCACCTCACCAAAGGACAGAGACATAGTCTCCACTTATGCATAAAGGCGGTCCCCATGAGATTTTCATACGAACAGTCGATCTCCTTTTACAGATATCCTGGAAGAAGAGCCAATTCTACCCCTCTCCCTAAAATTTACTAAGTAAGAGCTACGTCAAGCCAGATAAAACACAATTGCTGTCCTTCCTCAGACTGTCACAGTGTATGAGTCACAGGATTTCACTCTCTGCTGTGCTTAGAGAGAGATGATCAAAGACGAGGGGAGCACAGCGTGAGAGGCGATGATGGATAGGTGTGGAATTGCTAGAGGGATGTTCAGGTGAGTGCCATCCATCACAGGTGTGGTTTGGAATGGCGAACTTAATGGAAAGTGGAAGGGACGTGTTCCGAATGACTGAGCCCTTTCGGTAAGAAGGCATCCATATTCGCCATCACTTGCAGTCAGGATTTTCCAAAGGGATTTACTAAATTGCATAAGGCAAAACAACGAAGTCAAGAGTATGGGGAAACCACTTTCCTGTTTATAAACACTGGGGTGGATTGTGTACAAGAAAGAGGCCTTTGTGAGCCCAAGTACTGTTATGAAGCAACGCTCACCGTGGGATTCTAAACTTCAGAGAGAACGGAGGTATAGTCCCTCCAGCAAATATATGTATTTTCTGAATTCTCTTGCAAAAGTTTTAATTAAAGTCCATTATAAAATGGACATGGGTCTACCACACCTAGTGAAATAATACCCCCCCAAATTTTATTTTTTTTAAATTTACCCCCACCAGGCAGCTAGCTTTAAGAGCCTGATGTGCTTACTCCTGTCCCTTTCTTCCTGTTCACATAAATACGTAGAATGCTATGTGTCGTCCAAGGCCGGGTCCCCAGCTGTCGCCAGCATCACCTGCTAACAGGACAAGCCGACCGTATTGCTTGCTGCAGGGAGGGAGAGTGCTACTCGATGGAGCTTCGGTAGCTTGCAGGGCAAGGTCAAGGCTGGACCTAACTGAAATTTGATTGAAGATGTGTCTTTCAATGTGGGGATTTGTTTACAACTGCGTAAAGATCATGATAGGATAACTGAGGATTGGGGGAAGTAGGAAAGCAAGGATTTTGGGTGGAGAGTCAAACGGTCCTAGGGACTTAACTGTCAGTTTCGATGCTTTATGGAAGAGTTCATGTGTCTTTCAGGAAGCTCCTATCATGAACAATAGTAATTTGCTTGGGCAAGAGTCTCCCTGAATACTACAATTGTCCTGATGACACAGCGGAATTGTAAAGTCATTTTAATGTAGATGGTAAGCTGTGGGGGAGGGGTAAACGTTCCTGTTTTTTATTCTTTTTTTTTTTTTAAGTACCATGCTACTCTCTGCACCTTGCCTTATTTTTGTCGAAGCCAACAGAGATTAAACTCATTTTTAATTTTTTTCTATATGAAAAGAACATGTTTTCCTGTTCATTTTTAAAAGGAATATGTGTACATTGTAGAAAATGTGGAAAGTAAGGGACATACGAAGGAAGAAATCACAGAGAGCCTATCCACCAGACAGAAACACTTGAGCTTCCGTGTTTCTTGGCTGCCATTTCAGGAGCTGGGACGTGCTCTCTCCCATTCACCCAACAAGAAAGCTGAACACGTGGAAAATCAACCACCCTTCTTAGATGCACCAGAGAACTGAAGTCACAGGGCAAACCAGTGTCCCGAAAGTGAGGACACAGGCAGACACAGAGAGTCCCCACTGGGTTCTCTGGACAGGGGGCCAAACGCTGCCTAGGAAAACCTAGTCTGTAACTAACGAACTCCTGGAGGCTCGGTGGGGACAAGTTTGAGAGTTCAAAACACCCGGGGATCCAGTGTCAAGAGGGGCCCCACACCTGCCTGACTTTTTCCACCAGGAGCCTATCATGTTTTCATAGTGAAGATAGGAGAAAAATCCCCTCAGTCTTGGAGCAGAAAGAGAGGGAAAGTAGCTGTTTTTAAATATATCGAGAACGTTCTGTTCTTTTTAACAAGGTTTGTCTTCACCGGAGCTATTTTATCAGAGCCTAACCAATGCGGGAGAAGGGAAATACCCAGCTCTGGTATGCTCTAGCCTTGGCGTCTCTCCGAAAGGGAGGAAAACAATCTGAGAAGCTCCTGTGACGGTCACAGCCCCAGGGACACAGGTGCTCTAAAAGACTGGGACCTGACTGGGGGGCCTGGAGAACAGGGCTCCCCCAACACCTCACCACACCCTTAGGGCTGCTGTAGAGTGACAGCAGTAAGGTTGCAAACACTATGCATCACAGGTGGTGCTTTTAACGTCTCTAGGGAAACCCAAAGATAACAAAGGAGACCAAAACAAACAAACAAAAAACAAACAAACCCCACACGCAGCAGAGGGAAGGTTAGCCCCGGACACCTACAGCTACGGCAAACAGTGAACACAGCCTAACCCCTGACAGATAAACCTTAAACATCACACTAAGGCCAATCTACCTGGTATATGAATATTTAAAATCTCACACTGAGGTCTATTTACCTAGTACATTGTTATTTTTTTCACCTAGTACATCGTATCCCATTCACGACAATTACACAGCACAGTAAAAGACCAAGAAAAAAAAACAAAAAAACAAAAAAACCCAAACCACATTTTGAAAAGACAGCATCAGAAGGAGACTAGATACGGCAAAGATGTTGGAATTATCAGATAGGGAATTTAAACCAACTAATTAATATGGTAAGGGCACTATTGGAAAAAGTGGAAAACATGAAAGAATGTGGGTAATGTAAACAGGGAGATGGAAATTCAAAGGATCAAAAGGAAACACTATAAACAAAACCAGACAAAACAAAACACTACCAGATGTGAAGAATGCCTTTGATAGGCTCATTCGTAGACTGGTCAGAGCCATGGCAAGAACCAGTGAGCTTGAACAAGCATCAAGAGTAACTTCCACAGCTGAAATCCAAAGAGGAAAAAATAAATAAAAATAAAACAGCAGCCAGGAGCGTGAGACCATTACAAAAGATGTAACATATGCATAACGGAATACCAGAAGGAAAAGAGAAAAACGAAGAAAAGAAAATGTTTGAAGCAATAATGACTGAGACGTTCCCAAAACATGATGGATACCAAATGACAGATGAGGAAACTTAAAGAAAATGGTGGGAATGCGAGCTGGTGCAGCCACTCTGGAAAACAACATGGAGGTTCCTCAAAAAGTTAAAAACATCATTATCCTATGATCCAGTAATTGCATTACTGGGTATTCATCCAAAGGATACAAACGTAGTGATCCAAAGGGGCACGTGCACCCCAATGATTATAGCAGCAATGTCCACAATAGCCAAACTATGGCAAGAGCCCAGATGTCCCTCAACACATGAATGGATAAAGAGGATGTGGTATATATATACAATAGACTATTACTCAGCCATCAAAAAGAATGAAATCTTGCCATTTGCAATGACATGTATGGAAATAGCATTATGCTAAGTGAACTAAGTGAGAGAAAGACAAATACCATATGATTTAACACCTATGTGGAATTTAAGAAACAGATGAATGTAGGGGAAGGGAAGGAAAAATAAGATGAAAATAGGCAAACCATAAGAGACTCTTAACTATAAGAAACAAAATGAGGGTTGCTGGAGGGGAGGTGGGTGGGGGGACAGGGTAACTGGCTGACTGATGGACATTGATATATTGAGCCCTGGGTGTTATATGCAATTGATGAATCACTAAATTCTACCCCTGAAACTAATAATACATGATATGTTAACTGAATTGAATTTAAATTAAAATTTAAAAAAAATAAATAAAAGAAAACCAAGCAGGTTAAATACAAAAAAATCAAATAAAAAATTAAAAAAAAATCTACACTTAGGCATATCCTAGTCACACTGAAGAAAATTAAGACAGAAAAAAACCCTGAAAAAGTCAGCATGTATGTGGGTAGAAGGCAATAACTTGCCTATACGGGATCAAGAATTGGTATTACATTGGAATTCCCTTAAAACCGGTGCAAGAGAGCGAAGAGAATACTTACATGTTGAAGGAGTCACCAACCTAGCATTCTTGAACATAATAATAAAGAAATAAGCTCAAAACAGGTTAAGGACCTAAATATGAGACCTGAAACCATAAAACTCATAGAAGAAAACATGGGCAGTAATCTCTTTGACATTGGACTTAGCAACATTTTTCTAGATAGGTCTCCTTAGGCAAGGGAAGCAAAAGCAAGCATAAACTATTAGGACTACACCAAAATAAAAATATTTGCACAGAGAAGGAAACCATCAACAAAACAAAAAGGCAACCTACTGAATGAGAAGATATTTGCAAAGCACATACACAATAAGGGTTAATATCCAACACATATAAAGAACTTACACAGCTCACTACCCAAAAAGTCAGATTTTAAAAACAGGAAGAAGACATGAACAGACATTTCTCCAAAGAAGATATCCAGATGGCCAACAGACACAGGAAGAAATGCTCAGCATCACTCGGTATCAGGGAAATGCAGATCAAAACCACAATGAGATACCATCACCTCACACCTATCAGAGTAGCTAGAATCAAAAAGACAAGAAATAACAAGTGTTGATGAGGATTCAGAGAAAAAGGAACACTTGTGCCCTGTTGGTGGGAATGCAAGCTGGTGCAGCCTCTGTGGAAGACAGTATGGAAGTTCCTCAGAAAGTTAAAAACAAGTCTCATACAATCCAGCAATTCCACTACTGCGTATTTATCCAAAGAATTCAAATACACTAATTCAAAAAGATATATGCACCCTATGTTTATTGCAACATTATTTCCAATAGTCGAGATAATGGAAGCAGCCCAAGTGTCCATCAATAGGAGATATATATATATCATATATATATAGGAGATATATATATATATATATATATATATATATATAGCCATAAAAAGAATGAGAGCTTGCCATCTGTGACAATACAGATAGACCTAGAGAATATTATGCAAAGTAAGTCAGAAAGACAAATACCATATGATTTCACTTATATGTGGAATATAAATGAACAAACAAAAGCAGAAACAGACCCATAAATACACTGAATGAATGTAGCTGGAGGGGAAGCGAGTAGGAAGATGGGCAAAATGGGTGAAGGGCCACGGCAGGTACTGGCTTCCAGTTATGGAGTAAATTCAATCACAGGAATACAAGGTACAGCAAAGGGACTAGTCAGTGGTACTGTGATAATGTTGTATGGTGACAGATGGCAGCTCCACTTGCGTGAGCACAGCATAATGTATAGACTTGTCATCTCACCATGTCGTACAGCTGAAACTGATGTAACGTGTGTCAACTGTACTTCGGTAAAAATAAATTTTATAAGAGCTTTCCCTATTACAGTGACTCAAGCATGGGCCCTATATAGAAATACTAGTTCTAGAAAAGGGCCACCCTAACAGTGTCAAAAGTCACCCCACAAGATTTCTTTGTCCTACAGCAGTGCTAAGGAATCACACTGTATTTGTAGGGCATGATGTACTTGAGGTGTTTAATTCTGAGCACGCTTCCCTTCAGTATGAATCAGCCCTTATGACCTTGCAGAATTTCAACGGACTTCCTGGGAATATTTTTGAGAGTCTGAATCCTCAATAAACAGCCTAAATAGGAAAAGTTTCCCTAGAGTTGAATATGGTTTCCACTGCTTTCAAGGTGTATTCCCAATTTTCAGCCTATGAGTTTGCTTTGATGATCTTCCTTTATAAAACACACAGAGGGTGTCCCACACCATGTCCTATGCTCAGGGCTGGGGAAATATCAGCAAGTGTAAACCCTACTACCTGTTTGCATCTCCCCTATAAGCAGGAACCCTCCCTGGCCACTCTGCTACCTTCAATCCGTCCTCCGTGACCAATGATCATGAGCATGACCTCATCACCTACTGAGCACCAAACTCTGGCTGAGCCAGAGTCAACCACAGCATCTCTTCTGTTGAAGGATGGATAGGAGTCACAACTTGGACCTGGTTCTAAGTTATTTAACTGTTTGTTCCCAAACCAGCAAGCAAACAGGGCACGATGTACACCAGATAAAGACACCAACATGCGAACACACCCCTCTTTGGCCTCCTTCAGTGACCCACAGAGGTGTATCCAAAGTTCTGTGGTCATTGCTGCTAATGCAGAGTGACAAACTCCCTGAAGAGAACAGCTCCAGTCCCCAGCCATCCTAGAGGATTTGACACTAACTAGAGCTAGCCCGTGTGCTTAACAAGCAAATACCATTCTGTTTCGTCAATGCTAAAACTCATATGTTTTTACATCTGTAAAAGACACATTAATGTTCTTTAATCTTTGGTGCTGTAATCTTGTTTGGCACCAATTTTCCCTTTTTAGAGAGAAAATCATAATGCATCTACAATTGATGATGTCTGAGCATCAATAAAATATTCTGTATTTTTTCCTTTCCTTCACACACATCATATGTAGCAAAGTAATGCACGTTCTTCTTCATTTTCTCAATTTATTTTGGAGAGCCTTCATATCAGTGCCTAAGGAATTGCCTCATTCTTTCTAACCAATGCATGCATATCACATTATGTTGTTATTATAACTTGCCTAAACAGTTCCATATTGATGGGAACTTCTGGCTGTTTCTAGTCTGTGTTTATTTATTGTTGCCAAAAGTGATAAATGCTGTGAGAAGGGTGGGAGCCAGATGCTATGGAGGGAACCTGAAAGTTTTGTGGAGGATATGAAATTTGGTGTGAGATCCAAGAGAGAGAGAGACACGAGACAAGTCAAACTGCTCTTGGAATTTGAATCTCAGTAGGCCATGGGCAAGCCACCCGCCATCTTTGACTGGTAGGGTGTGCTTAGAATGTGCAGATTGCAAATACTTCACAAGAAATGCCTGCCCTTAAGCTTCTTTTTAACTGGCCCAACCCTCTCCCCCTTGGTGATCCTGGAAGATTAACATCCACCTCAATGTCCTGAAAGGGTCTTGGAAATAGTCATTAGAGTTGACCCTTGAACAATGTGGGCTTGAACTGCCTGGGTCCACTTATACGTGGATTTTTTTTTTTTCAATTAACACAGTCAGGGTAAATGTATTTTCTCTGCCTTATGGATTTTATTAATGTTTTCTCTAGTTTACCTTACTATAAGAGTAACATATAACATATAAAATATGTGTTGCTGACCTGATGTTATCAAAAAGGCTTCTGGTCACCAGGAGGCTATAAGTAGTTAAGTTTGGGGGGAATCCATAGTTGTACATGGATTTTCTACTATGCAGTGGGTCAGTGGCCCTAACCCCCCACATTGTTCAAGGGTCAACTGCACTCCCTTCTTCAGGCTGACATATGGCACGTGGGAATAGATATATAAGAGGAGGTATTGAGGGTCTTTAACTATTTGAGGATAACGATTTAGGTAAGACTGAGAAATTTGCAGTAGGTTCCTAGAGAGAAGGGAAGGCATGAATGTTAAAGAGATAGACCAGGGTAGCAGGAACTAACAAAATGAAGAAAGTGAAGTCAAGATGGTCCTAAGCTTCAGAAACCATCCAATCTCTTCCTGTATTTGGTCTTGGGAATACCAGGTATTTTAAACAGTATATTACACTAGCATTTCAGTTCAGAGTGGAGGCTAATTCCTTAATGCATCTCCTTCTCCTCTATAGTCCCCCTTGAGTTGTGAGAATTGCAATATTGCCTGTGTACTGCTGTAAGCTTTTAGAGAGAGAGACAGACAGACAGACAGGCAGATAAAAGGTTAAAGACATAGATTCACTTAAAATCTTTGCAACATCCTCCAGGTAGACACCACTAGTCCTGTTTTGGAGAGGTGACCTGCCCAGGGTCACCCACCTGCTAAGTAGTAGAGCTGGGATCCAATCTTCAAGCAGACCAGCTCCACAGTCCTTTCTCTGAACTAGGACTGCAACCGGAACTGCAGCTGCCTCTCGGTGTCTCTTTTCTCTACTGGACCATATGCTCCGTAGAGGGCACAGATTACATTATTCATCTTTGGGTGAGTCCTTCTCCTCCACCCACCTGAGTAACAGGCACCCAAAACTATATTACGCAGAACACCCCAATGTCAATGCCAGCCAACATTCCCACGCTGGATTACTCCCCGTGGTCTGTGTGTGGATAGTCAGGCCCCTCTCCAGTGCATGAGCCACCCTTCGGCCAGTGTGTGTCTAAAATACCAGACTGATCATACTTCCCATTGGTTCTGATCACTGCGAGGTTTCCTAGGAGCATAGTATAGGTCTTCAGCACAGCTTACAAAGCCCCACAAGGCTTGTTTACCCTTACCTGCTTCAACCTCACTATCCCACACTCCCTGCCCCACGAACGACACCCTAGGCCAGCACTGAGCAGTGGAAATCTAACATACATAATTTTAAATTTCCTACTAGCTGCATTTTAAAACATGAAAAGAAACAGAAGTTAATTTTAATGGTATCTTCTATTTGACCCAATATATTCCTAAAATGCTATTTCAACATGTCATCAATATACAAAGTTAGAGGTATTTTATTTTTTTACAAAAAAGTTCTGAAAACCAGCATGTACCTTAGGTGTGGAGTATGTCTCGGTGGGGACTAGCCACATTTCCAGCGCTTATTAACCACATGTGGCCCCCATATTTGCCAGTAGGGCTGGACACCAAAGGTTCTCAAACTTGAGCTGCATCAGAATCACTTGCAGGGCTTGTTGAATACCAGATTGCCGGTTTTATCCCTAGGGTTTTCGGTTCATTAAGTGAAGGCAGGCCTGAGAATTTGCATTTTTGACGCTTTCACAGGTGGTGCTGATGGCGGTCTCTGAACCTTTCTGAACCATCGTTCTAGATCAGAGATTATAAACTGGGGCCCTCAGGATGCATCCAGCAGGCAGGCCAATTCATTCAGACCACACAGTGTTTTAAAACTTTTGTGGAGTAATTACCAACATTTTAAAATAGCCAGATTTCTCATAAAAGCCTGACCCCAAGCTTCTGTTGAAAATTTATAAATCTAATTTTGCAGGGTTGTATTTCTGCCTGGCAATAAGCACAAGGAGGCAAATCACAAGCACGCTGTCCTGAACGGTCATGAAAGCCTACTGCACTCTTTTACAATATGGAGGTCCCCACTGTGACTGAGTTGTCATCCCCAAACCTAGACCTTCTGGACTTCTCCCAGTACCTAAATACACCGAGCTCTCTTTTATCTCTGTGACTTCCTACATCTTGTTCTCTCCGTCTGGAACATTCTTTCCAACACCACCACATCAACCTGGCCAACTCCCACTCGCCATTCAAGGCCCAGCTGAGATGTCGTTTTCTCCAGAAAGTCTGATCTGCTCCCCTGTGACTATCTGGGCTTCTTCTGTGCGCTTGTCCTGTCAGAGCTCTCACACAGAGCTCTACCTCCCGCTAGCTTATTTGTCTTGCTCATCATTATATGAGGTTCCTGAGGGAAGGGAATCGCTTTCTTTCTTTTTTTTTTTTTTTTAAAGATTTTCTCTTTTCATGAGGGACAGAGAGAGGCAGAGGGAGAAACAGGCTTTTCACAGAGCAGGGAGCCCGACGTGGGACTCGATCTCAGGACTCTGGGATCATGACCTGAGCCGAAGGCAGACGCTTAACCAGCTGAGCCACCCGGGCACCCAGGAATTGCTTCTTTCCTATTCACCACTCTATCCACAGTGTCTGGCCCACCCTCAGAATGGCACACAGCTGGTATTTCATAACTATTTATTGACTACATGGATAGATAAAGACGTAAAAAAGCTAGAACAGGTCTTTAAAATAATATCGCCCAATTTTTTACTTTCCTGTACGTGGCTACAGTGAAATCTTAGCTTTATTCCCAATTTTAGAGGGGACAACGACAAAAGAGAAAACTGTAAATTGTCATTTCTCTTAAAGCTACAGTGCAAAAATAAATAAATTCAAGCTTACTTAAAATGTTCCACCAGCCTGAGCTTAACTTCACCCTGCTAGAATTATTGAAAGCCCACAGGAATGAAATTAAGTACAATACCACTGGATTGTCAAGTTATAGACTTCTGCTCAATTTACTGCATGTTCTGCATGTCATCTACACTGTACCATCATTTTATTGGTTTAAAAACCAAGAAAAATCTTTCCTCAAATGAAAAGAGTCAACATTATTTCACAGAGTCTTGGAATATGGCCCTGTAAGTTTGCAGGAGGGAGAGGAGAGAGAAGACAGACTGATACCCGCTATCTACACCAGCCAGTGTATTGGGTACTTTGGAAATCACAAAGATATAAAGGTAGAAATTCTACTCTTAAGCAGTTCATCACCTAGTACAGAAGATAAGTCATAGGACACAGAGAAATGTAACATAAAATAGGAAGAGGCAAGTGTGTCCGGTGACAAGTGAAGAATGTCACATGAGAACTCAGACAGTAAAAAGTTCTCCCAGCTTGGGCTGAGAGCTGCAAATCTTACACGGTATAGGTAGCATGTGACCTGATCTTGTACTGAGATTGAAAAGATCTATGTCCTTCGGCAAATCCCATTTCTTCTCAAACACATTGAGGAATACACGGCAATCTCTCTTTCAAAATTCAAAACATATGAGGAAGTTGGTTAGTTTAAGAGAAAACTGCTTGACGACTCTAGAAACAAGGATTTTAGACCCGGCTCTGCCAGGAGCTAGTTTGTGACCTTCAAGAAGTTTCTTGATCTCTCTGGACAGAGTTTTCTCAGCTGTAAGCTGCACAGATAATAAATGATCTCTCAAGTCCTTTCTGGCACTCGCATTCACTGTCTATATTCTAATTTTTTATGTTGATTAGGCTTTTGTGGTTAAATGCAATTAGTTTTGCTATGTGCTTCACAATACAGACTTTGCAATTCTTCATTATGCACAGAGGCAGTCATGTCTTATTGCTTAGGAGACAAATGAATTGTCAACTTTATATGAGGAAAATGATCAGCGATTATGTGTCTGGAGGGGAAAAGTAACTCTTACATTCAACAGTGGGATAATAACTCAAGTAGGTCTTGAAAAGACTATTGAAATGTTCTTTCGAGTCAGATAATTAAAGAAGAAGAAGTGCATGACTAGGGTCTCAAACGCAAACAAGCAAGGCATATCATTAAATAAATGGTATTTCATTAGCCCCGACCAGGTAAAGGGGGAAGAGGAAGGAAGATCATGCTGATATATTTTGTCCAATTGGTTAAATCTTAGAAACAGCATTCAATCTATTTTAAGGAAAACATTTGCCTGGCCAGAATTTGCATCCTTCCTTGTTTATTTAATACCTATGTCGCTGGTAGGGATATGTGTTTCGAAGCAATGCTCAAACAAGTGAAATTGAAGAACCCAGGAGCAGACAGATGGAAAGTCCATTGGAAAACCTCCATGTGACATCAATACCGGTGATATTTCACTTAACCTGGCTCTAAACCACACAGTGTTTGCAATTAAGAAATACACATTATTTGGTGACACTTTACAGACGAAGATGGAGTTACTCCCGGACCTACCAAAACCACTCTCCTAGAAGCAAGCTTGTGGACACAGGAAACTTCAAATTGATCTGCTATTTTTTAAAGTAAGGTGCCTTGCTGAAATTTGAGAACAGGGCAGCAACAGTTCCCAAACAGTGGGCTGCTTAAAGCAGCATGGGTATTTCTGTGTCTTTCCTTTGGAGCGACAATAAAAATACCGTCTTCTGATCCATGGAATGAAAAGAAGTCAAAAGCAAGAGGAACTGTACAGCTCAGGGGAACACCCAGGGGTTTGGCTCCTTGTTCTTCCAAGCTCAGGCGTTGGTTTGGCTGCCTCCCAGCAGGTCTGGAAGTCGAAGCAGCCATGAACAAGAAGGTCAAGTCCTAGCGGCAAACGTGATCTGGGGATCTGGAGGAACAGGACCAGGACGCAAAAGGGTTTGGGTCATGGAGAGCTGACCTTAGGGGAGTTGGGCCAAAAAAAATGTCCAGAAAGCTAAGGTAGAAAGGAGGAGAGAGAGCATCAGAAAGGTCACCCAAGGTCGGAACTAGTGAGGGACTGAAGGTGAATTAAACCCCACAGTCTTGCCTTCTTAGTTCACTGGATAAAGACGGGCAGGGCTTTTATTTTACTTGGAAGGGAGAGTAGCATGGAGAGATCTGGAGCCACATGGATGTGGACAGAATCCCAATGAACCATGTGAGAAAATGAGGTAATACTCATCAAATGCCTGACACATACTTGACACCCAATGAGTGTCCATTGTCTTCTCTGTCATCACCCCGGCACCCCCGTATCTACTGATAAACACCGCTCATAACTGTTTTCCATTTTCACGACAAGGTTCAAGAATCATCTTCCTTGACAATATGCAAACACATGGAAAAGACAATCTATGTTTACTTAACCGTGATGTGTTGGCTTTTAAGTGTTTGACCCAACCTTTTATTAAATGGTAACACTGGATAGCTTTATTGTGGCTTAGTAGGTATTAAGGATGGGTCCAAATGCTATTTTAGAAATAATTCTCAAAATGAGTCTGCAAGGTAGAGAGTATTGTATTTCTATTTTACCCGCGAGGACAGCGAGCATGGAGCTTTCAACAGCTTGTCCAAGGTCACGCAGTCCCTGGCAGAGCCAGGAGTCGGGCAGACAGTGTGGTGCCACAGCCCTGCCCTGTTCTTAATCCCTTGGCTAGGCTGCCGACCAACCTGCTCAGGCTCTTCTTCATTAAGTGCATAGCATGGGGATCTAAGATATTATTAATCGGACTAGGATCGACGGAAACACAAAAACATCTGAGCTCATGTATCATCAACTTCAGAGACAAATTAAAATTTGTCCTGGGGAAAGACTACGTCAGAGTGATGACAAATCCTCAGCAATACAGTAAGTTAATCGGTGTGTCCCTGTCCTTCCCCCCTTCCCCAGAAGCTTGTGTTTCTACAACTGAATCTCAGAAGATACAATTCAGTGAATCACATGTTAGTCTATGTACTTACCGTTCATTCACCACAAGTGAATGAACAGAAGATGATCTAAAGCATGCTAACCCAGGTAGGGCATCAAAACACACAGGAAATAGGACTTTGCCCCAAATACTGAGCAACCTCGGAAAAGTATTACAGCCAACATGATAAATGAACTAAAATTAAATATCATTAACCCACTATTATTTTTGGTTCAGTTCAGCACAGCAAACATTAGCCAGTGAAGAAATTGAAGGGAAAGATTATTCTGTTTGAGACACAACCTTCAAGCAGCCTCAAGCACTTTAGAAACCCTATTTAGGGACACCTGGGTGGCTCAGTGGGTTAAGCTTCTGTCCTCGGCTTGGGTCATGATCTCAGGGTCCTGGATCGAGCCCCACATCGGGCTCTCTGCTCAGCAGGGAGCCTGCTTCCCCCTCTCTCTCTGCCTGCCTCTCTGCCTACTTGTGATCTCTCTCTCCCTGTCAAATAAATAAATATTTTTTTAAAAAAGGAAACCCGGGGCGCCTGGGTGGCTCAGTGGGTTAAGCCGCTGCCTTCGGCTCAGGTCATGATCTCAGGGTCCTGGGATCGAGCCCCGCATCGGGCTCTCTGCTCAGCAGGAAGCCTGCTTCCTCCTCTCTCTCTACCTGCCTCTCTGCCTGCTTGTGATCTTTCTCTGTCAAATAAATAAATAAAATCTTAAAAAAAAAAACTATTTTAAAAAAGGAAACCCTATTTAATTATAACAGTAGATATTCTGGTTATTAACAGATATGTAATATTAATACTGTAGTTGTTGTAGTTTGGGGTGCCTTAGCAGCCCATCTCTCTTTCTTTAGAACTTCCCCTTTCCCCAACATCCCCTGTCCCTCCCCTAGGGTGAAGGAGTGAGCGCTGGAAGCTGTCCCTGTGGCTACAGTCATTTGGATGAATGCATAGGCCAAATGCATTTTTTCTCTTGGGAATTTATGTGAAGACACAGAGACCACATTTAGGTGTTGCTGGAGTCGTGCCAAAGACAGAACCAAAAAACTGAGCAAACACAGAATCTAAAGTAGAAGAAAGGAGCAGATACCCACAGAGGTTCAGGGCTAAGTGATTAGACAGACTCTGGAGAGACCCAAGAGTTCCAGACTTCATAGTTTTAGTACCTAGGTGACCCACTGGAGGAGACAAAGAACCCAGACTCATAACTTGAAAAATAACACCTGGTGAATCACATGAATTGCATCACCCAAGGAAAGCGAGGAGCTGTTCGCAGATCAGCAGGGACAAAGGCCCCCCAGATGCTCCGGTAGAGGAGACAACTCCCATTGCTCTGCCAGGAGGGGGAGATGAGGCAGGCCTTGAGCTCATATGGCAGCCCATTTTTAAGGGGCTCTTTAGAAGAAAAGATTGCAGTGTTTGTCATTAAACTATTCTAGATCTATACTGCACTGAGAATTTTAGTTTCCTTCTCTACTGACACGGGGTGCAGACTTACTATGGATGGGCTGATTTCTTTATCTATGTGGCTGTCCTTGGTGACTACTCCTTGTATGTGCAATAAAATCATCTCTTGTAGTCTCTCATCCTGCTCATCGCCTTCACTGCCATCTCAGTTGGGTTCTTCCACCAGCAGACCCAAGACAAAGATCTGAGTGCAAGCAGTTTAGAAGGTGATCCCAGGAAGCACAGGCAGGGTCGTGGGGAATGAAAATAAGGAGGAGAAGAGAGTCAAGGCAGTGTTTGCTAATGAGGTTACTGCTGTGGGGACAATCCCACTGGGGACCTCTAAGAGGCTATGCAGAATGTGCCACAGAGCTGTCCTATCACAACAGTGAGGAGCTAAAATATTTACTATCCAACTCCTGCTGGCCACTGTTTGAGGCTCCTCTGTAAGGATGGTCAACTCTCCAGCATGTCCGGCCTGGACTGCACACGCTCCCACAGCCAGAGGTCACCCTCCAGTGGACTAGCAGTAAGATTCCATCAGGAGGCGGGGGGCGCCTGAGTGGCTCAGTGGGTTAAGCCTCTGCCCTCAGCTCAGGTCATGGTCTCAGGGTCCTGAGATCGAGCCCCGCATCAGGCTCTCTGCTCAGCAGGGAGCCTGCTTCCTCCTCCCTCTCTGCTTACCTCTCTGCCTACTTGTGATCTCTCTCTCTCTGTCAAAGAAATAAATAAAATTAAAAAAAAAAAAAGATTCCATCAGGAGGGAAGGATCAATGAGTGCTGAGGAATGGGGGTGGGGGTCCAAGAGCCCTTGCTATACTCCCTCATGTCTCTCTACTTAAGCTTAAGGGAGTTCCTCTTCTTTGCAACCAAGCTCTTTCAAGAACAATTCCACCAGAAAAACCTCTGGTAGCTAACCTTAATTCATGTTGTTTCTTGAAAAACATATAATAAATCCATAATTCAAAAAAAAAAAAAACCCCTCATATCTTTCATTAATTCTAACTGGACTCCCTTCCTACAGCCCACCCCACCCCAGCTGATCTGAATTAGTGTCATTTTATTGCATTACTAAGAACTGATTCTATATTGTAAAAACTTCAAGAAAAGTTAACAGGAAGGGAACTGAAATTGGACTTAAATCTAATGGACCTGACAGTTTCCTTCACTAGCAAAGTCTCCTTTCATTAATTGTTTATAGTCTGGTGGCAGTCCCGTGTCATGAATTAGGAGAGCTGCACAGGCCATCCATCTCCCATCCTAGGAATTAATGACCACACGAGACCAGACAGAGATGACTAGATGCGTGATTCGCAAAGTCTCTCAATGTTTACTATAAAAAATAGCAAGAGGGATCAAAGTCAGTGAGAGAAAAGTTCATTTTGCTCTGTGGAAAAATGGAACAGACTCCAAAGGCCTGGACCCAAATGTGATAATTTATAGTCCCGCTTCAGCAGGAGTCCTCCTTAACACTGTTAGTGATTATTAAAGAAGCATGATAACCCCACTGTTGTATCAAAGAGTAGACTTTATGAGTTACAACAACATGATTCAAGACCATGCAGGAGGAGAGCTCGGAATTACAAGGGTGTGGCCCAGTGTTTGGAACCGAGGCCCGATGATGTGTTTGCTATCCGAACAAATGAATAACACATGCGAGCCTTCCAGTTTGAGGAAATTTCAGTTGTAGCAAAGATAAACAATGCTAAGAAACTGACTCCTCTAGAACATCTTTCAGAAACCAGTTGTGCTTTTACACTATTTCAATTCATGTATCTAGAATCCTCAAGAATCCGAGGATTAGAAAAGGACCTCGGAGTACAGTGGGAAAGCAGTGAGTACAGTGCTACATAGAAATTCAGGGGCTGGAGGGGCACCTGGGTGGCTCAGTGGGTTAAGCCTCTGCCTTCAGCTCAGGTCATGATCCCAGGGTCCTGGGATCGAGCCCCTCATCGGGCTCTCTGCTCAGCGGGGAGCCAGCTTCCCCCCTTCTCTCTCTGCCTGTCTCTCTGCCTACTTGTGATCTCTGTCTCTGTCAAATAAATAAATAAAATCTTTAAAAAAAAAAAAAAGATATTCAGGGGCCAGAATAAACGGTCTCTAATCATATGGGTCATCTTCAGTGTGTTGCTTCCTCTCTCTCTTGTACTAAGTGAACTCTACTGCTCTTTCCCATCTTGTGTGTCATCAATTCAACATGTCACATTTGAGTTCAAGGTAGCAAGAGTCAGGCATCATGTCTTACAGTGGTGATTGAGGGAGAAGATGGCCCTAGCACACAAAAGGTTAGCACGGACTACTTGGCTATGGAGAGGAAGGAGGCAGCCTCTGTTTCTTGATTTGTCTGTGATAGGCAGTGACCTGTACTGAGGTCCCAAGGCCAAAGGAGACAGAAGAGACATCTAGATGGTTCTTTCTGCAATGAGGACTCTTGGAGGGAGGGGCTCTAATGGGTTAGGTCTCACTTCCTCTAGTCACCTCCGGGCTTCCAGCTACTGCCCCCACACTGGGAAATGGGAAGCTCTAGCTAAGTCAGCACACCAGTCATTTTTCAATAGCCTGATAACCAGAGGCGGGTGAGAGAACCCTATTTTCCAACTTTAAGCAGGTTCTTTCTTTTTCTAGAAGCTAGGTTTTGAATTCATCTTGGGGGTGAGAGCTGCGAGGACTTTGGCAGGGAATGGAAAGGCTGGGGAAGATCACATTTTGAGACTTTTAGTCTTGTAAAACTAAAATCATTGTGATGATACAGTTTGAGACTGGAGGTCACTGTTCGCCGTCTATGGGCAGAACTCAGCTATGAAATATGCTTCCTTTCCTTTACAAAAAATAGATGGTTTTTTTAGAGCCGTTCTGGGTTCACAGCAAAATTGAGCAGGGGATCCAGAGATTTCCCATAGACTCTTCCCCACCTCCACACAGCCTTCCTCATTATCCCCATCTGCGACCTGAGTACCGTATTTGCTCTAAATGATGAGCCTACATGGGTACAACATCACCACCCAAACTCGATAGTCTACATTCGTGTTGGACATCCTATGGGTTTTGACACACGTATAATGGCCTGTATCCACCATTATAGCATCACACAGAAGAGTTTCACTGTCCTAGAAATCCTCCCGGCTTTGTCCATTCTCCCCTCCTTCCTTCTTTCCCTTGGCAACCATTGATTATTTTACTCTCCCCAGAGTTTTACTTTTTCCAGGGAAACACATAGGCAGACAGTTGGAATCACACAGTAGGGAACCGTTTCGGATTGGCTACTTTCACTTAGTAATATGCCTTTATGTTTCATCCCTGTCTTTTTATGGCTGGACAGCTCATTCCTTCTTTAGCACCGAGTAAAGTGCTGGATGTGCCACCGATTACTTATCCACTCACCTCCTAAAGAACGTTTAAGTTGCTTCCAAGTTTTGGCAACTATGAAAGACGTAGCTCTTAACATCTGTGTGGATATAAGTTTTCAACTCCTTCGGGAAAATACCCAGGAACCCAGTTGCTGGATGATATGGTTAGTTTCCAAAGAAAATGTTAAGCTGTCTTCCAAAGTGGTGGTACCATTTTGCATTCCCATCAGCAGTGAATGAGAATTCCCATTGTTCTGTATCCTTCTCGGCATTTGATGCTGTCAGTGTTCTGGATTTTGGCCATTATAATCGTTGTGGAGGAGTATCTCATTGTTGTTTTATGTTGCATTTCCCTAAGGACATATGATATGAAGCATCTTTTCATATGCTTATTTGCCATCTGTTTATCTTCTTTGGTGTGGTGTCTGTTAAGGTCTTCTCTTTTTAATCCAGTTGCTTTCTGATTACTGAAATTTAAGAGTTCTTCACGTATTATAGGTCCTTTATTGGAAGTGTCTTTTGTAAATATTTTCTCCCAGTCTGTGGGTTGGAATGGTCTTCCTGTATCTTGGCATGGTCTTCCACAGAACAGAAAATTTTAATTTTAATGAAGTCCAGCTTCTCAATTATTTCTTGCACGGATCACGTCCTTGCTTTTGTTTACAAAAAGACCTCACCAAATCCAAGATTATCTAGATTTTCTCTCTCTTTTATCGTTCAGGAGTTTTATGGATTTGCAGTCTACATTTAGGTTTCTGAGCCATTAATATTTATAAGGGTGTAAGGTTTGTGTCTAGATTTTTTTTTTTTTTTTTGCATGTGAATGTCCAGTTGTCCCAGCATGACTTGTCCAAAAGATCATGCTTTCTCCATTGTATGGCCTTTGCTCATATGTTAAAGATTAGTTGCTTATTTGCGTGTATCTATTTCTGGGCTCTTTATCCCGCGTTATGGATCTGTTTGTCTACTCTTTCACCAATACCATGTTGTCTTGACTATTGCAGCTTTATTATAAGTCCTGAGGTCAGACAGTGTCAGTTCACCAACTTTTCTCTTTCCTCCAACACCATGCTGGCTATTCTGGTTATTTTGCTTCTGCAAAATTCTAAGTTTTAGAACTAGCTTGTCCATATCCACAAAATAACTTGCTAGCTTTTGATTGGGATTGCATTATAAATCTATAAGCCAAGTTAAGAAAATCAGACGTCTTCATAATATTGAATCTTCCTTCCCATGAAAATGGAATATCCTTCCATTTATTTGGTCCTTCCATTTCCTTTCATCAGAGTTGTGAAGTTCTCCTCAATATAGATCTTACACAGTTTTTTTCTTTTCTTATACACATTTTTATTAGATTTATACCTAAGTATTGCATTTTGGGGGGTGTTAAATGTAAATGGCATTTTGTTTTTAATTTCAAGTTCTATTTGTTTATTGCTGGTGCACAGAAAAAGGATTGACTTTTGTATATTAATTTTATATACTACAACCTTGCTATATCTGTTTATTAGTTTCATTTTTGGTTATCAATTCTTTTGTTTTTTTTTTTTAATACAGATAATCACATCATTTGCAAACAAATACAGTTTTACTTCTTCCTTCCCAACTTTTTTTTTAATTGGATTAGCTAGGTCTTCCCGTATGATGTTGAAAGGAGTGGTAAAAGGTGACTTTCTGGGATTATTCCTCATCTTAGTGGGAAAGATTTGAGTTCATCACTACTAAATGTGATGCTAACTGTAGCTTTTGTGTAGATGTTCACTATCAAGTCAAGGAAGTTCCTCTCTATTCCTAGTTTGCTGAAAAATTTTATCATGAATGTGTGTTGCATTCTGTCAAAAGCATTTTTTCTGTATCGAAATTATCATGTGATTTTTCTACATCAGTCAGTTGATGTGATGGATTAATTAACATTTGAATATTGAGGCAGCCTTGCACACCCACTTGGTTGTGGTGCCACTTGGATTCAGTCTGCTAATATTTTGTAGAGAATTTCTGTATTTATATTCATTAGACTTACTGATCTGTACTTTTCTTGTCATGTCTGGTTTTGATGTTAGGGTAATGTTGGCCTCAAAGAGTACATTAGCAAGCATTCTTTCTCCTTCTATCTTCTGAAAAGATTGCAGAGAATTGGTATAATAACTTCCTAAATGTTTGGTAGAATTCACCGGGAAACCCATCTGGGACTGATGTTTTGTTTGGAAGGTTTTTAACTATTAATACAATTTCTTTAACCGATAAAGGCCCATTCTGATTGTCCAATTGTCTATTTCTTCTTATGTGAGTTTCAGCAGATTTTATCCATTAAGGGACTGATCCATTTCATCTAGGTTATCACATTTGGGGATACAGTTTTTCATAGTATTTATTTATTATCCTTTTAATGACCATGGGACCTATAGTGATATCTCCTCTTCCATTTCTAAAATTAGCAATTTGTGTTCTCTCTCTTTGTTTCTTAGCCTGGCCAGAGGCTAATCAATTTTATTTATCTTTTCAAAGAATCAGGTTTTGGCCTTAATGATTTTCTCTACTGATTTCTTGTTTTCAATTTCATTGATTTATACTTAATTTTCTTCTTATTTTGGACTTAATTTGCTCTGCTTTTTTTAACCTAAGGTGAAGTTTAGATTACTGATTTTAGATTTTTTTTTTCTAATATGTACATTCAGTGCTATATATTTCCGTCTAGGCATTGTTCTGCCTTGTGCTACAAATTTTGACAAGTTGTGGTTTTTTTTCATTTAGTTCAAAATATTTTTATTTCTCTTGAGATTTCTTCCTTGTCTCATGTGTTATTTAGAAGTTTGTTGTTTAATCTGCAAGTATTTGGAGGATTTTCCAGCTATCTTTGTGCTGTTGATTTTTAGTTTAATTCTATTATGGTCTGAATGGAGACACTGAATGATTTCTATTCTTTTCAATTTGTTAAGATGTATTTTATGGCCCAGACTGTGATCAGTCTTAGTGAAAGTTCCACATGCAGTTGAGAAGCATGTGTTTTCTGATGACGCTAGATGAAGCAGTTGACAAAGGTCAAATACATCCAGTTCACTGCTGGTGCTACTGAGTTCAACTGCATCATAATGATTTGCTACTTGCAAGTTACATCCATTTTTGATAAAGAGGTGTTGAAGTCTTCAACTCCTATTTCCCCCTACAGTTCTGTCAGGTTTTCCCCACATAGTTTAATCCTCTGTTGGTAAGTGTATACTTCAATAAGTATAGTAAAAATAACAATAATAATAATATAATAATAATAGTATAACAATAGCAAATATAATAATTTATTATATAATAATAAATATAATAATAGTATAATAATAATCCTTAATAGAATTATTCAGTCTTGGAGAACTGTCCCCTTTATCATTATATAATGCCCCTCTTTTCCCTCTGACAAATTTCCTTGTTCAGTAGTCTACTCTGAAATTAATATAGCTACTCCCAATTCAGTTAGTATCAGCACGATAGATCTTTCTTCCTCCATTTAATTTTAATCTCTACATGTCTTTATATCTCAGGTGGGTTTCTTATAGACAACAAAAAGTTAGGTCTGGGGACACCTGGGTGGCTCAGTGGGTTAAGCCGCTGCCTTCGGCTCAGGTCATGATCCCAGCGTCCTGGGATCGAGTCCCACATCGGGCTCCTTGCTCAGCAGGGAGCCTGTTTCTCCCTCTGCCTCTGCCTGCCACTCTATCTGCTTGTGCTCACTCTCGCTCTCTCTCTCTCTCTGACAAATAAATAAATAAAATCTTTAAAAAAAAAAAAAAAGTTAGGTCTGGATGCTTTCTGACAATCTGCTTCAACTGGCATATTTAGACCACTGACCTTTACATTAATTACTGATATAGTTGGGTTAATACCTTCCATATTTGCTACTGTTTTCTATTTGTTGCCTTTTTTTGTTTGTTTCTATGTTTCTGTCTTATAGGTTTTGTTTTGTTTTTGTTTTTTATTTTTTATTTTATTTATTTTTTTTAAAGATTTTATTTATTTATTTGTCAGAGAGAGAGAGGGAGAGAGAGTGAGCACAGACAGAATGGCAGGCAGAGGCAGAGGGAGAAGCAGGCTCCCTGATGAGCAAGGAGCCCAATGTGGGACTCGATCCCAGGACGCTGGGATCATGACCTGAGCCGAAGGCAGCTGCTTAACCAACTGAGCCACCCAGGCGTCCCTTAGGTTTTTTTTTTTTTTTTTTTTTTTAAGGTTTATTTATGGGGGGCAAAGGGGCAGAAGAAGAGGGAGAGAGAGAGTCTAAAGCAGACTACTAGCTGAGCACAGAGCCCAGAGTGGGGTTGGATCTCAGGCTCCTGAAATGATGAACTAAGATGAAGTCAAGAGCCTTAATTGACTTCATTGCCTAGGCACCCCTGCCTTTTGTGTTTTTAATTGAGCATTTTAATTGAGCATTTTAAATGTTTCTATTTTCTTTCCTTTCTTAGCCATTTTATTATTATTATTATTTACTTTTTAAAATTAGTTGGCCTATTTCCATTGAAATATTCTTTCCTGCTTTGTTGAAGATTAGTTAACCATAGAGTTGAGGGTCCATTTCTAGGTTCTTTATTCTGTTCCACTGATCTATGTGTCTGTTTCTATGCCAGTACCATGTTGTTTTGGTGATTACAGCTTTCTAATATAGCTTGAGGTCCAGCATGGTGATGCCCCCAGGTTTGGTTTTCTTTTTCGACATTCCTCTGGCTATTCAGGGTCTTTTCTGGTTCCATACAAAATTTAGGATTATTTGTTCCAGCTCTGTGAAAAATGTTGATGGTGTTTTGGTAGGGATTGCACTGAATGTGTAGATTGCTATGGGTAGCATAAACAGTCTTTTCAACAAATGGTTTTGGGGAAATTAGCCACATGAAGAAGAATGAAACTGGACCATTTTCTTACACCATGCACAAAGACAAACTCAAAATGGAGCAAAGAACTAAATGTGAGACAGGAAGCCATCATAATCCTAGAGGAGAACACAGGCAGCAACTTTTTCACCTCAGCCACAGCACTTGCTAGACATGTCTCCCAAGGCAAGGGCAGCAAGAGCAAAAATGAATTATTGGGATTTCATCAAAACAAAAAACTTCTCCACAACAAAGGAAACAGTCAACAAAACTAAAAGGCAACCTATGGAATGGGAGAAGATATTTGCAAATGACATATCACATAAAGCGTTAATATCCAAAATCTATAAAGATCTTATCAAACTCAACACCCAAAGAACAAATAATCCAGTCAAGAAATGGGCAAAAGACATGAACAGACACCTCTCCAAAGAAGACATACAAATGACCAATAGACACATGAAAAAGTGCTCAACATCACTTGGCATCAGGGAAACACAAATCAAAACCACGAGATACCACCTCACACCAGTCAGAATGGCTAAAATTAACAAGTCAGGAAATGACAGATGTTGGCAAGGATATGGAGGAAGGGCAACCTTCTCGCACTGGTGGTGGGAATGCAAGCTGGTGCAGCCACTCTGGGAAAGAGTATGGAGGTTCCTCAAGAAGTTAAAAATAAAGCTACCCTACAACCCATCAAATGAACTAATAGGTATTTATGCCAAAGATACAAATGTATTGATCTGAAGGTGCCCCTGCACACCAATATCTATAGCAGTAATGTCCACAACAGCCAAACTGTGGAAAGAGCTGAGATGCCCATCGAAGAGGGATGGATAAAGATGTGGTGTTTATATACAATGGACTATTACTCAGCCACCAGAAAGGATGAATACCTACCATTCACACTGACATGGATGGAACTGGAGGGTATTATGCTGAGTGAAATAAGTCAGTCAGAGAAAGACAATTATCTTATGGCTTCACTCATATGTGGAATATAAGAAATAGCAGAGAGAATCACAGGGGAAGGGAGGGAAAACTGGATGAGAAGTCATCAGAGAGGGAGAAAAACCATGAGAGACTGATAACTATAGGAGACAAACTGAGGGCTGCTGGAGGGGAGGTGGTTGGGTGGATGGGGTAATTGGGTGATGAGCATTAAGGAGGGCATGTGATGTGATGAACACTGGGTATTATACACAACTGATGAATTACTGAACTCTACATCTGAAACAAATACCATACTGTATGTTGGCTAACTGAATTTAAAAATAAATAAATAAAATATATTATATATATATATAATATATATATAAAGTAAAAATTAAAACTAATTGCCCTAGAGTTTGCAATATGTATTTACTAATAATCCAAGTCCACAATCAAATAATACCATACTGGTTCATAGATAGTGTTAGTACTGTATAATAACAAGATAATCCAAATTTCTACTTCCTGTCCCTCATATCATTGCTATCATTCATTTCATATATGCATAAGTACATATACACTATATACGCACATAGGTATTTGTATATGTAAGTGACATATGTTTCAACACGCATATATGAACAGCTGAATACAGTGTTATTATTTCGAACAATCTGTCACTGGTTAGATCAACTAAGATTGAGAAAATAAAAGTTTTTATTTTACCTTCTTTTGCTCCTCCTTTTCCTTTATGTAGATCCAAGTTTCTGACCTACATCATTTTCTTTTTCTCTAAAGAAATTTTTCTAACATTTATTGCAAGACAACTTACTCCTTTAATTATTGTCTGTCTGTGGAAGTATTTATTTCTCCTTCACTCTTGAGGATAATTTCACAAGGTATAGAATTCTAGGTTGGTGGCTTTTTCCTCTTAATGTCTTCATGTTTCTGAGAAGTCAGATATAATTCTTACCCTTCCTCTGCTATAGGTAAGGCTTTTGCTATTGGGGTTTTTTTTTAATCTGGCTTTTTTCAAGATGTTTCTTTACCTTTCATTTTTTACAGTATGACTATAATATGTTTAGGTGTTTATCGTTGTTTTCATTTATCCCACTTGGTGTTCTCTGAGTTTCCTGTATCAGTGGCCTGGTGTCTGACATTAACTTGGGCAAATTCTTAGTTATTATTCCTTCAAAAACTCTTTCTGTTCCTCTCTCTCTCCTTTCTCCTTTCCAGTAGTCCCATTACATGTATGTTACACCTTTTTAATTGTTCTACACATCTTGGATTGTGTGTGTGTGTGTGTGTGTGTGTGTGTGTGTGTGTGTGTGTGTGTTCAGGCTCTTTTTTTTTTTTTTTTTTTTTTTTTGCCTTCCTTTTGGGAAGTTTCTGTTGAGAAACTTACACTCAGTGACTCCTTTTTTTTGGCCATGTCCAATCTACTATTGAATCCACCAAAGGAATTCTTCATTTCTGTTAGGGTTTTTTATTATTAGCACTTCTTGTCCATTTTTTTCTTAGAATTTCCATCTCTCTGCTATACTGTCCATCTGTTCACTCATGCTGTCCATACTTTATCCATTAGAGCCCTCAGTACAGTAATCACAGTTGTTTTACATTCCAAGTCTGAGAATTCCAACATCCTGCATTATCTGGGCCTGTCTCTGATGCTTGTTCTTCTTTCAAACTGTGTTTTTGCCTTTTAGCAGCTTGACAGCCAGACATGATACATGAGATAAAAGGAACTGCTCTAAAGAGAGTTTTAGTGATGTGGGGGGGGGGGGGGTAAGGTGTAAGGGAGAAAAAGCATTTGATTAATCCTCTTTTACTAAACCTGTCCCTCTGGACCATGAACTTCATGACAGTAACCCCCTTCAACTCCCGAGTGGGACAGCATGGCTACGGTGGGTTGTGGGGTTGGGTATTTCCCTTCCCCCCTCGTAAATTAGGCTTTGATAAAAACCTTAGCAGGTTAGGATCAGGTTAGTTTCTCCCGAGGGCCGGCCTTATTAAGAAGAACAGAATGCTAAGCTGTATTTAAAAGACGGCTCCTCTTCCCTCCCCTGCCAGAAGCAAGAGGCACTTTTTCTCTGATCTTCACTTCGAGAGTCTGTTCAAGGTCCTGGAGGTTAAACTCACAAAAGTGTGGGAACCGGCCTGTGACTGGGTCCCCCCAGAAGTTTCTGACTCTCAGACTTGTCTACCCTGAGCCTCTGGCAATTTTTCAAGTACAGCCCAGGTTTCCCTAAGTCCAGGAATACCCTATGCCTCAACATCTCTACATTGTAATTCTCCATGTTTCCTTGTCTAGCTCTCCAGTCTGGAGGTGGCAATTTTCCCTGTGACCACACTTCTATCCCAGACAGAAGTAGAGTTGTTGATTTTTCAGTTTTTCACTTGTTAGGATAGAGTTGTGACTTCCAAGCTCCATGCTGAACCAGAAATCAAAAGTCTCCTTCGTTTTCATTCCTCTAACTCCAGAGGTCAGAGATTTGGGCTCTGGGTGGGAGAGACACAGTTAAGGAGCTCCCACTGGAGGAAGACGAAGAAGGGCTGACCTCAGCAACATGGTAGCCTGCCGAGCTCTAAGCAGGGAAAGAAAGGCCTGGCTGACAATCCAGAGGTCAAGACCCCAGACCTATCACGTCTCATGTCTCATTTGAAGATTTCCTTTCCACATGTGATACCTCCACTTACTCCCTAGATCTTTTGAAACAATACAGCCCACTATTTTCTGTGCTTTGGAGAAGGAATGTGTTAAGAATGAAGAGGTAGGCTTGGGAAAAGGGTACTGCACATGGCCATGTAGCTGAGCACTGCTTGAGTTCAGGTTGGTGGTAGAGTTCCCACCCACTGCCATGCAGATGGCAGTCCTTGAACTTATATAATGTTAAGATGTAGTAGGGGTCCCAGGATAGCCAAGGCTTTGGCAACAGACAAGTGGGACAGTTGTGTGGCACTGGAGTTCATTATCACAGATTTCCAGAAATATTCTGAGTAAGGAATTTAGGGGGTGAAATTGGACTTTCAGAGGTCAAGTGAGATGAGGCATCAGATTCATGCCACTGAGGGATTACAAGGGAGGAAGTGTGACCTCAAAAGCTAGAGAAGTTGGGGACATCTAACTTATACCTGTCCACTCACTTCAACCTTTTCTTCTTACCCCTGCCACCGTGTCTTCTTAGGACAACTACTGTCACACCCCCTACAGGCTTGTGGTCCCACTCTGGCTCCTTCTCCATAGTCCAGCTCTCTGGAACACTAAGCTTTCCATGAGCTCCTGGAAACATTCTCACCCAGCTTCTCTTTCACATCCTGAGAATCCCATCAGCCACAGACCGCTTGGCTTCTAATTTGATGTCAAAATGGAAGCTAAGAGCGCCAACATGAACAGGAATAAAACTAAGAGGTGTGATTTCATTCCACAGCTTTGTATTCTCATTGAATGTGGGCTTAGGCTCTGACAAAAATCCTATTAACCTACATGGTAGAACATTCCAGAACAAAAGCAATGCCAGATTTCCCAAAGGAGTTTTTCGGGTGAAGCGAAAGCTAACAGATATATTCGAGCACTACCCAGGCTCCAAAGCATCATTTGGAACTGCAAACACCTGCTAGTTTCAGCAACACGTGGTACCCATTTACTGCATGCCAGGTCAATGCCAGCACACTCAGGAGTCACTGGGAATCATCCCTGATGCTTCGTCACTAAGTCTTAATGACATTACTGTTGAATGCCTCTTGGGTCTCTTCACTTGAATTTGCTTTGCCTTCTCATCCATCACCAACACCTCAATCTACTACACATTAGCCCCTTAGAAGCTCTCCCTCATCACGCCTGCCCACTCTGATCCATCCTCTAGACAGACACCAGAAAGGTCATTTTGAAATATGCAGCCGATCACAGCACCTTCTACTCAACACACTTCCATGGCTGACCACGGTACTCAAGTGCAACATCAAAATTCACAACACGCAGATTGAACGGGACCCTGCATGATCTGGTTCTACCCATTTCTCCAGCCTCTTCTCATCGATCATCGTTCTTACTTTCTACACTTCTGTCTAACCCACATTGATTCATTTCCTCATTTACATCAGGTTCCCTCCTGCCACAGTGCATTTGCACATGCGTCTCCTCCTGTTTGTAATGCTACCCCTCTCTTCTTTACACAAAACCTCCAGTTCATCCTTGAGATCTCAGTTCAAAATTCACATCCTCAGGAAGCTTTCTTTGATTCCCCTATCAAGGTAAGTCTCCACTGCTGGCCTATGATATGTGCTCATGGTACTGGACATTTGTAGCATTTCACATGGTGGCAATTTAAACATTTTTATATTAACATCAAAAGGTAGGAATGCACTTTGGTAAACCTTTTATGGAAATGTAACACAAACAGTAAAGCCATACTTGAAATTCAGCTTCGTAACTTTTAGCATCCCAGAAACCTTCCTTTTCAAAGACTACACCTCTTTCCAAGGGTAATGACCACTACTTTGATTTCTGTGCCATGAGAACATTTTTGTTTTTAAAAATTTCTATTATTTGGGGCATCTGGGTGGCCCAGTTGGTTAAGCATCTACCTTCGGCTCAGGTCATGATCCCAGAGTTCTGGGATGGAGCCCCACATTGGACTCCCTGCTCAGTGGGGTGTCTGCCTCTCCCTTCCCCTACTGCTGTCTGCTTGTGCTCTCTCTCTCAAATAAATAAAATCTTTTAAAAATTTTTTAAAAATAAAAATTCCTGTAATTCACTTAAAGCAGGAAGTCTGCAAACCCCTTCCTACTCTAGTTTAATATCTATTCTCGTATCCATTTTTCAATACATATGCGTACATATAAATGACATATGTTTAGAAATGTAGTTTTATCACCATTTAATTTTACTCTTATTTGTATGACAATTTTCTTTCTGTCTCTGCCACTCAACTATAACCTCCACAAGGACTAAGCCAATGGTACTTCTGCTCCTCGTGTTCTCCCTAGCATCCGGTATAAGCCTGGCCCATTGTGCACACCCCATAAAGGTCATGAATAAATGAACAACTGTACCAGGCGCTGGGGCCACGGGAATGAACCAAATAGGTTCACTGTCCTTATTCTCTTCTGATTCCCACAGTGTCATTGATCACAATTTTGTCTTAAAGTCACCAAGAAGTGACATTCTGAAGCTACAGCTCCCTCCCTCTGGGCTTTCTGAGCCCAAACATACATACCTGAGAGCTCTTCCTCACCTCATGACTGACACACCCTCCCTGGGCAGTAAAGGGCGTCTCCTTGACTTCCCTGCGCTACCCACCAACCGCCACTGGCGACCTCCCTCCCCCAACTCTAGCTCCCCTGTATAGATGCCCCTGGCTGGGATCTTTCTTCTGCCTTCATCCTAAAAGCTCAACACGTCACCCAAAACTAGCGACTAAGACAAATGGGATGGAAAGGGTTTCATGCATGGGAGTCAGAAAACACGGGTTCAAGTTCTGATCCTTTCAATTTCTGGCTGACCCTGGACCAGTCACACCATCTGCCTGGTGCTGATTTTCCACATCTGTAAATGAAAGGACTAAAGGGGCTGGATGGACAAAACCCTTTGAGTTCCTTTTAGCTCTAATAGTCTGTAATTTTTATGATGGAAGCTATATCTATGCCTAAGAGATCTATGTCTATGCTTATCTCCCTACAGATGGCCCTAAGGCTCAGCAATGATTTAATTCCCCCAAGGGAGGCTTAATGCTGAAGCCCTGTTTGGTTTCTTCCTTGCACAGGTCGCCGTCACCCCAGCCCCCCACTTCGATAAGACGTACTGCAAATAGCAAGAGCAGAAGGAGGACAAACAGTTCTTTAGGAGGATTGACATGGGTGATCAATAACATCCTTGTGAAAATGCCAGCAAGTTCAGGCATTTTCTTAAAAAAAAAAAAAAAAAAAAAACAAACTCTTTCTTGAGAAAATTGTCTTTTGAAACACCGTGACCTGATTTTCAGGGAGGGACTGATTACAAAGCCAGGGGTTTCTTTCTTGCCAAGGCAGTGAGATCTTGACTTCCACTTGATGATTAAAGACTAAGAGAAAAACAAAACCATAAGAGCCTGACATCCTTATCTGATTGTATCAGGCTGGGCTGAGATCCGTGGGAACTGAACCCACCTTCTGGAGAGCAGGCTGGTCCATCCGCATACTTTGGTGATCAACAGACCATGGGGACCCCAGATTTCATACTTGAACTGCTTGACACCTGGCAGCCTGTCCCCCCCTACCCCGCCCACTGGTGCTGAGTCACGCGGGTCTTCCTGGGGCTGCTTCAGTTCTCAGCATGAGGACTGGCTCCCTACAAGTGGGTGTGGCTTGTCCTCAACTCTCCTCACTCCCTGAACCTCCAAGAACCCTCCAGACCTTGGGTTCTGAGAGCAGGGGTCTGTATGAGCTCTGAGGGTCATTTGACAATGCTTCTTCAAGTCGCAGCCCAATTTCATTCTAACAGAAGCACTTCAGACATCCTTGGCCCCATTTCACGGATGACACTTGTCCATTGTCACAGGACTAGGGCAGCACAGAATTAGTTTTCCTCTCCTGTCAGGACTCTACGACTCACAATGTCGGCTACAACAAGGAGAGCTTCTAAGGGCTGCAGACTCCCGTCCCCCTGCCGCCTTAGAATGAGAAAAGTCCAGAGCACGTGATAATGTCTGTCATGAAGGCTGGAGAGTTGAATTGCCAGCCTCGCTCTGCCCCGCAGGGGCAGGAATCCATCACTGAGCGTGAGTGGGGCTGAATGGGTACCCCTGGGGGGCGCCAAATTACCAGGCTCTTGCGGGCTTTGCCCAAGGCAGAAAACCTTGTAAAATCAGTTCCTCCGGCCTTTCCACAAAATAGTCAGTGATGGAACTAGAAAAACTTGGCTTTGAGTGAAAGTGAGCAGGAGGCAGAAGCACACCTCCAAGTGGTTTAAGGGGAAGGAGTTCAGTGGGGAAGGGAGAGTGGATTTTTGGGGGGAGGGGGGTGGGCATCATCTTGTTCCAGAGCCTAGCACCAAGCCTAGCAGATAATAAAGCATATGGGATTAATCAATAAATCTATGTGTAAATGTATGAACACATCTCATGGGAAGACCATCCATTTTACCGCGTTCTCAGTTTGGCTCTGTCATCCACTAACACATTCAGGCATCCTTTGTTCTCAGACACATTGGAAATTAATCCTTCCCGCAAACACTGCAGTCCCGTGGAGCTCATCTTTTGCCAACAGACTTTGGGAAAAGAGTAGTTGACAGTCGCCACCTCTAACTCCTCCTCTTCCTCTTCAGTCTGAACCTCAGGAAGGATGACTCACGTTGTTAGAGCAGGACCAAATCTTATTCTTTTATTCCCAGCACCAGACACATATTTCACAACATGGAGGGTCCCTGCTTTGAGCAGAGTTTCTACATTCTCTAAATGGGTGCCTCCGACCCCCTCCTTTGCTGTCTGCTTGGTTCTGATGCCTCTGGTTGCCCAGGTCAGGCCAGGTTAAAGCCTGGGGTACAAGGCAGACCTAGAAAGCATATTCTGTTCCATATGAAGCCAGCCCTCTCCCTGTCCCACATTCCCACCTGAATGAACATGGTTGAAGTTGGAGTTGGCATCTGATCCCAGATCAAGATACATGCAAGGTAGACAATGACCTAGGACTAAAAAAATTCTACCCATCAAGGAATTATATGGCCCAAATAAATTTTCTTTCATTCACAAATTTGAATTGAAAAATATGGAAAAACCACAATGAGAGCAGAAGCAGAAGCTGAAATGTCACCAGGGAGAGTGGGCATCATGAAAAAGCTGAAGTTTTTAATAAGTCAGTGTCCTGAGGCATGAGAACCATTAATAAGTGGAAGCTCTGACAGGGACAGATGAAGTGTAATGGAAGCAGGAAAGAAATGGAGAAGTCACGGTAAGGGAAGCAGAAAATGAGACAATACTGAGTTTCCTTCATGTAAGAATGACTGTGTGAAGATCTGTGCGTAAGCCCCTCAGCCACTGAGACCCTCGTGCCGGCAGACTTGGATCTAGAATGGATCGTCACCAGCCATGACTTTAGGGGACTCGGCCATGGGAACAGTCTCTCTTAAGAATTAACAAGGAAATTCAAGATCCCCTTTGGGCCAATCCTTTCACAGGAAAACCCTTTCAACTAGAACCTTCTGGGGAGACTCAGTGACTTGCAAGCCCACAATCCAAACCCAAGTAAGTGGCTTATACAGAAGTAGATGAAGGTTTAGTCTTTCTGTTGGCCTCCAAAAGAAAAATCAATATCCCAGAATACTCAAAATGCTGTGATTCGAACATCTCTCCTCAGGATGCAGGGCAGGTCAGATTTCCCTGATTTTATAGAAACACACACAGTGACTTACCTACATGCAAAAGACACAGTGATGATAATAATAATATATATAATATTTAATAATAATATAATAATATATATAATAATATAATATATAATAATAATAATAATAATGTCCTCTTCACTGAACTCTAAACTTTACTGACGTCAATGATATTTGCCTTTTTCTTCCCAGTTCTTCCCTTCTCTGTCATTTATCTGGGAAGGCGCATGGTTTCAGAGATGAGTCCAAAGAACCCTAATACCACGGGTATTAGGGAAATGGTGGCAGTAAGAACCAGAAGGTCTGCTAGGGACGGACGCTGCAACCAGAAGGCTGTTTTGAGCCACTAGAGTATAAGGAAGATGGTGGTATCTGCAGGTATTGAAATAACTTGCCCAAAATATAGTGACCACTTCTACATTGCTTTGACCACCAAATTTGAAAAACCACACGTGGTTTACATTCTCCCATCCTTGGCAGTTCACGTAGGAGGTGCTCAGCCTAGTGAACCAAATCCGGAGCAATAGTTAATTAATTGCTATCTTTTTCTTTAAAAGAAAGAGAGAGAGAGCAAGCGCATGCTCATGGGCAGTGGGGAGGGGCAGAGGGAGAGAAAGTCTTAAGCAGGCTCCGCGCTGAGCACAGAGCCTGACACAGGGCCCAATCTCATCCACCCTGGAATCACGACTTGAGCTAAAACCAAGAGTGGGAAGCTTGACTGATTGTGCCACCCAGGCGTCCCTCAATCAATTGTTATCTTAAGTGACCGCGTTTCCCAGAGAATTCTATTTTCTCTTCCAAGACCTGGTAGAGGAAAGGGAATAGGACCTTCATAAGAAAGAGATCGGAGATCACCCTTGAAGGAAAAACCTGCTGATTAAATTAAAGTCTGAAATCTTATTACAGATAGAAAATACCTTTAGCTAAATGATTTTGATCCAGAGCTGAAGCAATGTACTTCCTTTGTTATGTATAGACTTGCTGGCATGATCTTTTGGGGCTTATTTGGAGAATGAGATAGCCTCCAAATTTAAGAAAAGCAAAATCGCTCAGTATCAGACCAAATCCAAAGAAGGTTTTCCAAGAGCAGAAGGTCTTCCCTTCCCCCACCCTCAGAACAAAACAATGGGTGTTTTCACGGCCATGTCTGGAGACACCCAGGGGTAGCTTTAGGGAGACGACCTTAAAGTGATTTCTGTTAACTTCTAGCCTCTAAAATCGACATTGAATGAGCATATAATCCAAATAAACATAGCCTGCCGGCCATGTAATTGGACTTTCAAGTTTTCCAAATTAATCTTCCAGCCAGGTTGCCACTTCTGAAACCCTCTTACAGAGGAACCCCGGGGGTCCCACTGCTTTGGAGGCAGTGAAGAAAACACATTTAAAAATTCATATTCTAGGGGCGCCTGGATGGATCAGTGGGTTAAGCAGCTGCCTTCAGCTCAGGTCGTGATCCCGGGGTCCTGGGATCGAGTCCCGCATCGGGCTCTCTGCTTTGGCAGGGAGCCTGCTTCCTCCTCTTTCTCTCTGCCTGACTCTCTGCCTACTAGTGCTCTCTGTCAAGTAAATTTAAAAATCTTAAAAAAAAAATTCATATTCTATCTATTGACCATAGAACCAAAAGAAACTCTGCAGATGACGGATTTTAGCCCCCATTTTACCGCTAGCCTGGTTCACTAGCCTGGAGAGGGGACCAAAAGGAGGTTGATCATTCATCTCACGGCCTCACCTCATAGGTAGTGATGGATCTCTGTGTTAGAGTGCCAGGGTTTGAAGATGCGAGGATGGAGAGAGCTAAGGCATGTCTGCCACACAAAAAAGTATCTGGCACAGAGCAGGTGCTCACGAGATGCTGGCTCCCATAGCTAGTGTCTCCTGGAGATCCTTGTAGGCTCATGAAATGATAATTACCAACAGGACCTAGCACATCACACTCTATAAATGTTACTCTTACAGTTTTACAGCATGGTGGAGAGAACATCTCTTGTGCCCAGACCATGTCCTCTGGAAGTATGGAAGCTTCTCATTTCCAAGTGAGGCTATGTTGACATTCAGAAGTCCTTTTGTGATGCACACAATACTGGATATAGAATGATTAACAGAACAGCCTTGAACTATTGCTTCTTCTCTAGGATCGCTGAAGGGAATGCCACAGCAGTATCTATCAACCACACTTCCACTTAGTGGGGCGGAGGGAGTCCAGACCAGAACTTGTCACCTTGGCCACGGTGGTTAAGAATGATGACTACTCCCTTGCGAAAAAGGACTGAAAGGTTCCCATCAGAGTGTGCGTGTTGGTGTTCAGTGCTCAAAGATGACGGCCGCGTTTAGTAAACTCCGTGTAATCCTCAAGCCAGGTGAGGGGTCACATTATGAGCAAGGCTGGCATCACAAAATATTCGGGAACAATCGCCTTCAGAGCTGTGTAAGCAAGTGTCTGGACTACCTAGAATCCAGCTGACAGTCCAGATCGAGGTTTCAGAGACCAGAATAGGGCAAATGAGGCCAGAGGGCACCTTCCTGATGAGACTTCTACTTGGGCGGCCTTCTTGGTACCCAGGTCATGAAAACCTCATCCTTGTCACCATCAATCTCAGTGGAAAGAAAGTTTCCCTTTCCTAAGATTCCCAAGTCAAATTCGCATAAGCCAGTCTCATTGGCTTGGCGTGAGTCATATGCCCATCTCCAAGCAAGCAACAGTGGCCAGGCTGACGTGCACCATTGCCCAGATTGGGTCTGGCACTCACCTTGGCTTCTAGGAGCATGGAGTCTGCTCCATCCAAAGCACATGTATAAGAAGAGGATGAGGCAGGACATCCCAAGGAAAATCTAGGGGTTGTTAGCAAAAGAAGAGACCATGGAAGTTAGGCTGGTAAAACCAGGGCATCTACTCCACTGACTTGACTAATACTTGTAGGAACTTAGTAAAGCACTTCAACACTCTACCCTAGGACATGGTTTTATCATCTCCTTAAGATGAGGGTTTTGGACTTGCGTATGTTTAAGAATCCTCTGCAGGACTTGTTAAAACAGTTTCTTGGGCCACATCTTCAGAGGTTCTGACTGGAGACGTCTGAGGTGGGGTCCAAGAGTCTGGCTTTCTTTCAAGTACAGGGGGTGCCGGTGCTGCTGACCACGGGACCGCATCTACGAGGACCAGGGAGCTGTGAGGCCAGTTCAGGTCTTGGCCCACAGTACCTCGAAGGAACACAAGTCTTCTTTCTGAGGCTCACAGCTGGGAAAGCTGCTTCTGCCCAACCCGCAAGATGAGCAGCAATGACTTGAGATGGAGACGCAGGGGTGACAGGCCTGAATCCCAGCCTGGCCCCCATCCCTGGAGATACTGGCCGAGTCCAATCTGTCATATCAGCGGACAGTCAATCCCTAGCATCCTGGGGACCAGCTCTATTTTCCTGACCCACGCTAGTCCTTAGTCTAATCTCTGCTGAGGGCAGTCCAAGGACACGAAACTGCCACTGGGAAGGAGTAGAGCTTTCAAGTGAAGGATACAGATCTTGGTGACAAGCAGACCTGGGCTCCAGGAGGGGATCTGTTCCTCTCCTCATCAAAGGCTGTGTGACCTTGAGACGATTACTTAATCCCTCTGTTCCTTAGTTAAAAGGTGGGCATGGGCAGGTCCTACCTGTGTGGTTGTTGTCAGGATTACAATAAACGGGGCCCCTGTTCAGGGAAAGGAGTACGTCCAGTGCCCACCTCAGAGCCAGCGAATGCTCACCCTTCAGGGCAGGTCCAGGATACCCTGGCCCACTCTAGAGCTGAGCTCCAGTTAACAGGGTTTACTTCCCTTTATCCCCAGTTATTAACATCTTCCTAGTCTGAGTGTCCTACTCTCCCACCCCGCAGTGCTGTTTTCTTAAGGTAAAAAGCGTCCTGGGATCAAATGTGTTTGGAAAAACTCTAGGTAAGGGATGTTTTACTTCGCTGTGACGATTGACGTGGAAAGAAACCTCCAAGAAGGACGTTTGGTATTGTTGGCTCCCAGACTGATCGGATCATAGAATACTTTGTTTCGAGAAACTCCTATTAACATTTGTTAAAACATTCTGACCGACGGAAAAAAGCAGGGTGGAAACCGTTCTGGAGCCAAAGTCTCCATCCAAAGGCTCCATACTCTGACCCCCAGCCGTGTTCAGACAGGTCTCATCTCACAGTAACTGCAGGCCACCGTTGGGAATGTCAGAAGACCTGGGTCGTGATTAACGGGGCAGTGTCTGTAACTTCCAGCACGTTCAGAAGCACGCAGCGACGTCACGGTTTCGGCAAGCACTTAGCAAATCATTTTCAACTACAGGAAGTAAACATTTCAAAACCCAGATGCTCATACTGCAGCCTTTTTTTTTTTTTTTTTTTGAGATAAGAGGTAGGGGTTGGGGAAGTGGTATGACTGTCCCTGTCCCCAGCAGGAGGAGAAGGCAGAAGACCAGTCCTGAGGACTCAGAGGAAGGCTAGCGGGGAGCCCCAGCATTATGCAAAAGAGCAGAACTGCGGTGGCAGTGCCCCAAATGGGGGATGGGGGAATGCAGTGAAGGGGGGAAAGATAGCAGCTCTCCTGTATTCCTGATTCCTAGTAGGCACTCGCGACGTCGCCAGGAGGTTTTTAATCACCTAAAAAAATTTATGAGCGTGTTTAGGTCAATAGCTAACGTTAAGTGCAGTAAAGATTGTGCCAGATTTATCTAAGTTATAAAAATGTGATACTGATGATTAAATCAGGAAAGGAATCCACTGCCCTTTCCAGACTGTGGACCTAATGCACAGGGAGCTCTGAAAATTGAAACTTGCAGAGGACACATGGGCCAGTTACTCTCATCCGAAGACTCTCCCAGCTCCCTTGAAGCTGCCACGTCAGCGTCCTTTCCGGGGGACCCTGTGTGATTTGCTCACACCCTCAAGAACATAAAATAAGTTAAATTGAAACAAGCGTGACAAGCGTGCCACAAGCTTCTTGTCCCAAGGCACGAGGAATTGGCGCTCTTGCCCAGTGAAGACAAGCTGAGCTATGATGAGGCCTTGAGAGCAGGAAACAGGCTGCTGGGGCTGAAGACTGGAGTTTAAAAAAAAAAAAAAAATCTAGATGTCCTGGTCTTCCTGCCAGCAGCAAGGCTCTGACTCCCAAGGCTCTGGCTCCCCGGAACTCTAGGCTCCACCTCTAGCCAGCTGGCCTGTGTCATCTCTGCACGAGGACGGGGCTTGAAGAGCTCCCACGGATGGCCCCGGGACGGGGAGACCTGCCACCGACATGTCTGCGAATGCGTGGCTTCCATTGGGAGCGGGTCGCACGGGGTGTTGCTTGTTAATTGCAAGGAGGGCCACGCGTCTTTAAGGCAGCGGGTGGGCCTCATAGAAGTCCCTGCCCCGGAGCCACAGAAGCAAACTCCACTCTGGGGCTTACTCTGGGGTTCAGTGATGTAAGTGGCTCCTTATCAAGCCACTCTCTCAGCTGCCCCCCCTTTCCTGAATCTGGCTTTCCGTCCCCAGGCTCCCAGATGCCTGCGCAGAGCCCCGGCTGGCACTGAGGGGCTCTCTCGCCTCCGCAGCAGGGGCTGGGAGCTGTCCCAGCAGCTGGGACATCAGCAGCTCTCGGGCCTGGGGGTGTTCTGACGGTATGTTCGCCTTAATGCCCTCACATTTAATCTCTAGTTGTCCCTACACCAGAGTCCTCAAGGCCACTGGCAAGGGGATTCTGAGAGAAGAAGGAAGGGGGGAGAGCAGGAAAGGCAAGAAACACTGGGGATGTTAGGAAGGGAAGTGCCAGCCCTGCTCTTCTGCACTGTGGCCAAATGGACTGGAGACAGACCAGGGGAGAGCTGAGAACGGGTCATTTCGACTAGGGTTTAAGATGATATAGCTGTTAAAGAACGCCACCGGCGGTAAGATGACACCAGGTCTGCTGATCTCCCTGCTCACCATCTCTGTCCAATACCCATCACACAGCATTTCTCTCCAACAGCAGCAGGTAGCTGGGAGCAGCAATCTAGGGACTCGGGGACACCTAAGGGGGCCCCAGGCACCCGCCCTTAAGGGGCAGCACTCTACTCAGGGACCAGCCCTGGTCAACATGGTGCGTCCAGCTGGGACCCAACAGAGCCGCAATGAGGAGACTCAAGCCTGGGCACACACCGCAGCTCTGAGAATAGGCGAGTGATTTGGAAACCCGAAGGGCAGTTCTCCCCCGGCCCCAAAGCCCTCTGTTCCCTACAATACCCAGCACGCCCGAATGGTCAGCTGGTGTCCCATCGGATGGCTGGCCTACCTGCCCTTTTTTGGGAACAAGAATCCACCTGCCTGGAAAACAGGAAGGCAGGAAGGCTGTCCGTGTGCGCTGGCTGAGGTGGAGTCATTGTGTCACTCAACTTTGGGCTCAGAGGTTAGGGTTAGGGACGGGAGCGTAGGTGACTAAGAAATATTTGCTGGAGAGCACAGGAGGGTGTTTTCCCTTCAACCGGGTAGCACCAGTCAGATTTCACGACACAGAAGCCTGTGTGTTTGTGTGTGTGTGTGTGTGTGTCTGTTTTCAATTCTTTAGACGGGAGATGACACCAAGGTACAGAGGGATTAAATGAGGTGGCAGAGTGCCAGAGCTCACTCAGGGTCAGCTGCCCCCGTGGGGGAGGGGAGAGGGCACTTAAGGAAACGGAAGAGAGTAAGGCGGCCCTACCTTAGCTTACTTATGCGTCTTTCAATTTGTGTTTAGAAACACGTTTTTTTCCGTTGTAAAGGTGCAAACCCTAAGGATAAAGACCAAAGTAGGTTACAGACGAATAAATACCCCTAGGTTTAAAACTCATGCTAAGACTTTTATTAAGCGGGTGAATAATAGTAAAGTCATCAGACAGCTCTAGAAGGCACAAAACTCCAACCGAAGTATCAGTTTCGATAATAATGGAAAATGGAAATGATCACTGTGTTATTGGGATTTATTTACTCTAGAAGCCGTTTCTCCTGCTAGAGAAGCAAACATTCTCACTTCTCAGTACGTACCTAGCAGTAGGAGATCATCACATCTGATAACACCCTGCTCAATTAACATTATCGCTTAATTATTTCTGAAAACTATTAACAGCATAACCAAGTGGATCGGTGGCCTCCATGTGTGATTTCGCACCTCTGCTACTTTGTTTCCAGGGGCATTTTTGCAGGCACAGAGAAAGGAACACACCCGAATCTCAAATGGTACCAAGTCATGTTTAGCAAATTCTGATTCTCAAAATCATGCATTCTCGACAGAGCCAAAGGTGCTGTCAGGCGGGCAAAAATTGGTTCTTGGGTGACAAAATCTTACCCTTTTTATGTATAAAGCATAGATATACATCCAGTACAAAAAACACATATATCACTCTAATTAAGGTTCTCTGGGAGGGAAGGCAATTAGGCAAAAAAAAAAAAAAAATCATCTTAAAAAGAAATCACCACCTTCTGTTGGGGGCGATGATTGAAAAAAAAAGAAAAAAAAAAAAAGAGGTTAAAAATACTGCTGAGATCCACTGTTCTCAAACTTGGCTGCACACTGGAATCTTCCGGGAGTTTAAAGATATCGATGCCTGGGCCACTCCCAGAGTTCCTGATGTAATTGATCTTGGATGGGATCCAGGCTGGTTCATGTAAACCCCGCCCCCCAAAGGAGTCTACAAGACAGCCAAGGTTGGAGACCACTGCTCTGTACTATGGGGGATGTAAGTCTTGCCTCTTTCCACCCCAAACTATGGCAGAGATGACTCAACTCTCGCGTCATTCTTCCCCACAGAGCCCAGGTGTGACTTGGACTTTCTTCCATCCACTAGTGGAGTCCTTGGAGTTGAAGCTAGCTCCAAATCGTGAAACCAGTTTGCTATCCCTGTTCTAGAGGCTCCTTGGGGCTAGGACAGAATCCTAAACCACAGCCCAATAATTCAGCACCCAGAAGCTCCTTATTAGCTCCCTGGTCTTACATTCCCTCCTTTCTCTTTAACAATCAAGGAGAAGGAGAGCAGAAAACAAAACCAGTGACAGTGAAGAGAAAAAAGCAAGACTGCAGAACACCTACATAGAGTTGCGTGATGGTATCTTTGGTTGTATCTGGGAAGGGCTGAGGGATACTCCATTTTTGTTATAAAATAACAGAGGAAACCTGCCTCCTTTGGATGTGAATGGACAAATCCACCAGGTCAAGGGCTGACAGTATAGTGGTTCAGTTTTATGTGAGCATCTGTGGTTAAAATGGGTACCACTTAGTAGACATCAAGTTAATAGTCATTACCAAGAGCAGGGATTAATATCAGGTTTTAGTAAAGGGAGATCTTTTTTTTTTTTTTTTTAAAGATTTTATTTATTTATTTGACAGAGAGATCACAAGCAGGCAGAGAGGCAGGCAGAGAGAGAGGAGGAACCAGGCTCCCTGCTGAGCAGAGAGCCCGATGCGGGGCTCGATCCCAGGACTCTGAGATCATGACCTGAGCCGAAGGCAGCGGCTTAACCCACTGAGCCACCCAGGCGCCCCAAAGGGAGATCTTCAAATGAAAATTCGAAGGGAATAATTTTAAGAGTAAGATTTTCCGACTAGGCCCTCAAATTTTAAAAAAATGAGGTCTCTTGAGGTAAAGAGAAACAAATGCGTTCTGTAAGAAAAGTTGGATGCCAGAAAAATGACAGTTTGCCTTGAATTTGATGGTTGAATAGAAACCTAAAACTTGATACTATTTTGATCACTTACAGGAATGTCAACCATTCATATACACATTTATGCCTATGTGTGTGTACCCGCATGTTTATGTAAAATAGTAATTAGTTTTTGGAAATGAAGTGGCCAGTGAAGATTGGGAAAGAGGTCCACCTCATCAGCAATCAGGGAGTTGTAATAAGAATACAGCCACATTAGATGCACAACGTTTAAAAAGCTGAAAATACCAAGTTTGGGAGAGATGCAGGATGATGGGGTCTCTTGTCTAATTAGAGTGGGAACACAAAACTAGGTTCCATGACTCTGGAAAGATAGCATTACCTAGTTAAGATGAAGATACACGCGACCTATGACCCAGCAATTCCACTCCCAGAAATTTCCTCCTGAGAAGTGTGCTCGCGTGCTGTTGGAAGACACAATGATGCTAAGAGCGGCTCGGTTTGTAATTGCCCCCATGGAAAGAATGCAAATGTTCATTAGGGAGAGAATGGATAAGTAATTGTGGCATGTTCACAAATGTACTACCAAATGGTAATGAAACTGATAGACTATTTCTCTGCATAATAACATGGGGCACTCTCGCCAACCTAATGATAAGCAAAGACAAAATGACTCCTTTCACATAAATTTCAAAAACACCAAATTAAGTGATAATGCATAGGAATGCACATACAGGCAATAAAACAATATAACGAAACCAACAAATGATTATCAGGACTGGCCGCATAGTGGTTAGGGACGAGCAAGGGTGCTTCTCATCAACAAGGAGGGGCAGGCAGTGGGAAGGGTGAGAATTCAAGCATACAAGTAATATTCTGTGGCTTGACCTTGGCAGCAATCACATAGAGGGTGCTCACTTTAAAATTATTTTTAATCCATTTTTATGTGCTTTTCTGGATGTGTATTTCATGAAAAAGTAATTGGTTTCTAAACTCGCTGTTTTCCTTATGACTTACATATTGATATATTTCTATGGCAGGAGAGGTGGAACAGTCCCAGAATGGAGAAGAGCTCCACAATAGACTTTGGAAGGTACCAGCCATAGACGAGCTCCAGAGATCAGGACCTAAGGGACCCTTTCCATTGTGCACGCGCATCAGACACCATGCTCTATTTCCTCTGCTCCGGGTCTCCGCTTGGAGATCCCAGTCCTCAGAAGACAGGATAGAACGGGTCTGGCCATGTGCCCAAATGATCATGTGACCTGCCCCACCGGAACCACATGGAGTCAGGGAGAGAGGGCAGAAGGTAGATGTGCAGAGAGAAACCACCAATGCCCGCCACGAGCTGGACACCGTTAACGCCAAGAACTGGACATCACCAAGATCCAAGAAAGCATGCAGCAAAGAACCCCAAGCAAATACAAGATTGATTCATTTTTTGGATGATCACGGAATTGTTCCTGGAATTCTTCCCACAAAAGGAAAACGGTTTATTTGCTTTGTTCTGTCGATCGCCTGGACACAAGGACTGGAGAGCGGAAGTGATGTGAAAATGCTAAACGGTGCCTAGACGAAAGACCCTTCCCACTGACAGTGCCCAACTCATTCTAAGAAACGGTCACTCTGAGCACCCCTCTTCCTCTATACCAAACCCAACTTCAACCGTCCTTGATGGTTTCCTTTCTTGTACACTCTATGGCAGTCCAAGTAACAGAAAAGTGGTCAAAGTTGGTTAAGAAATGCCAAGCAGCAGTGTTCATGTTTGCTGGCACCTCAAGGCAGAGGGCTTTTCTCCACGTACCCAACTGCTACATGGGGCCTTCATTTCACTGAGTGGGGGGAGATTTACAAATTCGGGGAACTGGGGTGGGGAGAGAGGCAAGAAATATTACCATGCCAGGAAGAATCCAGGCCTCCTCCCTTACACATTCTCTATCAACCAATCAACATCATTTAAAAAGAAAAAACCCACCCCCCAAAATCATACCCATTAACACCCCCTACCCGCAGCCCTGCCCGAACTCTGAAAGGCTCTTCACCCAACTGCGAGAAATCACGCAGGGAAACCAGGCATTTATGAAGCAGAATAAGTTGCCTCAGCTGTAGAGACCAGTTTGGAAACTGCATCATAATAACGTTTAAATTAAGCACGAATATCTTTATTCATGAGTCTGGATTCCTAAGAGTGAGGGTGTGGGTGCCTATATTCTTGGTTCATTGAGCAGCCACACTGATCATCAAACAGTCCAATACATATTTGGTCTGCAGTTAGCACCTATCTCCCTGGAGCCTCCAGTACTTTATAAAAGGCGGGTTCATTAGCATTAATAAAAGAGCATTCTGTGGCACCATGTCCCACAGTCACCGCCGTTCCTACTCTAAAGCCCCGAGATCTGCCTTGCTTTGAGCAAAGCCTCCTTTATTGATGGCTTCTGTGGATGTAGTTGACATCTGCACCCCCCACCCCCATCTGATCTCATTATTTCAGACCCATATATCCTGGCTGGCTTTGCCTCCTCTCAGTCCTCTTGTCCCATAAATGTGATTGTTTCATTGCTTCCTTTCTGGGAGGGGGCGGGGGTGGCTTGTCCTGGCTAGGCTGGCTTGTGTGTTTAAGGACAAATACCTAGCCGCATCCCCGCACCCCCCAACCCCCCAGGCCAGGGTCTAAAGCTCCCGGGAGCCCGTCATCCCTTGACCTCCTCCTGCCGGGCCCATTTTTCTTGAGGACTTCTCTTGGGTCCCTGAACAGGACGTTCCAAGCTGGGCCCCCGAGTGCGCTTAGCAGGCACTTGGCAGACAAGTCCCTCAATTGTCGCTGGAGACCCCAGGTCGCTGTGGGCGGAGCGCGCCTTTCAGGAACCAAGGAGGCTGGGACGCGCATTCCGATGAGAGGGGAAACGTGCTGGGGAGAAGGCAGGCCTTGATGTATGCCCCGTGGACAAAAGCTGCTAGTGTCAGCTTGATTTGCAAGATCAACATTCATGAGTTCGGCTGCTTAGAAAGGGGGATTATCTGCAAACCCAGGCCTGAAAGGAAGCCATAAATAAGTGATTTCACACTACCAAGCACGAAGAATATTCCCCCTCCTGAATTATTCCAAACAGCATGTTCGGCCCCTCCTAGGTTCCCACCACTGGCAAGCCCTCGGGGTGGTGCGCTCAAAGGGTCGGCCGCTCGGAGCGCCTGCCTGGCCGGGAGTTTGTGTAAAGGGACGGGGCGCGGGGCGCCCAAGCATTACCGCTTCGCTTTCCAAGATCCACTCCGGGTTTTGCTTGGTGCTGCTCCGTTCCAGGCCCGGCAAGCTCCAGGCAAAGTTTTCCCTCTCGCCCCGCTGCAGCTGGGGCGGGTGGGGGGCTCCGCTGGGGTTCCCTGGCAGAACATGCCACAGATGCGCGTTTAAAAACATGCTGGAAAGCGCACCCCGCATCAAAGGCCTTGGGAGGGTCTTTCACCAGCTGCGTAAGGAGGGACTACCCAGCTACCCTCATTTGCAGCTCGGTTTGCTCTGAAATGTAAATGTACCCCCTGCCGCCAAAAGAAAGGGTGGAAGGTGTTTCCTTCCCCCTCCCCCACGCTTGCACCCCTTTATTGGGTTCGCCTCCCTCGCCTCCATCCTTTGTGTGCTCCTGGTTGTGTTAACCCTATGAGGAGCTTCACACTCCTGCCTTCCTTTCTCCCCAGTGCCTGTCCGGTCGCTGCCTGACTTCTTGGGGCCACCATGCGCCCCTCCCTGATCCTGGAGGTAGTTGTGCTGTAGGACCGACGCCGATGGACAGGCCCAGATGTTGGAGGTCATCGGAGCTTTTGAGGCGTGGGGAGTGCTGCCAAGGCAAAGCTGGTTACATCCCACTGCCGCCAGAGTCCCGTGCACCCCACCACCTTGCAGTCCTGGCGTCCAGTCTCCTGGAACCTGTGCTTGGTAGAACTGACCCCCAGCTGGTGGGCTGCGTGCTGGCAGGATGCTGGAGTGGAAAGGGCTTCAGAGCCACACGCCCCACCCCCCTTCTAGAACGGTGCCTGGAGGTTTAATGCACACAGTTACCCAGCAAGCAACTGAGCAGGAGAGGGTCGGAATGACTCCATTTAAAAAACCTTTTCTCCTTTCCCGGGGAGCCCCCACTGTCAGGGAATGATTCCAGCCTTTCAGAGAAAGTGAGGGAGGCTGGAGGGTGGAGTTGAGGTGCGCTGAGAGTCCAGAGGAGGGAGGGGAAGGAGCTGAGACATACTTAATGACACGTTGAGGAGGAAGCTTTGTTCCTGGAGGATTGATTTTTGTCCGGAAGGGCAGAACCAGGCAACAGGGAAGTTAGACAACATGTCTGTACTGGGCACAGGTAAGGGCCTTCTAAAGTCATCAAGGCCTTGGGGGACAAGGGTCTACAGGCTCATACCATGCGGATTTGGGGGGGGGAAAGGTGACGCTAAGAACCTGCAGGCCTTGCCCTTCGGCTGGGCAACACTATGAGCCCAGCTCCCTGTAGACACAGGACTCAGGGGTCGGCGTGGGCTCTCTGTGAAAAGACACAAATGCTTGTGAGATGAATGAATGATGAGTGATGAATGTGAGATGCTGCATAAAAGCCTGCAAAGTCTCCCACACTCAAGGAAATGGGTCCTTCTTGACAGTACTACACTCTGAACAGCTGGGAGATCCCAACATGCCAAGCCCTATGGGGAGTGCCCATCACTGGCTACCTCGAGAAGCTTCTGCCCGTTTCTATGCAGCACCCCATGCACACGTCTCCAGCTGGCCCGCAGACCCTGTTTGATAACTTGGATAAAGCTTTCCCTGTAAAAGCTTCAGGCTCTCTGTAATTCCAACATTTATATGCACAAGTCTACTCACTGAAGCCTTACTGTAATTGCAAACTACTGGAAACTACCTAAATGTCCAAACAGAAGAGATTGGTTGTATAAACTGTGGTAGACACACGAAATGGACTAGTATGTAGCTGTAAGGAAAAAAAAAAGTACAAAGCAGATCTAAATGAGATGACAGTGTTCTCCAAAATATATTGAGTAAAGCAAGCGAAACGCAAATAGGCACATATATAAGTGCGGAGTGTGTTAGCTTTGTGAAGAAAGGAAAAATGAGAAATAATATATACTGCGTATCTTCAAAAGATATATAGGAAGAATAAAATATTCAGAAATGAAGAGTGGAACAAAGGAGTCACCTGCAGGGGTAGGTGAGGAACAAGTTGTAAGAAGTATGAGAGGTATGCATCCTTTGTTGCAGGATTTTGATTTCTGGCAGTGTATTAATGTACTATGTATTTAAAAAGTGAAATTAAACCAACAAGTTGGGAAGGGAGAAAAATAGTAAAATTCAAAGTAAGCTGAAAAAAAAATTAAACCAAACTGTATATTAAGCAAATAGTGACACTGAAAGAAAAAGAAACAAAAAAAAACAAAACTAATCCAAGTAATTATGAAAAAGCCATTATACCACCCTCTGTCCAACTTTAGTAGAATGAGGGTTAGGGAGAGCAGTAAAATGCCCAACTCTTTTTACTAAGTTTGTCCTTGTAATGCAACGGGCAAAGTCAGCTGAAATTATTTTAGATGTTTTATAGAACTGAGCAATGCATATGTCATTGTTGGGAGCCAGGGTTCTCACTGTGGGAGAAGAGTTGTAAACACAGCAAGGGCGGAAGATAAAGACGTAGGAGGGAAGGTCTGTGATTGGAGCTATAGAGGGAGACTCCTGATTTCTGAGATACATGGGGATGCATGTTTATGTGTGTATTGATGGGATATGTTAGGGAAATAAATCCTGCTTCCGTCCCTTGAAACAAAGCTACACCAGAAGCAATGAGCACACCTCACACTTTGCTCTTCACTTTCTTGTGCAGTCTTTTGACTCAAAGGACATTTCTCGGAGAAATGACTGGTCCCAGGGCTGAGCAGGAAAGGCGCAGGAAGAGGCTGGAATATTGTTGGCTAATTGAGGTGAAATTCACACAGCATAAAATTAACCAGTTTCAAGGGTACCCTTCGGCGGGGGGGGGGGGCTTTAGTACATTTCCAAGGCTGCACAGCCAGCGCCCTTCATTAGCGAGAGCCAGGTCATCTTACCTAGGATGGGAGGGAATGCTCCAAATGCAGCGGGGCACCTCAGAAGGAAAGAGGCACAACCTGGAAAGGCGGGTGTCGATTGCCTAAGACTGTAACAAAATGAACCCCAAAATAAGAATAGTTACGAATTACAACCCTTTGAGAGAAAAAAGCAAAATCATGAGTCCATACACTAAGAAGCAGAGAAATGAGCAAATGCCTAAGAAGGTATGGCTCTTCTCCCAAAAGGAAATTGTTATGGACGAATTGCATGGCTCTCAGGTTCTTAGGTTGATGCCCTAATTCCAGTAAGACTGTCTGTGGACACAGGGTCTTTAAGGAAGTAACCAGAAGAGGTCGTAAGGGTAGGGACCTACTGTGAGAGGACCTATATTCTTACAAGAGAAGAGGCTCAAGGGCGTGTGCGCACAGAAAAAAGCCAAGTGAAGACAAAAGGTGTCTGCCTGTCAGCCAAAAGGGGGGAGCCTCAGAAGAAATCTCTCCTACCAGCACCTTGATCTTGGACTTGCCAGCCTCCAGAACTGGGAGGAATAATTTGACATTGTTTACAAGTCACCCGGTCTCTAGTATTCATTACTGCAGTCTGCATTAAGACAACACTCCAAAAAGGAGACAACATTCCTCATACAGTATTTGGCTGATAATATGGCCAGAATCTAATAATGAGGAATCATCACACTAACCCCACACAAGGAATATTTAGTTTTCAAAAGGTAACTGTGTTTTCAAATATGAAAAAAGAGAGAGAGAGAGCGAAATTGAAGAGAGATGTCAACTAAATTCAATATGTGATTCTAGATTAGCTTCTGCTCTAGAAACGTTCCTGGAGTGGTAGGCAGCTGCCAAGGCTGTCCTTTATCCTAACCCCACCTCCTGGGATGCCCGCCTTGTGCCATCATCCCCCTGAATGTGGGCTGGACTGACTGACTTGCTTCTAATGAATAGAAAATGGCAGAAGTAATAGAATGCCACTTGGAAAATTAAGTTACAAAACAAAAACAAAAGCAGCCTAAGCCTTCCATTTTGGGGGGCGGGGGGAGGGTGTTCTTGCTCCCATTCTAAGGTAGGTCAGCTGCAAGGTTGGGAGCTGCTCTATGGAGAGGCCCGAGTGGCAAAGGCTTTTTTATGCAAAATCCTCCGCAGCCAGTGAGGCTCTGAATCCTGCTGAGGACCACGGGAGTAAGCACAAAAGTGGGTCCTCTCTGAGTCAAAACCACATGCCCAGCTTCCTCTTGATTTGGCCTGGGGACAGAGACGGAGGGCCCAGCTAAGCCACATCTAGACACATCTAACCCCTAGAAGACATGAAATCATACACGTTGGTTGTTTTAAACGACTAAGGTTTGGAGCCAGTTTTTAAGCAGCAATGTGTAAATAACACACAGCGTCAGTTGGCAAAATTGCAAATGGTGTATGGATAGATTACATATCACGTCTGGAGAAAGGGAAGTCTTCTCAAGAAATGGTGTTGGGAGAACTGGACAGCCAAACACAAGGATGAAACTGGGTCCCTACCTTACACCGTGCACAAAACCAACTCAAAATGGACTGAGGATCTGAACACCAGGCCTGAGACCATGAAACTCCTGGATGACAAAACGGGGAGAAGCACCTGGACATCGGTCCTGGTGATGGTGTTTATGCTTCGACATCAAAAGCTGAAGCAATGAGGGGTGCTGGGTGGCTCAGTGGGTTAAAGCCTCTGCCTTCGGCTCAGGTCATGATCTCAGGGTCCTGGATCGGGCCCCACATCGGGGTCTCTGCTCAGCAGGGAGCTTGCTTCCCTTCCTCTCTCTCTCTGCCTGCCTCTCTGCCTACTTGTGATCTCTGTCTGTCAAATAAATAATAAAATCTTAAAAAAAAAAAAAAGCTGAAGCAATGAAAACAAAAACAAACAAGTGGGACTACATCAACTATAGAGTCCTTCTGCACAGCAAAGAAAACCAACCACAAAGTGAAAAGGCAACCTACGGAACGGGAGAGAGTATTTGCAAATCACGTATGTGACAAGGGGCTAATATCTAAATTATAGAAAGAACTCATACAACTTAACAGGGAAAGGAATCTGATTAAAAAATGGGCAGAGGGGTTTAAGTAAACATTTTCCAGAGAAGACATCAGATGGCCAACAGGCATACGAAAGGGTGCTCCATGTTACTCTCCATCAGGAAATGCAAATCAAACCACAAGGAACTATCCCCTCACACCTATTAACATGGCCAGTATCGAAAAGACAAGAAATAACAAGAGTGAGTGCAGATGTGGAGAAACAGGACCGCCCGTGCACGGTTGGTGGGAATGTAAATCCACACAACCACTCTAGATAACCATATGGAGTTTCCTCAAAAAATCTAAAATAGAATTACCCTATCATCCAGCATTCTACTTCTGGACATTTATCTGAAGGAAATGAATCGTGACTTGCAAAGAGGCCTGTACCCCCATGTTTCACTGCAGCATTAGTAGTAATAGTTAACACATGGAACCTCCTCAGGGTCCTCTGATGGGCGGCAGATTTAAAAATGTGGGGCGCGTATACACACACACACACACAAATACATATATGAGAGACAGAGAGAAAAGAAAGAAGAATGTGTAAGCATAAAGGATAGAGCAAGTAGGGAAAAATGTTAACACCAAATGCAAACATATCTGGGTTAAAGGTTAAAGGATATATATGGGTGTTCTCTGTACTACCTGTGCTTCATTTCTGTACATTTGAAATTATTCTGAAATAAACTTTTAAATCAAATCATGCTAGCATATCTTCTTTACCAAAATAGGTACCAATAAAGAGCCGATGACTGAAAATTAATTGCCAATGACACACTCCACCCCACTTGTTCTTCTTACTTTAGGTACACCTTATAGGGGTTTTTTGTTTTTGTTTTAATTTTTAATTACCCATGACATCAAAAGAGAAGCAAAACTCTGGGTACAACCTATGTTTATGAATCTCCTATGTTCTGTCTATATCTTGGCTTAAGGTGCCTGTCTGACCATTTTCGTCTTCGAATCCAGCTTTCTAAGCAACTTTGGGAGAGTGTCCCCTCCCAGGTTTTTCTTCTTTTTAAATTTTTACAACAGCTTTAGTAAGATACAAAATTCACATACCATAAAAATTGCCCTTTTAAAGTAAACAATTCAGTGATTTTTGATCTAGTAAGTTGCGCAACTGTCACTATTACCGAATATTTAGAACCCTTTCGTCACTTCCTTTCATCAAAGCTACCTTGTCTGCACCAACTCTGTAGTCCTTCCCCGCTCCCTGCATCCCCCAGCCCCTGACTCCTTACCTGCTCCTTGTCTCTACGCATTTGCCCATTCTGTAGATTTTATGTCAATGGCATCCTACAATACATCACACCTTATGTCTGTCTTCTTTCATTAGCATACAGTTTCAGGGTTCATCCGTGTATAGCATGGACTTATCAGTCATTGATTCCTTTTATTGTTGAATAACGTTCCGCCACACGGATAGAACACTGCATTCATCTGTTAATGGACATTTGGATTGGCTGCACTTTTTGGCTTCGATAGATAACATTTCTACAAACACTTGTGTGTACATTTTTGCGTGGAAACATGCTTTCCATCCTTTTGGGTATCTACCTAGGAATGGAATTTCTGGGTCATATGGAAACTCTTATATTCAACATTTTGAGACTCTTTCCAGGTTTTTATTTGCTTTTAGGTTATGTTTTCTTCTCCAGAAGTGCCTTAGCTCATCTTATAGTATTGCTGTCCTGTATATGTTTGTTTCCCTGAATTTCTCTTTGTAGCATTATGGCATACATACTTTCTCATGAATTTAAATAGCCAAGACCACAAGGGTACAAGTACAGTCTTTCTCCATCGATGGATCCCACTGAAAGACATCTTTGTTTTTCCCTACCAATGAATAGCTGGTTACTTTCGCTGTAAACCATTCTGGTAGGTGCCATTTCCTGCCTAGGACCACATTTTAAATATCTCAAGTGTATACCGTGTTCTTCCCTTCCCACAGACCCAAGAGCTCCGGGAAAATAAGGTTCACTCATTATCTTTCGTTCACCTCTCTCTCCATGCTTAGCCAAGTATGTCAGTTAATGAAATGCTAAATGCTAAGCAGGGACTGTATTTTATACTTCTTTGAAGTCCTTCACAGCACTCAGTTAAGTGTTGGCTACATAGAAGTTGTTTAATGCGAAATAAATTGATTTTAAGTTCCTAAGGCTTTGCCCTGAAATTCTAATTTGGGGCTTCTTAGCCAGACTTCCACTTGACAAATAAGACTTAGAACCATCAGCATATTCATTCCCCCTGGCACCCCAGAAAGGTTTCCATTTCTGTACGCAGATGATGCCAACGCATCCCAAAGCAGTCTTCTAGTAGCAGGGGATGGGGAAGAGAGAGGAACGGGCAAGGCGCTTCTCTTTTTCTCCTGCTCCATACTAACTTCTCTTGACAAAATCTACCTCTTCTTTTTTTCCAACCTTTCCATAGGGTACCACGGTTTCTTGATTATTTTTATTAATTCACTCCTTGAGGCACTAAAACCCAGTATGGGACATATGGTAAATACCATGTATGGTCAAGAGCAAAGCCAGACACCGTAGTCTAAGTATCACAGGAGAGTTACAGGTGAGCCCAAGGGCTCTAAGGACCGGGGGAGGGGGAGAAGGGAAGCAGGGGCAGGGATTTTTTCTGAGAACTCAGGTGGCCAGGGATGGTTTCCTGGAGGCAGGTTTGAATTATATCCTAAAGGAAGGTGTGAAAGGTAACTGCAACATTATGGGAAGGGACCACACAGGACTGTCCTCATTTCTGAGACCAACTTCAAGTTCAGGGGTTCCCCAAAACCGTACTCTCCATCTTGAGAAGTCACGAGATAAGCCCCAGACCTCAATGAGAAGCTAGTACAGACCCAGGGTTACAGCTTAGTACAGAGGAAGGGTACAGATTCAAATCAGCCAAGGGAAGACATGCATAGGACAGAGTCCGGGAAAAGGACCAAATGCAGAATTTTTCGGTCTTCTCCCCCACAGAGTAAGGAAAGTGTTCTTTCTCTGGCACTGATGTGTGACAAGAACCCCAAGTGTTAACAACCGAGGACGCTCCGCAGAGCCTTGGTACCCAGCCTTTATCAAGGCTCCATCACATCAACAGGCATGGTTGATGGCCCTCTTGACTGAGCTCAGTTTCCAGCCCCTCGGGAGATCAAGCTGATCCTGCATGACCCAAAGCCCCGACTCTAAGTGACACTGTTGGTGTGTCACAAAACCCCAACCCAAAACTCATATTGGTGCCATCTGGTTGACCCAAGACCCCCAAACAAAGACATTATCAGCATAACACTCCAAGGGCTTCGAGATCCCCTCCCATAAGCTGAAGGCCAAGCCCAGGCCTCTCTTTGGGCAAGGTTAAATTCTTCACTACACAGAAGGGAAGGGTTTGATAAGCCTCTGATCAGAACCACAGCAAATCGCCCAAGAATGTATGGTCAGCAAGCCTAAGACTCCACTGTCCTTAAAAAAAAAAAAAAAGGAATTTGTCAGTTTTGCAGATAATTTTTATAAAAATACTTGCTTTTGAAAAACACAGGTAGGGGGCGCCTGGGTGGCTCAGTGGGTTAAGCCGCTGCCTTCGGGTCAGGTCATGATCTCGGAGTCCTGGGATCGAGCCCCGCATCGGGCTCTCTGCTCAGCTCAGCAGGGAGCCTGCTTCCTCCTCTCTCTCTCTGCCTGCCTCTCTGCCTGCTTGTGATCTCTCTGTCAAATAAATAAATAAAATCTTTAAAAAAAAAAAAAAGAAAGAAAAGAAAAACACAGGTAGATATTCAGGGTAAGCATATGGGGGCAGTCAGACTGTTTGGTGTGAATAATCCAGATCGCATACATTTTATGTATGCTTTCTGAGTTCTCCTAACATTGTCCATAAGATTTAGTAAGTGTGAATATTCCATTCATTCAGTATTTTCTGGAACTGGATGTGATTTTCTTGATTTCTCAGAGGAATCGAGAGTTCAGCTTATGAAGGTTATCTGTTCCTAGGTGACCCACCAACTCCAAACATTTCATGGCTTAGAAGGACAAGTCGTGTTACTAGTTCGTGATTCTACAGGTCAGCCAGTTGGGCCACACTCAGACTGGTGGGGTCTTCTGCTGCTTTGGCTTGAGGTCCCTGGTGCAGTGGCAGCCACCTGGAGGCTTACAGGGTTGGGCAGTCCAAGATGGCCTCACACACACTTTTGGTGCTGGGCAGGCTATCGGTTGGGACCTTCCGTTCTCCTCCTCGTGGTCTCTCCAGCAGACCAGCATAGCCTTGTTCGTGTGGAAGCAACATCCATGAGCAACCCCAGAAACTACTAGCCTCTTAAGGCCAAGACGAGTCCCCCAACTCCCTCCTCTCTGCCTTCTCTTGGCCAAAGCCACTCTCCAGAACAGCCCAGACTCACAAAGAGGGCAAAGACTCTCCCGTGTTGATAAACATGGCCATTAAAAAAAAAAAAAAAAAAATCACAAATCCTAACTCATCTCCTTTTTTCCCCCCTCAAATCTCTAATTTAGCTTTGTAAATAAATGGCTAAGCCCCAGCTTCCCTAGTGAAAGGAGTGTTTTATGCGGCATAAATGGGCAAAGGACATTGGGTTCACTTTCTAAGGTGCCATTTAAATGCATTTTCAAGAGCCTCTGAACGGTCAATGTGTAGTGGTACTTTCTGAGTTGTTAATCATCGGCAGAGGAGTACGCGTGTTGAGTGTACTCGCCAGTGTGTGTCTGACTTGGGCGGAATCCTGTTATAGTGAAGAAACTTGCACCTTTTTAGACCGTGTATGCAGTGGTTTCCCTGGCCTGCCCCTTACGAACACGTCTGCTAAAGGGGCTGCCCCTGGAGTGTCCACCACTGTGGGGGAGGCCTGGATAATAGATTCTGAAAGTAACCCCATGTCTTGTGGGAGGAAGCTTCCAGAAACAATGGGAGCCACTCTATAAAGGAAAATGTTTCACCAATATTGCAGGTGGACGGTCACACGAGTTTAATTCCTAACGATGGAACATTGATTTGAGGATAAAACACACACAGAGCTTGGAGGCAGGCGTGGGTCATGAGTGGTGACGGGGCAGGATGGGTAGGGGGTGTGGGGGTGCTTTTACCAAAGCCTTGTGCTGTGCAATTTCCCTGGGTGCCCTGGGACTTGAATTCTGGGGAAGTAAAAATGAGTCACTCAGAGAACAGAAGTAAAATTTCAAATGATGTAAGTTGTCCTCGCTGGTCTTTATAATAAATGTTCTCTTCCCCCCTGTGCTTATTAAAATTTCATTTCTCCAAGCGACGCTTCCCTTTTCTGGCTCCCCTGGGTTATCCGTTGTATTTGCCGTCATGGTAAGTGGTCAGTCAGCTGGACTGCTGTGTTTTTTTGATTTCTACTTATTCACATTTCTGTCTCCTGCTGCCCGACATTAAAGCAGGGCTCTGTTTTGGGGCGATCTGCCCTGGGTGCAGAGGACGAACCGTCCCGCTCATATCAGTAGTGAAATATTTGCAAGAACTTCACCTTGGGGTTTCGCCCGTGGAACCACGGCAACCAATGGTCGCCCTGGAAAATCATCTCTTTACAGCATCCCTGTCAATCACAGCAGCTCCCTCTACCCTCCAGACAGCGGTCATTAGGACATGGTGGCCAAAACCTACTGTCACTACTATGGGGGTGACTTCATGTTTGGGAGACCCCGGCAGACATCAGCCTTTCATGCTCTGCCCAGATAAATAGCTAGGGTCCTATACGTACTTGATACCTACCAGAGTTTTTAAAGCATTTGTACATGCTGTATTAGCTCATCTAACCACTTGCAACAATCCCATTAGGGCACCATGATTATCTTCATTTTACACAAAGGAAACAAGGCACACAGAGATCAGGAGACTGCACGGGGTAATTGAGGCAACTGTCAGCCCAGGCCACCTGCTCCGGGATCCCTGTAGGAACACAGCACCGTCTGCTCCTCCCTTCAAGAAAGCAACAGCTTTCTGGCTGGAAGGGAGGACACACACCTTTGCTGCAAGCTTCCCCCGCAGACTACGCAGACTACGCCACCACTGTCCATCTCATTGTCTTGGTCTGTTAAGACTCTTGTATCCTCCCGGGTGTAACCAGAAAACCAAACACCTCACACATTTATAAAAGAAGGAATCAGCTGCCGTTCGCTGGTTGTTCGAGGCGACAGAGAAGAGCCCAATATGGGATAAGGAGGTAACCGAAACTAGCAATGGCAGGTTGGTGAGGGTAGAGCAAACTGGTCTTGTTCCAGGAACCCAGTGGCTGAAGTCACTAAGGAAAACTCGAAGTACAGCGATAGGAGGGCAGGAGGTAGCTGGTGCCCCCGGAGGGGCAGGTGTTGGGGGGAGGGGGTGGGTCACGGACAGCCCACTAGTCTCTTCTTTCCAGGTCCTTCTTGACGCGACTGCCAGGCCGACCTTTGTAAACTTACACTGACGCTGTTCCGTGCTCTTGTCCTAGGTGACAAACCCTGGGTGCCGTGCTGTCCCACCCCTGCCCCGCAGAGTGACCCGGTATATTCCAGCATCTCTGAACTGTTGTGACTTCCCAGGATTTTACAGTGTTTCACCCTTTGTGTGTGCTCAGGCTGCCCACCCAGCCCTGAACACCGTGCCAGACAGGGTCCCGGCTGGGAAGAGACTGCGGACTCCAACTGTGTGCAAGGGGACACAGTGCATGCAGGCAAGTTTGCACGTGAGGGGAAGGGGAGTGAGCCCCAGGGGCTAAGGAGGGAACCTAGCTCAGCCACAGTGCAAACGTGCCACCCCCTGTGGGGGTGGGGTGCGGAGGGAGTGCTTACTGGGACAGGACAGGAGAGGCTCTCCCAGAGGAACAGGGACCCTGGGTTTAACTTTAGACTGAGAAACTAGCCGGAAGCAACTGTTCAGGAATGAAACCAAGGGAATAAAATCCTCTCTCTCCTTCTTTCCAAGGTCCTGCTGGAGCTACACAGTGGCTGGTCCCACCTGAAAGCCAGAGAGAGGGCATGAAGCCCATCGATACACAAGGTCCTCCCAGTCAGCCGGTCCCGGTAACCCCGCGGACAACAGAGGTGAGAGGGGGGCATCTGGAGGGCACACCGAAGATGTCCAGCATAAAACCCGCAGATCACTGCTGGGACGGGTCCTCATGGACCCCCCTCCACCCCACACCGTTGGCTCTCCCGTCCCCAGTGTGTCTGTCCTACGGATGGGACACACCCAGCGCACGCGGGTCCCCTGCTACACGATAAGTCCTCGAGCACACAAACTTTTTGCATTTACCATATCTGCCCCTGATGCTGGAAGACTTTTGCACCCAAATTTGTGACAGATGTGTGAATAGACTAAGCTAATGCTTGTTCTGCCCAGATGATGCTTGGGGTGAGCTAGGAGACAGCAGATTCAAACAGAAATGGGCTCTTTATACAGACTCTCACGCCCTCAATTTCTAAAAAATTATTTCCCACCATCGGCCAGCTGTCTCCTGCATGAAAACAACCAGGCTTGGTTAACCATGAACCTGATCCACCACAACTGGTGGGTGGTCAGAGTCCCAAAAGAAAGACTCCCATAAAACCTCCAATTCATAGCCTTCGTCTTCCTGAGAGGTCAAGGTTTCCTATTAGGAGGAGCTTTCCTGTCACAGCTCTCCCGGGGGCCTTAGTAACTGGGGTATGTAGAGGACGTTAATACGATTCCTTTTGGCACACAAACAAGGGTGTTTGTAAAGGGCTGTGCATTATCTATCCAGAACAAGCTCACTTACCAGCGAAGGGGACTGTGGCCACAGAACCAAGTGACAATTTTCTGAGGAAGGGAATTTGAATCAAGAAAGAATCTAGGTTTTCCCGGTGCCCACGTTTCAGACAAAAGCTCTGCTCTGTCCCCGTCATGGGGCTGATTAGGACAGATTGCTAATGAGGCACAATGACAAGTTTAATCCCGATGTGGGGCAGGTGGCATTGTGTTTATAGATTTGAAGCGTCTGAGTTAGAAAGGGTCTCAGAGGTCATCTAATTCAATTCCTTCATTTTTATAGATTGGAGGGGGAAAAAAAAAAGGAAGGAAGAAAAGAAAGTCAGAGAGGTTAAGTGACTAGCTCCTTGTCATAATTATGCCAACGGACTGCTTTTAACCCCGGATCATCGCACACCGGTCACTCTGGAGAAAAAGAAAATTTCAAAGCGCATTCTCTAATGGAGCGCACCCAGGGCTGGATCGTTCAGGAAGAGCAGCAGCTCGTTTGCTCTGGGCAAGATTATAAGGAGCCGCCTACGACAGGAGGAAGGCTGACATCTTGGCTCTATCAATGTGTTCAGTCTCCTTACATCTCGTTTCCTTACTGTGTTTGCTCATAAACGGGCCCATAGACCACACACATTGTTTCCCTTTAATGCTCTAAACACAACATAGAGACTTGTGATAACACGGCTGTCTTCTCTGACAACGCACAGGACTGAAAAGACGTTCTGCCACCAGCGAGCCTCTTGTTTCTAGACTTCCTGACAATCCCCCAGGAGCACCTGCCTGGGATGGAGACTAAGCCCCACAAATAAGACCCTAATTGGGAGCCCTGTGGTGACACAGCGACTTTATCCATCACTTCTTCTCTCCGTGCCCAGGTTCCTAAGAGGACCTTAATGACAGCGAGAGGACAGGAGAGGAACTGCCCCAGGCACCAGCATGAGGACAACTGGGGATCTCACTGCCCTGATTTGGGGGAATTCACTGAAGCCATTGGTTGTGTCACAGGTTCCCGAACTCTAAAATGGGACAGGCTGGATGAGGAAAACTGGAAATCCTTCCTCAATTTTAATATTCTGTAGTCTTAAAATAGGATGTTTCAACCATAAGTCCACAATCTCTTGGACGAAAACAAACCAGAGTCCACGTCCCAGTGTAAAGAAGGGAAGGACAGCCACCCCACAATCCTTCGCTACCTCCTAAAACCAAACACAATATGTACATGTTTACATATTTTTGTTATTTTGATCTATTCCAGGCTTACCCTGGAGTGGTGACTCAGCCAACAATGGAGGTCTACCAGATGGCAGAAGAAAATTAGGCATGACCCGCAGAGACCATTAAATCAGGGCTCTGGAGAGTCCAGTGTCTGGACATCGTACTTGGAGAAACAAAGGTCAAGCACTGCCTGGATTGTACATCATCTGGCTAACCAGGCAGCTTTTAGCAATTAAAATTAGTTGGTCTTTTCTGTGAAACACATACATTTCCATATTTGTTATCTTGGCAGGCCCCAAGTACTTCTGGCATAGAACTAGTTATCTTTTTCCTCCATAACTATTTGTATCCACTCACAGCCTTGGAGACCGCCGGTCTTGGGTAAAGAGGCATTCTCTGTGTTAAGCCATTGAGAATAGGAGTCATTTGTTAGGACAGCACACATGCCAGACGTTAAACCAACCACTATAGCTGGAAAGCCTGGTGTGTAAAAGGAAGACCTTCTGTCCACAGTAGGAGGCCTGGCTCGGCATGCTGTTCATACCTGGGTTCCACCCCTTCTACCTCTCCAGCAATCTCCATCCCTCCCAACTTGGGTTAAGCATCTCATACAATAGACTCCTGTCTTCCCTACCTCCAATCGTCCCCCATCTTGAAGTCATTCCTTCCACCTCCAATGGGATATCCTTTGTAAGACATTATATAAATTAAGACATGACCTTCTTAGGCATCTACGTTCATCTAGGGAGGAGCCCAGGAACCAGGCTGCAGGTGGGTTGGAACAAGATGGCATTCCAAGGCTCCCAACATACATAACACCTCTGAGCGTGTGTGCCTGCGGACGGTCCCCAACCCTCCCTCCAGAGATGGAGAAGTGCCTTCTCTTGGTCAGCTGCTGCAATAACATCTTTGAATTCATAAACAGGGAGTTCAAATTCCAACCTGCTGGGCAGAGAGCCCCATGTGGGGCTCGATCCTAGGACCCTGGGATCATGACCTGAGCTGAAGGTAGAGGCTTTAACCCACTGAGCCACCCAGGTGCCCGGAGTCAAAATACTTTTAAAGTATTTTCAATTCCCTAGGTTTTCTTTTCTTTTTTTTTTTTTTTTTAAGATTTTGTTTATTTGCCGGAGAGAGAGAGAGAGCACAAACAGAGGAAAGGACAGGCAGAGGGAGAGGAGGAAGAAGGCTCCCGCTGAGCAGAGAGCCCGATGCGGGGCTCGATCCCAGGACCCTGGGACCATGACCTCAGCCGAAGGCAGAGGCTTAACCCTCTGAGCCACCCAGGTGCCCCAATTCCCTAGGTTTTCTATAGGAGAATCTTTCTACCTCATGCAACCTCCATTTGCACATGGTATGCACATGTTCTAAAAATGGTGTTTTTACATAGTCATTTTTTGGCTTTTGACCCAAGAGTTTTTACTCTTCATTTTTTTTTTTTTAAAGATTTTATTTATTTGACAGAGAGATCACAAGTAGGCATAGAGGCAGGCAGAGAGAGAGGAGGAAGCAAGCTCCCCGCTGAGCAGAGAGCCTGATGCGGGGCTCGATCCCAGGACCCTGAGATCATGACCTGAGCTGAAGGCAGAGGCTTAACCCTCTGAGCCACCCAGGCGCCCCTAAGCTTTAGTTTTTGACCGAAGAGATTCATTTGAGTGGGTTCTGTTGTTGTGCCGATGGGGAGGGCAACAGATAGACTGTTTGGTAATAAGTAAATAAATAAAGTCGATGCCCTCTGTGCACGGTGTGTATGTGTTACATATACTTAGGTAATAGATATATTGAACATATATATGTATATCGAAAGAAATAACACAATATTAAAATATATATTCTTCAAAAGGAGTGCCAAGTTTTGTGCCACCCTGTCTCGCCCCAGTTACAGTCTGGCTTGGTGGGGTGATGCAACTCTCCTGCTCCTTTACGCGTCACCTGCAGTCCTAGCCTGGTGCTCATCGTGCACGAGACAATACTAGCCTTTGTTTAACCGTGGACTAGAAGAATTCACTGTGGCTCTTCTCCGCGTGCACACGTTTGGAGTCTGCCTCCGCTCAGTGCTCCCAGCAGGCATTTATGGGTCCCAGCTGTGCTGGTCACTCTGCCTTTTTTGTCCCCGAGAGTTCCTGATGCTTTTGCTCAAATGGCCAAAGGCCAGCTGAGCCAGCCCACTGTCCCTCCTCAGCTGTCCGCAGCGACAGTCACTTGTCACTTCGCGTTCTACTCCGGTGCTTCCTTGCACGATCCATTCGCCCCCTTTGGCTTGGTAGTAACTGACTGTACTTCATCAATTAAATGTAGTCGGGCTTGACACAGCCCTTCGGCCCCCTGGGTCACCCCTGCGTGAAAGAAAGGGGATGAATCAGAGATGACAACACTCTTTAAGGCAGTGGCTGACCGATGTAGAACGGTGCCATACAGTAGGGCGGGCCCTCCTGCCTGGTGACTCCGCCCCTTGGAGACAGCAGTTTCTTGTTTCTGAGTCAGTGACAGGTTTTTTTTGTTTTGGTTTGGTTTTTGGTTTTGGGTTTCTTTTATTGAACAAGAGGTGTTCTATTCAGTCCCTGATGACAGGAAATCAATACATCTTAATATTTGGGGCAGGCTGCCCTTCAGAGGGAAAGCACCAATTACGGATTAACATGATCCGCAGACACCCATGTCCGCACAATGGCGTTGACCCAGTGCCAACATGTGGCTGGGTTAGCCCAGCAGCATTCTGGGATCTGCTGAGAGTTGGGACTTTTTGATTCTAACCTTTGAACCGGGGTGTGGGGGGGAGAAAGAGACTTGCTGAAAGCCTTGATTCGTGCTGTGGTGATGGTAGCAAGTTCAGGATCAAATGGTCACTTCATCTTCAAGACTTTTGAGGCCTCTGAGCACTGAATGATACTAGGGTAGGGAGTGCTATTTAATACTCATTTGGTCAACGGCTCGAGTATCTTTTTTAAGTGTTTTGTGCCAAGTGGGTAGTAGACCAATCTTCTTGGTGTAGACCCCAAAACTGTACTGCTGGGGGAAAAACTCCAACCCAGTTTATTAGGAATTGTCCTAAGTTTCCCTGTCAGATGCAGCCACCCTTGGAGAGACGCTGGATGACTGGTGTTCAGAGTTGGGTCGTTTCCACCAAAGGCACGCCATCACGTGTCAGGTGTCCTCCTATGTTTCCTTCCAGATGCTCTTGAGATGGCGGAAGATCTGCTGAAATGACAGGTTTTCCTCTCGCTCTGAGCAGCTGCCAGAGAAGCACAAACAGTCCTGGAAATGGGTCCTCGAGTGTGTCGAGGACAGCTCTTGTCCTGAGGAAGTACGTTAGGGCCTCCACCAGAAGACGATGTTCTTCAGATAAGTTGCCCACATTCTTGCATTCTTGACAGAAGTCTCTCAATGCTTTTGGAATTCCTGATGGTCTTGTTTTTGGAATTCTTGAAATTCAGGAAAAAAAACCCACCCATTAAGTAGATGCTTAGGACTTTTCACATCGCTCCTTGACCACCCCACTGATCTCCTTGCTCAGCTCAGGACTGTGCATACATCAAGAAACACACAGAGCCCAGGTTAGTGTCCGATAATCCTGACTCCGATGCACCAGGAGACCACGCAGAATTTGCAAGTGATTTGAAAAAGGTTCTTGCCCCCTCTTTTCTGATTTCACTACTTGAAAAAAATAACTACTCCTTTGGTCTTCACTCCATTTCTCATCTGAAATACGAATGTGTTGCTAGAAGGTCGCTAAGTTCCTTCCCATTCTAAACGTTCTTAGCATTTTTCTCCATGGTCTCATCACTTGACAGTTGTCGGAGTTTGCAGTATCTAGAGTGTTCTTAAGGCAAGTAACAGAAAATGAGATTGTTTTTGGGACTCATCCATTTATGTGTTTTAAAGATTTTATTTATTGGAGAGACAGCATTAGAGAGTTAGCAAGCATGTGCACGAATAGCGAGGAAGGGCAAAGGGAGAGGGAGAAGCAGGGAAGCCCAACACGGGCTCAGTTCTAGGACGCTGAGATCATGACTTGATCCAAAGGCAGCTGAGATCATGACTTGAGCCAAAGGCAGCTGAGATCATGACTTGAGCCAAAGGCAGCTGCATAACCAACTGAGCCTCCCAGACGCCCCAGGACTCATCCATTTGGAAAAAGTAATACATATTTCATTGGATTCCCTCCCCCGAAATCATGTTGGCTGGGGAATACTAGCTCTTGTGCTTATAGAAGGAGAAACTGAGGCATGGAGAAGTTAAGAGATTGGCCCGTGATCCGTTTCAATGAAGCAGAATAAAAATGGAATTCAAGCGACGTCACTGCCAAACCCCAGCCCTTTTTTCTCTGCCGGGCAGAGAAATTTATGCATTAACTAAACGCAATCGTAAAGGGTCTGAGAAATTATAAGGGCTGCCACCACGCCACACATCACAAAGTCACTCTCTGTCCATAAGTCAATCCCCTGTTGCCTACTCCACGAGGCTCTTTGGGGTTTGGTTAGGAGAGGAGAGGAGGCAGGGCCCGTGAGACACCTAAGCTCTCATTGTATTCCTTCCCCTTCAGAAATTCCCTGCAGCCTCTAGGGCTTTCCCTTTAAAAACAAATCACCGACAAGGCAGAACCTGTTGTCATCCCGAGACCTTTGGAAGAATGGCTTGCAAAAGTGGACTCTGACAGCTGGGCAGATTGCGCTCCTGGAACAGGCTGCCGCTCCGTTCCCCTTCATCCACCTCGCGTTCTTCCAGACAAAGCCTCAGCGTTGGAACAGGGGGCTCGGGCCAGTATCAACACCCACAACCTCAACCCGGGCCGCTGTGGGACTCCACGTTTCTCAAGGCTTTGCCACGTTGCCGGACGGGGGTCTGGGGCAGCGGGGTAGGAGGATGGTTCCACCAGGACTCAGGGGAGGGCTGGGGCCCAGATTGGGGCGGGGGGTGGGGGGCAGGTGGGGGGGCACGGCAGAAGATTGCCAGGAAGCATCAGCCTCCTGGAACAGGCTCTAAGATGTTGTTCTCAGGCACACTTGAACCCGAAGTTGCCAAAAAGGTCACCGATCTGGAAATGGGCAGAGTACAAAGCCAGCTGTCAAGTCATCCAGGTGGGCGGGACGGATCTGGGCGCTGGGTGCACCTCTGACATCGGGCTTATGTCTCCCATCTCCCCTTTCCTCCCTCACCTAGCAAAGGAGGGATTTCGGGGAGCAGCCCAGCAGCTCCTCCACTGCACCCTCTATGGGACCACACATTGATGACGCAGACATGGGGAGGAAGCCCAAGCATTTGCTCCTTTCCAACAATTGTTTCCATACCCATTGCTTGAATATGGGTTTTAAAAGCTCCCCACCACCACTCCTACTGTTTCATACCATCCATATTAAAATTATCCACCTTAAAATTATCTATTAAAAAAAATTAGGGTGCCTGCGTGGTTCAGTGGGTTAAGCCGCTGCCTTCGGCTCAGGTCCATGATCTCAGGGTCCTGGGATTGAGCCCCAGCATCGGAGCTCTCTGCTCAGCGGGGAGCCTGCTTCCTCCTCTCTCTCTGCCTGCCTCTCTGACTCCTTGGGATCTCTGTCAAGTAAATAAATAAAATCTTTAAAAAAAAAAAAAAAATGATCCACCTATTTTTTTTTTTTTTTCGGCCAGCCTGCATTTCTGCACTTCCTTTAGAGCTCATTCTTCCTCTTCTTGGAGAAACCTCCTTTGCCCTTGCCCCCTCTTGCCTCTCTCTGTAAGGACACTCTGCCAAGGATGAAAGGCTCTCCTTTTTTGTCCGATTGGAAAGGTCTTTCTTATTTTAACTTTCATTTCGAAGGCTATTTTCCCTGGTGATAGATTCCGCAGCAGCAGGATTGCGGTCTCTGAACTTGAAAGAGATCTCGCTTTGTCTCTGAGCTTCTATTGCTTCTCTGGGGACATCTTCCTTCTAATTTTCACTCCCAGGAAGGCAACCGGTCCTCTGATCCAACAGCTCATAAGATTCCCGCATGCCCTTAGCATTCAGTGGCCTCTTGGAGGTCTGCGTGTGGTTTTCGTGGCATCTGGCCTGTTTGTACTCCGTGCATGGCACCTGGTCAGTCTGTGGCGTGACGGCGCTCCAGAGTCCTGGAAAATCATACATTTTCTCTTGAAGTATTGCTTCTTTTCCATTCGCTCCCGTCCTTCTGGGATTCCAATTCCAAGGACGGAAGACCTTTTCCCTGCGTTTTGTCTCCTGCTCTCTCCCCTAAGCTGTGTTCTTTTTCTACCAGTGATTGAGCTTTGATATTTTGTGCTGACTTCACTTTTACTTAATTAACCTTCAGCTTTATCATGAATGTTAAATCCACTCACTGATATCTTAATAGCACTTATAGAATTCTCATTTGATCATTTTTTAAATAGATTTGGTGCTTGGTAAAATTCTCCAGCTTATCCTTTTCCTGAGTACAGTCAAGCCAATATCAGATCATTCCAGTGGCTGAGTCACCTGTGGCTTGGTCTCTCTCTGTTGTTTTCATCTCCTGGGTTCTTTTTATTCTTAGCAAATTTTGATTGCTTGCCAGACACACTGTGTGTGAAAAATTAGAGGGGCTCTGCCCGATACCTTCTTCCTAAGAGAATCTACCACCACCCTCTGCAGGCGCTAGACTGACGGCCAGGTCACCTCCATTCACATGAGCCTCAGTTTACTTCTGCTTCCTCCCTGCTCTTAGGATATTTAGTCCTTTGGGGTTCCCAGCCGAGGTCATGTGGTGTTTTAAATGTAACCTGACCTCTGATTTTTCGTCTCGCTGGCTGATTAAGGTACCGCTCACCCTCCAGTCTGATTTTCAAACGGCATCAACTTGGCTTTAAGCCTTCCGTCAAATGCCTTGACGGGGAGAAGACCTACAAATGTTGGGCTCATCCTCTCCTTGGCCTTCTTGCAGAGCTCTGGACCGCAAGTCCTGGGTCCCCCAAACTCGATTTTTCTTCCCTATTATTTCAGTAGATTGGCAAAAGCCTGACTGGCCTCCTAGAAGTCACCTTTGCCTGGCTTCTCAGCCCCTTGAACTATACCAAAAAATGAGCGCATGCCCCAAGGAGAAACGCATAGTATAACACGGTGGGGTCCCATCAATGAGATAGCTTTCTCCTGGGATCTTGGCCCCTCAAATCCTGATTTTCTTTGTTGCCTGCCCCTTAATGCCCTGCAGATGAATTTTTAAAAATCCACTTTTCTTGAATCACTGGTCTGCTACAAGTCACTCCACAGCGGGAAGACAAATGAGAAATAAAGCAGCACCCACAGCTTCCCACATCAAGTATCAGGAGTGCGCACGGGTGAGTGTGGGGCTGTGTGAATTATGTGAGTCTGGGGGGGGGGGGGGTATTTCAATACATTTTTTCTAGAAAAGACAAACGTTACGCTGGATTTTTTTTAAAAAAAGATGATTAAGGGGCACCTGGGTGGCTCAGTTAAGTGACTACCTTCAGCTCATGTCAGGATCCCAGGGTTCCCGGATGGAGTCTGGCATCCAGCTCCCTGCTCAGCAGGGATCACGACCTAACCGACTGAGCCACCCAGGCTCCCCTCCACTTTATTCTTGCTTTCTTGCTTTCATAAGCAGCAGCATGGGAGTCCGCTAAGAAAGCAAATTCGGGGAAAACTCAGGTCATCGCTGGGTCTTTACAAACCAACACAGCTAGTTACGACCCTCAGGATCCGACTGCCTTTCAGGCTCCACTCTGATGCCTGGCTCGGGGAACCATCAACTGTGTGCTGTATGGGTCCCATGGTTTCCCTATTTGGGGCCCCTGAAGAGGCCCAGAAAATCGAAAGCTGTGCTGTGATCCTCGCCAAGGACAGTGACACAGCGGAGGTTTCGAGAACGCATCCTCCAGGGTCTGTGTCCAGCAGCTCGGGCAGCTCTGCTGCAGGAAGCTCCCGGGGGTCGTCCCCTGTGCATTAACCTCCGTGGCTCACTCCCCGGCTCCCGTCAGCTGATTCTTTACCGTTGAAAGCACACACAGTTCAGATAATTAAACACTCGTGAAGCAGCTTACATGTTCATGATCGATCAGCAGTGCATTATTTTTGAATACGCTACTGCATGCTCTCCAAGTGCCTCACCCGATTTTGCAGACAGGCGGGTGGATTATTACCAAGTTAAAGGAGGCTGGATCTGGCCTTATTTACTGGCTGGTGGGGGGGTCCCTTCCAAGGCCCCCAGGAGGAATGCTGGCGGTTTTGTATTTGTAGATCATACTCTTATCCTTAAGGATAATGTCCCCATCTTCAACATCTGATTTTGGAAGCTTGAGATCCACGATCACAGAACTACCCCGGAGAAACTCAATATTCTTAACTGGGGATTTATCAAGTGAAAGTAGCAAGACCCCTTTGCCAGGCTATAGTCGGTACCCTTGGGATCAGTCCCACCTTTATCCCTAATTTCAGATGTACAACCTTTAAAACAGGTGTATTGGATAAAGACCCATCTCTGGAGTATGACAGCATGAGAACAGTATCTTATAGAATTCCAACCACAGGAATCGTCACTGGTCCAGGGGCCAGCTGCAGAGCTGTGGAACCGGTCACCGTGTTTGCATCTAAGCCCTGCTTTCCATGGGCTGCTCCCCACTGGGAAGGGAGAACCACAGGAATCCTTGGGCAGTGCTCATCCTAGAAGACGTAGGACTCTTCTGAGGGCCGATTTGGACGCCAGGACTCCCTGATGCTATTACTGAACTTCCCGCCGCAGCCGAGGACACTTCTAACTGACTCTTCTTCCCTTCTCTTCCACATGGGGTCAAACCCATCCCAGTTTGATGGATTTCCCAGCTTCCCCTGGTCTCTCCAGCTTCTGTCCCACAGCCACTCCCCTTAAAAAACCCTGTACAATGAATCCCATTTTAGCATCAGCTTCAGAGGGCACACACTAACACACTGAATTAATAAGAAAATAGCACTGGATATTGGAACCATTAATCAAAGTCCCATTGAATTTTCAGGGACCTGAGCAAATTAAATTTTAAAATAAGAACATCATTGGCGCGCACCGCCCTGTTTTTTCACTTTTGCCCAGACTTCTCATTTGCCCGACTCCCATTTCCTTTTCTTGTCCTCTAAATCCTGCTTATCACCTGAAGCCCAGCTCTATCCAACCTCTTCCATGAAACCTTCTTGGTTTCCCCCTCTTCTGAATTCTTCCGGTCCTGGGTCCATGAACTTACCCATTATGGTGATTCCCAACCAAATGTTGGTGAGCCACCATCAGCATTCAAACCCCCAAAGGCCGGGCTCAGGCTAAACCCTCTATGTGCCCTTCTCCTAGACCAACGTTTCCCCAAACTGTGTTCCAGGGACAGCAAGAGACAATATTTATTTTAGGACAGAAAGTATCCAGGGCCAGTCAAGTTGGAGAGAATACCCACTATGTCCTAGGGTTTCTTCTCCGATATCTAAAAGCCTGCTGGGAGATCACCTACAAGGAGGACCTCAGTGAACTCTAAGCCCCACATGCATTTGACCGCAGAAACATTTTCCCATACAGTCTATCAACAACCACAGCATCTATGTTATTTTTCACAACACAGGCTGAGAAATAGCTCTCTGAAGGATGCATCTGTACTGAGCCATGCCCTGACATACATATGTAATGGGGAGGGGAAGGGAGCAAACCAGTGGGTAACACTGGCAGGTGGGGGAGCCTCCGGACTTCATCAGTGAGATCAAAAGAAAGGGGGTCAGGTACAGAGTAAAACACGCTGTGCAAGCTGGCAAAGCAGGTCTCGGAGTGATGCGAGCTGACTCTCCCCGGAGAATGTTTAAAGGGGACGGCAACGGACTGTCTTTCCTTCTGCAACAGGGAACACAGAGTCATCCCTTGTAGGCCATACCCTTCAAAGAAAAACCAAGAGCTTCTGATGTGCTACCTTGTTTGGCAGGCTCTCAGGGTTCACTTTGCTTTCCACTGGGTTATAAAGCAAGACCAGGGACACCGTCTTCCCCGCCTTCACGCGACTCAGCACTCCCTCACGCACTCCTTAATCCGGTCAGTATCTATGAGGCCGCTCCTCCAAACCAGGCACTGTTCTTGTGCTGGGCATGCAGCGGGGACACAATCCAACACGATTCCTGTCCTCATGGGACTTACTTGTCGCTGCATCAAAAGCTAACAGGGTAAATAACTCAGCTGGAATTGAACAATATTAATAGCCCGACTGGGAAGGCACTAAAGCAGGATGAACAGGGTATACTGAGCAGCGAGATACCTAATGAAATTGATTGATTAGGTATGGCCTTTCGATAGCTCCTGTGACCCGCTGCTGCCTTCAGTGACAAGGGACCAAGCCCCAGGTGCCAGCTTGGCTTATGCAGGTGGGCTCATGCTCGCACACATACATGAGCGCACCCCACCACGGGCCATACTTCTAGAATGCCCTTAAGGGTCCCCCGTCTGCTGTTCCCGGGCAAGGATTGCATCTTCGGCTGTCAGAGCCACACATTTAGCATACTGTTCTCGGTTGAGGCGTCTGGAAAACGCGGCTACCTTTCCCACATGCTCCCACCATCGCCCCACTCGTCATTACCGCCATGGTTTCAGATTAAGATGTTAAAGTCCAAAATGTTTGTGAAGAAATTGCAAGCTGTCACTTCTGAACACCCAGCGGAATTGCCGAATGAATAATAATGCAAAGAGGCTTCCTCAAAGAGAAATAAATAAAAGCTCAGTGTTGTGCAATAAATCCTTTTCTGCACAACACGGCTGAGGAAAGGGGCTCTGCGTTTATCTAAGGATGCAAGCCATTTATTTCATTCTTCTCCGTGCTGTCTTCTGTTCCAGAAACTGGTGCACGCTCCCACCTGGTTACTCCCTCACGGGAGAGAAATGCTATGGACGGTAAGGGGAGAGACGCCTGTTCCAGGACTGCTGATAGGAGCCACCAGGGACTAGAAGGGATTCGCTCACAAAGAGGCTGCTGGAGGGAAATGCACATTGTGGGCAGAGTGATTTTATTATCCTTTGGCCCAAAGGGAAGGCCTTATTTTTTTTATTTTAGACCCTATTTAGACCAAGATTTAAGGTTCTCCATCTTGCCCATGGCAAGGAGTCTCTGTTTGCGTAAAGGAGGAGGACCCTGCAGGTAAACTCTTTACCACACAGTCCACCCGGGCCGCAACGGATCTCCCCAGAAAGCTCCATCCACACGGGCCCTGATGCTCGGGCAGACCTTGAGCTACACCGCAAACCGGAGTTCATGGTCGCATCCCAGGAAAACCATAAGGCATGTCAGATCACTGGGCACTAACTACTGCTCTGCATGGTCTACTTTGCCTGCGTGGGTACAATTGATACATACATTGTAATCTCGTGATACCCCAAATGGTCCTGAGAAGGAGGATCATTACGCCTAGTTTATTGAGGCGGCAGCTCAAATTCAGAGGAGTCAGGTAACCGGCCCAAGGTCACACAGCCAACAAGGTAGAGAGCTATGACTTAGACCTAGGTCTCCCAGATTCCCAAGCTTGGGCTCTAGCTACCTTTTTCACTGTGTCCTCCTCTTACCCAGGCTCAGAGAAGGAACAAGAGATTATGTCCATTTTTCTCGCAACCCCTCACCTCATGGCTCAGTAGGTTGACTAGGTCAACCCTCCCATTGGCTTTTTTTTTTTTTTTTTTTAAGATTGTATTTATTTGAGACTGAGAGTGCATGCAAGTGGAGGGGGGGGTAAAGAGGGAGGGAAAAGCAGATGTCCCAGGGCAGGGAGCCTAGAGGTGGGGGGCGCTCAGGCTTGATTCTAGGATCCTGGGATCATGACCTGAGCCAAAGGCAGACCCTTAACCCACTGAGCCACCCTGGCATCCTGATTCATTTTTTCAACAGAAGCTGGTTAATCAAAGGAGTACCCACCTAACACAGACTTTTGGAAGTCGGCTAATCGTGCAGAGGCAGCAGGAACGCTGGGGTAAACAGTGTTTTCAGAGTCCAGGGCACTAGCTGAGGGTTAGATTCCATTCCTGTCTATCCGAGCCTTAATAAGAACCAAGACCCAGGCTGCTGGTTTCCCACCCACCGCCACCAAGATCTGGAGGACAGAAGCGGCCCTTCAAACGTGCAAAATGTTTAGTTCTTACCACTTTTAACAAGAACACATTAGGAAAAAAGAAAAATTCTACAGTGTGGGGGACTGCACACCTTTAAGTCCTTGGCTTGCCTCCAGAAGCTGCCTCATTCCTGTTGCCTCATGTTTGCCAATCAAGCATCACTACAGCAAGGAAATTAACTCATTACCTCGAGGTCACCAAAAATGTTTTTTATATAGCCAGAAAGGACCTGAGACCTGATTTCAACCTGAAGCAAACTCTTGTTTGCCTTTGGGATCAAATCAGTAGGTAAGGGGTTTGGTAGTGTCAAGAATGTCAACATTCATGATACTAGGGACAATGCCCATAGAGACGGTCATGATGTGCCAAGTTCCTGTGCATTGCTTCTTAGGTTTGTACCATTATTTCAAAAACCACCAAAATCTGTCAAATTTTTAGGAAGTTTTAAAGAATGATCTTTAACAGTAAGTTTTTTTAAAGATGTACTTGTTTGAGACAAAGAGAATGCCGGGGAGGGATACAGAGGTAATTTTTTTATAAGATTTATTTATTTTAGAGAGAGCGAGAGAGAGGGAACGCATGCACAGAGCCTATGAGCAAGGGAAGGAGCAAAGGGTGAGGGAGAGGGAAGGGAAAGAGTCCCAGCAGACTCCACGTGGATTGCAAAGCCCAAAGCAATGTGGGCTCGAGCTCATGACCCGGAGATAGAAACCAAGAGTGGGATGCTTAACCGACTACACCACGCAAGCACCCCAGAAGCAGCAGACTTTCTGATCCAACTGTACTGCTGCTGGGACGTATACACAATATTCTTTGTGCAAGACTGACCAAAGCAGAAAAAAATAAATTCATGTAGATAAGAACATAATTATCAAGGACAAGATCCTTTTTAATAAAAACAGCGGAAAGTCTTACATTTGCTGCACATGTGTTTTCTAATCGACCCTATTTCTCATGTTTCTTTTTCTTCTACTTCTCTCACTGCTCTTGCTTTTTTGGTCTCTCATCATTCGGCGAACCGAACAGTCACAGAAACAGCCTCCTAGATAATGAATTACATTATTAATTTGGTTTGTTTTCAGGGATTCTGGTTCTGACTTAACATACTAAATGAAGTTTCAGGATTTAATCAAGGAAAGCGGTCAGGAAAAATAAAATCAGTGGGGCTGGGGGGCATCTGGCAGCTCCGTGGGTTAAGCCTCAGACTCTGGATTTTGGCTGTGGTGTTGATCTCAAGGCCACAGGATCAAAACCCACATGGGGCTCTCAGAGTGGATTCTGCTTGTCCCTCTCCTTCTGTTCCTCCCCCACACCCACTCTCAAATAAATAAAATCTTTAAAAAGAGACAGTCACTACAGAGGCTTAGTCCAAGCTCCTTTGAGAGGAGGTAAAATGAAATGATGTGCCTTGTTAGTTCAAAAGTCATACCCTTCTAATAACAGGGAGAGGAGGAGGCATTTCTGATTATTCTGTTAAACATCAGTATCTAGTCATTTGCACTCACAGACCATCAGGGAATGTTAACGGACTAACGGAGGCGGCAGTTATGGTCTCAAGAGCATCGTGGATCCTTTGGAAATGGCTCCCCCAGCGCAGGCTCTTCATCTTGTCCCCTCGCAACCCCAGCTTTTAACCAGATGCGGTGGGTCTCCATGCTAGAGGCCAAATGGTGCCACACTGAAAAGCTTATCAATGCCAGAACCCACTGACTACTTTCTCCTAGGAAATCTGAATGTGAGCCCCTTGGCTAGCGTCTTCAATACATACTCGAGACACTCTGCCTGTAATGCAAAGCCATCAGGATAATATATATATATATATCTACACATATATATATCTAGATATATATGTATATATCTAGATATATATATATATATATATATATATCTACACACACACACACACATATATATATTCATTCCTACTGTGTTGAAAAAATAGTAATGGAAAAAAAAATCGTTGATTCTAATTCTTCAACGCAGGATTTCAGATGCCAGTAATGACTGCTAAGAATCAACACCCACTGAGCACAGCCCAGAAACTTAACTGTTTCCTTGTTAGTTACTATTTACGGTCCTCAGGATGCACTGGCACTGGGGAGCTCATTTCAAGGTCCCTGCCTGGAGGCGTCCCCACACCCCAAACGGGCCATGAATGTGAAATGCACAGAAACGCCAATATGGAAGGTTAACAGGTTTCCTCTTCTTTCCTCTCTTTGCTGTTGTAGAAGGTTTTAAGCACCACCCCCCTTGCCTTCAAGGTAAAGGAACTAGGTCCCATCCTTTGGTGTTCCAGGTCTTTTGAGCCATCAAGATCTACCAAGAAAAAAGTAAGGAAGTCTGGAGGAAGAGTTGCAAAGGAAGGGATGTTGGTGGGAGGAAGGGGTCTCAGGGGAGTCCGGGATGGACTAAAAAGTGGGCAGGTGATCCTTCAATGAGCTCCCCAGAGGGGGACTGCTCCAAAGCTGGGGCCCGGAGTTGCTGATCATGGCTCCCCTCAGGTCACTTTTGCAAGAAGGACTATGTATACGGTTGCTCACCCTGTTACCCGTGCCCAGGAATGATGTAACGACGGACTTCATTAACATCCTCTACCTGGTAATATCTTATTCTATTATTTTTAAGCCCATTTTAGATGAAAATCTTTCCTTGAAGGAAGCAACACTTAAATGGAAGTCTGTTATATAAATGGATAAAAAGTGTGCCGTTCTGGTGTTCATTTTGGAGGGCCTGGGTACCGGTCAGAATCTCAAGCTTGGAGTCCATGTTATGGACACATTCTGACAATTCCATTCGTGTGTTCCATGTGTTAGTAGAGATTCCAGTATTAAATAAAATCTATATAATTAAATAGAGTCAGTATAGGTAATAATTCACTTAGGAATAAAAATTCACACTTTTTCATGACCCAGTCAGTTTTCGGATCGTGGTAAATGACTTAGTAGGCTTCACATTTGTCAGGTGACCCTCAAGGTTTTTCAACGGGTTTTTAAGAATGTCAAGTTAGCAGCTTCATTCAAAAATAAAAAGTGACTTTTAAAATTGGAAAACCTGAACTTTTAAAAATTTAATAACAAACTAGGGTTTAGTTAGGACCTAGAAACCCAAATTTAAATATATCAAAATTAATGCACCATATGTATTTCAGAGAAGTTTTTTTTAGAAATACTATCTAATACCCTGAGTACAACATAGAGACTCTCCCCTCTTCCCTCTCTCTCCTCATTGTTCCTGCTCTCTTTTTTAACTTATTACATTTTGAATGTAACAAAATGTACAAAGAACCCAGAATTCTACAGCCTAATGACGTATATCTAAGTAAACATGCAGTTAACTGAGACACTTGGGTCAAAAGGTTGAAGGTATCCCACGTACCACAGCTCCTTTCAGACTCTCCTGTAATGGTACCTGTATTTTGACTTTGATAACTTTAAGTTCTCTAAACAACGCTGTTTAGTTTTACATTTTGTTTTATGTAAATGAAATCATTCGAGATGTATACTTTTGGGGTCTGGCTTCTTGCATTCAAATTTTTATCTGTGAGATCCATTTCTATTGTATGGCGCTCGGTGGTGTTGATTTTTAACGATGCCTTGTATCCATTCCATTAATAAAACACAGTTTACGTAAAAACAAACAAAAAACATCCTATACCTGCCCTGGGATTTCACAGCAGGACTGACCCTGTCTGCACATGTGACTTCTGCCAGAGCCCTTCGAATTTGTCCTCCAGGGACATCAGCCACCCTCCCACGTCCAACTTTGCAGCTTATGTACAAAGGCCAAAAAAAAAAAAAAAAAAAAAAAGGAGAGGGGTCCTAAATGCCAGAGGTCTGTTGTGCAGGGGGTCGGGGGGTGACACAGGGTAGACAGAACCCCCGCCTCTTTGCTAGCACACCCACAGAGAAGGGTCAGTAATCCATGTTACCCTGGTTAAAACAAGGACCAACAAAACCAACCCTACACAGTCACCCGCTGACCTGCTCTATCTGCCACTTCTATTCAGGAGGAATTAACTGTGCTTGAATGAAAGCCAATGGCAACCACACAATCTGCCATGTTCCTCGACCCCTGGTCAGCGCACGCACCATTTCCTACCCCAAAGTCACTGCGCTGCTGCCATCGGCTTCAGTCCTGTCCCAGAAAAAAGGCGGGATGGAGGAGTCTCCTGGGCTGGGTCCACGGGACAGAAACCCTGGAGGGCAATGGCTGCTCTTGGGAACACTGGGTTGGTTGTGAAGCCCAGCAGGCTTATCGGATCCAAGAAAGTTCTAAAGTCAAGGATTTATTTCCACACGTAGTTTCAAAGTGGGGGAAAGAGACTATAAACTGGGAAAATCAGCAAACTGCTATTTTTACATCGATATTGGTGGACCATTTTTAGGCTCAGTGGTCTAAGAGTTGGTTTCATGGGATTCTTTTTTTTTCCTCCCAGGTACGCCCTTTTTTTAAGATTTTATTTATTTGAGAGAAAGAGGAAGAGACAGAACCAACCAAGTGGGGGAGGTGCAGAGGGATAAGCAGACTCCCCATGAGCAGAACCGGATGTGGTCCTCGATCCCAGGACCACCACCTGAGCCCAAGGCAGCCACTTAATCCACGGAGACCCCAGGTGCCCCAGTACTCCACGATTCAACAGTAAACCTGGAGTATGGTCCCATTGGGAAAGGCAGCCTTCCCTTGTGGGTTGTGGGAGACAAAGATCAATTTCCAATGCCTCATGTTACCTGTGCTCCTTTGGGCCCTCAGCCTACAGGTGGCATGTGTCGGCTGTCCAGTCACTGGGCTTGGAGCTAATCACACAAACCCCCAGCATCACCAGGCAACTGGGATGTGTGTGGGTGAGGGATAAATGTTTTAAATCCCTTTAATTATCTCAACCACAGCAGAAATAAGGACCCATGGCAACAGCCAGTCATCATCACCTGTTATCTTATTTGAGACTGAGAGTCAAGCTTATCTCTTCATCTTTGATTAAAACAACACAACAACAACAAAACTTTTCAACAAGCAAGCTTACAAAATTCTTCAAGAAGAGTTTTAACAAAGAACCTTCAGACAGAGGGTAATTATCCAAAAGAAGCTTTCATCACAGGAATTTAAACATGGCATGGTTTTCCTTCCTTAATCAGATAAGCAGGGTGACACCTGGAAAGACCTCTGAGCCTTGTCGTCCCTGGGTTCCAAATAAGGGACAAAAGCCCCTCTGTTGATTCCAATTGCTTCTATGGAAAGAGACAAGTTCTGACCTGGGGTTTCAGGTGCTAAGACTCAGGGTTCCCCGAATTGCCATTCAGGGACAACTCATTTAAGTACTAGGGACACGGTAGCTCGCCCAGTCCCTCCACAACAGCGTTCCCGGTGTACCGGCTCTCGGGAAATAATCCACATGCCTACCCGATTCTGACAGCCTGAGGCCATGCCACCAAATTTCAAGTAAGAATTCAAGCTTTCATTGCCAGGTCACGTTCTGTCCACGTTCCAATTTCCTCTGTGCTTGGAGAAAAAAGAGGGAGACCCTGGCATTTTCTAAAAAGCTTGCGGAAGGAAATACTAGATACGGCCTAAGACCTTTTTATCACTTAAGAGCAGGGTCAGCCGTATCCAATAGAAAATCCAAAGAGTAGTGGTTAAGGTTTTTTCTCTCAGGAAAAGGCAATCTGGGCAGGTAGGGATGAGTCCTAAGTTATGAGAGTGTGTTTGGAAAAACATAAATAAATAAAAGAGTGTATTTGTACCTATGCGTGTGCAACATGTCGGAGGGGGGATTCCCCACACCAGTAAGTTCTTGAACACCAGCTGCATGTCTACAATTTAAACTCAATTCTGACATTATCCACCGAGAGACAGCATCTGATTTCACTGGTTAAGGGCTCAGTCCTACAAGACTGCCCCCCCCCCCCCCCCCCCCCCCCCCCCCCCCCCCCCCCGCCAACACACAACATGCTTTGGACTGACCCATTATAGGTCAGAGGTTCCAATGACCCTCCCTGGTTTGGTTTAATTTGCTAAAGTAGCTCATGAAACTCACCAAAACCTTTAACTTACTAGGTCACTGGTTTATTACAAAAGATATTAAAGAATATTTATCAACAGCCAGGTGAAGAAATGGGAAGGGCAAGGTATGGGGTCAGGGTTCTGAGTCTCCACGCCCCTTCCAGGAGAACCACACTCCTCTACCACCTCTGTGTGTTTGTCAACCCAGAAGCTCCCCGAAATCCAGTCTTTTCGGAGTTTTTAATGGAGGCTGCATTACCAAGGCATGACTGATTAAATTAATGGCCACTGAAGACAGAGCCCACCCCTCCACCATTTTCCCTTCCCTGGAAAATTCCAACCCTCCAACACTGGGTTGGTTCCCTTGGCAACCAGCCCCAACCTTAGGTCACCTGGGGCCTTTCCAAAGCATCTCATCAAACAAAACAAAAGACACCTTTACCTCTCTCTCACCTCCCTGTAAATTAGGAGCTTTTTAGAAAGCTTTTTAGCACACTTTTGTGCTAGAAGCCACAAAAACCAAGTATATATTTCGTAACGTAAATCACAATCTCACCAAGCTCATGTCAGAAACCCAGATTCCTTCTATCTTCCTGTTCCACAATCTTTAGGATTTGGCTTCTACCCTCAAGATCGTCTTGTATTCACAAATAACGGGCATCACTCTCCAAGCGTGATCTCCACCTGGGAACTTGTGAGAAATGCAAAAAACCTCGCCCATCCCAGACCACCTGCACCAGACACTGGCAGGGTGGGGTCTAGCAAACCACGTTTGCAATAAGCCCTCCAGCGGATTCGTTATACCCTCAAGTTTGTCAGCCACGCATCCAAAATGCAAGGAGCAAGACACCATGGAAGACAGAAGGGTGCCCAGCCCCTGAGTCAGGTCTATGAAGGAGAGGTTTCCCAGAACTCCCACTAAATAACTTCTGGTTACTTCTCCCTGCACCTGTAACCTCCCATACTCTCTCTCCCTCCCACCCCCCAAGTAACAAGGAGACTGAGAAAGGCGGATTTTAGCTGGCTACCCGGTCACTCCGACAATATTTAGATTCTGGCGGAAAGGAGCAGTAGACACTCCGTAGGTAACTCACTGGAGAATTCTATCAGCAAAGCAGAGGGGCTGGGCACATTTTCATTATTGCTGGGAGGCTGGCATGGTGGAGGTCAAAAGACTTTTCTGGGTGGGTAAATGATGACCTGCCTTCAATTTGCGATCTGATTTGCAATCAGTAATAATCTCAAACACCTGTAGGCATTATGACGCCGCCCAGTCCGGCTGAGGGCATATACTCATGAGACCGTTAGGAACAGGACATTTTTAAGTCTGGCCGCATCTTCTCTACTTTGAGACCTTCAGACTTTTCGGAACTCGGAAGAGTGGGTCTATAAACTAACAACTTCTCAGAGCTGCTTTGGTTGTCTATTCGCCCTTAAATAGCAAGAATCCCTATCCGTGAGTGAAGTCACTGATCAAAGAACCAGAACAGAGTAAAACCGGATTCCAACTCATGAGAAGACTCTCCACCTCCTTCCTTTTCTTATCGGTTTTCTGCTTTTAGAGAAAAGCACCAAATGACTCACACCCCGTGATCAGCCACATCAAGAACCTCATAAAAAATGAACTCACCGGTTACGTCAACTTTCCGGAACACGGTGGCTGTCATCCCCGACTTCCCCATCTACGGATCTGTGTCGTGTAGCTTGTTACTCAGAACTGTCTCGGGTTGACTCCCCAGGGGAGAGCCCTGAGGTTTCGGGCCTGGCCTCCTGGAGGCGTCCCAGGCAGTGTTCGCAGGATCCACACCTGCGCCGCTTGCGGCAAGCAGAACCGGACAGAAGGCGAGACGCTGGACCGTGGTACGACTGCAGAGGAGACCTCAACCCACCCCTCGACAGGCTCTGAAGCGAACCTGAAACTGAACTCTTATTCCAACTGAGGCCAGGGGGCGGAGCCACCACCGTCCCACGTTGACCAGCCATTGGCTGCCATTGCTGTGGGCGGAGCATAAGCGAGGGTGAGGCCCCGCCCTCCAGCCCCAGGGCCTGGAGTTGGTGGATGTGCCTGAGGCTTCAGCAGCGAGCACCTTCCGCGTCTGGGGGAAATGACTGCGTTGATCCTGTAGCGGGATTGGGCTATTTGGGTGGTTCAGCAGAGCGTCCTCTATAAAAATGATCGGAATTTTTTTAACATTTATTTGTTTATTTGACAGAGAGAGAAAGGGAGAGCTCACAAGCAGGGGGAGCTAGAGGGAAAGGGAGAAGCAGGGATTCCAAAGGTTGGGGCTTGATCCCAGGGTTCCAGGATCATGACATGAGCTGAGGGCAGACGCTTAACCAACTGAGCCACCCAGGCTCTGTGATCAGACTATTTTTAGATTCAGAATCAAAACTTATAGATCATCGTCAAAGATACCGAGTTAAAATCAAAACCCTCACGGAGACGTACCTACTCTGTGACACTGCTTCTGAGCATCACCCCCCCCAAACTGTCCTCTCACCTTAGCTTTGTGTTCTTCAAACACCTGGAGCACCTCAGGGCCTTTGCACTTGCCACCCCCCACCCCACTACCAATGGGACCATGCTTCTCTCTAGGTAACCATATGACATGCTGTCCCATTTCAATCCAACATTGGCTCAGGTATCACCTCCTCCTGACCCTATTTAAAGTATTCCTATCATCTCTGATCCCTTCCTTTATCTTTACGACTCTTACCACTACATTATGTTTCTTTCTTGTTTTCTTGTTTGTTTTTTCCATCCCCCAATTACAGAAAGAAAGTCCATGAAGTCAGGGTCTGGTCTACTCGGTCAGTCATGTATAATACCCTAAAATCGTGCCTGGCACACAGTAGAAAATACAGTAATATGCAGGGAGGACTAAAAGAATTCATTCCGATAAATCCTCCCTGATGAATGCAGTGAAGTGGAAAAAAGTTAATTTTAAGTATAAACAAAGGTTCGTAGTAATTTTAACTCACAACCCTCACCAACCACTGCTTTGAAGGAATTGTTATTATGATAATTTGTCTAACTTGTATCAGCTTATAAGGAATGTTTATAATATTAATTACCTGTAGGAAAACATCTTCTGCATTTCCCGTTTGGTATTTTTATGTCTTTGATCATTTTTATGCCTCACTTACCTTTACCAGGTTCCTTAGGGAAGAACAACTATGATCTAAGCTCGGAACAAAATCAGAGAGCTATTTAAGGTGTTGCGGGTGTCGTTTTTTCGTTTTTTGTTTTTGTTTGTTGTTTGTTTGTTTACCAGGTTAATGAAAACCTTATTTTCGGTTTATTGACCACGAAGGTCAAGCAAATGACTTCAGCAGCCCTGGGAACAACAGGGTCTTTGGCTGATAAAGTTGTTGGCTGGGCAACTTCCCTCCATTAGGGTCTGTTTCATGCTTGCCCTGGGGGCTCTTTTCAGAACTTAGGGAAAAGGGGGTATATTTGGAGCTGGGGCAGCTGAGGAGAATACAGAAGGGGCTTTTGCAGGGTGTGGTCTGGTCTCTCTTCCCTGTCCGGGAAGCACTTAGCTTCTGTGATATTGCTAACCAAGGCCAGAAGGTGACAGAACTGATTCCATGAGGGACTTGGTGGGACTCTGAACCACATACAGAATGGCTGCTGGGCCTAAAGCACAATGCATGGTCCCGGGGTTGGGAGGTCATCCGTGATTACCTTGGCTCCCCAAGAGGAGACAGCACCATTGGGCAAGGACACTGGGATCCCAGGACCAGCAACGGTGACAGCAAGGGCACTGGTGAGTTTCCTTTATGGGCAACCCACTGGAGCAGGTGGAGCGGGCCGGGAGAGCTAAACAGGAAGAGGGGTGTGTGGCAATCCTCCACTCCCAGTCCCTATGGACCCGTGGAAACCCCCTTAGAGCCTGCTAGCAGTAACCCGGGGCAAGGGACCTGAAGATTTGCTGGAGCATCTATTGGATTCCGAGGCACTGTAATTATGGCCTCAATTTAGAAGTGACCCGCTTGTACCCACGGCGAGGTGACATTTGGGTTAAAGACAGATTGGCCTCAAGTCCTTCCAGTGCAATTATCCTGGAAAAGCTACCTCTTAAAAGCCTCTTAAAAGGTTTAATTTACATCCCAAATAGAATGCATCTGTTTTTCAGGTTCTGACTTTTTTTTTTCCATTTGGTTTCTGCAAAGGTTGATTTCCATAACATGAATGCCTGAAAAATTCAAGTTCTAACCCTCTAGAACTGAGCTGATAAGAGAATGAAAGGAACCCACAATTCACTCGTTTGGGAAGCTTTGCTAGAAGTTGCACTGCTTCCTCCACCCTGCCCCATTCTGCAAATACCAGTTTCCTGGGCCTCACTTATAAAAGGAGGCCTGGAAATCTTTTTGCCCTTATCATAATGGGTGATTTTCTTTGAGCTAAGTGCTTTATCCTTATCTCTTTTTTTTTTTTTTTTTTTTTTTTTGACAGAGAGATCACAAGCAGGCAGAGAGGCAGGCAGAGAGAGAGGAGGAAGCAGGCTCCCCGAGAGAGCAGAGAGCCCGATGCGGGGCTCGATCCCAGGACTCCGAGATCATGACCTGAGCCGAAGGCAGCAGCTTAACCCACTGAGCCACCCAGGCGCCCCTATCCTTATCTCTTTTAATCCTAACCAGACGTTGAAGTAGGAAATAGCATTTATCCCATTTTACAGAAGAACAAACAGGCCCAGGGGCGGAAGTCATCTGCAGGTGAGTGATGGGGTGGATTCAAAGCCAGTCCACCCTCCCACATGGCCTCCGATCAGGAAGCAGTCCGCCTAGAATTCTTGATAGCCCGGCTCTTGGCTGTCCCTTTCCCCCAATTCTATCCTTAGTCCCAACCCTGAAGACACACAGTAGCTACTTAACGAACTTCTGTTGTGTGGTCGGTTAATAGTTCACTGAAATGACCAGCCGCAAATGTTTGATGAACAAACCATTTGCAAACACAAGAACCAGGACAGGGCTCAGAGCCTCGAGGGTAGTAGAGTGCGTGTTGTGTTCCCTGTCGAGGACCTCCCCCCCCCCCCCACCCCACACCGTTTGGCCTCATGGAAGGTGTGCTCACCAGTGCCGGGGCCACGGAAATCCACGGCAGGCCACTTTCCCCCCAACGGCCCCAGCCTGCCTGGCAGTCGGGTAGGTGATGTGATTTATCTCAGCTTTCATCCCGGCGCTGTCCAGAGCCAGAGAGGCAACGCGCGGTTAAAGAAGCTTAGGGTCTGCCGCTGCTCTCATTAAGTGTGGGGGGAGCCATCAGAACAGATTTTTTTTTTTTTAAATTAAAATTGCAAAGGTGGCCGCGGAGCTAGAGGGTTCACACAGTGGGCAAAGCTGGTTCCTGATTTTCAACGCAGCCGAATGTCCCCGGAGCACATCAGACTTTGTCCACGGTTTGGAAGTGAAAAACGCCAGCATCGTCTTCATCAGGTTTCCCTTTGCCAGAAATTTGGTGTCCGGTCCTGAATCCCTGGACTGCATTTCTCTTTCTTTCTTTTTTTTTTTTTTTTTAAGATTTTATTTATTCATTTGACAGAGATCACAAGCAGGCAGAGAGGCAGGCAGAGAGAGAGAGGGAAGCAGGCTACCTGCTGAGCAGAGAGCCCGATGTGGGGCTCGATCCCAGGACCCTGGGATCATGACCTGAGCTGAAGGCAGAGGCTTTAACCCACTGAGCCACCAGGCGCCCCTACATTTCTGCCACCCAGTCCTTACGGGTGTTTCATCGGCAAGCATGCACATGCCTGAGAGCCATGGTCCTGCGAGGTAGGCATGACTCTCTTCTCCCTTTCCATCCTTCTCTCCAGGAACACCCCACCCTCTACCTCCACCCCATGGGGCTGCAGCAGAGGAAAGCCGAAGAAAGGCAGGGCCCCGGGACCACCGCGGTCCCGTCAGCGCATGCGCGCCCTCTCCTCCCGCGGCAGGTGTGAGCCGCCGTGCGCAGCTGTGCTCCCTCCGAGGCGCGGGTTCCCACTGGGCAGCCCTTCCGCAGCAGAGTGCTCCCTTAGCTGCTGCACGCACAGGTGCCTCAGCCCGAGCATCCTCTGGCCAGGCTTCCCTCTTATTTACTTACAGTTTTTCGTGACACAAACAACCTAGGAATACCTGTCGGTCGTAAAATTAAAATTAAGCATAAAAATCAAGCTACAGTTGGCCTTGACCATAGGCCCCACCCGCCCCACACCCAGCGTACCCGCGTTCGCAGAGATAACGGTTCTCAGTTTCACTTACACATTAAAGCTCATGTACGATACAGGGGGGAAATGGTTTTGTTTCATTATCCTCTTATGTATATATGGTGTTTGGTAAATTGCTTTCTTCTCCCTGTAATATTTCTTTCCTTGTCACCGTGTACAAATTGACCTCATTCCGCCAAACTGCTGTCCTCAGAATGGCTACGGGGGCAGCAACATTTATTTAACCCATCCCTTATTAGTATTTCGGTTGTTTCTGGGTTTTGCCAGTCGAGAGGGCACAGCCATGAACATCCTGTGAACTCTAGTTTGTGCCTTCCGGGACTGCTTCTCTGAAGCAGGCAGTGTGCTAGGTACGTATTAAATTTTAATATGCGCCAGCAAACTGTCCCTTAAAAGAGCTAGAATAATTTACATCTCAGTAGCAAGATGCTTGAGTACCATTTACTACAGCCTAAATAATGCTTGGTGGCCTCAGGTATTAAAATCTTCATATTTGGCAAATCTTTTTTATTTCTACTCAGTCATTCATTGCATTATTCAATCAATGGTACTGGGTCTCGGCCATTGTCCCCTACCAGGCAATAGGAATCAAATTGCAAGCAGGAATCTGTGTGGGTTATTCTCGTATCAAGAAAACCTCCTGAGCAGCCCAGCCCTCTTCTGCCTGTCACACCATGGAGTGCCTTCAGTGGGGACACCAGCTCCTGGTGCCTAGTGAGCAGTCAGCCTTCAGCACAGAATGCTCTGGGAGGGGTCACATTCACCAAAGTGACTCATGCATGTCAAGGATCCTGTAGCATTATTCTGACACAGAGCTTAGCTAGAGGACCTGGGGAGAGAGAACAGCTTGAGGAGAGGAGGGAGAACTCCCAGTTGTAGGCAAGGGTGAAGACAGGGAGGGTTTTTTGTCTAATTCCAAGGCTCCCCTAGAATCAGCCAGATGCTACTCTAGGTTTGGTGGGACTTTGGGGTTTTCCCTCACATTTTGAGAATCACATATGTGGACAGTTATAAAGGACCTAATATAAAAATGATGATGCTGGTAATAATAATAATAATAGTAATGTGTTTCATCAATTCTTAATACTCTATTGATGGACACACGAACCATTATTTTTTAAGCCAATAAGGAAAAATGCTGCCAATTATAACTGTATACTGTATACTTTGACTATAAGTCAAAGTAAAATAAAAATGATTTTATGGATGTGAAAATAAAACAGAAAGTCTTAGCATGTATGAAATACATGTATGAAATACGGTAATCATTCACAATCCTCAATGTGCAAGACACTGTGAAGCCCTTTAACATAAATTATCTTATTAATTCCCCCAAAATGTTTAATAGCTAGCTCTCCAAAAAGAAAATGCTCTGGTGTGTGGCGTTTGCCAATTTCCATGGTGTAAATATTCCTACCTGGTTATTTTCAACCCATCAATGTGATGTCGCTGAACCCAGAGTTGGGAAGAGAAGCACAGAAACAGCTCTCTCAAGCCAGTGAGAGCTGATGCTACCATGACGCTGGGTAGATCCTCTTACTATTTCCATTTTACAGATGAAGTAACTGAGACTTACAGAGGAGAGGTAATTTGCTCAGGGGGAGGCCCATTTGCCAGGACATCTTCTTACTCAGCTCTCACAACAGGGATTTGAACAGGGTGGGTAAAGGATCTGGAAATCATTCTTACAACAGTGCACTCTGATGAACAGTCAACTTCGGCAGAGCCCCTAATTCCCACCCTGTGGGGCTGGAGCATTTTGGGAGGTGAGTCTTATGCCCACAGAATGCTCGCCCTCTTCCTTCCACCGGATATGTTTGTTCTTTGTTTATATTCAGTCCAGCCAGCACTGATTATAGGCAAAGGATTGGCTTTGGCACTGTTCTCTTCGTACCCAAAGCACATGGGAAGGCACCTCAGTCTTCTTTCTCCTCCTGCTTCCTGGTGGAGGAGTGGGGAGTAATTGCCTAATATAGATCAGAAATGCCACAAGCGCAGGAAATCACCTTTGAAAACTGGGAGACATAAATCATGATTCTGTTTGTGTTGAGATGGAATGAGAGATGAGTTTTTACTGGGAAAGAAAATGAAAACCCACTTCTACCTTCTATCTTCTTCCCTTCCCCTGAAACATTTTAATTAAGCTACTCAGGAGAGGTCGCCAGTAGGAAGACATAGTGGCTCTGACTTTGCCTCTCACCCGTCTCCTGGAGACTAGCATGTGATGAGAATTGGCTGGCCTTTCAAGCCTAGAAAGGCCAAGTTCATGGGATTGCTGAAAAGACGTTCTCATGAGCTGGGTGAACATCTCCAGTGGGAGCACTGCAAACAATCCAAACATCGCAGGTTTACTGATGGGGGACAAAAATTCCTACATCTGTGCAGCTGTCACTTCGTGGATCTCTGACTCTGTTTCCAAGGACTAGATTATAGCCAGATGGGCTCCTGTCACCTGGCTACATGAACAGCATGCAACGTATTTGATTTATGTCTTTGCAGCCGTGCTCTGTGACATTTTGCTTTGCCTGACTATTTCCCTCATAGCCCTCAGGCAGGTGTCACGTTCTCCGTGGACTGATCCCCTTGTAAGAACACCACCAAGCACACCAGGGCATGACCGCCTGGGCAGCTGCCAGATGGGGAAATCTTCAATGGAAATATTCGCACGCTGAAACAGTGCCAAGCAGCAGGCAATCTTGCAAAACCAACATGGCTTTGGAGACACAATGCCACTGATGAGTAAGAGGCCCCGTGGTATTTGTGGAAACCCAGCTGTTGCAGATGGTGGCATTAACTTGCCTGACTGTGGCAACAGTCGTCAAGGTTTGGGATTGCTGAAGCTTAATATAGGATTTTTTTATTTTTTATTTTTTGTCCCTACTTTCTCTGCCGATAAACCAAGATCATGGGTTTCAGCGTAGCTATGTATTTCTGGAGAAGGACTTTTCCAGTTCTGCTAGCAAGAATGTATGAAATCTGCATGGCAGTGTGCTCGCTTTCAAACTGGAAATTCAACATTCGCTGGGCACTGGCCCAGCAGGAGAAAGGCCATATGAAAGTTTCAAGGAAGAGGTGATGGTTTCCCACATGGCCCGAGTGATTGAACTGTAGGACGTGTGTTTCGAGAAGCCTTCAAACTCTGAGATAGGCATGCCCCGTAAGGACCTAAAATAAAGGACAGGGAGAGAGGCAAGCACACTGAAGTGGGATCTAGTTTTCTGGCCGAAAGAGGGGGCAGGCTCTGGCCAGCATCTTTTCTTCTTTCTCCTGTTTTCCTCAGCTCTTCATCTCTGCGGAAGAGGAATAAGAATTAGTGGGGGACAATGGCAGGACCTGGACAACTCCAGGAAACTGAACGGTCTGAGAGGTAGCGGTTGGACTGGCTGAGGCCATCAGTCTTCCTGGTGGAATATGCTAGATGAGCTCGAGGCTTTCCCTGGCTTCCCAGCTCATCCTAGGGCTGTCCCACCCCCCTGCTCCCAGGCCCTGTGCCCCAAGTGGCCAGTGTCCACATCCTGCTCCCTAGCTCTCCAGAAAGACAGCTTAGCTCCCGTGTCCTCAGTTCTACCATGCCTTCTGCGGTATGTTGGGTGCCTTGGTTTTCCAGGGAGGCAGTGGTAAACTCCCATTCATAGGGGAAGAAAATATTCTGCCCAATATCAGAAGGTGGTACAGTCTCTTAACACAGATTCGAGGTTGTCCTCAGGGCCTGTGCTCTATTCCACTTAGAGAGTGTACAATGAGGGCTCTGGGACACACGGATGACTGATGTCAAAATACCCCCAGGGCACATCTGGGACTCTCCCTGGTAACTGGTGGGGATTGTAAGCTCCATTTGTTGTGGTTTCTGGAGCTCTCAGATTCCCAGGTGACAGAACAAGCAGGGTGGGACCGAATGACCCAGCCCTGGCTTCGGTTGGAGTCGATAAGGGCTGGGGAAGGGGAAGCTGTTGCCTCGTCTTTCCTGGGAGCACTGCCTCTTCGGCTGGAGCCCTGGAAATTGCAGTGCTGGGGACTAACCCAGCCTGGACAAGGAGCCCTATAAATGGGATTTTCCCAGAAGTCTCCGTATTTCCTCCCTCTGTCTCTGGGAGCGCACGCATCCTTGGAGATCCAGGAGCCGCTCGATCTTTGCTTTGGGAAAGAGAACATCCCTGCCCATGTAAGTGATGCCAACTCTTGGAAAGGTACAAACAAACAAACAAATAAACAAATAAATCTGAGGCGTACCTGGGGGAAATATATTGGAAGAGGCGAGCTTATTGCAAAGTGTTATGGAAGTAGTGACGTTTAAGCAGTCCATGGAGATGAGTTCGGAGCGCTGTGGAAACGCAAGCCCGGGAGAGAGAAAGTGATTTTATCTGATCATATGGAACAGAGGTAAAGCAACGGCACATTTACTGCCAAGATAGATGACAGGGATGATGAGAAAGAAGTTGAGGGCATATTACAGCAGGCTTGATGAATGTCATCCCGAAATCTAACTCAATATTTGAATGCTATAAATTGTGTTAAGAAATATAGGGCCAAATAAACCTTTGGGACTGTTTGGGACTGATTCAAGGCGACTGAGGTTTACTGCGACTGATGAAATGGATGGGGGTAGAATAATGGTATTAGCAATTTGAGAAAATCCTAATAAATCAGGGATAAAACCTGATTTCAGTTACACAGAAAGTCTTGCCAGAGCGCGTGGCCTCGGCGTGGCTAACGTCTGTGGTTAAGATGGGAGCTGAAGGTGGAGGACAGAGTGACTGTAGTTCCAGACCCATTTCCACGTCCTGTGGGGTGCCGTGAGGAGGGCATCCCTCTGACTGTGCTCATCACGTGGGCAAGCCTGGGTTTTCTGCCATGTCCATCTCGTCTGTGCACCCTCTGCTCAGTCTGGAATCTCCCCCTCCATCCTCCGTTACCACGACCAGCACAAGGATTCTCCCCACCCGTCCTCCCAACCACCCAGCTCACAGTCAGTCTTCTCTACAAATGGTTCATGGAATTGAGTTGTGTTTAGAAGTTTAAGTCCAAGGCATATACCCAGTGGGGAAATATACACATACTTCTTGGGGTATTCACCAAGATACATACAAAAATGGCAATTTCTGGGGGCACCTGGGTGGCTCGGTGGGTTGGGCCTCTGCCTTCAGCTCCAGTCATGATCTCAGGATCCTGGGATCGAGCCCTGCATCAGGCTCTCTGCTCGGCAGGGAGCCTGATTCCCTCTTTCTTTGCTTGGTTCTCTGCCTACTTGTGATCTCTCTCTTTGTGTCAAATAAATAAATAAAATAAAATCTTAAAAAAAAAAATTTTTTAAGGCAATTTCTGAAGTTTGCCAAATCTTGAAACAACCCCCTTATCATCTACAGATTAGGTAAATAAGTCAAGGTCTATTCATATGATGGAATGTCATACGGCAGTGAAAATTAATAAATTCTAGCTATGTGGGGAAAGAACGGATGATTCCCATGGAACACAATTTGGACTACTGAAGTAACTCACGATTGAAAACAGTTTACAAAATTGCATTTCTGTGAAATCAGGTACAATGTCTCTGTTGCATGAGAAACACGAGAGGGCTGAGGCTTAGGGAGTTAGGAGGAGTAGCGTGGGGAGGGGGCACAAAGACCCTTCTGGAAACAGGGTTCTATCATGTAACCTGGGTGCCAGGGACACGAGTGTGCCCATTTCATGACAGTTCATCGAGCTATATATTTATGAATTGTGCATTTTTCAGTCTATACCTCACATTTACATTAAAAAGATAGGAAATCATGGCAAGGGCATCTGCCTACAGGTGGAAGGTGGATTCAGTCAGGTCTTGGCTGTGGGGTGGGTGTACGAGGGGAACCAGTCAATATCTACTCGGTCTCCAGTCCCCAATTCAGAAACCCCTTTGCCTTTAAGCTTTCTTTGTAGAGTCAGAATTCTCTAAATTTATCTCTCTTCTGGGCACTGGTCAGTCTTGCCCTGTAGACTCCCATTTTAGTATCTGTTGTAATCTGTTTGGACTAGCTAGCTCTTTGCAAATTGCCTCTCCCTCCCCCAATCTAAACTACCTGATGCAGAAATCACGATCTACTTATCTGTATATCCCTCACAGCTCCTAAAACACTGACTGGTATCTGCTCAGTAAGCATTTGTGGACCCAAGTCCCCCCCCTGTGTCACACATATCTTAAAACTGTAAATTGTCCTAATTAAGAGAGTTGACAAATTATTAACATGGCTCTGTGACTTTAAAAGGAAAGATCACAAAGCACAGAAAATATGACATGCTTGTGCCTTGTTCCTCTGCCTTAGAAAATCCTTTATTCCCACAAACATATTTTGAGCATCTGCTAGGTGCCAGGCTCTTGGTTTATGAAAAAGATAATATTGTTCCTCCTGGAGCCCCCAGTTAGGAAACTGAAATATGATAAAAGAAGGTACCAGTGGGTCTCAACTTTTTTCAGAAAAAAAAGTGGGATTGCAGGAACAAAGAATGAAGGATAAGACTTTTTTTTTTTTTTTTTTTTTTTTTTTTAGGAGTCTAGCCAAGTAGAGAAAAGCACATTAGCTTAACACACGGGCTCCCTAGAGTCACGGGCTTAGCTGGGGTCCGGTGTGCTGCCCAAGAGGCTGGGCGTGGCAGTTCAGGGGCAGGGCTGAGGCGGGACCTCCCTGTGTCTCTCAGACACCCCCTTCCCACCCTCAGGCCCCCCGTGCTGACCCAGCACTTCCACCTTCTTGCGTGCTCAGCTGGGCTGGGCGCACTTGGCGTCAGCCTGCCTGGGCCCCACCATTTACCCTCTTGCTGGAGGCCAGCTGCCTCCTTGCTTGCTGGGCTGTCTCCCCTACCCCCGCCCCCATTTCCCTTCTAAGAAGGAGGATCCCGAGATCTGTCCCCTTATTCAAGAAGCAAATACAAAAGTGGGGGTGGGCTGAGCTCACCGGTAGGCAGAGAAGGCCACAGCCTCTGTGCTTTGATGAGATCAGGGCTGTGGAACCTCATCACTACCGACATTTGGGGGGGAGGGGGGCTGTCCTGTGCCTTGTGGGTCGTCAGCAGCATCCCTGACTTCTTCCCGTTAGATGCCAGGAGCCCCCCCCCTCCAAATGGGACAACCAAAGTGTCTCTAGTTAGTGCCAAATGTCCTGAGGGTGGGAAGTGGGAGGAAAAAAATAACTGAACCCCACCCCCCTAACGTGAGAACCAGTGATTTAGAGGAACTGCAAACATGAGCATTTCTACCCAATGCATCAATCCATCTGCCCCAGGATTATTATTTTTTCCCCTAAATCATTTTATTTTTTTTATTAACATATAATGTATTATTTGTTTCAGGGGTATGGGTCTGTGAATCATCAGTCTTACACAATTCACAGCACTCACCATAGCACAAACCCTCCACAATGTCCATCCCCCAGCCACCCCAGCCCTCCCCCACCCTCCCCTCCAGCAACCCTCACTTTGTTTCTTGAGATTAAGAGTCTCTGATGGTTTGTCTCCCTCCCCGTTCCCATCTTAATAGCAATTGACTACCTATCAGTGCTAATAACTTAATATGAATTATTAAGACATTATCAGAGATTAGCAACATATTACTACTTCTCAGGGAAGGGTAGGATGATGAGGAAGACGATCGGGGAAGAAGAAGGAGAGTGTGTGGGCAAGTGCAACCACACACCCCTCTTGGGACCTGGGCTGGGCTGCCCTGGTGAATCTCAGAAGCCCCCCTGACAGCAACGCATTCAGACAAAATTATTTGAGGCTGGGAACTAAGAAGTTCAGGCCACCAAGCCTGGGAGCCGAGGAGTGCTGAGCTGGAGGGATAGGGCGGTGTCCAGAAGGTGCCCAAGAATGGGGTTTGGAAGAATGAGTAGCCCATGGTATCAGTTCAGCTACACAGGCTCCTGTAGGTGGCTTAGCCAGAGCTCTGGTGAGATCCCCACGCCCCTCACTTCCCAGAGAACCTGCAGCCTGCCCAGGTGAAGGGCCACGTTAGATCAAAGGCTCCTCAGTTGCATGGCTAGAACCAAAACGTGGGATGTTTTTCGTGGGAACTGTGCTTTCCTGAAAGAGGCAAACTCATGAGCCTTAGTTAGTATTTTGGTTGCTTCACCTAGAAATTCACAGTGAAGCATGTGCCCCAAAATGCAACAAGTCCATGATAGAAAAAAATCAGTCTAGGAAGAGAATATATCCTCTCGTTAGAAGAGTGTTAAAAAACCCAAATGTTGGGAAAACAGGCCCAGGAAGAAGGTAAAAAGAAAAAAAAAATCCTGTATAACAAAAGAAGAGAAGTTTTCACCCTGTTCCCTAACCCCCGAGAGCCTTGTAATGCCACTATTTATAAAACGTGAAGACCAGGTCTGCCACATATATGCATATGGGGATAATCATTTAAAATATATCTGTGTTGTATTTCCAACTCCTAGAATGATTGTCGCCCTGGGGTTCTCCAGCCACTGGAACAATTGATTTAGGAGCTGCGGGGGGGCAGGGTGGAGACCAACTATAACAATAAGGTTATTCATCCCTGAGTCACAAATAGGATTTTTCAGTCACTAGCAAGATAATAGAGTTCAAAGCCAGGCTTTGGTGAGAAGAAATGAATTTTCGCGTCTTTGAGCTCCTATTAATATGACAGAAGCTAGGCCTGGTGGACTGGCTCAGAAACTCCAGAGAAGTTTGAGAAGAGAAGAGTCTGGAGATAATATATGGGACGTATTGGTTTCGTGGATGGTCAGGGAGACATCTGGGGTCTTGAGGCTTGAGGGGTTGGGGGGGAAGAAGGTCAGGATGTAAACACAAATGTGTGGTTAGGGTTTCTCGGATTCTTGAACGAATCCAATATTGAGATCGACAGTCTGCTTCTCGCAGAAGAGCCTCTTGTGTTCTGCAAGGTCGGGGCACAGGTTCCATTGCATTCTTTAGGAACGGTCCCTCCTGGACTTGTGCAGTGTTGTGCCCCCGTCCCCAAGCACGGTCTGGTGAACGCTACAGGTCTCTAAGAGAAAAACAGGGCAGAAGGAGAAGAGGGGAGTGGCTAGAGAGATGAGCCTAAGGGAAACTCTGGATTTGGCTGAACTTGGGTGTATGGGACAAAGGGTCTGAAACTTGATGCTTGCTGGTGAGAAGCCACAGGGATGCTAAGAGGAGGGCTAGACCAGCAGCAGCCGGAGCCTGGGGGGGAGGGGGGTCAGGGGGCAGAAACAGGCAACTGCCAAGGGCACGAAATTCAATGACAAAGGCCGGCCATGAGCCTCAGGGGACACTATTTCCTGCCTTAGGCCAGATGGGGACCATCCTTCTCAGATGACAGTGCGGAGATGTGATGGGCACAGCCACAGGTCCCGAGTCTCCACAGAAGGACATACCTGGGCCCACTGCCTCTCGAGGCCCATTATTAAGCATACCTTCACGCTTCACCGGCACTCAGAAGCCATCGTGAAAAAGAGGGCAAAGAAGGGAGAAACAGCTGTGTAAGGAGTGTGGAGGCTGAGAAAATTAAGGCCATCCCACCTCAAGTTTAGCTGATGTGGGAAACAGAGGGAGAAGAAAATCATTAAAATTCCTCACCTATTGACAAGCCCTTGAAACAGACAGAGCGGCTCTCCCCTGGGGACTTAACTGCCCTCACCCTGAGATTTTGCTAAGGACAATCCTAGCCTGACCAACCCCCTACCCCGACAGGTCTGACCAGAATCCTGTAAGTCTACTTTTAACAATTCCTTTAGGAAACTTTATCTCTAAACCTCCAAGATAGTGTCGAGAATCATTCCCAAGTATATGACCCACTGATATACATCTAAAGGGTCTCATAGGAAGATTCTTATTATTGGTAATGAATAACCTTTTCCTCAGACAACAGCTAGCCCCTCAAGGTCCTGGAGACCTCGCTTCCAGAATTCCTTAGAGATTTACATCATCCATAACCGCCTTTGTCCTCACCCACCGCCGAGTCCACCCCTCCTCTGCCTTTAAAAACTCTGACTATAATCTGGCTGGGGCTCCAAGTCCCTACTCCACTGTGTCGGGTATACTTGGGCCCAGGCTTAAGCTTGTCAAACAAACCCTCGTGTGATTACATCGGTGCTTGGCTCCTTGGTGGTCTCTCGGACGCAAAAACTCGGGCATAACAAGAAGTTTAAATACAAGTTAAGTGAATATTTGTCCAAAAGAGTCATTTTCATTGGAGTGTCAAATTCTGCCTCTTTCTCTGTCTTATGTCCCCACTGTCCAGCAGGGCCTGGAGGGAAGCCTAGGCAAGGAGGAGATGAAATCCTGAAGAAACCAGCTTCAGCCCTTGGAGAAGCGGTTTCCTGCTGGTGTTTGATGGTGTTTGCTGGTGCAGCGAAGTCCCGATGCGTCGCAGGTTTGTCCTACCAGCCTGGTTCCTAACTCCCAGCCCTTTAGACGAATAGCTCTCAAAATATTCTATCGCTGTTTGTCTGCTGTTCCCGAAGTCTCCTGCTGTCCTAGAGAAGGAGAGACGAGCTATCCAGTGCGCACCGTCGGTGACAGCGTTGAAGTGTGGGACTCTCCGGGCGGAGGCAATCTCAGACCACCGCCGCCACGCCATGCTTTTATTTTCAGAGAAGAAACTGCAGCCCAAGAAACTTCCTCTTCTTGCCCCGGGAACAGTCTTTGGCAGCATATGAGTGCCTGTAAAAGAAGATGTGCAGGACGCCCCGTGCTGGCCCCCACGTGCTGGATGCCACGTGCTGGACGCCACGTACAGGATGCCACGTGCTGGATGCCACGTGCTGTACACCCGGTGCAGGACGCCTCTTTAGGATGCCACGTGCTGGACCCCACATGCAGGACCCCACGTGGAGGACCATGCGGGACGCCACTGCAGGACGCCACCTGCAGGTGTCCGGATGCCAGCCCCCGCTGAGCCCAGCCTCCCACCATCCCCGCAGATGTGGAAACGTCGAGGAGGTTGTGGCAAACCACTCACTCGTTCGGCAGAAGAACCCACCGAATGACTTCAGTTCCCGCGAGGCGGGCAGAAAAACCGCAAGGTGAGCCCTGCCCCAATTCCTGATCCACAGAGTCATGAAATGTTTAAAGTGGACTCGTTTGGGGGTGGTCTCTTAGCGGGGTGTCGGGCAAGATGAGGTGTATGCTGACTCTGGGGCTCTCTGGGCCGGAGAGGGGAGTTTAAGTGTGGCTTCAAGGATGGGGGGCCGTGGGCCGCTGGAGCCCGTGGGGAGCTGGGGGTCTCCCCAGGGCAAAGAGGAGGATAAGGGAGCGTGCAGGTGATGCACATAGACAACAGGCAGAACTTGTCCAGGGTAACTGCAGTGAGGCCGGTGTGGGTGGAAACATCTTCAGGGAGAAATTTATTTATTTATTTATTTTTAAGATTTTATTTATTTGTGAGAGAGCATGCGCATGCGCGGCCGGGGTGCGGGCTGGAGGGGAGGGGAGGTGGAGACGCAGAGGCAGAGGGAGAAGCAGACTCCTTGCTGAGCAGGAGCGTGATACGGGACTCGATCCTGAGACTTTGGGATCATGACCAGAGCCCAAGGCCGACACTTAACCGCGGAACCATCAGATGCCCCCAGGGAGAGATTTTTGAAAAAAATCAGTGCTGAACGTCAGGGCCCTGCCTCAGATTGGAGATGGTTTTGACACCGAGGGGGACGTTTTAACATGCAGGCCAGGCCTCTGCTTACTGACTCAGGATCAGATGCTGTTGCGGTACTTTGTGGTGATAAACAGGTTCACTGGCCCGGACTGAACCCCAGTGTGAGCGAGGATCCCTCGGTGAGAGTCTGAAAGGTGTGGCTGCCTCCGATCCATCTCAGCTTTGGGTGGTTTCCCGGTCAGAGATTATATCTGAAACCTGCCTCCCAAGGCTCCTAGACTTGAATCAGACTGACCCTCTGGTTGGTCCGTCTGCCACGTGCCCACGCAGCTGTGCGTGCAAGCCTGAAATTCCTCTCTTAAAGGAGATTCTTTTCAGCTTTCAGAATCCCCCCATTAAGGCAAAGCCGTTCTGTTCATTCACTTGTTCAACAAGTATTTCCTGGGTCGCTGTTCTCTGTTCCAGGTCCTTTCTAACACCGAGTAAGGCAGACAAGGGTCTGGTCCAGGGAAGCTCACATTCTCCTGGGAAAATTGATGGCAAACAAGTCAACGAGCAAGGGCTATAAAAAAAAGAAACCAGGGCATGTAACCAGCAGTGACCAAGGGGGGCGGGTCAGTATTTGATAAGGAAGGCCCCTCTGGGGAGACCATGTTTGGGTTGAGGTGCGAATTGCAAGAAAGGAAGGGAAAGGCTTCCAGAAAGACTAAGCAGCACGTTCAAAGACCCAGAGGCTGGACACCCGGGGTGCCTCCAGAATGGGAAGGTCACAGTGACAAGGGCAAGACAGGGATCCTGATCAGGGAATCAGGTTCACAGGTCGACCACGTAAAGCCTCGCATGGCCCCATGAAGAGCAGCGTCTTGTTTTAAAGTTCACGGGGAGCAAGAGCAGAGGGCATGAGTTGCTTTGTTTATTTATTTTTTTTTTTTAAGATTTTGTTTCTTTATTTGACAGAGAGAGAGAGATCACAAGGAGGCAGAGAGGCAGGCAGAGGGGGGGGGGGAAGCAGGCTCCCCACTGAGCAGAGAGCCCGACTCAGGGCTCGATCCCAAGACCCTAAGATCATGACCTGAGCCGAAGGCAGAGGCTTAACACACTGAGCCACCCAGGCGCCCCAAGCTGCTTTATTTCTTAAGCAGATCTTCGGCGGATGGAATAGGTATTGATCTCGCTTACGAAGTTATCGGGGACGAGATCAAGTGTAAGAGCCAGAGAGGTAAATATTGTAGGCTCAGGGCCAGCTTGGTCTCGGTGGCAACTACTCCGTTCTGCCCCACGGAAGCAGCCATAACTGACACGTGAACCAAAGGAGTGTTGCTGGATTCCACTAGAAGTTTTTTCCTAGCAAAACAGGAGGTGGGCCAGATTTGACCCAAGGGGCCCCAGTTTGCAGACAGCTAGATTGGATGATGGGAAAGGCAGCTGAGCGCCCCTAGTAGGGAAGTGGCGTCTGTTTAGTGGGAACTCAGAGAATTCTAAGACACAAGGCCATGGGCACCGAAATGGGAGGGGCAGCAGGACGTCAGCCACACAGCTTTTACGTGTCCTGATTTTGCAAGGGCTGGTCCAGTGACAGCATGTGTGTGCACCTGTCTATGGCCAGGTGACGGCCTGTGGTGGTTGGTCTCATGGAACCCGAAACTTAGTAATTCTGGAGTCTTCTTTAAAGGGAATAAACATAAAATTACAAATATAAAATTAGGGACAGCGCCCTGAAAAGGAAAAACCCAAAAAAACAAGAAACCTGTGCAAGCAACAGGCCCTGAAGCTTATGCTGCTTTAGCTTCAGGGCAAATCCACCTCGCCTGTTTTTATCCCCTGAGCTCTTAGCAACAATCGAAGCCTCATTATTTTAAGTCAGATTGTTTCCAAAAAAGCCTCCTTTAGTGACATCTGGTGCATGACGAATACTTTGAAACACTCAGAATCCTAAAGATGAAAGAGCTCCCTGCTTTGGGTCTACTGGGGGTCCCGCTGTGTCCGATTTGTGACTACGGGGAGCAGGTGCACCTGCCCTGCCCTGTCCCTGACCTCACTGACACACACAGCGGCAACTCGGCGTACCACACAGCTGGCTTGTGAGGCTGACATCCTCCTTGTGTCCTTCCTCCTGTGTTTCCAAGACCGACCCTGGAAACAGAAAGAGTATATGCTGGTGCTTTAGGAAATGAAAGGAAAGACACGTTAGGGACTAGATTTCTTCCATATCCAAGGATTTCACATGCCAGACTCGGTGCCTTCCCTTGATTCCATGAATCTTTATCAGGAAAATACTTTGATAGATACCTATAGTGGGAATAAAGTCTCCAGCACACCCAAGTGTGAGTGCAACGGCCCTGTGGGGGTGGGGGATGGGTGTGGGTTGCCTGATGGCTTAAGAGAGGGACAAGGGAGAGGGGTGTTGAGCCAGCGGACAGTGGAAGGACGTTTCTCTGCAAGTGTTCTCCCTTTGAAACCCATTCTATCCTTTCCTGATCACACAAACTGACACTTGAATCCACAGAAGGAAAGGAAGGAAGGGAGGGAGGGAGATCACGGTGTTCTCCATGTGCCTGGATTCCTTTGGAGACAGGAGAAGTAGCCGGGCTTCCCAGCTGGAATGTGGAGGAGGGCCTTGGAGGTGCCTGAAGGGTAAACAAAGTGGGTAAGGAAAATGGAAGCCATGGAAACTTCCAGAAAATGGGGGAAAGGTTTAGATGGCCACACAAGTCCTGGGGGGCAAGTCGGTTCCAAAGGTAGCCACGTCGATGAAGTATGGAGGGGCTCCACCTCCGGCTTTAGTGACCACAGGCGTGGCGTGCGTCCCGTGGAGTCACTGTGGGGAGTGGTAGCCCCTAGCAGTCCCAGAATGCTGTCGAGTGTATGAGAGTAATCCCTGGAGACCCTTGGAGCTCTTGGGGGACTTGGCAAGGGGTCAAGTGTCTTGTGAATAGGTGCATCCTTGTAAATCCATGAGATGTGGTTATAAATGTACTGTGACCTCACTGGAGACCTCAGGAAAGTGCACTTAGGGACATTTTGGGGCTGCTGTAGGTTAGGTTTTTGTCTCCTGCTCTTGACTATGAAGTCACTGAGGTCAGGAACCTTGGTCTCGTCCATTTTTATAATTCTTCCCGTTCCTAAGCACTCTTAGTCCTTCCTTCCCAGGGCCGAGCACGGCTCCTAGCCTGTACGGTGTTCGCTCCATGATTAAATGTGTAATGAACACATGAATAAAGAATGTGCTAATAAAACACTCTCACGCAGAAGCCCACACTGGCCCACGCCATCCTTCATACCTGAGCAACTCCAGCTTCCTCCCTGGGCTTTTGGTCCCTGTCTGTCTGCCACGAGAGAAATTAATGGTACTATATTTTTGCATCGTTCAGACTGACATTCAGAATTCCAGAATGGCGGGGCTGGAAGGGGCCTTCCACTTGGAGTCCAAAGCTTTCAATGAGGTCTGAGCTCCTTAAAAGAAAACCCGAGGCCATGTTCGGTAAACTTCCATTCATCTGAAATCCAAACAGCCAGGAAATGCCAGTGACTAGAATCTTTTACAAAGGCTAAGCCGTATTTTTATCTTTAAGAATATCTCCTGCGTGCAAAGGTCTTAATGGGACGTTAAATCCTTTATCTTATGTTACCCCACCGAATTTTCACTCTCTTTTTAGCTCACGAGCGCCCCCATTTTATAAAGATGACATTACTTGCCCTGAATCCTTTGGCTAGCCCAGGGAACCAGGGTTCAAGGCTGTCTACAGAGTCTAGGTTTAGAGCGCTACCCACCACGTGGTGGGAAGCTTACCTTTCCGTGCATAACCAGTAATAGGTGAGCTGGTCCCCAGTATCTCCCCGATGAGAAACACAGCTGCCAGCTTCTCTCCGACAGCCCCAGCGCTATACGGTAAAATGAGGCACAAGTCCCTACCGCGAGTCCACTGATTCTCCTGCCTTGTGACAGGCTCTGAACCCTGTGTTAACCCCGGGTGAGAAGCATGTTTTTGTTCCCCATGGCCGCTGTAAGAAGTTACCACGAACTTAGAGTCTGGGAAGTGTGGAAGTTCTGGAAGCCGAAAGTCTGAAAGTGAGTCTTAAAATCAAGGTGTCCGCGGGACTCATTCCTTTTGGAATCTCCAAGGGGAATCCATTCCTTTCCCTTCGGGCTTCCGGAGGCTGTTAGCATTCCTAAGCTCGTGGCCCCATCACACCGATCTCGGCTCCCTGCCCTGCATTGCCTCCTCCGGACTCTGGTGTGTCCTGCGTCCTTTCATAGTGGCCCCTGGACGACGGGGTAGTCCAGGATCGCCTCCCCAGTGCAAGGCTCTCACTTTAACCACACCTGCCACGGCCCTTTTGCCATTTTCACAGAAGGTTCTGGGGATTAGACCCCGGCCATCGCTGGGGAACAAGGAGAATTGCATTGTCCTCACATAGGGTTCTGTATTTTCAGAATAAAGATTTCAAAAGGTTGTTTCCTAAGGGATTTCTCTGGGAAGAGAATGGGGGGCTATGTGCACGAGGCCTGCACTGCCCACGAGGGGAAGAAGGGATCTAGCGTCTGGGGTGTGGATGTCCTTGCACACCTGTCCCCCCGAGTCTCCGATTTTGGAGCAGAGGTGGTAATAGCAGACGGTGTCCGCCCACAGAGACCGCATTCCTGAGTCCTGGCCGTTGGGGAGTGCCAGCTGTCCATATTTATGCGGTATGATCAGACACTGAGATCTGTTAGGTCCGTTATTAAACAAAACGAGACTGAGACAAAGTGAAATTATTTAAAGCTTTATTTTATGTATTAGAAGTTAGACTGATCGACCAGGGGAACAGAGACTGAAACAAAGTTAAAGTTATGCAAAACTTCATTCTATGCTAAGCACTAGAAGTCAGACTGACCGGCCAGGGCCGTCTCCAAAGAGAGCGACCACCCCCAGCTTCCAGGCTCGAGAATTGACTGACTGACCAGTCAGGGCCGCCTCCAAAGAGACCGACCCCTCCCCATCTTACAGACGACCTTTTATAGAGCAAAACCCTGGCCACACATAGGTGGCCAATGAGATTGTAACACAGAAAGTTGAATAGTCATGTTAGGTCACACCCAGGTGGCCAGCTGAATTACAGTTTACCCTATAGTAGCTGTTTGAACCAACCTATTACTCTGGTCAGAATTGGCGCTCAAGGTTGGAGCCCAAAAGGCAGAGTTTACATTCTTTGGTGGTTAGGGAGACAGTATGTGTACTTTTACTGATTGGATGTCTCCACCTGGCCTGATTCGTCCTTGCATTCTGGGCTCTGTTATCAGGAACTGGCCAACCATATTTTACTGGTTTCCCAGACTTGCTTCTAAGTAAGTTCATTGTGGGGGCGGGGGTAGGGTCAGTTTAAGTTTTACTGCACAAACAACGAATTTTTAACCAAGATGGAGTCGCACTGGCTAAATAGGTCCTTACAGTATCAACCTGAGGGGGGCAGAATTTGGGTCTCAGCTTAAGAACTTTGGCCATCCCTGCCCTAGGATTCGAATCTGAGCACGTCCAGGGGGCCTGGGAGAGGGGGCAGACCCACCAGGGGCTTCTCTGCCTGTAGAACCCAGGAGCCCACTGGACAAGGTTCAGCCCAATGGTGGCTGGAAATTGTGGGAGCCGCATGCTCGGAGCATCAGAAGTGGAACGGCTTTGGGGGACAGGAGCCACATCTGTCACTCCAATCACCCCCTGCACCAGCCCCATGGGCTCGAGGCCAACGAAGTTAATCAGTGAGGACAAGCTAAAAGCACCGTTTGTCTAAAATCCCCGGGGACGTCCAGAAGGCAGGGAGGCCTTCACAGACGGGGCAGCCAGGATGCTGCGGGTTCCGGCCGCAGAAGGAAGCGGCTCAGGCACCCTTTGTAATGGCCTGAGCTGGCAGTTAGCGGGAGAAGGAACAACCATGAGACCCACCTTAGGACTCCCCCTAGGACTAATGGAGGGATGAAGGGCTTTGACGGTGAGCCGAGGCCCCTGGAATTTTGAGTTGCAGGAAGACAGAGAACTCCTGAGGCAAAATGGCGTCTGAAAATACTGATGGCGGTCTTCGCCTCCCTGCTGCCGTCTGCTCCCCGGCCACCCCGTGGCCGTTCTGTGTTTCAAGCCGAGTTTAAGGTGTTCCTTGCCATGGAGAGTTGGTGTTATTGCAAAAACAGGAAGAAAAAAAAAGGCCTTGAGTTCCAAAAGCCTAGCCTTGAGGGGACTTAAGGCATAAACAATAGATTTGGACTAATTAATACCTGGTAAGTTAGGGGAAGGCATCTTACCTCTAGAGTAGCTCATGACTCCCCGAATTTACGGGGGAGGGTGGGAGGAAGATGGAGGGGAAGCCGGGATGCATTGAGCTGCCCCTGTCACTAGCCTGGGGAATGGGATAACCTCCAGTTTTTTGGGAAAACTCGAGAACAAAGAGACTTTGTGCCTCCCTGCCCTGAGTAGCACTTGAAGGCAAAAGGCCAGGCCCCAGAAAAGTGGCCGCCTGTGTGGTATGTTGAGGTTCCTGGGGTCTTACACAGCCTCGCCGGTGCTGGAGTCCCTGAATTGCCCCTGCCCCCCAGGGAAGCTTAGCCGTAGCTGACAGAGCTGCACCCAGAGGCCTTTCTGTGGGGCTGAGGGGCGGCCCAGTGACTGCTCTGACAGGAACCGGAATGTCTCAGCAGATGTCAACCCAGAGACGACGCTCCTTTCCCAGTGATCCCGTTCACCCCTCTCTCCCACTCCCCCAGGGCCTCAGGGAAAAGGAAACTCTCCCAATAGACCATGATTGACTTTATGCTCTTCTAGCATAAAGGGGACTTGAAATAAATCAGATGATGTGGTAGAAAAATAAAGAACATCACATTGAGTGCGCATGTGAATTAAGGACTGAACTTGGCCTTCTCTCCTTACTGTGGATTCCTTTACAGTGGCCCTGAAGTCTCTGGCTTAGGTAAGGTGTCATCTTGACAAGGCAAAAGTTTCAATCCCTCGTGTAGGGAAGTGTGTTTTTCATGGGAGATGTCCTTCCCCCCGATTACCAGCATCTCAGTGCTGCTCTCACATGTGAAGTTACTCTCCCCGAGGGTCTGAGAATATCACATAAAATTTCATCTTTATTTACCTATTGTATTGTTCATGATATGGGGTGGACAGGGTGGGGGGCGGAGGGCGGGGAAGGTGGTCAGAGAAAATTCTGTACTATTGTGCGTCTTGTGAATTTGAAGATTTGGAGCTGCCTTGGGATAATATGGGTCAGAGGTCATCTGTGCTGTTTGACGTCTTGGAAAATAGGTTAAAGCAACAGAGGCTATTTAGAGAAAGCTTAGGTTAGTTTTTGAAGGCCTTGTTTGAAATTTTGCACATACCTCAAATAAAGGAGAATAGCAGACTGAGTCCCCACATTCCCATCCCCCAGATTTGATAAACATTCTGCCAATCTGAAAATACACTTTTTAAAAAAAGATTTTATTTATTTATTTAACACAGAGAGACACAGTGAGAGAGGGACCAGAAGCAGGGGGAGTGGGAGAGGGAGAAGGAGAAGCAGGCTCCCCACTGAGCAGGGATCCTGACACGGGGCTCGATCCCAGGACCTGGGAATCATGACTTCAGCTGAGGGCAGATGCTTAACAGCTTAAGCCACCCAGGCACCCCTGAAAATATATTTTTTAAAAACAGAAAACACTTCATTTTAAAAGTGAGGCAATGCTGGCCCAGGGGACACACATCACTGATCTGCTTACTTATCTGAAGTAAGTAAAATTGTGCACTAATCAATATTCAGTAGCGCTAATATTCCGCAGCTCAGCCATCTGGGGAAGTGGGAGGTGGCCCACTAGGCTTGAGTTGGCGTCACTCCTCTGAGAAGCCCCAGGGTTAAAGCTGGTCACATACACGGCAGCCCAGGGCGGGCACTCAGCTCAGCTAAGGCAGGGAGGCACCTGGGAGGCAGCATTTAAGGGACCTCCACGTCAAGGTCATGTGTGCACACAGCGGGTCAGCCTCTCACTCACTTCCCTATCCCTTCCCTGGGGCTGCCGTTCGTTTGCTCCGACCTCTGTTCTGACTCATGTTAACACCAGGAACCGCAGACCTGCTTCCAAACAGCCTTCCTCATGGGCTCATGCTCCTCTGAGCGCTGAGGGAGGGCGGTGGCTTGTCTCTCAGATGCCTTCAACGCTTGTTAATTCACCGGACACCCCTTGTCACCCATGAGCCAGAAACAGGGCTGGCCGCTGGGAGGCGGGTGAATCGAGGATCTTGCCCCAGAGGGCACCTTAGCCCGGAAGGGGCTTTCCGCGGGGTTCATCTGTCTGCTTCGGTGTGGAGTGGTGGGTTTCAAACCAGGCTTCAGTTCAACCCAGGGACCTCCTGTGGCTGAATGGCTAAGGCTGTCTTTCGTCTGACTCTGGAGGATGCTGGATGGGCTGTAGCGGTTTCCTCATCCCCGTATGGTTTCCCCACAGGTGTTCTCACTTGGTTCTCAAAGCAATTCTATGAGGTGGGTCCTTTATGACAGTATCTCTTTAGAACTCCAGAAATAGTGCTTAGCCGTAGTCCTTAACTAATTCTCTAGAAATTCAGCAGCGATAAGTTCCTGTTGTGATTTGAACCCTTGTGCCTTGTGCCTTATGGTAAATTCTCTCAGAACACACCCACACACCCAGGCAGGGGGTTTTTAAGTGGATAAGCCGTTCTTTGCTTTAAGAAGTAAGTATGATTCTGTGTGGGTCGGGATGGGTAAGTTATGCTAGAGTAACAACCACAAGGTAAAGGGCCTTCTAGGTGACAAAGGCAGGTTGAGAGCTTGGGGACTTGGGAGGGACGTGCTATAAACAGCTCCCGGGGCAGTGAAAGGGCCCTGAGGCCAGCTCACAGACACCCCCACCTCCCAGCCTACCTCTCCACTCTTCCCTAGCTGCCGTCAGGGTCAGCAAGGCAGCCTCATCCATGTGCTTTTGAAAGCCTGCGTCCCCTGAATCATCTCTGCTTCCTTTCTGGATGACAGAGAGCTTGTGTGACAGCCTCAGAAGCCCCAGAGAACGCTCCCACCCGGCCCCTCTGGTCTCCCTGCAGAGCTGATTTCAGCCGCTCAGCAGGGCCTGGGCGGAAGGAGGGCAGAACAGGAAGTGTCTTTCCAGGAGAGGAAGGACATTGGGCTTTCAGATCTGAAAGTGAATCCAGTTCCCTCCTAGCGTCACTACTGATCCCTGAATAGGGGAATCTCAGTCTAGGTCTTCCTTGGACTGGGTGTGTGGGAGGGTCTGCATGTTCACGACGGGCATCAAGCCCAGGTGTTTGGCAGCTCTGGGTGACACTGGACACGAAGTCACAGGAGGAGCCAGCGGGCCTGGAGGGTCCACAATTCTAATGCGTCCCATGCTGACCGCACTGTCTGTGGTGCCCTAGGGGTTAAAAACACATAAATATTCTGTAACTTTTTGTTTGTTTTTGTTTTCATTATGTTCAGTTAGCCAGCATATAGCACATCATTAGTTTTTGATGTAGGGTTCAGTGATTCATTGGTGGCATATAACACCCAGTGCTCATCACCGCAGATGCACTCTGTAATGCCCATGCCCCGGTCACTCCATCCCTCCCACCCTGCCACCTCTGTAACCCTCAGTTTGCTCCCCACAGTCCAGAGCCTCTCACGGTTTGTCTCCCTCCCTGATTTCTTCCCATTCGGTTTTCCTTCCCTTCCTCTGTGGTCCTCTGTGCTATTCCTTATGTTCCACATATGCGTGAGATCATGTGATAATTGTCTTTCTCTGCTTGTCTCATTTCACTTAGCAGAATCCCCTCCAGTTCCATCCACGCCGATGCAAAAGTTGGGTATTCATCCTTTCTGATGGCTGCGTAATATTCCATTGTGTACATGGACCACATCTTCTTTATCCATTCCTCTGTTGAAGGGCATCTCAGCTTTAGGAATCCTATACATTTAAAAATGTATCACAGTGGGGCGCCTGGGTGGCTCAGTGGGTTAAAGCCTCTGCCTTTGGCTCAGGTCATGATCCCAGGGTCCTGGGATCCAGCCCCGAATTGGGTTCTTGCTCAGCAGGGAGCCTGCTTCCCTTCCTCTCTCTCTGCCTGCCTCTCTGTCTACCTGTGATCTGTGTCTGCCAAATAAATAAAATCTTTAAAAAAATGTATCACAGATAGGCACATTGTGCATAAATTTTTAAAAATTTTTCTAAACATTTATTTTAGAGACAGAGAGTGTGAGAGTGCACGCGCAAGACAACAAGCTTGGGGAGGGCCAGAAGGAGAGGGAGAGGAGAATCCTCAAGCAGACTCCCCACTGAGCACAGAGCCCGACGTGGGGCTCATTCCCAGGGCGCTGAGATCAGGAGTCAGTCGTCCAACCGACTGAGCCACCCAGGGACCCCTGCATGTTTAAAATGATAATATTTACTGTCATTTTTGTTACCTTCTGATATTTTTTCATTTTACTTTAACATGCAGAAGCCTTAAGATCGGAAATTGGCCTTTGATGGCATCAGAATGTTTTGCCCAAACGTCTTACTTTTGTAGGAGACCTGGTCCCAAGAATAGGGTATTGTTTCATAAGCTACCGATTTACTCAGGTTCTAGATTCCATGCACCTTCCCCAAGCCACATCAAGACATCACTCCTATGCTGTGTTTGCCACCGCAGACTGACTTTGAGGCATTTGAGGAAACTGTCTGAGTTTTTATGACTCTAAAAACTGTTCACGGCTCTGAATCATATGTCACCAAGGAAATGCAAATGACAACAAGATACCACTTCACACCTAGCAGAATGGCCAAAATCCAGAACACTGCCAACACCCAATGCTGGGGAAGATGTGGAGCATCAGACACTCTCATTAACTGCTGGGGGAACAGCTTCCATTTGGAAGCCAGTTTGGCACCTTCTCACACAACGAAGCATACTCTTGCCACACGACCCAGCCATCGTGCTCTTTGGTAGCCACCCAAAGGAGGTGAAAACTTAGGTCCACACAAAAACTTGCCTCTGAATGTTGATAGCAGCTCGATACACAGCTGCCAAAATGTGGAAGCAACCAAGACATGGGTGAATCGATCCATAAACTGTGGTCCGTCCAGACAATGGGGTATAGATGACTCAGCGCCAGAAACAATGAGCTATCACGCCATGGGAAGACACGGAGGGTCCTTACCTGCGTATTACTAAGTGAAAGAAGCCGATCTGGAAATGCTCCATGCTGTAGGATTCCAACTCTGGCATGGTGGAAGAGGTAGAAACTTTGGAGGTAACAGCACGATCAGTGGCTGCTGGGGGTGGAGGGGACGGGCAGAGAGCAGGCAGGATACCAAGGATTTGGAGGGAAGTGACGATACTCTGTGATATTATAATGCCGGAGGTACATCGTTACATCTGTCCAGACCCGCAGAACGTATGACACCAAGAGTGACCCATTACGTATGCTCTGGACGATGGGGGATGGGGATGCATGCCCGTAGGTTCACCTGGGGTGAAGAACACACAGTCTTGGCAGGTGATGCTCGTAATGGGGGAGGCTGAGTATCTGTGCGGGCAGGGATATACAGGGAATCTCTGTATCTCCCTCTCAGTTTTGTTGTCAACATGAAACTGCTGTTTAAAAAAGTCTTAAAAAATAAAATGCAAAAAAAAAAAATCCTATTCATCTCAGAGGTGCAGATAATGGACCCAGGATGCCTTTGCTTTTAAATTATCTGGATAATTGCCTCAGTTTCCCTATAAATCGCGGTAAATAAACCAGTTATAGAAGTGTGTGTATCACCATATATATATCACCGAATATCACCATATATATATATATCATCGCATGCTATTCAATACCATGTTTTGATACTTTAGAAATCATACTTACAATCAACTTTGATTCTTTTTAAAAAATGCACTGCAGGCTACAAGGATAGGAGAATCTCATGCTTTCTCTTACATCCCATCCACTTTCCAACCAACATCTCATTGTTGGATTGTTTCACTTTGGGACATGTGCTTTGTTGGTTCAGCTTAGGGTTCGTGGATCCAAACACCAGCCCAGCCACCCCGTGATGAATGCAGGGTCCCTACACTTGGGTAACTGTGGTGGTCACTGGGGCTGGTCAACAGCATTTCCCAGCACTTCACGTCTGTCACTTTCCATCTTCGCTGGGATGGGTGGGGGGTCATGGGTCACTCCAGCTAAGGAATTGTAAGTCCTTGTAAGGTCAGGGCACTCAACTCGTGCTATAAAATGGGGCTTTCTTCCCTTTGTCTGGAAAACTGGTGACCTTCCAGATTACGGCTGATCTGTCCGTTTGGGTCCTGGAATCAGGATGACCCAGAGCTGGGATGGACGTATAACATAAGAGAGAAATAAACTTTGGTTATTTAAGCCCCTGGGGTCTTTTTCTTCCCATAGTGTAGCCAAGTCCAACTTGACTGAGAGAGAATAGACCGTATTTCTTAGAGAAAGTGTTTTAAACTAACTGGGTTGGTCTCCAGTCTGACAAGAGGATACCATATTAAATTCTTTTCATATGTTTTTATCTCTATCGCAATCAAGAGATCATATGACAGCACAACAATGCTAACATGGGTACCAATGATCCTATTTCTGTCTACATGAACACATCCCATCAATACGCAAAACAAGCATTTTGCTTGTTTTAAACTGCATGCCTCAGTTTCCCAGGATAGGAAGGGTGGGAGATGAAAAGTTATATGGGAGAAAGTGAGGCATTTTGAATCTGGGCAAGTCAACCATCTCTACATCAACTTTGGCTTAAAAGAAGAGCAGATTTTACTGTGCAAAATAATCTCACAGTGTGGAATGGAGTTTGAGGTCTTTCTGGCTGATGACGTCAACTGTCCTCATTCTTAATCAGCTTATGGAATGTTTTAAGAAGCACATCAGGAATTCGGAAGAAAAGGAGTGTGGAGACTCAGACAGACTTTGGATCGCATTGCCACTCCTGAGCTGACTGCTGTGTGAACTTGGGCAAGGAGCATAGCCCTTTTGTCCCTGATCTGACGGCTCTGCATGGGATGATAACTTGGCACGGTGGTTAAATGAGAGAATGCAGATAAAGTGCTCAGCATACAGGGTGTTTAGCAAACAGCGTGTTTAATCAATGGTGGTAGCTGTTTTCGTTGTGACTGTTATTTGGCAGGTTTGTGAAATGGAAGCAACTCTAAGGTAGAAAAGTCATTTTAAGAGAAGAAAGGAATAGAGCCTCAGTCACATCGAGACCTCCTTGCTATGGAATGATTGAGATATCCAATATCAGCATCGGGCTGGGTAACAGCAATACAATTTTCTGCAGTGAAATTGCTTGTTTCAGCCAGAGGGTGGGAAAAAGGTAGAATGAAGCTGTGCTTCCTCCTCTGCGGAATCCGGGGCAACACGTACTTTGTCGCAGCCCAAAGGAGAAAGAGGCGGTGCGTTTGGTCAGAGAGGAAAGCCAACAGAATTCCAAAACAGGTGGCATTCAGGGAGAGGTCTGGCCTTCTTGCTTCTCAGCTGTAGGAAGTGGAAGAAGACCCTTATTCTTTCTTGGTCTCAGGGCCCCTCAGCTGCGAAATAAGGCAGTAGGCTACTGTTACTACCCAGGCAGATGAGATCACTGAGGCACAGAAGCACTAAAGCCCCCTTCCAGTAAGTGGTAGGGCAAGGCTTTGAGACTGGGAAGTTTCCAGAGTAGGTGCTCTTAACTGTTGCCTCTCATGATGGCACAGGTTGCTCCAAACATCTCCTGTACAGAAGCTCTTCCAGAATGATCACATCTCTTCTATCAAGCAAAACACATCCTGTCCCCGACAAGTTCTCCACATCCACCAGGATGCTATCAAAGGTCATTTCCTTTAAGAAATGTTCTTATATACCCCGAATTTCCTCGTTCTCCTTTTCTCTTGAGCCCCTGAGGTACTAACCAAGCCTCTGAGGAGATCTATTCCCTACTGTAAGGACGCTCACGTTTTTAAGAGTTAAAACCATTCTAAATATTGAACACAGAGCATGGGTGTGGTATTATAAATCACCCCACCCCGTTACGTTTGGAGAAAGACACTCTTAGGCCCAACAGCTGAGGTTGCGTTTCCAGTTTGACGTGACACCTGACAGAAAGTTCTGGGAACTCTGGAATGAGGAGATGCTCATGCTGTTTCAAAAGCTCCCAGCGTGCCCGTGAAGATGGTGATGAGTTATTTTTGAAATTTTTAGAGCCTGAAAGGAGCCATGACTAATTGGTGGCTCTCCGATGCTTTTGATGGGAGTTATACCCACTTAATGTCCACGTCAGAAGCTCTGATTGGCACTTGACTGGATTTGTGGAACATAAAGGATCAGTGGCGTTGATGGAGGTGTTGGAGCCAGAATTAGAGAGTGACAGTGCTTCAGCAGCATGCTTTCAGGATGGGTCTCGTGTGCCCAGTATCCCAAATGAAGGGCCAGTAGCTATGGCCCAGAGTTGGTTTGCTTATCCACTCCTTGCTTCACTAGCCTCATAGCCTGGCCAGGATTTAACTGATTTTACTACTTCCTTAGTGTCTTAGTCTACTCCAGCTGCTGTAAGAAAATATCACAGACTGGGTAGCTTAAACAATAGAATTTTATTTCTCGTGGTCTGGAGGCTGAGAAGTTCAAATCAAGGCACCAGCAGACTCAGGTCCTGGTGAGAGCTCTTTGACTGGCTTGCCCAGTGGCCTCTTGATGGAGAGAGAGAGAAAGATATAAACAAATAAAGCTTTTGCTCTTTTCTCAAGACACTAATCCCATCATGGGATCTCCACCTTCTTGGTCTCATCCAAACCCAGTCACCTCCTAAAGGTCCCACCCCCTAATACCATCACATTGGGAGTTAGGGTTTCAACATGACATACGTATCTTGGGGGGACGCAAACCCTCAGTCCATAACGCTAAGTCCTTATGGATCCTTATTGAAAATTGGGACCATTACTTGAATCATGCTGGTTTTTCTGTTTTCTCCCATCTCCTGCTCCGTAAGTTCTGTTCCCATCGCTTCTCTGTCCTGCTCTTACCCTGAAAGGCCAACCCCAGCAGACTGCTTGCTCTCTGGATTCGAGTTGATTTGGTCAATGAAAGAGCACAGGGTGGAGGGAGAAAAACAACGTATTTATTCCTTCTCACTCGGCCACCTTCTTTGCGTTGTCCTGGAAATGGCTGCTTCCCTTTCTGACCAAAACTTCTGTTGGGCAACATTGCGTTCCATGGCTTCCAAACTCGGTGGGGCTCCTCCATCACTGTCCTGTCCTCCCCTTCAGGCCCAGGATTGTTCATGGTTTCCTGGTCGCTGGGTTCTGGGCACCTCGCTATTTCTTGTCTATTACCTTAAGCCAGGATTTTCAACCTCAACACTGTTGATATTTGGGGCCAGATAACTCCTTATCAGGGGACTGTCCTAGGCATTGTAGAGAGGATGCTTAGCAACATCCCTAGCCTCTACCCACAAGATACCAGTAGCAGCTACCTTAGTTGTGAGAACCAAAAATACCTCCAGATAGGGCCATGTATTCCCAGCAATGCATTCATCCCTACCTTGGACACCACTGCCTTAAACCTCTTTCTATGAACAGCCCTTTCATTTAAAAACATCTTTAGGGGCGCCTGGGTGGCTCAGTGGGTTAAGCCGCTGCCTTCGGCTCAGGTCATGATCTCGGAGTCCTGGGATCGAGTCCCGCATCGGGCTCTCTGCTCAGCAGGGAGCCTGCTTCCTCCTGTCTCTCTGCCTGCCTCTCTGCCTGCTTGTGATCTCTCTCTGTCAAATAAATAAATAAAATCTTAAAAAAAAATAAAAATAAAAACATCTTTAAATATTCCACTGCATTGTCTATTTTGGGATGCTAATGAAAAGAGGGGAAAATAGTAAGATAGATGGAATTGCTTTACCATTTATTACATGCAGATTAGAGGAAGAATCTTTTAAAACATGGGACCCTGGGAAGGAAAGAGTTAAAAAGGGTCTTGATCGGTGGCAAGCCTAGAATGATTTATGATCTCAGTGGCAGCATAGCCATTGGGAGATGTAAGTGGTTACCATCTTGAAGCTGTTGTTTCAAACTGGGGCCGCAGTGTAGGGAAGGTCTAAACTCCTGGGTACACAGTGACCATACCATTGTTCTGGGCTTAGACTGCTCAGGTGTAAATCCCAGCTGTATACTCGTGCTACAACCTTGGGCACGTTCATCTGGCTAGGATGGAGCCTTGACCTTATGGGTATTTAATAGCTCTCCCCTCCCCTGGACACTGGGTCTAATAGCATCTCAGATTATTGTGACGATTAAGTGACTTAATTAATATACGTGAAATTCTTAGGATAGTCCTGACCCATTGTAAATTTTGAAAGATTGGTAAGACGATTATTCTTGAATCACAAAGACACATACAGACCCACATCGGACCACACCAGGCACACAATTATCAATCCTACAAACATACATCACAAAGCAGACCCTTATTAATCATAATGAATATGCTAAAGCTGACTTTCATCGTAAAAAATTAAAAATGATTCTTCATGATATATGCATCCATACTCGCTGTAAAGATTTAGATAATACTAGTATTCCCTCCTTTAAATATACCTCTCATGTCCTGCTCCATTCCTCAGATATAACCATTATTAATATGAGCTGAAGCTTTATCACTTGCCATTCGTAGGTTGAAAATGGTCAACTATTGTAATGCCATGTTGTTCGTTCTAATAATGTCAAGTGTGTTCTTCTAATTTTGTTCTCTGCATTTAGACACCATTATCTATACATATGCTATGTGTCATTTATGGATGGGCACAACAATCAATGTCCTTGGGAAATCTTTCCACATCCATCTGATTCTTTTTACGGTCAGCGTAATATTCCACTCAATGAGGGACTCAAAATTTACATAGACTCTCCTTCGTTGATAGGAACTTTTCAGTTGTATTGTTGTATACAAACTATGGTGCAAAGGATACCTGTTAGAAAATTATTTGCACATATAGGTGAGTATTTCTGCAGAATGGAACCCTACAGTAGAATTGTGGGGTCAAGGGACATATATACATTTAAAACACAATAGATTTGCCAGCATTTACCCACCCACTGACCGTATGCAAGACTGCCAGTTTTCTCAACCCTCATCGCTGCTATATATTGTCAGGCTTTGAAATTTCTGCAAATGTGATGGGGATAGAAAAAGACAGCTCATTATAGTTTTAATTTGCATTTCTCTAAATACCGGTAATGCTGAATATTTTTTCATGTGTTTATTGGATTTTTGCTTTTCTTTTATAAATTGTGTGTTCATATCTCAAACCCATAAACCGGGCTATTCGTCTTTTTCAAATCGTAGGAGCTCTTTATGGATGTTGGATATACATCTTTTGTTTGTTATACGTGTTGCAAATATCCCTGTTTGTTGCTTGTCTTTTTAACTTAGTTTACGGTGTCTTTCATCGCTTAGAAGTTATGACTTCTTATGTGATCAGATCTATCAGCTGTTTCCTTGGGCCCGACTTCTGGAAATCTGGAGCATTATACTAGGGTACCCTCAAGCTGAAGTCTTGATGTTGCCTTGAACTGAGATATCTATGGTTTATTTTTTACCTTTTATACTAATGGTGGTGTATTTTTGCTTGGGAAAAAAAATACGACACAGATGCAAAACAAGACTGAGGACACTAATACTTGTTCCTACCAACTCAAAAATAGACAAAGAATGGTCTTATAGCTGACAGTCTCATTAAAAACACACATGGAGTTCTCAGTGACTATAAAATTTTTTTTTAAGATTTTTTATTTATTTATTTGACAGAGAGAGATCACAAGCAGGCAGAGAGGCAGGCAGAGAGAGAGGAGGAAGCAGGCTCCCTGCTGAGCAGAAAGCCCGATGTGGGGCTCGATCCCAGGACTCTGAGATCATGACCTGAGCCGAAGGCAGCGGCTTAACCCACTGAGCCACCCAGGCGCCCCGTGACTACAAAAATTTAATAAGGAAGACTAAAAGGCCAGTGTGAGTGAAGTGTGTGTGTGTGTGTGTGTGTGTGTGTGTGTGTGTGTGTGTAGACATCTCTTTTTAAAAAGTAAGCCCTTAAAACTTACTGTGTGCCCCGTGGTAATGCATCGGGGAGCAACTGCTGAAAAATGATCAGCCAGTGTAAGATGCTATTATTTATTTTATTATTCTTATTAGAAAGCAGGAAACTGTAACTCAACGATAATTTTCAAAGGTCAGGTAGCTGGTAAGTGGCATAAGCAGAAATGAAACCCAGGTATTCTGCCAAACCTAATGCCTTTCTCATGCTTGTACACAGAAGTTTACATACTATAGTCAAGGTGTGTGTGGGGGTGTTTGTGCCTGCAAGTGTGTGTGTGTGTATGTGGGGGTGGGTGGTGCTTTTTGTTTTGTTTTGTTTTGGTCTCTGTGTTTGTCTGTATGTGTAATGTGAGAATGTGTGTGTCTCCGTGTTTGTCTAGATGCATGCATGTGTGTATGGAAAGAAAAAGGCCAGCCTGGAGGCTGGAGACTGGGAAAGTGTTAAGGTCACAGTTAGAGCCCAAAGGCCGCTGTAGGCACAACTCCTTTCTCTTGGGAGGTCCGTCCTTTTCCCTTGAAGCCCGGTACCTTCACAGAAATGTCCAGCATAATGTTTGCCCAAATATTTGGCTATCATAGCCTAGCTGACAGACAAAATTGACCATCACAGAGAGGGAACTCTGTTTTATCAAATGCATTTGAAGCATGTAGTGTACGATTTTCTCCTCTGTTGATATGCTTAATTTTACTATTATTTTTTTTAAAGATTTTATTTATTTATTTGACAGAGAGAAATCACAAGTAGGCAGAGAGGCAGGCAGAGAGAGAGGAGGAAGCAGGCTCCCTGCCGAGCAGAAAGCCCGATGCGGGGCTTGAACCCAGGACCTGGGATCATGACCTGAGCCGAAGGCAGTGGCTTAACCCACTGAGCCACCCGGGCGCCCCTTATTATTATATTTTTGAATATTAGACTCTCCTGGCACTTCTAAGAGTTTTCACACACTAGATTTCCAAATATTTTAAAAGATTCAAAATAGGGGCACCTGGGTGGCTCAGTTGGCTAAGCGTTTGCCTTCACCTCTCAGGTCATGATCCCGGAGTCCTGGGATCGAGTCCCACGTCAGGCTCCCTACTCAGCAGGGAGTCTGCTCCTTCCTCTCCATCTGCTGCTCCCACTGCTTGTGCTCTTTCTTTCTGTCAAATAAATAAAATCTTTAAAAGAAAAAAAAGATTCAAAATAACAAGGTTTGGCATGGACATTGGAGCATGGGTGTAAGTGGCAAGTCTTTTTAGAGAGCAATTTGACAGGATCAATAGAAATTTTGTATTTCTCTTCTGACCAGTCAGTTCCATTTTCCCCCCTTTGTATCTCTGAGAACACATTTTCATGTAAACAAAGAAGCATGTGCGAAGCGGCTCATTATAACATTGTATATAAAGTAAAAATTGGAAACAACCAAAATACCACTAGGAGGGGAATAAATGAACCACCAAACATCTAAGAAACACTGGTGGCCATCAGAAAGAATCTGTTAGGTCTGTGCTTGTGTACCAGCTTAGAAACTCTGACCTGGGGAGCTTAAAATTCAAGTAAGTGGGGCACCTGGGTGGCTCAGGTGATTGAGTGGCTCAGATCATGAACTCAGGGTCCTGGGACTGAGCCTCGCCTCAGGCTCTGTGCTCAGCAAGGAGTCTGCTTGAGGATCTCTCTCTTTCTCTCTCTCTGTCTGCTCCTCTCACCACTCATGCTCTCTCTTTCTCTCAAATAAATAAATCTTTAAAACATAAAAATAAAATTAAAGCAAGCTTCAGAACAAGCACAAAATGACATCACTCATATTTAAAAAAACAAATTTTCCTATGTTCATTATGATATAAATACAAAGAAAATACTTTCAGGTATACCTGTCACGCTGGTAATAATCGTTACCACCAGAAGAGTGTCAGGGATGATTGCTATTTATCTGTACAGGTTGCAATAGAAGGTAATATTTTTTACAATTTATTTTTGTATTATAAAGAATATAGATAGAAATATAAAGAATATTTGTATCTATAAAAAATAGAAAGTACTAATATATTATTTGTAATTTTTTAAAAGATTTTATTTATTTATTTGACAGACAGAGATCACAGGTAGGCAGAGAGGCAGGCAGAGAGAGAGGAGGAAGCAGGCTCCCCATTGAGCAGAGAGCCCGATGCGGGGCTCCATCCCAGGACCCTGGGATCACGACCTGAGCAGAAGGTAGAGGCTTTAACCCACTGAGCCACCCAGGCACCCCTATTTTTTTAATTTCAATTTTTTTATTTTAATTTTTTAAAATTTTGTTTCAGTGTTCCAGAATTCATTGTTTATGCACCACAACTAGTGCTCCATGCAGTCATGCCCTCCACAATACCCACCACCAGGCTCATCCCCCCATCACCCCAAAACCCTCAGTTTTTCTCTTAGAGTCCACAGTCTCTCATGGTTCATCTCCCCCTCCAATTTCCCCCAACTCACTTCTCCTCTCCATCTCCCCATGTCTTCTGTGTTATTTATTATGGTCCACAAATAAGTGAAACCATATGATAATTAACTTTCTCTGCTTGACTTATTTCACTCAGTATAATTTCCTCCAGTCCCATCCATGTTGATACAAAAGTTGGGTATTCATCCTTTCTGATGGAGGCATAATACTCCATAGTGTATGTAAGGTTTTATAGGTGAGATAAACATGACACCAGATGAGGTAGGCACAAGGCAAGATTTATTAAAGGCGCCCTCGGGCGAGGTTCCCCGACTCCAGAGAGGAGAGTCGGGGAAGTCGTGCCAGGAGGGGGTCAAGTGGGTCTTTTATCTGGGTTAAGACAGGGCATAGGTTCACAGCCATATAAGGTACGGTATTCGGGGATTGGAGGGTTGGGGGAGTCCTGATGTTACGGTTCCTTGCATAGGTATCGGAACCGTGGAGACATGACCTGGGCATACATCCTTATGGCAGGAGAGTCAAGGGTTAGGAAAAGGGTGGGGGGGGGCTGGAGGATGGAGGCCTGGTGGTCATTTCTACTATTTCTCCTGCATTCCCAGAGCTGCCGACCCAACAGTGTATATGAACCACATCTTCCTTATCCATTCGTCTGTTGAAGGGCATCTTGGCTCTTTCCACAGTTTGGTGCCGTGGCCATTGCTGCTATGAACACTGGGGTACAGATGGCCCTTCTTTTCACTACATCTGTGTCTTTGGGGTAAATACCCAGTAGTGCAATTGCAGGGTCATAGGGAAGTTCTATTTTTAATTTCTTAAGGGATCTCCACACTGTTTTCCAAAATGGTTGCACCAACTTGCATTCCCACCAACAGTGTAAGAGGGTTCCCCTTTCTCCACATCCTCTCTAACACACTTTGTTTACTGTCTTGTTAATTTTGGCCATTCTAACTGGTATAAGGTATATATCTGGTATATATCTCAACGTGGTTTTGATTTGCATCTCCCTGATGGCTAATGATGAACATTTTTTCATGTGTCTGATAGCCATTTGTATGTCTTCTTTGGAGAAGTGTCTGTTCATGTCTTCTGCCCATTTTTTGACATGATTATCTGTTTTGTGTGTGTTGAGTTTGAGGAGTTCTTTATAGATCTTGGATATCAGCCCTTTGTCTGTAGTGTCATTTGTGAATATCTTCTCCCATTCCTTGGGTTGCCTCTTTGTTTTGTTGACTGTTTCCTTTGCTGTGCAGAAGCTTTTGATCTTGATGAAGTCCCAAAAATTCATTTTCACTTTTATTTCCTTTGCTTTGGAGACATATCTTGAAAGAAGTTGCTGTGGCTGATATTGAAGAGGTTACTGCCTATGTTCTCCTCTAAGATTCTGATGGATTCCTGCCTCACGTCGAGGTCTTTTATCCATTTCAACTTTATCTTTGTATATGGTTTAAGAGAATGGTTGAGTTTCATTCTTCTACACATAGCTGTCCAATTTTCCCAGCACCATTTATTGAAGAGACTGTCTTTTTTCCACTGCATATTTTCTCCTGCTTTGTCAAGGATTATTTGCCCATAGAGTTGAGGGTCCATATCTGGGCTCTCTACTCTGTTCCACTGGTCTATGTGTCTGTTTTTATGCCAGTACTGTATTGTCTTGGTGATCATGGCTTTGTAGTAAAGGCTTGAAATCGGGCAAGGGGATGCCCCCAGTTTTGTTTTTCTTTTTCAACATTTCCTTAGCAATTCAGGGTCTCTTCTGATTCCATACAAATTTTAGGATTTTTTGCTCCAGCTCTTTGAAAAATGCCCGTGGAATTTTGATTGGAATGGCATTGAAAGTATAGATTGCTCTAGGCAATATAGACATTTTAACAATGTTTATTCTTCCGATCCAAGAGCATGGAATGGTTTTCCATCTTTTTGTGTTTTCTCCAATTTCTTTCATGAGTGCTCTGCAGTTCCTCGAGTACAGATCCTTTACCTCTTTGGTTAGGTTTATTCCAGGTATCTTATGGTTCTTGGTGCTATAGTAAATGGAATCGATTCTCTAATTTCCTTTTCTGTATTTTCATTATTAGTGTATAAGAAAACTATAAAACTATAAGAAAAAAACTATAAGAAAACTATAAACTTCCAAAACTGAATCAGAAGGAAATTGACAACTTGAATAGGCCTGTATCTAGCAATGAGATTGAAGCAATGATAAAAAATCTCCCCAAAAACAAGAGCCCAGGACCTAATGGATTCCCTGGGGAAATCTACCAAACTTTCAAAGAAGAAACAGCACCTATTCTCCTGAAGCTGTTTCAAAAAACTGAAGCAGAAGGAAAACTTCCAGACTCTTTTTATGAAGCCAGCATTACCCTGATCCCCAGACAAGGCAAAGACCCCACCAAAAAGGAGAATTTCAGACCAATATCCCTGATGAATATAGATGCTAAGATTCTCAACAAGGTTCTAGCTAATAGGATCCAACAGCACATTAAAAAGATTATCCACCACGACCAGGTGGGATTTATCCATGGGATGCAAGGATGTTTCAACATTCGCAAATCAATCAATGGGATAGAACAAATCAATAAGAGAAGAGAGAAGAACCACATGGTCCTCTCAGTTGCTGAAGAAAAAGCATTTGACAGATACAGCATCTGTTCCTGATTAAAATGCTTCAAAGTATAGGGGTAGAGGGAACATTCCTCAACTTTATCAAATCTATCTATGAAAAACCCATAGCGAATATCATCCTCAACAGGGAAAAGCTGACAGCCTTCCCTTTGAGATCAGGAACACGAAAAGGATGCCCACTCTCACCACTCTTGTTCAACATAGTATTAGAAGTCCTAGCAACAGCAATCAGATAACAAAGAGAGATAAAATGTATTCAAATTGGCAAAGAAGAAGTCAAACTCTCTCTTTACAGATGACATGATACTTTATATGGAAAACCCAAAAGACTCCACCCACAAATACTAGAACTCATACAGCAATTCAGTAATATGGCAGGATACAAAATCAATGTGCAGAAATCAGTTGCTTTCTTATTTGTACTTTTTTACAATAAAAAGCATTGTAAAATACTTTTTCACACACATATACACACACAATAGAAAGTACTAATTTTTTTACAACAGAAAGTACTCATATATTATTTGTATAATTTCAGTTTAATATGAAAAGTTTTAGATTTACAAAATATACTTTCATCTCAAATATTTCATTGCTAATATTAGAAATTGGTTTTGAATCTCAACATGTGAACTGTGTATCTTAAAAGATAAATTACGCATTACTAAGTAGTTGATGTTTTTAACATTTTAAATTTATATTGAAAAATTAAATACCGAACTCTCACAATATTATTTTAATCTGCAACATGCAATGTCTACTCTCGAGACAAAAAGTGAATGTATTTTATATTAAGTCGGATAATGGTGCTTTGATAATAATCTTCTACTAGTTTGGATAGCACAAGTAGAGATGAAGTCTAATTTTAGTTTGCATGATAGTAATTTTAAAAGCCAAGATATATTATTCTTTCATAAAATATTAGCTCTGTTGCTAAACTATTCCCAACATGCTGGGCATTGTCCCTCAGTATTTCACAGTAATAACCAAGGGGAGAGAAAAAGTAATAACAATATGATTTAATAAACACAGTTTCATATAAAAAACTTACAAACAAGTGGAAATATTTCTTTATAATTTCATTAGAGAAACTAAAATGTGCTCTAGGCAATCAAAAGCTGAAAATTATCTCCTGATACTTTTATTACACTGATCAATAACATATATAACTTTCATGAGAAGGTTTCTTGGTTTCGAGAAAAAAAATAAAATAATGATTAATATAACCTCACATTTATTTTTATTCTTACGGATGAATTTAACTTTTTTTTTTTTAATATTAGAAAGAAAAAAAAACTGCCTTGCTTTATTATTGGGAACACCTTTCTCAAGAGAAAAAACTATACCCAGCCAGCTAGAACCCTGTCCCTTCTACAGTGACAAAAGTCCAACGGGAAGGAAGGCTCTCTTGAGACAGAGCACGATGTACACCTGCGTTTTCCTGGTTCCCAGTGTGTACCTCCCTCTGTCCATCCCACTCAATTCTCTCAGCCTGGGACTCCCTTATAAGCTCCCCTTTTATGACCCAGCATTCAAACACCCAGATTGGAGTGGGCTTTGTGGTCATCTGCACTCCATGCTCTGTGCTTGCCTTCACGCTCTGGGCGTACTTAAACCTTGAATTGTTGGGCTCGTGTTTTGTACAGGAAGCCTGATGGGACAGTGGAGCCTGTGCATGAGGCCAGGCAGCAGGCGTGTCTCCCTCCCTTGCTGCACCATTGGCTCCTGGCGTTCAAGAGGTTTCATGAGCACAGAATTCTGGTGGGCCCAGGATGCAAGACAGTTCAAGGGAAGGTCAAGGTCAGGATGTCATCTCTGCGACCAAGGGAGGGCACTGATAGATGGCTTGGAGAAGCCACATACTCTGCTCTAACCGGAACTCATTTCAACACAGAAAGACGGCAGTGGTGTCCTGAAACACGGGGACAACAAAGGAATGCTGGCATACCCTTGCTCACGCATGCCACCGTGCCACGGTGCCCACCTGTATTGTATCAACCAACCAGTTGAGCTGAAAATGATTTATGGCATATTGAAAAGCTGATGGTAGAATGAGGGCATATCAGGAAGTGGAATTAGGGGCGCCTGGGGGCTCAGTCAATTGAGACTCAGACTCTTGATGTCATCCCAGGTCGTGGTCTCGGGATCCTGAGATCCCGCCCCACGTTGGGCTCCCTGCTCAGTGGGGAGTCTCCTTGGGATTCTTTCCCTCTCTCTCTGTCTCTTCCCCTGCTCTCTCTCCCAATAAGTAAATCCTTCCAAAAAGAAGTGAAATTAAGAGAGTCCAGTTTACTAACTGTTCTGTGCAGTATTTCCAGTGTCCTGGTAAGAATGGGAAGCGTTCACCTGTATGAGCTCCAAAATACGAGTTGCGTCATGTGTGTCGTTCTGCATGTTAATTAGATGCTCTTAAACTTGCATTCAAAACTGGCCATTGCACAATATAAAGATGAACGCTAAAATTCATGCACATAATTTAATTTTGGAATTTTTCTTTACCTAGAATGTCATCAAATAGCAAGTAAAAAAACACCATGACAAGTCGAGAGACTGAGAAACAAAAGGAAAAGCTTTATATTTTAGTACTATTAGCGTCACGCTTTTCCTAATTTTGGTAAAAAGGACCACAGATTTTCACTGTGCATTGGACCCTGCAAATCATGTAGCTCGCTCTAGTTCAGACGCCTCTTCTGCGCGAAAGGCGTCTTTAGCTTCTACCACTGCCCTTTCAAAGTGATTTGTTCCTTGCCTTTCACTTCCAATTATTTTTGAACTTGTATTTAGCACTCTATTTTGCCCATGCTGTTTGGAATTATGATGTACCTTCCTGGTAGCTACCGCTAGCAAGGTATAATTTCCTCCAAATGTCACCTTTGGGCCACATACATCAGAATCACCTGGGAGTGGTTGGGGCTTGGGGGGTCTCCTAACGAGCTCTCCCTCAGGTTGGGGGACCACTGGTGTGGGGCACAGGGTCTCCAAGCGTGGTGTGAGGACCAGCAGCACCAGCCTCACCTGGGATCTTATTAGAAACACAAATGAGTGGGCTCCCACATGCGTCTGGGGCAGGGGCCCAGCTCTCTAGAGGGTTCTGCCATCCAGGGACTACTGATGGAGCAGGCAGGAACACGAGCTCCGGGGCAGCTAGACTGGGGCTTGAACTTGGCTGAATCACTTACTGATGGACTTTTGAGCAAGTTCCCTCCCCCCAGCATAGGCTGAGAACCTGAAACCAGGGGAGGAAACTTGTAACACCTGCAAATGCCCTATAAAAGTTCTCTCTTTGTTTAGAAACCATACTTTCTGCCTTTGATGCTATTGTTGAAGAACAAAGAGAAATCTGATCTGAATGCGTTGAGAGGTTTCTCATTAGATATTCACACCCCTCCACCCTCCCACCCCCAGTGTTCCCCAGGAGAACAGGAGAAGGAATGGGGCTAGGTCTTGCTGCAGAGCTGGCTGTGGGAGGGGAAAACCTCTCAGAGGTCAGCACCCAAGGAACCACAGAGGGAGCGGATCCTGCTCAAAGACACTGAAGCCTCGGGAGGAAATGTCGCATCTGAATGTTGCGTGCATTGCATTTATTACGAGACAAAACAAACAGTGCGACTCTTTTGGCTAAATTTTATCTCCCAGAACCTGGGAAATTCTATGTCATTGTGACACAGAGAAACCATACTTTTACCCAGATTGGAGAGAGAACCCGAATTTTGATAAACTGTAAGAACTTTTTTCCAGCACTTGATTTAATCAAATGGTTAAAACCAAAACATAAGGAAGAAAGATACAGAAATCCTAAGCTCCGAATGGTCTCTCTATGATTATTTGTTTATGTGTACGGGGTGTGTTGTGTAATTATGGGTTTATTGTTTTAGTTGGTGATTACCATACCAAAGTAAAATTCCAGTATCGGGGGCGCCTGGGTGGCTCAGTGGGTTAAGCCGCTGCCTTCGGCTCAGGTCATGATCTCAGGGTCCTGGGATCGAGTCCCACATCGGGCTCTCTGCTCAGCAAGAAGCCTGCTTCCCTCTCTCTCTACCTGCCTCTCCGTCTGCTTGTGATCTCTCTCTGTCAAATAAATTAAAAAAAAAAAAAAAAAGAGGCCAGAGGGTCTTTAAAAAAAAAAAAAATTCCAGTATCGGTAATGTGATATTTATTTTGCATAACATTAAAATACTAGTGTTGATCCTGGCATTTTTATGTTTTTTAATGTATTCAGAGTTCTTGAAATAAAAAGTAAAACCAAATACTTAATATGTAACAATTAAACAATTAAATATACTCTGAACAAATAAAAATATGAATTTTAAAAGTATGCATATTAAAAATACATTGATATCGGGGCGCCTGGGTGGCTCAGTTGTTAAGTGTCTGCCTTTGGCTCAGGTCGGGCTCCCCCTTCGTGGGAAGGCCTGCTTCTCCCTCTCCCACTCCCCCTGCTTGTATGCCCTCTCTTGCTCTCTTTCTGTGTCAAATAAATAAAAAATCTTTTAAAAAAATAGATATTCCAAAAATCTTGTTAGCAATACAATTAATACTGCAATGCTCAAAAATGCTATATAAAAAGAAAAACTTAAAAAAAAAACTTTATCAACCATTATTACTCAAAGGTTAAGCTCACTGTTAAAAATACACAGCATTTATTTCGGGACAGATCTTTTCAGCTATAGCTACTCTTTGATACTTTGGCGGGGTGGGGGTAGGGGGGGTAAAGGTAAAGTTAGTTATAAATTGGTTCCAAATATTTCCCTTTGACTTAACATGTTCACATAATGTTACCTCTTGTTGACAACTCTCACCAGGTATTTTTGGAAAGCTTTTTCTTCTGCAGAAATTGCAACCTTTGTATCGATAGCAAGCTATAGCTTTGTCTCAAAGGTAGCCCGGCCAGCAAGCCTTTGACTCTTCTGGTCTCATCACGTGTGGGCGGAGTATCTGTTGCGGACCCACGTGCATCAGCTTCAGTTTAGTCAGGTTTGTTTTGCACTTTCGCAGAAAGCCTTTGAACTAGAGTAAGAGATGTTCTTCGCAGTGGAGGCTTGACTTGCCTGATTGATGTTTTCATTCTCCTCTTGAGGATTAGAGGCATAGATGAACGCTTTCTAAGTGAGTACAGCTTTGTTGGATTCGAAACTTTAACGCAGCAAATAACTCTCAGTATATCTCACGTTGTAAAGACATCAGATTTCAGAATTAAATATATATATTATTGCTCCGGGAAAAATACAAGTGTTTCAATACTGCAGAAACAGGCACTGCCAGTATTTACCTAGATGACACAATGATCACAACACGCTTGCTCACACGCAAACACCGACTCGTTTTTAGCAAAATTCTGGTTCATTTCATAGTCATTTCATGAAGTTGTAGGTTCAGCATGAGGTATGGGAAGAGAGTGCATCTTATTCTGAAAACAGGAAAGTTCCCATGATGTCCAGCCTCAAAGACAGACTTGATTAGGTCACAAACTGAAAACTCCAACGCACCCACCTGGGACTCAGGCACATGCTGAATGCTCATTACAGCCCCTGGGGTGGCCTTGGGGTGCCTATGGAGTGTCCCAAAGGCCCATTGCAGGTAAAACAAATGGCACGATTCTCCCACTGGCCCACTTGGAGCCCCTGTGCCGGCTGAGAAGTGGCCCAGGCCAGCAGAACTCAAATCAGCTCTGCACCCTGAGGAGTCTCAGTTCCACTCCCAGCACGGCTGTCCGGACAGCCAAGGTCAATGTGATTAGGCAACTCTACAGATTAAGTTAGGAGACCCCGTGACTCGGCAATGCTCAGAGAGGGAGAAGACTGAAGGGGAGTTTTGTAAGGGGCTCCCGACGGGGCCTGCATCTGTTCCTCTGCCTCCTAAAGCGAACATGAAATTTTTTTTTTTTTAAAGATTTTATTTATTTGACAGAGAGAGATCACAAGTAGGCAGGCAGAGAGAGAGAGAGGGAAGCAGGCTCCCTGCTGAGCAGAGAGCCCGATGCGGGACTCGATCCCAAGACCCTGAGATCATGACCTGAGCCGAAGGCAGCGGCTTAACCCACTGAGCCACCCAGGCGCCCCGCGAACATGAAATTTTAAGAGAAAACCAAACACAGTTCTCCAGGCTCTTTTCCTTTTATTTAAATTCCCCCAACTGCTGAGCCCGGACGGTTGCCCCCTCCAGCGTGGCCCAATTTTCAGTGGCTCTCTGGCCAGTGACAGACGGGTCCAGCATTTCCTCTTTCCAGAAACTCAGATGAGCCAGGGTAATCTCTGGCAGCTGAGGAACCTGGAGAAGTTGCTTTTTCAGCAGATCAAATCAAAGGCAGATGCAGAGAGGAAGATCATGGCTCAGAGGCTTGGCGATTCTCCATGACCCGCTTTCTCTTGGGAGGCTGGAACCCATCCAGAATTGCACACCTCCCCGAGTCCCTGGTGTGCTTCCTGGCAGCTGTGTCTCTGTACTGGATTGTCCAGATTGAACTGTTGGCGTCTTGCGCATCTAAAAACAGCATGCAACACAAGGAAAAGAAATTGAGATGTCCTTTAATGAACATTTGTGTATATTTCTATGTCAGGCATCCTATTAGAAACTGGGCTATAAGGACAAATAGAATAAAAATCTAAGCATCCAAGAAGCCGATCCTGCAGAAATGTAAATATTCACACGGCCACGATGTGACCAGCATGTGGCGAAGACATGAGAACACAGACGAGAGGCAAGGCTTTAGGTCCCACCAAGGAAGGTAACCTGAGCTGGATCTTAAGAAGTAAGCAGACCTCACCAGGTACTAATAGGGAAAAGCCATATACGTCAGCAAATGGATAAGGACACAGGGAGGGAACCAGAAAAACCATGGTTGTAGCCAGAAATCACCAGGAGGCACCAGGTGGGTGGGTGGACGAGTTAAGCCGGTGAGGACTAACTTGAAATAAGATAAGTCTCTTTTATCAAGAGCAAGGGCCAAGCCTGTTCTCTATTTCTGGGAATCACTAGATTCCCAGCCGGGGAGGGCAGGGACAGCTTATGTTTTAGAGAGTTTGGCTAGCCGGTGGCACAAGAGAATGGGAGAAGTAGAGGCAGAGAAGGTAGGCAAGGGCACCTTTGAAAAGGGAAAACGGAGGGGCATCTGGGTGACTCGGTTGAGCATTGGACTCTTGGTTTGGGCTCAGGTCGCCATCTCAGGGGTTGTGAAATCAAGCCCCGGGCCAGGTTCCCCAGTAAGTGTAGAGTCTGCTTGAGATGCTCTGCCTCTGCCCCTCCCTCGTACTTAAGTGCACACGCACGCGCACACACTCTCTCTCTTAAATGGATTTTTTTTTTTTTTTAAGGAAGAGTGGAGATGGGGTGGTGTGCTTAAGGGCGAAGAGTATTGAGGAGGGTATTGTTCGCAGATGGAGGAGATCTGAGCATGTAGTAGGCTGAAAGTGAGCTGCCTTTGGCAATTGGGCAACAGATAATCCAGGAGAGAACAGAGATCATCCAGAAGGGAGATTCCTAGCCATGCCTGGCCCAGCACCCGATTCTCTGTGGAGTAGCTGTACGCTGTGTGTCCGTGTCGGTCGTTCGGTAAAAGAACACACTGTATGCTCATGGCCAGTATAACACAACGCAGTAACATCAAGAGAGCAGGAGCCCTTTGAGAAATGCCTTCATCTCAAGGTCGACGGAAGGACATCAGCTCACATAGCCCAGCAGCAGAGAGTAAAATGGTGGATTCGACGTGATCATATCATAGAACAGTCAAGTCACCAGGAAACCAAAGTGCTGTGAGGGGGGTAGAGAGGGAGGGCGGGCAGGAAGGAGAGTTGAAAATTAGACAAAGAACACAGAGCTGAAAATGACAGTCGGGTGGGTGGGGGGAGGCAGCGGATAAACCAGGACAGAAGAGTCCCTGCTTGTGACGGGAGAATCATGACATGGGGTTTGCACCAGTTCACGAATCCTGGGCTCCCCTAGCGACTGGGAAGGCTGGGAATCAATGCCAGCTGTAGCCATAGTGTAAGAGGCTGGAAATCCATGCGGCCTTTGGGAACGGTGTGCGGCGTCTCTGGGTCTTTTGGGTCACCCCACGGTAAGCTGCCTGTCCCTCTTTTCCACCTGGCTAACCACCACCCATGACTGCAAAGAAGAAGGCCTGGCCCTGAGATCCTTGGCTACACCAGGATCTGTCTTCACCTTCAAGCAATCCTGTCTTGCCTCCTCAATAACAAATAAACACAGTGCTCTGTGCACGGGTTAACGAGTGTTTTCCTCTCCCCTGAGACAGGTGGGGACAGGGATGCGCACAGCTGTCCTCGCTTTCCAGACTCCCCCGGAAAGTGTGTTCAGAGCCCAGCTCAGTGCTGTTCCGATTTTAAGTTACACAAGAGTCACCTGGGAATCTTGCTGGAAACGCGAGCTCAGAGTCAGCAGGTGTGGTGTGTGGAGCCCAGATTCCGGATCTCCAACGAGGCCTCAGGTGATACAGCGCCTGTGGCCCGTGAACCACGGCTCACGTATAAGGGCCTGGGACCCCCTTGGTCTGCAGGGCGAAACCCCGTGTAAGATGTCGGAGATGTCGGGCCTGCTCTGCCGCTCGGGAGGCTCGCGGTGAAGCTGTCCTTGGCTCCGTTCAGCGCCCCCGCGGCCTTGGTGTCAGTGTTTCTGACCACAGTCATCGGAGCCCGGGCTCGTGGAAGTCGGTAAGTAGGACTTCTCCTTCGTAACTGCACAGAGAAGGCAGGATGGGTGCTGGTGGGTTCACCCACTTTGGCAGAGACGAGTAGTCGCGCCCACAGAGAAATCAGATTTCCAAATGACTTTTGCTTATGACCTGATTTACGTTTCTGCCAAGAATGGGGGGAAACGAGCTCCTTTCCCGATCCGGGCCCTGCCTCCTCCCCGAACTCTGCTTGGGGGAAAGAAACCGTAAAACTTGAGTAGACTTTCCTGGACTGGCTGAACAGGGCAAGGGACAAGTTTCCTAGAATGTTGACACTTCGGTTCTGCCCAAGGGGGGTTCTTTTTATCACCTGCATGTGTCACTTTAGTTTGACAAACAGCAGGAGAGGAGAGACTGGCATCGAAAAGTGCTTATAACATCGGGCAATGCTGCACTTACGCCTGCACGGTGGGCTCTGCTAAGGAGCGAGTTTTATGTCCCGACCTGTCATGTCGGTTCCGTTCAGCGCCACAAGCAGGCACGGGGTGTCCATGTAGCGGGTGCCGCTGGGCTGGGAGCAGAGCACACGGGGCAAAAGAGAAATGGCTGGTGTCACAGGGGACAGTCCCTGCTGTGGGAGACAGGCAAACAGAGGGAGCGCGTCTATGTGGCATTGTCGGGGGAGTGTTGGGGGCACCTGCGAGGTGTCCTTAATCGGCCTGGAGGTCAAGGTAGTGGAACGCAGAGCTTCTCTGAATGGATAAAACCTGACCTGAATCTGGTAGCTTGAGCAGGAAGTCAGTAGTTGCAGAAGCTTTAAAAAGGTGAGTTTTGGATACTGTTCGTTGGCTCTTGCTGGGTTTTCTCTCTGGGCACCCAATACAATAGTCTGCCCCATCCCCTTGAATCTGAGTGTGGCCATACATTGAGCTCGAGCTGATGAAAGGTGAAACGGACAGCTGAGTGTCCCTTCTGGCTAGAAACTGTAAATGCCAGGATGTGGCTTGTCATTTTCCCCCTTTACCGCTGAAGAGACCAGGGAAACTTACATGAGGATGAAACTTCCATCTGTCAAGGTTCTTGAATGACTGCAAGGAGCAGAAGTAAATCTCTTTTTTTTTTTTAAAGATTTTATTTATTTATTTGACAGAGATCACAAGTAGGCAGAGAGGCAGGCAGAGAGAGAGGAGGAAGCAGGCTCCCCGCCGAGCAGAGAGCCCGATGCGGGGCTCGATCCCAGGACCCTGAGATCATGACCTGAGCCGAAGGCAGCGGCTTAACCCACTGAGCCACCCAGGTGCCCCTAAATCTCTTTTGAAAGCCATGGAATTTCACTAGTTGGCATGGCAGCGTAAGCTAGTCTGTCCCGGCTGACACAGAGGGGCATTCTGGGCAGGGAATCGGACTGACGAAGGCTCCGAGACCTCGAAGATCTTCGATCTGGGAGTGTGAATGGTTAGTAACACCAGCGTAGGTGTCGGGGTGGGGGGGACTGGGCGGTGCTTGACCTCCCTGGGGTCTCCGGATCACATAAAGCTTGGTTGATGGAAGTAAAAGGCTCACCAGGTGAGCCCTCGAGTTTCCTTTCTAACTACAGACTTTGATTTTACAACACGGAGTGCAGTTAATGATGGTTCCCTCTGGGAACACCTTTTGCCAAAATCCCGTATGTGGTTGGATTTCTTGCTCTGGAGAGGTACGGCTTTTTGGTGTTGTAACCCGTGTGATAGCGCTGTATGGAATGTTTATTTTTCTCCAGTCATTCTGGGTGGCAGTAAAGACTTTAACTGTAATCCCAAGATCCTGTACAGTGCCCAGTAGTGTTAGAAGTGTTGGGACAAATGAAAATACCCAGCCTCTTCTTGGGAACCTCCTCTGATTCTGCCGGCCCCCTCTGTCCCCCAGTTATCCAAGCCATGCCTATGGCTAGTTCCCCTTCAGCCTCGCCGCTTGAAGACAGCCAACCCCGGAGCGTTTGGCTCCTGTTGCGTCTCCCAGGCACTGAAGCCCATGTTGCAGGCTGCCCAAGTACCTACTGAAAAGGTGGTTCTGGGGGGCAGACCCTCAGACTGAGCTGTGGCGTGGGGCCACCCGCGGTTGGGAAGCCATTGGATTGCATTGCCAGTAGGAAATGCATGGTTAATGTCTTCTGCTGTTAGTGACCTTGCAAAGACTTTGTATGAAACAGTCTTGTTTTAAGAAGTTCTACCTGGAAATTTTTTCTTTTTTAAAGAATTATTTATTTATTTGACAGAGATCACAAGGAGGCAGAGAGGCAGGCAGAAAGAGGAAGGGAAGTAGGCTCCCCGCTGAGCAGAGAGCCTGATGTGGGGCTCGATCCCAGCACCCTGAGGTCATGACCTGAGCCAAAGGCAGAGAGGCTTTAACCCAATGAGCCACCCAGGTGCCCTCTACCTGGAAATTCTTGATGTTGCCCTGGGATTTCTAAAATGACTGTCTAAGTGAAGAATCAGTCCAGAAACAAAACTGAAGTCTGCGACAAGAATTCGATTGATAGAACCTTGTCCGAAGAACTAAGGGACTTTGGGGAGGCCGAGAGGTTGCTGAAGGGTGGCTGGGGAAGCACCTGCCGTCGGAGGGGGAGGGCAGAGGGGATATGGCTGAGCGTACCCAGAACCCAGAGCACGGAATGCAGTGCAATTGTATAAATGCTGGGGGCTTCAAACTCCCAAAGTACCTCTTGCTGAGGACCTCTTTCCAAGGCCGGAAAAGTGGATTGTGTCCCCTCAGTTGCCAATCGGTCTTTCTGCGGGCATGAGCTCTAGAGTCCTGGCTCCTATTTCAGTTAGCTCACAAAGCAGCCCACGGCAAGGAACTGGCCCTCCCCGATGCTCTGTGCCACGGACACGAGTGTATCTGGCCTTGGCCTTTGTTCTCACTGATGGCCCCCATGAAGGGCAAGGGGAACTAGGCACCGAGGTCAAGGGGACAAAGGACAAGTGCCGTGCAGCAGGCAGGTCTGGGATGTGGCTGCTGGTCTGTCGACCCCTCCACGGCGCTATCTGTAAAGCGAGAGCATGGAGACCCTCGTCGCAGTGGTGTGGGAGTGACTGACAGAGGCTGTCACTGCTCCTCATGCTCTTTCCCTGCAGGCTCCCAATGAGACTAGAGTTACATACCGTTATTAGAAGGAGAGTTGTAATTTGAAATGTTAATTAAACTCTGCCTCTAAAATGTTGCACAGTAAACACTCATAGAAGAGCTCCCTTTTGAACAGATGAGAAAGATTAAAATTCAGTTTTCCTGCCTGGGGTAGGGAGGTGCCACCAGCAGGGAGACTGGCAAGGGGGGTGGGGGCCAAGTTCCGGGGATCGGGCAGGGGATGGGGTTCACCTGAGGGTGTGGAGCAGAGTGCACTGAGGGTCGTAGAGCCCTGATGTCCCCAGGCCAGCTGCCCATCGGGTCCATGTGGTGCATGGGCGGGGTCATCCCAGGTCCCCGTCTCCGACCCCATGTATCACACAGCCTCTAGGGCTGTCCTTCCCCCTTTAGTTGACATGGCAGACAAGAACCCAGTGGTAGCGTTTGAAGCCACAAGTGCTCAGGGAAGCTCAGTGGCCTGGATGCTCCTGAAAGATGGGTGTTCAGGGTTGCCATGGTGATATGGGACTCTGGGACTAGGGCAGCAAAGGAGCCACCCTGCTCTCCAGGAACACCAGGAAGGCCATGAGCGAAGCCAAGACCAGCCCAGAGGACTGGAAGTATGGCTTCCCTGGAATCTAGGGCCTGGCCAGCATGTTCCCTTTCATGCCCTGCAACCTGCAGGTGACCTTGGGCTGACCCTGAGGCTCAACCCCAATGCCAGGGCGCTGGGCCCATGGCTGGAACAGCACAAAGTGGACCTTGCTGGGCTCTGACTCGGCCAACTCTCCCCATCTGGGAGCCCCATCTGGGTGGAAGCAAGGTGCAGTCCCAGTAACCTGTTCTTGGGCGGGGGGGGGGGGGGGGGGGGGGGGGGGGGGGGGGGTGGGGGGAATCCTTAAATATCATTGTTCTTATGCACACAAAAGAATGATTAAAAATCAACATGCAGGGGCACCTGGGTGGCTCAGTGGGTTAAGGCCTCTACCTTCGGCTCAGGTCATGATCTCAGGGTCCTGGGATCGAGCCCCCACATCGGGCTCTCTGCTCAGCAGGGAGCCTGCTTCCTCCTCTCTCTGCCTGCCTCTCTGCCTACTTGTGATCTCTGTCTGTCAAATAAATAAATAAAATCTTTAAAAAAAAAATCAACGTGCATTATTTACCTCTGACTGGTGTTTGAGAAACGTGGACATCTTCCTCTCTAAGTAGGTTTACCTTTCGTGCCTCTTTTATGTTAATAATTGATAAAACTCTCTGCTCATAGACAAACCTTCAATACGACTGCAATAAAGGACCCTTCATTTTCCTGCTCTAAAGAATTGGTTTTACTTGGTATTATTCCCCGGTTTTCCAGCAAAGCCGTAACTTTTTTTTTTTATAATTTTTTTTATTTTTTATAAACATATATTTTTATCCCCAGGGGTACAGGTCTGCGAATCGCCAGGTTTACACATTTCACAGCACTCACCATAGCACATACCCTCCCCAATATCCATAACCCCACCCCCCTCTCCCAACCCCCTCCCCCCATCAACCCTCAGTTTGTTTTGTGAGATTAAGAGTCACTTATGGTTTGTCTCCCAATCCCATCTTGTTTCATTTACTCTTCTCCTACCCCCTCAACCCCCCATGTTGCATCTCCTCTCCCTCATATCAGGGAGATCATATGATAGTTGTCTTTCTCCGATTGACTTATTTCGCTAAGCATGATACCCTCTAGTTCCATCCACGTCGTCGCAAATGGCAAGATTTCATTTCTTTTGATGGCTGCATAGTATTCCATTGTGTATATATACCACATCTTCTTTATCCATTTGTCTGTAGATGGACATCTAGGTATTTACCCTAAAGATAGAAATGTAGTGATCCGAAGGGGCACGTGCACCCGAATGTTTATAGCAGCAATGTCTACAATAGCCAAACTATGCAAAGCCATAACTTCTGATCCACTTCATACCATGGGCAGAGACCCACAGCACACTCTGCACTTACCAGGTACTTAATAAATATCCAATTAGTGACCAGTCTTCTACTCCCAAGTATGATCTGCCCTTAGATTGAATCGAAGAGTGCTCAACTCGAATGTTAACACTGAGGCGGGGTTGGGAGGGAAGGAGAGGCTGAAAACATAGGTTGAGTAATTTTGCCCATCTTCTAAATTTTAGCAAGTCAGAAATGCAGAGTTTATAAGCAGAGCTGTGAATGTCCATCAGGATTTGATCACTGAGATTCCTCTGCTGCGTTTATAATTTCTTTTCTCTCCAAGCAGCTCAGGACCTGATCTGGCTATTGACAATTGATCATTGTTAGAGAAGTTCCCCGGAAGAAGGCTGAATGGCCTCTGCGAGTAATTGATCCCTATTTCAGCAAGTAATTGATCCCCATTTCCACCTTCCAGATTTGCTTGTCTTTATGGTGGCACACTGTCAAGACAGAGGATTCTGGAAGTTGGTTGAGACCTGGGAAGCGGGGGCCTGTCCTGGGGTGGGCGCTGGGTGTCCTAGACGCCCAGGGGAGGGCATGAATGTTCATCGGGTACCAGCTCTGCCCTAGTAGCTCCAGCTACTTATTTCCTGTCCTTGTCTCCAGAGCAACCCCATGAGGGAATAATAAGTATTACCTATTGAGGGTTTACCCTGGGACCAGCCCTTGAAAGGTCATTATCCCAGCACATTGTTGAAACAACCCAGGAGGTATTATTATATGTGTTTTAGAGGTCAAGTGTCAAGGGTGAAGTATGTCGCCCAAAGTCACACAGCTACTGAGAGGTAGGACCAGAATTTAAATGCACTTACTCTAATTTCAAAGTTTTAATTTCTTTCCTTAAGGTAGAAAAGCCTTTTTCTTACTTTAATGTATGCTGATGACCAAAAAAAAAAAAAAAACCCAAAAAACAAAAACGAAAAACAAAAAACAAAAAAACCCAACAACAACATGGAGAAACTCTGAGATATTTAATTTTTGAATAGGTAATTTATTCACCTAAAAAAGCAAAAACTGTTACATGGCATCGCTGTTACTAACCTGTGACTCCTCCAGAAGGGTTTTCACGCCTGCACTGATCTGTTTCTCTTTGCACTCAAGGCAGCCTGTGCACGGAGTCTCAGGCCTGGCTCCCCCTCCCCAACTTAACCCTAATTACTGCGTCTTTACAAATCGTAGGGCAAGACTCTTCCTTTTTTTTTTTTTTAAGAGTTGCACTGTTTCCACTTTATTTCTAAAAATGAATTCAATAATTAACCAGATCTCCATTAGAGGATTTTTCAGTTTTTTGCTCTTGCACACAGTGTGGAAATAAACAGACCCTCCCGTGTCCCACTGCTTATCTCCCGGTTCTGGCGTGTCTCTGGGGTGGATTGCTCAATCAAAGGTCAAGGTGGATTCTGCCTGCTTGCCTTCCCTGGGTGGGGCCGGTTTGTCCTTGCCCCAGCAGAATGCAGGGTGTCTGTTTCCCCATAACCTCGCCAGTGGTTCTTATCAAGTTTTCAGATTTTGTATCACTCTGCTAGATGAAAATTACTGAGTCTGGCTAGTTTGACTTGCTCATCCTGAGATGAAGCTGAGCGTGACTTCCTGTTTGGAAGGTCCTTACGTGTCCTTCCTAGTGATTATCGAGGCCTCCCTTTGGTCCATTTTTTTTCTCTTGGGTACTCTTGCCTACATGACAGTTGGCCTTTTGTGATAGGACTTGCAAGTCCTTTTGCCTGGTTTCTCTCTTGTCCTTTGACCTGAACTATGATGTTTTTCTCATGAAGAAATTGCCATTTCAGGAGTCCCGTTCACCAGTCTCCAGGAATTTTTGAGTTCTCATTAGATCCTTATTGCTCCGGTGTTTCAATTCTCCCCTGTTTCTGTGTAATTGTGACTTCAGGGTTTGCATTTAAGTCTTCTCTCCATTTGGAAAAAAATTCCAGAGTGGAGGCTGAAATGCGCCTCTGGTCTTGCTTGGTAGTTGTCTGGGGAGTAACCAATCGCTTGTCCTTTCATTGAATCATTTCATGGCTGCGATGCTTCCTTTATCATCCATTCAAGTCTATACATGTGGGTCTGTATAGGTCTTTTTTTTTTTTTTTTACTTTTATCCTATTCTACTCATCTGTCTACTCACATATTACCATACTGTTTTAATAACAGAACCTTTTAAATATGTTTGAACATCGAGTTCTTTTTCAGAGTCTTCCTGGTTATTCCGTCTCCTGTTTCCATAGGAGGTTTCAAATCCCATTATGTTATTGTTGATCTTTTTTAAAACTATGCTTGTAGGTATTGGGGTATATATTGAACTTGCAAATGAGGGTATGGAAAAGTCACCTCTCAGTCATGGTGTGTTTTCATTTTTAAAGTGTTTTTTAGTCTTGAGAAGTATAGTGAAGTTTCTGTTCTGTGGCTCCTACATGATATTATTTTAATGCCTGATTTGGTTGGTATATTCATGTAACTTTATCTATGTGGTTGTTGTGTATATTATATATTATGTACTGCATACATAATATATATGTTGCATACATATTATATATTACATAATCTATACTATAGTATATTTATACTATACATATATAGATATAGATATAAAGATATAGATCTTTATCTGTGTATATATTACATATAATATATACATATTATATATTATATAATCTATACTATAGTATAATCTATCCTATATAGTATAATAAGTTATAGATTATATAAAAGATTATAGTATAATCTATACCATATAGTACAGTATAATCTGTATTTTAATATAGATTAGTAAATATTAGTATGTTAGTATATATTAATATTATATTATATATTTATATATAATTAGTGTATATTAGTATTATAGTATCTATACTATAGTATAGATCATATAATAGATTATAAATTATATGAAAGATTATATATTGTATATGCTATAGTATAGATTATATATGTATATAATATAATATATATACACACAGATACAGTATATGTGAAAACTAATGTATCTATTTTATATCCCTAAAGTGTTTATGAATCTCTTCCTGGTTATGGTAGCTTTTCAGTTGTTTTTCATTTGCCAAATATATAGTCCTCCCAACTGCAAATAATTTTTCATGCTACTTTCCAATTTGTAGAATTAGGATAATAACTTTCTGTTACCTAGTTTTATTGGCCATTACTTTCTCACACAACATCAAATGCTATTTCCAACGTTGATGGTGATGTTTCTAGTGCTTCCCACTAAGCAGAATGCTAGCTTTGGGATTATGGTAGGAGGATTTTTTTATCTTGTTAGAGTTATTTATCTTAACACTATTTTTTTTGTGATTGCAATTCTTAAAATTAAGAATGGATATCAAATTTTGTCTGGTCTCACTTCATACTTTTATTTCCTTATATAATCTCGAGCATGGGGGTTTTGTCACTGACTTTTAAAAAATGGGATTTTTGTCATAGTCACTTAAATGTAGTTTGTCTTTCTCACTATACAATCCTTTGTAGAATTCTTCCCAACTTCCCCTCCTGTAGATCAAGCTCCCGGTTTTAATTGGTGCATAATATTCTGTGGTTTGGATATTTCCCATTTATTCAGCCAGTCCTCTATGCCAAGCATCCACTTTCACTTCACTATAAACAAACAGACCGTAATCCTCCTCCTAAGTGTAGTTTCAAGTGAGGGGCCCTTTAATTTCTAAGGACGATATTCCCAGGGATGGGAGTGCGGAGCTGAAGGTTACATAGGATTTTATTTTAATAGCCACTCTGCTATCTGCTCAAGATCTCAGAGCTAGAGCTGGTATTCAGTGAGGGCTCTCTGACTCCAAATCTCGTTAAGCCAGACTGCCGCACACACCAGAACAATCTAAAGCAGATCCTGTAAAATTACTGTGTCTGTCACGAGATTCCCGCTGTTTCATCTAGTGGATGATATGCCAGCATCAGAAGCCTCAAGAACGAGAATCCTGACCCTGCAAGCATCTGTCTTTGTGCGGCTTGGGACGTTAGATGGGCCTTAGGTTTCTAGGACCTTAGACAGGGTGGTCTCTGTTTTGTCCCTCTGGTGTGTCCCTTTTTTCATCTCCGAAATGGGAATGATGGTCCTTGATGCAGTCATAAGGTTAGAGTCCATGGCCTCCAGAGCCCATAGCAAGGTTCTGGGATTTTCCTGAAGGGTCCTTGAAGCTGAGGCCCAAGCCCAGTCTTTTCTCTGTATGCTTTGAAGTTGTCTAGGCTGGCAGGACAGGGGTAGTGGACAGTGTCACTGCTGCTCCACCCTTGGACTCTTGGGCCAGGGCAGCCTTTGGAGTTGTGAGCAGAGTGAGAATTTACAGACTCACAGGACCATATGGCACTCCCCTGAAGTTCTGGGGTCAGAATTCCAAAATCCATCTCAGCCATCTAAAGTAAGGGATAGGCAGGACTGGTTCCTTCTGGAGACTCTGGAGGAAGAACTGTGCACTTATCTTTCCCAGCTTCTAGAAGCTGCCTGCATTCCCCAGCTTGTGACCTTCAGCCTCCCTGTTCAGGTGCATTGCTCCAACCTTCAGTAGCGTAGACATATCACCTTCCATGCCTCTATGGCCTCTGTATAAGGCTCTATGTCCATCTAAGGATATTTATGGTCCATTGGGCCTGTCCCAATAATCCAGGATAATCTGAACATTTCAGGGTTCATCCCTTTAATCACATCTATAAAGTCTCTTTGCCATACAAGGTACCTGAGTCACAGGCATGGGAGATTGGGACTTGGACATCTCTGGAGGGGTGCATGGCTCTGCCTGGGGCTGATGCCACTTACGGAACCCGTAGCACCAATGCATCCACTTCCTGATCTGTGTGGGTTCATCCTGATGCTGGAGGGGACCTGGTTTGTTCATCTACCATTTCTGCTTCCCTAAGCATGTCATTCTGGATAAGCCCCCTTCTGCTCATAGAGCAAAGACAGGATCCCTTTTGTTGTACATGAGATGGGCAAAGCCTACATTAGACTTGGTCGTTTTTGCTCACCATGTTCTCTGGGTGTGTCTCCAAAGAGCCAGCTCTGTAAGCTGAAGAATTGGAGGAAATGGTCTGGGGAATGAACCATCTGCCTTAGATCAGATGTATCTTCCAGGCTGGGACTGATTATCTTCCGATGTTGCAATTCCTGGTCTTGCTCACCCAGTACGTTGGTGTGTTCACTCTCTTCTCTTTTTCCTCACCTTGACATTATATTAGTCTGATAGAGTTGCTGTGATAAAACAACACAGACTGGGGGTTTAAACAACAACAGTTTGTTTTCTTATAGTTCTGGACACCCAAAGTCCAAGATCAAGGTGTTGACAGATTTGGTCTCTCCTGAGATTTCTCTTCTTGGCTCATGGATGGCTCTTTTCTCAGTGTGTCCTCACATTGTGAGACATGAACACTTTGCTCTGTATTTGTGCACCCCTGGTATCTCTCTTTGTATGTGCTTGTCAACTCTTAGAGGGGTGCTAGTCCGTACTGAAGTAGATCCCAACCTAAAGACCTCATTTTAACTTAATGACTTCTTGAAAAAGGCCTTCTCTCCAAATGCAGTGACACTCAGAATGATTGGGGGTTACAACTTCAACATATGGATTTTAGGGGGACACAGTTCAGTCCATAATTAGGCAAAGCCAGAGAACATGTTCATTGGGCTAAGCCATTAAGGGCATAGAATAATGCAATTGGGCATGTCTTAGAATACATTTTGGTTCCTACAAAGATAAACATCATTTTCTTCAAGTAGAAAAGCCACAAGACACCAAGGATAGCATAAGAGTTGAAAGATGCGTAATGGAATAATGGTGGGCGTTCCCAATATTACACCTCCCGTAGGGTAGCTTCATCAGGAGGCCATTTTGGGGTAACTGCATGTGGACAACACAAAGGAAAACTCTGGAAGTTGTTGGATTCTGAAGTAAATGTGTAACCATGAAACTGTTGAAAACACACACACACACAACACTCAGTTCTCTGCCCTAGATTTCATGCTGTGTCAGATCACATCTTGGGAAGCACTGAATGCTTGATACTATAAGAGGCAAAAGTCTGGAAAGAAGATGGTCCTTCCCCTCAGCCTCTGATGCCAGAAGTCAGAGTCCACACTTCAGTCCTGGACAACAGAAGTATTTTCATTTCCAACTCCTTGAAAATAATTAAGGAGCAAGGAGAAAGGGAGAGAAATTAAACAAAGTTTTTAAAATAGTAAAGGAAAAAGAACTTGGGCTTCAAGAGAGTTTCTAGAAAAGCCGAACCAAGGCATAGAGGGATGTGTTTCAGGTAATTTCCATAGTGCAGTTAAAACAACCAAGACGTGGGTGCCTGGGTGGCTCTGTCAGGTAAGTGTCCAATGCTTGGTTTCAGCTCAGGTCAAGATCTCGGCATGAGATTGAGCGTTGCATCAGGCTCTGCGCTCAGTGTGGAGTCTGCCTGTCCTCCCCTCCACAAAATGTTTCATCCCCCAACCATGCACAAACATGCTCTCTCTCAAAATCTAAAATAATAATAATAACCAAGGTGTGCCAGCCAAATGTAGGCACCTGGAGGATAGGAAGCCCACAGGTGGGATAAGGAGGTTATATGTCCCCCGAAGGACTTTGCAAGTAGACAAAGAGTTACCCAGGGAGGAGCAGGTATTAGTGTTAGCACCCTTGCCCTTGCTTTACCCCTAGGGAAGATGGCTCCTGTTTCTTTGGCCTTGGAGCTTGTTTGGGTTGGTGGAGGTGTACATGGGTGCAGGGAGAGAGACTCAGGGAGAGATCAAAGTATGTGGGGAGAGTAAGGAGTGCAAGAGGAAGATACATCTCCGCCCTAGCCCTCGGGCACATGGTGAAAACATCTTACAGGCTGATCTTAATTAGAACTCTGTATTTTGAGGAAGAACCTGAATATGATTTCCAAAAACCATAACCTTTTCCGAATGACCTTCTTTTCATGAGCTTTCCCCAAACAAGTTTCCATGCATTTATGAGGAGACTAAAGAAACTTCTTATTTTCCCTCCTTCTCCCGGTGAATTTCAGCTTTTCCACAGTGTCTTTGGTCTTGTTTCCCATGGCCCTTCTCCCTGCAGAAGGGTGTATACCTGTGCAGATGTGTAAGAAATGAAGAAAAATTAATCAACTGGCAAGAGGATTGGAGGGCAAGCCGTCAAGGAGGGTGAAGAGCTAAATTTATATAACCTAGAAAAAGAAGACTCTGGAGAAACGTTATGAAGTTATACTTCACAGAAGCAATATAAATGAAGGGAGGGAATTGTTCACAGTCTCAGAAGATGGCGGGACAGAAGGGCTGGCCCCAAGCCAAGGCCATGCAAGGAGTCATGATGGATGATGGAGGCTGGAGACTAGAAGGTGCTCCTGATGTGGAAACCAGGACCCCACACTTCCATTTCACGTCCAGTGGACATGGGATCTGGCAATGTCAGATGGTCATCTGGGTCCCCATGAATGTTTTCCCCTAGAGCCCCCACCTCCAACCCCAGTTGGGAAAGGCTCCTGCTCTGCTAGGCCCAGTGGGGTCAGGGAGACCGGAATTTTTTTTCTTTGTCTCCAATGTGGACAAACTTCCTCTGGAAGTAAGTTTAAGGAACCAAACTTCCCTCCCTAAATACAGAGATAATTGCAAGCATAACACTCTAGTGACTTGTGTTCCTTTTTATATTCTATCTTGCTCCGTTTAATTTTTGATCAATTACAGCTATTTTAATGCCTGTGAAGTTCTTCGTCTAGCCAAAAAAGGAGGACAACTCTTTATTCTGAGCTTGATAGCATAGATGTCTGCTGGCGGATCAAAGGCCAGTGCCTGCACCCGTGGAGGGGTAAATGGAAGGAAGGAAGGGGGTCAAGGTTCCACTTATTACTCTGCCATCGCATTTGTTATCTACAGTGGCTGTGATACTACGATTTACATGAAGAAATACATGTTTGGTCTTCATCTCTGTTTCTGGCATAAAGCTCTTAAAAACCTTTGGAATTTCCTGAGTAATAAGAAAAATGGGTTTCTGTGAGGTGGAAGGGGCCAACTTCAGGTGCCCACCTGGGGAGGGAGATGGGTGTCTGGGTGCCCCAACCACGTGATAAAAGGGCTGGAACTTGCAGTCCTAACTCCAGCCCAGGGAGGTGTGAGCGGCTAGAGGTTGAGTCAATAGCCAATGGCCAGTGAATTAACCAGTCGTGCCTGTGTAATCGAGCCTCTGTGAAAAACCCAGAAGAACCGAGTTTTGGACATCTTCCATGTTGGGTGAGGTTGCGTGGGATGAGGTTCTGAGAGAGTGGCAAACAGAGGGCAGGGAAGCTGTACACTCTTCCTCCTACACCTTGCTCTCTGCGTCTCTTCTACCTGGCGGTTCTTGATTTTTATCTTTTTCCAATAAACTTTTGATTCAGCAACTGAAACCATTTCTGAGTTCAGTGAGCCATTCTAGCAAACTTGGAAGGGGTCATGGGAACCTCTGACATATAGCCCGTCCAGTTGGAGATACAGGTAATGTCATGGACGTGGGATTGGTTGGAGTGGGGGATCATGGGAACCTCCAATCGAAAGTAGGATAGATAGAAGCACGGACAACAACCTTGGCTTATGAAGTAGGTGTTGGGGCTGGGGCGCTGTGGCCAGACTAAGCACTTTCCTGTGGAATCTGATGGTGTCTCTGGGTCAAGAGTGTCAGAATTGAGTCCTGGATAGTTGATGCTGTGTGGGGAAGCCGCCCTCAGAGAGTTGCTTGTTGGTGTGGGGAATACTCACTAGATTTGGTACCAGAACCTTTTTCACGGCATAACCGAGTACTACAAACTTAGTGACTCAAAACAACAACTCCTATTACTTCATAGTTTCTGTGGGTCAGGAATCTGAGTGTGGCTTAGCGTGGGTCTTCTGCTCCTGGGTTTCTCCACAGCTGCAATCAAGTGGTTAGCCCAGGGTCTTATAGAAGGTTATGATCTAGGTTTGGTTTGGCCCACAACAAGGCTTGACTGAGGGCCTCAGGATCCATTTCCAAGTTCATTCAGTGTTTGTTGGCAGTACTCCGTTTCTCATAAGTTGTTGGGCTAAGAACTTGAGTTTCTTGATGGCTGGTGGTCAGACGTCACCCTCCGCTGCTTGCTACATTCAACTCTTTACCTTGGCAGCTTGGTTAAAAGTGAATAAGCCAAGAAGTCAACAGGATGACAGTGGGCCAGCAAGAGCGAGAGTGTGAGGATGACTGAAGTCCGTCTCGTATAACCTAGTCCGGGAAGTGAGAACCTGTCATTTTTCCAGCTTTCTGTGTCTTAGAAGGAAGTCCCTAGGTCAAGCTGGCACAGGAAGAACATATATTATACAAGGAGTGGACAGCAGGAGGGTAGGAACCATTGGGCACCATCTTAGAAGGCTTTCTACGGCAGCACTAACCAGATAAGTGACCTTGGGCTTTAGTGCCTTACTCTGTTTAATGTCCTAATAAAAGGAAGGATTTAAAGGTGGCCGAACCCAATCAGGGTGGCAAATTCAACTGCCTGCTGGAGCCTGGTGGGTCGGGTCATCTGTAAAATGGGTGCCACATGAGATGGTGGATACCGGTAAGAGGGGACTTCTGTCCAGCTCTACTTGTTCTGCTCGGTCTGTGTGGGGACACCTCAGGGGGGACCTTAAAGGGCCTTTCTTTCTCCAGGGGGAAATCCACATCTCCCATTTGGGCTTTTGATTCAAAATGTTGGACCCTGAGATTATGGCTTTCATCTTGCATTTAAATAATGCTGGGATTGCCCGAGGGACATAGGTTATCACTCAGATAGAAAGAGAGCCGAGTGAGGACCCTACTGCATAATCTAGAAGTCTCACTAAGACCATTCCAGCGCCCGACAAAGGTTGTGATCCATTTGGTCTCTGGAGTGGTTGGTTTTTGCCAAGCTCTGCTGGGCTCCCGAGTTGCTGATGGGAAGTCCTGTTTTTCATGGCATTTATATATTGCTGCTTCGGGCTTACACGTGGCCAGCCATGTGACCATTACGGAGTTGGCTTGTAATTAAAAACCAAAACAGCCTTGTACTTTTGATACAGTCTTTTCAGAATTTCTCATTTGATAGCAACCTAGAGATCTGGTTTTAGAAAGGGAATGTGTTCTGTTCTTTTCATCAAGCCTTCAAGGGTCCACGTCCAAAGTCCTCCTAGGAACCCCCCAGCTATTACTGAATCACCAAATCCAGGATAAAGAGAGCTTACCTGGAATATATAATTAATTTTACATCTAAGAGACTTATATTCTTTTCCTCCTGTACTACTAAAAACGTGAAAAAGCTGGGTTCTTTCCCACCTTCCTCCTACCCTAAGCTGTTCTAAACCAAGTGTTATTTACAAAGCTGCTTCTTTGTCATTAGATACCTTATTCCCCCAAAAGAGCATTTGCATATTGAAAATGACACAGGAAATTGCCTGCTCTCTCTACTGCGTGTCCGTCAAGGAATCCAAAGTACTGCTTTGCTATGATCCGCGCAGAGGAAAAAAGTGATGTGTATTTATTCATCTGAGAGTCGTGTAATCAGTAATTCTTTCTATAAACCCAAAAGGCAGTTCAAACAGCATCTACTCAGATTGGAGACCAATTAAATAATTATCAAAAGCATCGAGAAGACCGCAAGGGCGAGCCTCGGAAGAGCACATGGAATCTGGCAGGGAAACATAATTGCCGTTTTGAATTTTTCCCTTCCTCGTGCTCTATTAAATCATGCTTTCCGTTGACCTCCGCATATCAGATGGACTGGGGCAGCTCATTTTTTTTTTTTTTTTTTTTTTAAGGTACCAACCTCCCTGCGCACAAAGGAGCTTCCTGGGGTTTTGCAGGCTTAGGAGATAGATGGATTGATCGGGTTTTTTCCCCCAGCCTAAGCCGCCAGGCGATTCAGACTGTAAAAATGAGCAGTGGGGGCGGGTCTGGGTGCCTTCTGCGTTCTGGCTGCCTGGGCCTGAGGAGTTCACGCCTTTGAACTCCGCCCAGCATTACCTGCCTAGCCAGGCTGATGCCACCGTAATCTCCAGGTCCCTCAGGTAGAATGGTAAACGTGGTCCTGTTTGCATGGATTTGTTTCTTCTCCATCATTCCTCTTGGTTCTGTTTCCGCCCTGCTCAGAGAAGCAAGGTCAGGAAAAATCTGAACCAGCGCCTTCTGAAAATGCACTGGCAGCCGCCGCCTCCAGCCTGCGCACCTGGCTGGGGAGCCCGATGGGGCTGCCCCCGAGGGCTGGCCATTATCTCGAAACCTCCGCATCACCAAGGCAGGAGCAAGGCAGCGAGCGTGCAGTCATCCCGCAGCATACGAGGCCCAGGCATTCACCCTCGCTGCAGTAACAGCAAATGGCCCTATTCAGAGCGGGTTTGGAACTCCTCCTCTGTGTCAGAAAACGGGAGATCTCCGGGGTGGCCCCACACAAAGGATGCAAATGACAAAGGCGCCAAACAGATGCTGAATAATGGAGTGGGAACAAATAGCATTCACGGGCTTCGTTCTTGTGTGTGTCTCCCCCAAATAGTGCCTCATTCTTCCCACGTCATTTTCAGTTTCAGCCATTCCTCTTTTTATGTCCAAGGGACGTGTGAGAGGGGCATCTGGGCTGGTTTCCGCTTGGTGTTTTCTGCCCTTGGAACTGCAGCGGGCCTCTTCTGTCGCTTTGCCGAATGGCGACATATGTCCCTTTGGCCCTGTGTGGCAGAGACGGCTGTATTTCCGTGCTGAGTGCAGGTGGCTGGCGGGAAGTGTACAGGACAGTTCAGAATCCAAATGCAGGTGATGTGGGCTTGTCAGAGGTGGCGTGGCCCTTGAGCTTGAACACCAAGTCCTTGATGTATAATTTTCATTAAAATGAGCCCATTCTCTGGGGTCAGCAATCGAGGAGAAAGTCTGTATATATAAAGACACACCTCTCACCCCTCACCTCTCTACATGTGAGAGGGGAGTAAAGCCACGAGCAGGGAGGTCCTGCCTTGTCTGGAAGCCAGGAGGAGTGACAACGGCCTTTTGAATAACTGCAGGCATAGAGTAACCTGAGACCTTGTCAACATGCGGACGAATCACTCCCGCACGGGTCACCTAATACTGAATGAAACCTGCTCTTCGGAGAGACTCACCGTATTATCTTGCCTGATCCTCTTAATTACCATGAGATGGGTTCTTTAATTATCATTTCTTACTTGAAATGAAGCAGGCACAAAGAGCTTGAACTGGTCAAGGACGTAGAGATAAGCATGGGGGAGCAGGCCTAGGACCCCAGGAAAAGTTGCTCCAAACCTAACAACCAGAGAGCTTCATCAGCTGGAACTAGAAAGCCTTGTGTATTAACAGAAAATTGAGGGGCACCTGGGTGGCTCAGTGGATTAGGCCTCTGCCTTCTGCTCAGGTCATGGTCTCCGGGTCCTGGGATTGAGCCCCGAATCGGGCTATCTGCTCAGCGGGGAACCTGCTTCCCCCCCTCTCTCCGCCTGCTTCTCTGCCTACTTGTGATCTCTGTCTGTCAAATAAAGGAAAGAAAAGAAAATTGAAAACAAGAGGTAGAACATACAGATTTCTTTTCTTTCTTTCTTTTTTAAAATTTTTTTAAATCCCTCTCTGGTGATAAAAGTCTGGAAGTAGCCATTCAAGGGTTGGTATAACAATGCCCCATCACTGGGGACAGGGTTCCTTTGGAACTTGTGTGCCGCTGTCCTTGCTTTGTGCCTATCTTTAGTCCATGAAGTTCACTTCATGGTACAGAAATATTTTTCGGACCTCTGCCATTGTATCTAATTCCAGGAAGCAAACGTGTCGTTGGTGGGAACTTAGTCATAGATATGCCCTGAAGTGTATGAGGGAGTATACAAGCTTGAAGCAAGGTATCTTGTCTCTTTGAATAAAACTTAAATTTTATCTTCAAAGAAAGGAAGACAGACTCCTGGTATGTAACCAGCAGAATATGCTAGAGGTCCCAGTCAGCCTTAACTTAAGATTTTGATACAACAGCCTTGACGTTGTGCCCTCGTCCTGACTGACCACAGTCCATTTGCATCTTGGATTATCTTAGGCACCACGGAGCCTCCTGGGAACACTTCCTACCATGTCTACAACTGAGCTTCAGACCCAAACCACCTGGCATGCCCAGGTCGGGGCAGGGTTAGGTGTGGAGGACTTCAGAAGCATCTCAGAAAATTGTTAACCTCCTGTGAGACTTCACTAAGAGGACGGAATCTTCTAGTCTGACTGTGAGGTGAGTTCGACTGACTGATGTTTGGCGGATGCAGATAAGATCCTCTCTGTGGGCTTGTCCACCCTGGAGATGAAGAGGTGTTTGTATACAAAGTCAAGTCACTATGTTATTAAACTGCGTATCATGTCTACACACAAGCAGCTGTGCTGGGAGATCCCGTGGACTGTACCATGGAGGGAGGAAGGCATTTCTCCTTATTGTTATTTTTAAGTCATTGTTGACTGAATTGTTGATCACCTGAGGATTAAACATGGCGGCCAGGATGGGTGGGGAGCCAGGGGTGGCAGCCAGAGAAGGCAGCATGATGGAGCGGAGGGTGACGTCAAGTGATGTATGGCGAATAAGCCTGGATGGTCTTCCAAGTCAGGGGCAGGCGGGTTCTCTTTGTGGAAATGGAAATACGGGTCAGAGTATTGGAATTAGGAACCTTCAGATTTAACTGTTCATTTCCTCTGTTCATAAGCCGGTGGGATATTTGGGTTGTGTTAAATTCATAACAGGTTTCAGCTGAGTTTTAGTTTTTGTCCAGACACCAAATTCTGAGCCTGGACACCCAGTTCAGGTGAAATTAACCTCCCCTCTTCTTCCCTTCTAAATTTCCCTGCTCAACTTCATCCAAAGGTTGCCCATAGAGGAAAAAAATAAAGGACTGAAAGATGAAGGGATGGGGGCAGCAAAAGGGAAAGAAACAAGCCAAACTCTTAAAAATCATCATCTTCTGTAGAATCTGGTGAGGACAACAGCAGGAAAAGTCATGGTGCTTCTTTTCAGAATGGGTGACTCTGTAGCTCCTCTGCCGTTGGGCTGGTAGTGTTGGCACACGTTCATTCCTACGTGTCAGTTATCGATGTTGCAACCATGTATTAGGATGTATAGCTCCCGCATTTCACCTTGAGACACTGCCACGGCGACGGTTTGATGGCAGCGAGCACTGTGGATAAAGAGCACTGAACCCGGAGAATGAGGTCCTGACTCTTGGCTCTTGCTCCCATCCCCTAACTCTGTGCAGGAGCAACACCTCTTTCTGTCCTGTTTAGCTCCCCAGGATGTGGTGAGGATCAGGTGGGAAGATCAGGTGAAAGTGTTGCATAAACTTAGAAGTTTCATGAAGATGAAAGTCACATGTAGCAGAGGCTTGAAGCCCCGGGATAAATACAGGGAAGCCAGATTCCTTCAAGAAAGTTGGACTTCACCAGCTAATCATTTTCGCTGCAGACTGTTGACGAGGGCTATCAGCATAAAGGGACAGAGTAGGATTCCTCACTAAGCCACGTTCTGAGAGAAATGCAGCATTTGGGGGTAAAGGTGACCATATGGATTTCAGGTCTGACAAAGTGTTCCCCAGATCATGCCCTCTGTCCATCATAGGATGTAGCATTTCGAAGACCCTCCCCTAACCTTATTGTATGGGACATCTCTACAACATGCATATACACACACCTAGGTTTCTGATTCTGAGAATGGGAAATTAAGTGATTTGAACTAAAACTTCAGGTAAAACCATATTTTTAAAAATCTTTGAAGCATTAAACAGCTCGTAAGATCTAAAGGAAATGAAACTTTAAAAACCGAGAGCCTGAGACTTGAAACCACTTTTATTTTCTGGACATTTGAGAATTCTGGTCATTTATAAAAGCTTCCCCCACATCAAGGGGGTCAGAATTTAAGGCTACATCTCTGTTGGACCCCAAAAGGAAAACTCCCAGGGTAAGTGTGAACCAGGAGTACCTGCCAGAGGATTGGAGGCCCTAATGCCTTGATGCTAGACATCAGGAGAAAGGGGAGAACATGTCCACGACTTTGTGGCCATAGGCCACCCATGCGCAGATCTGCTTCTTGGGTTTACACTGCCAGGTGAATCCACAGGACCTCAAGTCATGAACTTGGTTTAACATGATTGATGACTGATAATACTACCAAGCCAAAGTGAAAAAATCCACTTTAAAAGCAGGCACTGTCCTTCTAGGCCTCAAAAAATTCTCCATAAACCCAAAGGCAATTAACATTACACAATCAGAAATAACCAAATATTGGGGACTAAGGCTCTGTAAGTGACAATCAGGAAACACAGAAAATGAAACCGACCCCAAATGATACTAAAATTGAGACTGTCATTTTAAATATTGCAATTTTAAAATATTGATTATAAAGGGACTATGATAACGATGCATAAATTAGGGGCACCTGGGTGACTCAGTCAGTTAAGTGCTTGACTCTTGATTTGGGCTCAGGTCACTATCTCAGGGTCTTGAGTTTGAGTCCTGTGTTAAGCTCCATGCTGAGCGGAGGGCCTGCCTAAGGTTCTCTCTCTCCCTCTCTGCCTCTCACCCCTCCACTAGTGTGCATTTGCTCTCTCAAAAACAACAACAGGGGTGCCTGGGTGGCTCAGTGAGTTAAAGCCTCTGCCTTCAGCTCAGGTCATGATCTCAGGGTCCTGGGATTGAGCTCCGCTTTGGGGTCTCTGCTTAGCGGGGAGCCTGCTTCCACCTCTCTCTCTGTCTGCCTCTCTGCCTACTTGTGATCTCTCTGTCAAATAAAATCTTAAAAACAACAACAACAAAAAACCCTGTATATATCCAAAGATAAACTTTATAGAAATTACTATAAAGAATTCTGAGCTACAAAAAGGGACCTATTATGTTAAGAAAAAAAAAAACACAAATAGACCTTTTACAAAGACGTATTGATAGAGTGAACAAAAAATAAACCCTTAATTGATGGGGTTTCAGCTCTGAAAAATCAGAGCTGAAAAAAATAGCTGTGAAGAAGTTACCCAGAATGCAGTGGCGGTGAGGGGGAAGGAAACTATGAAACCAAGTTAAAAAAAAAACATGAAGGACAAAGTGAGAAAGTTTAACCTATGCTTCATTCCTTCTAGAAGAAAAGGGATATAGTGTGGTCAGTCAACTCTTAGACCTAACTGGATAATTTCCTCAAATGGTGACACCACTCTGCAGTTTCACACGGCCCGAGAAATCCAAGAATGAGCGTAAAAGAATGCTCTACTTAATATGTCCTGTAGAAACTGCAGAAATCCAAAGACAAAGAGAAGCTCTTAAATCAGCCAGAGGGGGTGGGAATATATCCTCTTCAAAGGAGCGACACTTAAGGGCAGTAACGAAGCTGAAGGTCAGTGCAGTACCTTTAATGAAGAGAGCATCTCTCCAACCTGCAACAATAAACACAATAAACAACAAATGAATCTTTTTTTTTAATTTTTAAAAAAGATTTTATTTATTTATTTGACAGAGATCACAAGTAGGCAGAGAGGCAGGCAGAGAGAGAGGAGGAAGCAGGCTCCCTGCTGAGCAGAGAGCCCGATGCAGGGCTTGATCCCAATACCCTGAGATCATGACCTGAGCTGAAGGCAGAGGCTTAACCCACTGAGCCACCGAGGTGTCCCAACAAATGAATCTTTGAAGAAGAAGGGTAGTAGAAGTACTTTTAAGCAAATGAAACTGAGGTAGTTTGCCCTTCAAAGACTCTCAGCAGGGGAAATTTTAAAATTGTTATTTTTAATGAGGTGTGGTTGACCTAGAATGTGTGTGTTTAAGGTGCTCAGTGTGTTGGGTTGATAAACTTTTATGTTGCAACTTGGTTACCTCCATAGCCTTGGCTAACGACTTGGTCTTGTCACAACATTACCGAGTCTTTTTCGTGGGAAGAGCATTTAAGGATCGAGTCTCCTGGCAACCTTGAGGTTTAATATACAGCGTTGACTGTGTTCCTTATGCTGTGCGTGCGATCTCCAGAATGGACTTATCCCCCAGTTGTAAGTTCGTGTCCTTCACACCTTCCTGATTCTCCCACTTCCAGCCTCTGGTAATCACCATTCGATTCTTTGTTTTTGTGAATTTAGCTTCGTAGAGGTTTCGCATGTAAAACATCAAACATTATTTGTCTTTCTTTGCCTTATTCCCCTTACCATAATGTTCTCAGTTTCCATCTGTGTTGTTGCAAATGGGAGTATATTCTTTCTCATGACTGCATAATACTCTATTGGGTGTTTATATAAATACCGCATCTTCTTAACTGTTCACTTGCTGTTTGACACGTGTTTCTGTGTCTTGGCTATTATTAATAATGCTGCAATGAACATGGGTATACCAGTAACTCTTTAAGATACCAACTTCAGTTTCTTTATATATATATATATATTTGTGTGTGTGTATACACACACACACACACACACACACACACACATACACACACACACTCACCCGGGAGTGAGATTGTTGGGTCACATGGTAGTTCCTTAAAAATTTTTTTTTTAAGGAACTACCATGTTTTTCATAATGGCTATACCTTTTTATTTTTATTTTTATTTTTATTGAAGACTAGGTGATACAGTGTTTCATTAGTTTCAGGTATACAACATACAGTTTTGACAATGCTATACTTTATGCTGTGTTCACTGCAAACGTAGCTATCATCTGTCACGTACAACACTGTTAAAATACTGTTGACTCTCTTCCCTATGCTGCACCTTTCATTTCCATGATTTATTAATTCCGTAACTGTAAGTCTGTACCTGCCCCTCCCCTTTACCTATTTTGCCCATCTTCCCACCCCCTCTCCTCTGTCAATCGCCAGTTTGTTCTCTGCCTTTTTAGGCCTGTATCTGCTTTTTGCTGTTGTTGTTATTTTTTTTTTTTTAGATTGCACATCTAAGTAATATTATCCAGTATTTGTGTTCCTCTGTCTGACTTACTTCCCTTAGCATAACTCCCTCTAGGTCCATCTCTGGTGTCACAAATGGCAAGATCGCATTCTTTTTTATGGCCAAGTAATATTCTGTTTCTGTGTGGATATGTATGGATTTGTACATGTACCACATCTTCTTTGCCCATTTGTGGACACTTAGGCTGCTTCCACATCTTAGCTGTTGGAAATAGTGCTGCAGTAAATGGGGTGGGTGCATTATCTTTTCAAATTAGTGTTTTTGTTTTCTGTGGGTGAATAGTGGAATTACTGGACTAGATGGTGCTTCTATTTTCTAGTTTTTGAGGAGCCTCCATACTGTTTTCCATAGTGGCTACTCCAGTTTGCATTCCCACCAGTAGTAGTGGAGGGTTCCCTCTTCTCCACATCCTTGCTAACCCTGCTATTTCCTCTCTTCTCGAGTTTGGCCATTCTGACAGGTGTAAGGTGACATCTCATTATGGTTTTGATTTGTATTTCTCTGTCATTAGTGATGTCGAACATCTTTTCATGTGTCTGTTGGCCATCTGTATGTCTTTTTTTGGGAGAACGTCTATTCTGGTCCTCTATTTTTTAATCAAATTAGTTTTTGGTGGTGTTGTATAAGTTCTTTATATATATTGGATATTAATCCCCTTATCAGATATATCATTTGCAAATATCTTCTTCCATTCAGTAGGTGGCCTTTTTATTTTGTTGATTTTTTTCTCTTTTGCTGTGCAGAAGCTTTTATTGTGATGTTGCCCCAATAGTTTGTTTGCTTTTGGTGTCTTTGCCTGGGGAGACCTATCTAGAAAATTGGTTGCTAATGCAAATGTGAAAGAGATGATTGCCTGTATTTTCTTCTAGAAGTTTCATGGTTTTAGTCTCATGTGTAGGTCTCTAAAATCTATTTTGAGTTTATGTAAAAGTCATACAGTCTCATTCTTTTGCATGAAGCTGTCATTTCCCCAGCATCATTTATTAAAGAGACTGTCTTTTCCCCATTGTATATTCCTGCCTCTTTAGTGGCAGGTTAATTGACCATATAAACATCAGTTTATTCTGTGCTCTCTATTCTGTTCCACTGATCTACGTGTCAGGTGGTTTGTACAGTATAGCTTTGTAATGTTGTCTTGAAATACGGGATTGTGATACCTTCAGCTTTGCTCTCTCTCTCAAGATTGCTTTCACCATTCAGGGTCTTTTGTGGTCTTTTAGAATTTGTTCCAGTTCTGTGAAAAAAAATGTTCTTGGTATTTTGATAGAGATTTCATTAGATCTGTAGATCACCTTGGGTAATATGGACTTTTTAAACAATAGTAATTATCCCATTTATGAACATGGACAATATTTCCATTAGTTTATGCTATTTTTAATTTCTTTCATCAATGTTTTAAAGTTTTCAGAGCATAGATCTTTCACCTCCTTGGTTAAGTTTATTTCTAGGAATTTTATTCTTCTTGGTGCAACTGTAAATGGGATTATTAATTTCTCTTTGCTACTTTGCTATTAGTATACAGAAACAAATTTCTGTGTATTAATTTCATATCCAGCAACGGCATTAATTCATTTATTGTAATCCTATTTTGGGGAATTCTTCGGATTTTTTTTTTTTTCCAAGTGTGGTATCATGTCATCTGCAAATAGTGACAGTTTAAGTTCTTCCTTACCCATTTGGATACCTTTCATTTCTTTCTCCTTTCCTATAGCTGTGGCTAGGACTTCAGTATCATTTTGTGTAAAAGTGGAGAGAGTTGTACCATTTACATTTCATCCAAAATGTATAAAGGTTCTCTTGTACCACAATCTCACCAACATTTATCTTGTCTTTTTGATAATAGCTTTACTAACAAGTGTGAAGCATTGTCTCCATGTGGTTTTGGTTTAGGTTTTCCTGATAATTAGTGATATTGAGCATCTTTCACATACTCCCTCCTCCCCCCGCCCCCCCCCCCCCCCCCCCCGCCGTGTTCTTCAAACATGCTTACTGGCCATTAGTATGTCTTCTTCAGGAAGATATCTATTCATGTCCTTTGCCTATTTTTAAAGATGATTTTTTTTTAAAGATTTTTATTTATTTATTTGACAGAGAGATCACAAGTAGGCAGAGAGGCAGGCAGAGAGAGAGGAGGAAGCAGGCTCCCTGCTGAGCAGAGCGCCCGATGCGGGGCTCGATCCCAGGACTCTGAGATCATGACCTGAGCCGAAGGCAGCGGCTTAACTCACTGAGCCACCCAGGCGCCCCAGCCTTTGCCTATTTTTAAATAAGATTATTTGTTTTTTTGCTATCGGATTGTATGTGTTCTTTATATATTTAGATACTAATGTCTTATATGTTTTGTGATTATTTTCCTTCCCTTCTGTGCGTTGCTTTTCAATTTATTGTTTTCATTGTCACACAGAAGTTCTTTAGTTTAATATAGTCCCCCTTAATTGTCTTTTTGTTGCCTCTCCTTTTGGTGTCTTACACAAGAAATAAATCATTGCCAGGATGAACGTCAGGATCTTTTTCTTTACCTTTTCTTCTTGGAGTTCTGTGGTTTCAGGTTTTACATTGCATTCCTTAATCCATTTTAAAGTAGTTTTTGTAAATAATGTAAGACAGGAGTCATTTTTATTCTTTTCATTATAGGTATTTAATTTTCCCAGCACTGTTTATTGAAGAGACTATCTTTTCTGCATTGTGTGTTCTGGCAACTTTGTCAAAAATCAGTTGACTGACTAGCAGAGAGAGTCAATTATCATATGGTTTCACTTATTTGTGGAGCATAACAAATAGCATGGAGGACAAGGGGAGATGGAGAGGAGAAGGGAGTTGAGGGAAATTGGAAGGGGAGGTGAACCATGAGAGACTATGGACTCTGAATAACGATCTGAGAATTTTGAAGGGGTGGGGGGTGGGAGGTTGGGGGCACCAGGTGGTGGGTATTGTAGAGGGCACGGATTGCATGGAGCACTGGGTGTGGTGCAAAAATAATGAATACTGTTATGCTGAAAAAAATAAAAAATTAAAAATAAAAAAAAATGTAAAAAAATCAGTTGACTGGATATGCATGGGTTTATGCTTGGGCTGTTTTGTTCCACTGGTCTGATGCTTATGGTGATGCAGGATGATACTGTTTTGATTACTATAGTTTTGTAATATAGCTTGAAATCAGGTAGTCTTCAGGTTCATTTTTCTCCCCTTTGGATTGTTTTTGGCTATTGGGGTCTCTTGTGGTTCCAAAAAAAATTTAAGGTTTTTTCTATTTTTATAAAACTATCATTAGGATTTTGATTGGGATTGCATTGACTCTGTAGATCACTTTTGGTAGTGAGCATATTTTCATAATACTATTTTTTTTTTTCAGCCGAAGACCATGTGATACCTTTCCATTTGTTTGTATCTTCTTCAATGTCTTCCATCAATATCCTCTGGTGTTTAGTATACAGGTCTTAAACCTCTTAGGAACAAACTTAACCAAAGTATTTTATTGATTTTAATTCTTTTGTAAATGGAATTGTTTTCTTAATTTCTCTTTCAAATTGTTCCTTGTTGGTGTGTAGAAAAGCAACCAATTTGTATATGTTGATTTCTATATCCTGCAATTTTACTTTATTCTAACAATTTTTTCAGTGGAGAATTTAGAGTTTTCTATATATAAGATTATGTCATTTGCAAACAGATAATTTCACATCAACCTTTCTGATACAGATGCCTTTTATTTCTTAATCATTCTGGCTAAGACCTCTAGTACTGTGTACAGTAGAAATGGCAAGAGGGGGCATCCTGTCTTGTTTCTAATCTCTGAGAAAGGATTTTTACCTTTTCACCATTGAGTATGATGTTAGCTGTGGGCTTGTCATATATGGTCTTTATTATACTGTGGAACATTCCTTCTATTCCCAATTTGTTGAGTGTTTTTATCATGGAAGGATGTTGTATTTTGTCAAATGTTTTTATGCATCTGTTGTGATGATCCACATGCTTTTTATCTTTCATCATATCTATCGATGTGATGTATCACATTTGTTGACTTGTGTACATTGAACCATCCTTGCATCCTAGGGATAAATCTCCATCATGATGAATGAATGATCCTTTTATTGTGTTGTTAAATACAATTTACCATTTTCCTGAGAATTTCAGCATCCATTTTAGGAATATTGGCATGTAATTGTCTTTTTTTGCAGTGCCCTTCTCTGGCTTTGATAATAGGACAATTTTGGCCTTAAAAAATTAGTTTGGGAGTGTTTCATCATCTTAAGATTTTTTGGAAGAGTTTGAGGGGAATTGGTATTCATTTTTCCTTAAGTGTTTGGTAGAATACACCAGTGAAGCCATCTGGTCCTGGACTTCTTTGGGAGGTTCTTGGTTACTAATTCAATTTGCTTATTTGTAATTGTTGTTTTCAGATTTTCTATTTCTCTTGACCCCCAGCAAGGATGGGTCAGGGCCACAACCTGGGTCTCTGGGGGTGGGACTCAGGGCAGCATGGGCTGCCCTGATAATTGTGGGACTAGTCCCAACCTGGGACCATGGATGAGGCTCAGAGCACTAGTATTTTTGGTCCCGTGAGTGGTGAGGTGCACCGGTGTCCTGATAGTGAAGGGCAGATCATGGGAGCAAGTGAGGTCCTTGAGGGCAGATCTCACGACAACTATAGTTATAGCCTCAGGGAGTGTGTGTAGGTGGTAGGACTCCAGGGTAACTCCATCAGCTGGGGTCGTTGTAAACTTCTGTAATAAATGATGCAAACATCCACAGTGGTGAGGCTTACCATGTTCTCTTACTCTGCTTTTCTGCATGGGGTAAATTCCTCTGAGGAGAACCCTCCTGGTGCCCAGCTGCTCTTGGCTGGGGGATGGAGTGACCCAGGTAATAAGCTTCCTATATTTTTCATGTTGGCCATCCTCCATCTTTGATCTCCACGTGGTTTTTGCTGATCCTTTCTTGTAGTCCAAAGATATTCCTGAGCTATTTCTATCAGTTTCTAGTAAATTTATTGTTTTCATTTTTTTGTTTGTGGGGGAGACAGACATTGGGATTTCCTAGTCTTCTCCATCCTGCTCAAAAGTTCAACTTCTGACAGAAGGAAATTGATATAACATTTGAAGTGTAAAATGCAAGAAATATAAAAGATACACAGAGCAAAGAAATGGTAAAATATATGATAGAACCTAAAGGAGCACAGATTGGATAAAAGAACAAGACTGTGTCTTAAAAATTAAGAAAATCAGGTACAAGTAAAATACAAGCAACAATAGCATATGCAGGAAGGGTGAAAAAAACAGGATTTAAATAGTGTAAGTTCTTCACAGATTCTGTGAGTGGAATAGTGGTATTAACCTCAGTCGTTAATGTTACCATTTAATATTTGCAATAATCACATAAAGTGGAGAAGCAGAAGATAAAACTGCCATTCTAGCAAATGGAAAAATAAGTAGAATGAGAAAAAAGGAATAAAGGCTGTGAGATTAAAAACTAACTACAGAATAGGCCAAAATAAAACAGAAACCACAAAATAAAATGGAAGACTTAAAACAAGTGCATAAGTAATTACATTAATGTAAGTGAATCAAATTCTCCAGTTAATAGATAAAGATGGTGGGCTGGATAGAAAATAACAATAAAATGTAACCATGTGTTGGGCGCCTGGGTGGCTCAGTGGGTTAAGCCGCTGCCTTCGGCTCAGGTCATGATCTCAGGGTCCTGGGATCGAGCCCTGCATCGGGCTCTCTGCTCAGCAGGGAGCCTGCTTCCTCCTCTCTCTCTACCTGCCTCTCTGCCTGCTTGTGATCTCTCTCTGTCAAATAAATAAATAAAATCTTAAAAAAAAATGTAACCATGTGTTTATAAGCCACATACATAAAATAAACAGAGGAAATTAAAGAATATACAAATACTAACCAGTGTAGTTGACTTGGTTTCTTCTGTATTAAATTTTAAGACAAAAGATGCTCCTAGAGATAAATTCTTTCAAATGGATCAAATCACCAGAAGGCTATTCTCCATTGTTTTAAATGTGTCTTTACATAATAATTTATCTTCAAAATATGTAAAGCAAAAGTTGACAGAATTATAAGAAATAATAATAATCATAGTGGGAGTTTTTTATTACATCTCTTTTAAGAACTAAAGGAAAAGCAGACCAAAACCTTTGTGATGATATAAAAGATTTAAATAAGATGATTAACAAGTTTGATTTACTAAACTTGATTTACTAAACTTACACGTAACCCCATAGCCAATAAATGAAAAATAAAATTCCTTTTGAAATACACATTTTTTTAAAAAAGATCTTATTTATTTATTTGAGAGGGAACAAGAGAGTGTGAGCAAGAGAGAGCTCAGAAGCAGGGGGGAGGGGCAAAGGAATAGAGAGAAGCAAAATCCCCACCTAAGAGGGAGTCCCATGCAGGGATCAATCTGAGGACCCTGAGATCATGACCTGAGCTGGAGGCAGATGCTTAACTGACTGAGCTACCAGCATCCCATGGAGTACACATGGATTTTACACAAAACTTTACCATGTCCTGGACAAGGGAATTCTCAACACATTTTTAAGGATAAAATTATATACACCATGTTCTATGACACATCGTAACTAATTTAGAAATTCATAGGAAGAAGATAATTAAATCCTTATTAATTTATAAATTAAGAATTCTCCTTCCAAATAATCAAAGAACAAATCATAAAAAATGAGCAACATTTCTAATTGAACAACAATAATGGCTTTATTTTGTATCTGTAAGGGGATAGACCTAGCAGTATTGGAAATTTATAATGTAAAAAAAATATAATGTAAACACTTAGAAAAAAATTAAGGCTTCAAATTAATGAGATAAGCCTTTACGTGAAAAATTTCAGAATAAGAGCTAAATAGTCAAGACAGGAATCCAGCTAGATCATAAAGTAACTTAGAAAACACACAAAATGGAGACTTTACACAGTTGAAAACTGATTTTTCTAAAGATTAATAAAATTGAGAGACTTCAGGCAAGATTAAGAAAAAAGATGTGAATACCACCAGAAATTAAAAAAAATTGATATTCTACAGGTTTTGCAAACATTTGAAAAATGTAATAAGGGGATATTGTAAATAACTTGAATAAACTGGAAAATTTTGATAAAGGGATGAAATCCTTTAAAAATTTATCACAGCAAACTTAAGGAGAGGTAGAAAATCTGAACAGTCCTACAACCATTAATGAAATGGAATCAGAAGTCATAAATCTTCCTCCAAATAAAACCATTGGTGAGTTTTCCCACAAATCTAAGGAAAAAACAATTCTAATTTTACACAAGTTCTTTGGGAGAATAGAAAAAGAAGGAACAGGGGCGCCTGGGTGGCTCAGTGGGTTAAGTCTCTGCCTTCAGCTTAGGTCATGATCTCAGAGTCCTGGGATCGAGCCCTGCATTGGGCTCTCTGTTCAGTGGGGAGCCTGCTTCCCCCTCTCTCTCTGCCTGCCTCCCTGCCTACTTGTGATCTCTCTGTGTGTCAAATAAATGAAATCTTAAAAAGAAGGAACAGGGGTTTCTGAGTGGCTCAGTCAGTAAAATGTCAGCCTTACACGCAGGGCGTGATCTCAGGCCCATAGTTCTTGAAGATAATTTCTATTTTTCCACAGGACCATTTTTCATGTGTATAGTGGTCATATACACATGGGTGTGTTTTCTAGGTTATCTCTCTAGTCCCATTGGCATGTCTGTATATCTTCACATCTGATATTATTAAGTCTTCATTATAAAATAGGTTGTGAAAACCAGTGTTCCCACCTTGTTTTTCTGTAAGTAACGTGTACCAATTGGCTGGAGTGTGAACTGACGCAAACCCTTTGGAAAGTACTTTGGAATGGTCTTTATGATAAACTGAAAATAACATGTGTTAGGATTCAGCACATCTGCTCCACATACACCAACAGTAACTCAGGAGGTGTGGATGGGAATGTCCATCGTACCATGACTCACTACATTAAAGTAAGCCAATTTTTCATAAGCCGTTGAAGGGATAAATTGTGTTCTGGCCATACACTGGAGTATAATTCGATAATGAACAAACTACAGCTAAATGCAACAACATGAATTAGTCTTGCAGATCAATGTTGAGCAAAAGAGCACAAGAAATATCTTGTGGTATGATTCTATTCTTACAAAGTTCAAACCAGGCAACAATGAATTATATACTTCATCAGTATTCAGGTTCTAAAATTATTAGATTAAAAAAAAAATCACGATCCCAAAAGGCAGGGTAGTGGTTACTAATAGAGTTGTGAGTGTGAGAGGTATAGAGGAGTCTTCCGGAGTCCTGGCAATGCCCTTTTCCTTGACTTAGGTCAGGGGTTAGCAGACTTGATCTGTAAAGGGGTAGATAGTGATTATTTAAGGATTTATAGGCCAAATGGCTTCTGTCACAACTACTTCACTCCACCATTAGAACCTGCAAGTAGATGCAGATGGTATGTGACGAATCAGGCCTGGAAGAGTTCTAATAAAGCTTTATTTGTTGGCCAACTGAACATCATTACGAAAAATATATTTGAAAAAAATAAATAAAAGGCAGGTTAGATTTGGTCAGTGGGTCCTATTTGCTAACCCTTGTTCTAGAAAGTAGTTTCATGGATGTTTGCTTTACATTTGCCTGTTCCACTCCGTTTATGTATTTATGTATTGATTGATTGGTGTGTATGTCCTATTTCACAAAAAGAAGGATTCAGACCCAAAAGAGATGTTTGGCTCAGGAGTTAAGCTTTAGGGCTGTGGATCCAGAAAGCCTTACCCGCTGACAGTGTATTGGACATTGGACAGCGTATCCAGTAATGTACGCCTGTGAGACTAGGGTCATGGTAATAACTACCTAATGTGTTTGAGTAGCTGAGATGGTGAGGTTAGGGGTCTAGTAGAGCTGCCAGCATACAGTGGGTGCTCAGTAATTTCTCTTTCACGATCATTAAAGCATTAGCCATGATTACCAAGACTTTAAAGAAGTTCTCATTACTATTTTCAAAAATTATCTCCTAGGGAAGGAATTTATGAAAGAATAGGAACTGTACATAATCTTCTCTATACATAGTATGGAAATCACAAGTAAACATCCCAAGTAAAAATAGTATGCTGCCTACTATTTCTTGGAAAGCACTTTCCCTTAGCACACTTTGGGTGCTCAACAGAGGACTCGTAAAAGATTATTTTTAAATGTGTTCCAAATGTAAATTATAAGAAGAAAAAAATAGTGTGAAGGAAAGAGTTCATTCCAGATTCCTAGACTAGAATGACTGTGCTTTATACGTCAAGGAAGTCTTAATGAAGGGATGAAAACCTGATTTTGTCTGTAAAAGGGTAGATGGAGATTTTCACATTCTAAGTTCTAGAAACTGGGTAAGTTATCCTGCATGACCAAAGAGACTGTGCAACTGGAATTAAGATAAGGGTTTTGAGATGGGGAGATTTTCCTGCATTACCCAGTATTCTTACTATAACAAAAGCATCCTTAGAGTCCTTACACGAGACAGAAGGAGGCAGGCATGTCAGTAAGATTGGAAGTTACAATGCTCTGGCTTTAAAGACATCAAGAGGGGTCACAAGCCAAGGAACGTAGGCCCCGAGATGCTGGAAAAGGCAAGAAGTGGATTCTCCACTAGACCTTAAAGACAGATCTGCCTCCCTGTAACTTTAGCCTGGAGAACCCATTGCAGACCTCCAACCTCCAGAACTCTAAATCTAAAAACTTGTGTTCTTTGCAGCAGCAAAGTTTGTGTAATTTGCTAGAACAGCACTTGGAACATTAGTCCAAGTGTCACGTGGATAGAGGATCTGAGTGAACCAAACATCACGCCTTAAACTCTTTCCATGCATTTTTGTTACTCACTGATATTATTTAATTAAAAGGTTCTAACTTAGTGACATCCTGGGGTTACAAAGACAAAGTGATATGTCCTCAGTCCCCAAAGAGCTTACAGAGCAGTAGTGTTGGAGACGGTCACCCGTGTTTCTGCGTGTCTTGTGAGCAGGGGCATGGGTTGTTTTTGGTCAAGACTTTGTGTAAAGAAAATCTGTCTGTGTGGTGAATAGTGTCAGAAGACAGAATGTCTACACCCAGAGCATGGCTCCAGGGCAGACAGGCTTAGAATCCAGTATACAAAGATTCAGGTTTTCTAAGCCCATGGTTCCTCTATTAAAAGGCAACCCACTTTGGGTGAAAGTATCATGGGGCCCACTTTGTGTTGCCCGCTGAGGCCTGGGACTGGAAAACCAGCTCGACGAAATGTGGGTGGTCTGCCTGCTGCTATGTCTGTGAGTAATCAGTGGTCCTTTGTCTCTGACCCAGGGGGTTTGTGTTTTCTCAGCATCAATGAAACCGAAATGGGTTAACTTGCTGGATTACAAATAGGGTCAAGTCTCAGACCTTCACAGCTATTGACAAGTAGTAAACAATAATGTACAGATCTCTATGATCACCATGGGTCAGGATCTACTAACTGTATTTATAATAGGAATGGAAAAGGGACGCCATGTCTGTCAGATACTAACTACTCTGCTGGTACTTTACAGATGCTAGTTGAGCTTTCACAGTGCTCTGTGAGAGCTTGACCGCCATCTTACTGGCCATCCACATGTCAGATGGGATAACTTAGTTGCTTATGATTCAGATAAAATTCACTACAATGAATTTTAGTGCCTCTCTCTCTACATGTCCTTAAGAAGATTCAATGTCCCTAGAAGACTGCAGAGCAGTGGTTCTAAAAGGAAGTGATTTCTCCCTCACCCCGTTTGGAAGTGACTAAAAACATGATTGTGACAATTTGGAGTAGGGATATTGTTGGCATCTAGTGGCTAGAGGCCAGAAATATTGCTACAGAGCCTACAAGTACAGTACCCCCCCCAAATAATTATCCAGTCTAGAATGTCAGCAGTGCTGAGGTTAAAAAGCCCTGCCCTTGAGTATAATTGTCTCTGACTCTGGTTTCCTACTTTCATTGGTATCTTTTGCTCTGTTCTTTATCCATTGGTTTCTTTTTTTTTTTTTTTAAGATTTTTTTTTTTAATTTATTTATTTGACAGAGAGATCACAAGTAGATGGAGAGGCAGGCAGAGAGAGAGAGAGAGAGAGGGAAGCAGGCTCCCTGCTGAGCAGAGAGCCCGATGCGGGACTCGATCCCAGGACCCTGAGATCATGACCTGAGCCGAAGGCAGCGGCTTAACCCACTGAGCCACCCAGGCGCCCCATTGGTTTCTTAATTCTACCTTGGGATATATATCCAAATGTCCACGGTCCCACTAGTGAGAAGTTATGGCATACAGGAGAAATTTTACTAAATATTTGTAGGTCTGGGGAGAGGGTGTAAAATCACATTGCATAGCAGATGAGCCCAATTACATATAACACAGCCCTATTAAATCCTTTCAGCCACTATACCATTGAGGGTCTGTCCTCATGCCACCTCCTTTCCTCTCACCATCCTGCTGACTCCGGTCATCATATACTCGCCTTCCCAGATGCTTGCAAGGAACTCCAGATTTCCTCACTCCGTTCTATACACAGTCATTTAATTCCTGTGAGCTTCTACATCGACATTCACCTCCAGGCCTTCCTGGACCTACACTAGTGGTTTCCAAATGTGAGCAAGGATCACAGTCCCCCAGGGTCTTATCATGATATAACTTGTTGGACCTGGAGTCTGTAGACGTGGATGAGAATTGCATTTCTTACATATCCCCATTTCCTAGGTGGTGAGGCTGCCACTGGTCTGGGAACAATACTTTTAGAACCACTACGTATTAAAAAAAAAAAAAATCCAAACCAAAGAGTCATTGATTTCTGTAGCAGTATGAAGGACCTACAGAAACCCTGAGATGAATGTCTTTCCTTTACCTCCTCGGCCCACTTTAGAAAGTAGTGTCATTCTGTATAATATTCTCCATCCTCCTCAGTTACACAGAATTGGAATTTGAGGCTCAGGGAGGTTAAGTAACAATGATCAGGAGACTATGACCAGAACCAAGGTCTGTCTGATTGGGAAGCCCTTGCCTGTGTAAGCGGTGGTCCGTGGGAAGCAAGCAACAGAGCCTCCCTTAGGATCATGCATAATCTGTTCAGTGGTGTGGGGCAGGCTTTGTAGGGAGAATTCACAAAGATAACTCAGGAATGCACTTAAAGTTAGTTCATATACCGGCAATCATGACGTGAACCCTTATGCCAGGTTTTATGATGAATAATTCCTTAGGACAAGAATGAGACGGATGCCCTCAGTTGGCTGGCACTTGGCCAGAAGTTCTGAGGTGGTCCCCTGTGACCGCCCGTAGATAGACACACGACATGGGCGAGTGTCGTGTGTAGGCTGAGCTGGCCTCCCATGGTTAAAATTCCTCCAAAACCTTTTGGTTTTGAGCATAAGCAACCTTCAAAATGAAGACTGAACAAATCACAGGACCTCAGGACACTATAAATAGTTTTCAGAGAAAACAGCCTCCTGATGTTCTCCTTGTCTTCCTAAGAAAAACAAAGTTAAGTTTGTTGTTTGGGTCCCTGGAGCAATTCAGCCTAATCCCAGTTGGGAAATAACTCGGGACAGAGTACTTCTTGGAAAGTACTGCTTCCTAGTGTGTCTGATGTGCTGCTTTGGATTTCTTTCATCTACAATCTCGACAGGTTTCTACATCAAAGTGATCTCCTATGCATTTCTGACTGCCAAGATAAAAATTAATTCCTGTCATCATGAAAAAGTCTGTTTAATTATTAAATGGGCAGAACATAAAATAGCACAGAGGTGCTTGATTATCTTATGCAAGGACTAATAACTGATAATTCATACACAGTACAGAATTTCATTCTTTTTGATGAAAGTAATGTTCTCTAGGCACTTGGTTCTACTTGTCCAGGTGCGAGTTTGGATGGGGACTAGATACTTCATGGAGTCAAAATTCTAGAAACAAAGGAGACACGCTGGTTCTCCTAATGCCTGAAGTATAAATTACCCAGAACCACAATGACCAATGTAAGGGTTAGCAAGGTGTTATCTTCTCTGAAGGTTGGTTATAGTCTAGGTTGTTCAGTCAATATGCTGACCACATGTTTGACCAGCCAGTGCAACCGAAGCAGAGGACTGAAATAAAGAAGGTCCTGAGACAAGAAGGTCAGAGAAAAGAAGTAGGAAAATTTTTTAAAGAAGGAGAAGAAAGGCATGGAGTATGAGAAATCAAGAGCTTAGGGTAGGAGTGGGATATACTCATTTCCTAGAACTGCTGAATCAAAGTACCACAAACTTGACAGCTTGGACAACGGAAATGTATAGTCTCGTGGTTTGGGAGGCTGGAAGTCTGAAATCAAGATGTCAGCAGGGTTGGTTTCCTTAGAGAGCTGTGAAGGAAGGTTCTCTTCCATGTCCCTCTCCTAGCTTCTGGTAGCCTCAGGCATTCCTTGACGCAAGAAGATGGTGTTCTTCCTTGTATCCAAATTTCTGCTTTTATGAAGACACTAGTTCTATTAAATTAAGGCCCACCCTAATGACCCGATTTTCACTTAATTACCTCTCATAGACCCTATCTTCAAATAAGGTCACATTCCGAGGCACTGGGGGTTATGTAGTCAGTATATCTTCTTTGTGGGTGTGAGTGGTGTGGTGGACACAGCTCAACAATTGTGACTAGGAGAAAGAAAGAATGGGAAAAGGCACTCGATGGGGAAAGAGACTGAAAAATGAGCAAGACAAATGGGTGAAATAATGAAGAAAGAATGATTTCCTTACCAGCTGGGCCATCCAGGTGCTTGGTAACCCCTGGCGAGCCACTGACATTTGGGGCTGTTGGTAACCCAGGTCCAGCCATGGTACAGTGTAGAGCCTGGCGTCCCCTTGGGAACTTGGAACTCTATTAAAACAGTAGTGCGAACTCCATTTCCTAGTGGCTTAAGGGACAGAATTCTCATTTTAAAAAGCCAATAATGAAAATGTTATGAAGAATTTTCTAGGACTTGGGTTGTAAAGCTTTTGACCTCTAGAGATTTGGGCTCTGCCCTGCATGTAGGACACGAGGAAACACAGCTAAATGGGATAAATGGTGCCATTCTTCTACCTATCTAGTTTTCACAAGTGAAAATATAACCCAGACTGACAGCTCTTAAATATTAATAGGTCCCATCACCTCCGATATGACAACTAGATAAATTGAAGAGAAATCTCAGATTTCAAATTACTGCTTCCTGGCTCACCAATGTTCAAACACATGACGAAAGTGGGGAAAATTCCATAGGAAAAGCATATTTATTTTTAACATGCATTTGAAATTGTTTAAAGGTTTAGAAAGCTGAGAGCCAGAGCTGGAATAGTGGAACTATAGAGATGGAGAGACTTCCTCTATAGGTCATATACAAAATGCACAAGAAAGAGTACCTACCAAGAAGTTGGTAAGACTTCTAGATATTTTCCTGCAAAAACTACATATTATATAGTTATGCAATCCTACTTTGTACAAAGAGAGATCATGCTATGTGAATTGTTTTCCCATGCCCATTTCAGAAAGCCTGGACAACAGCTAGAGTAGAAAGGAGTAGAAACTTATTCACTTATTGTATGTGCCAAGGACAGCTAGTAGGAACACTGGGTATACTTTCCAGCAGTCTTTAGTCACATATGTTTGGTTTGTTTTAATGTTGGTCCCCTTGACTGCTATCAGCCAGGTACCTCTATCACCCACAAACCTTGATAGATCTGTTAAAACCTCAGTGTGGCTTGGGCTCCTTTTTTAAAGACCTCTACATGTGCCCCTTATTCTTGAGAAAAAGGGGTAACTTTCAAACTGACAGTGATCACAGTGGGTACTTTGAGAGCAATCCCTTCTTCCCATCTCTCCACTCCTGGCCTCCCTGAATCCAAGAGCCTTTCAGAGAATGGGGCATTTGCTACCTTTTCATCTCTTAGACTTGTTTAGGTATTTTGTTTGTCTGTCTTTTAATCAGATGAAAGCAAAGAGTATGTAGTTACACTTTCAGGTAGATCAGAAGTAGAATTTCTTACTTGAAAGCAAGGTGTTGGTTTTTAGTGACATTTCAGAAGCAGATGTCTTTTCAAGCCTCTTTTCACACACCCAGAATTATCTTGAATTTTCCATACCTCATTTCACATGCACCCACATATCCTCATAGGCCCTGTCACTAACGTGTTTAAGCTACATTAAATAATTCATGTTTATTGCCAGAAAAATGTTGTTTTAAAAAATATTAATTATTTAAAGATTATGAAATAATTTATTACTTAAAATGAATTTTAAAACTCCTTATTTAAACACTCATTATTTTTAGTAGAAATCACCCATAATCCTACTTCCTAGGGATAACCATTGTTAATATTTTGGTATATCCTACAGGATTCTATGCACGTAGATACTTTTTTGTCATAATGCGTACGTGATATCCATTGCTATGTAGCGTTTTGTCCTATATGGGGAATGCTCCCATTTCAATAGAAATTTTAAAATGCATTAAAAAAAAACAACCCTAAACATTAGCATTTCTTTCATCAGTGTATTCCCATCTGGATGAACTTGATTTAGCTGTTTGAGGGAACTCATCTTAGCTATTAGCTAAAACTCTGGAGTTTCCAGTTAAGATTTTAAAGACTTCAGTAGATTTTCCTTTCCATCTCCCAGCTACAGACTCCCAGCTACAAAAATGATATCTCATTTTTGTCTTCTGTGTAGTGTTTCCTTCCCCCTTTTACTAGCTAAGCAAAGGGCTTTTTGCCTTTACAGGAGTCCTATTAAACTCCCAGTTCTAAAAGGGACTCTCCTCCCTCCACCTCTTCCTGCAAGGTCATGGAATCATCAGGAGCCTGACTTGGCCTGATTTCTCAGGAGCCTGATAAAAGAGAGATGAGACTTCTCATCTTTTATCTACTTCATCCCTCAACAGATTTTACTGAGCACCTACAAAGCTCAGGCTTCGGTTCAGATGCTGAGCTGCCACAGTTCCTAAGACCCCGACTAGCTTGGTGCCTTCAGTCTGCTTATTCAGCTGTAAGCACCTTAAAAACAAGATCTGCATCTGTTGCATCTGGGGGCTGTCCCAGCAGCTCCTAGGAAAGGACCTTTGCACACCAGTAACTTAATACTGTAGCTATTTGTCAAATGAAGGAACAAAAGTAAATTGCTTCAGAGAGTAAATGAGTTTGGCCACAATCTTTGCAGATTCATTTCCTTGAAAGAGGGCAATCCAGTCCCAGTAAAAATGTGAATATCTCTAGGAGGAATAATATAAAAACACCTCTCACCATTAATAGGTTAGTGGGAATCAATTTTCCAACCAACTTCGAAATTTGAACCGGGACAGGAAAAGGAGACATCTGCTTTGGATCATCAAGGGTTGCTTGGGACAGACATGGGAGTAGTTTGGGGCCACCGGGGAGTAAAGGATGGTTCCTGGGAGGACCAAAGTGAAGGGTAGGAAAGCTTAGAGGCTAAACTTCCCTTATCTGCCAGTTATATTCTCAAAATTCTTACAAAGAAAAAGGCAGCCAACCCGGAGAATGATAGTAAGAGCCTGTAACTACGGAAGGAACAAATCCGATACCTTTTCCCATTTGGGATTCAGGAAGCAAAGATGAAATGAGGTCCCTTTCCCTAGTATCCCATTGCAGAGAAAGATCCTGGCTTGCAAGTGCATGTCCTCCTACAGATTCACTTTCAGGTTTACGGAAGGTAACCCAGTGGGAAATTATCCTTCAAGCAATATTTAGCTCTGTGAATTTTGGGTTTTGTGAAAGCCAGAATGTTCTCAAACTCAGAAATATAAGCAGTGGAGGTAAAAACCACAGCTTGGAGGTAAGGGGAAATGTGACATCCTTGTAAATAAGTCCCATAATTTCTCCTCATTGAGATCCTGTTTGTTAATCACTCGCGTAAACCTTAATGGAAAGCAGATGCGGAATCAATTTGCAAGAATTGGCATTCGTTATAAAAATCTATAAAGGTACTTTTACTATGGCGACAAAAACACAACGATAGACCCTAAATCTTTTTTTTTAATTTGGAGCAGAATTGGCATGAGAACAGAGCACAGAAAGAATTAGCTAGACCACATTTCATGTAGGATCTGGTAAATTTCCACACGCCCTCCTGACTTGCCAACTTGGAAGTTGGGTGCCTTAGGTTTTATTTTTATTTTGGAAGCTTTTGATTGTCTTTGGCCTAGTGACTTAATCTCAGCATCTGGAAGCAAACTAAATAAGGGAAGAAAAAGACCATTTCAAATTTTCTGAAAGCACGCATGCACTTATATGTACACAAACACGGACAGAGAAGACTACGCAAACATTTAATCTTGCACTTATTAAATTGTCTTAGTATAGTTTAAGTAAGGTATCTATTTAGAGAAACGGACTTTTTAAGATTCAAGTTTAATTACTTCATTTCCCTACTTAAACCTTCTAGGGATCCCCATTGGCTCTGGATTAACGTTTAGATTCTTGGCATGTTCTATCCTTTATAATCCACTCGTTAGCCTGTTCTCCTAGGCAACTCCCACCCCCAGCATGCGCCCTGGCTGCCCTTCTTTTCCTGCTGTGAATAGTACCTCCACTGCAAAGTCCACCCTGAATTTCCCTATGGGGTCAAGTGCCTCTCCTATAAATTCCCCCATGACCCTCTCTGCATCATTCTCTTATTTCATAGTGCTCGGTCCTTATGTCAGTCCTCAGTAAACTGTGCTCCGAGAGCACAGATGCAATGGAATCAATTTGCAAGAATTGTATCATCCCTGTGGTCCTAGGATGTAGCCTAACACAGCATAAGTTCAAAATAATTTCTTGTTAAAAGGAGCAGGATCGGACGTATTAAAGCCGTACTGGATGTGGATGGCTAAAAGCCACTTAAGTGGAATGGAAGTCGGACGACTCTGCCGACGTTAGACATCCATGTGGACGGGCAACATGTTGGCGTGAAGGAAATCTGCTCTGGAGTTGAGCAGGGCTGGCCACCAGCTGGAAGCAGAACTAAGAGCTTCCATTTCCTTGTGCTCCTTCTCTCGAGTCTGGTCCGGCTCTCGCCCTCTGCTCCCTCCGCCATCTCCCATCTGAGCACACATGCATCCACGGACATGCCTACACAGGAAAATAGTCACCTGAGTCCATGACTAACTCTTGGCTTGAGTGGGGAAAGAATTCAGAGACTGGCTCCTATGGAAAGCTGGCTCTGGTCAGGGGACGCAGACGTCTGCCTTCAAGTGTTGAGCAGTAGATGTGACCATGTGAAGAACATTCAAACCCAGATTAAACAACAACAACAACAACAATCTTGGTGGCTCCTTGTATTTCAGTGATTACTTTACTGGTTGGGGATCTCTGTTCTAGCCTCTCTGAAACCTCCTACAAGAGTTCCAGGGAACACTGGCTGAAACCTCAGATCACAAATGACAAGTATTTTCAGTCCAAATGTAGTGACAGAGAAAATAGACCTTGGCAAACATAGTTGGAAGGATGTGTCTTCTGCATCTAAAATGACCCTATATCGACGGTGTTGATACAACATGGATGCAGACACACAACACTACTGAGGTCAAAGTGTCTAGGACCATGTTGTAGGTTTACTTGTCCTGGTTCTCTATTTTGTTTGTTCTTGGCTCTCCATTTCTGTTCATTTATGGAGGACCAATATGAACCAAGCATGGGCCACATATTGGGTTGGAGAAACAGACAGACATGATTGCTCTTCTCAAGGACTTACAGGGCAGTAGAGAAAGACCTGTATCTGTATCAAAAAAAAAAAAAAAAGTGTACTGAAATGTTACAGGGAGTAGTGGGGTCTGCAGAAGAGGGTAGTCATTCCTGCCTGGGGGACATCTGAGCAGGTCTCCCCAAAGGGATAATTCTTGAGTTGAATTTTTGTAGATGAGTGAATGGTATTTCCTAGGGAGACAGGAGGCACAGAGAGAGAAACTTAAATATAATTACTTAAACATGAAACTGGCTTAGAAGAGTATGGGATTATTAGTAGTTCTGTAGGGTTTGAGAAAGAAAGACAGAAAGACTAGAAAAGCAGACAGAATCCAGGTTATGGGGCCTTAGAAATCTGGTTAAAAATTGGAACTCTATTGTGTAAGAAAAAAATAGAGTATTTGAGGGTATAGCAGGATAATTTATTGTGATTAACTTGCATTTTCCTTTTATAACTACTCACCACACCCCACTTTTCTTTCCGGGAGTTAGCCTGAGCTTTTCTCTTTCCTTACCCTGGGACGTTGGCAGGGCTGGAAGGAGAAGCTGTTGGAAGAACAGCATTCTTACTTTTGTATTTAAAAACTCATGTCTTGGATGAGATTGTGCTCAGTATCCTGGGTGGGGAGGGAGAGAGTCCCCTCTGGCCGGGAAGGTGATAGAGCCTGGACTTCTCTGTTCTTGGCTTCTGGGACTACTCTAGGGAAAAAGAACCTCCATGAAGTACTCTGAATTTCCTGCCAGCTGTAACAATAGGGGCTTAGAATTGGATTTAATTGGATTTTTTTAAATGTGATATTTCTCGAACCATCCAAGTCTGTGAAGTAACATTTATGGAATAAAACCACAAAGGGTTTTAGAAAGGAAAATAACCTCATGAGCCTTGCATGATGGAAGGATAATGTTCGAGAGAATTGATCTAATATCTGTGAACTTTATTGCAATTAGAGAATCTGATTTTTCCACAAACTAGCAAAAAAGGGACAAAGGAACAGAATGTGCACAAAGAAAACAAAGCATTATTCTTCTAGAAAAGTCCACCCTTCTCTGGTAGAGCAAGCACATCCTAAAGACTGTGCCCAGGAGCGAGAGGTTAGAGATGGAGGCCAGCCCTGGGCGTGCCCTCGGCGGCTCAGAAAAATGCCACCATCCTGCAGTGCAATTCATTTTAACCTTCAAGTTTGTGTCCAGTAAAATGCATTGTGAACTGTTGGTCACAATGTCCAAGCTCTCAGTAAAAGGATGAATAAGTTCTGGGATCTAATGCACAAAGTGGTGACTCTAGTGACTAATACTGTATTGTACTCTGGAAAGTTGCTAAGAGAGTAGACCTTAAGTGTTTTCAGATATTGTCATTACCTGCCAATATCTGAAAACAAAAACAAAACCGAAAGGTATGGTGAGGTGATGGACATTAACATTGATCATGGTAATCATTTCACAATGTATATCTATAGGAAATCATCACATTCTGTGCCCTAAAAAAAAAAAAAAAAAAAAAAAAATATATATATATATATATATATATATATATAATTTTTGTCAGTTATAGTTCCATAGAGCTAGAAAAACAAAATTAAAAATAAGGGTTTTTTTAATGTTCATATTTCTTTTTTTTTTAATTTTATTTTTTCAGTGTTCCAAGATTCATTGTTTATGTACCATACCCAGTGGTCCATGCAATATGTGCCCTCCTTAATACCCACCACTGGGCTCACCCAACCCCCCACCCCCCTCTCCAAAACCCTCAGATTATTTCTCAGAGTCCACGGTCTCTCATGGTTCATCTCCCCCTCCAATTTCCCCCAACTCCCTTCTCCTCCAAAAATAAATCTTTGTTGTATATCTACATATATCCATATCTATCAATCTGTATAGATATGAAAGTTTCAGGTGGGATCATAGATCTAAGAAAAGAATCTCAGTATTATTGGGTCCATGTTCTTGCTTTCAGGCATAAAGTATTGTTACTTTAGTTTTTTTAAGATTTTATTTATTTATTTGACAGAGATCACAAGTAGGCAGAGAGGCAGGCAGAGCGAGAGGAGGAAGCAGGCTCCCCACTGAGCAGAGAACCCGATGCGGGGCTCCATCCCAGGACCCTGAGATCATGACCTGAGCTGAAGGCAGAGGCTTTAACCCACTGAGTCACCCAGGCGCCCCTGTTACTTCTATTTTAGAGACAAAAATCTCCAAGTCGAAGATTAAATTCATTCACCGAAGCATTCATTTGATGAAAGTGGCCTGAGCCCCACCTTATTCTAGACGCTCTACTAAGAACTGCCTTGAGGAAGTCTAAGAGGGGAAACCAGTAGGTAAAAATAGATAATATATTGATAGAGACATTCGATTAGTCCTGAACACTTGTACATTTCCTTTGGAATGTCTGCCCTCTGCAATGACCCCATTTCTCTGAGAACTCTCCTTTTTCTCTCCTCTCAATATTGATCCCTGGCAGATGTGTTTTGCAACTTAACCCAACACTCTGGTTTTAATTGTGTCTGGTGTGGTTGTTGGACTAGAGTGGAGCGATTGAATTCTCTCCTCGGGGAATTGAGATCTGGCTTGAGAGTGTCTTTGTCTGATCTTGTCTCTCAGGTCAAAGATAGTTTTGGTAAATTATGTATTTCTCTGAATTCCATCAAAACTTTCTAAATTATTCATACAATGTTTAGAATGACTTACCTTTTTAATATCTGCATCATCTACAGTGATAGACATGTTTATTCTTGATAATGGTAGTTTGTGCCATATTTCTTTTTTTGTCTAGTCTGGTCATGCTGGAGGTTTCTCAGTAAGCTTTTCAATAAACAAGTATTTGGCTTTGTTCTAGTTCATTAAATTCTGCCTGATCTTTGATTTCTTTCTATGTTCTTTAAGTTTACTTTATGGTTCTTTTTTCTCATGTCTTGAGAGAGATGCTTTGCTCATTAATTTTTAACCTACCTTCTTTTCTACTACGAGTGTTTAAAGCTATAAATTTCTAAGTGCCGCTGAAATTGCATCCCATATGGCTTGACTACTTTGTTACAGTTAAGCTGAAAATGTTTCTAATATCCGTTAAGATTTCTATTTTGACCTCTGGGCTATTGAGAAGAGGTATTTTTAAATTTCCAAACACGTAGAAAAGTTTCTAAGTATCTTTTTGTTACCACCAGCTTTATTGTACTATGGTTAGAAGATATGGTTTTGATCCCTTGAAATTAGTGAAGAGGTGTCCAGAATATGACTAATTGTTGTGAATATTCCGTGCTTGCTTAGAATAAATGTATATTCTGCAATTCCTAGCACAACATTGTGTAAGTATCCCTCAAGTCAAATTTGTTCATTGTGGTGTTCAAATATTCTGTATACTTACAGCTTTGTTTTTTTTTGGTTGTTGTTGTTGGTTTGTGTTTTGTTTGTTTCTGTGTCCCATTCATTCCTGATAGAGGCATGTTAATATCTCCCAGTGTAATTGTGGATTTGCTTATTTCTTCTCAGAAGTCTTTTGGTTTTTAATCCATATATTTTGATGCTACATTACTATGTACATGTATGTTCTAAAATGTTATATCCTCTTGGAAGATGGAACTTGTGTTATGCAGTGATTCCTAACTACAGCAATTCTTTTTGCCTTATTTTGGTTTTTGAGTTTATTGTGCCTCATCTTAATATACATATACTTTTCTGATTCCTGGTAGCATTATAGATCTTTATTCTTTTACTTTTTAACCTTTATATATCCTTTTATTTGGGGTATCTTATTTTAAAAAAGGTGCTTAGATTTTTGTTTTACAGATGTAGTATATTGTCTTTTTTTTTTAAGTTTACTTGACAGAGAGAGAGATCACAAGTAAGCAGAGAGGTAGATAGAGAGAGGGGGAAGCAGGTTCCCTGCTGAGCAGAGGGCCCGATATGGGTCTCAATCCTAGAACCCTGAGACTATGACCTGAGCCGAAGGCAGAGGCTTAACCCACTAAGCCACCCAGGTGCCCCTGTAGTATGTTATCTTTTAACTAGAATACTTGGTTCATTTATGATACAATTATTCACGTGTTTGGATATTCTGTCATATTTTGCGTTGTCTCTGCCATTTTGTTATTTTTGTCTCTACCTCCTTTTTCTTTTGCTTTAAGTATTTTTTTTCTTATTCTCTTTGTCCCTCTATTTGTTTACAAGTTATACACTCTGTCTATTCATTTAATGATTAACCTACAAATAACATACAGATTGAGCTTCTCAAAGCTATCTTTCGTCAATACCATTACATCCTCCCTTACACGTTCTTAGAGTTTTTTTTAACTCTATTAACTACCACAACGCCCTGACTGAAATGTCATTTATAGTCAATATTTGTTTAGATTTCCCACATATTACTACTTCTTCCCTCCTTGCACCTTAAACATTCCAGTTCAGATCACTTTCTTTATGAGCATGGTATCTCCCCTGCCAGGTAAGTATCAGATCACTTTCTTTTAAATCTAATGACCGTCCTTTAAAATACCCTTTAGTGAAGATCTGGTAGTGGCATGCTTTGAGTCCTTATTTCTTGAAATAGTGCATAGTCGCATGATTGGAACATATTTGGATTGGTAGAGAATTCTAGGTTGAACTTGAGTCTTTCTCAACACCTTCAAGGTATCACTCCAGTATATTCTAGCATTCATTTTTACTGTTGAGATATCACCTGTTGGTCTGTTACCATATAATTTTTCTGTGGCGGCTGTTAGATTTTTTTCCTTTGTCTTTACCGTTTTACAGATTTTCTATTCTGTGTCTTTGTATAGATTTCTTTTTGTGTATCCTTCTTGGGATTCATTGGGCTTCATGGGAAAAACAAAACAAAACTGTATCACTTGTGGAAAGTGTTCTATTTGTTAAACCTTTAAATCTCGCCACTACCAAGCTCTTTTTCCTTACCTCCACAAAATCTAAGTATATGTATGTATTTATACAATATATATTAAATATATATTTATAAAAATATTTTAAAAGATTTATTAGAGAGTGTGCATGCACATGTGTGTAGGGGGAGGGGCAAAGAGGGGGGAAGAGAAGAGAGACAGAGAGAGGAGGACTCTCTGCTGAGCAGGGAGCCAGATGCGGGGCTCAATCTCATGACCCTGAGATCATGAGCTAAGATGAAATCAAGAGTTGACACTTAACCGACTGAGCCACCCAAGTGCCCCAATTATAAATATATATTTTAGAACTTGTTATTCTGCTCTTTAAGTCCTTTAATTCACTTTAATTTTTCCATTTTATATTTGGTGTCGCATAGTATATATATTTTTTGAGAATTCAAGTTCATTAACTGCAGCCAAATTAATTTTCTATAAACTTGACTTTTTAAATTTAAATGATTCTATTTTTCATTTTTAGAATCACTGTGGTTTGAAAACAAGATCTGCTTTGTTTTATTCCTCAGTTTCTTGTTTCCTATAGATAATTTAAACTTTGACTTTTATGATGTAAAAATAGTAGGCGTAATTACAAAAATTCTATTTGTAATAATGCCAGTATCTGAAATATTTGAGTTCTTTGGCTGCCGATGTATTTATTCCTGAAAACTTATTTCCCTGTGTGCCTAAAACTCTTTTCTCGGGATGCCTGGGTGGCTCAGTTGGTTGGACAACTGCTTTCGGCTCAGGTCATGATCCCGGAGTCCCGGGATCGAGTCCCGCATCAGGCTCCCAGCTCCACGGGGAGTCTGCTTCTCCCTCTGACCTTCTCCTCGCTCATGCTCTCTCTCACTGCCTCTCTCAAATAAATAAATAAAATCTTAAAAAAAAAACTCTTTTCTCTTTGTTGTATATTTTCCTTGGAATGATTATTTCTGGGAATTCTTTGAGAATTGTGGTAAAGATACAATCCTCTGGACCAAATTTGCTTTTCCTTGGCCATAAACACACAAGTACAACAAGTTTAGGGTCCCTTAATAGTATTTTTGAAAGACTAGTGGTCGGTGATGATTTTGGATTCTCTTGGTGATTTGGGGGTTGCAAATTCACACGAGGTGGTTCATTTGCTGCTGCTCTTCCATCGAAAGTATAGCCGTGTCGGGGTAGTCCAGCCTTCGGGGAGATTACCTCTTAGACTTGCTACCTTGGGAAAGTCTGGGCCATATCTTCTACCCCGTATCCATATGATCCCATGAATACTTAGTCTTGAGTTTATGAGCTCTGATGAATAACCTTAAGGCAGAAGCAATTTGCGTGTTTCTCTTGCATCTACGGGTTCCAACCTTAACTTACAATTAGTACTAATAAAATCTCTTTTTTCCATTTTTTCCCTCTTTGTTTATTTTCAGAGAGTATATTTTCTATATATTAGCATTCATTTTAGTTTTCAACATTCCAAGCATTAGCCCAGATCCCAAGCCAAATGTATTACCAGTGAGAAAAGTTCCACTTTTACCTTGCAATGCCAATTTAGCTGTTTAGTCCTTGAAGGTCATTTTCATTTTTTTTTTTTTTTTTTTAGAATTCCCAGACGCGATTATTTCCCATATCATTTCAGATATTTACTATTTATTAATTTGTTACTTGTTACTTTCACTTTGTTGTGGTTGGTGTTTAGTATAGTAACGTTTTCATGTTTATTACTACATTCTCTGCTTGATTATTTTAAATATTTTTTTCTATTTATTTAGGAACAGATTATGCAGCATAACATAGCTTTTCCTGATTGATTCAAGACTAAATGGCGTGGCTTATTTTTCACTAACTTTTACATAGCCTAGCTTGGCACAGTAAGTGTAATTGCGGAGTCAGATTTTAGAACCAGAACTCTCTAAACCTTGTGGTGACAGTGTAAAGAGGGCGTCTCTCTGATTTTCCATGAGATTTGGCTTTGAATCCCCAATGTGTTCCATCCATCTTTCCAGTTGAAGAGAGGGAGAATTCTATTTGACTGGGTCATAAGTGAAAATCCTTTTGTTTGGTACAAAGCCCATTGGGAAAAGCAATGCAAAAAGGCTTTTTTTTTTTTTCTTCTTTGGTGGGGAACCTGCTACTATACACTAGATATTCTGTTGGCCTAGGAGGAATGATGCTAGGTAAGAGAAGAGGCAAGTTTTTTCTTTTTGTTTTTTTAGCTTGAAAGGATTAGGAAGCCTCTCTGACTGTTGAATTCCATGCTTGAGAAACACTTGGGCATTCGTTCACTCCATTCTATTTCCCACAAGTAATCTATCTCAGAAAGAGTGTTTTATTTTCAGAGGATATGAGGACATTCTTGTTCTATGAAGTAATATGACTGGATTTAACAGAAGAAAGTCCTATTCTCTTGATCATACAAGTGTTTCATGGTTTTTTTTTTTTTTAAGGTGAAATACCTGCATTATTTATTTCCAGATATAGAGACACTTGAGGGCAAAAGAGGGCACCATTATCGATTACACCAGGACAGCTAGCATAAGCTGATATTTGCCTGGATAGATGGTGTGAACACCTTACAAATCACAACCTTCACAAAAGCGAATTTTGTGGCATAGAATCAAAGCATTCAGTCCTTTGTTCCATAGGGAGCCAACTGGCTGAGGGACTGAAGAGCCAAGGGAAGGAAATTTCATCCCTTGATACCCCTGAAACGGGTAACATTTTTCCATTAGCTTGGTTATGGTTGAGTTATTTAATATATAGTCCTGGTGAGGTCTCTGATACATTTGTACAAGTGTCTTAACTATTTGGCTGGTATGAAAAGCCCATTCTTGCCCAGCAGTCCCTCACTTCAAGACCAAGATTAAATGTTACTTTCTCTGGAAAGGCTTCTCTAACATATACTAGATGTAGTGAGTCTTTGGCAACTGGTTTTCCCCCATGCAGTGTAGACACTTGTGCATGGCACCTAAAACATTACATTCTAATTCCCCATTTGTGTCTGCTTTCCCTCATGGGCTGCTCAAGGGCAAAAAAAAAAACAAAAAACAAAATATAACCCAACACATGTCATTTTCTCTTTCTAAGAAAAACTTTTTTTTGATCTTAAAGTAACTCCTTAGTAAATTATTTCAAGTGTGAGCCCAGAGAACTATTTATTTAGGAACAGATTATGCTTAGAAGGCCTTCCCAGCTTGAACATGAGCTAAAAGAAATAAAAAGGATGAACTAGTTTGCCAGCTGTTTCCTGGTTCGTAAGGGAAGAAATATAGAGTGATTCTGAGCTGGGGATGAGGGAGAAACAGCAAACCATTCCTTCATTTTAATTACAGTTGGCTGTGGCGCCATTTAAAGATGGAGCTCACAAGGCTGTACCTTCTAGAAGCTGTGTTTATTCCTTAAGGGAAAACAAGGTAACACAGTAATCTTTGAGGGATTTTTAAAAGACTTTTGTGGTATAGCTTCTAGGTATAAAACTGAGTGCATTCCCCAAGTAGTAATTACAGAAACTGGAGATGCAGAAAAGTCATCTGGTCAACTCTCCCAGCACAGCAGGCATTTTTATTAGCTCCTGTCCCTTCCCAGAAGTAGACAAAACTCTGAGCAGGTCCGAGTAAAGGTCTTTGGATACATAAGGCAGATATGTGCTCCTAATGCTAAATGGCCTTTATGAGGGATCGGGAACTTCCAAATGTTAAATGAGCAAAATTCTCCAAGCCGGGAGTTGAGTCTGAAGCTTGAACTAGTGAGCTGTCATATATATTTAGGCAAAAGAGAGAGCCCCCTGTTTTGGGCCAAGAAGTGGTGGGTAAAACATACAAGAGCCTTCTGAAGCTGTTTTGCAAATTGTGAAAGGATAAGGCAGTTCTCACCATCCAAGGTAGGGTGGTCTACAAAAGATAGCATGGGCACCGAGACTCGTAGGGTTATTACTTTGGGTTCTAATTCTGGGCTGATATCTGAGTGGGGTAGAAGCATTAAACATCTGTATTTCTTCCCAGGGCTAGAGTTTTCCTAGCACTAAGGTGTAGGGAAGCGTCTCAGTGACCGTGGGAGGTGGTGGCAGAAGGAGATGGCACAGAAAGGGTGTTCGACATCTCTTCCTGTGCTGAGTTGGCCTCCACCCCTACCATCCTCTCTCTTCCATCCACACGTCTGTCCTGGGCCACCATTCAGCTCATGGCACTGTGCCAAGCAATGCAGAGCTAACAGCAAAAATGGTAGCCTTGGCTTTCAACATCTCCCAGTCTCTGGGGAAGGCAGCTACATAACCAGACCATCATCATTCACGGCCGTGGGTGTGCTACTGGAAATGTGTACAAGAGGTTGTGGGAATATGGAAGAGGGAGTGGCTAATTCTGTATGCTTAATTATGGAGGAATTGAAGTTTGGAGAAGCCTTCACCTCTGGCTCCCCCATAGAGACCCCAATCCTTTTGGTGTGGTATTTCGGGGTCTCCAATATGTATGTGTTTTTCAGTCCCAGCTGCCGTAACAGTACCATATGCAAATACCCTATACTACATGGTATAACAAACACTATAGATTCTATTGTTCTTACAAACAACAGAAATTTATTTCTCGTAGATCTGTAGGCTGGGGCATTCAGGATCATGGCACCAGTAGGTTTGGTTGTTGGTAAGGGCTTCCTGGTTCATAGACTGCTCTTTTCCCTGTGTTCTCACAAGGCAAAAGGGGCAGAGCCTATCTCTGTGGTCTCTTGTAAGAGTACACTCGTCTGCCCCAGAGGCCCCGCCTTCTAAAACCATCATCTCAGACAGTAGCCTTTCAATGTATGCATTTTGAGGGGACACACACACAGTCAGTGTGTCTGCACTAGTCCAGTTTCACTACCCATGATGCTGACACAACCCCTTTACTGGGCTCAGCTTGTGTTCAGTTTGTCCCCTGATTCCCCCATTGGAATGCTCCACTTCTCTCTACTAATCCTGAATCTCATCTGTCCATGATCAGCTTATATCACACCTCCTCCATGAAGCCTTCTTTGATGACTCCAGCCTCTGGTGCTCTCCCCATTCTGGACCCACAGTTTGGAATTCTACTTTGACACTTGGGTTTATCCTGCATTGTGACATCTCTTATGTTGTTCTGTAGCTCTTCTGTTAGCGAGTTAATACACATTCTGTCTTTTCTACTCAACTAAAAGGCATCAAATAGCAGAAGACATTATCTAACATTCCATATAAGCTGTAGTGAAGGGTAAAACACTATACTCAGTAAATATTTATTGAATGAATGAATGGAAAATGTAGGCATTTTGTCTCTTAGGGGAGATTCGGGATGAAACTTTTTTTTTATTAAAGCCCCTGGATTGAATAGGAAGAGTCTCCCTTCCCTGTGACTACTAACGGTGACTACTAACTGAGCGATGATGTATTTCCCCGAAGGCCGTATACCCATTCATCCATCCATCAAATATTTACTTGGGAGTTTACTGTGAACCACTGCTTGGTTCCTCTGAAATGAATACAGCCCCGGAGCTGAGGACTAAATGGAAAGGACTAGCATGTAAGTGCAAGCAAAGGAGTAGAGTGGTCTAGAGCTTAGGGAGCCCAGTATAACTACACACCCCACAGTTCTTAGATCCAAGTGAGGAGCCCTCAACATTGGCCAATTATTGTAGTTCACAATGCTTGCTTTTGGCATCCTTGAACTGATTCCCTTGTGACCTTGGGTATTGGAACATATCTTTATTCCACAGTTTGCAGATGATTTCAATTGATACCTTGGCAGGAGGTAGGTAAGAGTTCTTGATGGAAAGTAAGTTTCCGTCAGAGTTCTTAAGGCATTGGCCAATCATTTGTGGATTTCAGTGTGTGTAGCGTGGTTGCCATTTCCGATCTTTCGTATTTTTATATGTGTCCTTTACTTCCCCCATTGGCCCTAGTTTTTAGGATCCTCTCTTTGTCTCTGGTATCAACGATAGTGTACTTTGATACATTTTATTGTTTTTAAGTCATGACTTTAAATCAATTAAATTAAAATTTTGATTTTTAAAAAATACTTAATGGGAAAAAAAATTTTAAGGGGTGCCTGGGTAGTTCAATAGGTTAAATCCTCTGCCTTTGGCTAGGGTCATGATCCCAGGGTCCTGGGATTGAACCCTGCATTGGGCTCTCTGCTCAACAGGGAGCCTGCTTCCCCTCCTCTCTCTCTGACTGCCTCTCTGCCTACTCTCTCTCTGTCAAATAAAATCTTTAAAAAAAAATAATCGGCTTTTTCAGAATTGAGATTCATGTTCTTACTTTGTTTTGTTTTTTGAATAATTTTCCCCTCCATTTTCTCCCTTCTCTTTCTGGAATTTGAGTCAGCTAGAGATCTGATTTGAGCTGCTTCTCTAGTTTTCCACTCCTCCCTTTCCATTTTCCTTCCATCTCTCTGCTCATTTGTTCTACTTCCTGAGGTTTCTTTAACTTTGTCTTCGATCATCTTCCTGGAGGCTTTCTGTTACCTCCTCTCTGATTTTCTATTTCTTGCCTCTTGCTTTGAATGTTTTCTTTTTCTAAATAGCATCTCATTGTTTCCTTCCTTCAAACCGGTCTCTTATTGATTTCTCTGAGAAGACTCGTTAACATTTTCCCGAAAGTTTCTTGTAGGCCCTTGCTTTGGTTTAGTTGGGGGTCACTCTCCCATTTTCGGAAGTTGCCCAAAATATGTCACCCCTGGTGGTCCATCTGTGGCCACGAATATGGTGGGAGGGAGAAGAATGGGTGATCTGTCCACGCAGGTGGGCTGGCTGATGGCAGGTCATACGGTAAAACATCCAGTTAGGGATGAAGTAACTTTCCTGGTGAATTGCTTGCAAATATCAGTGGATGTTTTCCCTTAAGCTAGGGTATCCGCAGTCTGAGATCGCAGAAGGAAAGGATGCGGGAATCTTCCCATTCACTGTGAGGTCTAGCGAAGTACTATGTTTTCAGTAGATCTTCTACTATTTTCTGTGCCTCATGTGTTCCAGTTCAGAGCCTCTCGAGTTCCTGCCCTCCAGCAAGTCTGCCAGCAGCTCTGAGTTAAGGGCGGGGAAGGTGTCTGGGTGCTGCTTGCTTCGAAGCAGACTGAACGCTCCCAACCCCAGTCTTCTGAGGTCCCCGGGTGCCCCTGAGTCCTGGCGTTTCCAGATTTTTGCTGCTTCAATCGGTTTCTCCCCCGCAGGCTTTCTGGGTTACACAGTCAGTTACAAGTTGTTTTTACGGTCTCCTCCAGTTTTTCAAAATCTGTCCACTGCTGTCATGCCCTGTTCTCTTTTCCTTCATAATTTAAGGACTTTCTTCCTTTTTCTCTTACTATCACTGGGGAGATTTTCCTGGATAGAGTTGAGCCAGACTTGTAACGTGGAACGTGCCGTATTTAACTGACCGCCCTTTCCCTGACGTTGACACTCACATTTCTCCTCCTCACTGTCTGGATAGGTCACGCTCACCCTTTATTTTCCACCCACACCCAGTGCTGTGGGGTGGTGGTGTCTGATTTAGCAAATAAACATACAGGATGTCCAGTTGAATTTGAACTACAGATAATCAAATTCTGCATAGAATATACGTAAACTAAAAACAAAATGAAAACAATTCATTGTTTTTCTTAAATTCAAATTTACCTGGTCCTCTTCTATTCGATTTGGCAGCCCTGCTGGGAAAGAAGCTTCTCGCTCTGCACTTGGCCTCTGTAGAACCCAGTCCTTCTGTCTAACCACTTAGCTGGCACCCCAGGAACCTTCCTTCTGCCTCCACAGAGAACAGTCCTCGACCTCTGTGTGTTCAGGGCCTCCTCTGCCCTCCTGAAACAAGGTAGCTAAAACGTGTTCTTTCTCTCTGTTGCCCATAGTCCTCTAAAGTGTCTGAATTTTAGCCTCAGAGCTTAGCAGAATTGCCAAATATTTTTTAACAGAGAAGGGACATGATCAGATTTGGATTAAAAATGATAAAAAATAATGCTACAGCTTAGAAGGTGACAAGCCTGGGGAGCAGGGAGACCTTTGGGTCACTGTTGCAGTGAGTAATTGAAGCAAGAAAAATCCGGCCTCCTGAACCAGGGCAGGACACGTGAGAGTGCAGGAGAGAGATGTGGGGAATATTAAGGAGGTGGAAACTGCTGGCCTGGGAAATTGAAAACTGTGGTGAGGGAAGGGAGGTGTCGGAGACGTTTGTTGGGTTATTGGCTTAGGTAAATGATGGGGTGTATAGCCTTTCAGGAAGAAAAGAAATTCAGGAGAACAGATTTTGGGGAGAAGTTTGCTTTGAGTTCTCTCCTGAATGGTTCTCATTTACACAGGGGGGAGAGGATTTTCTTCTGGGCATCATGAATGTGTTTGGCCTGGTCCCAAACTCTAGCAAAAAGAAACCACAAGGATATATCCAGCTAAGGGAAGTCATTTGCAAACCGTCGCTCCTACCCAGGCTGTGAGCTCAGTGGCCAGAGGAAGGCCCCCCATTTCCCAGCTACGAGCAGGAGGGGGCCTTCTCCTAGGACGGTCCCAGCCTTCCCACCAGGGGGTGACAGCTGTTGGCAACTGTCAGCTCCACAACACGGGGAAAGAGGCTGTTCTCATTTTGCTCCAGCCCACGGTGACCCCCGGAAATGGTAGGGCTCTTCTGTACTCATCCGGAGCTCCAGTGACCCATCCTGGACTGAGGCCTGATTGCACTGGGCAGTGGGGGTGGGGGGTGGACACAGACTTTCTCGTGGGTCCGTTTTCTTACCTTTCAGCATCCTTCCCCTCACCTGCTCTCTGAACTTGCCGAGTCCATCATGGACACGCAGTCCTCTTCCTGTACTGTAACCTCTGCCTGGAATTATTGGGTCACTTATCAGCTGCCATCAGCCCGTGTCCCTTCCCATGGCAGGAGCAATCCTATGGACTCCTCTGTCATTGTTAATTTCTTTGGCTCACTTGGAACCTTACTATGGAATTGAGTTGGTTGCGAGTTTAACATTAACTTGAATGCCAGCTCTTGGCCCAGTTCACGGTCTGGGCAATGAAGGCCGTGCTATCTCTGTTAAGCTAATGAGGCAGGGGAAAGCACGGGCTGGCAGGTGCGGCCAGTCCTTCATCCCTGGAGTGTCTGCGTTGCCTGGGCAACTTCTCCCACAACTGTAAATGGCAGTGTCTTGCTTTTCAACATTCTTCCCTCCATCCTGTGTTCATAAATCTGCTGGCCTCTCCTCTTTATTTTCTCAAAGAGTGTGTAGAATGAACTTGAACAAACCGTCGTCATCGTGGCAATTCAAGACCTGGCCTCTCTTTCCATTTCTACCGCTGGTGGTTTTTGTTGTTTTTGTTGTTATTGTTTTTGTGGGTTTTTTTGTTTTTTTGTTTTTGTTTTTGTTTTGTTTTGTTTTTACACAAATGAAAGCACGGTTTTGCACGAGAAATTACCAGCACAAACCAGCAAATTGCCATAGGGCCCAGAAAAGGAAGGTGGCTTGTTGGCGGATAGACTGTTAAAATTTGGGGCTGGGGGGGAGGTGGTGCTGAGATTGTGATTTCCAACTGAATAACTGGATCCCTTGAGAAACAGAGAAAGGGTTTGCAAACCTGCAGCATCATGAATTCAAATAAGCATTCTTGTGCCTCGGTGTGCCTTACTAGATTGTTAAACTCAAGTTGAAGGACAGGGAAATAATAGATAACAGTAACAGGGAAATAATTCACAGGATAGATTTTTTTTTTTTTTTTTTTTAAATGGAGAGAGGAGGACACAGGACTTGAGTGGAAACCGTGGGAGACCCTGTTTCGATTCTAGGAAGAAACCGTCATTAGCCATGTGAGCTTGCCGTTGGCTCTAACCGGACCACCTTCCATAAGTAATCACGGATTATAATGACTCAAATGCAGCGTTCACATTCTTACTGCGCACGCGCACACACGCTCCAGGGTGGCCGGAAGCTTGCCTGCTGGTTTTCAAGCAGCACCGGTAGGCTGTGGTTAAGAATCTGGTCTCTAGAGTAAAAAGCTGAGAAGCAAGTCCCAGATTTGTAATCTGCTAAAGGATTTGGGAGAAATTATTCAGTCTTTGAGCCTCTGTGTGCTCCTCTGAAAAGCGGGGATGATGGCAAGAGAAGAAGCCAGGAGGTACTGGGCAGGGTGCCTGGCACAGCCAGCTACCACGTCATTATTTGGGGGAGACCTGCCCACGTCCCTTGCATTTCTTGGGTTTTGCCACTGAATTGCAGTGGCGCCGTCCCATTTCCTGTTTCCTCATGGGAAATGCTTCCTACGTCTCTGCCTCCTTGTTTGGTTGTTGCTGGCTAGGCACAAAGCCTCTGGGCTCTGGGTGTGCAGAGGAGACTTTATTTGCCAGGAGGCTGCGGGGAGGACTCCCCTTGAGGACTGTGTCAGAGACGCTAATGAGATCTCTGTTTAACTGTGGCTGTGAGCTCTCCTGGCATTTGGGGGGCGGGGGAGAGCAGAAACACCTTGCACGACAATTAGCTTTTCACAACCATTAGCAATGTGTAGTCATTAGCACCGTGGAAATGTTGCAAATAACACTCAGGATGCAAATGCCACTCTGAGCCGGGACAGGGCTTCCGAGCAGCCTCCAGTCCCCAGTGAGTCAGGGGGTCTGGGAGGGTGATGCCCCCTGTTCTCGCCCACTCTGGCAAAGGGCTGTGTGACCCAAAGTGCCTCTGTCCCTTGCCATCACACCTCTGAAAACGGCGCCACCAAGCTCATGATTTGTTTCCGTGAAGCACAGATCTTTCAGAAGGAGAGCCCAGAAGACGTAGTGCGTAATAAAGCAATTCGGAATGCTTGCGCAGAGCACGGGATCTAAACTGGAATGAATGACATGAATAATTGAAATGCAATTTGAATGAAACCCCAGTGCAGGGCAGGGATAGAGCCCCAAAGCTGTGCAGAGCAACACTGCTAAATTGTGGAAACATCTGTACATCTGAAATGGCCCATAGTAGCGTTGGGTTAAATATTTGTGCTGTACCTATAAACAGAGTATAACACAGCCTTTCGAAATAATATCCTGGAATTCAAACGGTTGATTACAGGAAAAAGGCTAGAAAAGAGTATGAACATATTTTCTTTCCTTATGAGAATGATACACGCCTTCTCAAGTAGGCGGGGTTGTTCTTGGGTGCTGGGAATGATAATGGATGGGTTTTAATTTTCATTCCGTTGCTGTTGTATTTCACGCTATTTTTCCAAAATAGCTACGTATTTGTGTGCCATCCTTTGGAATCGGAGAAAGAGAGAAAAAGAGCAGAGTGAGGAAGGAGGCGCTGTCTGGCTAAGCAAATTTAACACAAATGCAAACATAGGAAGTAAATAGCTTATTGAAATGCAATAGATGGACAGAAAAACTACACAGATAAGAAGTTCACAGCTTGACTTTTCACAAAGGGTATAAACTCAGCTGCAGAATGAGGCTCAAATACAGTGATGGTTCTGCTCGCAGCTTCCCAGCCATGACTCTGGATGGCAAATGCGTGGGGGAGGAGATGAGCTAAGAGGGAGTCAGTGGTCCAAGCTGGTGAATGGGAAACCAAAGATGGTAACTCTGGGAGGGAAGGTGGTGGGTCTCCCTTTACAGAAGCAGTAACTGAGCTGAAGGGAATAAGCGTAACTTGAATCCCCACGGCTACTAAGTGGAGAAGCTGAGATTTGTCCCCAGGCAGTCGGGCTCTGAAAGGAGTACCTCTCCAAGAAGGAAAAATATCCCTGAGCCATTAGCAGCAGGCCGGGGCCTCCCTGAAAGTTCAGTGACTAGACAATAGGAGAGAGGGCGGGGAAGGTTATGCAAGGGAGGCTGGGAAGGCTCCCAGGTTAGGAAAGAGCAATAGAAAAACCAGTTCCGGGCAGTGTCTACAAAGGGTAGACCAGCAGGGAAATTAGTAAGTCTATGTGTGTGCACTTAGGGTCCATGTAGAACTAAAAGGTGCCCTTGAGGGCTAATGGACCCGAGATGCTGAGCACAGGAGCTCTGGCCTTGGTTGGAAATCATAGCTGAGTGGGAGGGTAGGGTCTGATTTGTATTTTCTCTGCATTTGTTGATTCATAGGGAAGCTGGGCACTACTTAGAATCCCCTTCGCCTAGAAAAGCACCCTGCACACCACCGCCCCCCAATCTTTACCCACTTATCAGACTTGTTTCCCCTGTGAAATAACCGTTCTGCCTGAACCATGCAGAGGGTGTGTTCTGGGCAAGGGGGCACCTCTGGAGGGTAGGTGGTAAATATTGAGAACTCTGGGTGATGACAGCAGAGTCCCCTCCCCAGAGAAACTCAGCTGGGGAAGACCAAGTTGGGAAGGTTTTGTGGACACCATTTTGTCAAAGGCCCGTGCCTAGGAATTTGATTTTCTTAATTAATTCAGGGGTAGCCCTGAGGGGGGCTCGCATACTCCATGCTAAACTCAGCCCTGGATAGGCTACTTTGTAAATACTTCTAGTTAGGTTGTAACATCCTGTCTTCTCACTGTTCCGGTTTTCAAGGACAGGGGCTCTGTGCTGCTTCATGTCTACATCCCCAGCACATCCTTAGTGTCTGGCAGGTGAGAGATGGTGCTTACATGCTTGCCAAATGTATGAAACACATGTCCTACATTTTCTAGGACAACACCAATTTAAATGCTCTGTTGATGGTGTATGCTGATTCAAGTTCAGGAGCCTTGATCGCCCCTAGAACCAAGTCCAACCAGGGCTGAAGGGAACTGCTGAGAATTCTCAGGAAATGTTTTCATTAGTAGCCACAATACCAGTAGTGTTTTGTAGTTCTTCTCAACAAAGAGCTTCTCTCTTTAGCTCCAGTGAAGGATCAGAGACAAACGAAGGAGTCGCTGGCAGGGAAGCAAAAGTCTTATTAAACCTAAAATTGAATCTTGAACTTCATGCTTGACCAACTTCAGAAGATTTTTCATTTTTTATTTGAGTATAGTTGACATGCAATGCTACATTAGTTTCAGGTGTACAACATAGCAAATCAACAGGTTTATGCCTCATGCTGTGCTCCCCACAAGTGTGGCTGCCACCTGTCACCATAAAACCCAATTACAGTACCACTGACTTTATTTCCTATGCTCTGCCATTCATCCCCATGACTCACACATTCCATAACTGGAAGCCTATGTCTCCCACCACCCCAACCCATTTTGTCTGCCTCTTTATCCCACTCCCCTCTGGTAACCCATCAGTTTATTCTCTGCATTTAGGGGTCTACTTGTGCTTTTTATTTGTTCATCGTTTTGGTTAGATTCCACGGATGAATGAAATTCTAGGATATTTTGCCTTTCTCTCCGATTTATCTCACTTAGCGTAATGCCCTCTAGGTCCACGTGTGCTGTTGCAATGGGCAAGATCTCTCTCTCTTTTTTTTTTATGGCTGTGCAGTATTCCATTGTGTGTGCATGTGAGTGGGCACGTGTGGGCACGCACACGTACTTCAGATGTTTTTATCACCTAAACACCTTTTCAACACTTGGTTGACCCTTACCAAGTGCCAGGATCATATTCAATGTTAAAAGTACAAAAGTTAGAGAACGAATCCACAGATACGGAATACAAACATTGCAACATGAGTCGACTAGTGTTTATATCACATAAAATGTGTTTGGTTGCAAGGAGCAGAAAAGAAATAGTGGCTAAAATAACAGAAAATTCTAATCACCTCACAAATTATAAAAGTCGAGAAGACACTGGTTCCAAATTGGTTCAACACTTTAATGATATAATCTAAAACCTGATGTTCCAGCTCTTCACTTTTATCCTGTCCCTTTGGCCTGTTGTCTCGTGATCACGAAATGGTTGCTGTAGCCCCAAGTATCCTGTTTCCATGCAAGTACATTCAAGTCAAGCAGGAAGGAACTTGCTGTTACTCTTTGTAGAAAACACAGATCTTTGAGAAGAATCCATCCATAGTCCCTTTAGTTTCATTGGTCAGAATTGGGTCACACGCCCACTCCCAAGTCAATCACGGAGAGAGAGGAATGAGATTGCCATGTTTGGCAAAGCCAATTATGTTTCACTCTCTTAGGCTAAGGGCAGGGTTCTATCTCCTGTGAGCATGTCACCACCCCTTAGCAGTGGGGATTCTATAATGTGAGGAAGATAAAAGAGAAGATAACCAACTCTCAGGATAGAGTTGTGATAGGTCAACATACCTATTTTCTCTGATCGGGTGACCTGTCTGCAGCTCTGAATCCCTTCCCTAAGTAAGGCCAACAGTTCAAGGCTACTAGAAAACCATGGCCTTTCATCAACACTCCCTGGGCCTTGACTGCCCCAGTGGAGGGAGTAAAATATGCTGGCAGACTGTGCTTTGGCCCAGTCCTTGAGTTCACCTAACCTTAAGCTTTCATAATCTCTACCAACTTTTTAAAAATGCAGCTTGTTGATGAGAGTGGGAGCTTGGAATGCTGGAGGGGAAGGGTGAAAGTCGGGTCAACAAAGGAGATTGAAGTGCATTTTCTTCCACAGACACAGAGCTCCCTTCAGAACTCTGAACTCCAGTGACTTCTGAGTGGGAAGGAGGGGAAAGCACTGAGGGACCGCTGGGATTAGCCTGGCTACAGATGGAGCTCCAAGTCTGACAGGAAAGACTAGTAGGTTTTCTCCTCTAAGAGCACCGTGTTCTATTTTCTACATGTATGTAACAGAGAACTACGGAGTGGTCTTGAGTTTGGGGAAGAAAGTTAAATGATTTTAAGAGATATTTTTGAAGGGTGTGACTGGCCAACACACCCATAGGCCTTGGTTCCGTGAGGCAGTGTAGATTTACTAGTCATACAACACCACGCAATCCAGTAGGACACGTAATATGATGTAATGTGACACAGTGTGATCCAGCAAAGCAAAGCAGTACAATATAATAACAGTAACTCAAATTGATTGAGCACTCATTGTGTAATAGACATAATACAATGTACTTTCCCTGCATGACTACTTAAAATCATATTCACGGTGTGTGTGTTCCATTATGATCCAGAGGTTGGTAACTTGCCCAAAGCCACTTCATGAGATCCTGGACTCAGGACTCCATGGCCCAGGGCTGTCTGCCTCCAGAGCCCTCCTCCCCCTTCTGCCACTTCACTGTCTTCTGCCTCCAGTTTGCCTCTTTCCTACTAGGGTGTGAAGGAATGTTATGGTGACAAGGCCAGGTGGTGGCAACAGACAAGATTGAGAGAGTTTAAGTGAAAAATAGCTCATTTGGGCTCTGGATGGGGAACAAATGTTCAGCTGGCTAGAGAAATAAAAGAAATAACACCAAAAAGTTATTTTCATTCTGCCCAAATGTTCGGAGAACAAAATAGTTAAAGGTTTCTTGTTATACACAGTTCAGGAGAGTAAAGAACAGAAGAGGAAATGCTGTACTGATCGGAATTAAACAAACAGATAAACTTTTTTCAGCACAAATCACGCAAATGTATGCAGGCATTTTGAAGGTTCTGCAATTCTCTTGTGTGTCTCCACGGTCTTTCTCTGCCTAGATGGTCTGTGCATTTACTCATTAACTCAAGCACTCACTTCATTCATTCATTCATTTATCTAGTCATCTGCCTGATGTTTATTCCAACTCCTCCATGCACCCCTACCAAAAAGGATAATGAATGTTTAAGACTTAAGAAACAAACAAAACTAGAAACAAACAAACAAACATGCAGCCTCCTAATTTAGATGGGATGGAATTAAGAGATGGGGACTTTCCCCTTCAGATCTACTTCCAGCTCTCCATTACTGGGCATGGATGTCTGCTATGGACAGACTTCCTCAGTCCTCTGGCATGACACTGCCCTACTGTAGGGAGTTTTCTGTCCCTGATTTATGATTGGGACACTGTGAAGAACAGAGGACATTAGATATGATGTCTCTCTGTCTCATTAGAGCAAATCCTGGTTCAGGGACCTCCTATGAGTTTCTGTAGGATCTTGAAGACCTCAGTTTCCAGAAGCCAATAAACACAGGTTGGTCCCTTTAAAATTTCCCTCCCACCTGTGGAGGGCACTGGGCTATGGGTAAGATGGGTACCTGGGGATTCCCTAATCCCATTCAGGAACTACCCGCTGCAACTGGATGGCTGAGAGCCACTTCCCTGATCTTGCCTTTTGGCTTGACTCACAAATCCTGATGAGCGTCTCATCTTTCCAGAGCATTTCTCTGTATACTGAAAAACCAACAATTCTCATTCTCGACAGCTCTAGAATTGTCCACAACTCTATATGGACCCTTTAGGGTTCCTGTTACACAAAGTTCCCAGACTAAGACACTGCCTCCACCTTCCCCAAACCACCTCAGCCTGAGGAGCTGTTCCAGATCACAGAAGATGATCTATGTCAAAAATGGTTCACCATGGTGATGGTAAAAGCCCTAAGCACGTTTCCACATCGGAGGCAGTCCTTCTCTGTAAGGGCTATCCAATTCCAATGATGTTCCAGAAAAAAATGTATAGTAGTTTGATGGAAAGGACAGTGCAATGAAATTCAACCCCCCACCCCACACACACACCACCACCACCAAAGTCTGGATATTTGTTCCTGCCCTTGTCTATGCTCACATCTTCTCTACAAAATAAATAGATCAGATGAAAATAAGGCCTCGGGTCCTGTCAAGCTTGGACAATCTATGGCTTCCCAAGGACTTTGTGTATTTCCTGCTTTGGCAGTTTGCACGTAGAAGTAGACCTCAGAGGCTCAGCACACCTTAATGTTCACTCGAGTGGCAAGTGTATTCAGTCTCAGTGGTACACATCTACCCAGCATCTCTGACTCTCGGAGGACGGGGGTGGCTGGCATTCCCAGCCTAGTCCTGGGGAATTTGCAGGAGCCACTTCATCAAAGGACACTCTGGTCTCTGTGGGAGCCAGTCTGACCTCTTGGTAGAGGGGAGCCTGGGGAGAAGGCCCATGAGTGCCGCAGCCTGGGCAGAATGCTCTGGGAGCCCGCAATCTCAAGCATCTATGAATGGAGAGAGGGGAACAATCAGTCCCAGTGTGTTTATTTGCAATCCTAAATCCTATTTGATCTTAGAAACTTGGAGGCTGGTAGGATCTGGAAGTGCTAATGCCCAGAGGCCATGCAGTGTAGTGGAAAGAGAACTGGCTTTGGAATCAGGAGTTCTTGTTTGATTTTCGGTTCTGCCCTGACCAGCTACGTGACTAGGAGCAGGTCTCCTTACCCTGCTGATTGTGGCTTTACTTGTCTGTCCAATGACGAGAATTAGGTCTTCCCTGGTGATCTCATAGGGCCCGTCTTGGTTGGTTACTTTTCCTGCACACAGTGTACAACCCCCCAGAGATGTCTCTGTCATGATCTGAGGACAATATTAGGGCAGATTAATGATAAAATTAATATTAGTTTCTACAGCAAATACAACATTAATAACTATTGTTACCAGCTGTTAAAATCTTACATGTCCCAGACACTCTGTTAAGGACTGTGGAAACATTATTTCATTGCCCGAGGTCATATGGTTGTGGTAAATCTTGAGGCAGGGCCCAACACAGACATCCTGACTTCGGAGCCAAAATCTTAACCCGTGCGTGTTTCATCCCTCGTGACCAACCAGCCAGATTTCTCTATAGTCTTGGCTTGCAGAAACTGAGAGATGTGTTCTCCACTGACATTAATAAGTGCACAAAACCAATTAATCAAATCCTTTAAAATAGGCAAACACAGCAACTTTAGACTATCACATGTTAAAAGATATTTTATGGAGCAGAATTAAATAGGAGAAAAATGCAATCCTGTGTTCACGGGTAGTTAGACCATTGCTTATTGACTTTAGCAAAGCTCTTTCTTAGGCTTGAGCATCCATCCCAACCATCTACCCTCCCCACCTCATCCCTTCAAGAAATAGTTCACAAGCATCTGTTTTGCTCTAAGCCCCCAAGCAGTGGTCGGAGCCAGTGGTGAAGGAGGGGTCTGTGCTCTCAAGGATCATTCCAGAGGAAGATATTGATAAGCATAAATTAGAACTCTGACAACGAATTTCCTGTGGGAAAGGGCAGGGTACTAAGGACAGACAGAAAATACAAAGCTACCACGATCTGAGATGATCAGGGAAGCCTTCCCAGAAAGGGTGACAGCTAAGAGTTGAGTTAGAGTCGAACTGCTGGAAAGAAGGAGATGAGATGTTGGCAGGGAAGGAGGGAAGGCGCAGCCCATGTGGAAGTGTCTGGAAGATGGCTGGGAGGCAAGAGAGGTAAGACCCAATCAAGGAGCCAAAGGACATTCAGGATGGCTGAGGAACAGGGTCCAAAGACAGGGAGATGAGAGCCGAAAAGGAGGACTGTATATCCTTTGTTTGAACTTCCCTGTAATCACAGAGAAGCGATTCAAGCTGTGGGGTTGTGGGGGAAATGTGGGTCAGAATGTGATTTGTGTGTTTTGAAGGTGATTCTGAACACAGCCTGGAGAATGCTTTGTTTGTTCGACAGAGAGAGAGAGGGAGCACAAGCAGGGGGAGTGGGAGAGGGAGAGGGAGAAGCAGGCTTCTTGCCAAGTAGGGAGCCCGATGTGGGGCTCAATCCCATGATCCTGGGATCATGACCTGAGCTAGCTGAAGGTGGACGCTTAACGCCTGAGCTACCCCGGCGCCCCTGAAGAGTGGTTTAGTAAGGGGCAAAGGATGATGGCAGCTTACAGAAGATACAACCCTTTAGAAATTATTTGGAATAATTCAGCTAGAAGACGAAGATGACTCAGCCTGGAGTTCTGGCAGTGAGGACGGGGAGAACTAGATGCTGCCAAGAACATTTAGTGAAGTGTTGTGACAACGAGGTTCAAGGAAGGTGTGGTGAGGCAGGGCGTGGCCTCGGGGATGCTGTTTGTGTTGCGGTCCCTTAGTTCTTGACAATAAGGGCTGATCTGTTTTGTGGTAGGTCGTTTCTGGTTGAGATGAACTGGCTTTGTGTCTCCAGACTTCTGAATCCATATCCCGTGCTTCCTGACGTCCCTCATCTCTTCTTTTGCCCCATGTTTTTTTTCATCTTTCTGCATGTTAAATGGGACAGTGTGAGCCTCTGTGTCAAACCCCAGGACTTCCAGTGGCTCATCCAAATACGAGTTTCCTTTTTGCTCCCGTGGGACTCTTTGCAGGCGAGCCAGTGGCTTTCCTCCATATGCAGGTTCAGAAAACAGACCTCCTTCCATTGCGTGGCTTTGCCATTCCCTAGGATCCCAGTGTCCATAGCATCCATCTAGTAGAGGAGGCAAGAGAGAGTGGAGAAAGTAACCTTGCTGCTTAAAACTGTAATTTTTGTGTCTATAGTGAAAACTGGTCACATTTAGCTTTTACTGGTTGACAGTTGCTGATCATGGGGATGATACAGATATTTATTCATTGTTCTGGTTTAGACACTGATGGAGGAGGACACCCCTGTAAGATACAAACAACAGGGAAAGAATGGCTCATGAGCTTTCCATCAGAGGTCAAGCCATGACCATTGTGTTGTCACTGAGTAAAGGGCACCTAACAGAGATGGAAGGTCTGGGTTAAAGTTCTGACTGCATCGGTAACTTAAAGCATGACTTGGGCAAGGCACTTAGCCTCTCTAGACCTCAGTTTTCTCATCACTAAAACACATGGACTGGGCTAGACCTGCGTTGCTCTAAGTTTGTTCTGTAGAACTTTAGTTCCATGAAGTTCTCTGGGGAAAAAACTTTACTGGTCCAAAAGGTTTGAGAAATCCTGTGAACTTGGAAACTTTCCTGGAGGATAGACCTGGATCATGGACATATTGAAAGGTCTGGGAAGTCCTATGCTAAGGAACCTTGTTCAGCTTTCTTTACGTTGACGTTTCCTAACTTTGAGACATGGAATTTGCATATCCAGGTGTTAATTTCTTCACTTAACATTGTACCACTCATCAGCGGGCCTGTAGCACGGAGAGGCTTGGACTGAAGTCAGCAGAATGAGCTCTCTCAGTAACTAAGCCTCCATAAGGGAAAAAGAAGAAGTTGGCAACTGTGCTAAGAAGGCAGGTGCCTTTCATGTGCCAAGAATCTATAAGGAAATTGACTCTGCACCATGCCCAAATGTCCCTTTTCTGTCATGGTGGGTGTCCTACAAATTCCCAGGGACCAACCCCTGGGCAGTAGAGCCCTGGATGGAATGAGATTTAGTGCTGCCTATGAGCCTCTGCCCAGACTCCTCCACTCTTCCACGTGGACCCCTCTCCTGTAAACCTATAGTGAAGGTCCTAGATGCTCCGAAGCCCCACAGATCAAAAAAGGTCTTTGCCACATGTGGGATGATGATGATTCTGCAGGGAAATTAGCCTCCTAATCAAGATGGGGCAAGAAAGGTGAGTTGGAAATCCTTCTGGAGCCAGGGCAGTGGTGGAAATCCCATCCCCCTCATGTCTTGAGTCATAGGAGACTGGGTGATTTGTCTCTCCACCTCTTCACTCTACAACCCGCTTTAACTCGCCTGGAGCTGTAGAACTGGTTCCAGAAAGCTGATGGCTTTCCCCTCAAACATCTGTGTTTCTCTTTTTCTAAGGCTGAAGGATTTCTTTAGCAGAAGCTTGTTCTATAGTAGGCAGATGCTGCCCGGAAGTGTAGGAGAGTTGACTGCTCCAGACCAGTCCCCAACTAAAGGGACACTCGAGCTGGCGTATTCATGCCTCAGTCTCCCAATCCTTCTGTGGGCCAATTTTGAGGCATATCATACATGTCTCTGCAGAGCATGCCACTGAGATCGGGCCCCAGTTGCCCATCTTAGGCAACCTGTGTTTCATTATTCCTTTTATTGGTTTTCTTCCTTTTGTGTCCTTCTCCAGTTAGTCCCTTGTGTTCTTGCTGGAATTACCAGTCAGGTAAACGACATGAACCCAAGCTCGTATCTCAGAATTTCCTTGGGGGGTGGGGGGGAATCTGTAGTAAGAAAAAAGACATTTTCATGGGATGTACCTTAGCTGGTTGCTCTAAAATTCAATGGTCACTTATTTGATCATTTGCAGTAACCAAGTCCTGGGTGAGTCCTCATTTTACCAGAAAGACAGAGAAGGGGGGCATTTTTACCACATTCTGACTTTAACTCTACATCTAAAGAATATTTTGGTTTAAGGCTAAAAATGGTTTCTACGTCCTGAACCTTTTTTTTTTTTTTTTTTTTTCCAGAGAAGGCCAAAGCATTGGGGAATTGTGAGCTGGTTTCTTGGACCTTTTAATACCTTAAAATCAGGAATGAACATATTTTACACAAGTTAAACATGTTCAAATTATCTTTTATATCTAACAGCTTTATTGAGCTATAATTCATTTAACCATATGACTCACCTCTCTTTAAAGTACAGAATTCAATGATTTTTGATATATTCACCAAGCTGTATAATCATAATTTTATTTTTTCTAAGTAGGCTCCAGGCCCACTGTGGGGCTCAAACTCAGGATCCTGAGCTAAGAGTTGCATACTCTACTGACTGAGCCGGCCAGGCACCCCCATAACCAGTTTTAGAACATTTATATTCTACTTTTTAAAAGATTTTATGTATTTACTTGTCAGAGAGAGAAAGAGAAAGAGCAAGCACAAGGAGGGGGAGTGGCAGGCAGAGGGAGAAACAGGCTCCCTGCTGAGCAAGGAGCCCATTGTGGGACTCAGTCACAAGACTCCGGGACCATGACCTGAGCCAAAGGCTGATGTTTAACCGACTAAGCCACCCAGGTGCCCCAAGAACATTCTTGTCACTTATAAAAGAAACTCCATACCCGTTAGCAGTCTTCCTGTTTTCCCCCAACTCCCCAACCTGCAGCAACCACAAAAGTACTTCCTGTGACTCCAGATTTGCCTGAACTGGACATTTTGTATAAAGAGAATCACACAATATGTGGTCTTTTGTGACTGGCTTCTTTCATTTGGCAAAATGTTTTCAAGGTTCTTCCATGTTGTAGTATGTGTAGTACGCCATTCTTGTTTATGGCTGAATAGTATTCCATGGTGTGGTGATACCACATTTCTTCCTTCCTTCCTTCCTTCCTTCCTTTCATTCATTCATTCATTCATTCATCCATCCATCAGTTTATGGACACTTAGAATCATCCACTTTTTGGATATTAGGAATGACACTGCCATGAACATTCATGTGCAAGTTATTGTATGAAAAAGTGCTTTCATTTTTCTTGATGGCATATACATAGGAATAAAATTTCTGGGCAATACCACAACTGTTTAACATGTCTACAAAGTGCCACACTATTTTCCAAAATGACTACCGTGCTGCATTCCCCTGAGCAACATATGAGGGTTCTAATTTCATCCACAATTTTTATAACAGCCATCCTCGTGGATATTAAGCAGTGTCTCATTGTAGTTTTGATTTTCATTTCCTTGATGACTAATGATGTCAAGTATATTCTGATAAGAACAGATACTGCACTTGATCTTAGCCAAAAGGCCGAGAAGCGATGATGTCAAGTATATTCTGATGCACTTAGTGGTCACTTGTCCATCTTCTTAGGGGAAATGTCTATTCAAATCCTTTGCATAGTCTTCAACTCTTTTTTAAGAAATTACTGAGTTCTAAGGCTCTTTGTCACTTATCAAATATACACCTTGAAAATATTTTCTCTATGGATTGTCTTCTAACTCTCTTAGTGGTAGTCTTCATGGTATAGCACAAATCTTTAAATTTTGGTGAAATCTGATTTATCCGTTTTTGTTGTTGCTTGATCTTTTAGCTATGCGTAACCATTGACTAATCCAAGGTCATAAAAATATCTGCCTATGATTTTTTCTAACTGTTTTCTACTTTTAAGTGTTTCGTTTATGTTGTTACATTCAGTGTGAGTTTATATATATATATATATATATATATGGTGAGTTTAGAGGGTCCAACTTCATTCTTCAGCTTATGAATATCCAATTGTCCCAGAACCATTTGTTGAAAAGACCATTCTTTCTCCCACTGAATGTCTTACTACCCTTGTTGAAATAACTGATGATAGATGTGAGAGTAAAATCTCAATTCTCAATTCTATTCACTTGCTCTGTATGTTTATCTTTATGCTGGGGTCACACTGTCTTGATTCTTTTAACTTCGTAGTTAATTTTAAAATTGGAAAGTAGAAGTCCTCCAGGTTTATTCCTTTTCAGGGTTGTTTTGGCTATTAGAAGGTCCCTTAAATTCCCATATAAATTTTTGGAACAGCTTGTCAATTTCTATTAAAAAAGCCAGTTTGAATTTGACAGGGATTGTGTTGAATCTATATTCCGTTTGAGGAGTATCATTACATTAATAATATTGAATCTTCTGCTGCATGAACACACGATATTTTAATTTCTTTCAGCAGTATTTTGTAGTTTTCAGGGTATAATTTTTGGACTTGTTTTGTGAAACTTACTCCTAAGTATTTTATTCTTTTTGATGCTATTGTAAGTAAAATTATTTTCTTAATTGCATTTTTGGATTTATTCCTTACTCTTTGTAGAAACACAATTGATTTTTGTGTATTGATCTTAGAGCCTACAACCTCGCTGAACACATTTACTAGTTCTAAGAGTTTTTAGTTGCTTCCTTAGGATTTTCAATATACATGATGATGTCCTCTGTAAACAGAGGTAGCTTTACTTCTTCATTTACAATCTGATCACTTTTTTTCTCATTTTATTGTCTAATTGTCCTAGCTAGAATTTAACTGTCTAATTTCCTGACACTGTTACGTTGAAGTGATATGAGTACTTGTCCTTGTCTTGTTCCTGCTGTTAGTGGGGAAGCATTCAGATTTTTTTTGTTTAAGGATGCTGAAACATGGACCAAAGTGTGGCTCACCATGAGTGAATTGGAAATGCTAGACATGCCTTGATTTAATGCAGAGGAAGGGATTCCAAGACTTTGAGAGATTGGAATGATAGAACAGATTTGCTGTGTAAGACCTACTCACCTTCACTGGGAGGGCCCGTAAGCTAGACCTCTCCCCAGTATTGTGAGGAATAATGTGTGATGGGACCTGAGTGATCACTGTTCTCTGTATGCCAGACCTCACAGTGGACACTGTAGTCACCAACTGGAGAAACCAAAATGCAGTGGGGATAGCTGGATCCCAAGTGGCAGGGGTTCGCCCACCAAAGGCCAAGTGGGACGGGTATCATAATGAACAGCCAAGTTGAAGAAGCCATCAGGAGTCTGACTTGTGCAGAACTATGGCTTTGGCGAATCAGTCATAATGAACTAGAAGTAAAATATATAGGAAGCCTGTTAAATTCTTGTTTAGTATGAGCAGAAAAATTTTAAATCAAATGAACAACAGAGTTTTACCTGAATCTTAAAAACAGAGTGATGGCCCCTCAGTCAATTCCCGGACTTGAACCAACTTAGAGAGCCATAGCTTGTTATATGGGGGACGGGGGCTGTGTCCCTTTAAGGAAAGACCTCAGTACACTTCCAGAACTTTATACTATTCATATTTCTCCTAGTTTTCCTAATGGGATCTACAGTCTTTTACCAGAGTAACTGTATATCGGAAAAGGAAATAATCAGACCCTTTGGGGATTGCTGGACCCTGGCTCTGAACTAAGTCCCAGAGACCCAACATCTGTGAATATGGCCCATCATGCAGTGGAGGGGTTGATGGAGGTTAGCTGATCAATGGTTTTAGCTCAGGCCCATCTCTCAGTGGATCCCCGAACCTCCTGGGGTGATTTTTCCAGTAAAAGAATGCATAATTGGAATAGGCTTACTTAACAGCTGGCAGAATCTTCCTGTTCATTTCCTATCACTCTGGGTTTTTCATAGGTATTCTTTTTCAGATTGAGGATGTTTCTTTATAGCCCGTGTTAGTTAGTTGTTTCTGTCCTGAAGGGATCTTTTATTTTTGTTAAATGCTTTTTTTCAGCAACTATTGAGATGATCATGTGTTTGTGTCATTTATTTTTATAAATACATGCATTAATCATCGTTGCATTTGAACCAATCTTATATTCTTGGGAAAAATCCCTCTTTTTTTTTTATTTTATTTTTTTATAAACATATATTTTTATCCCCAGGGGTACAGGTCTGCGAATCGCCAGGTTTACACACTTCACAGCACTCACCATAGCACATACCCTCCCCAATATCCATAACCCCACCCCCCCTCTCCCACCCCCCTCCCCCCATCAACCCTCAGTTTGTTTTGTGAGGGAAAAATCCCTCTTGGTTATGATGTATAATCCTTTTTATATCTGGATCCTGATTTATAACTCTTAATATGTTGCTTGATTTTGGTTTGTTAGTGTTTAATGACTTTTATACCTCTATACATAAGAGATACTGATCTATAGCTTTCTTGTGATCTTTGGTTTTGGTATCAAGGTCATACTGACCTCATAAGATGAGTTGAGAAGTATTCCTTCTACTTTTGAAGAGTTTGTGAAGTATTAGTACTGATTCTTTTTAAATGTTTTATAGAATTCTTTACAGAAGCCATCTGGTCCTGGACTTTTCTTTGTGTTTAGTTTAAAAAAAAATTGCCAATCTCTTGTTATAGATCTATTCATATTTTCTATTGCCTCTTAAATCACTTTTTAGTAGTTTGTATCGCTCTAGGAGTTTCTCCAGTTCATCTGGATTATCTATTTTGTTGGCATACATTTGCCCATAGTTTATCCTTATATATTTTTTTAATTTCAGTAAGCAGTTTTATTCCCTCTTTGATCCTGATTTTAGTAATGTCAATCTTGTCTCTTTTTTTGTTAGTCTAGCTAAAGGTTTTATTGATTTTTTTTTCAAACAATCTTTTGGTTTTGTTGACTTTTTTTTCGATTTTTCTATTCTCTATTTCATTAATTGTACTGTAATCTTTATTTTTTTTGCTTGTTTCAAAGTTAATGTGTATTCTTTTTCCAGTGGTTTAATGTGGAGTGTTAGTTTATTGATTAGAGATTTTTTTTTAAACATAGGCTATAAATTTCCCTCTCAATACTGCTTTAACTGCATCCCATAGGTTTTTCTATATTGTATGTTAATTTCTATTCATTTCAAAGTATTATGTAATTTATTTTGTGGTTTCTTCTTTGGCTCATTTGAGAGTGTGTTGTTTCATATCAATGTATTTCTGAATTCTCTAAATTTCTTTCTGCTATCGACTTCTAAGTTGATTCCATTGTGGAGATGATCAGTTCTATGATTTCAGTCCTCTTGTTTTACTGCCTACCGTATGCTCTGTCATGGGGAATGTCTCACGTGCACTTGCATAGTTGCATTTCATTTGCTTTATTTCTCTCCATTTCTCTCTATTCCTGATTTGATGAGATATTGTCCTCTTACCTTCCTTTTCTTCTAAAGCATAGTTTCCATTAGTTCTTTGAACATATTATGGTGGCTGCTGTGAACTTGTCTTAAATCTGACATCTCAGCCCTCCCAGAGGGTACTTTTGTTGCCTGCTTGTCCCCACTCCCTGTCTTGGTCATGCTGTCCTGCTTCTTAGCATGTTTAATAATTTTGTTGTTGAAAACCAAACATTTGTGATAGTATATTGTAGTGACTCTGGATACTGATTTTTCTTCTCCCAGGTTTGTTATTGTTATTTGTTTAGTAACTTGACTGGAGTGCTTTTGTGAAATCTATTTCCTCTGCAGCATGAAGTCTCTGTTGTCATTCTTGAGAAGGTGCAATCTTGGCCATGGGCACAGTCTCCCTTGGATGACTGGGTTTAGCAGGGCTGTCTTTGGCTGTCTATTTTCCTGATATCTCTGCTAAACCTTTTGTGTCTGTTGGAATCACAACCATCTGTTAGGCTCCACTGATTTGGAGCGGAATACTCTAATTGGCTGAATACTCTATGGTTTTTTATAATGTCCTAATACATAAAGTGCTCCGTAGTCTGATCCAATTACATCTGGACTCTTTTATAGAGCTAGTGTTTAAGAGTTTTTCCACACTTCAGGGAAGCACATCTTAGTAGTTATTTATTTATCTATTTGTCTCTGGTAGTCTAGTTCGCCTCTAATTTTTTCTTGATTTAATAGAGTCCTAAACTCCACTTAATTGTCTACACCAAAATCTCCATTGCTCTCTGAGAATCCCTTAGGATTAAACTTGCCTACATTCTATTCCAAATAAATGAAGTTTATCTGGAAAGAGTTTCTATAGCTTTTATTCTTTTGCCCTGCCTCTCTTTATGCAAAAATCTCAGAGTTGGTGTTTTGGATGTGGGAGCAGGGACAAAGACCCACTTCTTTCAGAGTACCATTTTTGCTCTAATGAGCGGGGCACTGGGCTGGAGTGGTAGCTTCTGGTCTTCCCAGCTTGCCTCTCCCAGTGTGGAATATCCTCTGTATGAGCAAACTGTGGTGATGGTAACTGGCTCCAGTGTTACAAGCCATCTTGACCTAGAGTAGAACCCGTGGGGCTAAGAGTGGGGTTACAGGGAGGAAGGGCTCCCCTGACATCTTGGTCACCCTTGCTTATAAATTAGCCTCTGAAGCAGGCAGCTAGGAGAGGATGAGAAATGTTGGCACTTGTTTATCCCAGGGAGATAGAGCACTTGACTGGTAGCTTGGGGGAGAGGGAGTCCTCTTTGTAATGGAACTTCCAGCAAACTGTGGTGGGAGGGAAGGGGCAAGGGAAGGAGCAGATCATGACTCAGTTGACATAGGCTCTCCCTGTTCTTACCAAGGTTTATTAGATTTTCTTGAATAAATGTTTCTTCATCTATTGTCTTACCTTAGGCAAATTATAAAGACTTTAAATAGTTGTTGGCATTTTAAAATAATTTTTACAAGGTGAAGTTGTTTTATTAGGGAGTGAGTCTGCAAGGCTCCTCACTCTGCCATTCCAGAAGTCATATCTCTCTAACTATCTTTAGATGAAACTTATTAGGGTAAAGAAAACAAAGTAGTATAAAAATAAGAACAAACCTGAAGTCCAACTAATTTGGCTATTAGTGGTAATTATTATTTACAGATGGATTATTTGTAGCTCGTTAACTGAAAGCTTGATTCTTTTCCATTGTAACTCAGTCAAAAAAATTACATGCTGAGTGATAAAGCTTTACTGCCATTTGACTTCCTAAATAAGTTCCAAGATTTGGATGCCAAATTCCAATAGAACATTAAATAACCACTCTAGAAGATTGAAGAATGGCTGTTGTATGTGTTCGCTCTGATGGAGATATTTCATTATCTTAAATGTCAGTGTGGTTATCTACTCGGAGTCTGGATGGATTTCAGCCTGTCTTCTTTGCTCCATCTCTCATGTTTGCAGAACTGACACAATAATAAATTCTTTTTCTTATGGAACACATGGTCTTTGATTTAATTAACCAAGAAAGACTTATGGAGTATCCACTGCCTGGAAAGTCACTGTGTGAGGAGACACAGATAACTCAGCAACATAGTACAAGATACTTGTGTCCAAGAGGATAATCATCACTTGGGTAATAGTCTCTAAACACATGAAAAAAAAACTTGTGGCATAAGACGGTATAGTTCAAAGATATGTGAATAGTACGGAGGCGTTCAGAGGAGGGTCTGGCACGTTAGGGTGAAAGTTCTATGTTTTAGTTAAAACAGGGACTTAAAATAGCACTATGTATCTTTTTCTTTTTCTGATAGGTCAGTTGGGGGAGGGCTCAATAGGGTAAGCCTTGTCTCTGCTCCATGCCATATTAGCTTGCGAGAAGTCGGTGGTTGCTGCTGATTAACTGAGGACTGGAGGATTTGCTTCCAGGATGGCTCCCTCGTGTGACTAGTCAATTGGTACTGGCTTTGGGTAAGAAGCTCCACTGGAGCTCTTGGTTTCTCTCTGGGAAAGTTCTAGAACAAGGGCAAGGAAAATGAGGACTTTCAAAGGTCATGGGAATTACCTACCCTAAAATCCAAAAATGTTAGAGTTTTGGTGGAAGGAACCACGTTGCAAAAAGATGAGGATAGGGGCAAAGTGCAGCAGGTTCATCTTCTAGGCCAGAAAGCAAACTGTGAAGGCAGGAGAGAAATTGGTTGGTAGCCAGAGAGACCATTCAATCAGATAGAGTCCATTCAATCTTTCAAGTTAAGAGAGATCAAATTATCACAGGAAGCAGAAGAGAAAGAAAAAGAAAAGAAAAATGCTCTGCATGTGGCTTGTTTTCGACTTGGTTTGTAATAGTATTGCATTTGAATAATGTACCTGGAATTACTAAGGAATTTCTTGGATTCTCTTGGGGTTTTGTGTAGGTGCTTCTGTGACCCAGGAATGGACAGTCTGAGATTTTTTTTTAAAGATTTTATTTATTTGACAGAGATCACAAGTAGGCAGAGAGAGAGAGAGGAGGAAGCAGACTCCCCGCTGAGCAGAGAGCCTGATGCAGGGTCAATCCCAGGACGCTGAGATCATGACCTGAGCTGAAGGCAGAGGCTTTAACCCACTGAGCCACCGAGGCACCCCAGGACAGTCTGAGATTTTCGAGGCATTTCTGTAACATTACATATTTAGATAACCTGAATCTAGGTACTTTCTAGCTCCTTGGATAATAGTCTTCTTTGCAGATGAAGAGAAGGGTGAGTACTTCCTGGGCTCCAGCAAAGTAAAACAGGGCTGAGGTGGGACAGATAGAATATGGTACCGAGTGGAAATTTGCATAGGAATTGTAAAAATTTTCTCCGAGTATCTGTGTGGCTTTATTCATAATCACCTCTTGGCAGCCAAAGCTGCGTGAGCCTGGAAGACCCATAAAGGACCATGCTGATTGTCAGGGGCGGTTAGAAGGGTCATCAGTTGTTGGCATTTGAGGGGTCTCATTGCTGTGGTTGAAGTCAAGAGATGGCAGGGAGGCAACATAGAGCTACTATTGAGAACAGTACAGAAATGATGGTTTCCGAGCGCAAGTGCTGCTGCTGAGAGTTCCTGCTATGGAAAGCTCCTGGGCATAGTGTTCAGGGGGAGCAACTTCAGCTCCTAACCATGAGCACTGATGGGAGCAAATTCAGTCGGGCTTTTCCTAAAGACATGGCTACCTTGACTGGTAAGGTCAGTAAATACTTCTATGAGCTGCTGAGAGGAAGCTCTCCAGGGAGTTAAATTTAACTCCAGGGAGTTAAATTAAAAAACAGGGAACATTCTTTGGAGGCCAGTGATGACTCCATCTGCCCTCCTAGCGGACACTGATCTTGACACTGATGGGAAGAATTGGTTGACTCCCAGTGAGGGTCAAGTGAAGGACAGGTAGTGTAGTAGAAAGAGCATGAGCCTTGGAGCCTGTCCGAGACAGGCCTGTGTGTCTGTAACTCTGGTACTTGCTAGTTTGTGCTCCTTGATGATTTGTTTCAGTTTCCTTGTATGTAACATTACAAAAATTCCTATCAGGATGTTGGAGAGAGGGCTGGATGAGATAAGATATGTAACAGGGCCTGTTATGTTGCTGGTACTCAAAATGTGGTCATAGTACTCTTTTCTGTCTGGGTCCATGTGAAATGAAGGTCACGGGACGCCAAAGCACCTAGCTATTTACCGAGTCCTTGAATTATATCCTGCTTTTTACATTCCTATGGAAATAATCTGGGAGGCACTAGTTTGGGAACGCTATTAAATAAAGGACTAGAGGCAGATCGCATGACTCTGATAACCTTCATGCTGTTTCACGCATGCGGACGTGGTAACTGATCCTGGAAATGTCCTGTGTTCGGGGACCAGCATGCCTGTCCTGTGTCTTTCTAATGTTCACTCCAGGACTCACCATCATCAAACTGTTCAAAGGATCAGAGTCACAAAAGATTCTGTTTCTGGAAAAAGTTTTCAACATGTTCGTTTTGCCTTATGTATAAAAGGTGGAAGCCTCACTTCTCTTGTACAAACCCACTGCTTGATTAATTTCTCCTTGCCCGGCTCTGCGGTTCATAGCTGGGTGCTTTGGGTATCACTTTGCAATTCAAAATCTTAGCTTTCCAGAGATGCTTTTTGATTTGATGTTCCAGGTGGCTGGGATAAAATGGACATTAAGTGATTGCTCGTGGTTTCGAAAGGTCATGATCTGCTTCATGCGGGATGGAGAATGGTAGTCTGCACCTGAACTTTAAGCCTCATATTTTTCTGGTTATGGATATAAATTACGTGACATTGGCAAGTAGCTCACTCTCATGCATATCCAATGTTCAATTAAGGCAGGACTCAGAGCTGATGGGCACTTCTGTGGCTGGCATTTCGGAGGTGTATTTATTTCCTTTCCCCCTTAAATCTTACATCAAAGGAATTTGAACAATGAGGCTGGTGGGCCAAAGGGAAACCAATTCCTCATTTTACATGTAATCATTTGGACATTTAGAGCCCCCAGGATGTGTCATTCTTTCACATCTCAAATTTTGCACATAATCCTTTTACTTTAGGATAAAATAACGGACACACCTTTAAGAAAATACTGTAAGAATTATAGATGTGAGCATTTAAAGTCTTGTACAATAAAAATCCATAAAGCTAATAAGATACTGTTTTTGGTGTAGCCTCAGATCATTGATCTAATAAACAGTTTTGAACATTATAAACTATTATTTACATCTAGTATTGGGCACAGATAAAAATGCTTTATAATTGAAGTTTTGCCCACATATACTGCATCTTTAATATGCTCAGGGCCAATGAAGTAGATTCACATGTTTAACGGATGTTTAAGGGTCTATTTTGTGTGAAGCCTTGAACTAGCTTTTGGAAGATTTTATGTATTTTAGACAGAGATGGCAAGCATGAGCCAGGCGGGGGGAGAGGGAGAGGGAGAACCTCAAGCAGACTCCACGTGCTGAGCAGGGAGCGGATGTGGGGCTTGATTCCAGGACCTCGAGCTCATGACCTGAGCTGAAACCAGGAGTCAGACGCTTCACCAACTGAACCCCAGGTGCTCCTTGAACTAGGATTTTAAAGGGTATCATTATAGGGGCGCCTGGGTGACTCAGTGGGTTAAGCCTCTGCCTTCGGCTCAGGTCATGGTCTCAGGGTCCTGGGATCGAGCCCCCTATCGGGCTCTCTGCTCAGCAGGAAGCCTGCTTCCCTCTCTCTCTCTGCCTGCCTCTCTGCCTACTTGTGACCTCTCTCTTTCTGTCAAATAAATAAAAACCTTAAAAAAAAATAAAGGGTATCATTAAAGGTGAATGTACAGACAACAAATTTTATACCCACAAATTGTATGCATAAAATAATTACAGAATGTTATTTGTGTTATCAAGGAACTAATACACAGGGATGGTGAATTTTGTGAGGTGATCGACTTTAGATTGAAAAGTCAAGGAAGGATGTCGTAGGTCTTAAGTACAGTGGTATTGAAGTGAGGCCTAGAATGAGAAGCCACCTGTTCGGAGTGTAGCAGGAAAGGTGTATTAGGCAGAGGAGAGCAAGTACAGAATCCCCACAAAGGAGTTTGGAAGGTTGTAGAAACGAGGTGGGAGAAGCATGAGCAAGGAGAGTCGAAGGACACCAAGTGGGTTTTCTGATGATTCCTAGTGAAGATATGAAGAAGAAGGGCTCAGGGAGCAACTGTTGGGGCAGAGAGAAGCAGCACATGACAAACCTGGGCATGACCTCTTGACCTTCTCATCGCAAACCCCAAGCCTGTTCTGCTCTTCTAAGTATAGGGAGATGAGGGAAAAGATGGACCAAGGATGTCAAAGTCATTGGGCATTTTGTAGTCATGGCAGGCATGGATTTACTCTGCTTTCTTACCAATGAATTGATCCATGAGTCCTGACAAAGTTCTAGTACAGTAAGAGTAAGGAAAAAACATATGGCAAATGAAAGTAGAAGTTAGTATTCTTTGAAAAGGTAGAAGTGACTACAAGGAAGGCAAAGGTAGAACATAACATTGTACTAGTAATGCTGGTTGATCTTCCTCAAGCTCATTGACTGCTGGAACTGATGGGGACCTAGTTAGTTAGTAGATTCCATACTCAGCATGGGTGGAGCCCAGCCTTGAGCTTGAAATGCGATCAAGACCTGAGCTGAAATCGAGAGTGGGACGCTTAACCAACTGAGCGACCCAGGCGCCCCTGTTGGGGACCTTTTAGTTCCTACATGTATCATTTGGTTGGTAAAACACAAGCCATTGTCATATCTAGGAGTTCAGATTTCTGTATTCTGTAGTATTTTGTCTCAGTTTCGAAGTAAAATCACAATTCTAAGATGTAGCAGATGCTTCTGGAATTGGGTATTGTCCTAACTGGAAAAGACCACCCCCGAAGGAGAGAAGCGTAGTGTTATCCCCTGACTTGCTTAACATCAGCGCTACTGAGAATCTTATCTGGGGTCAGAGGGTTTGGGACACTGGCATTTGCAAACTTAGTAGCACTGGAAAGAGGTGGTACCAGAGGAAGTGATAAGGGCTGTCCAACTGGTAGGCTCATGACTAACCACTAGTTAAGGGCATACAGTGCAACCCCTACCTCCCCTTGTGGCCTTAAAGAGACCCTCCACTATGGTTAACAGAAGGCAGATGGGGCTGAAAACCAGGGACCTCACTGTGAGTCAGACCGCAAGAAGGCTCGATCCACAAACCTCACTAAATCTCAGGTACTAACGCAGGGAACTGACAGGGAACGAATGGGCTGCGGACATCTCGATGGAAGAAATGGAGACCCCCACATTGTCGAAATCCCTTTTGAATTCTCCATGCCTTCAGAAGTGGCCCATTATTTCTTGCCTTAAAAAGATAATACCGATATTTCCTTGAGGTAGATGCCTTATGAAATGATTAACTTTCCTTCCTCCGGATTTGTCCCCTCCTCTCTTGATGACATCCCGGGCAACAGCTAGGATCAACTCACAGAGCTTCCCAACCTGTAAAATACTGTTGCGAGACATAAAATAAGACACATGAGTGTTGTAGTTTTATGTTGCTGTTGTAGCAAGTTACCACACATTTGCAAATTTAAGGGAAATAAATTTGTTATCTGGCATTTCTGCAGGTCAGAAGTCTGGGACAGTCTCACGAGGTTAAAATCAAGGTGTCGGCAAGGCTGTATCTTCCCTGCAGGCTCTGGGACAGCACCTGTTCCCTTGTTTTTTCCAGCTCCTAGTGACCCCCTGCATTGTTTGGCTCATGGTTCTGTCTTCCACCTTCCACACCAGCAGTGGTCCTTCTCACATCACGCCATTGTGATCTTCTCTCGTGCCTCCCTCTTCTACCTATTAGGACACTTACTGTGTTGGACCCACACCAGTAAGCCAGCATACTCTCCCTATTTTAAAGTGAGCTAACCAGTAACCTTCATTCCCTCTGCAATCTTAATTCCTCTTTGCCACATAATGTAGCAAATTCACAGGTTTCGGGGATCAGGATTAGGTGTTTTGGAGAGATTATTATTCAGCCTACTATAAAATATAAAGAAGCTAAATAAAATTAGTGTCTGATATAGAGCAAATGCTTAGTAAACATTTACTATTCCCTGTTTCTAATCCTTGGGCTCCCGTTTTCAGGTGGAAAAACCACAGCCCTCTGAATCAGGCATCTCAAGCCTAGTGCTCTCCCCTGCGCTTAGAAAGATCCGTCTCTTCTGCTTCCTTCTCTGACGTCCCCAGACTGCCATTTCCCTCCAGTTCCTAAGTCACCACCATCAGCAGATGATTTTGTTGTCTACTTTGAACAAAAAACTGAAGCCATCTGGGTTTGAACTACCTTAAGCCCTGTGTGCCCACCCAAAGAATTACCTAACTCTGCCTCCCACTCTGGGATCTTTCCCGACTGCCACGGAGGATGGCGCTTCTCCCTCTCACTACCACTCAGCTTCTCCGTCCATATTCTCGCTGCCCCCGTTGGCTTTAGGACGATGCTCCCATCCTCTCTTCTCTCTATCGTGGACTGTTACTCCCTCCTTGAGTTGCTGACTGTAACCTTTTGCTTTCCACAAGACACTGTGGCACTGTTCTCTGCTGGTTCCACGGCTGCCTCTCTTATCACTTCTTGATTCCCTTCAAATCTCTCCTTCCTCCACATTCCCCTCAGTTTGTGGAATATTCCAGATCCTGTCCTTGGTCCCTGCTGCTCTCATGTCCTCGTAAGGAGAGGCCCTGTGTTCTCCATCTGATGTGTGGCGCTCCCCATTTCCATCTTCCAAGAAGACTCAGCAATTTCAGGAAGCCTTCCAGTGGTCTCTCGTCTGTGCTTTTCCTCTGAGTTTTATGAACATCTATATCGAAGAATTTACATCATAATATATTGAAATCCTATCTTAGCCAGTCTGTCTTCCCTGTGATACTGTGTGATGCATGTGGATAAAAATTTCAGTGATCTTTAGTGCCAACTACAGAGGCTGGCACACAATTATCAGACTTGATACAAGTCTGATAGTTGTGTATTTTGAATAGAATCATAGAAAAATTAGGCCAAGTTTATAGAGTCCTGCACATGGTAACTCTCATGCCAAGTGAAATAACTTATCTCCTAACCAGAGTTACTGGTGTCCTTTTGCCTTGGCAGATGGACACAAAAAAGCAAAACAAAAAGAATTTTTTTTTGGGGGGGGGGGGGCTAGGCTGGTTAGTGTACAGCCATAAACAAGATGGCATAAAGTAACTTTTCAAATACCAATTTCCAATTTCTGCATTCAGAGTGCTTTCCATGCTCAACCCACTTGGGGATCTGCAGTGATGGAAATGCTCTTAGTTTTTTGCAGTGCTCCTGGGGCTCTGAACGTCCGTCAGATGGCTTTTCAGGATGGACGGCTGCTGAAAAACCCTCAAAGACCCGAACTGAGGTCAGACTCACACAATACTTACTGGAGCCTCCACCTTAAATAGGTCCTTTGAATGACCATGCAGTCTGGTAACTTCGTTCTTAAAGTTTCTATTTATGTCAGAAAATCACGGAGGAGGAGACGCCTTTTTCTTTTTTCCCTGACCTTTTCCTCTGACCTCTGCTGTAAAATGGTCAGGCTACCAGGGAACAGTGGCTCTGTTTTCCTTGTAAGGGATGCAGGTTTGATTGGCGGATAAAGTGATATATTTGCATGCTGAATATAATTTTGCAAAGTCCCTGGGCTTGGCCAAGGTCGCACAAACAAGGCAAGACGCTTGGAATAAATGGCAACTGCTTTAGCCACTTTTCAGATCTGGGAAAACCTGAGTTAAGAAACGGCTTTCAGTTGAATTCGTTTGTGGTTCCACGTAACTCTGCACTGGGCCTTCCTTTCCTCTAGCAGACATACTGAGTAATCCATCTCTGGAGATCTGGGAGGTTTCAGATAATGGAAACATATTTAGGTCACCTGCGGGGTAACTCATGGGTTGTTTTCTAACGTAGCATCGCAGGATGGGAATTGTCCCAGCTTTCTTGGTCCAGACAGGAAGCACTCAATAAAAATTGGGTGAAATAAATCCAGGTCAGACAGTGTCCCCGATGCTGGGATACAAAGATGACTAAGACACATTTCTACCCGGGAGGTGTTCATAATGGAGCAGGAAGAAAAAAAAAAAAAAAACCAAGAAGCTAACAAAAGGGGATAATAAAATACACTGGTAGCAAAGTGTTATGGGAATCTAGTAAAGGATAAGATGAGTCAGGGGAGGATTCCCAGAAAAGGTGACGTCCTTCAAGACCCAGCAGGCGGAGAGGCCAGGGGAGACAGGAGAGGGGGGGTTAGGAAGTGTGTATGGGGTCGCGCAGAGTGAGTGCACAGAGTGTCTTTGTGGAACTTGATGTGGCTTAGTTTGGATGAAGCAGGGCAATAAATCAGGTCTAGAAAAGCAGATTGAGGTTGGGTTGTGAAAAGCATCATAAATCATACAAAAGAGTTTGAATTTCATTTTCCCCTTCGAAAATTCCATTTTTTAAAGCTCCAGGTGGCCTGGAAGACTGGGTTTCCCGGAGGCTTTTGGGGGGCGTGTGAGTTCTCTTGGCTGTTCAGAGGGCTTATCCCAGAATACCTATTGGGCTTTTAGTTAGAGATGGAAAGGCGGCATCTGGAGCAGATAGAACGGAGCCCTGTTGTGAGAAAGAGCATGGGTAGGACCTTCCTGAGACACGCACAGTCCATCCATCTCTTAGACAAATGAAGTTAAACCAAATTAAATAGCATACCTGGGCCAAACAGTTCTGCCGCCTCCCCTGACGGCTATTACTAGCGTGTTTTTCAGTGAGACGAGATGGGCCTGCACTGAGAATTGTGATAGGAAATGGTCTGATGAGACATTTATGTGCTTCCCCTGAAGAGAGGGATTGTCTTGATCTCAGAGGCGATGGGAGTATTGTAATTGATTACATGTCCTTCTTTGTCACAAACACTAGGACACATAGAGCCACACTTGTGGCTCCCCTGAAAAGGAGGGCCCTTAGGGTATGCATTCTTAGGTAATAACTGAACTCGGGATTTTTTTTTTTTTTTTAACTTCTTCTGTTTGTATTCCCTTTGCTTCATCTACTTCTTTGATCCTACTGCAAGTTTGTGTAAGCTCTCTCTGATCCTCTCGGGAAGAAGAGCTGGGATTGGGAGAGACATCAGTGCACATCACTGAGCACTGTGCTTGGCATACAACAGCCCAAACAAAGGCTTTTTGTTACTGTGGTTTTAATCAATCCTACCTCCTCCATTGTACAGTAGCTTTGACAGAAATGGAAAGCTAGCATATATAATGGATAGAAATGATTTCCAAAATTTTTGGTCATCATCTTAAATCCCATTAAGTGCATAGAGACGTAGAAAAGTACAAGTTGAACAATGAGCAATTGCAAGTCTCCAATCTTGTGCTGTGAGAGGGAAGAGTAGTACGTCAAAAAGAATGGTAAATGGAGTTTCTAATCTGATTAGGGAGCTATGAGAACCCTGGAGGGCTCAGGATCCTCATCTGTAAAATGGGGATAATAACAAAACTTACTTGGTGGAGTCATTGTAAGGATTGTGACTTTGTCTATGTAACGTGCTACGAATGCTGTCCGGCACGTAAGTGCTCCATGACTGTTAGCAGCGGCTTTGAAAATTCAGACAAGAGGGAAATCACTGCCAGCTGAAGTCATCCAGGAAGGCTTCCCAGAAGAGGTGGGATTTGAATTAGACTTGGTAGGATGGAGGGAATTCACCTAGGCAGAGAGGAGCAAGGAGGTTGATTGTTTTGGGAACTCCGTTTACAAAGGCGGGTGGTGGGGGGCGTTATCCAGTGAGGAAGAGACCTCAGGAAAGCAGAGAATCAGGGAAGGGGGCTACTGGGGGGTAAGGCATGCAAAGGCCCCTGTTTTTTGTGCCCTCTTGTGCCCTCGTTGGGCGCTAATGTCCTGCCTCGCAGTCAGCCTTCCCTAACCACCCCCGGAAGGAAAATCTAGGCTCTTCTCCGAAAGACACTTTGCACCTGCCTCTGAATCCTTCATCCATCTTGTAGCCAATAGGAAAATTCCCTCAGGGTGTGGTTATTAAAGGGGATTACAGAAACCCTGACCACACCACCCCACGCCCCATCCCACCCCACTACATTCCTACACCCGGACTCCAAAAACCACGATTCTATTTCGGGCAGTCAAGCGCCTAGGAAGAAAAGTGCAAGAAATGTGAAATGAGAAGGTGGCAGCAGCCTTCCCATCTGTGCAGACACGGAAAGGCTTTTATTACAGAATGTGAGAGAGAAACTCGGTGAGTCCCTGCATGGGTGGCTGGACGGGCTCCGGCGTGGGGCACCCAGAAAGCACCCAAGATGGCTGTGGCCCTTTCAGAGACCGGGGTCGCCAGGCTCCTCTCCTCCATTGTCTGTTTCAAGAGAAGAAAATCTAATTTTAAACGCGTCCTCTTGTCTGGTATTTCTAGACTCTTACAGTTTTAGAGGGGAAAAGCTGAAAGATTCATTTAGATAATTTATCCTTGTACCAAGAAGAAATGCAGTGTTGAGCCGCAGCAGTGAAATGTGCATCAGGAGAGCTGAGGGAAGGTGTGATTGATGCGGGAGGACCACAAACCCATGAAGCCCCCTCTGGGGGCAGAAGCTGCACAAAAAGAAGGATGAGGGTACAGAGTAAGGGTGACAATCGCACTTAGTGTTATTTGTTTATTTATACCCTGACGCATTCCAGAATGACTTGAGGCTGCTGAAATTCAAGTTGAGAAGCCCAACTCTCTGACACCATAGAACTTCACATTTCTTAAAGCAAAAGCTAGACCCTCTACAGAAGGAGTTTTTGCATTTAAAAAAATTCTTTTCTGCCGTGAGACACCGTCCCAAGTGGGGAAGAGAGCATCAATCAAGCTGTCAGTCCACTTGAATCATTCCCCTTTTCTGTCACTGTTCTCCGCACCACATAGAGACACGTTTCACGGAGGGAACTTCTCTACATTAAAATGTTGATTGGGGTTCAAGATACAGATAGATGCCCAAATCAGAAACACACAGCTAGACGGATTTTCACGGTGTGAAAGTGTCCATACAGTCAGCATTCAGATCAAGAGGCAAAACATTCCTGGGTTCCCAGAGGCATCTGTTACCCTATACCTTTGAGGGTAACTACTCCCATGATTTCTAACCCCGCAGAGGACTGCTTTTGAGCCAACACAAATGGCCTCATTCATCGTTTACTCTTTTGTAAACTCTTACACTCAACATTGTTTGTGGCTTCATTCACAACCTTCATTCGTTCCTTCTCATAGTTGCATAGGATTTATGTATTGAAAACGCGGTGACTGAGTAACTTCTTCTGCGGCGAACAGGCTGTTGGGTTCTTTCCGGTTTGGGACTAACTCATTTAATGCAGATGTGAACATTCTTGTGGATGTCTTCTGTGTGTTGGGATTATACCAGGAGCGGAAGTGCTGGGAACTTTTTTGGGTGTTGGTCCTTCACTGGAAACTATGAAAGGAGGCTAGACACTGGAATGAAACCATGGAAGAACCCAGTCCTTGTTTGCAAGGACCTCACCATCCAGTGAAGGACAAAGCTGAGCTGGCACACAGTCTAGGATGTTGGTAGGGGGCATGGGCCAGAGCACCTGGGATGGAGGGGGAGACCAGGGAGGTGGGAGTCAGGAAGCCTTCCCAAAGGGAATGACACTCAAAGTGACTTCGGAAGCATGAAAAGGTATCAAGGGAGGGACAAAGTGGAGAAGGCAAGAGAAGCACGTGTGGAAAAGCAGAGACAAGTGTGGAAGTAGGTCAAGTCCAGAGATGGTGTGTTGGAGCAATAGAGGAAGGTCAGAAATGTTTGGTGAAGGTCAAGGCCGACTAGACAAGTTGGGGGCACCACACCAAGGACCTTGCTTTCCATCTATGGAATATATACATTCTCCTGCATGTGATGGAAAGCTGCAGAAGATTCTAGGGACGTGCTGGGGGCAAGATCAGTTCATTCAGGTGGCCGTGTGGAGACAGGACTGGAGAAGGGCCTGGAAGCTGAAAAGGGGAAGGGAGTATGGTATCTTAGCAGACGGAAGCTAGGTGATTTTTTGAAGTCTGGTTTTGGCCACTAGCCAGACCAAGAATCTCGTTGGCTTCTAATGGAACATGGAGGTTGTGGACGGGGAGGGCTGTGTGTGTGGGTGCCAAGTTTCAATGTGCAGAAACCACATACAGTAATTCAAACGGAAAGCTTTTGGGGCCAGGAGGCCCCCTGCTGACACCCAGGCTGGTGTAGGCAAGGAGCCCTCTGCTTGAGAGTGGAGAAGCAGAGCATATGTGTGAGGAATCCATGCCAGAAAGTGAGAGCACTACAGTGTGGGTCCGCGACAGCAGTGCCAACGTCTCCTTGCTCTCCGCCCCCTCTGCAGACCCAGACGGAATGCAGAGCGGAGACAGACAAGTCCCTATCTCATCTGGCTTCCTGACAGACTCAGGAGAGGAGTCTAGAAAAGTCTCCTAGCTCCTCTGATTGAAATCATAAATTCAGTAGTTATTTTTTATGCAAACTTAGCTAATACAGTGGCCTGGATGGAGCCCAGAAACTCGGTGTTGGGACTCTGAATGGGTACTTGACATGGCATGAGAGATGTATAGAATGAAACATAATGGGAAAATCCTGATTATTAAATTTCCTTCTAGTACAAAATTGATACTATACTAGGAAATAGGAAAAATTCATAAAAGCAGAAAACATTTGCCCCATATTCCACTGACCAAAGAGAAGCACTGTTGATTTTTTATTCCTTCCTCCTCCCTTCCTTCCTTCTTTGCTTTCATGCACACATTTCTATAGACTTGTAATCAGAAGGTACCCTTCATTTTTGCCATCAGTGTCATTATCTCCAATTGCTTAAAAATTTGATGACCACAATTTGCCCTTTATTTAAAAAATAAAATTTAATTGCAAAACCTACAGAAAATACCCTGTAAAAAAGAAAAAAACATCCCCAAGTTCCCACCACCCATTCTTAATTCTTGGTCTCTGTCGTGGCATTGTGCTCTTGTCTATAATTTAAATTTAGTAAAATTATTGCTTTATATTACCTTCAATTTTGCAACTTTTAAATTCTTACCTATGTGTTACGAATATCTTTCCTAACTGAATTCCACTGAATAGCACCAGATTTTATTGGAATGACTCCTAAGTTGTTTCCAAATTTTTTAAAAAAATATAAACAGAGCTGCACTTGTGCAATTTTTAAGAATATACACTTTTTGCATGGAATTGATGAGCCAAAAAAAAAAATCTAACTTTTTAAGACTTTGGCTACATATTACCAAATACCTATCTAGGAAGTAAGTGAGCAAAGCAGTGCTCATTTGCCCATAACTTCACCAATATTAGGCACTGTCATCTTAAAGAATTTTTTTCTTTATTGCTACTGAAGTTAAATATTTATGTATTTGTGGTACTTTTTTTTTCCTTTCGTAAACTATCCATTCAAAACATCATTTTTCTACTGGCAGAGTTCTGTCATGTGGGTATGCTATTATTTGTGGAAGCATTCTCTATCAAAAAGGGAAAAGCCCAGTATAAGGAGTCCAAGCCAAAGAGCAGACAGATTACTTCATGGGTGTACAACAATGCGGCAAAACCTCACTGCCCTCCATCCCTTCTGGAGACTTCCATGTTTTCTGTGTTGGGCTACTTAGAAAATATTCCAATGATACCAAGTATTACTTTAATGTAGAAATTAGCCTTTATTATAGCAGTTAGGTAAACAACCAGCAGTCTGAGAACAGATGTCCATAAAGGCAAAGTAGACTGAATTTCTGCTGTTTGTTAGTGTGTTAAGGTGTCTTGTATTTAATATGAAATACAAAGTAAGCTAGGAATCCTGTCTCGCCACATGCTCTCAAATGCGGGCTATTTATCCTTTCAAACATGCACACAGGATTCTGGAGGTCTGAGGCTGAATGCCGTGTCCTCTGATGTGCAGACCTACATATACTAGAGGAAAGAGAAGTAGGAACGTTGAGGAATCGTGAGGTCAGAGATGCTTGTGTTAACTCCTTTGCCTTGTTCTTTGGGGATCATCTTCTGGCACCATTTAGCATGAAACTCCAAGAGATTGGGGGGAAAATATTATAGAAATTATCCTTGGTTTTAGATCAAACGTCTCCATGGTTTTTAGGGGTGGGGGAAAATTTCACTAACACACACCTGAGATCAGTGTGGTGAAAATGTGAATGTATATATATGCGTGTAGGTATTTGGTGCTCAGGAATAAGAGGGTTTTAAACCTACTTGATCATTCCAGAAACCTTGGTGTTTTGTTTGTTTTGTTTAACACATACTCACTCTTGACTCTTGAAAGCATCTGCGTAAAACCAAAAGACTGTATTTTCATGTACTTCTCAGGGGATTCTGATGCTCAGACAGATTAGTTTTCTGGTCTCCATTTTGCCGATGTGTCCCCTATTCTAATGATTATTCTGTTCTGTGTTCTCTGTTGTCTCTATTGGCTCTTCAGTTACTGTTTGCTTCAGTGTTCTGCTTTTCCTATGAGGAATCTACCAGATTACGTGCCAGATTCAGTGGGCTGCTTCCGTGTGAAGTCTCAGGATTTTTCTCTTCTGGACAATTCATAGCTGTTTCACGGAAAGCATTGCCCTGTTTGCACTTTCTGTTTCTGAAATCTCATTACAGCTAAATTCAAACTTCTACTTTAATCCTTTATATCTCTAAACCAGTCATTTTGATTTCATAGTTGTCTATCTCCCTCTGCCACACTCTGGGTAATTTCCTCAGATGTATCTTCCATATCATCACTTTTCTCTTTAACGGTGCCTAACCACCCTCAAAGCTGGTCATTGCTGAATGTTATTCACAGTGTTTCATTTTGAATTGTTCTACTGGATTGTCATAACTGCCAATTCTTTTCCTTTTTTTTTTTTTTCCAGGAGGGCTTTTTATTTCTCCCTTTATCTCCTTCATGATTGTAAATGTACTTAAATTTATAGTTAGCTTTTGGGAGAGGGGGGTGGGGTTATGGATATTAGGGAGGGTATGTGCTATGGTGAGTGCTGTGAAGTGTGTAAACCTGGCGATTTGCAGACCTGTACCCCTGGGGATAAAAATATATGTTTATAAAGCTGTTAAAAAAAAAAAAAGATGAATACCCAAGTTTTGTAGCAACATGGACGGGACTGGAAGAGATTATGCTGAGTGAAATAAGTCAAACAGAGAGAGTCAATTATCATATGGTTTCACTTATTTGTGGAGCATAACAAATAGCATGGAGGACAAGGGGAGATGGAGAGGAGAAGGGAGTTGAGGGAAATTGGAAGGGGAGGTGAGCCACGAGAGACTATGGACTCTGAAAAACGATCTGAGAATTTTGAAGGGGTGGGGGGTGGGAGGTTGGGGGCACCAGGTGGTGGGTATTGTAGAGGGCACGGATTGCATGGAGCACTGGGTGTGGTGCAAAAATAATGAATACTGTTATGCTGAAAAAATAAAAAAAAATTAAAAAAATTTATAGTTAGCTTTAGACTGTTAGATTATCTCAGATTCTTGTGGTGCTGTTCTTCCCACATGTATCTGTCAATTCTCCCATTTTGTAGACCACTCCCTTGATTTGGACTTTGTGAGCATTTTTTCAGTTAGGATATAGCCTCCCTGTGGAATGCTGGGGTACTTTAAGAAGTGGCAGTAATCCTTCAGAGAAGTCTTACATTTGATTCTTTGGTGACGTCTAGGAGTTTCACTGGTGAGAAATATTTATGGTCTCTATATTAATATCTTCATTTGGGGTGCCTCTGCTTGAGGAGGGTCTAAAATTTGCATGCTACACCTATGCATAGAAGAGATTTTTTAAATTGCCATTTATTGTGAGAAATTTGCCAGTAGCTTTAGTAAGTGAACAATACTTTCCGGTCCCTTAACGGAGTGGGGGCAGGTCTTCCTTGGTTGTAGCTCTATGTGTCAATTTCAGTTTCAACTCTTTACTTTCCTTAAGCCCAAGGGCCATGTGTAAAAAACCCCAGCCCATAGCTGTTAGGTTCTGTGGTCATGTCTTACAGCCTCTGTTCTGGCCTCAACCTCTGTACTTACCACATCAGTTATGAGGTTCTTCTTTGTTTTTAGCACATAAGAGAGCTGTGTCTCCATTTCTTGGTCTCTCTCTCCCTTACTTTCTTCCCTGCCAATATGTAAAACAGTTTCATTAGATTTCACCCAGCATGCTCCTGTGTCTGTAGCACACAAAAGTTAGGAAAGCAGTATTTAGTACATGGAATTGGAAAGCATTTGGTTTGAAGACCACCAACGAGTGCAATAGAGGATATAGGACTTGGAAACAGGAGCCAGAGTTGGAACTATGGCTACAACCCTTTCTGAGTAAGTTGGGCTGAGTCATTTAAATCTTCTCTAAGCTTTAGTAGGAAAATAAGGATAACACTACTGGTGATCTTCCTTCGATGGTCTTCCTTTATGCTCTAAATTCCCTCGTGTTTAAATGGTTGCCATTTCCTCCATCTTCCATTCCTACAAAAGCTGGGGAAGACTGCAAGTTTCTCATTCAATGTTTTCCTTTAAAAACAGCTAATGGATAGTGGTTGACTGAATGATCTTACTACTTTTCCTTTCACCAATGAATTCCCACATACCAATGGACTGAGAAAAACTCTGGTTAAAAAAAGGAACCCAAACTGGAAAGAAATGATGAATTCCATTTCCTAAGAAGTTTGCAAGGGGGTCAGAGAGGGGCGGACTTTGCTCCCCCTTCTCACCACACTCTCTCTCCCTGGAGTGCAAGTGAGTGAAACCGTATATTGGTTTAGAGGTTCTGCTTGAGTAAAGGTTTAAGAGCCAATAAATCCGTCAGAGTAGATCTCAGGCTGAGCCAAGGTGAATAGCCTCACAGTAATTTTTCCAGAGCCTCAGGGTACCAGGCAGCAGAAGCAGAGAGGTCACTGATGGCAACTCACCCCCCTGCCAAGGAGCAGAGACATCAGCCCACGGGAATAGGAGAAGCTTTTCCCAGAGAGTTGTGTTTACTGCGTGGTAAAATCCCTTGTCAAACAGCAGAGCACTCAGATTTAAAAAGCAATTAGAGAAAAAAAACAGAGGCACATAAAACTCACATGTCCTCTCCGTGACTCTGGGGGTCTGCAGACCCCAGGTGATCATTGCTCTTCAGCATGGAAGGCAGCCTGATGGTTATCGCCTGAGACATTCAGTATACACGTCCTTTGTTTCCGCTTTCCACTTACAGAAATGTAAGCTGTAGACAAACACGAGAGCACTAGGTTGTCCAGGGTGACCCAAGTTTCCTATGTTTTGTACTTCATTTTGAACACTGAAAAATTTAAGAGATGGTAAAAATCTTAGCAGGATACATTATACAATGGAATGTACCATAGGTACTCCATATACTTGTTTGGAAAGGTGCCTCGGAGTATGAACTTGGAAGCCAGGCTGTGTGAGCACCCATGACTGTGTGTAGCTGTGTGACCCTGGGCAAACAGCTTCTCGTCCCTGTGACTCAGTTTGCTCATACATACAACCAGGGTCACAGGAATCCCTGAGCCATAGGGTTGTTGAGAGCGTCCAACGGAGTTCATCTGTAAAGAGCTTGTAACAATGGCGGACTCATTGTCAAGTTCTGAGCTATTATTAGGTTAAGTATAACTGTTTGGGTCTGGGCATAATACTTGGGTTTGAGGTGAGAGCAAACTTTCAGTTTTCATTTTCTACCACTTGGACTGGTTACTGTGTATACAACACTTGCATTAAGAAAAAGCATTATTCAAAAGTGCACAGGATAGGAAGACAGTTCTGAAAGTCTGGCTTCTAACAGGGACTTGAAACAATCATGCTTACTGAGGGCCATATACTGAATGCATTAGGAACTGATTCCTGCGAGCAGTCCCTTACATTTAATCCCCCACACCTGTAGTGCATCTTATCCTCAGCAAAATATTTTTATATTCATGAGTTCACTTAATCCAACTAACTGGATTATTTATGAATTCACTTAATCCCTGGGAAGTGAATGTTCCTATGTATTATTCCAAACAGATGGGTGGGAGAGAGTGAGAATGGACTGTTGTTCTAATGTTCCTCTGCTCATGGCAGAGCTGGACAGGCAACGAAATTGAAGCTGGGAGTGTGAATGGCTCCCTTAAGAGCAGATAGCTCCTGGTTATCAGAAACAGATGAAAAGCCCAGTTTCCCCAAAGCTCTTTCCACCAAACCATAATCACCCTGTGGATTTACAATTCCATCCTATGCATGAACACTATTAAGTATGTGGTTTGGCAAGAAGGTGGGTTTCTAGTGGGTCAACAGGAAAGAAGGGCCAAAAAGAAAGTTCTCAAAGTTGATAAACCAAGCTTGTAACTGCCTCAGGATAAAGATGACCAATGACAGAACACATCGTTGGCTTCTGGTCACAGAACCCTCAAGTGGGATAATGCTGATTAAGGTAAAACCCTAGAATAAGAAAATAAACTGCTCAAAGTGGTGGAACCAACAGTACAATTAAAAACAGTAGCTATGGGCTGTAGTAGGGGTCATTAAGACAATGAACACATTTGAAGCGATAGGACAAATAGCCTGTTATCTACATGATCTCTGGCAAGTTGCCTTTCTCTCTGGTTTTCTCACTTCTAAAGTGCCTTTAATCCACCTAAGTTGAGCGATAAGGCCATTGCTCTTAAGGAATTTACATTCTGGCAGGCGCAATGAACAGAAAATAAACACATAAAAATATACCAGATAGTGGTAAGTGTTATCCACAGAATTAAAATAGGCTGATGGGAAAGACGATGATTGGGTACCCAGGGGGAGGGTGCTTGGGGAAAGATGCTCTGAGGAGGTGACATTTTAGATGAGAACACAAGGAAGACTAAGCCATGTATGAATGACCAGAACTCATTCTAGGCAGAAGAGCTAGTATAAAGACTCCAGAGAGGGAATGTGCTTGGGGTTGTGAGAAACCAGTAGAGGATGGATGGTGATTTAGACACAGAGATTTTGGAAGATTTTAAGCCAATTTATGATCTGAGAAAAAAGCTTACTATCATTGTTATGTGCAAGACTGGACACAAAAATACCAGGTAAGAAGCGAAGCCTATGTCGTAGTCTAGGAGAACTAGGATGTCTTTGTGTAAGGCAAGGGTCCTAGAAATGCAAAGAAGTGGACAGATTCAAGGTGTTTGCTGGAGTAGAATCAATACTGTGCAGATAAATGGCTTTTTTGAGTTGAGTGAAAGAGAAGAATCGAGGATAATTGTCAGATTTGTGGCTTGAACAACTGGTTGGATGTTGGCATCATTTTCCAAAATGGGAAGAAAGAGGTATATAAGGGATAGTTAGTGTGTGTGCAGATGGTAGTACCTCAAAAGTTTGGTCTGGTCATGCCAAACATGTGACACTGTTAAGCCGGAAACTAGAGTCAGGGTCCGAGGGATATAACATAGTGAATGATAAGTATCTGGGAGTGATGAGCATAAAACTATGGGCTGGATGGCATCCCCTGGAGAGACTTAGTAGAGAAGAGAAGGGGAGAGCTCAGGATCCCGAAGCAGCCTTACATCAGAGGTCAAGTTGAGTACAGGGACCAGAGAAGGAAGGAGCATCTAGGGAAGCTTCAAGAAGCAGGAAACAATCCAGTGTAAGGGCAGGAAATCAAGAGTTGGATTCCATGTAAAGGAAACCATGGATAAGGTCCAGGTACATCCACAACCATTATGTTTCTATAGCACTTAAGGGCTTGGGAAGGAGCCCTTAACAATAAGTTTGCCAAGAGGTCTAGAGAGTTCCATCAAAAGTCGATAGACAGGACTTCTCATACATAGAAAATCTGAAGCACACTCATCGGGAAGATAAATAAACACACAGTCTTAGCAGAGCCACTGCAACAAGGAGATTAATGTACTTCAAGATAAATGTAATAATCTTAATAAGTGGAATGGATCTAAATGCAATAATTACACATTGTAAGGAAACAAGAATTACATGTAAGTTGGCATCAGTCCAGAAGTCGAGTTTATCCGTAGCTATCACAGAAATATTAGAGTTTTTCACTCCATAGTTGATGTTTGGGTTTTTGGCACAGATTTAACAGTAATTCTTTTTGCTAGAACTACCTTCATTTAGGAAAACTGTGATGCTGATTAGGGGTAGAAAGAGGAGGGCACTGAGGACAGGGGTCAGCAGGAACCAAACTGCTCTCCATTAAAATGTCTAAGAATTTAGCAATGGGGACAGAAAAGGAGAAGACAGTGGCTAAGCAACATGACAGGGATGTAGAGTCCACATGGCAGAAATAGCCGAATGGGTTTTAGGAACCCCCACATCGAACACTGAATTTCAATATAATGCTACACAAAGAAATACCTCATGTGCCTAGAGATAAAAAATCTTTATCCAATTACTGGGCAGTTGGCAAGCCATGTCCAACTACACAGACCTTGCAATCAGCATTTATGTGTCTGACGGTTAAAATCTTGAGAGAAAGCTGAGAATTACTTGACATTTGAAGAAAGCCTCCAACATAAAAGTAAGGGACCTCAAAACAAGAAAGGAAGAGAGGAAACTCAGAAGGAAAGTCTAATTAAGCTGTATTTAAGGACCTCACAGAGGTAAGTTAGCTATTCTCCAAACAAGGTCAGGAGGCTAGTGGGCTGAGATTATTATTAAGAAAAGAAAGTGTTCTTAGAAATTGAAATAGGAGAGCTAAAATTACATTAAAAAGGCGGAAAAAATAGAGGAAACCAGAAGGCCAAACCAGGGGGCCCAACATCCAACCAATAGGGTTTGGAAGAGAAAAGTCAAGGGAACTACTATAAGGATATTTTCTGGACCCGAAGGACAGCAGAGCACCCAGCACAATGCACAAGAGAAGATCCACCATCATTTTAAGTTTCAATAATGGAAAAAATACGGGTCACATCTAAATGATTGAGAGTAAAAATGGCTGTGAACACTGTACCCAGGGCTCTCTAGGCAGAATGCAAACTTTCTTTAAAAAATATTTAAGACCTAAAAAGTCTGAGAAGCCTTCTAAAGGATGGCTTCCCCCAAAGCTCTAAGGTAAACCAAGAAAGAAGGAATGCTACCCAGAAAACCAGGAATCCATCCAGGAGAGGGAGAAGGAAATCCCCTGGGTGAGTAGGACCCGTGGGTGGAGGGGTAGACAGCACGCGAGCCAGGCGAAACCAGGTGACAGGATGCACAGCAGAAAGAGCCTTCCGAAATGTTTCCAACTGATTATCTGGTGGATTTGCTAGTGTAGAAAGTTACACCAAGGGCGGTGTTGCTTGAGCTTGGGAGGGGCTGCAGGAGGCACAACTGTCCCGCTTCCAGTCCTGCCTGCCATTTAGGGTCTCACCAGGCTAGTCAGTTACCCTCTGTGCTTCACACTTCCCAGTGATGAAATGGATCCATAACGTACCTACCTCACCGAGCTCCTGTGAAAATTAAGTCAATTATTATACTTAATGTGCTGAAAACAAAAAAACAATGCCTTGAGTATTACGCTATTGGAGGCACTGGAAAGACTTAGCACGTACGGAGAAAACTAGAGGCATTTTTTTAAAAATGGCCAAATTCTCGGCTCTAGGGAAAATAATAACTGGACAAGAAGGGAAACATGGTAATGGGTTCCTTGGCTCAACAGTGACCATTCAACTGTCAGAGGATACAGATATTATAATTGTCATGTGACAAATCAGAAGGACGGTAAACAGAGGAGACCTATTATCTACCATAATAGAACATGAGCAGAGGTAGCAATCTCTTTAGAATATGGAAATAAATGTTAAAATGAAGGGCTAAATATGTTTACATGGCTCCTCAAAGAACAGGATATGGTTAACTATGGCCAGTGGTAACAAATAATGAATAAAGTTGTAAAAAAATTTTAAAAGGCAACACAGGAGCATCAGGTGCTTTTATAGTCATTCGAGAGCTCTGACTTCTGACCGGGGCCCCAAGGTTAGGTTCCGTGGCCCTATACACTATGAGTTTGCATGGCTAGGGAACAATCCAAGAGAAAAGCTATCCTCTGTGAGCATTTCATTCCACAGTCCCAGGACATGAGTCTCCCTTACCCAGGAAAAACTTTTTTTTTCTATCTGGAAAGGGGCCTGCTGGGGCAACTTAGCCTTAAAAAAATAATGGGGGAGAACCTTTTTTTTTGATCTCCACCACCCAGAACATGGGTTAAGTTTGGCTCGATACTACAGCCATTCCTTTAATAATAATAAATTTTGGTTAGAAATCCTATTTTCTAAAAGTCATGACAAGTATGAGATTTAAGGGCCTATGACTGACATAGGAATAAACATCCCTGTCATGTTCTGAAATTAAACAGATCAAAGGCATTGTGCCAACGACCAGGCTGCAGAATGACAGAGAAGGCATACAGGTTGTCCACACAAGGATGAAATGTAAGAGTGACCTGATTTTGTCTGAGTTCCATCTGATGTTTCAAAGGTAAGGCAAGCTCTGAGTGCCCTCATTGCAGCCCCTAAGTATCTATGCTGGCTGGTACTTTCCAATCTCAGTGACCACCTCTGGGGCTTGCTTCCCTCCCGGGCTAGGCTGCGTTGTGGTACTCAGCCCCCACACCGCCTTTAAGGGCTGAATAAAACTCCCAAGACTAGTCAGCAAGGAGGAAGTCCCTTTATTAGGCCTTTTCCTGTCCAGGGGACAGGTGTGTTTGGATTTCAATGAACAAACTGAAATTTCCACAGCTGAGCCAAAGACCACTGTTCCAGAACCCCAGAGGGAGACCTGGGGCTCTGGTGCTTTGTACTGTATCTTGGCAACACTTCTTGGTGCTGCTGGCCCATAGCAGAGGGCCTGCTTCTTTATGATGGGCCTTGAGGCAATCATACTTCCAGCTGTGTCAAGAAGAAGCCATGTGATAAAGGCTTGGGAACCCCTTGCTTGGGTCACAGAAACACCAAGGCAGGCCCTAAAAATGAAATCCCACTCAAAATATGTGAACACACATTTTACAGCAGCCATGGGAGATGACGATTTTTTTTAAGAAGCAAAATCCATATGGATAAATTTAAGACCATCTGAAATTCTGAGTAAGTGGCCTTGGATGGATAATACCATGGATTTTGGTGTTTTCAACCATAAGCAGGAGGGCTGAGATTTGGTTTTTAATTCCTTTAAGTATTTCCCCATAAACCTGATTCATTACAGCCATTTTTTGTAGAAAGAATTTTAGTTTACTTTCTTACCTTTTCATTCTTACGCTAGTGCTATGGTAAAAAAGAAAAGGAGATCGAGGATGGGAACAAATATTTATGAAGTGGCCATCATGTGGGCAAGTTAGTATTCCAGCACAATGCCCAGCACAGAATCAATTTTAAACATGAAGAGACTGAAGCTTAGCTGAAAATATGTTTCAGATCACAAGGCTAACGAGCAGTGAAGGTGAGATTAGAATGAGGTTCTCGTGAATCTGAAATTGATGCTCTGTTATACCATGTTCCTTCTCATAAATCCCAAGCACAGAGCTTTGTTTTCTCTTCTGCGCTGCTGCTAACAAAGATGTTGCAATCCATCGATTCATGGAAGTCATGTAAGACAGTCCCGTCATTTCCAACTGTGTGAGTGAATGCACTTGTCTCTACTTTATCAATTAAGGTTCCTGCTGCGACATGTTTCTCTATCTTGCCAAGTATTTAAAAATCTCCATTATGCACTGCTTCTCACCTTGCCCAGTGAAAGTTGGCAGGCACTGTTATCCTCACTTAATAACTCCAGTTACCCAGGGAATAGCCTGGATTAGAAGCGATGATACCCAAAGCTCACGGATAAGCACTCTGAGTCTCCTGTCTAGACTCAATGAATAATTCAGAGGTCTGTTTGGTGGAAATCCAGTTAGGAGTCTGGCAGATAGGATGGCTTCGGAGCTGTGGCATCTGGGACACTATTCCTGCCTCACTTTCCTCCTAGCTCTCTGACCGCGTCTCTTTAGAGGCAATCGTCTAATTCCCCCATCCTTTAAGAGTTGGTGTAACACGGGGTTCTGGTCCCAGCCCTCTCCTTGGTTATTCTCGTTGTTCATTCAGCCAAAAAGTATGGGAGCTCCCATTACTTGTGCAGGTCAGCTGCCTGTTGGCATTCTGGTCTAGTTCTAGGCTCTTTCCCTGTTCTGTATTCTAGGTTCCCTTGCCCTCTAGCATCTGTTTACTTTCAACTTTTGGGTGGAATGGTATAAAACTGGAAGGAGGGAAAGGAAGAAAAACCAGATGCTTTTTCCACTCTCTCTGCCCCACTTCCTATGGAGCTTCGGGTCCTGGACCCCAACCAGTGACCTCGCCTGGCAGCCCCCTCCGTGTGGTTCTAGCTCCTGCCAGACAATGCCCTCCCTCCCTCCACGGTCCCTCCAGCCCCAGGGGTGACAACAGCCTCCAGGTGTCAGTGATCTGTGGGTTACCTCATTGCTCCCTGCTTGGCTTTCCTATCCCCTTCTGTACTAAATCCCATCTGCTTGCAAGAGGTAGAGGACTGTGTTCCTGGCTTTATCTTCTGGAACAAACCTGACATGGTGGCAGGAAAGGCATTTGTCATAAAAGATACCGGAGAGATCAAAGAATTTCTGAAAGGACAAAAGGAGGAGAGGTTCTGAGAGTACAAGGGAAAGAGCAGTGCTCAGAAACATCCTAGGGGAACTGCTCAATGAAGCCATGCTCTAGGCAGGGACGGTGGCGGGGAGGGAGGCACCACGTGTGCCACCAACGCTGGATGCTGAAAACTCCCACTCACGTTGTTGTCTCTACTACTGTCTGTCCCCAGAATCCAGTCCGGGCATTTCCTCCTTCATGACACGGGCTTCCCATTTAAGGGAGTGGATTGGATGTATCTAATTAGCACAGTACAGGTCATGTTCCCACTGGTGGCTGCAAGTGTACATGACCTTTTCAGTTCCTATCATGAGCGATGGGCGCTTTATAGGCAGCAGGATCATTCATATATAAGATAAGGATTTGGATGCTCAGTGAACATTTCAATTTGGATAGCCATTTAGGCAATGATTCCAATGTAAGTGGTTTATTTGGGAAAAGGTGCGGGGGGAGCCCCTGAAATCACTAGTAAGGAAGTGGGGCAAGTAAGATAAGGCAAATCAGCCATTGTAGGGTAAATTATCAATTGAGTTATTGTCATGGGGTAACTAGAACTCATTCCTCAGAGGGCAGAGGCTGTGGAGCCATGGGGGGGTGGACTAAGTTCCCCCGCACTCTACGGCTCCCTCCCTCCGGTATGGCCTGAGTGGCCCGTGCTAGCCAGAGAAGACCAGCAGGCAGGTAAGTGCAGGGTTTGGCTGTTGAAAGTTGGACAAGCAGGAGATGGACAGGTAAGGGAGAGGGGATAAGGCAGGGTGCGAGCTGCACCTGCTCTAGGGCATAGGGCCAGTAGCAAAGGTCCACTAAGAACTGCGAAGCCATGAACGTGCACTAGTGAACTAGAGAGAAGTGTTCCTGGCCTCCCTAAGCAGGTGATCTTGAGACACGGGAACAGGCACGTGGGGTGAGAGCAGGAATAGGGCAGCCTAGTGAGCCAGGCCTCAACTACCTGCCTCTGCGACCCAGGAGGATGGGGACAGCCCCCCTACTCATTTTTTAATCCCCACTGCTTAGGATGGTCACTATTCAATGTATGTTTTCTGATCCAATAGTGAACTGTTGGGCACAGCTTTGGGATGTTATGTTCATGTCTATTTCCTCATTATAACCCAAGGCAGGTGTGTCCCCATTTTGCAGGTAAGAAAGTTTAGGCACTCATAATGACTCCTGTCTCAGCCTTGAAGGATTTTCTCCTAAAGGTTCACCTACCCAGGGTACCCCATTACCAAGCCTGGGCTCTCCCTCTGGCAACTCTTCCTTGTATCTTCTCCTGAGCAGCATTCATAAGGAGTCGGAACAAAGTCTGTTTAGTGCTATACGCCCAGCACCGAGGCTGCTGCTGACACGTTCCAAATGTGTAAACCTCATTTACACTGATTATTTTCTGCATGGCTTGAATCAGTGACTAAGGCTTAGAGCTGTGCAGTGACCAGACAGGTCCCAAATCTAAAAGCTGGTAATATTGAGGCTTGAACTGCGGTCTGACCCCCACACAACTTACCTGTCTGTGGCAACTAGAAGATTTAAGTTGGCTGGAAGACTGCTATTTTAAGGTCCAAATCATTGGGCAGGAAATGTTTAAGAGCTTGCCATAAGCATCACCATGGGGAATGACCGAGCCCAACAGGAGACTTGAAGCAAGGAGAATGTTCTTAGAGGACTATGCCCATTCTCAAAGCCTGGGCTGAACGGGAAAACCTTTCCCATTCCCTGTGGCTGGACACTGTAAGTTTTGGAACTTAATCTCCAGGTAGAAGTAAAATTGTTCACTCCAGCACCAATAACCAATTTACCTTATTATCTTACTAAACCAAGATAATTTTAGAATGTTAGAAATTAAGTATTTGAAGGAACATGAAAGATATATCCAGTACCTTAAGACACGGTTGGAGAGTCCTGTCAAACTTCCAGCTGCCAGTCATACACAGAGCCACATTCAAAGCGAAGAGGAAGGGGGACACATCTTCTGTCTTAGCTGTCACGTTCTTATTCTCCCGTTTTTGCAACATCATTAAGGGTTATCCATCCGTCGGGTGTGCACTCTCCCTGTTTCCTCAATTCTAAAATGGCCCAGAAACAGCATAGAACTAATAACTAGTAGCAGGGGGAGGGAGTGGGAGGTGAGAGTTGGAACGGACAAGAAATGCTATGGGAGAGGTTTTCAGATATTACGAAGTACACATCCTGATTTTAGAGTGCTAAGGTGTGGCCCCCAAGAAAGTCCTAGAGTTGAAAAGAACATGCCAATTAGATACGAAATCTTTAAGTGATACTAATGAAAAGCCTATATATATTGTGTCCCAATGAGATTATCAGGCGTAAATACAAACGGGAACAACAAGAGGCTTCACATAAATGACAACTTAGAGTAGGTAAATACATGTTTACATTCCTTAGAAGCATGGAAAGTATTTGGTTTCTGAAAAACTACTAAATTGAAAAACTGTCACCAACAAAGATTACATGTATAATCGGGTGCTTTGCTCTGATAATGTGTACTTCCTTGGTAAACACTGAACTAGGATCTAATTTCTACTTTATCTCCTTTTCTTCTGGAAAAAAAAAAAACAATATGCCTGTGCCCCACAGCTTTTAAATGGACATCCAAACAACTAACTAGATTAATAGTTAATCAGTCATTCCTTTGGCTGGATCACTCATTCAGAAGCTCCGAGGTGAACACTGTGTTGTATTTTACCCGGTTCTCACCAGCTCATAGGTTCCAGCAGTCCTGCCTCAGTTCACCAACAGGGTTCAGATGGCAAACAGAAGCAAAACTCCCTTGTCAAAGATAGCCCAACAAGAATCAAGTGCAGGACAAATTAAGAGAGGGTATGAAAGAGGGCGGCTGGGTGGCTCAGTGGGTTAAAGCCTCTGCCTTCGGCTCAGGTCATGATCCCAGGGTCCTGGGATCGAGCCCTGCATCGGGTTCTCTGCTCAACAGGGAGCCTGCTTCCCCTTCTCTCTCTGCCTGCCTCTCTGCCTACTTGTGATCTCTGTCTGCCAAATAAATAAATAAAATCTTAAAAAAAAAGAGGGTATAAAAGAGAAAATATGTGGCTGATACTGTTGTCCTATCTTCTGAGCCCTAATCAGTCTCAAAGCCAGATGCAACCTCAGAATCCATCTTAATGCATTTCTCCAAAAAGCCACTCCCGACAATAGGAAACAGAACGTAAGATAGAGTTCTTTGCCTCCATCGCCGAGGACTGAATATTTCAAGCCACTGATACCTCCCATGTATATTGGATCTGGTCCTGGTTACACTGATCTATTCCCCATCCGTGAGTGTGCCAAACAACTAAGGCATTTGTGCCTTTCTTATGTTCCTTCTACCTGGAGATATCTTTTATCTACTCTTCTACCGGTGGAAACCTTTTTTAAAAGAGTTCATTTATTTACATGTGAGTGAGCATGTACAAGCCAGGGGAGCGGCAGATGGAGAAGCAGGCTTACCACTGAGCAGAGAGCCTGGCGCGGGGCTGAATCCCAGGACCCTGGGATCATGACCTGAGCCGAGGCAGATGCCCAACCAACTGAGTCACCCAGGCGCCCTGGAAACCTTATTTATTCTTTGTGGTTCTATCCAGTAATTGCCACTTTAGTTTGTAATTGTTTATTTCATAAGTTCCAGCTGAAGGGGCCTGGGAAATCTAAAAAAATCTAGCAAGTAATGACAATCATTACCAGCATTACATTGAACATTTAAATATAAAAAAAAAAAAATTCAGCCCAAACACAAAGCTCAAGAGGGAAAGGATGAGATTTATGAACTAGAATGCCTTTCCCCATCTCTTTTTCAAAGCTTCTACTTTAAAAGCTTCTACTACAAAGTGAGTCAATATATAAAATTGCAGTGTATTCCTGAGTTTCTACTGTAAAATGTTTACCAAGGATAGAAATGGAATGGTAACACTGTTTTGCCCCGAGCCACAGGAACCTCTATCAAGGCAAACTTCTTCACAAAAATTTCAGGAGTTAGCAAATGACCTAGGTTAATCGTTCCCAAGGCTCGGATGATTCCCAGGATCCGAAGGGGAACCCCTACAGAGTCTATATTCCTTGGGCTCCTATTGGCCTGCGTCTTTGGGAAGCAGAAGTGAGCCCCAAGAATGAGCTGTATAAAAGCTGTCGAAGTGGGGCACCTGGGTGGCTCAGTTGGTTAAGGGTCTGCCTTCGGCTCAGGTCGTGATCTCAGGGTCCTGAGATCGAGTCCCACATCAGGCTCCCCACTCATCGGGGAGCCTGCTTCTCCCTTTCCTTCTGCTACTCCCTCTGCTTGTGCTTTCTCTCTCTCCGTGTCAAATAAATAAAATCTTTAAAAAAAAAAAAAAAAAAGCTGTCGAAGTGAAGAACCACCAGACAGACTGTCTGAGCTCGGGATTACCAGCAAATATTCCTTATAAGGATTATCAGGAACAGAAATATTTGAAGACACAATATTTGAATTCCATTGAAGCAGGGACAATAATGGCAGTCAGTTTACTCATTTTGCTCTTTGGGCACTGTCGTTGTGGGAGGAAAAGGACTGCTCAAAATTTCAACAAATTCCTGAGAACCAAAATATCGTCTTAAATGTCCCACGGTTGTCTTCAGCCTGAACGAGAAGGTATTTGGGGAGAGAACTTTGTTCAAATTCAATTTGATTTATCCAGCCATGGATAGTCAATTGGCAAAAGAGCTTGGCTTTTGAGACTTCTGCTACGGTGACCTCATCTTCTGAAATAAGGCAAGAACTTGGGTATGTTCAAAGTAGTACAAACTTCCAGCAATAATATCTCTACAAATGAGAATCCCTGCACGTCTAATTTACAACTGGTTTGGGGCGACCAATTCATACCATAAAGAAAGACTCAAATCTAGTAGACTGCCTTAATTGGGTATTTTCTGACAGTTCTCTAAGTGCTACTGTATGGGTAATCTGTACATCTTTGGTATTTTTCTGTTACTATGTTCTATTTATGCATGCTCCAGTGGGAACAAAGGGACACTGTGGATACAAATGAATGAACGGACTCAAACCCTAATAAGTAAATAATAGGAGGAAAGAACTGGACTTCTGAGCACCATATTGAGCTCACCATGGCCTGGTATATCCTGTGGCTGGCAGGAAATAAGGACACCTATATGCATTAAGAGGAACATCTAACATTCCTTTGAAAAACATTCATTTTCATGAATCTCCTTTCTGTGCTCTTAGTTTGCATTTGAGAAGTAAGCTTAGAGACAAAAATACAAACTCAGAGTCCAACCCAACAAAGGTAGACTCCCACCATCTCTGTAAGGAGTCCATTTGCTTTGCAGTTAAGACAAATCTGACATTTGACATGGAAATTAATTTAAAAACCATGGCTGTGCTAGACATGGGGAACACAATGCTAACATCTGCTGGGTTTCCCAGGTAAGAATTTATAGCTTTTACAAAGCATTCTTTTGGTGTTAAGGTGCAGTACTCACATTCCACTGGGCGATGGAGACCATCTGCCTAACTTCCATGTTTTCTCTACAGCTGGGGGTGCTGATGACATCGAAAAGGAGAGAAATTCTTGGAGCAGGTTGTCTTTCTGAAAATGGCCCCATCGGTATTCCAGTTCCATGCACTCTTGCCAACCAAGAGAGGTAGAGTCTCATTTTCTGTTTCTTGGCCTGGGTGATGCTTTGTGACCACCCTAAGAGAATGTGGAGAGAAGATGTTGTGGGACTTCTAAAGTTAGGGCATAAAAGTTGATAGAGCTTGAACCTGGCTCTCTTCTGGGACACTCACCTTTGGGAGACAAGCCGACCACCTGGAGGGGCCACAGCCCCACGGCAGTCCCGGCCCACACCCAGCATCCACTTTCTACTTCTTCAGTCCACCGGAAGCCAAGTAGACTGGCTTCAGTAGAAGGGACACAATGTTCGCCCCCTATGCTCCACCCAAACCTGCGAGCGAAATAAACACAATCACCAGCTTAAGCTAGTGTGGGGGTGGTTTTCTTCCTACAGCAACGGGGATACTTATCTTCTGCCAATAGTTTAAGTTGCTTCTCACCAGGAAAACAACTGAACAGTCCTTGAGCAATGATTCACATATCGTGGCTACAGGACTCTCTCCTAACAACTGGCTTGCATCCCCTAGGCATTTGGTCACTCTTGGGCCCAGATCATGTGAAAGCGATGCTTGTTCCACTTGGACACTGTAAATTCTTTCTTTAAAACTTAAAAAATGCATACTAATGAAAATTGCATTTTACAGATTTTCAGTAAAAAGGAAAGAGCAATGTCCTCTTTCTTTCTGAGGTTATCGTACCAAACCCAGTGTGCATTTTCAGACTCTTCTCCACACACACCCCTGAGTACATCTTAGACTTCCCCTGTAGGTCATGAGTTTCTTTTTATGTTGTTACAGCAAGCCCAACGACGCTAATTAGGATCAAGATAGGACTATAATGATGGTTGCCGGTTTCTATGTGCCAGGCAATGAGGAACACGGGTAGCTTGAAACTGGTTATGGTGGGAGTACTGACACTCTGAATTTTCATATTTACACTGGCAAAAATGAAAAATCAGAGCTTCTGCTTGGGGGAAAACCAGTCTTTAATTTACCATCAGGGCTCATATTTCTCTTTGCTTAGGAGTACCTCGCCAGCACCTAGGACAGTGTCCAGCATGTGGCCGGTTCTCAGTAAATGTTTGCTGGTTGAATGAACGAGTGCTCTAATCACAGGCTCAGACCATATCCCAGCTGATGTGCTTCTAAAACAAATGTGACCCACCAAACAAGCATGCTTCTAAAAGTCTACGTCTAATTATTCTTTGTTTTTAGGCATTTCCTTATGTGGATAATTACTCTCTCTGTGGGTGACCAGAGCCAGGGACACAGCTGAAGTGTGCAATTCACAGGGAGGCACAGTTCCCCAACAGTCAACTTAATTATGGCGAAAATTAATTCTAAACCTCAGCAACCAAAAAGTACCATCTTTCTCCTCTCTGTTACCAGCTTCTGTCATACTCAGATGTTTCTTTTCAGCAGTGACCTAGTCAAGAAAAAAAAAAAAAATACAGAGATGTGCACATGGACTGTGGGTATGTGTGCGTGTGGCATAGGTAGATCTTTTGGGAGAAATCTACATATATAATAAATATCTTCCTTAAATAGAAATGGTGGGAGGGCTGGTGGGAGATGGGGAAGAAAGTGTGAACAATGAAGTATAAAAAGGAGAGCAATCCAGGCCTTATCTGTCGGAGGATGGAGATCAGATCTGCAACATGGTTGCCTCCAAAATTAACTACTCAGATACATAGAAGCAACACATGCACTTTAGGCCTAAAAGACCCAAGGTAGTGTGGTAATGATCACCCCAAAGAGCAAGACTGCGGACATTATTTAACCATCATAACCTGCTCCAGGTTTCGGGTCACGGACAATAAGTATGATTTGTAGAATGATAAATGTCTACGTGGCACTTCCCCCAAACTCCATCTCTGTTTAAAAGGCAAATGCTTTCCAAAGCAGATTTATCTTTTCAATTAACCTTGTGGGTTCCAAGAAAATCTTTGGGGGCAGGCTGGATATGAAGAGATGAAGGATAGTGGTATTGGTATTGATTTGCTCACCAATCAAAGGCTGATCCCTTCCAATGTTGGGCTAACAAATGGGTATCTAGTTGAATTCTTTCTTTCTTTCCTTTTTTTTTTTTTTTCTCTTTTGAGATTCCAGGAAATGATAGGAATCTTAGTTCTGTTCTTATGAAAAAAAAAACTCATTAAGGTATTAGAAATACTGGTGTGGCTTTGGTGGAAGTCATACATTACCTCTGGAAAACAGATATTCTCTGATTCCTTGCTTTTGAGACCTATCAATAATTTCCACCACTAAAAATGCAGCCGTCATTCTGGTAGAATTTCCAAAAGCCAAGGCTCTGGAGAAATCCATGGAAGTCAGGAAAAGCTTTGTGTTCCCCCTGTAGAAATCAAAAAGGATGAATCTAAGGAAATGTCTAAGAAAATGTCTAGCATTACAAAGCCTTTTCATATCAGCAAAATAAATTAACTTGCCAAGAAATCTTAAAAGAGTAAAAAAGTCAAAGCAGGGCACAATGTGGAAGTCCACTGATGAGTCAGTATTAGAAAACCTATTAGCATAATTCACTAAATTAGGAGTCAAAAGAGAAAATCGACTTTCTCCTCCTCCTCATTCTGGCCCCCTCTCCCATCCCTTCCCAAATAGTTCATCCCGGAAGCTATTAGCTGGATCCCAAAGGAAGTGGGAATGTGTTGGAACTTGGGTGGCATGAACATGCCATGCGTGGGGAGAGGACGGAGGTGGACCAAGGACTGGTTTTACCCGAGGGTTCGGTCACACAGGTAACGATCTTCCAGATAATCAGAGGGTGGGTTTTTTACTCCTAGGAAGGGAGTTATAAACGTGGAAAGGGAAAACACTAGAACAACCTGCAGCTGACCTGGAGTGAAGTGTCACTGTAGACACAGGGTTTTCTACAGATGGATGGGTGCGCGGACAAATCCGAAAATCACTGGACCATAATTGCACACAAAAGCATACACACTTTTCTCTAGCTCAGTCCACTAAAGGGCTCGGAAGCACTGATACCCAAGAGTATCAACATGCCAGGACGACGCAGGACTCTGGCCGAAGTAGAGAATCAACAGCCACGTCGGTACTAGGCCCATTTTATTCTCTGATAGTCAGACAAAGCTTGGGATGCTGTGTGTGGTTAAGAGAGGCACACTTAAAGCACAGATTCCTGGGGCAGTCCAGAGGGTGCCATCATGAACAGCTAAAGGAGAGGAGGAGATTTAATCTACTGAAAGAATGAAAGGAGATACAAAAGTGCTCTTCAGAGTTCCACCTGGCTGTCAGAGAGAGATCAGGTTCGTATCTCAGGGTTCCCAAAAATAGAATGAGGACTAATGCACAGAGATTTCCCAGAGCGCATCTAGGGACAAGAAAAACTGTTCCAACAATTTGACTCACTCCACAGAGGAGGAAGACGCGAAGCACAAAGGAGGCTCTAGGTCTTCCCTCTGAGGCGTCCAAGGACTCACACCACGGCTGTCGCAATGCAAATTCCAGCCATGGTAAAGAATTGCACCAAACGGACCCTGTAGACCTTGCAACTCAACGCGAGGTCCACAGACCAGCGGCACTGACATCACCCGGAAGCTAGATAAAAATACATATTGTTGCTCCCACCCCCTCGGCTTAAGGGATTAGAACTGGCACCTTCAGAAAATCCCAGTGTGAGTCACATGCAGAGAGTGGGAAGCCAACCTTGAAGATGTCTTCTCCCTCTCCAGCTTCTCCATCCACTTGGGTTTGCACCGTCTCCTTTTGCCAGTCCTCTTTCACCTTGCGTGACCTACTAAATATCCTTTTAATAATTTGTTACTGATGGCAGAAGACCTGAGAGTGATTTGGGATAGAATGGCTATAATGAGCTTCCAAATTAACATCATTGGATAAATGATTATGCCGTTGGCCCTTGAACAACACAGAGGTGGAGGGCACCAATTCTCAACAGTCAAAAATTCACGTACAACTTCCGACTCCCCCAAACTTCACCGATAGCCTGTTGACTGGAGTCCTGATCACAAAGTTAAAACATATTTTATATATGTATTATATTAAGAGCAAATACATTTACAGTGGTGTCCTGTTTAAAAAAAGAACTGCATATAAGTGGGCTAGCGCAGTTCAAACCTGTGTTGTTCAAAGGTCAACTGTATCATTGGTGAGAATTTGGGGGTGGGAATTAGTCCCACTGGAGGTCAGGGATCAATGGGTGTGAATGCATTCATGTATACTCTCCTCGGACCCAATGAATGAGAAATATCAAAAGCTCTTACCTTCCTCTAGGATTCTCATTCATTAGGTCTACACTCTAGGGAGCAATTTTAGGCTACTACCCACTCTCTAGGACTATGTGCAGAAGGGAAAACGGCATCCTGCCTTCCCAGCAGTATATGTACATGCATTAGTCCTATCTTCCAGGGTGGTCTTATTCTTGTAGAGACCTAAACTTCCAGTTGGTAACAGCTGATGGTCCAAAACTTCAAACAAAGAGTAGAGACCTAACCAGCCCTCCCATATAAGACGAGGACCAGGGCATTTAATGACTACCGGATGTTAAGTGGCGGGACACCAGGCCTCACCTCTCAGGCAGCTTCATCATCGTCCAGTCCCCAACTTCTAATGCCTTAGGCTGGGGAATGACTGGCTGCCTTCCAGGGCTCCTCCCCAACACCACACTTTTCCTTGCTTTCCTGGTACCTCAACCCAGAATATCCTCAAGATGTGTCCCTACCTGGATGACCTCTGCTCCACCTTTAAGACTCAGCACAGATGCATCCGCTCCTCCAGGCAGCATTCCTGCACCCCAGACTGGATGACATGCTGCCCCGCTGGTCCCCACAGCATCCTGCATCACCGGAAACCACTGCTGTCCAATAGAAATTGGACCAGAGTCACATAAATTTACATTTTCTAGTAGTGCAGTTTTTAAAAAATTAAAGGGAACAGGTGAATATATATTTTTGGGGGGGGGGGTAAGGAAAGTAAGGAAGAAGTTGAATGGTAACTATTTCTAGGTGGCATGACACTTTACACAGAAAACCCTAAAGATGCCACTAAGAAACTATTAAAATAACTATAAAGTTGCAGGATACAAATACCTAGAAATCAGTTGCATTTCTGTACATTAATAAGGAAGTAGCAGAGAGTGAAATTAAGAAAAAAATCCCATTTACAATTACAACACCAAGATAGAATACCTAGGAATAAATTTAACCAAGGAGATGAAAGACCTATATACTCTGAAATTTATAAAACACTGATGAAAAAATGTAGGAAGACACAAGTCATTATTCCATGCTCATGGATGGGAAGAACCAATATTCCCTTCTGCACATAGTCCTAGAGAGCAGATAGCTTAAAATTGCTCACTACCATACAGATCTAATGAATGAGAATCCTAGAGGAAGGTGAGAGCTTTTGATATGTTCTCATTCATGGAGTCCAAGGAGAGTATATATGACGGCATTCACACGTTTAGCTATTAGGGACCTCCAATGGGTTTGGGTAGTCCATACTACCCAAAATAATTTACAGATTCAGTGCAATCCCTAACAAAATACCAATAGCATTTTCACACAACTAGAATAATACTAAGATTTGTATGGAACAGAAGACCCCAAATAGCCAAACCAATCTTAACAAACCTAGAGGTACCACAATCCCAGGTTTCAAGATACACTACAAAGCTCTAGTATCAATACAGTATGGTACTGGCACAAAAACAAATACATAGACACATAGATCAATGGAACAGAATAAAGAGCCCAGAAATAGACCCACTATTATAGGGTCAATTAATCTACAACAAAGGAGGCAAGAAGAGACAATGAGGAAAAGACTGTCTCTTCAATAAATGGTGCTGGGAAAACTGGACAGCTACATGCAAAAAATGAAACTAGGTCACTTTCTTATACACCCACACAACCCCGCAAACCTGAAAATGTATTAAAGACCTAAATGTGAGGGACGCCTGGGTGGCTCAGTTGGTTGGACGACTGCCTTCAGCTCAGGTCATGATCCTGGGAGTCCCGGGATCGAGTCCCACATCGGGCTCCCAGCTCCATGGGGAGTCTGCTTCTCTCTCTGACCTTCTCCTCGCTCATGCTCTCTCTCACTGTCTGTCTCTCAAATAAATAAATAAAATCTTTAAAAAAAAAAAAAAAGACCTAAATGTGAGACTTGAGACCATAAACCTCCTAGAAGAAAACAAAGGCGGTCATCTTTTAAACACTGGCCTTAGCAACATTTTTCTAGATATGTCTCCTCAGGCAAGAGAAAGAAAAAAATGAACTATTGGGACTGCACCAAAATAAAAAGCTTTTGTAGAGTAAGAGAAACCATTAACAAAACAGAAAGACTAACTACTCAAAGGATGAAGTTATTTGCAAATGATATATCTGGTAAGGGTTAATATCCAAAATAGAAGAAGAATTTATACAACTCAGCACCAAAAAAAGCAAATAATCTGATTAAAAATGGACAGAAGATATGAAGAGACACAGTTCCATAGAGGACATACAGATGATCACCAGACATGTGAAAAGATGCGCAATATCACTCATCAGGGAAATGGAAATCAAAACCACAAGGTATCACCTTATATCTGTCAGAATGGCTAGAATTAAAAATGGCAGGAAACACCAGGTGCTGCGGAGGACAGGTAGAAAAAGGAACACTTGTGCCCTGTGGTTGGGGATGTAAACTGGTGCAGCCACTGGGAAAAACAATATGGAGATTCCTCCAAAAATTAAAAACACCATATGATGCCATAATTCCACTCCTGGGTATTTACCCAGAAAAAAAGAAAACACTGAATTGAAAGGATGTAAGAAAGAAAACACTGAATTGAAAGGATGGAAGTTTACTGCAGCATTATTTACAATAGCCAAGAGAAGGAAGTAATCCAAGTGTCCGCTGATAGATTAACACTAAAGAAAATGTAGTGTGTGTGTGTAGCAATAATATGGATGGTCCAAGAGGGTATTATCCTAAGTGAAATAAGCCAGAGAGAGAGAAATACCATGATTTCAGTTGTATGTGGGATCCACAAAAAAGGGAACAAAGAACAGAAACAGACCCATAAATAGAACAAACTGATGGTTTCCAGAGGGCAGGGTGGTAGGGGGATGGGCAAAATGGGTGCAGGGGAGTGGGAGGTTCAGGTTTCTGGTTATGGAGTGAATATGTCACAGGGATAAAAGGTGCAGCACAGGGAACAGAGTCAGTGGTATTGTGAGCATGTCCTACAGGGACGGACAGAAGATGCACGTGGGGTGAGCATAGCATAACACACAGACTTGCTGAATCACTATGTCGTGTACCTGAAACTAATGCAACATCGTGTGTCAACTACATCTCAAAAAAAAATTATGTTGTATTTAACCCAGTATACCCAGAATGTCATCATTTCAACAGGTAATCAATACCATGCTGGCTATTATTAGATATTTTACGTTTTCTTAAATATCCAATGTGTATTTTACATAGAGAACACATCTCAACTCAGTCGCAGCAGCTACACGTGGCTAGCGGTGACTAGCTGGTTTGTCCTGCCAGCCCAGCCTTCAACTAGAAGAATGTGGGGCACTTGGGTGGCTCAGGCAGTTGGACATCTGACACTGGTTGTGGCTCAGGTCATCTCAGGGCTGTGAGGTCGAGCCCCTCATGGGGTTCAGCGCTGGGTGTGGAGCCTGCTTAAGATTTTAAGATTCTCTCTCCCTATGTCCCTCCCCCTGGCACACATGCTCTATCTCCAAAAAAATCAACAAATAAAAATAAAAACCTGACATCATCTACTCACAGGTTTGTCTTCCCTGCTAGAAGGCAGGCTACCCAAGGGCAAGATCAACATGTCAGACTCCTCCGTGTCCCCTCAGTGCGCAGCAGGTACTGAGCACTGAGTGAATGCTCGCTCACCTCATGTGACCTGAGGGTATTGGGAGAGAAGGTGGAATTCCAGCAGCTGCTCAGACAAAGAGCCGCTTACCTGTACTTCTAATAACTGTGATAGTAATAATAGCTAATATCTTGGTCTTGGACCACGTGCCGTGCTCTTCCAGGCGTTCCCTCACTCGGTCCCCCCAACAACGCCGCGTGTGATGTACCATTATTGCTTCCACTTTCTGCGTAAAGAAACTTGCCCCCAATCATACAGCTGCTAATGGACGAATGAGGACTTATGGAAATTGTTCTAGAAAAACAAAAGGACAGCGTCCCTACACACACACACACACTCTAAATACGAAATTGAAAAGAAACTGTATTTGCGGATGTGCTAAGCCTGCCCCGGTAGGTTAGCCTTCTCCGGACTCTCCTCTACCAGCCCCCACAGCATCTTTTCCGGGGCTCAGTCACCTGCTGACTGTGGCCTGAGCCAGGGTGGACCCTTCTCCAAAGGCTTTGCACCAGCCCTTCCTGTCTTGAAATTGAATATCTTCCACATTTGTCTTCGGAGTTGTGTGCATTCTGCCTGTTTTGTCAAACTGGCAGAGCTTTTCAGCAAGGACTTTAGTGAACAGAGTTACCTCTTTCAGTGCCCCATCTTCTCCTGGGATACAGAGGGACAGAGGGACATAAACTGCTTCCTTTCCCCTGCTGTCCCCAGAGAGTCCCATAGCCACGCTGCCGTAGCCTGTGGCGAGGGAAGGAATTCTCGCTGCTTTGTTGTGTTTAAGGCAACTAGGCTGAACTTACTTAAGAAAATGCAGGGGCGCCTGGGTGGCTCAGTTGGTCAAGGATCTGCCTTTAGGTCAGATCATGATCTCAGGGTCCTGGGATCCAGCCCCACATCAGGCTCTCTGCTCAGCACAGGGAGCCTGTTTCTTCCTCTGCCCCTCCTACCTCATGCTCTCTCTCGCTCTCAAGTAAATAAATAAAATCTTCTTAAAAAAAAAAAAAAAAGATGCAGATTTCAAATTTGGAGCGGTGGGGGGGGGGGGACGGATGGGTGGTGATGTGTACAAAAATTCCATTATCTCTAAGCCACAGGAACCAGAACCACATCTGGCAAAGGAAATAAAGCCGGAGAGGTAAGGAAAGACTAGATTAGGAGAAGCCTCGGAAACAGGCAGCGTCATTTGGACTTCACGTGGTGGGAAATGAAGATCCCTGGAGGGTTTCTGAGCCTGGGAGTGATGTGATGAAAACAGTGATTAAGGAAGATGAAATGCGAGCAGGACAAATGCAGGGGAAGGGCTGCCATCTGAGGGGAGGCAGGCGTCCAGCCCGGGAGGTGCCGGGAGCAAGACGGAAAGCCAGCCTATTCTGGAAGGAATCCACGGTCCCGCAGAAATTAACATCTGCCCACCCCGAAGTCACTTTACTACCAGCTCACTGCCATTTTTTTTTCTTTCCTTTTATGACCTTACTATATTTGGGAAGGCAAAAATAAACCGGAGAGGAGCTGAACAGTTTCATTAAACTGATAATAAAATTTCATCTCTGTGAACAGAATGGTTTAACTGTGTGTGTTCCCCGCTGAGCAAACGAGCTTCGCTGTGAGCACGGGGAACAGTCTGTGGGGGCAGAAATGACGCCCAGAAAAACGTCTATTAAGTCCTTACAGAATAAACGAGCATGATGAAAACAGAATTTTTTAGAGCAGCCTCATGTGGAAGGAGCCCACAGGACAGGACAATCATGGCCATCCCCACAGTGGCCACCCCAGCTGCAGAGTGTCCAGAGGTCACTGAGAGCCCCCAGTCCATGTCAGCTCCCACAGTGGCAGAGGGACAGACCGACTCTTAGGTGGCCAGCCCTGCTTGCCAGAGCCCTCACCCCTCAACTGCCACGTTCTTTGGTTCTGGCTACAAGTTTAAATGGCCCCGAGCCTCCAAAATTATTTTCATTCAAGTTTAGATCTGGAAAGAGCCTTGGAGAGCATCTAAACCCATAGTTTAAGAATATTTTCAACCTGCACACCTTTTTTTTTTTCCCTTTGGCGAAGTAAATGTAATGGAAATACAGTGGAGAAATACTACCATGGAATCCTTTGGAAGGAACTGCGGGGAGAAGCCCAGGATTCCATCTCCTCCTTCTGTCCCCTTCCCTGCTCTACACCCCCACCCCCAACTTCCACACTTTGTGGCCGACCCTGAAGTCTTTCCCAGGACCCCGAGGGCTGATGAGAAAGCAGTCTGCAAAATACTGGAGTCTAGTATTTTTGTTTTGTTTTGGTATCTTGTGACAGATGAAAAATGAAAGCCCAGAAACTCAAAAGAGGACTTTCATTTCCAGCTACAGGACAGGCGAAATGACCTAAGAGCCTCCTTCCTTAGCTAGAATGCTAACTAAAGGGAACTATACATGTCCGTGCTTAACATGACCTCACGAAAACTCACAAAGAATGCCTCAATTTGAAACTGGGTATAACCTATGACCCAGGGATTGCATGTGTCCCAGAACAGTGTTTACCCAAAGCCTCACAGAGATGGCTCAGAGGATCCCTTCAGTATGCTGTAACCAATACATTTTCTTTCAGGCCACACGAAACTGGATCGTAACTGAATAGAAAATATGGGCACTATTTTGGGAACCTTTTCTTCCACATATATGTGTACACAAACACACACACACACACACACAGTGTAACCCATGGGCTGGGCGACCATGAAAGGTGTATCTTTAACGGTGGGTATAGACAAAACAGTCTGAAAAAACACCGTCTAAGAGAAACGTTGGCACGTTAGTATAGGAAATATATAAGAACATTCACTGAAGCCTTGTTTATTGTAGTGCAAAAGAAGAAGCAACCTAATTGTTCATCAACAAGAGGATCGACAAAACACATAGCAGGCTGTCCGTGCAGCATGATGCCACAGAGCGGTTAAAACGAATGGACCAGAGCAATGTTGCTGAAATCTAAGCTCAATGGGAAAAACAAACAAACAAACAAACAAACAAAAAACCCAAAAAAACAAAACACACACACACAAAACAGCAAGTGGCAGAACGTAAAGTGTGTTTCCATTTACTTTCAAGTTTTAAAATTTTGAAGTTTTAAAACAAAATGGCAGCACCCACAGCTGAAAGATGTGGGTGTCCTGAGAAAGCAGGAAGGTCTGGGCAGTGTTTGTCTCTGGGCTGGGAGGCAGGGAAACGGGATCCAGGAGGAGTCTGCCAAGTACTCCGCTACTCTGCAGGGAGCTGGTCGAAACGTTAGGACTGTTGCCTAGAACGCACTCCGTGGCAGCACTCAGTTGTGTTACCGCGTTTGCCTTATTTTTAGTGTTGTTGATTTTAAAAAATGTACGTGTATGTCACATGCACTCACCGAGACCAGATGGCCGATTGGTAGCGCAATCTGGAAGAAATCCAGGGCAGAACCCTGTCGGATTCCCAAACCAGTTGTCTTTCCACACAGCTCCCAGTTCACGATCTGCTTGGGAATGAGGAATCGGCATCCTTTGGGTCCTAACGGTATGAGTTTATTTTTACCTGAGGGATACTGTTCCCCACGGCCCACCGAGGCCACATCTGCTCTGGCCAGAAATAGTGCGAAGCCCACTCGCTCTGGGCGGTTGAGCTGTTGCTTTGCAGTTTGTGTCTTGGCTCTGTCTTCCAGCCTTGCTCGTGCACTGCAAAAAAAGAAGGAAAAAAAAAGTGCTGAGCTGCTGAAAGGTCAGGAGGGAGATGATCTAAACAAAAAAGTAGAGGCTGGGAAAAGAGAGAGAGAGAGACAGGGGAGAGGGAGAATCAGCTTTCTCCAGAGATTATACCCATTCACAGGAAGCAATCAAATTAAAGTCAGAATATCACCGAGAAACCATAAAGCAAACGTGGGGCGTATTTTAGACAACAGGACCCCACTGAAATAGTAGCCTTTCCATAGCCTTTAAGCACAAATGCACAACCTAATGGGAGTGGGTTCATTAACTATTTTCCTAGTCTACGAAAGCCAGACGAAGGATGCCTTGCCAAGGACTAGAGGATGGTAGGCAAGGATTTATTGTGCTTTGGAAAAGTTCAGGGCAGTGGCTTTTATCATCGGATCTTTTGTACTCTTCAAGTTACATAAGAGGCTCTTACTTCTCTTTTTTCTGTAGGCAGAACTTGCAGGCAAGATGTAGCCTCTCGGGTGGGCCAGCCAAAGCCTTCTGCTGTTGGAGGGGAGACGGTGACAGAGAAGAAGATACCCTTGTAGTAGAGGGTCTGCGAGAGCTCAGTCTCCAGAGTCAAGCTGTGAAGCGCTCATGAGTGTATCTTTGTATACTTCTCACCCTGGGATGCCTACCTGTCATCAGGAGCGGTGAACATATCTTCTCTGTACCGCCGGAGAAAACTCGCTTCTGTGACTGGATTCCTTCTGTTGTGTGGAGAACCAACAAAGCGGCCGCTGACATTTATTGATTGCTTCCTCTTCTAAGAGCTTCCTCTTCTAGTCTGCAGCCACCATCCCAGGAAGGCTACTACTGCTAGCCCCATTTTACAGATAAGAACACTGAGACAGCACAAGGTTCAGTGATAGAGGTCTCAGGTCACTCAGAGTCAGTGCTGGAGCCAGGAGTTGGACAGAGCCAGTTGGTTCTAATGGCCTGGACTTTTCTGTGCCATTGTGTCCCGGAGGTGGCAATTAAAGTAAGTAGATGGCAGCACCCAGTTACGATAGGATCTATGGGAACTCTGCCTCAGATACAGGGGCTCTAAGAGGGAGGTATTCACATGCTGAGGCAAGAGTGTTCGCTAAAAATCAGAATCCTTTCCCCTAGAGGCCCTAGCACTCGAGGACACCTGCTCCTGGCAACCAAGGACACGGATCCTAGCACCCAAGGACCCTGCTTCTAGACCTGAGGACACTGCTCCTAGCACCCGAGGACACCTGCTGCGGATCCCACCCTAAGTTACAGCTAACTTCTGCTCTGCCCCTAAACCCCCAGAGGACAAAAGTGGAGACGGACTTGGAAAGGGTCTCGAATAAAAACCGGGAGGCCTGAGCTTGAGTTCGGTTTTGCCACTTACTAAACAGATTCATGTTCTTCACTTTCCTTGTCTGAAATGAGAACAGTGAATGCCTATCACAGAGGAACAGTGATTCATCCTGGACGGAGGAACAAAGAACTTTATACACATTGGTGACATGTGAGTTTGTTTTCTTGGCTCCATAAGTCAAGGCAGCACGTCACAGCAGAATGCGGTCAACCTCCGAGAAAGCTCCATGTGCCTCCCAAAGAGCCTTGCTCTGTAGCATGAGGACGAACCTTGGCCGGCTCATTTCCCCCTCTCCCCATCTATAAGAGGAGGCGTATTAATCACCGGAGTGTCTCCCAATTTTGAAATTTTGTGGTTGGTTTGGTCCCAGATCCAAGAGAAGGGAACCAGGGTTTCACAAGGGTAGTTTGGGTACTTCCAGGCCGGGTTGCTCTCCTATGGTAAACACTCATCTAGGGTCCCATTCAGGACACAGGACCTGAGAGGCAGTCTCACAGCCCAGGGATATGATATAATGACAGTGCTTCTAACTGCAACCCCCCTTCCCCCCGCAAGTTCAAGAGTTAGAGAAAAGAGAACTGGACTCTCTGCTGGGACTAGGTGAGCACCTGCTTCCTCGGGCAACCAGCTGGAAGGGGTGGGGCCTCCCACACTTTTGTTCTGGGTAACGTCAGGTACATGAGGGAATGCAGGGCAGGAGGACTTCCGGGGAGTTTCTAGCCCTGTGACCTCTTATGACCTCTTCACTGATCAGTATCACTTGAGATGATGTCAGATACGACCAGTCATGACAGGCTGGGAGTCACGGCCACGCGCCCCGCCAGTCTTCCTGCCTCTCTGCGTTGGCCTTGCCACAGGAAAGCAGGTCAAGTGTGGGGGCTGTAAGTCATGCGGGTGACTGGGGCATGGTGCTGAGAGAGCTGGAGGCTCTGCTCGTCTTTCCAGAATGGGCTTGATGCTGTTGCAAGGGAAGCCGGGACCCTGGGGGGCCTCTGTGCTGTGGCTGAGCATGACGGGTCAATTCTTGAAGGGAAGGGGGGTCCGTCCCCATGACTACCGCCCCAGCCATCCCACTCCCATGGCTCTCACAGCCTGAAGCAGAGGACAGGAAACATCACCTTTGAGGAAGGAAGCCTGGTCAACAGCCTCGAGCTACATCACAAGCCCATGAGCCAAGTGGCCCGAACGGTTACAAGATGAGCACGGGCGCCCGCCCACAGCCCCTCGCCGTGGACACCCATTAATGATTCATTCTGTGTCTCTAGCAGAAGACTTCCTGCCTGGGGCTCTGCACCACCATCCTGGGCCTGGGCCTCGTCTCTCACACCTGGCTCCCTTCTGCAACTCAAGGCTCATGTCAACTGTCACCGTCTCAGGCCACCTACACACCTCCCAGAACTCTCCATCACAACACTCCCTTCCTATCGCATAAAGAACTTCTCACTATCTCCGATTATCCCCTTCATTTATTATTGTTCCTTGCCTCCAGTCCCTGTAGGGAAATGAGAGCCAGCATCTTGTCTTCCCCAGTCCATCCCCAGCACCAGAAAAAAAAAAAAAAAAATATCCAGTAGCTAACAAGGGATCCATACAGTTAGTACAATTAGTTCATTAAAGAGTTAACTCTACCCAGGACAGGTGCGTACTGGCACAGAGACGGTTTGGTGAGCTCCCAAGGCTCCAAGCTGGCCTTCATAGACACTTCTGGATACCTCCCCATTCAAGATCTGACACTCCCTCTCTCATCATCAGGGCTGGCTCCTGACATCTACTCTTATACTACGTAACTTTTCACCCAGAAACGATTTTGGGTGATTTCAAGTGCAGTGATTTCAAGTACCAGGGTCTCATTCTTCTCAAATAAGTACAAATCAGGAGGTGTTCGGTCCAGGGTCGGGGTGGCCACTCAACCAAGGAAGGACCTTGCTCATTCTCCTTTGCACCTTCTGTTACTAGCACACAGCTTTCTTCTGGTGCCTGTCATGCCACAGTCCCAAAATGGCTGCTGTGTCACCAGGCATCACGTCTGAACACCAGAGAAGGGGCAAAGCAAAGGAAGAAAGAGCCATGTCCCACGATTCTGTCATTCCCTTTTATTGGGAAGACAACAACTTTCCCAGCATCTGTATTCAGCCTCCTTCTATTTCTAGCTTCTATGTTAATCCGGGGTCACATGGCCGCTCTGAGACCAGTTACTGATAATGGGAAATTGGGTTACTGTGACTGTTTCAGTCACAATTCATCCCGGGGGGCTGAAGAGAGGACCAGCTTTCCTTGAGATCAAGGTACTGCCAGTCTCTCCTGAACAAACAGATGTGTCTTATCTAAATGGACGAGAGTAGACCCTTACCCCAAACAAGAGCTGAGACTCACAGAGACAGACTTACAGACAGATCCCTCAAACTGTCATCTTCTGAACTTGGCTTGGCTTGGCTAGACTTGGCTATTCCCATTGTTTAAATTCCACGGCATGCTCAAACATCTACCCAACGTATCTTTTTTTCTTCAGCTAGCTCAAGATGGTTCCTGTCATAAAACCAGAAGGTCTTTGTTCAAGGAACCTGTGACTATAGCCTTGTGCAGAGCGAGTCAGGCTGCTGCTGGGAGTCTGACAGTCCATTCGCGTCTTCCTCAGCAGTGACATGGCCCTTTGCACCCAACACTCAGCTCCTCCCGAGGTGACCCAAACACTTAGACATTATGTCATCAGCCTGACAACCTCCTCCCCCTCTCCACCTTCAGACAGCATCTGCTGAGGTCCCAAGTGTCCAGGGAGACCTCCTGGTTCCTTAGGGGCCGCCTGATGGCAGAGGGATCCAGAGCTATGCAGTAACACCTACTCTCACCCATGGAGGAACAGGGATGTCACATCACAAATCCACAATGAGGACCAAAGCCACTTCCTGCCTTTTCACTCTTGTCCCAATACTTCTTTTCTTTCAGAAGTCATCTGATTATCTAGGATGCGCGCACACACACACGTGCACACACACAGTCATCAACACCCTCACAATTAATAAAGTACCTCATGAGCAAAAAGCCTGGCCAGTCCAGCGTACTGTTCCCTCCCTGCCAGTAGCCACAAGGAATCTTGTGTGGGTGATTCTAAGGATGGTCACACAAGTGTCTATAGGGATATCTCTGCAGAGCTCTTGCTCAGCCATCTATGACCTTGATCTCATTTCTTTTCCAGTATATACATTGTTCTTCCATATCTCTCTTCAACTTATGCAAATTTTAGACAGCACTTCTCAAAATGTGTTGTGTGCAACTCACAGGTTTTACATAAATAAATGGGTCCACGCTCAGATGACTTGACAAGCACATGATTAAAGAAAGTCAGATGGCTTCGTCATGGCAAGACATGGCGCGAGGCTTCAATATTGCAGCGTGCACGATGAGTAGCTAAAGAGAGATGGACTGTGTGGCATCTTCCAAATTCGTTTCACCACCGAATGTTTTTTCCTTGGCACACATTGAATGGCTGGTGATGCCTCAGGAAATGCTAAGAAGCAGAGGGATCCAGGGGGCAAATCCTAGATTTGGGGGGCACTACCTCTTTTCAGAGCCAAGAGGCATTTCCTGTGACTAAGTTAAGTTGGCCTCGTCCAGACCTACGTGGACCGCTAGTGAGTGTGCTGGGTGGTTGGGATGGCCCCTCAGTCCACTGTGTCTACATCCCAGTTGCTGCCCTGGGTGAGAGGCACGTTGGTCTAGGAAGGAGCGTACTTGAGCAAATGATGTTTTGATGTTTTTTCTCTGGTCCTCAGGTTTTCCACCTTCGAAATGAGCATGGTGGGCTCCACCAGAACAGGGAGCATGAGATCATTACCAAAGAGGCCAACCCCGTTATTTGTCTTCTGTTCCAACTTTTTTTTTTTTTTTTAGGATTTTATTTATTTATTTGAGAGAGAGACAGTGAGAGAGCATGAGCGAGGAGAAGGTCAGAGAGCAAAGCAGACTCCCCATGGAGCTGGGAGCCTGATGCGGGACTCGATCCCGGGACCCCAGGACCATGACCTGAGCTGAAGGCAGTCATCCAACCAACTGAGCCACCCAGGCGTCCCTCTGTTCCAACTTTTAATGAAAGCGATTTTCATTAATGCAACAGTGAGCAAGCCACCTTGACCTTGGTGACATTGTACAGGAACTAACAACTCTAAGCCTTTTTTTTTTTTTTTTAATTTATCTTATTTAGATCTGCCTTCTCTAAAAGATCACTTGGAATAACATGACAAAAATATCTTCCTACAAATGTGCAAACATTTCCCTCAGATATCTCACACCATTGTGGCCGCCTCATAACCTTTAGATGTTTTAAACATCTCTACACTGACAAAATGATTCTTAGAATTAAACCTAAAACGCAGGATTTGGGCACTGGTTCTGCCAAAGCCTCATCGCAGGACATCTAGAAGGGAGCCTTGCTTCCGTGGAAGTCTTTGCCCCGGGGACAGAGAGCTCCACATCAAAGAGGAAAACAATTGGACAAACACGTTTCTCATCACAGTGTGACAGTATCAGCCGCAGTTTATGAGAGAAGTCTGGGAGAAATTCATCTCTCACTCAAAAGTTTCAACATTATCGGCCACATAATAATAAAAAATGTGTTGCTTACCTCCAAGCTGATTTTATTTTCAGGCTATGTTAATAAGAATCCTTACTCCCCTGAACTTACCGAGACTGGATATTCTTCTAAATTGATTTGAAATGTCTGAGAAATTGGAGGTTCTGACCCACCTCTGTACCCCATGTCCACGAAAAAGAACACATCTCCTCTGCAGCGAGGAGAGTACGGATATTAAAAGACACATGGAGCAGGAAGGGAAAAAACAAGGGCATTGGAAGACCAAGGTTCTAGGCAGTATTTGGGCTTGTCTTGTAATCCCCCGCAAATTCGCACATTGGAGTCCTAACACTGGTACCTTAGAATGTGACTTCATTTTGGAAATAGGGTCTTTAGGGAGGTAATCAAGTTAAAATGAGGTCATTAGGATGGGCCTTAATCCAATATGGCGGTGTACTTGTAAGAAGGGGACATTTAGACACAGATACACCTAGTGGGAAGATGACGCGAATGAACGTGGGGAGAAGACAGCCATGGACAAGTCCAGGAGGACCCTGGGAACAGATTCCATCCCTCCCCGCCCTCAGAAGAAACCAATCCTGCCAACACCTGGATTTTGGACTCTAGCCTCCAGAACTCACAGACAATACATGTCTGTCATCTATGCCACTCAGTTTGGGGCCCTCTGTCCCAGCAGCCCCAGTACACTAATAGGAGTCGTGTTCTCAGGCAGGTCTCCCGCCTGGTATCTCTGGGTCTCAGTTTCCTCAGCTAGAGCATGAGGGGGCAAATCCTGTGAAAGTGCTTTTTTCAAGGATGAGGGTTCCTCCCACCAGCTCTCCTGAAATGTAATCATATACCATCTTGGGAGAAAAGCTTTCCCTCTCATCTACAGATCGATGGACAATTACAAAGAGGCTGAAGCCATCTCTCATGATCCGGTCTGGCCATCCCAACTTTTTATTTCAGTAATAGCTTTGGAAAGCAAAATAAGGATGAAAGGAGGCTCAAAGTAACTCCAATGAAAGGCAAACTTATAAATGGGAATCTTTTTACAGACACTCATCATTTGGGAAAACCAGCTTTTGAGAAATTCTAGAGGAGGTGTTGGGGGAGGGGGAGGTTCACACGAAAAGACCCGTAATAAACGTAATGCTTGGCATGGAAGGAAACATGTCCTAGGCACAATTACTGAGCTTCTGAGTGCTACTACCCTGTTTTATTTCACCAATAAAACAGCTAATAACAATCGCTTTCTACAACATTTATCAGCCTCTCATCAGAATGTATCGTGCTGGTATAAATCCTGGGCTATTGCTGTATGTCCCAAGCCTGGAATACAGCACTAATGCCAGAACCATAATGGGTAAGAAGAGTATTCTGGCAACTGAAATTGCAATTGCAAATGCTATTAAACAGAACTGATGGCCTAGTTCCCCTTCTCTTTCCCTCACCGAACGTATGCTCTCAGGCCAAAGGATGTACCAAGATAAGCATTCTGTGAAGTGATTGTATCACTGCTAATGAGGGTGGCCTTCTTAAGCAGCAGCTAAATGGCTGGTTTAGCATCCACAATGTTAAAACAAAAATCAACATATTTGGCCACAAGTCTGGCATTTAAATGAACAGTGCTTGTATTAGTTAGGGTCCCAATGAGATGGCTCGTCCCTATCAGAATCATTCAAATAAGGTTTATTTATTCTGTATAAATAATTTTTTTTAAATTTTACAAAGGTATACCCAGGATATTAAAAAAAAAAAAAAAAAAAAGGAATTGTGGGGGCGATAATCTAGGATTAGGAGCCGAAGCACTGTTCCCACCCCCTCGGCACAAGAAGACAGAGGAGCAGTGGTTAACAGAATCTGGAAGGAGGAGGAAGCCATATAGAGAAGGCTGTCCTGAAAGGAGTAGTGGGCTTCTGTCTCAGGACAGAGCCAAGGCATCTTCCCAAGGACGAAGTTAGGAGAGTTAAGTATCCTGAGTGACCTCGCTCTCTCCCTCCCTTCAGTTTCCCACCAGGGCTCCCCATTTGGTCAAGTCCAACCAGAGACGAAGGGCAGGGTGCCCATGGATGTGGTCCATAAGGGTCAGTCTCTAAAGACTGGGGTGAGAGGATCTGGAGGTAGGTGAAATTTAGCATAGCGTGAAATAACCCAATTAAGGTATTTGTAAGCTTTACAGAACAGAATCATGTCCGCTCTTGTCCACCATCTTATCCCCAGCTACGTCCTTCCAATACCGATCACTTTTCTAATGCTCTGACACTAACCGGTATCCAATAATTCAATCCAGTGCTGACACTACTCAAATGTTAGCACAGACCCCACAAATTAAGGGCTCAGTCCCACAAGAGGCCCCCACTTTAGACATCAGCCACAAATGTGGTCCCCAGGAAACCAAACCATCTGTCCAACTGACCACAGACTTGGAGGTCCCTGTGACTCCCACTCAGGTTCAGTAACTCGCTAGAACAACTCATGAAAGCACTCTAGTCCCTATTATAGTTTCAACAGAAAGGCTACAACTCAGCAACAGCCAAATGGAAGATTTTCCCAGGAAAATGTACAGAGGGATGGATTGGGGGAGATATCCACAACTTCTAACCCACTGAGTGTGTCGCCCTCTCAGCACATCAACGTCTTGACCAACCTGAAAGCTCCACTAGCCTCATTGTTTCAGAGCATTCTGGAAGCTTCATTCCTAAACCATTTACTAAATCACTGGCTGCTGCTGATGGAATTACATCTCTGGCTCCTCTCTCCTCCAGGCTGATTGGTCTAGCCCTCTCCCATGATTGGTTCCTTGTCAACAACCCTGTCCTGAAGCGATCTGAGGACCTGTGTTCAGTCACCTCATTAGTGTACAAAAGATATTCTTAATACTCTTAAAATCGCAAGGATTTTAGGAGCTCTGTGCCAGCCAGGACTGGGGACAAAGACCAAATATATGTTTTAACGTGTCCCATAGCTACATCTTACCACAGTGTCTGGCGCATGACAGATAGTTATATTTGCTAATGAATGACGCAGTCCCAGCAAGCAGTTCTAGAGTCAGTCTTCCCTCCCCTCCCCTCCCTCTGACCCCTTGCCTTCCCTCACTCCCTTGGGAAGATCCCTTGGGAAGCTCCCTTGGGATCTTGGGAATCTTGGGGATCTTGGGATCTTGGGAAGATCCCTTGGGAAGCTCCCTTGGGATCTTCCTTCCTCGCTTCCTTGGGATTACTGAATTTTTTAAGCCAAAACTAAACATGGCTTTAAGATTCTCCTTCTCCTTTTTTGGGTTCTCTAGGAAAGACAAACCCGGGCAGGTCTCCAGAATCTTAGGGCATTTCACACCCCTGACATCCCAAGTCCTGGGAGACCCCATTGGAGAAACATTCACAAAGTCTTCTCAGAGATGGATCTAAACCCACTGATTTATAATCTGTTTCAGTCTCCTTGTTTTCATACCTTCTTTTTACCTTCACAACCAACATATTCTGCTGCCCTGCAGAGGCACGGGAAGCTAGGGTTGGACATTTGCTGGGGATGCTAGAACATTTTTTGCTTTTTTCATATGTTGTGCAACATGCCACCGAAAGGACTTTATATTCTGGATAGTTTCCCAATGATATGAGTCCCACCTTATGCTTTTAAAATCCCAAGTGATCAGCATTTTACATATCGTAGGGAAAACTGAATTTCTGCCAGAGGAAAATCTGAAACCAAGGATAAAGAGAATGTGGAATGGACTAGAGCTATGTTAAATGCATTAACAGAAAAAACAAAAGTGAAAGACAGGTCTATTCAGGCCCAATATGCCCTGACAACATGGTGTGAAATTCCAGTTTAAACGAGGGTTGGGATAAGGGTGTTGAAGCGTTCTATCCATCAGCAGAGTGGGCTCTCCATCTGATAGATGGCTAGGCGTCTCTCCAGTTAGGAACAGCCTTTTGATCTTAACAAACACGACCCAAACTCTAGGGCCAAACTGAAATCTCAACCTAAACAGTTGCCCAAGGGCTTGATGAGGGCCTCTTAGAGAGGATTTCTAGCCCTGCTCAGACACCCATGGCCCACCTTCCTCTCAAAGTCCACCCTGTAACCTGAGCACAAACTAAAATTGGGCTCCTCAGTTTCCTTACCTGAGTGTCCTCTCTGGCCACCGTGTCCCGGGGACATGTGACACCTCTTCGATCAGCAGCACACCGCATCATCACTTCAGGCACTGATAAGAAAATACATCCAAGAAGGGATTGTGATAGACAGCCTGAGCAGGCTTGCCAGAGACAGACACAGATACTGGAAGGAAGTGCCTGAGGCAGTGGTTCTAAACCAGCTGATCCTAAGCGACCTAGGGGGAGGGGTTGCTGGAAACAACCAGTGGGTCTTCTGAAAGAGGGACAGTGAAATCTGGGCCCACCCAAAGAGCACGGAATTCTACCTAGAGGTGGAGCCCAGGTGTCTTTTTAAGGTTACCCGCCCCCATCATACAGTGGAAAAGAGGCACATTAATCATTTTCTTTCAATATCTCTAAACAATACTCCCCTGGACTGGGTACAGCGGACTTACGGGGGAAATATTTTCAAAATAGACATGGGCAAGACCTTCCGTACCCACCCGCCTGCCCCACCGTGCTGACAAACCCTCCGTGGGGACAACCCATGCATTGTGCAGGAGCCCCCCAGTCTTTCTGTTCCTCCTCCTCCCTTCTTCCTGACTTATCCCCAGTTAAGATCCACGGGGCACCAAGTTCTCTATCATACTCAATTACTAGAAAGAAATCTATTTGGGTCACATATCTTAATTCTCTATTGACATACCTTAATGGAAGTAATATTTAACAATGCACACTTGACTTAGATCAGAAATGCCTTATAGAGGTTATCTACTTGAATTTTACACTGTTATACCTTCTGGAAAATCAGTTTCAATCATCTGATATATTACCCAACATCCATGACATAAACCCTTCACAGAACTGCATGGCTGATAAAAGACTGTCCCTCCCAGCAAAACAGGTCTTTCCAACAGACAAGGATAACGAGATGATGCAAAGTGCTTGTCGTGGGGTCTCAGCGGCTAGAAAACAAGCCTGTTCTAGCAATAACTGCTCATGCTGGCAAGCATCCTTAGAAAAGTCTTATAAGGTGGTGTTGTCCAATAGAACTTTCTGTGATGATAGAAATGTTCACGCTGTCCAGTTCAGCAGTCAGTAGGCACGTGCGGCTAGTGAGCACTTTGCGTGTGACCGGTGTGGTGGTGGAATAAATTTTAAATTTTCTTTCAACTCAACTAATTTAAGTTTAAAAAGCCACATGTGGCCAGTGGCTAGAACGAGCAGCATGGTTGCAAGACCACTTGTAAAATTTAAACTTGAAAGTAATACATATGACAAGACCAAAAGTTTTATAGTAGTTTCAACCAAGGAGCAAATGCTATGTTTAAATTTTAAAAGTGTCATTGACTTTCAATAATATTACAGTCGACCCTTGACCAACTCAGAAGTTAGGAGGGCTGATCTTCCACACTGTCAAAAATCCTTGAACGACTTCTGAGTTTCCCAAAACTCTACTAGTAAACAGAGCCTTAGTGATCACAGAAAGTCAATTAACACACATTTTGTATGTCATACATCTTGTATACTGCATTCTTACAATAAAGCTAGAGAAAAGAGCATGCTCTTAAGAAAATCCGAAGGAAGAGAAAATACATTCACAGTACTTAACTGTATTTATTGAAAAACACCCACATGTAAGTGAACCCGTGCAGTTCCGACCCCTGCTGTTCAAAGATCTGCTGTATTTGCTAAGATGCCTGTGTATCAGCGGCTGACTTAGAGACTCGGCTGCTCTTAATAAAAAGGAGAAGGCTCAGGTCATCTGTGGAGCAGCCTGATTTAACTGGACGTGCCCTCTGTCCTGGGATATCCTAGTTACCATTCTGGGAACCAAAAGAAGAATGCTGACTGCCCTCCGATCAGTGCCACCGTACCCTGCGTGGATGGCAGGGTGGTAACCTTTCCTCTCTCTTCAGCTGGGGTCCCGCCCTGTTCCAACCCCTCCTGGCAAAGAGAGGGCAGAAGGTGGCTTTACTGTTTGCTTTGTTAACTGACACCTGGAGAGTGGGCTCCTGGTTTAAGGAAGGGCCCACTGGGTTTGCACGGACTGTCAACCTTGGCACTAGGGACATTCTGGGGCCTATAATTCTGGGTTGTTGGAGGCTGTCCTGTGCTTTGGAAGATGTTCCCTAGGATCCCTGGTCTCTACTCCTTCAATGTCAGGAGCACCTCCCAACCATCCCAGCAGTGCCAACCAGCTGTCTTCCAGACACTCTTCCCTGTCCCCTGGGGAGCAAATCACCTCCAACTGGGAACCCCCATCCTAGACCATAAGTTCTTGGAACTACATGCTACTTAAGAAAGGAAAACAATCTTAGTTTTCTTAGTCTCTAGTGCCCAGATGTCTGTTACTCAATACACACTCAAGCATTACTTAGATGAAAGAATAAAAGGCCACAATTAATTTTCAGCTTTACAAATGTCCCCCTCAGTGCCTAGCATGGTGTAGGAACTATGTGTAAGAACAATAAATATTTTCTGGTTGCTTAATATTTTACAGGTTTAAAATTATTTATTAAAATAATCATATATACTTATTTACATAATTAATTATATATTAATTATATCATTAGTGTATTATAGAAGATTAAATGTTAATTATATATTAATATATAATCTATATTATCTGATATATAATTAATATACATTAATATGGTCATGTATAAAATATAATAAATAATAAAATCAACTATAAAAATTAAAAATAAATATTTACAGGTTTTTTAAAAAGCAGAAATTTCTACTAATGACTATTTCTGTCTTCTGAGAAAGAAAACAATGGGGGGAATAACTCTTCCTCATACCTTCAGGCACAGGAAACAATTTACTGGCTTCTTCGGGTTTTCAGCAAACAGAGCAAGTCTAGAAAATAGAGCCTCGCTATGTCCCATAGGCACCACGATTGTCTGTGCGTGAGGACAGGTCGCCTCTCGGGCTCGGTCTCTTCACAGAGGCTGGTCTGGGTGCTGGGGGCAAGAGCGCCGAGGTCAAGAGCGTCAAGTCCCTGACTGGGGGAGCCGGTTACCTCCAGCATCAGATGGGACCCCCCAGGAACTTGGCTGCTGGATTTCCTGCAAGAGGAAAACACGAGGCTGGCTGCAGGTCACCGCTCCTGAGCCTTGAACCGGCCCTCCCCACCTCGTGGTGCTTTTACGTCAGGGGTCTCAAGCAGACCCTGGAGAATGCGCCTACCACCCGCTTACAGCCAAACCCGCTGCACCTAAAACCTCAGGGATGAGTCACTTCCACGTACACGAGGGCCAGCGGAGCAGCAGGAAAGGAAAGGCTCTCCCGCTGGGCACGGATTTAGACGGATGACGGGCCTGGTACCGTCTGCCCTTCACTCTTTCCTCAGCTGCTTACGGTCCTTGAAGCCTCCTGGAGAAGAATTTTTATTTAATGAAAAATATCACTTTCCAAATTCCGTAGCTCTGGCCGTACGTTTAGAGAACTGCTGCAGTCAAACCACCAAAACCTTTAAGTCACGCTGCTGTTTAACCAAGGACAAGGTCGGAGCATTGATTGTAATTAGACAAAAGAGAAGGGAACATCTGCCCTTCCTTTAGGGTCCTTCGCAGGAAGCACATGGGAATCACCCAGGCGGCTCTCTAAGGTCTTCGGGGTTGGGCCACAACCCAGAGGAAATCAGAATCTGAGGGTAGCACCAGGCATTACAAATTCTTTTAAATAAATGTTTGATTTTAGAAGCGCTTGAGGTTTATGGAAAAAACTGCAGAGAGACTACAGACATTTCCCATATACACCACACCCCTTTCCCCCTATTATGAACATTTTCTAGGAGTATGGTACATTTGTTACAATGAATACGCTCATATTTTTTCAAGATTTATTTGAGAAAGAGAGAAGGAGAGAGAGAGAGAGAGAGATTGTGCACATGAGTGGGATGAGAGGCAGAGGAAGAGAGAATCTCCAGCAGAGTCCCGCTGAGCACACAACGGGGCCCGGGGCTCGATCCCACGACCCAGAGATCATGACCTGAGCCAAAGTCAAGAGTCGGATGCTTAACCGACTAAGCAGACCAGGCATCCCTAAGGAGCTAATATTACTACATATTATTAATGAAAATCCACACTTTATTCATATTTCCTCAGTTTTCCCCAATTTGCTTGCTGTATCCAGGATTCCTGTCTTCTGAGGCTCTTCTGGGCTGCAAGCGTTTCATAGGCTTTCCTTGGTTTTGATTACATTAATGGCTTTGGGGAGTACTGGCCACATATTTTGTAGTGTGCCCCTCAGTTGGGATTGGTCTGATGTTTTTCTCATGATCAGACTGGGGTTACATGCTTTTGGGAAGAAGACCATAAGAGGAAGCCATTCTTATCACATCAGATCAAGGACACGTATGTTAACATGACTTGTCAGTAGTGAAGTGGACCCTAATCATTTGGCTGAGACAGTGTTTGTCAGGTTTCTCCAGGACAATGTTAGTCTCTTATCCTTTTGATCTTACTGGACTCTTCCAAAGGAAGTCACCTTGTGCAACCCACACTTAAGGAATGCAGGGTTATATTCCATTTCCTTGGGGCTTAGAATCTACATGAAATTTTTAGAATTCTTTGATACGGCAAATGTGTCTATTTTCCTCCATTTATTTATATCATATAGATACATTTATTTTCTACTTTGAGTTTCAATCTACTATTAATTTATTCGTGCTATTTCAGCATTCCAGTTCTGGCTATTAGGAGTTCTTTTAGTTGGCCCTGTGTCTCTTTTTGGTAGTGGTGGTGTTTTTCTGAGCACCTTCTTACTTCTGGGCCTCATAAGATGCTCCACGCTCATCTTAGGTATTTCCTGCCCTAGTCCTAGGATCAGTCATTTATCCAAGTTCTGGTTCCTTTGGTTGGAGAAGGATATTAGAAACCAAGATCTGGGTGCTAGGTGTGCTCATTGCTACAGGGGTGACATTGCTTCTAGGTTCTTTCTGTCAACAGAACAAGGAAATTATGTGTGTGAATACTAACCTATGCATATACACATACCTGTAAGTACTTCTGTATGCAACTATTTGTATCTATATTATGCTAATATGAGTCCATATTGACATCTCCAACTTTAATCCAATTATCACTTGGATGTTTCCAGGCTCTCTTCTTTTCTATAACATCCCACGCCAACAGTGAGAAACTTGGCTCCCACCATTGTCTACACATTTACTTAACTGTTGACTTACAGTATGCACGCATAGTGGTATCAGAATTATTAACCTGTACCCTCACGGGAAACAGTGTATCAACTACAGCACGCTTATGTACAGTTCCTTCTGCCTCTAGTCTTACAGACTCCACTCATTTCCAAGGTTACTTAGGTCAGTACATTTTCTCCTCCATACCTTCAGTAAGGTTGTTCAATACATTTGCAATACAGTTACATTGTTTTGTCACACTTCTGCATTTCATCCTGGGATCCCAACCTACTAAATAACTTTTTAAAATCTGTGTCAAGTTTGGGGCACCTGGGTGGCTCAGTGGGTTGAGCCTCTGCCTACAGCTCAGGTCATGATCTCAGGGTCCTGAGATCAAGCCCTGCATGGGGCTCTCTGCATGGCAGGGAGCCTGCTTCCCCCACTCTCTCTGCCTGCCTCTCTGCCTACTTGTGATCTCTCTGTCGAATAAAATAAAATGTTTAAAAAAAATTTGCATCAAGTTTGCTCTTTGTCCTGTAAAGATCTATAGGTTTTGACAAATGCATAATATATTTACCATTATAGTTATCATACAGAATAGTTCTACTGTCTTAAATAATTTTCCGTGCTTCACTTAATCAACCCTTCCCCTGAGCCCCTGGAAACCACTGATCTTTCTATCATTTCTATAGTTTTGCCTTTTCCATGAACGTCATGTAATCTGAGTCATAAAATATATAGCCTTTTCATACTGGGTTCTTTCACTTAACAACTTAATATCTCCCATTATATAGATGTGTACCAGAGCTTACTTATCTATACACCTATTGAAGGACCTCTTGGTTGCTTCTAGTTTGGGAAATCATAAATATCGTTGCTATAAACATTCCTATGTAGGGTTTTTTTTTTGTATGAATATAAGTTTTCAAAACAGTAAATATGTAGTAGTAGTTCAATCACTGAATGATATAGTAAGACTGCACCTATCTTTATAAGAAAGTACCAAAGTATCTTTCAAAGTGTCTCTAGTATTTGGCATTCCTACCAGCAATGAATGAGACTATTTTGTTGCTCCATAGCTTTAGCTAACTGATGCCAGTTTTTAAATTTTAGCCACTATAATAGATGTGTAATGTTATTTCATTACTGATGAGGGAACAGAAGGCTGGCTGAGGACAAACACTGACACCCTGCAAACTTCCCCCACCCCCACTCCTGGGAGGGACATATGTGACATTCTTTAGGAATCTCCCACCTATCTTAATGTTAATACCTTGCTAAGAAGGGAAAAAAAGACCTTGACAATGGCAAGGTCATTGGTATCCCATATCTTAAAGGTCCTCTTAAGCATATGAAAGTTCTATTGAAACCTCCTTTACCTTACCTCCCCAACCTCATCACACAGAACTTACCACCCCTCACAACCCTGGGGCAGCAGCTCTTTCTGCCCACAGGTCCTGTCCCTGTGCTTTAATAAACCAACATTTTGCACCAAAGATGTCTCAAGAATTCTTTCTTGGTCGCCAGCTCCAGCCTCCACCCCACTGAACCTCACCTATATTCTAAAACTTCATCAATTACTGTTTTAACTTGTAATTCCCTAATGACAAATGCTGTTGAGTATCTCTTTACATGCCACAATTTTCCATTTGTATATCTTCTTTGGTGAAGCATTTTGGTGAAGTGTCTGTTCAGATCTTTTGCTCATTCAAAAATCTGATTGTTTCTTATTAAGTTTTAGGAGTTGTTTTTATATTTTCAATATAAGACCTTTATTGGATATGAGTTTTGAAAATATTTTCTCCCAGTCTGTGGCTTGTCCCTTGGTTCTCTTTCCAGGGTTTAGACAACAGAAGTTTTTAATTTTAACAATGTCTGAATTCTCAATTTTTCTTTAATAAATCATGATTTGTATCATATACTTACAAACTCATCCTCAAACTCAAGGTCACATAGCTTTTCTCCTATGTCTTAGTCTAACAGTTTGTGTTTTGTATATTACATTCAGATCTATGATTCATTTTGAGTTCATTTTTGTAGAAGTGTATGGTCCAGGACTAGGTTCATTTTTAAAATTTTATTTTATGTAAGAACTCTGATTGTTCTGGCACCACTTGTTGAAAAGCTTTCTCCATTGCATTGCCTTTGCTCTTTTGTCAAAGATCAGTTGACTGTATTTGTCTGGGTCTTTTCTGGGTTCTCTATTCTGTTCCACTGATCTGTGTGTCTTCTGTCTCACCAATGAACACAGTCTTGATTACTGAAGTCTTGATGACTTGAGTCTTGAAATTTGGTAGTATGAGTCTTCCAATCTTGTTCTTTTTCAGTGTTGTGTTGGGTATTTTTTTTTTTTTAAGCTTTCCAAATGAGTACAATGTATAGCCAATGTAAGAATCAACTGCCTTGGAGGCAGGTGGGAATAGAAGGAAGAACATGGATTTTAAAGTCCAGCAACGCTTTGTTCAAATTCTTGGTCTATAGGCAAGCCCTTTGAAATTCTGGAGCTGAATTTCCTTTTCAGGAAATGGGGGATTAAAATGCTTACCAGCAGGGGTTTTTGTTGTTTGTTTGTTTGTTTGTTTGTTTTTATAAAAGCAATTCCTTGGAAAACCCCAGCATTGGGATGAGCAAGCAGCAAGTGACTAGTCAAGATGAATTCCCTTTTCTTTATTTTGAATACTTTCTGGACTGTTTTCTTAGTGTACTTTAGACCATTTAATTCCAAATATTATGAGGAACTGACATAGTTTATTATTATGAAATATCTCCCAATAGATGCATAAACATGTAAGATGGGTTATAATCCAGAGTTTTGCTTCTCCTGGAAACTAGCTGCTTAGACTAAAGAAATAGGTCTATTTGATAATCTTTTTTTAGAAGGAAGTGATTCATGTTGAGCCCATGGGGAATTAGTTCTGGTCTCTTTTTTAATGATTTGGGGAAGGGATAGGAATTTACTGACTGCATGGAAACAATAATGAGAATAAGTAATGAATAGCACAAATGATTTAAAAAAAAAAAAGTGTGAAGACGGTGCCTTTTTTAAGAATACGGTAAACAGGAAAATGACCAGGAAGGACATATTTTTGAAGCAAAAATAGGATCTCTTTATGACTATATACCTTTGTACTTCAAAAAAATTGGGTCCATTGTCTCAGTACACATTTACATAAGTGAGATTATTAGGTAAAAAGTACAGTTTCAAGATTTTTGTATGTCTTGTTTTCCAAAAACACATCCTTCATTCTACAAAGAAAAAAAAAGTTTACACACACACACACATATATATTTATATTTATACACACACACAGACACACACACACACAAGCAAGAAAACAAGGAGATAAACAAAAAGCTAAAACTCAGGAAAGGTGGGAAGAGAGGAAGGACAAATGAACTACATTTACCAACTACATTTATGCTCCAAGCTTGCTAGGCATTATACACATTTAAATAAGTTAATATTTATGACAAATTTAATATCACTCTCACTTCATAGGTAGGAATTGAAGTCTCTGAGAACTAAAGTAACGGGCCACGAAGCATACAGTTCTCACGGCAGAGCCAGGAAACCCAAGTACGCGTTGAAACCAGCACGCCAGCCCCATCTCAAACATCGTCATACCACACTGATCTAATTATTTAATTTCTGAAAAGGAGAAAGAGCGTGAAGATCCCCAAAGTTCCTAGGTATTTTATAAACTGAAACCTAATTTTCTTGTATAGAGGGCCTAAGACTTCTGTTACTGCCTCCTTTAGTCATGCTGAAAGGAAAGGATTCTTCATTTCCTGCAGGACACAGACAGGCACGTTTTCACAATGGCCTCCCCAAGATGGTAACCCTCCTCGGGCACCTCTCCAGGAGTCATTAGTGAATCCCAGAGCCCTCCACGCCTGCTCTCAAAAGACCTGGCAGCCCAGCAGCGGCAGCAATAATGAGACTCAGCCACCGTGTAACAGATGCTGGGGCTTCACAGGAGAGAGGGGCCGGTCTCCCTGTGCCTCTCCTTCCTGCTGCAAACACGAAGCCCAACCAAACTGCTCACAATAAAACTGATGACAAAACTCAAAGAAAAGAAAATGTCAGGGGTCAGAAGTGGCCACAGAAACCACCGTAGAACCCAATTAAAAGTTGCTGTTTTCCTGCTTCGCTTGTGACAAGTGTTTCTGTGCACATCCCTGCTTCCTTTCCCTGAGGAGAGGCGATGAGACATGAACCAGCGGAGTGCAAAACACTGCCCCAAGAAAGGAGCTGCTGGAGAATTCATAGGAGCAGGTGCAATGCAATTTAAGAGTAATTAAAGATATTTGAAGAGAAAACAACCCTCTGTCATGTAAAGTAGAAGGAGATGGGGAAAATGGGGACTTAAATTTCAGAGACTTTATTCCTAAAACAGACATATGGCCGTCTCCTCACAGTCATGCTGGGAATCCCAGGCGGGAGTGTTTTAAAAACCAGTTGTCTAGGGTCTGATGCTCCATTTTGCAAGTCTAGGAACTACAGTTTGTCTACTTCCTCACAGCTACTCTGGCTCTCAGGGGAGTCCATGCTCACTGGCTTAGAAGATCATAAAACACAAACCAGAATGTCAAGGTGTGGTTATTGTTTTTCTTTTAATATTTGCATTTGTATTCTTTTATTTATGGCTATAGGAAATTTTTTTCCTATTAATTATAATATGGTTGCAGGGAACCATCCTGTATCAGTTAGCTATTGCTGCCTAACAACCATGTCCAAACTCAAAGACTTCAGACGATTGGCATGGGGTTTTGCTCACACATCTAGGGTAGCAGGGCACTTCTGCTGCCCTGGGAGAGGCTCAGCTGCTCTCTCCTGGGCTTGCTCCAGCACTTGTGCTCCCCTGGTGCTTGGGCCAAATGTGCTGGCTGATCTAAAACGGGGCTAGCATAGTCCGACAATCAGCCAGAGCAGTAAGAGTAAACGGGCCTTGTTTCTCATCATTGAACAAGTTGGCCTGGATGTGTTTCCATCACGGCTGTGCAACGTTCAGACAGACAGAAACAGAAGGTGAGAGAAAGAAGTATTTAAAGCCTCTTGAGAACCTGCGCTTAGAAATGGCACATCATGGCTTCCAGCACATTCTGTGGGCACAAGAAGTCACAAGCCAGCCTACAGTCAGTCCTACATTCAGAGGTTAAGAAAGAGTCTCTAGGTATTGACAAGATGAGTTCCCAAGTCACATACAGGGTACAGGAAAGGTAGTAATTACCGCTATTTCGGCATCAACCTTCCATCCCTCCCTCTCTCGGGCTCTTAAAAACTGAATTAATAAGCAGAGTTCACTTGATAAAAATAAAATCCAATACAACCGGACAGTGCTCAGGGGTTATTTCAAAGAATCTGATGAACTATACTTGCTCCAAACGCACCGTGCACCAAACACCAGCTTGTGTCTTGGGCTCCCCTACCCCTCACACTCCCTCCCACACACCCTAAAGGTCCATGTGGAGGTCACCTCTCAGGGTGGACTCTTTCTGAAGGTGCCTGCCCCTAAGCCCTTCCATGACGCACTGCTTCTTGTTCGCCTCAATCTGCTGGTGGGACCTGTTTCCACATAATAGACTTAACTTCCTGTAGCCACTATAGCAACTACTATGTCTGGTTTTTAGTCAATAAAAATTTAATTGCTGCGAAAGTTGCTTCAGGAAGAGATAGAGGAAAACATTTTCGCTTCGTCTCCTGCCCCCTTCTCAGGGGCAGAAAGGCAAAATGGTGCTTGTGGAATCTGGAAGAAGAACACTTCCCTTTTTTTTTTTGTCCTTTCATTAGCAGATGCCATAATGACCAGAAATTTATAGCCCTGTGTTTCATAACCAAGTGGAAAAGCCCAAATGTCTGCAGGCCACAAAGGTTTACTGCATTCACAGGAACATTTCCTCAAGGATCCCGGAACTGAAACCTAGTTATCTGGCAGAAATCCAAGAAGCCCAAACCCTGTTAGAGTAAATTAGCATTTAGGTATTCAACTTGGCTTTGGGATGAGTCTTTCTGTAATGATGAGTTTTCTAGGTTACTGTTTCATTACACAAGGCCCTCCTTAGGAGAGCCCAAGGGAGAATTCTCTCTCTGATCTCAGAATGGGGAACAACTGGGCTGCTTCTTAGCACTTGGAATGGCTCTGGAAAATCTACAGGATCTTTTGGTGTGAATTTTAGATATTAACTTCACACCTGATTTTGCCTTATCTTTTCTAGTTCTGTATACTCTGTATTCTGCCTTTCTTGCTCAGTGATTCTCATGTTTATTTTTTTTTTTCTTATTTAAGATACTTTTTAAATTTTTTTCCTAAGTAGGCTCCACCCCAGCATGGAGCCCAACACAGGGATTGAACTCACAACCCTGAGATCAAGACCTGAGCTGAGATCAAGGGTCAGATGCTTAGCTGACTGGGCTCCCCAAGGGCCCCTATTTAAGATACTTACTAAGCAGATTTAATTGTCTTTTAGAGCCTAAGAATCTAAAGAAGCAAACCAATAAATAAACACCAATTTCTCAAGAAAGCTATAGTTTGGGGCGCCTGGGTGGCTCAGTGGATTAAGCCTCTGCCTTCAGCTCAGGTCATGATCTCAGGGTCCTAGGATCGAGCCCCACATCGGGCTTTCTGCTCAGCGGGAGCCTGCTTCCCCCACTCTCTCTGCCTGCCTCTCTGCCTGCTTGGGATCTCTCTCTCTCTGTCAAATAAATAAATAAAATCTTTAAAAATAAATAAATAAATAAATGAATGAATGAATAAATAAATAAATAAATAAATAAATTGTTTACCTCTTTGGGCACTTGGAAGCATCAGAACTTGCTGATCAACACTTGGAATGCTTTATAAAAGTTAACCAGCGGTGTAATTTCCAGGAAACTGTTCAGGATATCAGCTGTTTTCAGAAATCAGGTATTTCTTCCTCTGGGGGAGGGGGAAATCAGTGAATTCTTCATCTTCAAGATTTCTTTTTTCTTTCTTATTTTTTTTTTAACTTATTTTCTAGAGTAATATCCTTCTCTGGTAGGAAAAAAAAGTTTCTTTTTTTTTTAAGGCTTTTTATTAAATTTATTTACTTGACAGAGAGGTTGAGATCACAAGTAGGCAGAGAGGCAGGCAGAGAGGGGGGCAGGAAGCAGGTTCCCCACTGAGCAGAGAGCCCAATGTGGGGCTCGATCCCAGGACCCTGGGATCATGACTTGAGCCGAAGGCAGAGGCTTTAACCCCCTGAGCCACCCAGGAGCCCCTGGTACCAAGTTTCTTAGAGGAAAATACATGTGGCTCAACCACCTAGCTGTTCTCAAAAACTTTTGGCTCCTGCAACCTACAACGTACAAAGATACTGGTCCTACAGAATCGTTTCAGGGATACTGCTGGATACTGTGCTGCTTAATTGTATGTTATCAGGAACGTGTCTCATGCGAACACTGTGACCAGTTCCTACCAACGTGTAAACTGCACTAGAAATGATTTGCAACAGCTAACCACGTGGCAGCATTCTACAGAACGGAGCTGATCCTGATGGATATTCCCAGATATCAGACTTCAAATCTCCAAGTTACCAAACTTTCTGCAGAACTCCTTTGAAGTCCTAATGCACGTCTTGTGTTTCTACAGAAGTTATTAGAACTTGGCCCAACTTCTAAACGGCCTCCTCCTCCACCACCACCTCCGCCACCCCTACCCGCACTGGAGAGCTGACTTCTGTCCTGCGGGGAGTGCACGTCCTTAATCTTCAGACACCTAAAGGACTGTTCACCTGTTCCCCATTGTAGGATTGCTTTTTCCTTCGTATTTCTCTTTGCCATTATATTTCTTTTTCACTGTTACTGTCCTGCCTGATGCTTATAACCTCCAGAGCCACTCTGCTTTCCCTGTCTGCCGCTCCCGTTCATAGAGGTTCACATTGTCTTTTCTTTTCCAGCTCCTTTTCCTGCTGCTTCTCTCGTGCTCCCTGGCTTTGGGCTGAGCAGAGCGTCCATTTGGTCCCAGGCTGACCCTACAGAGAAGGTCTCCCACCATCCCCTGAAATCACCTGGCAAAGCTGTGTGTGTGTGTGTGTGTGTGCACATGCGTGTATATGTGTGTAAGCGTGCGTGTGTGTGTGTGTACATATGTATGTGTATTCCTGGAGGGAGGACCTGCAGTTGACCCTACAGATGATCTAGACCCACAACAATCCCCAATTCCCTATGTCCCTGACTTCCTTTGGCACAGAAGCTGAGAACCTGAAAGTTTTCCATTTGCCAACTTTCTTTGTTTTGATCCATGAGCAGGAAAATGCCCTTTCTTGAATGAGAAGCAAAGTCTCACTAGGAGAAAATCCTTTGCTCCTCATTCTTTCCTCTGATTTCTGCCTGGAATGTACCGTAAAGCACAGACAGAAGCAGCCAGCAGGCACACACGAGGCTGCCAGCCTGGGGATGAAGGCCCGTATCTGAGGTAGAAGGGCAGGAAGTTGGGGCACCTGGGTGGTTCAGTTAGTGAAGTGTCTGCCTTCGACTCAGGTCATGATCCCAGCATCCTGGGACCGAGTCCCACGTCAGGCTCCCTGCTGGGAGTCTGCTTCTCCCTCTGCCTGCCTCTCTCCCTGCTTGTGCTCTCCCTCTCTCTCTGGTAAATGAATAAATAAAATCTTAAAAAAAAAAAAAAAGGAGGGCAGGAGGTGACAAAGTTTTAAGTCTCTAACAGTGTCCCCGCACCCCCACCCCAGCTCGGGAGAGTCTACCTCCAGACGTATTTTTACATGATATGAAATAAACACACACACACACACACAATTTTAAAAAGAAGAGGTAAAAATATAAATGGAAATTCTAAAATCTTCCCCCTGTTCCCTGACTGCTTTGTGTACGGACGCCTTAGAGGCAAGCATCTTACTTCGGGGGCCTCTGCTAAACAACCAAGATCGCTATTAACAGAAATCGGCAAAAGTTAAAACGGCCGTGATGAAGAAAGGGAAAAGTGCCGAGAAAAGTATACTCTGAGATAGGGTGGTAATGTTCAGTCATTTTCGTTTTATATGGAAGTGACTGGAAGGACATACATAGCACGCTAATGGCGGTAGTTTGAACATTCTGTGTGTTCCTCACTCTCCTCATCCACCATGTACTAAATTGCCACAAGAAAAACAAGGAAAAAGAAGTGTTATTTCAAATTTCCCAGTAGTTCGATACAGGCCTGCCCTCCCTCCCAAAATTTACTTCCAGGTGCCCTTGTCATGGTGCCGAGCGTCTCCGTATACCGCACGGATGTGCTCCATCGTGAGCCCCTACCTGCGAGGACAGCCCGGCAGGTGTGGTGGTGAGGCCTAGAGAAGATGATGGCTCACTGCAGGCGGGATGGGATGGGGCTGGGGGGTTGGAATAAGGAACATGAATGCTCTAGGAAGTGTCACCCTTGGTGGTGAGGCAGCTCTCCCACATATCAGGGGAGTCTGCCCGTGTCTCGTCCCACTTACCACCAAAGTGTCTCAATTCCTATCCTGTCATGGAATGATGGGCATTTCACCCTGGGATGCCTTCTGGTCCAATCCTGCCTTTTCAGAGACAGAAGTGCAAGCTCTGAAAGTGAAGGGCATGTCCAAGGTCAAAGAAGACATGTAGGCAGCACAGTGGGGCTTGGAACCCATTCAAATGCTCGCAACCACCATCGCTGAGTCCTTCCTGCAGGCTGGGCATTGCCCCAGCGGGCCATCTGCAGAGTCTCTTACCTTCACGAAAGCCCCATAAGGTAGGGGTTGTCCCCTCCATTTTACAGTTGAAGAAACAAAGGCTCAGGTAGATCTTGTGCTTTTCCAAGGCTGGAAGGAAGCAGAACCAGGAGGTGATCCCAGCTCTGTCTAGCCCTTTCTACATCAGCTGACTCAAGACAGTGTCCGCACGTGCCCCACAATTCCCCCAGAGGGGTCCTCAGCTCCTGAAGGCTCAGGAAGTCATTTCGGTGCCACGTCCCTCTCCCCTTCAGTGCAAAGAATCCTTCCTGAACAAGCCTGTTGTCTCAGCAGCTGTGGTGATATTTGATTTGATTAACACCCTGGGACCTATCACCAGACGTAAAGATGATGCCTAATTAATTGCTTACATTAAAGAGCTGGCACTTCTTACATTCGATTCACACTCTGGCTTCAATCATGTTTTCGTTTCAGCAATAATATTTACACGATTAGCAAATAGTCGATTCATACTCCGGCGTGGACCTAAGCTGGGGGTGGGACTTCCCTAAGCAGATGTCCTGGACAGGTGTAGAGAAATGGGCTTTTTTTTTTTTTTCTTCACAGCAAGAGCCATGAGCAAGCTCTTTCGCTTGTTTTTCAATAAAAAATCATGCTCAGATCCATAAATATTCATTGAGCACTGACCTAGTCTGTGTCAGTCATTCCATTTCCAAGGCCCCATGGGGGCCAAAGAAGGGCACTCACTAAGAAGTCACATTAGATCTAACTTTGTTTTCTTCCCTGTCTTTTTTTTTTTTTTTTTTCCAGTCCAAGATGTAGATGCATTGAGTAAGAAAACAGACTCGACATTAAACGCATGAAGTTTCGATAGGCATTTGCTGAGGTCTCCCAAGATCTAATCACGCAGGAGGCAGGGCAGTTTGGGATGTGCAATGACTCCCAGGATGTGAACGGGGGCCAAACTGAACTGAGGTGACACGCACCAGACTGTCCTATGCCGTGTCTTGAATCAGAACGTGAAGAACGACACAGAAAGGCAAGACTCTACCTTCTGACAGCAGGAAGTAGGAAGGGATATGGCAACATGGATGCCTTCGGATGACAAAGTGCTTGACAGTGGGCCGAATCCTAACATCGTGAACTTGAGCAGGAAGAAACGCCACAGAACCATGAGCAGCAGCACCACACAGGGGAGATGCGGCTTGGTGGAAAAGGCTTGACCAAGATCAGCCCCAAGCTTGACTCAAGGCAACGGTGTGATGTGTGCCACACGTCACTAATGCAGCCATCTGTCCTCAGCCGTGAAGCAGCTACCTGGGATCTACGTTACTGAGAAGGGATGTGGACATACTGAAGTGTATTTCAGAGGAGAGGCTCCGGGATGGGGACACCTCAAAAACAGACTAAAAAACAGGTAAATCTTTGAAGAAAGAGATGGTTAGTCTGGAGAAGAGCATACGAGGTTTATAGGAGAGCGACTGTAAGGGCAGCACGTGGAAGACAGAGGGGACCCGTGGGCTACAGGTCCTATGGGGTTCTACTCCAGATAGCCACAGTACCTCCAACAGGAAAGACTTTTTGAGAGCACACCTGGCTCTGCCCATCAGTTTCCGGTTCACACACCTACAGAGTTCTCCCAAAAAACTGCACTCAAACAGTAAGACTTTCTTCTTAGTGACACCAACTACTTTCTTTAGGAGAGTTAGTGTTGTGTAAATACATGGTGCTGGTTCTTTCTCTTTTCGGAGAGAACTTATTTTATGGAAGTTGGACACACATCGATCTGTGATTCCCTGGGCCCCCGTTGGGAGTTTTATGTTTTAGATACATTTTTCAGGAGATGACGGAGAGGAGAATTCTATCTGGCATTCTTTACACAGACCAACACAAACACCTTATTACGCTGAATAGAAGACACCAGTGGTTTTAAGATGATTCACTATTATCTGCCATTAAGGAAGAGGAGAAGATGCCACCAATTCAATTATACCCCAGTCTCCTTCATATCTGACTGTTCTGGGTCACTTTTCAACTCCAAATTGGCATGTTGTTCCCATTTTCCACATATCATTTGTGTCTGTGCCATCAAGAGCATCAAGAATGCAGTATTTCTTTAAAAAACGTTCCACTATTTTTTCCTAGAATTTTCTTCCGAACAAGTAACACTCAATCTGAAGGTTTGATGTTCTTACTTTTCTGATCTAAGCAGCAGATGTAGGTTTTCAGAGAACAATAAGGATTAGATTCTTTCTTCAAATAGTCCTTAAATTGTCTGCCGACTGAAACTCCAAGGGACATTGTCCAGTAATGCCACCACGAATAACAAAATCTGTTCTGCATAGAAAATGACAACAAAAATCCCAAATGGCACCTGGCCAACAGATGCTTGGGATATTAGAATGTGAAGTCTGGGTATTATAGCGTAAAATACAGTGATTCAATCTGCCTGTGCCCTTCTGGCCTCGGTTATATCTTTTATCTGCTCTAGGGTAGCTGAGTGATAACCTCTCCTAGTTCTTCTTTATGCCACTTAAGAGTCTCCTCAAAAGCTCTCCTGGGCTGTCCGTATCTCTCCTTTATGCCCAACTTTTCTACTTTGGAAGTCTTCCTAATCATTTCAGCTAGCTTTCCTAGCTGGTGGAAGACCAAAGCAGAAATGGGAGGGTCAACCCAGATTTTGCCTCACAAAAGAAGGCATGCTTCATCTTTTTTTTTTAGATTTTTTTTTTAAATTTATTTGTTAGAAAGAGAGAGCAGAAGCAGGGAGAACTGCAGGCAGAACAGGCAGAGGGAGAAGCAGGCTTCCCACTGAGCAAGGAGCCTGATGTGGGATTTGATCCCAGGATGCTGGGATCACGACCTGAGCCAAAGGCAGAGGCTCAACTGACTGAGCTACCCAGGCATCCCCATCTCTGTCGTTATGAAGGAGAGCTCTGTGACTTGACGTACAGAGGAAGTTCTTAGCTCTGGCTGTGAAGCAAAATACTTTGTGAAGATTTTTTTAACTGTAGATTCCAGTGGACTATCATCCCAAGACCCACGGACTCAGACTCTCAGGGATGGGGATAGCATTGAGGGAAAGCAGGCACTTGTATTTTTAAAGGAGTTCCATGGGTGGTTGTGTTATGTCACAGAGGCTGTAACCCTTTAGGAGGAGGACGACACTGGGCATTTTCCAGTTCACACAGGGACAATTCTCCTGACACACACAAACGCAAACGTGCAACTCTGAGTGTGCTGCAGAAAACAATTCCTGTGAGCGGGCCCCAGTTTTATCCAAGCCATCACGGTCACACCGTTCTGTACTCAACGTGATTAAACCAAGGGATAGGAAGGATATGGCCACGACCGGGCATGGGATGGGCATGGCAAGAGCATGGCAGGAAACAACGGACGAGATTTTCTTTCTCCAGCTTTCCAACCGTCCCAGATGCTCGCTGGTCTGAGGCTACAGGGGAGCTGGCCCCACCCTCCACTCTCTGGCCACAACTTTGCAGGACCATTTCAGGAGCAAAACGATTTGGACACGATGCTGGTTCCGCGATTTGGGGATCGTCTGTAGCCTTAGAGTGGAAGGCTGTGCTAATGGGGGTCTGTCCTCAGAAAATGTGCAAATCCGTGCACCAGAGGACTCGGAAGAGGTTTCAGTGGGTAAGGGAGAGTCCTGATTTGCTCTCCTTAATCACATCCTTTTTAGCCAGTATTCTTCAGAATTTTAGGTGAGCATTAAGGACCCCATCCCCCATCTTGCCTAGGGTAAGTAAATCACTGTTGATTCTTACTCTGAGCTCTATGGCCTTTAAATGGTGCCAGTTTCCTTTAATCCTACAGTTTTAATTTCCGGTCTTTAAATTCTGCAGTGTCAGAATGCGGTTTCCACACCAAAGTCCAGATCCCCTCTCACCTCTTAGATCTGGGGACCTCTTGGTTATATCCAAGAAAGAGTCTGAGACTCGGTGTCTCCTGTGAATTTCTTTTCTTTCTGGGCCTAAAGCAAGGGCTAAAAGCAAGAATGCAAGAGGCGCCAACCATTACTGATCAGTGCTGACGGCTGGAATATACATTCACACTGTCCTTAATGCTTATGCTTTTGCTACCATGTACTGAACACACTTTATTACCCCATTTACTCCTCACCACAACCTATGAAGTAGGCTGCACTGTCCACCCCTATGACAGAAACAGAGTCAGGTTAAGCAACACCCCAATGCCACGCAACAAAGAGGGGCCAAAGTCAGATCCTACTCCAAAGCCGAAGGTCTCTCAGACATTGGTTGTGTTGGAAAGGCAGTGAGGAAAAAATAATATGGAACTGATGGATGGGTAGATGGATAGATCAAAAATAGGTCATAAATACCTAAATACACACAGACGTATGAATATAATCGAGTCTATCATATGAGCTAGGGGGTCATTATGCGGCGACTTGTGCTGTTTTACATGTTTGAAAAGGTTTGAAAAAAAAAAAAAGTTGGGGTGGCAGTGAGGGGATCAAAGCCACGTCAACCCAATCTGTCTTGTGTCTCTCTAATTCTGTTTTAGAATTTTACATTTCGTTTGACAAGTGTGTACTGAAGCCCCATGATGTCCCAGGCGCCAACACACCTGGACCAGGCCTGGGAGGCTACACTCACGGTAGGTGCTGTGAGGACACAAGACGGAGCCCTTCCGGGTTCACACGCAGCAGCTGACGCTTAACCCCACTTGCGATCCGAAGCTGGTTCTGATAAAGGGCTGTGGTCCGGGTGGGAAGTGCCGGAGGAACCCAAGGACGGAGAGGTCTGGAAAGGAGCCTGGGAACAGAAGCAATTAGAGTTATACCTTGGAAGAAACAGGGAAGGAGTCAAGAGGTCTGAAATGGGTTTAGTCAAATCACTTCTGACCCCAAACATGTGGGTTCTCCCTGCACCCCGTCCACACAAACACACCAACCAAGTCTCTAGAACCACCTGTGTATCCTGCAAGTCCTGGCGCTTTGGACACTATCTGGAGTTAGTCAGAAGCTACAGGCTAAGGGCTCAGTCTCCCCTTGCTTCAGAGGCCAGCGGAAGGTGGTGTGTTCTTTGTTACCACACCGGTGGCACTTGTGAGCACCGGGGACTCATTCTAAGACTTGCGTGCTGGGCTGACGCGTTCACGTCCTAGAGACTCCTTCAGACTATCTGTGTCTTGGACAGCACTGAGCCATTTCTCTTCTGGGGGCTGGCAGTCTCCTTGAGCCCCACAGGAAAGTGATGTACCTACTGCTTTCTCCCAGGGGCTCGACACAAAGCCTCTTTCCAGAGAAGAGAGAGGCTATCCCTGTCCAAGGGCTTTCTCCTTCTCCACTATCTTCCTTCCCTCCTCCTCACCTCCCCACCGACAGCTCAGATCTCCTGCCCTGCCCCCTGGCTCGAGACCTCTCCCTACCTCCCTACCGGAATACCTGCAAAGCTTCACATCCTACCAGAGGCTAGAAGCTTAGCTCCAGCCCATCTTATAATTACTATGTCAAGTGCTTTTAGGGTCGTGGCTTTTGAAAATTAAAAGCCCTTTTCCGCCCTATTTTTTTTTTTTTTTTTTTTTTTTGGTAAAACTCCCTTTTTCCCTGATAGAGTAAATGATGCCTAAATGGGGCTGGGGTACGATGGGGAGGGAAGAAGGCAGAGGCAACAGGAACTGCAGAGGGGAAAAAGCAGTTAATATTTAAAAAATAACATTCTGGGGTGCCTGGGTGGCTCAGTGGGTTAAGCCTCTGCCCTCGGCTCGGGTCATGATCTCAGGGTCCTGGGATCGAGCCCTGCATCGGGCTCTCTGCTCAGCGGGGAGCCTGCTTCCCCCTCCCCCTCTGCCTGCCTCTCTGCCTGCTTCTGATCTCTGTCAAATAAATAAAATCTTTAAAAAAATAAAAAATAAATAAAAAATAACATTCTGTCAGTGCTCTTATCACCACCTTTAAATTTGGTCCATCCCTTGAGCAAAAAGGGAAAGACCTACTCCATACCCTCCTTCCTGCACTTGGGTCTCAGAAGAATTTTGCTTCCACGTGACCTGCTCTCGACTAGAGGTTGAATCCCAAGGTGACCCTAATTCCAAAAGAAGATGAATCTCACACCTAGAGAGCTGCCTCGGTCTTAGTTACTGCTGAGCCTCCGGAGGTTTTTCTCAGTAAACACAGCAGACGGAACCCCAAGCTGCTAATCACCAAAGTATACAACGATTTAGAAATGTAACGATGTATGTATGTTAATTGTATGGCTGGTGGGCCTGCTGTGTATTTTTTGAACAATTACAACACGAGACCCTTAACGTGGGGCCACGTGCTTCATGAGTTTTCTGTGCCAGTAATCACCACAGGGAATTCAGTATTTCCCCCACGGCTACCTGTCCCTGTGCACTTTGGTTCTTGTCTTGTTTCTGAAACTTCTAGTTTGCATCCCCGTGGCATGCCTTCATTGAGATCCTTTCTTCGGTTTTAGTTCTCTCTCTGGTCCGTTTGACAGTCTTCTATATCAACCATGGGGCCTGAAGGAGAAATAACTTGTCAGTTAAAAAAAAAAAAACAAAAAACTGAAGCCAAAAATGCAGATGTTTGAGGAAAATATAAAATATAACTTAATTCTTTTCTCCACCAACTGCCCACCCCAAATGAGGACCTTCGGAGTTTTATTTCTGAAACGTAACTCTGTATCAGAAATGCTCCTGGTTTCACGTCAATAAATACCCAGAGGGCCTATCTCTCACCATAAACCCATTCAGGTAAGGGTCAGAGATGTCTCTCCCCATTAAGCAGGGAGAAGTTTTCCCTGTCACAAATTAAAATCCTCCCCCGTGGCTGTAGATTTATCCGCAGATTTGCTCACAACGGTCTTCTTATTAATGGTGATTGGGAAGAATAAATCATTTCCTCCCGCTACAAAGGCTGCTCAGATTGGTTCAAAATGGCTAACCTCCTGTTGAAGTGAACCTCCCCTGGGCTGATAATGTGTCTGGGGAAAGAGTGTAAGGGGAAGGTTTGGAATGGGAGAGAACCCACATTTCTAGGATTTAAAGGAATTAAATGCAGCATGTGGCTTCATTACCTTATACAAATTCTTAAACAAAACCCAGAAGAAATATTGACCTGACGTGCATTGAGTTTTTGTTCACTTTTACCTGAAGAGTTAAGTACCAATGATTCAAGTGAGCTTTTATTATTGAGTGAAATAACACCAATTCACAAGATCATTCGGGGAGTACGTGCGTGCTCAACACCATATCCTCTCCGTTCTTCCTTCCCATCAGTGATGGAGGAAGCTTCCTTCTATTTCAAGAACACAAATTTAGGTCATATAATCAATAAATGCTAATACGATGCATATAATACATTGACTGGGCTTTGCAGTTCTGAAAACAATAAATCATCATTAGCTGAAGCAGTGATCATTTTAAATAAGATCCAGAAATATATTTATTTATTTTGGTTGTTGGCCAATCACCTCCCTTGTCTTCTTGGTACTGGGCAAGATACAAGGCAAATTTCTCTCCCAATGTCCACCCCCCAGATAATGCACATTCTTGAAAAAAAAAAAAAAAATCCCTCACTGAGCAGAGTTTCCAAAAAGCACATGCAGTCTTTTAACTCAAACAGTCAGACCTCTTGGACATTTTTTCAACTCCTCTGAAGACCTCAATAAAACAAGAAGAATCCATGTGCCTCACTCAGTCAGCCTGACTTAAAGGAGTATGAGACGAGAATCATCCACATGGAGAGTTAAACAATGCAATTTTCCCAGTATACACCCGCTGGGGGAATCAATAACCTGTTCTCAAACCAGCAAATTGGTTTCAAGTATTTGGTTCACCAGTTCCATCCAACAAGCATGAATAAGAGGCCACCTCGCTAGTGAAAGAGAAGGGGGTTAGGAGTCCTGGAAAAATGTGTTCTCATCAGAATTCCTGTGCTTCCCTACTGCACGGATGGTATTTGCAAAACTCTTTGGAAAGAACACTGGGTTTAATTTCAGGCAATCCTCTTTGATGGGATTTTAACAAAAAAGCTTTTGCGGAGCACTCCATTTCATGAAAACAGCTCACACCACGTAGCTGTTTAGATAACTCCATATTTTCTGGATTTCAGGTTTTTCTTAACATTGCAGCCAGACTATTCTTTCTAAAATAAAACTGATATTCTCTAGAAAGATTTACGAGAAGTAACTCGCCCTTCTGTGTAGCCGTGAGCTCTGGGGATCTTGGTCAGAAAACCAGGTCCTTGAAATAGCAGAATGTCTGTGTCCCTTACTCTCAGACAAGGAGGCTGTGTTTTCTTTTTTATTCCCTTCCCACCTTCTCATTCCCTGAGCACCATCGACCTTCCTCTTCAGCCATCAATATCCAGCATCACTTCCACAAACGGACTTCACTTTCTGGCTCTCTGAGGGCTTCTGTAACAATCTTTCTGCCTTTGGAAGCTCCTTTCCTTTTCTTCCTCTTAGGATAGAATGCTCATGCAGAAATTCCAGCCCAAAGTATAATCATTTCTTTTTTTTTTTTTAAGATTTTATTTATTTGGGGCGCCTGGGTAGCTCAGCGGGTTAAAGCCTCTGCCTTCGGCTCAGGTCATGATCCCAGGGTCCGGGGATCGAGCCCCACATCGGGCTCTCTGCTCAGCAGGGAGCCTGCTTCCCTTCCTCTCTCTGCCTGCCTCTCTGCCTACCTGCGATCTCTGTCAAATAAATAAATAAAATCTTCAAAAAAAAAAGATTTTATTTATTTATTTGACAGAGAGATCACAAGTAGGCAGAGAAGCAGGCAGAGAGACGGGGGGGAAGCAGGCTCCCCACTGAGAGCTCGATGTGGGGCTCGATCCCAGGACCCCGGGATCATGACCTGAGCCAAAGGCAGAGGCTTAACCCACTGAGCCATCCAGGTGTCCCCTTTTTTTTCTTTCTTTTTTTTTTTTTTAAGTGGGCTCCACACCCAACATGGGGCTTGAACTCACAACCCTGAGATTAAGAGTCGCATGCTCTGCTGACTAAGCCACCAGGTGTCCTGCCAAAGGACGACTACTTCTGTGTTCTAGAGCAAAGAAAGGTCTTTGTCCAGCAGGGTAGGTTGTGTCTTCTGATTAAGTACACGCAGTTTCAAAGATACATATGCAAAGGGAAAGGAAAGGGGACCTATCCTAGCTAGTCCTACCAAATGGCTAATGAGCAACTTACTCCCTTGAATGGTCTTCAAGGCTGCCCTCTGCTCCTGTCCCTTGCTTACCACCAGAACAGCCAACCTGACAGCACATCTCACATCTCAGAGCGTGTTTGCATCACTAGCAAGTGGAACCCTCTCCTTCATACTACCCGTGTCCCCATAGGACACAAGATGCTTAGAGACACTATGGGTTAAACAGGCCTCTGTGGGCTGCCCTAGGAGTCCTACTGACGTTAGTTATATTTTATCTGCTGATAACCTCAGACCCCTACTTGTAAAGGGATTTTAGCATCATTAATAATATTGTTCCTCATGAGCCTGGTATCTAAGAAAAACTGTGAGCTACAAACAAATGAATTATAAAACCAATCTTTGAAAAGGAGTATTAAGAAAATTGGAGGCTGCTTTTTTGAGGGAGGGGCATAGATTGTTTGCTTTTTCTTTCCTTTACCTTTTCACATATTATTCATTCATTAAATATTTGTTGATCATCCTCTTAGGGGCTGGGACTAAAACAACAGTCTGAGGCAGACGTTTCCGGTCCCTGTGGAGCTTACAGCCCCGCAGAGTAGAAGGCAACCAAATACGGAGAAAAAGGAAAGGAAAACTGTGTACCTAGACCACGCAGTAGAAAGGATGGGCATATAGTGCTCTGCTAGGATTAACTGGTCTAGTCAGAGAAGCCAAGGAGAGCCGGGTAAAGTGGCAGAAATGAAGGTTCCAGTAGAGGGAACAGTGTGTGCAAAGGCCCAGCAGCAAAGGAAGCTTGGTGGGGTGAGGGAATGAAAAGAAGGCCACCCAGAAGCATGGACAGGTTGAGGGTGGGAGCAGCAATGGACATGGGACAGCAGGTGGCCCTTACAGGATTTATGGGCCAGAGTGAAAGAAAGCCTCCGCAAGTCTTTTCCTGGAAGAGGTGACACAGTGGGCACTTCTAGAAGACCACTCTGCTCCCAGTGTAGAGAAACACGTGGCAAGAGTGGCTTCCCACAGTCCACTTAGAGAAGGTCACTGCAGGACACCTCATGAGAATGAATGACCAGAGTGGACAGAGGAGCCACAGACAGGATTTGGCCACGGGCTGGACAGGAGGGTGGAAGTTGAGGCGGCACGGAGGGATGACTGGATTTCTTACGCATCTTTTCTGAACTATTTGGTTTATCGTCGGCTCTTGTCTACTATTTTACTCCCTCTGCGCTCCTACTTCACCCTGAAGGGAAAATTCCCCACTACTTCAAAACCAACAATGCACAAAGGCCTTCAGCATGATTCTACCAAGCCCCTCAGATCTATTTTGAATACATACAATGTGTGATAATTGATTTATAGTTTTTTGGGAGGGCGTCAGTTTACAATTCTTAAACTACGTTTGGTCTCTCCTCCTTCTCCAGTTTTTCCACAGGGGATGATTTCCTTCACCGAAATGAGAAACCTGAAATTTTGATAGAGTAGCAGAAGACTTTCAGCCACAGATAATTGAAACCGACCCAAACCAACTTCAACACAAAAACGAATTTACTAGAATAGCACAAGGGTGTCTCAAGGAACTGAATGGAAAACGCAACCAAGATTATAGGCAGGCTAACTCCTTCCAGAATTTCTCTCCATGTCCTGTCTGCTCTTCTCTGTATGGTGGCTTCAGTCTTTGAGTTTGCAAGTCTAGCTTTCTCCCAACTCCAGTCTGTACGACGGCGCTGTGGCAGCCTCTGTATTTATACACTTTGGGCGGGTGTAGCCACTGACACTGACCCTCAGTCCCACAGTGTTTCAATTCCAAATCTCAAGGATGGAAATTTAGCCCGCTATAGTCAGGTGAACCAGGGCTGGGGGTGCGTGGGTGGGTGCAGGAATTCAGGGAAGAAACAGCCAGTGCCAATTCTGGGTTCCCAGAGAAGGGAGAATTGTTATGGACTTGGCAGACACCCCACGTAGAGGAGGGAAACAATAGCTCTTTTGCTTCGATAAACATGTATTAAGCACCAACTAGGTCCCAAGGTCAGTCTAGGCCCACGGATACAAAAACAAGTGTACCGAATTCCACCTTTCAGCAGCATAACACCCAGCACTGCCTGTGAACACCTTGGCCTCTACTGATCTGCGGTCAACGACCTATCGCACATACCTAAAAACTCAAGATACACTACGTAGAGCTCACACGGATGGTACTCACACCATGGAGTCACCATTTAGTGCTCACCTTGCACCATAATAACACATTTGCAGACAGGGAAGCAGACATTCAGAATTTCGTTTCCACTTGCTGACAGATGCCAACAAATGAGCAGGAAAAACCGTAAAACTTAAAATGCAGACAACGGGGGCAGCTCTATTTACCATCGTTCATCCATCTTCAGTGTACACGGAACGTATCTGTATGTTCTTCAGTAGAAAAATGCTCACTGAAGATCTACAGCATGTCCACCAAGCTACCAGAGAGGCCCCAGCAGCAGGAGTAGGCAGCACAGCTGACCCGGAGACGGAGACCTGGAAGCTGGGCACACGTACACCAGCTGTTTGATCTGGGGAGGGCCGTGCACCCGTAAAGTGAGGTTCACGCCTACCTCCCAGTGTCAGCGTCCGGGAGCGGGAACGAAAAGGAAGAAGATGGAAGGGAGACCTGGAGGCTGTAAGCTTCCCGCGTTCCCCAACGTGAGCATGGCCTAGCCTTGCAGACTTAGTTGTACATCATCTTTCCTTTTCAAACAAATCAAATCAGAATTTCAATTTCAGATTTCAAACAAATCAGAAAAAGGAGCTACCTAGCTATTATATTGTATTAATTGTCGCCTCCAAAAAGAAAAGGGAATGTGATTTCGTTCAGCTTCCTTATCCAGCACAATTTTCCTTCCGTCCTATTGCCTTACAAACCCTCTTTTTATGTTTCCTTTTTATGGCGGGCTTAAACTCAGATTAGCGGCCGCTCTAGAAAGCTTCCATCTCTTCAATTTCTCTTATCTTCGTCCTCTACCAGATTTTATTTTTGCATTTTCAGATTTTACTAAATCTCCATTCATTTGTATGAGCATCACTGTCCATTTAAAATGGTGGAGGCATGTTCGCCTTATCTAGACTACAGGCATTTTAAATCAACGGCATTATTTTTGAGTTTCCTCTTGCTGTCTCAGTATGATGCCAAATGTGCAACAATGTACAGGTGATATTAAGCTACTTTTATTTTAATAAGTAATCAAAGCATCATAAAAAATACTTCTTATTTTCGGAATTCCTTCCCTTATTATTTGAAATCTGCATTCCCAATGGTGGGGATATTGACCCAGACAGATGAAACTGGTTCTCAGGGGACAAAAAAAGTCTTGGATATCACAGTGGGTGTGGCCCGCAACCCCTCAATCCTATAGGACTTCATAGCTACACAGCATACCTGTAGTATTAAAATGTCATGGTGGGAGGAAGTAATTAGGTAAAAAAAAATGTCTAAAAAGACATTTTAGTAAGAAAATAATGAAAATGAGTTTTTTAAAGTTGAGGAATATGCTTTAGAACTAACCTATACTTGCATAGTATAGTAGAGTTTACAGAAGAGTTAAATACAGACTTCCATTTGATCTCCACAAACACCAGGTGAATTAAACGGTATTAACTTCTTTTCCAGACATATTAATTGATCATCAGAAACTACTTCCTAACTGTGTGACTTCGGTGCCATCAGACTCTATGCCAAGCTGGGGATTTCCTTTCTCCCTCTCCCTCCTCTGTCCCTTCCCCCATTCGCATGTGCACTCTCGTGTGTGTGTGTGTGTGTGTGTGTGTGTATGTATATACATATATATAATCTTAAAAAGATTATATAAAAAGATTTTATATATATATATATATATATAAAATCTTAAAAAAAGAGATCAGTTAAGTGTATAAAGGTAAGGGTTTAGGGGGTAGAAAAAAATTTTATGTTACATGTGGTCCCTAAATTCAAACTGCTTACAGACTAATAAAAAAGGAATACCATGTCCACAGATAATAGGAGACAAGACCAGGGGTTCTCAAAAGTCATTCTCTAATAAGACCGACTAACAATCTTTTATCAAATTCAGAGAGAGAATTTAAAGTTCTTTGCCTTTACATTTTCCCCTGAATCTTAAATAACTGCTTCTGCTTGTTCTCAGTTAGACTATAAAAAGATAACATAGGAACAAATGAATGGACAGCAAATAAATATTTGAGGCAAAATTCAGGTACTGAGTAGCTGAAAGTACTTACACTTCGTGAGATAGGTAGTCACACTCGTGTTTTTTTCATGACTTCCAAATACTCTGACAGCTAAATGGTGCTGAACTAGATTTAATTCCAGGGTGGGTCCTGCATCTGATTTTTCTTTAAAAACCATCAACTGCCATGTTGCAGAAGCCCCTTATGGTACCAGTGGGTTTCAGAATGAATGAATGAATGAATGAATACAATGAAGCAAGTGTTAAGTATCTGAAGAAGAATAAGGAAGACAAGTGACATGAGAATTGAGAGAGAGAGAGGCCAGGCTGAGCTAGTGAGGCAGACGAGCTTGCTGTTCACTAAACAATTGCTCCTTTTTTCCCCTGGGCACATAAGTTAGATATTTCCCAGCATGCCTCGCATTTAAGGGTAGAAATATCATTGATTCACTTCCAAGAGAATGTGGGAGGAGGACAGAAAACCACTCCTAGACTGGACCATAAAACTCTGCAGTGGAGGGGAGTGGATTCTGAAGACCCGGAGGTGGGCAGAGCTATGAGAGAGAAGAAGCCTGAGGCCTTGAAACATTGTCTGAGGCACAACTGTCCAACTAGGAACACTGCATTGTACTGTTAATGAGCAAGAAAAAGTATACTATGTTAAGTCTCTGGCATTGAGGAGCTGTTACATTTGTTATCTACCCTGCCTGAAACCATCCAAGTGCTCAGAACCAACCATGACACATTGTTTCAGAATAAAACCTTTTTCAGATAAGCTGAGTCACAAAATCCCTGATACTGCCATTAATCGGTTTTGCCTCTAGAAACCACAGTACTACCTTTATTAGGACAAAGGTAGGTATATGAATAATACTCCTAAGATCACATCTGAACTAAGATACGTGATACGTGAAACAAAGATACGTGAGATACGTAAGATACGTAAGATAGGTGAAACAAAAACCTTCCCATGAACCAAATGGGCTTACAAAGGTCTCCATTTCGGTATGCCTTTTACTACCACAAGGGTCACACTTGTTTTCACCCTAGGCAGGAGATAAACATTAGCCTCCGAAAATATGGCAAGGACATAAATTCACCTGTGGAAAAATATGGATGGTGGAAGCCCAGCAGACCTGCGGACCTGAGGTCTTCGTCTTGGATCCCACCATGTCCCATCCCATGCCATCCCGTGTCCAGTTAATGTTTACTGAGCACCCCCTGTGTGTTTAGAGCCTGTGCTTGCCACTGGAGATAGAAAAGTGGAGGGGGCAGCCACTGTATTCAAGAAACAGCCTGTTCAAGAGCCAAGTGCACACATCTATAGTGTAAAATAGATATTTCTAGTCTATCCAAACAGGACACAGTGGGGACACTGAAGAGTAAGTGCTCGCCTCTCCCTGGGATGATTTCACACAGGCAGCGATCCTTACATCCCCCAGATCTACCCATGAAGGAACGGCTTTTTGACTTTTCTCCAGTTACATAAATGAACAGCTTTTACTGAAAGTAGCCGATTATCCAGATGTGAAAATAGAGTAAAAATGTGGAGATCCCCTTATCAAGAATGTGAGAACATACCACCTATTTACATACATTCACAGTCAACATCTGCTAATGCTATGTAATATTAGAAAAATTAAGAAGTCATGCAATATTAAATTTGAAAGAATATAAATTTACCTCCCCTACCCCACCCCCACTCCCATAGTCAATTAAGGTCTTGGGGGAAATCCTTTGAAACTATGCAAATCCCTTTCTTCCTCTAGCTTTGCCTACTGTTCTAGTACCTGCTGGTGGTTCATCTGGAACAGTGATCCCTGTGGGGGTTACCTGTGGGGGTGGGGATTCTCTTGTCCTTCATTCTTTGCACATTTATTGGAGTTCTACTGCAAACGAGAGCTGTCACTTCTCCACATATGGTCCATCCTCATTATTCACAGATTATGAATCTGAGAATTCACCTTCAGGCTACAATTTATACTCACGGCACTTTCTTGGTCCCTTGTGGACAGGGGCAGAGCCGTGACAAACCTGAAAGGCACACTCCCCTGCTGAGGTCCAGCAAGGCAACACTCTGCCTCCTCATGTCAGCTTTCCTGCCGTAAACAGGTGTCCTTTGCTTTATCGATTTAGTGCCACACTTTTCACATTTTTGTGCTTTTGGTTGGTGATTTCCCTGTTTAAAATGTCCCTCCAGCATAGTGTTGACATGCTGTGCAGTGTCCTAAACTGTGAGGGTACGATGTGCCTTACAGAGAAAACGTGTGTGTGAATTCCGGCAGGAGTTATAGTGCTGTTGGCTGTGAGCTCAGTGTTAATGAATCAACAAACTAAAGAGAGTCTTTAAACAGAAATTAAAATAAAAGCAGGTTATGTGTGGATTAACTGATAAAAAGGTTTGGACCCAAGGCTTGCAGGAACCCAAACCTATATTTCCTGTAAGAGCAATGGCTCAGTAATTCCAGTTCATAGGCTGCTTTTATGGAATATAACTACTGAGAATAATGAGAATTGACTGTGTCTATTTGATTAATTGCTTATTCATGTCACTCTTAACTCATGGATATTATTTTTTGGGTTATAATCTAATATTATCCTCATCTATTTTGGTGCTCAAATTTGGTCACTGGGATAGTAACTTTATAGTGGAAAAGTGCATTGACCATCCTGACCAGGTGGCCAGTACCAGCATCACCAACAACAATACACACTGACATGACGCGTGCTTTGACCCGATGCACTGAGAAGGATGAGGAACCATTCCTGTGCTGTTCTTGATGGGGTGCGTGACTTCTGTCCAGTCATAAGATTCCAGACAGGCTTGAAAGGAGCAGAGTGGAGTAAACGACATTAATCTGTATTCGTTGGGGCCGTCAAGCTTACAAAAGTCAAGGAAAGACTGAGGAAACTGTTGCAGAGTACAGGAGATCAGAGAGAAATGGCAGCTAAATGCAATATGGAATCCAGCTCCTGTCCTAGCGAAGGGACGGGAGTTGGAAATTTCCAAGTGAAGTTCAAATGGCGTCTTTAGTTCATAGCGCTATACCAGTGTTAATTTCCTGGTTATGATAACTATATTACAGTATATAAAATGTTAATAATAAGGCATACCAGGACAGGGACATATAGAAATTCTCTGTACTATTCTTGCAATTTTTCTGTAAATCTAAAAGCAATTCAAAATTGTGACCACCGAATGGTCTGACATAGCCCTGGTTGCAGAAGTTGTGGGAAAGGGGAGGCAACACCATTGTAAATACTATGGATGTTGGGAAGTGTTCATTCTTCCAGGCTTTTCTAAATCCAAAACCTTTGGGGAACAGCGAATAAATAAACGTCTTCTACTTTAAGTTATTGTAGAAGCTTTGGCTGTGCCCAGGCAGGGGACTTTCCTTTCAGCTGTTGACTTTGGACAAACCATAAACTCAGTTTTCTCATCCATAAAAGGAAGAGGCTGAAATGAATCATCTTACTTTCTATCTCATATATGTTACAGCACAACATCTACTGTTCTAAATTAACCTTGTTATTAGCACTTGAAATCAGGTAGTGCAAAAATACCCTTTAGGATGCTTATTTATTCTTTCTTAATAATAGGTAGTAGTGCTGACATTTCATAAGAAATCCAAGAATCAAATGACAGTAGTTTTTAGGAATTCTGCAGCACTGCCCCCTGAAGCTCATTTAAGAAAATAGATACTTGACGGGCTCACAAACAATATAAATACATCTAAAGAATCAGGACTGTGCAGCCCTTTAAAATGTGTAAGTCTCTCACCATTATGAGGAAAAGCAGATTTATAAAATTTGCACATGTATAATGACTTCAGATAACATTTTCCACACAAACATTTTTAAATGGAGATGAGGTAGAACTCCTAATTATACTCTGGTACAGTATTATTTCAGAGGACATAAATCACTGATAGAAGAAAAATGCACCTTCTATACTGATAAAATACCACAGAACAGCCGAATTTCATATGCATTGAATCCACCCTCTACGATGAAGGAATCATAATTCTGTCAGATGTTGCTAAGTCGGCTGGGAACTTCAACTTCTGCCCGTTTCATGGTTAATACCATTGTGGAAATACCAGGAGAGCGAAACGAGAGAGAAAGCCAGGAGTCTGGTATCCATGGTGCTGGTCACTCTGCCAGAGGGACCGAAGGAGTGAGTGGAGAGGTTGAACGTGAATCCTCTGCGGGTTAAGGAAATGAGCTCCTTTCTTCCTTTCCTCACCTGATAAATTCATCAGTTGGTTCAGAACAGTGAGAAATGAGGAAAATGACAAGAAGGGAGTTCAGTTCACTGCACTCTGTATGGGTAATACAAATACCCCATTTTATAGAAGGCAAAATGGTACTCGGTTAAGAAATTAAAATGTATTTTGAACCATCATTAATACACATTTAATTACTTTTTGAAAGAAAACGCACCAGGTTTTTACAAGTCGATCCTTTGATCACTCATATATTCTTTTTTATTTTAAGAGAAAGAGAGCACAGGTGAGCAGGGGAGGGGAGAGGAGAGGGGTAGAGGGAGAGAGAGAGACGACCTTAAGCAGGCTCCACACTCAGTACAGAGCCTGATGTGGAGCTTGATCTCACCACCCTGAGATCATGACCTAAGTCAAAATCAAGAGCTGGATGCTTTGGGGCGCCTGGATGGCTCAGCGGGTTAAGCCTCTGCCTTCGGCTCAGTCATGATCCCAAGGGCCTGGGATCCTCCCTGCTCAGCGGGGAGCCTGCTTCCCCCCACCCCCCCATCTGCCTCTCTGCCTAATTGTGATCTCTGTCAAATAAATAAATAAAATCTTTAAAAAAAAAAAAAGTTGGATGCTTAACCGACTGACCCAGGCACCTCAATCAATTCAATGTAAATAATGAGCTCTAATATCAACAAAGCAGAACAGTAACCAGAATAGCATCACTATCATGCTATTAATTAGCACTAATATCACAGCATTAATATCACACCATTAATATCCTGGGCTGCCATCAGCTTGTTTTCTTCCTCATTTACCTGGTCAAGCAATTTCATTCTCTGGGCCCTATTTCCTCATCTTTAACATGAGAACAATGTAAATCATGCTGCATAGAGCTGTTGTGTAGATTAAATGAAATAAAATACACAAAATGTTTAGCGCAGTACCTAGCACGTAGTAAGGACTCCATAAACACAGACTACGATGAAGACATCAAAGAAACACCGTGGAGTAGGAAGTGTTTACCCTGCGTGGTAGGATTGAGGGTGATTATCTTTTCCTTTATCAGTATTCTTTGTTTTGCTAGATTTCCTAAAATGGACACGTATTCTATAATCAAGAAACAGGTTGTTTTAAAAAACGAAGTAAGAACTGTAAATTTGCATCTATATTCCTTTACGTCCTTCTTTCTTTTCCATAACTGGTTATCTAGTGATTTCTGACCTGGGAAGAAAGGAGGGGTATGGACAGCTCAGATTCACTTGATCCAAGTTACGCTGGGCTCGCAAGGAGTCTTTGAGAACGGAAATGAAAAATGATCCGAGCACAGGGGAAGGTGGGGAACATAGGAGGGAGACCTCCAGGTAGTGGCAGAACTTGAAGAGAGAGAGACACAGGAGAGGAAGAACTGAGAGAAGAGGCATGGCTGAAACTCTCACAGACCAGGGAGGTTGCCAACAAAGCGTGAGAAGAAAGGACCAGATATTGAGTGCGGAGCGTGACGTCAGGAGCTCGCCATGGCAATTTTTTAAATCGATTCAACATCTGAAAAAGAACCTATAATTGGAGTTTACTGTGGTGAATGGCTCTTGCCACGCCACTCGGTCACCGTTCTCAATGGTTCTTTTCCAGTCCTGCCCACAAGTTCATCATTATCTCTACCTCAATCAGAAAAGTTGTGAAGAGACTTCTGACAGCAATAAGGATCCACACAACCAACAGATTCGATAAGAGGCTTTCTGTTCCCACTTCCTACTCTTAATTAAAGAGCTACTATTCTTGGTGTTACCTATACAACGGCAAAACTCACACTCCATGTAAAGAATGGCCAACAACCTCACATAAGCCCCCAGGGGACACTACACAGCAACCTCCACAACGCCTTCCTCTCTTAGATGGTGAACGTCTTAAACAAAATATGATGCTACCTACCTATCTACTGCTCATCACTGGAGTGTATGCTCGGGGGGGGGGCACTAAGGTATTTATTCCTATGCAACCACACGTCATACCGCCACTCAATCTTCTTGAGGAGTCAGTTACCACCATGGTGAAAGGTACATCCTGTGGCCATGGGAGAAAGTCAGATTGGCAGAATTGCTGGGGATGGGCTCCATGGCTTGGTTTCATTTACTCCAGGAACCAGATGGCTGTGCATCCAGTCAGGGGAGAGTCGGGGGAGATAGATGTGAGGGATGAGATATGTGGAGGGCCGCGAACAAAACCACAAACGCAATTTAGTTCCACCGACTTCTATTTTCATGAATGGCTACAGACTATTTACCGGTAAATTACGAAGTGAATCACTAAGGGTTATTCAATGTGTTATTAGTAAACTACACTTAGTGTATCACCAGAGTTTACTAAGGATTTATTCTATATCCTCCTACCATGGCTTTGTGCCCAGCAACGCCTGCCAATGTTCAAAAGCTCCCACTGGGGAGGCCCCACATAGAAACTGAATTCCTGTAAATTTTTAGAAAGGATATTTAGGGAGGAGCCTCCCCACTATAGATCTGAGTTGGTCAGGGTTTTAATTACTGTTAATTTTCCTTTTTTAATGATTAATTGCTCTTAGTTTAGCATCTTCATTATGAATTGAGTTGGTTGTGGACTGCTCAGTAAACAACTAGACTGTGAGAGTTTACTTTAGTCCAGACCCAGTGCTAAGACAATTATAGGCTCACTTATTGCCTTTAATACCCCTTTGAGGCAGGAATATTCTTGTCCTCACTTTACAATGAGGAACCTCAAGAACTTACACAGAGGGGCTAGAAAACTTGCCTGAGGTCACACTGCATATTTAGAAATTTGAAGTCAATGATCTTTACTTTAGATTGAGGGTCAGCTAACCTTTTCCCAGAAAGGGCCAGATGGTAAATATTTTAGGCTTCATCAGCCATTTTCTACTCCACGGTGCTACTGGAGCCTGAAAGCAGCCATGGATGCTAAGTCAACAAAGAGGCATGGCTGTGTCCCAATAAAACTTTATTTACAAAAATGGGCATCACGCACAATTTGGTTTATGGGCTGTAGTTAACGGACTCTGGCTTTAGAACCCTCGCTGTCAACCTCTGTGTCATTAACATTTACCCTCTTAACTTCTAGTGGGGCACGTATGCAGATTAGGAGACCAAAACATTCTAACAGCTCTATGGGACATGAAGGCATCGCAATTCAGGTACTTATCACCTGTGTCCTTACCGACAAAGATGTAAAATATATGTCTGTACAGCAGTATACTCATTATTTTTGTTTTTTAATTTGCAACATAGGATCAAAGTGAGAATAAAGTTGATTATTTAAACTCAAATTGCAATACTCTACAATGTAAAATCTATACATAAGCTTGTCAATTGATTTTAAAGTACGTATACAGTCCACATATTTGGGGCGCCATTGCTTTATATAATGTAGTTGGACTACATGAAGTAGGGCGGCCAAGGGATCTTTGATGTTACCTAGGATGGCTATAGTCCAAAAAACTTTTTTTTTTTTTAAAGATTTTATCTATTAGACAGAGATCACAAGTAGGCAGAGAGGCAGGCAGAGAGAGTGGGGGAAGCAGGTTCCCTGCTGAGCAGAGAGCCTGATGAGGGGCTCGATCCCAGGACCCTGAGACCATGACCCGAGCCAAAGGCAGAGGCTTAACCCACTGAGCACCCAGGCGCACCCAAAAAACTTTCAAGAGGGTCCCACTCTATAGGACCAAGGGAAGCTTCTGAGGCCCCATTATGTCTGGAAAGAGATCTCAAATGGCAGCAGTAAGGAATGAAGACATTTTATCATTTTTAGCAACAGTCTCACACAATGGTTCCTGTTATAAACTGAACTGTGTTTCTCCAAAATTCATATGTTGAAGCCTAAACTCCCCATGTGACTGCATTTGGAGACAGAACCTGTATGCACTACATCAAAAACTAATGATGTACTATATGGTGACTAACATAACATTGAAAAAAAAAAAAAAAAGAACCTTTACACATTAAATAAGGTTACATGAGGTCATAATGGTGGGGTCCTGATATGACAGGCCTGGTGTGCTTATAAGAAGAGGAAGAGTCACCAGAGCTGTTCTCTCTCTCTTTCTCAGTGCACACACACAGAAGAGACCATGTGAGGACACGGCAAGAAGACAGCCATCTGCAACCAGAAAGAAGGACCTTACCAGAAACCACCCCTACTGGCCAAGGACTTCCAGCCTCCAGAACTGTGAGAAAATAAATGTGTGTGGTTTAAGCCAGTCTGGGGTATTTTGTTATGGCAGCCTGAACTGACTCATACAGTTCCCAATGGTAGAAGTTAAAACATTTTATGAACTTCAACAAGACATTAGCTGTATATTCACTATCTCTTGATTGAGATTATAAATACATATATACCCACAAATAAATGGATATGATGACTTCAGTAATATCCTTATGTTACTATTCATAACAGTATGTAAATATCTTTGGGGGAAATATGTTTTGTCTTGTTTTGTTTTTAACATGTCAAACACTTTACAACAGTAACTCCCTGTTGGCCACCGTGGCATCCTTGGTCTTCCAGAAGAAAATCATCTATTTATAGTCCCTTTTAAGTCTGGCTAAATTTGCACTACCCTTCGTTTGGTCCCTTTCCTCCAGCTGCCCCATGACAGAGGGTGTGGCACACATGGAATAAAATATACCAGATACAGTTTAAGAAAATGATTTAATTGCAAGAATCCAATAGCCAGGACAGTTTTAAGGCCAGGGAAGGGTCATGGCAGCAGTGGGACTGAATGCTGACCTTCTGCCCTGTAACTAATCACACATCAGTCTTATTTGCCTAAGACTAAAAGCTTAGTGGGAAGAACCAACATCTTCAACTTAAAATTCTTTTTTATCCTAGGGCACCTGGGTGGCTCAGTCATTACGCATCTGCCTTCAGCTTGGGTCATGATCCTGGGGTCCTGGATCGAGTCGGACATCAGGCACCTGCTCAGCGGGAAGCCTGCTTCTCCCTCTCCCACTCCCCCTGCTTGTGTTCCCTCTCTTGCTGTGTCTCTCTGCCAAATAAATAAATAAAATCTTTAAAAATAAATAAGTATTAAAAAATAAAATTCTTTCTATATCTCTTATGAAATTTATCATTATAAGGACATAACTGATATTGTTGAAAAAGGGGTCTAGACGGGGGGTTTCAACCCTGGCTCATCATCTAAGACTATGGGCACCTAACCCCACTCAGAACATCTCTGAGGGGTAGACTCTGAGAAATCATGACGTCACTACACTCCCCGCACCCCGCTACCAGCGATCTGGTCCAGCTATCTTGACCGCATTTCTCAGATTTGCATTTGACCACTGTACCCAGTGAATATAACCAATGGCCTCCATTAATGGCCACCAAAACCCTTGCCCTTTGTCTTGTGACTCTGTAGCACCCTGCCACTCTGAGATCACCCAAGTGTCACTTTTTGACCAACAGAATTTTAGCAAATTTGATGTAAGCAGAGGCTTGGAAAAGTGTTTGCTTACATGTTTCATCCCCTTCTTCCCTCAGTCTCTGCCACTGCAAGGAGGACATCCTAGGCTAGTCTGCTGGCATGATAAGAGAGGCACATGGAATGAAGCCAAGTCATTCCAGACAATGCTAGGGTTGACCATCTAGGTCACCCAGTGATCTGCAGACTTTGGAGAAATAACAAATGGCTATTATTTTAAGCCCCCTAAGGACCAGGCTGGTATGTTCTACAACACGGCCAACTGATACAATTGTGGTGCACAGTGACCAGGGGGACGGAGCATCTAAACAGAAGGCTAATACTGATAGTGCCAGAGACCCTGGCAGAACTTTTCAATTTACATTCTACAGGATGGTAGTGAAAAGAAAAGGGGGTTTTTCCAAGGTCAGATGTCTGAGAAATGCTAGGTAAAAGTTCAGCTTAGCTGGTTTCTTTGCTGCAGAAGCCTTTAACATGAGGCATGGAAAATCTTGTAAGCAGCGTTTCCAAACTTATTTGAGCATGGAAACTTCTCTGTCCCTCACCCCCACGCTGAGCATCACACAAAATGACTATCCCGTAAAACATATTTTAGACATTTAAGGCAACTTGGTCTTCATCTTGCTTCCATGATGTTCCAGAGGGGAGAACAGCACTTAAAGCATGAGAGTTACACAGACAGACTTCACAGAGACTCCATGAAGTCAAGCAAAGACTTGTCAACTTTAAGGGTCATTCGAAGACGGACTCGCCTGCCTTGGAAAGCAAGTCATCCAAAGAGAGAGAAACATGAGGTTTTGAGACTTTTTTGTGTGTGACAGCTAGTTACTTCCATTGATATTCTTATTCAATAACATGATGAAAAACTGAGATTACTTCTTTCTGTGTAAATTAGTATAATGGTAAATTTTATGTGTCGACTAGGCTGGTTATGGTACCCAGTTGTTTGGTCAAACACTAGCCTAAACATTGCTATGAAGGTATTTTGCAGATGTGATTGATATTCACAATCAGCAGACTTTAAGTAAAGCAGATGTGTCTCCGCCCTGTGGTCTCAGCCAGTCAGAGTCCTTGTCTGTCTCTCTCTCTCTCTCTCTCTCTCAACTTACACACTCAGACACACGTGTGCACACACACACTCTTGGTCTGTTTCTCTGTAAATACAAGTAGATATCAAACATCCTTTGTATTTTATCACTATCCTAGATTAAAAATATCCCCAAGACCTGCTCTTGCTGCATCCTAATACTTGTCCTGGGCAGATCAAAATGCTACATTTCCCATTTGTTCCTCTGAGGACTCTTCTGGGCAGTCAGCTGAGAGGAGAGCTTAGTTGCATTATGCAGTGATAGTCTGGAGGTGACATTTCTAAAATTCTTTTTAAGAGGGGCTGATTTTATGAGTCACCTTGAGTGGCATAGTAATTTTGTAGCTGTGTAATGTCTGTGAGGAACTCACAGTCCCTTCTGAGCCATAGTGACCCAACTTGGCAGGGTCCCAGCCCCTATTTATGGCCTGAAATATGGGGGAAGAGGTCACAGGAGGTGGTTCTCTCTTGTGGAATTGAGACAGACAGATGATAACACTACAGGGTCAGGGTTAACGTGAAGTTTGATTTACTGAATCACCTTCTCTGAGTGATTTCCTGGGAGCGTGAATGAATGACTACAAATCCTGTGTTGATATCCAATACTTAATCATTTAGGAAAAAAACAAAACAAACCAAAACACAAAAACCAAGTAAACAAAAACAAAAAGAGACTGGAGAAGGCTGGTAAGAAAGACGACTTTACAATAAGAGAAATAAGTAAGGAAAAGACCATGTACAGTCCAGTGGCTGTGGGAATTCAGAGCTGGAACTAGCAACTTCCTAGGTCAGATGCCCTATTCATGTACTTGTCCAAAGACTTCTCGCACTGTAGCAATGGCCATCCAGGACGAGTTCCTTGAGGACAGATTCTTGTACCCAACATTCTTTCATTTCCTGTACCTGGGTCAATGCCTGGTACATAGCAGGAACTTAGAGAATGTTCGCTGAATGAAAGCACTAGTAGAGACATACAAAGCACTTAGCATCCTCGTAGCTCAAGTACCTAGTCAGCATTCTTTCTAGACTCTGACCATTGAACTTAGCAAGCCCATGACCCAGCGCCCAAGAGTATTTCTTTCTTTTTTTTTTTTTAAAGATTTTATTTATTTATTTGACAGAGAGAGATCACAAGCAGGCAGAGAGGCAGGCAGAGAGGCAGGCAGAGAGGCAGACAGAGAGAGAGAGGAGGAAGCAGGCTCCCTGCTGAGCAGAGAGCCCGATGCGGGACTCGATCCCAGGACTCCGAGATCATGACCTGAGCCAAAGGCAGCGGCTTAACCCACTGAGCCACCCAGGCGCCCCGAGTATTTCTTTCTATACTTGTCCTGACATATACGTGCAGCTTTTGAGTTCTTAACTCATCTTTAAGACTGGGGTCTTCTAATTACGTATGTGTATCTAGTATTTCACTAAGGCCGCCATCAAGAAGCACCGTGGGAGTGGGGGTGGGGACGGGGAATGTTTAAACAATAGAAACACATTTCCTCACCGTCCTGGTGGCTAGGAAGCTGACCGAGATCAAAGTGTCAATGGGGTAGATTTCTACTGAGGCTTCTTTTTGGCTTGTCTGTCTTCCCTGGGCCTTCACATGGTCTTTCTTCCATGCCTGCCTGTGCTCTAATTTCCCTTTTTAACTATGACACCAATCATATTGGATTAGGGCCCAGCCCAATGACCTCATTTAACTTAATTACCTTTTTAAAGGTCCTATCCCTAAATATAGTAATGTTCTGAGATACTGGGCGTCAAGACTTCAACATACAAATGGGGGGGGGGGACACAAATGTATATATGTACACACACATAACATACATACGTAATACACATCCACATATTTTCATTATTTTAATGTCAAGAAGGGAAGGTCTTCACATCTATCTTTAGATCATCTCTCTCACTGTAAACCCTCCCCACTATGTATGAAGGGAGGCGAACTAAGGCTATGCTTTATCTCTGCTCTAACTGGTAATTAAATCACCTTCAGACTAATTCATCGATTTCTTTTTCATTTATCTCAAGTTTTTATTTCTCCTTTCAGAATTCTTGAAAGCTGAAAGACACAGGAACACAAGAGACTAGCTGTGGCCCACTGAGAGGTCACTAGAACCTAAGCTCCTTTGAGAACACACTGTTGTGTCTGTGTGTTGCCAGCATAGAACACACTCCTGGGCATGAAGTAGATGTTCGAAAAATACATGGTTAAAATGATGAATACAGGAAAAAGAACCTCATGCTCGGTTCCTGTTTTCAAGTTCCAGAATCACATTTCCCCCTAAGCAATACTCCCTTTATGCTGACTCATGTTGAGCCCATTGTACCCTTACTTTTTTAAAACCACATTTATGTATAACGACTCATTTCCTGGAGTTTAACAGACTCATGTTGGCAGCTGTCTACATTAAAATACAAGCTAAAGTCTTCAGAATTTAACTTACACATAAACAAAAACCAAATGGCATCAACCCACAAGACAGTCAGTGTTGTCCATTTAGACACCAACCCCACTGCAGCAGACAAAAGCAGCCATGTGTGGTGTCCTCTTGACTTTCCATCGCTGAGGCAGTGTATTCAAGGGGCACATGCCTGCTGGGGTCAGCTTGACTCACAACCTTGCCTTTGCCTTGGCCCAAGTGGCATCATCAAGAGGAAAAGGGGGACACTTAGCTAATCTGCAGGGTCCTCCTTGTCTAACACTAGCCAGGCATTCAACCGATGGGCCAGTAATCCATCGATAAAAATACCCTGTGGCTAAAAATAGAACATCTAACATTCTGTATCTAGGACTGGACCTGTCAATGGCTTTTTGACTTGGACCCCTAAATGAATGACTCTGATCTGTCTTCTGGCTGGAGACCGAGACTCAATGCATTCTAGTTCCTTTTATGACCTGGTTATGCATGTAGGATGGGATGAGGAAATCAGTAATAGCCACTAGAACACAAAGACTAATCAGCAAGGTTCCTCCCTGTTAATTCAGAATGGAATGGTCACAGAGACAGAAAACTAGACTCTATAATCTCCATATTGAGACTGAAGGGTGCTGACTGGTAGATGTGTGGATGGGCCACGGCTGAGCTCCTTGAGAAATGTCATCATCCTCTCTCAAACCACTGGTAACCTAATGACTCTGCTCTGCCACTGAACACTCACGGCAAGTCCTGGAACGCTGCCGCCCAGCACTCGCTAATACTGTCACATGGCTCCACATCACTACATGGGGTTCAAAGTAGGATACGATAAACACTGCACCAGGAGTCAGAAAGGCTCAAATTCAAAAACTAAGCTCTATAGTGACCACATTTTTTTTATTAATTTTATTTTTTATAAACATATAATATATTTTTATCCCCAGGGGTACAGGTCTGTGAATCACCAGGTTTACACACTTCACAGCACTCACCAAGTGACCACATTTTTTAAGCAACATACCAAGCTTGCCTTTGCAGTCTATTTATGAAATCAGAATACCAGCACCTAACACCTAAGTGTTGTAAGGATCCAATAAGATAAGGAATCATTCTATCATTCAGTCAACGAGTATTTAGTTGGGGCATACTAGGTACCAGGCCTCATTGTAGGACCTTAGGATATTCCTATAAACAAACCCTGGTGAGCTTGTATTTTAACGGGGAGGGAGGTAGACATAAAACTAATGCTCACATACACGGGTAGGACAAGGAGAGACAACTAGTAATACAGCTTAGAGGCTCTGATTTCAGATAAGGTGGTCAGGTGGAGCTTCTCCAATGAGAGGACATATGCACAAAGCTCAGAACCAGGTATAGGACTGAGACATGCACATAGCAGAGGGTACAGCAAGTGCAAGAGCCCTGAGGCAGGGATAAGCTTGGTGTGTTGGAAGCGGCACACAGAGGCCACTGTAGGTGAAGCAGAATGAGCAAGGAGGAAATGGTAGAAGATAAGGTCAAGAAGGTGGCCCATATATCAGGTAGGGCCTTGTATCCAGTGAAAGAACATTTGGATATCATTCTCTCAGAGGAAGCAGATTTGAGCAGGATGGTGATATGAGTATGTCTGTGTTCTAAGGACCACCCTGGCTGCTGTGTTCAAAGAGACCAGTAGATGAGACTGGAATCAGGGAGACCATGGCAGGGAAATATGGCAGTGTGTAGGCGAAGAAGAGCAAAGACCTGGGCTAGAGTGACAGGGGTAGAGGATATGTTTTTCAGGTGGAGCCACTGGGATTGGCTAATAGGTATGACGTGGATATGAGACAAAGTGTGTGGTATGCGGTATTATTCAGGCACGCTGATTGGGAAGTGCTACAGGGAAGTCTCCTCAACAGGAAGAGAGTAAGATTACATCCAGGCATAGACTCTCAGATCAGGGCAGAATGCCTCATAACCAAGATCTGCAGCATCACCTTACCAAGACAATCCAGTATCACTGCCAGCAAAATGAGCTCAGACTTTGGAACTTCTAAATATGGCTAACGAAGGGATGTGTCAGTCAAATGGGGGTTTCTCAAAATGAAATCATATATAAAAAGAGAATTAGAGAGTCAGAAGCTACCTGTGTCTTCATAAACATTGTCCAGACAATGGGGAGCCTTTGCCAAAGGATGTAAATTATTATGTTCCCATTGGCCAACAGATGTACTGTAGGGATTGATACAAGGAACTGTGGCCAACTGACTTGGAGTATCCTGAACTTTTGGCCAGATTAACCTCATTGTGGTGATGAATGTTGATTGCTTGGTAAGTATGACAGGCAGTAAGAAGGGAAATTTGGCTATTGAGTTCAGGAAATGGCTGCTAACTGGAGAGAAGGCATTAAGACAAACGGCAGACAATTCAGGAAATTATTGTTCCTTGGTCCCAGTGAAAGAATTGTGGTTAGATGTAAGTCCTCTCTTCTACTTAACCCCCGATTTGTACTAGCACCTTTAAATTAAAGGGTAATAAGACTTGTCATGCACAGACATGCTTGAATAAGAAAGCACTGTGATAAATTTCTTTGAACCATGGTACAAGATTGGTATGAAAGAAAGAGAGCCTGATGGATTGTTTTCAATGACTGAAATAGCAACACTAAATTTTGTTAGCTCTTGCATAATTCAGTTTAAAAGAAAGTGTTCCTCAAAAATGGCATGCCACTGACTGATCCTGGAACATACTTTTTAGAAGGATTTATTAAGATATGGGATCAGGTTTTGGAGAACAAACCATCCATCCCTATCAAAATACCAATGACACTTTTTACAGACCTAGAACAAAGATTCCTAAACTTGGTATAGAACCACAAAAGATCTGAAATAGCCAAAGCAATCTTGAGAAAGAGAAACAAATCTGGAGGTACTATGCTCCCAGATTTCAAATTATATCACCAAGCTATGGTAATCAAAACTGTATGGTACTGGCACAAAAACAGACACATAGATCAATGGAACAGAATAAAGAGACCAGGGATAAACTCATACTCATACAGTCAATTAATGTACGACATAGGAGGCAAGAATGTACAATGAGGAAAAGACACTCTCTTCATCAAATGGTGTTGGGACAACTGGAAAGCTACATACAAAAGAATAAAACAGGACCACCTTCTTAGATCATGTATAAAAATAAACTCAGAAAGAATTAAAGACTTAAATGTAAGATCTGAAATAATAAAACTCCTAAAGGAAAATATATTGATATGCTCTTTGACATAGGTCTTGGCAATATTTTTTTGACTCCCTCCCCTCAGGCAAGGACAAGCAAATATAAATGAATGGGACTATATCAAACTAAAAAACATTTGCATAGTAAAGGAAACCATCAATGAAATGAAAAGGCAACCTACTGATTGGGAAAAGATATTTGTAAATGACCGACCTGATAAGGGGTTAACATCCAAAATAATAGAGAACTCATACAACTCAATATAAAGAAGAAAAAAATCCAATTAAAAGCTAGGCAGAGGACCTTAATAGACAATTTTTTCCAAATAAGACATACAGATGGTCAACAGTCACATGAAAAGATCCTCAACATTGCCAATCATCAGGGAAATGAAAATCAAAACCATAATGAGATAACACCTCTATGGGTCAGAATGGCTAGTATCAAAAAGACAAGAAATACCACGCATCGGAGAGAAGGGAGTCCTCGTGCACTGTTGGTGGGAATGTAAATTGGTGCAGCCCCTGTGGAGAACAGTATAGAGCTTCCTTAGAATAGTTAAAAATACAATTACACTATGATCCAGCAACCGCACTTCTAGGCATTTATCTAAAGAAAACAAAGACACCGATTCGTAACGATACATGCACCCTCATGTTCACTGCAGCGTTATTCACAACAGCCTCGATGTGGAAGTAACCTACATGTCCATCGATAGACGGATGGATACATAAGGGGTGTACATATATAACAGAATACTACTCAGCCATGAAAAAGAATGGACTCAACCATTTGTGACAACATAGAAAGACCTGGAGGGTAATATGCTAACTGACTTTAAGTCAGACACAGGAAGACGGATACCATATGATTGCACTTATGTGTGGAATCTAAAGAGCAAAACAAATGAACAAACGAAACAAAATGGAAACAGACTCATGGGTACAGAGAACAAACTGATGGACGCTAGAGGGGAGGTGGCTGGACAAAGAAGGTGAAGGGGATTGAGACGTACCATCTTCCAGTCATAAAACTAAAGATGCCATGGGGACGTAAGGTAGAGTACAGGGAAGACAGTCAATGATAATGTAAAACTTTGGTATGGTGACAGACGATCATTAGATGTATGATAGTCATTTCATAATATATAAATATTGAATTTACGTTGTGTACCTGAAACGAACATAATTCCGTATGTCAATCATACGTCAGTGAAAAGCCGTTGCACATAAGTGGGTATTTCATATGACTGAATGCAACCTGTGTACACACCAATATTTAAAATATATTGACAAAAATAATTCTAAAATAGAGTACTGTACACTCTTTCTCTTAAACAGAATACACTGAAGATCCTTCATCCTTCTTAATGAATTAGACTCATTACTAAGAACATTAGTAAGCATGACGCCCCCAGGAGCCACTGACCACAGAGTGACATGCTCCTGAACTATGGTCTCTCTTAAACTAAAATGCTGAAATAGTTTTTTTTTTTTTTTTTTTTTTTTGATCACTCCCTATCAAAGGGCTTAACTTATATGCTTTGCCTGGCTGCTGCTGGTGTATTAAACTGTAGTGGGTGTATGGATTGAACATTGTCCCTGTACAATTCATATGTTGAAATCCTAACCACCAATGGACTGATATGTGGAAGTGGGGCCTTTGGGAGATAATGAGGTTTAGATACGGACAAGAGGATGGGCTCTCGTGATGGAATTAGTGTTGTTATAAGACAAGACGCTGGAGAGCTCATGCTCACTCTGCTTTCTCTCTCCTTTCCTCTCTCACCCCTCACACGCGCACACAGAGGACTGAGAAGATAGGAGGTTGCAAGCCAGGAAGAGGGCTCTTAGCAGGAACCAAGTCAACCAGCCTTGATCTTGGACTTCCCAGGCTCCAGAACCATGAGAAACAAACGTCTGTTGTGTAAGCCAACCAGTCAATGGCATTTTGTCACAGCGGCCAAGTTGACTGTGCCACGGGGAGAACCACATTTCCACTTCGGGTTCATTGCTTCCAATCTGCCAGGAACTGCTTGATCAATTTTTGCTTAAAATAAAAGTTTGAATGTGATCCATGGGTGCTATTTCATTTACTTTGACTGCTCAGGTGTCTTCATTATCTACTTTCAAATTCCCAGTTAAATTTTGGCACTTGGAAGTTCAGTATTTACATTTGTTTCCAAGGCTGCTAATAGCTGAAAATTGGTTTACAAAATTAAAAACAGGCCATGATTTGGCGTGTTTTGTTTTTTAATTTAAGGAAAGAAGGGGAAAAAAAGTGTCTAATTGTCCCTCATGCCTGAGTTAGGGGAGATTTTTAAAGCTCTTAAATTCAAAGAGATGAGAAGTCCTCTGAGAAACCATGATGAGCTTCTTTCTGCATTTCAGCTTTTCTGGTATAAATGGTTGAAAGATTTGGCAGGGATGAGGGTAGGGTGGGAAGGGTGGAGGGAATAGAAAATGTGTATGCTAGCATTTATTTTGTCTCCAAAGATAGAGTTAAGATGATATTTTTAGATGTTTCGGAGTTGGGGTGTCTTGGGGGGCCAGGGAGGACTGTTGCTAATGAAACGTCTGAAATAGTAAAAGTGACCAGCAAGCAGCTCATGGCAAACATATTATTACTGTGGTCACAGGACAGGAGAAGCATAAACTGCAAAACACTATTATTTTCAGAGGAAGTAATGTGACTTCTGACCAGTTTTCACATCTGTGCTGAGTAGTGGGAGCTAGAAGCTTGCAGGGGGTCCCCTGAGCTGTTTTTTTCTAAGATGCTTAGCAGATGGCTTACCCATGTAGGGCCAGGACACTCAACAGAATGGGGTCAAGAGGGGCGCCTGGGTGGCTCAGTGGGTTAAAGCCTTTGCCTTCAGCTCAGGTCATGATCCCAGAGTCCTGGGATCGAGCCCTACATCGGGCTCTCTGCTCAGCGGGGAGCCTGCTTCTCCCCGCCTCTGCCTGCCTCTCTGCCTCCTTGTGATCTCATTCTCTCTCTCAAATAAATAAATAAAATCTTAAAAAAAAAAAAAAAAAACAATGGGGTCAAGAAAAACCTGATGAGGAACCTTCTTAGGAGATGAATTTTTTAAGATTATCAGTTGCTAATAAGACCTTGAAGGGGAAAGAAGATGTACTTTGCAAGATGTACTTGTTACTTCGCGTGCGTTTTGTGCCACGCACGCAGGATGAGGGCTCCAGGATGTAAGAGAGGAAAGGACATGCGGCTTAGTTAGAAAGCAAATAGACCATTTACTTATTTCATCTTGCACCTTTGGAGCAGAGCCAAAAGCGTCACGTGGGTAATACGTACGACGAACGCAAACATTCTGTGGGCCAGGTGCCAGAACTTGAGGAGTGGCGATTGAAAAATGAAAAAAAAAAAAAAAAAAAGGCAAGAAAGAAAAGGATGGGATTCTCTCTTGTCTGTCTGAGGAGCACAAGGTCCCACGCGGAAGTGCAGAGAGGTGTGTACTCTGTCCTTCAGCAAACTGCATTACCTGGCCAGGCGTAGTAGCTCAGACACACTAGGGCAGCTAACAGATGTGTGTGCAAGAAACAGCTACATTTGTGAGACAGTTGGCTAAGCAGGTTTGCCTGATTTATCCCAACACCCTCTTAAGACACTGCATTATTCTTCCTAATTGATAGATGTGGAAGGCAAAACTCATCAAGTTAAATTCTTTACCCAAGAATCAAAGAGAGTTTTCTGAGATCTAACTCCACGGTGAATGGTCCCCGCTCGTCCTCTATGAAGACAACATCTACTGAACAGAGAGGCATGGTGATGCCCAGCGCTGGGAACCAGCGTGGCCTGGACACAGAGTAAAAACAGCAACAGAATAACAACCCACCTCCAGGTCACTGGTTTCACACCATTCCTTCTATTTACTACCTTATTTCAGATATCTCCGTCCATCCAGGACAGGGACATCCTCCCTTGGAACATCTGATCATATGTCCATCGTGAACCATCACTGCAAAATATGCATGTATTTGCTCAAAAGCTTTCTGCCTATCACCCACCGCTCAGCTTTTAACCAGCTCTCTGATGGTAGCATCTGAAATGTCAGAGCTTGTTTGCAGCGAATGACAGGGTAATTTCCAGGGATGCTCAAGTTTACCAACCAGCAAGACCAAATGGATAAAGTGAGATTGAAAAATGCCATCACATCAAGCAGTTTTAAAGGTTTTTCAACATTTAAAGGTTTTTTTAAAGTACTGACAAGAATCACCAAGTTTCTCATATATGACATGAGCTTGAGTGGAAATTAATTTCAAAAGCCACTTTCCCATGAAGATTTTGAACAGGATTTTGTTTTCCAGAATTTCTTACTTCAGTTCTTTGATCTCATCTGCCACCTGCAGTGTTTTCGATTCTATTTTACCACACGTCCCAGAGAGTCTGACTTAACCTCGACCAAAAGGTCATGAGGATTCCAGGGGTTTCTGCTTTCCCTGAGTTACTTGGCCTTCTCGTGTCAATCATTAAGGCTGACAGATAGCACAAGGTCATCTGTCATTGCTTCTCCTAGAGATGTCTTTTGTTCCTTGTCAAAATTATACCTTCCTTGAAAATAAGGACTGTGTAGTCTGCACTTCATAGTAGAGCAAAACTCTGTAGGCAGATACACTAACTGCACTGGCTTTTTTAAAGATACTGGGAATTATGAACGTGGTGGGAATTTAGAGGGAACGCAGTGATTAGAACGGTTGAGAAGCCAAATAGAGCAAAGCACAAGTCAGCAAGAGTAGGCAGTCTCTACTCTCTTTGGGGTCCAGGAGACAATGAGCGAAGTTGTGTTACCACAGCCCAGAAGCCAGGAGCTTCCAGGAGGAGCTAGAACCACGTAGGAGGCGCAGCCATAGTCAGAGACACCATAAGAAGCAAAAAGACAGGTAAGAAGACCTGACTCTTCACTATTCTTGCTCCCCTATTTTTCACCAGAGCCTCTTTTTGGTCACACCTCCTTGGAAGCCAAAGAGTGAGAGAGCCTGTAACAGTGATAGAAATAAGGGCAAAGGCAGAAGGGCTGGGTCAGACAGTAAACAAGCAGTTTGCAGAAACAGTGATCCACAAATTCCTCTTGGTAGATACAGAAATCAATTAAGTCATATGTAATCACTGTATATTATAATCCATTTTCCCTTTTAAAATGATGAATATTAAAAGACCAGAGTATGAGAGACTGTTTAAGCAATGGGTAGAATAGGATTTGCTTCCAGTGATGGTAGACCAGTCCTCCTCCTGACATTAATTAAGGCATACAGACACTCATACACACATATCATTTATGCTGGAGAACCAGTACAGGAGATTAAAGGTCCATGATTTGGGTTTTTCCTCTGGGGGCATTTACCAATTCAGGAAGAGGTAGCCAAAAGTCTATGCAGCACTTTTGGCAGTCTCGTGGGCATAAAGTCATAATTGTTGGTTTGGGACTTGGTAAGAGAGCCTAGGTCACCTCAACAGGGTGAACCAGAGAGGTCTGGGTCTTGCAGTAACTTTCAGTTCAGCTATGAATCATCCTTATCCCTAAACTGGATTAAAGGGATTCCAGATGTAAAAGCTGCCAGACACAGAGTAGAAGGAAACATAAATCTTCCTTGCAGAACAAAATATCCTAGACACCAAATTATTTCCACAAATGATTTTTCAGTACAATTTCTAAAACATAACAGAATAATTGCAAGACCAGATAACAGCAAGACTCAGCAGAACAAACAGACAACAGAAGTAGACCAACGGTGGTTTGAGAAACAGGAAGCTTCTCAGGCATGCACTTTCAAATAACCGTGGTTGCTAAATGTTGATATTTATGGAAACCGTGTGATGGACACTTATAGGTTCATACACTTTTCCTTGTACTTTAGTCTGTACTGTGAATTTTTCGTAGTAAAAATTATAAAGACTGTGAACCAATGCAAAAAGGATCTTAGTTGCCTCTTTGGTCACCACCACAGCAAAAACACACTAAATACCACCGTCTGGGGAACATTACATCATCTCTGTGACATTCATCCAAGTTGGTATGTCATGAACAGCAATGAAACAGAGCAAACATAAAAACAAAACTGCTTACCCTTCCAAGCAAATCAAAGATGAAGTTGTGAATTCAGCAAAGAGGAGAAATTATTTTTAAAGGATATATCAGATTGAAAAATAACTAAGAGTGTGTGGGTGGCTCTGTTGGTTAAGTGTCTGGCTTCACCTGAGGTCATGCTCCCAGGGTCCTGGTATCTGGTCCACTTCAGGTTTCCTACTCACTGGGGAGCCTGCTTCTCCCTCTGCCTCTGCCCCTCATACCCACTTGTGCTCTCTCTCAAATAAATAAATAAAATCATCTATTAAAAAAAATTACCATTCTAACCTAAAAAAAAATAACTAAGTAGAAATTCTAGACTTGAAAAATAAAATAACCAAAATTAAGAGCTCAGTGATCAGTTTAGAACAACCAGTACAGAGCTGAAGAGACTTCATGAACTAGAACTCATGTACAAGGTTGAAGCACGCAGAGACAAAAGTTGAAAAAGACTTTTTAAAGATGTTAAGAGGATAGAAAAATAGAAGTTGGGGTGCCTGGGTGGTTCAGTCAGTTAAATGTACAGCTCTTGATTTTAGCTCAGGTCATGAACTCAGGGTCGTGAAATCAAGTCCCACCTGGGGCCCCATGCTGAGCACAGAGCCTCCATAAGAGTCTCTCCCTTCCTCTGCCCCACCGACCCACTCACACGCACTCTCAAAAAAAAAAAAGTAGTAGTGTCTGAGAATTCTCCAAAATGATGAGAAAGAACCAACTGCATGATCAAGAAGTCCCCTGAATGCCAAGAAGGATAAATGAAGACATTTTCATGTAGAGAAATCTCAGTAAAACTGCAGAAAACCAAACAGAAAGGGAAAAAAAATTTAAGGCAGCTGGAGTAATAAAAAAAAAAAAATGAAAACAAAAAGTTGTTTTTGAAGAACCAATGAGACCAACAGCCATCTTCTCAAACATAAAAATGAAAGCCAAATGTCAATGGAATGATTTATTCCAAGTTGCCTTTTGGGGGAAGGAAGGAGGGCCCTGGGAGGTGACAGGAGGGGGACTTCTGGGCTGCTGTCACTCTTGTACTTGACCTGGGCGTGCTTGCAGGGATATTCGCTCTGTGATAAAGCATCATGCTATGTAATTCCATGTCGTCAGCATTTTCCCGCATGTTCTCTAGTAGGTCACAATCCCTTTCAAGGGAAGATTGTGGTACAAAGAATTCTTTCTGATTATTAAATAGTCCTAGAATAACTGCCCTGTGCACTGGCTCTCCACATAAGCGCACTGTATTGTACAGTAAAATTTCAGGCTACAGAAGGAAGATGCCAAATATTTGAGTTTTACGAATCCCCCATATGTGACTATACCAAGCCTAACCTCCTCTTTCTCATTTGTGATGCCAAAGAAGCCTGGCTTTAATGGGCTCATACATCTGCTAATCACAAATATTCCCATCAATAATATATAAAGGATGCTTCTGAGGTATTTATCTTTAAAAGCCATTTTCCTTCACCTTATCCACTGCTTTTTATTAGTTGTCGAGATTTCAATAAATTTAATAAGCAAGGGGGAAAGACTAGGTCTTTGAAAATTAACTCATCATTAGTTGTACTATCCTAGATGACTGACTTTTCTCTATCTTATCTGTACGCCATCAACAGGAGAGGAATGGAAATGGACTGATGTCATTCATTCTAGTGACATTCTGGTGGCCAGGCTGTATCCATGCTGCTGTCACACTCCCAAGGGCTCACCATGAAAGCATGAAGAGAGCTAATTGTACATAAGTTTTAATTGAGGAGTACCTGACCATTACAGTGAGTTCTACTTCCTGAAGCATCCCAGCTGACATTGTTATAGGGTAGCATAACTGAAAAGAGAGGGACTAATTGGAGCAATTAATTAAAAAAAAACACACAATTAGCTTCCATGGTAGGGTTTTTCTTTTTTTTTTTTTTTTTTGGTCCTTAGCTCTTAGCTTCATTGCTTGAGGCCTGCGAGGATTTTATGGAGTCTTCCCACACTAGCAGTTGTCTGTGTTGATAATTAACAAGGAGAAACTAGGAAAAGAGGGGCAGAGCTCACAGTGATGGCTTTTGGCTTGTTTCCTCCATGGCAAGCCAGAACAGAGCAAAGACCAAGAGCCCAAATGAGAACACAGAGTTGGGTCTCAAGGAGAACCACCAAAGTGAGGAGATTTCATTCTCCTGACTCTCTGTCTATAAAAAAGTTAGATAACATTACATGCCTACTTCCTGAGAATATGGAGAAGACTTATTAGTGGCTACCCTGTTAGCAGGAAGAATACAGCAGCCCCTTTGCAACTGAGCATGCCCACCGCCCCCGCCCCACCCCCAGCCTGAATTTGGGGGATTTCAAGGTTTGACAGCTGATTTCTGGAATAAATGCTGATCTTTTTGGTTCCACCACTGAATGATACAGAGTCAGAACATCTCTAGAAAGACATGAAGCATCAAAAAGGGACACTCCCCTTCACCCACATCCTGCAAGGAGAGAGGAGCCAGCTCTCACCTAGAAACACACAGAGATTAAACCAGTAAGCCTGGCACACAGGGTAGACCATGGAGGTCCCTTCTGTATATTTAAAATTAAGATGTCAGACAGCAGTTGGCACCTAGTTATCTGGCCACAAAGGAAGCTGGAAGTGAATCAGTGAATTAAAAGTAAAGATTCTCATTAGTAAGAGCCTTCTCTGGAAAAGGTCACTACAGAATCTCATGTGTCAGTCTGCTAAGGACCTGCCTGGGTTTTCCTCTGCAACCTCTTCCCAGGTACTCTGCGAAGGAAGTAACATTCCACATGGGCTGGCCTCTCCCCATGACCGGTCTGTTCTAGTGAGATGGAGTCAGGACCAGAGTGACAAGGCTATGCGAAAGGTTGCTCCAGCGAGCGGGTAATATGAATGAGGCTCCCAAGAAAGCTCTTTTCCACAGCTGCTTTCATGGTCTAGTAATGTCACATCTGAAAAAGAAGATCAACTTGATGATTCTTGGTTACAAATAAACCAGTGTCTTCGCTTTGGAATTTTAGTTCAAGCCAAGGGTTGTAAATACCTTTTTTTTTGGTTACACTTTTACAGATTTATGATGACTTAGGTGTAGAGGCAAAATACTGGCCAGGTCTGTAAATGCCCACATATTTAATAGAAACATACAGTGAATAGCTAGAAAACAATGCAAAACCTGTCTAAAAAAATCACTTAGCCAAAGATTTGAAATAGGTAAGGTTTGTAATGATTATACAGAGGAAAGAGGTTTCATTTACCTTTATTCCCCTCACTTAACTCAACTCTTGGCTGTTGTAGCAATGATGGAACATTTGATATATTTCTCTTTAACCTCAAACACACTTGTATTTTCTTGGCCATCCCCTAGCTGAACGCACATGCATCGTATCTACTTGTGTTTGGTAAACACGAACCTCGCACAGCCGCTCAAGAATTTATGATGCTTCAGTGATTAATGCCAAACGCCAAAAGATTTTAATTGCTTTATATACCCAGCGCTTCAAGCTCACTCTAACAAAACCAATTAAGGCACCGGCATACCATTTGGTAGAACAGAATAAATAGATGTAACTTCAAATTACATTCATTACCAGAACGTTTTCAATCGTTAAGGATGAGGGAAACTGTGTCAGAATGGGAGTACCACGGAGGATAGTTAGAGCAAGAGGGACTGCTATACGGCCTTAGAGGTCAACCTCCTCACTCTGCCAGGACAGCAGAAGACAGGAATCCACAAGAAACAATAGCTAACAGGAAGCAAGCAACTACCACGTGTGTTTTGTTGGGCCCAAAATCAAAGGGAAAAGCTTGGAGAAGTCAGTATAGAGAAGCATTCCCAACCCCCCCACCTTTTTTCTATTGGAATTAGCCTGCACAGCTTTAGCCTGAAGCCAGCTGACCTCCCAGCACAGGCAGAAACATAATCAGAGACAGACAACAAAGCGGTGACTTTCCCCAGTTCTCAGTCCAAGAACTGACCCAAATCTCACCATTACCCAGGGAGAAGAGAATAAAAGGGAGGTAACAAAAGTAAGGATTTATCTCATTTAGGAATGGTCTTGACCTTTATAATCCACCTCTTATATGTATGAACTAGGAAACAGCAAGCTACAGTCAGCGGCTAAAAGTGAGCTTCGCCAATATTTAGGAAGGAATAATAGCTAGGAATGCTTTCAGCAGACAGTAAGAGGAAACCCATCTAACACTGACTCAATTAGAATAGAGTTTCTTCCCACCCCACCTCCCAAAAAAAAGTCTGGAGGCAGGCAATGATCAGGATGAGTCTACCAGCTCAAATATAGCAGAACCTGTGTCTCTGCTACTCTTTTCTCTTTCTCTTAGGGTCTGGTACCTCATGGTTGCGAGATGGCCACCAGAATCCAGGCATCACATCAGAATTCCAGGCTAGCAGTAAGGGAAAGGGTTTCCACTATCACTGTGCCTTCATTCAGAAAATGAAACTCCTCCCCAAGGCCACTGGCAAGGTTTTGCTTACATGTAATTGGATAAAATTGTGTCACACAGGCACTTTTGGCTGCAAGTCTATGGGAAAATGAGTATTTGGGAAGTGGGAAAGGAAATTCTTCTTCTTAGAGAAGAGGAAAGGGTGAGGCCAGGGGCAAGATAGAAACAAAAAAATCAGAGACTTTAAGTAGACTATCAGACTTTGAGGTAGGTTCACTAGAGGTGAGAAGGAAACATTCCCTTCTCTGATTTCTGACACAAGGGAAATTAGTTCAGCAAAGAGCAGAATATTTCACATCAGTGGATCCTAACAGGGTGAGCGTAAAGGTTTCCCTGCATTAACACAACCAAAAGCAGAACCCAGAAACGCCCGGAGCGTCATCAAACTTGATGGGCCTAACTATTCACAGGGTTTTTAAAATATTTTTATCAGGCTACTTAGAGTCTTCTTTAGTATATTTTATCTACCAAACAACAAATAAGATAGGGAAATAAATGTATCACGAAGACACAGCAAAAACCCTCACACTGACAATGCCTGCTATCAAAAATGCCAAAATAAATAAAAACGTGAATAAAGATGGAAAGGCAAGACCATTGAAATTTACCACTTCTAAAAGCACCTCAGTGATAGAAAGTTTAGAGATGAAATGGGAAAAGGCAGAAAAGAATAGGCAAAACTTCTCTAAAAACTAATTGGGAAGACGGTCAGGTGATGGTGGGATTCTCTGTATGCTGAAGCAGAAATGGCCTCATTTTTTTTCTAAGCCTACGTAAATCCACTTGGAGCAAAATATTTTGGCCAGGACCTTAATTACACAGCATGTTTTTCCAAACCAATGAGGTAAACATATACTGCTTAGGTTTTAATGGCTTTGACAACAAAGGGCTTCAAAGTCAAATATTTTTCACTGACACAATTAGCCAAGTTCTGAACTTCTTGCATCAACTAGACTCATCCAAGGTCTTCTGAAGTTACAGATACCTTGGCCCCCAATTCCTCAGAAATTCTGACTTAATTGATCTGGGGTAGATTTCAGACATAGGCCTGTTTTGTTTGTTTAAGCCTCCTGAGTCCAAAGTGAAGCCAGAGTTAAGAAAAATTGGATCAAAAAATAATACTCAATGGCATTAAGGGTGTAGGTAAGTCAGAGTGTACATGAACACTCATGAGTGGAAAATTAGTATCATCTGTCCAAAATACAATTTGGCAAGATGTCAGATGCCCAAACAAATTGATTCCCTTGCTAAAAACATATCCTAAAGAAATGGGCAGAGAATCAAAGGCTGATATACTGAAATGTTCAAGGCAACATTAGTTATTGATAGTATCCCATAATAGGTACAAGGAAATAGTCTGGCACATTTGTGTTAAAACTTTTTCGATGAAAAACTTCAAAGGTAAGACCCCACTAATGGGATGGATATAAAGGTAGAATAGAAGAGCATATATTATGTGTGATTATATGAAAATGTATGAAAATTATATATTATATATTAATTATATTATTAATATATATATTAATACATATCAATATATATTAACATATATAATTAATATAATTATATGATATGATTAATAATGTAATTAATTTAATTATAATTCATTTAATATTTTAAAATTTAATTATAATTAATATAATTATATATTAATATTATTAATATATTAGTATATAAATTATATAATTAATATATATTATATATATATTACATTATATGAAAAATACATTTACACACAGAAAATCCCCACAAAGTAAGTACACAAATTAACAGAGGGTCTTAACAGTCTCATGATGAGATTACATTAGTAGCACTTATTTTTTTATATTTTTCTGCATTTTTTCAAACAATCTATGGACACATGTTAATTTTACAACGTGGGGGGAAAACATTTCTTGCCAAAGCGTTTGGTTGTAGTATTTGTGGAATGCCCACTTGGTTGGAATACCCAAGTCTGACTACTGCCATATTTACTGAGTACAGGAGCTTTTAGTTTGAAGAAAAACTTTGGTCTTCACCATTAAACGATCAAATAAGTGGGCGAGGAGATACTCAAAATACTTTTAAAAAAAAAGTTTCCAGAGCTCGTGTATAAAATTAGCTCTTCTATTTTATGAAAAGTATAACTTAATCTTCAAAAATATAATTTTGGGAAGGGGAGGTGAACCATGAGAGACTATGGACTCTGAAAAACGATCTGAGAATTTTGAAGGGGTGGGGGGTGGGAGGTTGGGGGCACCAGGTGGTGGGTATTGTAGAGGGCACGGATTGCATGGAGCACTGGGTGTGGTGCAAAAATAATGAATACTGTTATGCTGAAAAAAAAAATTAAAAAAAAATATAATTTTGAAGGAATAAAACTCTATACAGTCAGTATGTATAATGAGATTAGTCCAATTTTCTATCTCGCTGTTGCCAAAGATATTAACCTCCTGGGAGAAATTTAACCATAACTGCTTCTTAATATGTCAAATATGTTTAGCTAATCCACGATCCGATAAATAACAGGAAAGCTGCTGTGGCCATTCTTTTATAAAGGTGATCTCCCAGACCTGGGCACCCTTATCTTTTTGCTTTCCTTCTTCTTCTTCTTCTTTTCTTTTAATAAAAGATTTTACTTATTTATTTGACAGACAGAATTTATTTATTTGACAGAGATCACAAGCAGGCAGAGAGGCAGGCAGAGAGAGAGGGAAGCAGGCTCCTCGCTGAGCAGAGAGCCCGATGTGGGGCTCAATCCCAGGACCCTGAGATCATGACCTGAGCCGAAGGCAGAGGCTTAACCCACTGAGCCACCCAGACGCCCCCATTTTGAGTTTTAACGTGGAACATAGTGAATGTTCAATAATTGTTCGTTATTCTAACATGGTTAATAGCCTCTCAGTGATCAAAGTCGTAGATCCCTGCCGAATTCCTAGGGTGCTGGCAGAGTTGAGATGGGGCTGGGGTAAACTGCTTACGGAGTTGAGATGAGTAACTTTTCACAGAAGACCTACGGCCTTGATTTGTTCGTTGAAACGGGAGTCTCCAGTGATCTCCAGGATCCCTTTAGCTTTCTCTGTTACAGCCCCTATGTCATCCCCAACCACTAGGATGATGACAGAGGAATGGAGATGCCTTAGGCTCCCTTCACAGAAGCGGCTGCTGAGGGCCTAGAAGGAGGGGGGCCACTAGTCTTACAAGGCAGCAAGTGGGGTCTGTTTTCCAGACTTCTCCATATCCCGTCACTTCTCCCTCCAACATGTGAGTGTGACCCTGAGGGGGTCATCCCTTGGGGTGTTGCCAGTCAGCCCTTCCCTTTGCTGTTTCAGAGTTAGTGGGAGTCCACCGGCAAGTATTTGAAAGCAGAGACAGGACCTGAGGTGGGTCCTGGGGAACAAGATCAGCACCAGACTGTAGAGCAGAGAAGAAGTTCCCACAGACCAACAGTCTGTTTTATAGGATTTCCTGAGCTCATTTCCTGCCTAGGATATGATCTACAACTCGTTGTCTTCGCCCTTAACAAATGCAGACTCTCTAATCATTACCGGGCTCCCTATTTATCTGTCTGTCTATCTATCTATCTATCTATTTATTTGTATGTTTTTGAAATATTTATTTGAGAGAGAGAGAACATGAGCAGGGCATGGGGCAGAGGCAGAGGGAGAAGCAGACTCCCCACTGAGCACGGGACCTGATGCAGGACTCGATCCCAGGACCCTCGGCCCCCGGGACCATGACCTGAGCCAAAGGCAGACGCTTAACCCGCCGAGCTACCCAAGCGCCCCTGTTACTGGCCTCTTTAGATCGGCTTGCTTCTCGCGTGCGCTCGTTCGGCTGACCCCAGTCTATATATACTAAGATCCCTCCGTGTGTCCAGTGATAACTACATGCTCCTTCCCTCTGGCATGTTCAAGTCTCATGGCTTTCACTGGAGCTCAAGTCTGGCTCTCCCAGACCCCTGAGAAGGCTCCCTGTTCTGGAAGGTTGCCAGGCAAGCAGCAGGGGTCCTCGCCGTGTAAGGCCAGCAGCTGAGGCAGCTTTGCTTCCTCCTGGGTCAGCCAGCGCGGCTCTGGCCGTCTCTCCCTGCAGCGTAGTGACTCAGACTGGACTCCTGTCCACACCCAGGAGCTGGTGCCCGTTTTCTGAAGTGGTTTCAGTGAGGGGGTGATGTAAGTCATTACCCCAAGTCATCAAAACAGCGATTAACTTTATAACCATGACATGAAGCCAGCTGTTTCCCTGGGGAAACGTGAAATTGGAAACCAGTGCCGCAGTGTGCTTGGTGCAGCCCGGAGCTTCCATGATACAAAACTGAATATTACAAATACTGCAGGTGGGAGTACCATAAAGATGTCAGTTGGAGGGGCAAGGAACTGCCTCTCCTTTTTGGGGAAAGGGTCATGAGAACAAAAAGAAATGTTAAGAAGGAAAGCAGGGATGCCTGGGTGGCTCAGTGGGTTAAAGCCTCTGCCTCCGGCTCAGGTCATGGTCCCAGGGTCCTGGGATTGAGCCCCGCATCCGGCTCTCTGCTCAGCGAGGAGCCTGCCTCCCTCTCTCTCTGCCTGCCTCTCTGCCTGCTTGTGATCTCTGTCAAATAAATAAATTCTTAAAAAAAAAAAAAAAAACTTGAAATGAACTTGGGTCACACCATCGCCATCATCATCATCATCATCACCAGACACAGAAACAACCTCACGAAAGGGGAAGGTTTTATCCCAGCTGACACATAATGACAGGTAGATCCAAGGTCAATTCCAGGCAGCCCCATGGCGGAGCTGTGTTTTGAACCACTCGCTAGAGGAGGAGGAAGGGGAGGCAGAGGAGGCAGAGGAGGAAGAGTAATCGTAGGTCCCCCACACCTGAGTGCTGATTCTCTGTCAACCTCTGTGCCGAGCAGCTGTCACACACTACCTCTGCTTGTCACAACATCCAAACACATGCGTGTTTCATCTACTCCCATTTTACACATGAGCAAACTAAGGTTCAAAGGGGTTAGATGTGGGGCACCTGGGGGGGGCTCAGTCGGTGAGGCATCCAGCTCTTGATTTCGGCTCAGGTCGTGATCTCGCAGTGCACGTGGGGCTCCGAGCTCAGCGGGGAGCAGGCTTAAGATCCTCTCACACTCCCTCTGCCCGCCCCCACTTGCAGGAGTCCTCTCTCTCTACCATGAAAAACAAATAAATAAAATACAAAAATAAAGGGGTCAGATGATTTGTCTCTGGTCCCCCAGCTAGCGAAGGCCAGCGTTAGCATTAGAAGCCAGCCAGCCAGATGCCCAGTGTCAATGGAGCCTCAAATCTTTCCGGTACGAGGAAGAGGCTCGCCGAGAGGTCTGGCCGGGGCTGGGATTCTTCAGCGAGTTCTAATTTCTAGGAGGATGAGGAATGTTTCCTTTTGCATCATGTGATGTTTCATTGTATTTGATTTGTTTCCCTGAAAAAGGCATGAACAGGGGACCACAGAGAGGGTCCTCGAACATGATAATTTATCCCTGAAAAGAGATGTCACAGCAGCACAGAGAAGAAAGTGGATGAATTACTCTTCCTCATGAACCATGAGCTTAGTCACTGGGGAGATACAGAATCAAAAAACACTAAGAATGCTCTATGCAAAACCAGAGTTGTTCCCTAGTAAGGTTATCTTTTCATAGACTCCAAGTAGAAAAAATTTTTCCCCAATGCAAACGCAATCTACAGCATGAGTTTTGAATCCCAGAGGCCTGTGGGAGTCTATTACGCACCATATTATTTCCCTGGCATTTGATAAAAGTGAGGGATGATGAAAAATCTGGCAGGCTTTATACAAGGCTGATCAATATTTTCTATTCTCCAGGTTATAGAGCGCTACAATTCACCAGCTGAGAGGGTCAGTTAGCCGGATACAGCACGAGAGAGAAAGCCAAACAGGCCCATACGTCAAGGCAAAATGAGAAGGAAAAAATTAATGGAAAAAAGCAGGAAGAAGGAGGCTTAGAAGCAGCAGAGCATCAAGCAGCCCGTGAAGCAGCTTTTGAACTGAGCACGACGCGCACGAAGCAAAGCTAGTGGGCAAGTTCCCCGAGTACACCCAGCACCGGCCCAGCCTTATCAGTCTCGGGCTCCACGGCACTGCCAACAACCCCAGCGGCTCTGGGAAGCACAGGTGGCGGGTGCCAGGCTCAACCCCACGAGGACACCCAGAAGAGAACCTTGGGACCAGGGCCAATTTCAACAAGCACTCCCTCCCTCGGAGACTCTGCACCGATACGCGGCAGGTGCCTGTTGCTGGTGATGGGGAGGCTCGGGCTCTAGGCCCCAGGGTCGCTGATGCTGCTGAACGGCTGGGCCTTGCTTCCTGGGTCCCCTCTTACCCCTGGGGACTGGAGAGCTGGCAGTATTGCGGCAAAGCTGTGCAGATCCAGAGGCAAAGTCACATCTTAGCCAGGTGGATTACCAGCCCCTCGCTCCCTCCCAGCATGCTGTGGTGGGTTAGGTGGGGAGCTTGAATCAGAGCTGGGTTTCTTCAACTCAATGAAGCAGAGCCTGGGGACAGTATACATTTAAGAATATCAAAGCGAAAGCATTACACAACCAGGGGGTCAGGAAATAGCCATGAATCCAGGGCTAGAAAGGTGGACATCTGAATCAAGAGGAAGCCAAGAGAACAATAAGTAGGTTCCGGGGATGGAAAGGAGGTTAGGAACCTTCATGAAGGATCTAGCCAGGGATACAGATGGGAGGCTAGGGAGACGGAGCTCCAGAAACAGCTAACTGGGCTTGAGAGGACCCAGCTGCAAATGCTACAGTCTCCTACACCTGATTCTCCCTCATGAGTTTGCCCATTCCACCTGCTGGTTCTCCCACACAATTTGGGTGAAAGGGGACATGTGTTAAATTTACTGCTGGAATACCCAGAGCCCTATCTAGTGTGCGGCCCCGATTGACGTGTAATAAGCCAGTGACCTGAAGAGGACAGCCTGCTGTGACGCTCCAGGTGACATCATCGTGCAGACCAAGAAGGGCCACTGGGTGAGTGAGTGGTCTAATGAAAGACACCACACTTGATAAGGGCTACCTCTAGGACAAGCAGGGAAGACTAGGGGACTCAGCATCAAAAGGAACTTCCATTCCTATCTGTAATGTTTTATGCAAACGTGTTGTGAGGAGCACTGGGTGATATACAGAACTAACAAATCATCGAACACTATATCAGAAACTTATGATATACTATATGCTGGCTACTGAACATAGGAAAACGTAAAAAATTAAAAACCCTAAAATTGGGAGCTTAAAAGATTAATTTTAAATTTTGCATGGTAGACATAAATTGTTATGCTTTTCTATGCTTTTTAATGTCTCAAACTAAAAGAAGAACCCCCCCCCCAAAAAAAACAGATGAGAGGGAGGGAAGTGGGACAAAGGGGATAGAAGAGAGAGGGTAGGACTAGAGGGGAAATGGGGAGATAGTGGGGGGCTCTGTAGGAACGGAAGAGGAAGAGGAGAAACATTCGTGGTAAAGGGCTCTGAGAGGCTAGTGAACCCCGTGGTAAGCGGACACGGAAACCCAGCTCCATAGAGATGCTTACAAGCACCCAAACTAAAGGAAGAATGAAGAGGTTCTACAAGCCCTGAATACAGACAGACATTCTTAGAATCCAGGGAAAGACCCAGAGAAGTCCTTCTAGGAAGAGCGCTACCCGCGGTCCTAAAGAATTGAAGAGACTGGGCGTCCACGGATAAAATCCACAGACATTCACAGAATAACGGGGACCATCTGAACTCCCAGCGGACACTCTCAATTCATTCCTATGATGCAGCATGGCCGCATTCCTCTGACTTGAGAAGCCAGTAAGAGAGCAGAATTCACTTGACAGCTATATTCTGGGCCAATTTGTCAGGAAATCGGCCTTTTCTATGATGGAGTACCTACCCTGCATTTACATTTCTGAAACAGAAGTATGGGCAGTAAACACGCCACCTGGTGACAGCCTACCTGTTTTGCTAGACGCACAAAAATCTATTCCCTTTTGGTATATAAAAGAAGCTGGGTGCTGTGTTCCCCCCACCTCAAGACTTTAACAGCCACTGGTAAAACTAACAGCTTAAAAATTATTCAATGTTGGAGAGAAGAAACCATTCCAAACATGTATTGTTTCCTGTCATTAACTGAATACTGGTAATGGAGGAGGGTTCAAAACTGCAGGCAAACTACAGCCTCTCATTAATTCCAGCTGCTTAATTAAATCAAGTCCAAGGTTCTAATTTTATTGTGTCTTTTCAAATACTTCCATGCATTTCTTACGACCGGGAGATTTTAGATGGCTAAAGTCACATCTGGCTGAATTTCCTCAGAAGAAATAGTCTTTTACTACAAAAGAGATCGTCTGAGACAATCTACTGACAGATTTCCTCCCTGTACTTTTTAAGGCTGTCAGAGAACAAAGCCATCATTCACAGCGGGGCTGATTTCTGTAAGCCACACATGATAAAAAGAAGAAAAGGTTAGCCTCTTGGCTTGACACTCACACTTCAGTCCCTGGAGAAGGTGGAATTGTATCACAGCATCTGGCCTGCACAAAACTAACCACGATTTGAGAAAATGTGTTTACAAATCCCTTCCTGGAACAGAAGGTAATTCAAATAAGAAATACAATAAGAAATCTACACGAGGTCGATGAGTGAATGTCAGAACCTAGAGGTCATTCAAGGCAGGACTTTAGCGGATTGGTGGTTGTGTTCAGGCATCAGAGAGGTTTTATTTCTGGGAGGGAGAAATGCAGAATTGAACAAGGTGAGTGGCAGATCACCAGGAAGTATCTGCATATGTGTTTGCCTAGTTTGAATGTGACCTTGATGCAGTGGAGACAGAGGAGACTCTTCTCTGTAATCATTAGATGACTTTTCGCCCCCTCCCCCTACCAGAAAGAAAAATTCTTGACCATGAAAAAAAGGACACCTTGACAAGCTTCTTTAAAAGAGAAAAACTTGCCAAATATTACCCTAGACTATCATGTTACTTGATCCATGTAATGTTCTATTTTTATCTCCTTTTATGAAAAGGCATGATTATGTATTTTAAATGCTATAGGAGATGCGTGTGTCCCATTTTGAGATACATGTGAAATCAGACCCCTGATCTCACATTCAGTGGGGGGCCTTAGGGGGTTTGTTAAGTCCTCTAGGGGGCTTATAATTTCACAGTCATATCTCCTGCTGATTCTCAGTTTCTGCTAAATTCCTGCCCACACTCAGGTCTCACCCCCACACCACCCACCCCTCTGGTCCTTCTACTCATCCCCAGTCCATTTAAACAGCTTCTTCTAATTTTCCCGAAGTGTTGTTTACTCCTGGCATGTTGGTACATATCACATTTTTATGGGAGGTCTGAAACCATGGTGGGAATTTTATCACAGCACCACACATGTCCCAATAATATAAAATATAATAGCTTATTCTGTGCTACTTAGTTCAACGAAAAGTGACACAGAATTACATGCAGATTCTGATTTTATTAACATTACCCATGATGAAAAAAAGAAAAAGGAAGGAAACCTATGAAAGTGTTAAGAGCGGTCATCTTACAGTAATAAAATTATTCAATTTTTTCTTCTCCATCCCTGCAAATTTTCTAGATCTTCTCTGATGCACTTGCACCTCTACATTCAACCTTCTCTTCTGGCCCCTGAAGCTTTGGGTTTCCTTTTCCTATCTGTAGAGAATCATCATCTGTGCCCCAGCTTATGACCTGTTTCAAGGCTTGGGCTCTGCACCCACCATCTGCAGAGAAGAATCACATTCCAGGAACTTACAAGAGATGACCTCCAACTCTTTGCTGCTCAATAGTGTGTGGAAGTTCAGATGGAGATTTGCCTGGAGGTTCTTTTTTTCCTTCATAGAATTAAACGCTGGCAAAATGCCAACAATGAGGGACGTTCAATAAAGCAGTCCTATATAATTCAGTGGTAGTCACTGTGGGGCATTTGAGGAAATTCATCATCAGAGTTCAGAATAGCCTCTTTATGAGTACCTTCGAGAATACCTAATTCTGTTCCCAGAGCCAGGGACATGGGACAAGGGAGCTCTTCCTAAGAAACTGATTTTTTTTTTTTAAAGCAGGCAACAGAAATTGCCTTAAAAAAAAAAAGATTTGAGAGACAGTGCTCACATGTGCATGTGTGTGCACATGCACACGTGCACACACACGCTAGTGGTGGGGGGAGGGGCAGAGGGAGAGAGAGAATCTTAAGTAGACTCTCTGCTGAGCAGGGAGCCCCATGTGGGGCTCAAACCCAGGACCCTGAGATCATGATCTGAGCCAAAATCAAGAGCCAGAAGTTTAACCAACTGAGTCACCCAGGCACCCCAGAAACTTCGTTTTTAAAAAAATCACGGAATGACAAGACATTTTCCTCTTTGCCCTGGTCACTGGAAAGCTCAGAGCAAAAATATCCCTTCCACAGGCATATATTTTCTATGCCTAACTTAATGCTATTTTTCTGTCCCCTTAGTCCTTATTATATTTCGCATCCTTATTTTCCAAATTGTCTTGAAATCTTTACAAAACAGGCAACTGTGAGAAAGGCACTTTGCTATAATGTTACAAAGGAACACAAACTTGGCCAGGGCCCAGGGAATGAGAGAAGCATATGATCAGAATTTCCTTTGACTCTTCAGTTAAAAAAAAAAAAAAAAGCCAACATCTTCTTTGGTAAAACAATGCTGACAAAAGAAATGGAAGATATTTCTTCAACCTTCAGTATTTTCTCTAAGAATCCTGGGCTGCTTTCTGTCAGAAAGCTGGTTTCCCTTTAAGAAGTTCTAAGCTAGCAAAATGTCTTCATTAAATACCTTCCAACAGCTCGTCTCTGTGGTTTGTCCCAGGAAAACATGTGCGCAGGAGAGTGCCTGGCTGCCTGCTTTAAGTCACTGTAAGCATGCATTAATATGCACTTTTTAGGAAAAGACTGTGGGTAAGGGAGAATTAGATGAATTTTTGTTCCAGGTCCCTCCCACGCAGAGCAGTAACAGGTCTTAACAGGGCTGGCTGTGGATAAGTCAATACAAGGTGACAAACCTGTACATTCATGGCCACCTCCCGCTGAATAAAGGTTACTGTGTGGCTGTCATAATGCCTCAGTTACTCAGAGGTCCCCTGGGACTCAGTATGAAGTAAGAAGAAAGAACGCCTTGACGTGTTCAGGGCTAGACAGATCTAAAGATGCCAGCTTTCATGTTTAGAACATTTCATGCAATACGAACCAGAGCTTGCACGTTTTCCTCCTGAAATGCTTTCTAGAAAAACTCCCATCTCTTTTTGCTGACTACAACTGCACCTTGTCACAAAGCTGTTCTATGTAGCCTCTGTTGCGACCAGTGCCCTTCTCCACAAAAAGAAGACCTCAAGGATGTCTGTATTACCTAACCAACGCAGTTAAATGGAATACATTCTCACCATATGTCTGAAACCCTACATCTCACAACTCCTCACCACCAACCTTCAAAGGCGGTCTTTTTTTCGTGTTGAAGATCACCATTTTCATGTTGAGGCTGAGACCACTAGTAACTTGTCCAGAGTCTACCAGAGGACAGAAACGGATTTTGAGCCCAGATCGAAGTCCCAATATACACTCTTAAACGTAACTTGATCGGATTCTGCTTGTCGGGAAGCACAGCAAGTCTAAATGGTGGTGAGAATGTGAAGAAAATGGAACGCTTATAAGCAGATTTGGTGCAATCCCTATCAAAATATCAACAGTGTTTTTCACACAACTAGAACAAAGAATACTAAGATTTGTAGGAACCACAAAAGACTCCAAAGAGGGGCGCCTGGGTGGCTCAGTGGGTTAAAGTCTCTGCCTCCGGCTCAGGTCATGGTCTCAGGGTCCTGAGATCAATCCTCACATCGGGCTCTCTGCTCAGCGGGGAGCCTGCTTCCCACCCCACCGCCTGCCTCTCTGCCTACTTGTGATCTCTGTCTGTAAATAAATAAATAAAATCTTAAAAAAAAAAAAAGACTCCAAAGAGCCAAAGCAATCTTGAGAAAGATAACCAAACCTAGAACTACTATAATTCCAGATGTTAAGATACACTACAAAGCTCTAGTATCAAGACACCATGGTACTGGCACAAAAACAGACACATAAATCAATGGAACAGGACAAAGAGCTCAGAAGTAAAGCCACTATTACAGGATCAATTAATCTACAACAAAGGAGAGAAGAAGAGACAATGAGGAAAAGACAGTCTCTTCAACAAATGGTACTGGGAAAACTGGACAGCTACATGCGAAAAATGAAATTGAACCACTTTATATACCATACCAAAAAAAATTCCTTAAAATGGATTAAAGACCTAACTGTGGGACTTGAGACCATAAAACTCCCAAAATAAAACAAAGGCGGTCATCTTCTTGACGCTGGCCTTAGCAACATTTTTCTAGATATGCCTCCTCAGGCAAGAGAAAGAAAAACAAAACGAACTATTGGGACTGCACCAAAATAAAAAGCTTTGGCACACCAAGGGGAACCACCAACAAAACAGAAAGGCACTACTGAGTGGAGAAGATATCTGCAAACGATGTATCTGAAAAGGGCTAGTATGCAAAATGTAAAAAGAACTTATGCAACTCAACACCAAAAGACGAATAAGCTGATTAAGAATGGGCAGAGGATGGGGCGCCTGGGTGGCTCAGTGGTTAAAGCCTCTGCCTTCGGCTCAGGTCGTGATCTGAGGGTCCTGGGATCGAGCCCTGCATCGGGCTCTCTGCTCAGCAGGGAGCCTGCCTCCTCCTCCTGTCTCTCTCTGCCTGCCTCTCAGCCTACTTGGGATCTGTCTGTCAAATAAATTAAAAAAAAAAAAAAAAAAAAAGAATGGGCAGAGGATCTGAAGAGACATTTCCATAGAAGACATACAGATGACATATAGAAGATATACAGACACATGAAAAGATGTTCAACATCACTCATCATCTGGGAAATGCAAATCAAAACCGCAACAAGGTATCACCTTATATCTGTCAGAATGGTTAGAACCCAAAAGGCAAGAAATAGCTAGTTTGGAGAGGACAGGTAGAAAAAGGAAGATTTGTGCACTGTTGGCACGAATGTAAATTGGTACGGCCACTGGGGAAAACAGCGTAGTGATTCCTCAAAAAAATAACAATAGAAAGAGCATATGATCTAATAACTTTGCTACTGAGTATTTACCCAAAGAAAACAAAAACACTAACTCCAAAAAAAATATATATATATGGACACACTTATGTTTATTGCAGCAATTGTCCCAGCAGCCAGATTATGGAAACAACCCAGTGTCCATCAATAGATGAATGGATAAAAAAGAGACAGTACATAAACACACACACACACACACACACACACACACGGGAATATTACTCAGCCATAAAGAAGAAAGAGATCATGCCATGTGCACAAACACGGATGACCTACCTCTAAGAGGGTGTTAGGGTCTCTAAGAGCACATTTTGGTTGGCACAGTGACTGGAGGTGTGTTGCTGGCCTTTAGTGGGAAGGACCAGGAATTCCAGACAAAGCAACGCAGGTGACACATACTAGACATCAAGAAAAATGGCTCACACGATCCCAACATCCAAAGATATTCCACCAGGCACCAAGGACTTCTTCCCTGTTTGTAGTGATCTGAGCCTAGATCCCGGTTCTATTTTATATAAAAGCACAATGTATCTGGGTGGTTTTAAAACACACTAATTTCAGGGTGCCTGGGTGGCTCAGTGGGTTAAAGCCTCTGCCTTCAGCTCAGGTCATGATCTCAGGGTCCTGGGATCCAGCCCCTCATGGGGCTCTCTGCTCAGCAGGGAGCCTGCTTCTCCCTCTCTCTCTGCCTCTCTGCCCACTTGTGATCTCTGTCACATAAATAAATAAATAAATAAGTAAATCTTTAAAAATACACTGCAATTTCTAGGAACGCAGCTATCACGTACAGTACAAGGAAGACTGTTTTTTTGTTTAGAACATTACGAATTATGGCTCATCATTTCCAAATATCACATCACAAAGAGCTATGCCCCTTGGGACGGGAGTCTCCAACTCACGATTCCTGTAACGGTCAGCAGACGTGCTCATACAGATTGTGCGTGTGCAACATCAGACTGCTGCATTGTGTCTGCTGTGGTTGGGTCATATGGCTTTATTATAAATTGCTTTTGATTCCTTCTTCCTTTATGCTACTCTTAGGACATTACTCTGATTATATTTTGGGGTTATATGCGCACCTGTGATATAATCTATGATTTCTACTGCAGGATAGGGAAGGGGCATTTCAAGATTCAGCAGCTGAGAGTTGAGAACCACTCCCCTCTCTCATCAAACACAGTGCAGACTCCTGTCTGGGCCACGTGGATCTTCAGGTGGAGGGAGGGCGGGCGGGCGGGCCTCCTACTCAGTATTATCCCAGGCAAGGGAGCCTAATTCAACAAGCTTCTCCGGACCCCAACCACCCTCTTGCTGAATTCATCCACTCAAGCCATTCACTGAAGGCCAGAACCCTTGCTTTTGGAAACAAGGCTCCAGTATATCTGTGTACCCCTAGTGCTTTTAATAGAGGCCTTTTTATACGTCAGTGGTGTCGGATCGCCCAGCCCACCCACAAGGTTTCTATACCCTGACATACAATATGGGAAAGTGTTGAGATTTTGGTCCCCTTTCCCCCTACCAGGAGGGTCACTAAGGCCCTTATACCGATGTACTCATGCCACCCCTTCCCTTATAACTTTAAGTTCTGACTATCAAAACACTGTCACAGCCAATGTCTCACTGGATCCTGCGTGAAAACCACTGACCATCACTCACATGTGCCTTCTCTCTTTGGAGCCAGATGAAAGGCTGTAAGAGATAAGTAGGGTGAAAACTGTCTCCTTACACCAGCCAAACAAAGTGAGGTTCAAGGACGCCATGCTCAGGAGTCACAGGGCCCAGATGCAAACCCCAGTTTCTGAATCCAAATGCCAGCACACATCACATCACATTAGAGAGATAAAAATGAAGAATGTTGCAAAGCCATCCCAGGGTCAAAGAAAGTCCCTTCCACAACAGTCCTTGGAAAATGTATCCTTTGTTTCTTAAACAAGGCAACAGTCATCCTCTAGACAAGCAGAGGGGGCATTATTTACATTTGGGGTGTATCTTACCACCAGTAGGGTCCAGAAATCCTAACACACACACACACACAATCTCCTACCAATTACTCACTCAGCTGCTTATCAGTGGACTGTGTCCAGGTAACTTAAAGTTTTATCAAGGGGTTGCAAATCTCACGTTGGAGTTATCAAACATGGCTGCTGACTGTTGGCCACGTTCCTGAACTCAGAGGCCCTGTGGAGCCTAGGGAAGAAGAGAAAGTTTTAAGAGGGCCACTTTTTGGTGTTATTCCCCACCAGAGCGGGAGAGCTCTCCGCTCCGAAATCCCACGTTGCTCTGGCGAGGGCCATTCTCCCTTTCCCGTAGGGAGCATGGGCACCTCACTGTCTCTCTGCGTGAGGCATCTCTGCACTCCTGGAGAGCTGGCCGGGTTCTGGCCGAAGGGCTCTCCTGCTCTCAGATCCGTGAGCACATGCAGCTCCGTGAGCGGGAATGGCTGTGGGCTTCCAGGCCCTGGACACAGGTGCTCAGGCCATGAACTGGAGCATCTCCAGGCTGTAGGCAGGGGACAGACGTGCACCCCCAGTGCCCACCCAGCAGAGCTCAGACCTTACGAACGGCGTATGGTCCATGTAATCTAGATCACTGAGGGAGCACCACGGATCGCATTCAGTGGTTACAATGACACACAGCAGAAGCGTACTGTTAACTTCTTTCCATGAAGCCATTTCAGTGCCATACAGGTCTGTCTGTGTCCGGTCCCAGACTCTGCACTGCCGAGTTACACAGGGATTCCAGTATAAAGTGTCACGTGTAGGAGAGGCCCATGCTATGTGTTCCAAAGGCCTGAACTTTATGAAAGCCTCAGACATGTTGGGTCTGAGTTCGGATCCCGGTGGGGATTTCAGGAGGTCATAGGAAGTATAGTCCCAGGCTGCAGATTATCCTCATTAACCACTTAAGGCCCTTTAAATGTGTGCATGTTACAGACTCCTAGTTGTGTGGGCTCCAGGGTTGTGACCCCCAAAATTATAGGAGTGTCGATGCAGCTGAAGAGACTGGACAGAGTCCTGAAAGTTTAAGAAGACCAGAAGGAAGGCCAGTTACATGGTGACCACACAGTAATGTTTTATGACCCTCAGCCTTCTCGGGCATAACAACATGTATATAACGGCAACAATTTCATGTGCCCCTTGCCACGTGATACTAACAACCAAGGTCAACGATAAGCTGTGAGATAATGCATGACTGCAGCAGCGGCTTCTGAGTCGGAAGAGGGGGTGATGAGCTCACGGAGACGGGGGGTGGAGGCAAGAGGCTCCAAGTGTCCCACCTAAAGGGGTTAGCCTTTGGAAGGAAAGACACTGGCGATTTCTTAGCAAGTGTAATGCGTGCAACAGGGAAAGCCGAGAAGATGAACTTGGCCATCTGATCACAAATGAGTGCCACAAGCCAATGCAAATAAATCAGACTCCCAACATACCCACAAGAAGATTTGTTTTTTTTAATTAAACAAGGGAGTATTTGGGGAGAAAACCACAAAGAACCCTTCAAAGCCCAGATAACCACATGAAAAGGCGCAGTCGGCTCGCTGCTGGGGTTGTAAACCCAACACGGACGCGTGCCAAGTCTAGACGCAGGACAGGTATCTACAGCCGAGCCAGGTTTAAATGACCAGTAACGCCGCCTTCCAGAGACACCTCGGTGATTACGCAAATGAAGATTCTGACGGAGCAGCGACTCCACGTGACAGGGAACAGACCTGCTAGTGGAAATCCGCGGATTACAGCCTTTTCACGCCTGAGTCCAAGGAAACCAGAAGAGAATTGACCTGATTGGTCGAAAGTTCCTGATTTCACCTTCGATTTCCAAATAACCCGTGTTATAATATTTCCAATAATTCCTCCAGCGGATCTTGCCCTGAAGCAGACTTGATTTCAGGACATGCTAAGAGAGCCACAAGGCAGAGTTCCATCTATCTTCATAGTCTGTGAATTATCTCCCACGGGTGGAACCTGCTGAGATTTCTGGAGAGAGTGAGCCCGGAGGCAGGGCCCAGATCAGATCCGGGGGGTGGAGTGAAAAAAAAGGGAAAAGAAGCAACCTGATTGATGTGACTAAAATTCCCTCGCAAAGACAGAAAACAGGACTTTACCTGCCACAGATGATAACTCCTATTCTTTTTTTCTTTTTTCAAGTTATTAAGAGAATTTCTTACTTCTGCACTCTGCCACAAGACCCTCATCAAAACAACACAGGGAGATGGGATGTTTTCGTTTCTCTTTTTAATGACTCCCGTCTAAGACTCGGGGGTTTTGCCTGAGAGGAGCCAATGATAACATGGATCCTACTTGGTATCTCTTGTTTTGTTCTGTCATTTCGCTTTTGTCTGGCTCCAAAAAAAAAAAAAAAAAAAAAAAGTGCTAGATGAAAGTCAACTCTAAGAATAGCCATTTGGAGAAATGCTTTCCTAAGTATTCCAATAAAAATCCTAGAATAGAAAAAAAAAAAAAAAGAATGGCCATTTGGGAGAAAAGAAGGAGAACCTATAAAAATGTTCAGTGTGCCTTTTTAAAGCCTGTGACATAGAGTTCATCAAGAGACCTCACGTACGTGAAGGCGTCCTGCCACCTTTAGCGTCGATGCCCATCTTTCCGTACATGAGATTTTTAACTCAAACAATCCGGGGACACTGGCTTTACCCCTGAAAGTTGATCTATGCGTGAGCTCCTCCAAACTACCACACGGGGATTATTCTCCTGAGCGTGGGTCCCCAGTCTCCTCCGGGGAGTAACGATGTCATGTTTGCAAAGTGCTTTGAACCTTCTCAGAAGAAAGGCAGTGTGTGCGCAAAGTCAAGACATTCTTCACACGCTATGTAAGACAGAGCCTTCGTTTTTTCTGTTTCGTACTTAGAACAGTGCCCCTCTAGCCAGGCTACGCTATAAAAGAGAGAGAAGATCTTCTGTGACATTTGCAGATTTTCTCTTGAATGTTCTGAATAGTCTTTATGCCAACCAGCCCTCTCTCCCTCAGCTCTTTGTTCTTTCTTGGCATCTTTGGCAAAGCCGAGAGAGCAATGAAGAAATGCAAAGAGACAAAACTAAACCACCCTCCACCCACCCTGCAGTCACTTCTTCCCAGAAAGTTGCCTCTCTGAAATTCCCCAAGAGAACCGCAGGAAATGAATTAAAAGATCTGTTTGTATAGTCATTCTAATTCAATGCATAAACATGGCAGGCCTCCTAAGTATTTAAACCATAATTCTTACCCTTCAAGGTGCTTACTTCTGATGGCAGGGAAGGAATACATTTTGATTGCAGAGAAGGATGTTGGTGATATTGGGGTATTCGTGTTAAGAAGGTGAAAGGTAAACATTAGATCTAGGGCAAATCTCGGGTATTACTCTTCTCCCAAACCCCTTATCCCAATTCCTGTATTATCACCCTCTCCATCTCTACCTGTAAAAGACCTCTGATCTGTGCTTCCAAATGGCCTTCCATATCCTCATCCCAAAGCAAATCCAAGTCAATTTAGGAACAAGCTCTGATTGGGGTCATTGGCCATCAATCATCCTTCATTTGGGTCAGTAAGCAAGAGTCCCCCCCCATCTCTAGAACAAAGTCCCTCCCAAAGGGTGAAGCTTTTTATCTCCTTCACATGCGAGAATTGTCCATCCAGAAAAATCATTAGACCCAGCCCAGAAATCTGTTGTAATAAACACACCGTCTGAGAGAGTTCCATTTCTCCTGGATCAGGGCAAACAGTTCTTAAGATCTCAAAATAGAATTCTAATCTCTAGGAGGTGCTAATTCTGGTCCCACGGTGGTGGGCACAACCGCAACTGTGGTTTCTGATCCTATCAGATCAGCTGAAATCACGATTCGTTTATGTTCAAAAAACATACTTTCTCTCCCACACAATTTATTCAAGGGTTCCTTTAAGATTGCAGTGGAAGACCCAGCTTCTGCTGGAAGTGCTTCTCCAATGACAATGGAATCCCCTTAACTTTTTGATCTGTCTGTCCATTCATTCCCAACTTCTGACTCCAGGAATCATTAAGTGGTCTTTCCTCTCTTAGACGGCAAACTCTGTCATGCCTCATAATTGAGTGGGCACTCGATAAATGAATGCTATAGTGCTCTGAGGGATAATGCACTTCCTATTGGCAGCAAATCCGGGAGAAACTTCCTTAGAAGAAAGCACTGTCAATTACCACTTAACAAGCCTGAATTTTGGCTCCCAGAGAAAAAGCAAACAAAACAGTAACAACTCACCCCCAACAGCAGCCACATCGCTATCTGGCCCCTGCCCCCCAGTCCCCTGGCAAGTGGCTGGCCCCATAGCAGGTCCTTGTTGGTAGACTGACTCATAGAGGCGGGAGAACGGCGATACGTAATCCATCACTGATAGGTAGACGCCAGCTGGATGCCTGACCGTCTGGCTCTGCGGAGCTGCTGACCTCCCATGGTCTTTGGCTCTCTTACAGCTCACACATCGAGCTGGGATGAGAGAGGTCAGCTGGGAGCAGGAGGCGCAGAGAGGACAGGGAGGCCATTCTGGAACACTAGTAGGGGATTTTCTCTTTCTTCTGCTGCGGCCACCCCAACTTCCCTGTCTCCCCAGGGGGAGGCCCCTTCAACCCGACTGCACTGCCTGCCTCCTACGCTACCCTGGGCCAGGCCGGGCTTCAGGCTGGACACCAAGTGATTCACAATTAGAATGCGAGTCACCTCGGAAGTTCATGCCCAGGCCCCATTTCCAAATAGGTTATCACATTGGTCTAGAGTAGGATTTCAATGTGGATATTCTGGAAAGCTCTCCAAGGGATCTGCGTGTGCAGGCCCGCTGCCCGCCTTCATCCCAACCCTCGGCCCGCCCTGCAATCCCTCTGCCTTTTACAGGGGGCGCTGAAGACAACAACAACAAACGTCACTTCTGATAATAGTACCTCGCAATTTCTGCCTTTTTTCTTCTATGCCAAGCACTGCTCTAAGCGCTTTACACATACGAATGCCCTGAATTCTCATAAGAAGTGGGTGCATTTGTCATTCTGACGTTTCAGGTGAAAACAGTGAGGCATGAGAAGAGGTTAAACAATTTGCCTGGTCCTTCAGAGCTAGTAGTCGGTGAGAGAGGCAGGCTTTGAACCCAGGAAGACTGGCTCTAGCGCCTTCTCTCTTAACCATTCACCTATACTGCCTCTCCGTATTCAGACCACAGAGGCTTTCAGCAATCAGAGGTGCCCTGTATGGACGTAATCATCTACTCAGAGAACCGTATTTCTGAATACACGTATCTGCTCCCACTACCCCGACCAGAAACCTTCGATGGCTTACTAACTGTTCACGGGATATGAATCCAAACAACATACAAACACCTTCCTCAACTGCACTGGGCTAACCCTCTGGTATCTCCTCCCACCTTCAGCCACTCTACCCTCCAACAATTCCAAATGACACAGTTCCTTCCATCACCATAGGACCCTAACGATAGGCTTGAGAACGAGGACTGCCCCCTCCACACTGAGGTTATGGTTGTTATCGGCATTCCCACTCCTCGTGAGTGTGTTTCTGAAACAATTTAGAGATGCTAAGACAAAACCTCCCCCAAGATCAGGGTTGGAAGGAAGCGTCATCATTTAGAAACTCAGCCCTTCAAGGGGGTGACCAGCAGTCTAACATGAATATACACCAGATCCACAACAAGAAAACATAAGCTACACCAACTCTCACATTCACAAAACTTAAAGCTTAAAAAATAGAATTATCATGATGAAATGATATATACTTACAGACCCTGCTGCATTACTCAGGACTTGCAGATTAAAATTCTCACATTCTAATGAGTGTTTCCATTCAGTTGGCTCAGTAGTGCCACAAAGCCCCCATTTCCTTAGCAACCCCTACTGTAAGAGTGTTTTAAATGCCGTAGTACCGCATCCCAAAACCTCCTGTGAATTGCAGTTACAGTGAACGAGAATGATCCAAATTGGGGCCAGAATCTTAGGAATTAGTTATCACGAGTTCCTGGAAAATAAAGTGAAACTGGTCCAGAATTTCATTCCTTCATTGAAAAACAGGTAAACCAAAACCCAACACTTTGCAAAATACAGGATATCCACCAGGGAACAGTGCAACTGGACGGTGCATGTCCTATAGGGGTCTACTACAACTGAAATGTTAACTACTTGCGGTTTGCTCTCCTTTTTCCAGGTCTGTAAATCTCCCCACTGCCCTCTGAGCCTGCATTCACATATGTTTTTCTACTGGGCGAGATCCAGCTTGTGCCTTCTTTGTTCAGAGAGAGAACATCTTTCTGTTGGGCCACATAAGTTCCAAATCATGTCCCCTGACCCTACTCGTTACGTACTACTACACATTACAGAATCACCTGACTTCTCTCTCAGTCTAGTTCAGGATGTTTTGACTGTGATACCACTGACATTTTGGACTGGACAGATGATTCTTTGTTGTAGGGGGTATCCTGTGTTCTGTAAGCTGTTTGTTTTACAGCAGCCCTGGGCTCTACCCCCTGTAAGTCAGTAGCCCCTGGGTCATTCCCGCAACGTCCCAGGCAGGACAGTTAAAAAACTTCTCCAGACATTGCCAGATGTTCCCCAAGGGCCGCATCATTCCCAGTAGGAACCACTGGTCAGGCCTCATGCTCAACCCCTTTTGGAGTTTCACTCCAGCTGTAAACACTTTCCCGTGTTTGGCCACATTTTTTCCCCCTTTCTGAAATTGTTCAAAAGCAAGACTGCAAAAACCATCCTTGGTCTTGGGATTTCTAGGCGGTTTTCTTAGAATGTAACCCTCAGTAGGGGCTCCTTTGTACTGAGTCCATAACAAGCATTTGATTTCGGAAGAGGTGGGGGTGGGGAGTTGACTTGGCCATGACTCATGAGAAAGCAGCTTTTAGGACAGTCCTTCCTGGTACCTGTATTCCTTTTGTGAATCGCCTCCAGGAGGGAGGCGACGGCCATGTAACTGCCACTGGACGGTCACACCTGCAGTTTTGACTAATGACTTACAGGACACAACCGACATCCCTCAAGAGGCCACCTCTTTAAGTCAGTTACTTGTTACTAACAGAAAACTCGGTCCAAACGGACATAGGCAACAAAGAGAATTTACTGGCTCAGGTAAGTGAGAAGTCCTACAGAAGCAGCGCTTGCAGGAGAAGCTGACCTCCAGTTGGGCTGAAGGTCAAGTCTGGGTGCCATCTCTCTGAATCTCTCAGCCTCTTCTCCAGGAGGCCACTGGCCTTCAAACGGGCTTCCGTGGTCATGGTACAATCACCATTCAAGCTCTGGTCCAAGGTCCGTATACCACATTGCTTCCGACGGGTGCCTTTCTAATGAAGCAGAAGTCGTGCGCGTCATTGTAGCTGGACAGACCTGAGTAATATGCGTGGGGCTGAGGCATCCCACCCATGCGGCCAGGACAAGGCCAGGGGCTGATGGGTTGAGACCCTCGAATCAATCACAGAGGCTGAAGGAGGTTATGCTGGGGACTTTAGAACAGGGCTTCTCCAAGTGTGTTCCCTGACCAGTGGCATCAGCATGGTCTGGAGACTGGTAAATATGGATTTCCACCACCCATCCCAGACTTTCTGAATCAGGCACTACAGGGTGGGGCCCAGTCATTCTTCTTTGAATAAGGCCTCCAGGCGATTCCGATGGAAGCTGAAGTTTGTGACCAGCTAGCCGGTTTAGACCATCAAGCCCTCCCCACAAAGTCTGCAGTGGGGTGAATTTCATGCACTTCACTGGGCTGTCACACCGACGGAAAAGGATACAGTGGAGGCGTCAGAAGTTACAAAATCCTTCGAAAGGAGAAAGTTCATTTCACGTCTTCCTGTGGCACCGCCATGGGATAAGCAGAGCTTCCAACTAGCAACTGACCTGATGATGACTCCTGCTTCCCTTCCCGGCTGGCAATTGGGACTTGAGGCAAAGCAACCCACAACATCACATGTGCATTTTCTGTGCGCCCTACGCCACTCACCCCAGAGAAATTGGACAAATACATGAATGCATATTTGAGAAAAGTAAAGCTACTTGGCTGTTCAAACTGCATCGAAGAAGGCATTCTCTACGAAAGTTTCTTAGTCATGGCTCATCCTGGGAATCAGCCGGAGTAAGATTACATACGCAGTCCCTTGGGACAGACATGATACCCACTGGGTTATGACCTCCAAGGGAGGAGCTGAGAACCTGCACGTTCTGCAGACACTGCCAGGAAGCCTTATGGATTATGCGGGTTTCTCGAAAACACTATTCTAAGAGATATGTCCAAAGGGCTGGGGAGAAACATCTCACAAAGGAATTCTATGAACAGTTTTGAGTGCAAATAACAGTTTCTTCCTGGTCCCCTCACTACCAGAACCTCCTAATTGTTCTTCCTGCCTCCCAACTCCATCATTCTTCATACCACTGCCAGAGTGAACGTTCTAGAATGCACTGGTTATCAGAGCTCCAATCAAAACCCATCACAACCATGGTTTCCTCCAGGGAAGAGAGTTAGATGTGTTCCCAGAGAAGGACTTAGCTAAGTATTACTGCCAATATTATATTACTTGGAGGTAGCAGTGGGCTTTTATATATATATATATATTATTTACAGAAGTAAATTAGCAAATAAAGAGAGACATAACTGTACCAATTATAGTAATATCAATACAATTCTGTGCCCTGAGAATAAAATTAAATACATTTTTTAAAAGTAAAGAAACAGAATATGTCAATATCTCTGGGTATTCAGAGTATGCTTTTAAAAATTCTTTTTCAGTGGGGGGCACCTGGGTGGCTCAGTGGGTTAAGCCTCTGCCTTTAATTCAGGTCATGATCTCAGGGTCCTGGGGTCCAGCCCCGCATGGGGCTCTCTGCTCAGTGGGGAGCCTGCTTCCCCCTCTCTCTCCACCTGCCCCTCTGCCTGCTTGTGATCTCTCGTCAAATAAATAAATAAAAACCTTAAAAAAATAAAAAATAAAAATTCTTTTTTGGGACACCTGGGTAGCTCAGTTGGTTAAGCATCTGCCTTCAGCTCAGGTCATGATCTCGGGGTCCTGGGATCGAGCCCCACATCAGGGTCCTTGCTCTGCAGAGAGCCTGCTTCTCCCTCTGCCTGATGCTCCCTGTTTGTGCTCTCTAATAAAGAAATAAAATCTTTATAATTTCTTTTTCTCTGCATTTTATAATTACTCCTTTGTGAATCACATGACTTAATAAATATTTCAAAATTTAAAAGAAAGGTCATCACCAGTCCTCACCATGGCCTACAGGATGAAGGCAAAGTGTTCTCATGACATCGTACAGGTCTCTGCATAAGCCAGTCCCGCCTCTCCTTCTTAGCCTTCTTCCCCACCATTAGTCCACTTGAAACTCACCCTTGAAGTATTCTGCATCTCTTGCATTTTCCTTGAATACTCTTTGGCCTCTGTTCCCTTTGCTCGCCCCAGTCTTCCTTCCCCATTCACCCAGCGCATCGGCCAGGTTAATGCAGGGAAGGCTAAGCTAACAAAATCCCAGGAGATGAATGCAACACAGGTTTATTTGCATTCACTCTATGTAAAGAGGCTTCAAGTTTCTCCTCCGAAGACCCAGGCAGTAAATATTTTAGGTTTTGTGAGCAACATATGATTTTTGCTGCATATTTTTCTTCTTTGTTTAGTTCATTTATTGCTTTCTGGGTGAGTTGTGGGTTTTTTTGTACAATCTTTTAAAAAACATACAAACCATTCTTATACTCATAGGCCGTCCAAAAACAGGCCACTGGCCATTTGCTGACCTCTACTCTCTATGACTATTGCCAGATACATGCAGACAGCGCAGAATTACTCATGAAGTCATTCACACTGGGTCCATGAGACCGTCGTATCTCGCACAATTCTTATCATTAGACAGCAGACAAAAAGCGAGGGTCTCATTCAAGCAATGAAACGCCCCACTCTGCAAATGACACCCTGTGACTTCTCGCAAATACTTGCCCCAAATTCGCCCTTCAGTGGGGCATTTCAACCATAGTCAGGCCAGAAAGTACAACCCTACCAAGTGACCATGACTTGGTCAAAATGATGACTCTACTGAGCTCTGAGTCAACTGCGCTGGGAAGCCTTTTCTGACTCCCTAGTTCCCCAGCCAGGTGAGCTACCCTCCCCTATAATCTCACAGAACCTTGAGCATCCCTGGGCTGTGCTCTTTCTCTGCTGTCCCCACCAGATCCTGAGCTTCCTCCGGTTGGCATCTCCCTTTGCCCACTGCAGAGCACAGGGCTACCTCCCAGGGATGGCCGAAGCCTGTTGCCTCACAAAAAAATAAATGTGATGGACTGTGGGAGTGAATGCTTGCCTCTGCGTGTACCTGAAGGCTTCTGAATCTAGCACTGTCCACCTTCCTGAGACCAGTTGGTTCAACCACACCCATCTCCTCTCATGATAAATTTCTTGTTTTGGTTACACGGTTATTTTCTGTATTAAGTTCATTTCTTCTTATAATTGTTTTCTCTTATCACTGCTTTGCAGAGAGCTGGTCCTTGAGGCCACAGAGCGCTCCGACTTTATGTGGCTTAGTTTTGTTCTCGGCTTACAGGTCAGAGGGCAGGCACAGAGAGGCACAGTGATTTTCCTAAGTTACACAGCCAATGAGAGGTCCCGCTAAAAGTTATGGTTTGGTTCAACAACAAAGCTACCAGATTGAACACAGAGCCTCAGCTAAGGTCACCAACAGTTTATTCATAGCCCTTGGAGAAGCAGAAAGCAAAATACATGTTTGTCAACTGTAAGTCTATTGTACCATGTCAGGGTTTAGCTTGCATTGATCTCTGAGAGAAAGACTAAACGCAAGCCACATGGACTGTTTATTAACACTGTGCTTTTCCATATGGATTCCACTCACCCCTCTACCACCTTTCCTCATCTGCAGATCTTCTGAAACCCTGAGAATATTGAAGGTAATGTGCCCCAAAGGTTTTACCATCACACCTTAATGCCTGTTAGGAGAACAACACCTACACGCATTTTCGCTACCCAATGGCGTAAGACAAATCCGAATTCAGTTTCACATGCAACATGTGCACTGCTCTGCGGTTGGAACTAAATGTACAATCATGGAGTGGGCAGAACAGCGTTCGGAATGAGCGATAGTGTAACCCTCCACCAAAACAAGAGTTAAGCCCCTTAATGTTTATCAGTTAGCAACCCTGATGTCTCCTGTCCCCACTAAAATGTGTCCTGATCTGCAATTTTCCTTTTCTTGCCATCTCCTGGATACAGTAAGTTCCTCATAAACATCCCCTCTGATGGCTAGCCTTGACAAAGGCCTAGAAGCACCAGGGCAAAGAGAATATAGATAAGCAGTTCCCACCACGTCTCAGATCACCAACAGAACACCTCTAGAACATAGTCCTATTGAAACTGGCAAAGTTTGGGTTATTTTCAACCTGAAAATAACTTAAAAAAAAAAGGAAAAGGAAAAAAATAAGAAAATATGTAAACCCTTTATTTAAGACGGAGAAATGGCTCCTTGTGCGCTCCAACTCTTGTTAAGTGCTTAACAAACCACCGAGACAGCGCACCTCAGCCAGGCGAAAGTGTGCTAGAAAACTGAAGTAAACACACACACACAAAACAAATTACAGGTTCAGGTCCCGCCAGGCACAAAACAAGAATCAGTCCTTAACGGGAATCTTGCCCTACTTCCTTTTTTCTTAAGCCTTATAATTAAATGTTACAAAGTGTATCCAGAAGAATAAACCTAGGTTCCCCCTCCCCCCCCCAAACAAGAAAAGGTTAAGCTTTTAATTACAGGCCCTCAAACTATCATTTTGTGCAATTAGCAATTAACTCTAACCGTTGATGAGTGAATGCGGGGCCGTGCTGGCTACCTCCCTCCTCCCAGCCTGGGTTACTTCAGTCCCGTTCCATCCCAGAGAACAAGCCACACACACAGACACACACACACACACACACACACACACTCTCTCTCTCTCTCTCTCTCTCTCTCTCTCTCTCTCTCATTGAAAAGCACATTCAATTTTTAGCCAAAACGGCATCTCGCCGTGCGACTGAGACAAGGCACCCTGAACCCCGCCTCGGAGCAGCCCGAAGGTCTCGAGCCCGTCCGCTCCATCACTTTCAGGTGGAGGGAGGAGGCCTGAGAAGCCGCTACCTACCGGCCTCCCAGTACCAGCCTGCCTTTGGGGCGCAGGAGAGGGTGGCAGAGAGGAGGGAGGGAGGGAGGGAGAGATGCTTGCTGCCTTTGGAGGCCGCGGGTCCCCCCGGCCGCCGGCCCCGGTAGCGGGCAGGCGGTAGCAAGAGCAGCGCGAGTTGCATCAGCGCTCACCGCTGCGGCCGCCGCTTTCGCTGCCGCCGGCCGGGAAGGTACAGTGAGGACTGTAGGGAGCGCACAGCGGCCGCGGCGGCAGGTTCCCGAGATCAGGAAATTAGGGCAGGCACCGGGGATTGGAGGCGAGGGCGGCGCGCGAGCCAACCAGCGGCCGCCCCGGGCCCCCGTGAGCCCCGGGCGGACGCGCGGAGCAGCCGGGCCCCAGGAGCAGCCCGGGTGGCAGCGGCGGCCGCGGCCACTCTCGCACACACACACACTCCCGCACCCCGGCGCAGGCACCTGGCTGCCCAGAGCTCACAAGAGCAGCGCGTCGGGGGGAAAGGAGGGCTGAAGCCGCCGCTCCCCCCACCCGCCCCCGTCGCTGACCACTCCCCCTCCTGCCCCCTCCTCCCCGCTCACCCCGCGCTCCCGCAGCCGCCAGTGTGGGTGCTCCGCGGCCGGCTCCGCTCTCTTCTGCCTTCTCCTCTGCTCTCGGCTCCCCACCCCCTCTCCCTCCCCTCCCCTCCCCTCCCGTACCCTCCCCTCCCCTCCCCTCCTCTGCAGCGCCTGCATTATTTTCTGCCGGCAGGCTCCGCTTGCACGGCTGCTGCGGCCCGGGGAGGTGGGTGGGTGGGTGGGTGGGTTGGCTGGTGGGGAGGAGATTGTGCAAGTTGTAGGGGAGGGGGTGCCCTCTTCTTCCCTGCTCCCTTTCCCCCTTTCTAACTCCTTCCCCCTCCTCCTCCCCCTCCCCCCTCCCCGCCCCCACCTCCTTCCTCCTTTGCGAAGGGCTGGTAACTTGTTGTGCGGAGCTAGCGAGCGGCGGCGGCGGCGGCGGCGGCACCATCCAGGCGGGCACCATGGGCACGTCCGCGCGCTGGGCGCTCTGGCTGCTGCTCGCGCTGTGCTGGGCGCCCCGGGAAAGCCGCGCCACCGGAGCGGGTGAGTGAGGACGCGCCCCTCCGCCGGCTGCCCGGACCCAGCCGGGGCGCCAGGGGGCCCCGAGGCGCGGGTCTCCTTTTGCCCACCCCCCTCCTAGGAGGCGCCTCTCCGCTCTGCTCGCCTTCTTTCCCTCCCAACCCTGGTGGCGCCTCTGAGCTGACTGTCAGCGCCGCGGCCACGGGGAGCCGGGCTTGGGGGACAGCGGGATTTGGGGTGTCCTAAAGCCTCGCCTGAACTAGTCTTCATTCCCTTACACTCTGTCCCCCAAAGCCACTGTTTTGTCCCGTTTTTCACCCCGCTTGGCCGGGGCTGGGGAATGTGGGCTTCTGAGCCTCTGAACAATGGTTCTGTCTGCTCTGCCAGGCGGAGTGTTAGGAAGGAGGCAGAGGGCCGGGTCGGGCCGAGCGGTGCGCGGGAGCCCGGGGCACGCTCCTGGGACTTGAGGGGAGGTGGGAGTGTTCGGTGGTCGGGGATGGGCGCCCCCCGGGGACACGGGGCGCCGGGTGCGGATCCCGGCAGCGAGTCCCCAGTGACGGTGAGCGGGCGCACGTTCGATGGGCGGCAGCCGGGAGGCTCCAGGGAGCCACTTCAAGTGCGCAGCCTGCGCACCCGGACTGCGACTCCCCGGGCGCCGGTGGTCTCTCTGGAGTAGGGGTTAGAGGACGAGTGCGGTCTCAAACAGGACTCCCCGCTGGTGTTTCACCTCTTTTCCCCGCTCCCCGCCCCCCTCGCGCCGTGTTTGTAAACCTCTCGGGTCTCCAGTGTAGCTGAGCGGGGGGGGGGGGGGGGGGCGGGGAGCGCAAGGAAGACTTAATCAGGTTAGTTTGCTGATCTTCGTTCCCGGTGAGATTTCCTCGAGAGGAATTGAGTCCTAATCTAGTGACTGTGTAATTAGCCCTCGTTCCAAACAATAGATCAAAGGGAGTAGCGCGAGAGAGCTGGTGTGTGGCGCTGGGGACTACTGCGAGCGCCCCGGGTCTGCCGCACTGGGCCCGGGAGCCCCGTCCTCGGCCACTCTCCTAGTTGGAGCCGCACAACTTTCCTGGGCAGAGGACAGGAAGCCCTTCCACGGATTCGGTCAGAGTCCCGGCGCGTCCCTGAAGTGATCTTGACAGGACGCGGAGGGCCCTGCTGGCCAGCTCCGGGGAAGTGGACAGAAGGCTGCCCCCGATCCGAGCACCCATTCCAGAGTCCTAGCTCCTACCGCCCGGTGGCTCGCGAGGCCCGCCTGCCTGCAGTCACGTGGCTCCTGAAGTGAGCCAACTTTAAAGTGTGCGGTCAAGCAGTCTCGGGCCATACCTGGGGGGTTCGAAGCCTCCCAATGCACCCCCTGCCCTTTGGCTCGGACTATCCCGAGCGAGCGTGTGAAGCTGGGACGGGCTTTTCTGCCCTCTGCGATTGGCTGGCCGCCCGATCACGTTTGGGTTGGTCACATGGCTCCGCGAAGTCAGCATATAGAAGCCTGAGAAGTGTGATCTGTGAGGGAACACGTAACACCGGACAGGCTCCCTCGCACTGTTCTCCCAAAAGCTTTCCCCGACCTGGACTCCCGGAAAAAGGCGAGTCGTGGAGACAGCCTCTGATGGGTAACAAACCTCAGGGCCTGGAAAAGGCCTGCCTACAAGAATTTTCAGACTGGAACATTAATCATTAATGGATGAGCAATACTAACTTATTAAATGATTTCTCGGAGTAGTACCATGACTTGTATTATACTTTTCATAACATTTCAAAAGACTAAGGTATACCAGAAACTCTTGATAAACAACCTTCCTGGAGGTGAGAGAAAGGGTTTTTTGCTGCATGTTTTCTTTTAATGTAACATGTAAGAACTCTCCCTTGGAGGTTAACTTTATTCTATAGAACGCTGCGAATGTCCTTGAACTGTTGAAATGAGTTAGTTGGCCTTGTATGAGGTAGGTGAGGGTCCCCCCGACTCCCCTGTGTCACATGTGAAATATGTGACGTGCCATGAATAGTGAAAAACAAAAGCCCATGCAAGACATAAATTTTCAAAGGAAAGGGGGCACATCGTTTTTTCCACCAGATAGAATCTGGGATTGGCTGAGGAGGTACTGATCTTACGCCAACCCAGACTGACTCCTCTCTGAAGTTCAAAGCCCCAGGGTGTGTGAGTTGACCTTTTGGTCCTGGTTTTATATACATCCCTTCTTCTCACCCCCCTTCAATACCTCCCCCCGCCAAATACACTCATGGTACTGGTCTAAAATACTCTAGGACAGGGGCAGGAATGTTCTCAGATCCTGACTGAAAACTTCAACCAGGCTAACAAGAGAAGCTGAAATTCAGGAGTGGAGTTGCACTTCTGATTGCAAATCCTTGGGAATTCTAGTACATTTCTAGTACATTTCCTCCAGCCTAAGGTAGTCAAGATTAGGATGTGGGGTACCACATATTCATTAAAGCCAGAGCCTAGAAGAACAAAGGTTTTAGGAGGGCTGTTCAAAATGGCTAGCAACTAGCAGAAGAGGAGACAGAAACTTCTCTGACTGTGGGGAAAGGTTCATGAAGCTAGTAGTACTAGCTAGCTTAACCCAGAGGGAGAAGAGAAAAAACTTAACTTAAACTTAACTCTCGTCCCCTTGCAGCAAAGGAAACTGTGAGGATTAGTGATCCTAATCCTCATTCAACCATAGAACAAGCATGGGAGCCCCGATTCTTTAAAGGAGGATCACCCGGCAAGTGACAGCTTCCTGAAGTCTGAGTCCCTCCCTCCCTCCCGTGAATGGGCCTGTTGCTCCCTTCACATGACATTTAGCTAGAATGTCCGTCCTGTGTTGTTTTGATTCTCGGCTTTTACTGCTTGTGTCCCCAGATTCCTTGTGTGTGTATGAAGGCCAGGTTCGGCAGTGCAGCCCAGTATTGCTACTGTACCGTGATCAATTGCATACTGAAGCACTTAGCATTTCTAGCAAGGTTAATTATGGAAGTCTCCATGCTTCAAAGCAGTGAGGTCCTGATTTAAGTGTTTCTGCCTTTCATAAAGTTGAATAACCATAAATTCTATTTCACTTGAGCAGTTTTACTACCATTTTAGAAGCGATGAAAAGTAGCTCCAAGCCCCTTCGATTCCAGAATTATCAACCTGGTGAGACTTCACAAGAACTCCCAGAGTAGAACATGGCCATAATCAAGGGAACAGGGAGCTCCCAGACATATGGCATTGGGTTTCCATCCAAAGGCCGAAAGACTCAGAGCACAGCATACATGTACAGATAACTCATGTTAAATACCTAGACTGTACTCTATTTCTTACAGAATGTGAATGATGCTGTCTTTTTTGGTAGAAGCACGAATGATCAAGGATAGGCAGTTACCTCTTTGACCTTAAGTCACAGTTAAATTTACTTTGGAAAGCTACCTTCCCATTCTAGCTTATGAGAAATCAAATGCCTCCAAGGGCTATGATAAGGTCTGCAATGATGTTTATGATAAATGTACCTGCCTTAGGAGAGCCTCTCAGGGTGGGCTGCTCTCCAGATGGTTAATTGATAGACTCAAAATTGCTTACTATGTTCCCTTCTCCTCTACGTCCATCTCAGAAGAATTCTTAGGGCACAACACGGACAGTACTTCCAAGACAAAGGGTCCAAAAGTACCTTCTGCACAGGTGATGGGCGGAATGTACCTGTTGAGCAGAAGCAGCCAGGGACAATTTTTTGTGCCCAGCTAAAGAATTTTTAGCTAGCAGATTTGAGGACTGACAGCTTGTTAGCTTTCAGGCTCAGTGTGACTTACCTCTATCAGAATCCTGCTTGATAATTTCACTCTGCATTTTTCAGTTGGAATTTGTGTCTCTTTGCTAAACTCTTCTGTTGGCTTAGCAATAAAAACTCTAAGCCTGGTTAATACCACCTGGTTAGACACACTAGCCATGCTGCAGGAACTAAAGCAGATGGCAGGTGATACCGTAAAGTTAGCATACTTCTTCCTTCATGTGATGTGTCCTAGGAGAGCTTGGGCCTGCTGGTTATTCAGGGGCTCTAAGTTAAGCAAGAGCATGCATGCCTCCCAGGTGTCATGATATTAAGGACAGAGATTATGCAAAAAAAAAAAAAAAAGTGGGGGGGCCTTAATGTTTACTTGGAGAGCCTTTGATGACTTTAAATTTTAGAAATGCTCCAGAGCCAGTGGAGGAGGGGAAGGGTATGCACGCTCTTGCATTAAGAAGTAACTTTGGAGGCAGAAATTTTAAGATAGGACCACTGGCTGGAGTGGTTGGTCTTGTCACCAACTTGGGTTCTGAGTTGGCCCTACTGGCTAGGAGCCTTTATGTATATAGATGTGGTTTTGGGGGCTGGGGGGTGGGGCTTGCAATTTGCCAAGCAAGAGAGATGATAAAACCTTAGTTGACAGACAACATTTGCAAACTACTTCACGTGCTAGATCTCAGTTAGATCTTTTCCCCCCAAACACTGAGTTAACACAGTTTCTATTTTGTAGACTGCCTCTAATCTTTCCTTTTCCGAAGAAGCCTTCCCAAGATCTGAGTTATTAACTGATCTGTAGGTTCACGAACTAGGTGGTAGGTTGATGCCGACATTCCTCATACTTCGACTTAAAACACTTGACATCCATCTACAAAGCACCTACCCTGTGCCATTTGGCACCAGCAGGCATGGTGGTGGGCATGGACACAGTAACTAGGGAGTTGGTCCTTTCTTTCATGGCATTTGGTCTAGTGGGGAAGTCAAATCAGGAAATCAGTGCTCCAACTACAGCCTGGCTTAGAAGTTCTGGAGAGGAGTGAGCAGACCCAGCATTGAAGCCTTAATCATAAAATTACAAAAGAGGCATCAAAGGTAGCAGTTGAAGGTTGCTGGAGTTCCCACCTGCTACCTTTGTTTCACAATACAATGCTTCCCAGTTGTCACCAAGAACATAGACTCTAATGCGACAAAGCTAGATACTATTCCATCTCCTCAGATGACCTTACGAAAGTGATCGGATTAGAGCAGCAACGGGTTGTGGCCAACATTCCCAAAGAGCATGAAAGCATGTCCCAAGTGAAATCCAGGTCCCACATATCAAACTTATGACACTACCAGTTAGCTGCCACTACTGTTCCCTGCGTCCTGGAAGCTCGGTCCTCACAGGAAAATGAGGCTGGCACGCCCACACTAACACACTTGCTCTGACAGAGCGATATGGGAAAGCACACGGGTTTTAAATGACTGAGTGCCATAAGGATAATGTACTCCCATGGGCATAGGGAACTGGACTCTGTAATGCAGAGTCTTCCAGAGTATTCTAGCTGGTCAGAGAACTGGTCACAAGCTTCGGGTTCAGAAAAGCTGGAAAGAATGCTTCAGAAAAAGTCTAAAATTCAAACCAGCTTTTTTTTTTTTTTTTAAAGATTTTATTTATTTATTTGACAGAGAGAGAGAGATCACAAGTAGGCAGAGAGGCAGGCAGAGAGAGGGGGAAGCAGGCTCATTGCTGAGCAGAGAGCCCAATGCGAGCCTCGATCCCAGGACCCTGAGATTATGACCTGAGCCGAAGGCACAGGCTTAACCCACTGAGCCACCCAGGCACCCCTCAAACCAGCTTTATTAGTGAATTAGTAAATCAGCTGAGCCATCTAGGAACACTCACGAGTGCCCAAAGATTCTTGAGATATCAGGAACCTGGTCCCAAGCTACAAAGATAAATTCTAGGCCCTTCCTTAGGGGGAATCCCCATGTGTAGAAACAGAAACAGGCAGATAGGGCAAGCGTCTCTGGACATGGCTGCTGTCCATGGACCAGTGGGAAGGAGCCAGACCACACCTGGTGGGTCAAGAAAAGACTGGAGGGCCTCCTTCAAGGGGAGACATTGGTGCCCACTCCAGTAGAGAAGTACACAGGAGGGACAGGAGCAAACCAAGACCAAGCAAGAGTGAGCACACAGGCCTGGGGATCCCTGGGTGTACTCTGAGCAGATAGCTGGTGGCCACCAATTGGGAAAAGTTGGGGGAAGTAGGTGGGGAACTGAACTCAGCCCTGGGGCCAGTGAGAAGCCCAGACGTGATCCCATCCCGGGCCCTTCAAGCTGTTCTAGGTTGCTTAAATCGCCATCTTGATATGGATAGAGAATGTGGCGGCCAGGAGGCAGAGGGATAGGAGACACATTTAGGTCAATTGAGGGATGACAGCCTGGACAGGGCCAGGGCTTGGTGGCAAAATGTCAGGGGAGAAGAACCCAGCCTCACTATGGGACTGAGGGTTTAGAGGAAGTGATGGAGCCCCTCAAGGATAGGGGCTTCTGGCAAAGAGAAGACAGATTTTAGGAGAACCTCTTCACCATGCATGCCTGTTGAGGCATCTAGATTTTACCTACCTAACAGGTACAGACGTTTCGCCTCACACTGTCACCATAATGTCTGTTGCAAGTGTGGCATTTACCCCCCATGCCCATCCGGTGATGGGCATGTGGCTTATGGCGCCCAGACTACATATTCCAACCCTGAAATTGACCCAGTCACTTCTATGGTGGGCTGGATTGTAGCCTCCTCACCTTTGGGCAGTGGTTTCAAAGTATGGTCGGAGACCAGTAGCGGTCAGTACCATCTGGGAATACAGAAAGGCAAGCTTGGGCCCCACTCTGCTCCTGCTGAACCTGAAAATCTGGGAGGAGGGGCCCAGCACAGATCTAACAAGCCCTGTGGGAACTCAGGTGCAAATAAGAACAGGAGCGCCCCCGACCCAGCACTAGCCCTCTACGACCCACAGTAATGAATAACTTGCCAATATGCTCTGACTTGACCAATGTTCCCTAGACTAGAAAGCCAAGCCCTAACGTCCTTCTAGGAAAAACCCTGCTGAGGATACTCGAGTGATTTTTTTTTTTTCCCCTTATGAAAATGGGGCAGGGAGGGAAGACAGCCTTGTCTTTCAATAGTAAGACTGTGTTAGGATAGTATCATCTTGGCAGATGATACTGCCTAATTCTGGATCGATTTAAACGGACTCTACTATCCAAATTACCAAAAGCAAAAGCGACAGAATATTCCAGCAGGAAGCTGTCCTGAATTCGAGGTGCTCTAGGCTGTGTGCGTGCTCAGGGCCAAGGCTTCTGGAGCCGGACTGCCCAGGGTTCCATTTCGCTTTCTGTGCAGGCTGATCTTGGGTAAGAACCACGCTACCCCTGTCCATACTCCTCTTTCCTGATTCATAAAAGGGGGAATAGTCGCGCTCAGAGTGTAGAATTTAGAATTTAGGTGTGAATTGAAAGTCTTAGAGGCGTGTTTGGCCAACAATTTTAAGAACTTGTTTATCCAGGGTTCTTAAGATCATCTCACCGATGTCCATGGAGAAACTGACAAGTGAACGGTAAGATTCATTTATTTCAGTGAATCAGAAGGATGAACCGAAGTGTTGAACAGCTTCTAGCTGGTTCTTCCAAGTACTTTAGAGGCTGATGTGAGGGCCAGAACACAGCCTTTGTGCCTGACGGCGGGGGCTGTCTTCCTTCCTCCCTCTCACTCACTAACCTCTCCAGAGAGAAAACCACTCTGCTGACTCGCAGGTCTGCTTGTCCTAAAATGAGTTTTAGCCTATGAATAGAAAGATTGGAATGAAAGCAGCAGCAGTAGTGAGCCTGACTAAAAATAAATGCCCTTGGCGGCCCCGAAGTGGCGAACCAAGTGGACTAAAGAAATTCCTCTAGATAACAGCCTTGTGCTCCGACAAGGAGGAGAGGGAGAGCCGTCAGACTCCTTGGGCCTGCCAGTCCCTGTGGAGCGGCAGCCGGAGCCACTCGGTGCAAGTTCAAGTTCAGGTCTGCACCTGACACCCAGAACCTCCCTGTGGTCTGGGCAGCTCGGAGCCCTCTAGGGAAATGCATGGCCCACTCAGAAGGCTGGGTGTTTACTAGAAGGTCTATGCAGTTCTCCACTGAAGCTTCCCTGTTGCTCTTCCCCGTTAACCCTTGCAGGGACAGTCAGACAGCAGCAGGCTGACTTCTCTATGCATGTAAACCCCCGAGTTTCTTGGAGCCAGTGACGTGCCAACAGGGTAGCAGCACTCACTCCTTAGGTAAGCAAGGCTCCTGGGACAAGGCACCTTGATGTCAAAAGTTTGCAGGATCTGATTCTCCCCGTGCGAGGGACAGAATTAACAAGTTAGCCTCTGACACTCCTGGGCCTTCATTCATTACAAATGCGAACAGCTGTGACGACGTACATATGTGAAGAGGTGCCAGCGACTTCCAACCCCCCCCACACCGATCCAGAGGGGCAGGGATATTCATTCTAAGTATTAGAGCTGAAAGAAAACCCAGATGGAGGCCAACAGCTCGATTTCTTAAAGCAATAGAAAGAACCCTTTCCAAATGCTTACACAAAACCCTAGTATTGAAACAGAAAGCCTTCCTGGTTGAAACAGGCAAAACACACAGGGGTCCCCACAGTCGCAGCCTTTTTTCCCCAACTTTAACCATACTTTTGGTGCTAAAGCATTCCTATGAAACCCTGTGGCTTTGAGGAACCTGCTAAAAACCACATTTTTCCCCCACTGTTCACCTTTCTGAGCAGATAGGTCTGGGGATACAGGCTGCCTAGAGCTTCTACTTCTAGGGTCATTTTTTGAGGCATTGGTGGTTTTAGCTTAGTCTAAGAATTAAAAGCACCGGGGCGGGGGGCAGGTGTCTGGGTGACCCAGTCAGCTGAGCGTCCCACTCTTGGTTTCAGCCCAGGTCGTGATCTCAGAGTCATGAGGTCAAGCCCCACATTGGGCTTCAAGCTCAGTGCAGAGTCTGCTTAGAACCCTCTCTCCCCTACCCTCTCCCCCTCTCCCTCCCCTCCTGCTCTCTCTCTCTGAAATAAGTAAGTCTTGGGGGGGAAAAAATCCACAAAAGCACCTCGGGTGGAGATGATTTCAAGCTCAGCCTGTTCCCTTTATGAAAAGAGAATGCTGAACCTGAGACGTAACTGTCATGGATGAAAATAGACTTTAGGTCCACAACCCTGTAATCCCCCAAAGCTCTGGAAACCCAAAGCTGCTTAACTTGTTTGGTGCTGTCGGTACTCCTGGAGGCTCTGTAAAACGGCATTCCCAGCTGAGCCCCCAAGGTGTGAGGGAGAATCTTCTTGAACCTTGGACAGAAGACACACAGCCCTGCAGTCTGGCTGAGGTCCCAGTACAGGGTGGGGTGGGAGTGGGGGGCTCTGGCCACTTTGCAGGGCGGGGAGTTCAACGGAACCAGGAGCGCTTTCTGCCCGGGAGTAGTCTGTCATAACAGAGTCCTTAGATAACAAGAAACTGAGGCATAGCCATCAGGCCTATAGTCTTTAGTCACCTCTCTTTAAAGAGAAGGTCCTTTAGAAAGGCAGCCAGCCCGATTTAGCCCCTGTGACCCCCGCCCTGCTCATCTAGTCAAGGAGAAGCAACATGTAGTATCCTTCTTCCTTTCTCCCCTGCACCGTTCTCCCTGGTAATGCAGAGCCCTGCGAGTGTCCTGGCGAAAACACAACTTTAAGATAACTGGGTAGAAGGTTTAGGAAAATCAGGTGAAGTGGCAGTATCTCAGATATGCAAAGGTAGAAATGAAACTCCTTTTCGTCTTACAGTATTGGAATAAACACCAAGAGCATGCTTGTCTCTCTGCCCTGAAACTGTTCAGTATTGACTTGGAAGCACTGCTTCTGGGATTTTAATATCATTTATTATTGCGCACAATTAGTTTGCTACAACTAGGTTCAGAGACCCTCTTGGAGATGCTGGTGCGCTGAACACCAGCTTTATTTTACCTGTGTGCCTGTATTTGATCGCAGGCCAGCTTGAGTGTCTAGGAAATCTGTAGCTTCTGAAGTCAATTTTAAGATCTTCAGTGCCTAACCCTGAAGGGGAAAACCATCATTTGACACCTAATTTTACACCCCTGTCGAAGCCTGATTATGTGCCTACCTTTTTTTTTTTAAGATTTTATTTATTTATTTGACAGACAGAGATCACAAGTAGGCAGAGAGGCAGGCAGAGAGAGAGAGAGAGGAGGAAGCAGGCTCCCTGCTGAGCAGAGAGCCCAGTGCAGGGCTTGATCCCAGGACCCTGGGATCATGACCTGAGCTGAAGGCAGAGGCTTAACCCACAGAGCCACCCAGGCACCCCTGTGCCTACCTTTTTGAGTGTGTTGATATCAGTGTCTGAATTTTTGTCTCTCTTTCACTGAGCAAACTTTGGTACTGAAAACCTTTAAAAATAATTCAGAGCCAAAGATACAGATGTAGTGAAAAGAAGGGCCACATGCACCCCAATGTTCATGGCAGCAATGGCCACAGTTGCCAAACTGTGGAAGAGACTAGTGATGCCCTTCAACAGGTGGATGGATAAAGAAGATGTGGTCCATATACACGATGGAATATTAGGCCTCCATCAGAAAGGATGAATATCCAACTTTTGAGTCAACATGGATGGGAGTAGAGGAGATTATGCTGAGTGAAGTAAGTCAAGCAGAGAGAGTCCTTTATCATATGGTTTCACTTATATGTGGAACATAAGGAATAGCATAGAGGACATTAGGAGAAGGAAGGGAAAAGTGAATTGGGGGAAATCAGAGGCGGAAATGAACCATGGGAGACTATGGACTCTGGGAAACAAACTGAGGGTTTCAGAGGGGAGGGTGGTGGGGGGATGGGTGAGCCTGGTGATGGGTATCAAGGAGGGCACGGATTGCATGGAGCACTGGGTGTTACACGCAGACAGTGAATCATGGAGCACTGCATCAAAAACTGATGATGTACTGTATGGTGACTAACATAACACAGTAAGAAAAAAAAAATTCGAAGCCTCCTAACCGCAGCCTGTTCTCTCCAACTAGATTTCCATCGATGTTGTCTGACGACAAATCGCATGTTTGCTTCTTTTTAAATGAAGGGCTCTAAGTAGGTTCTTAGCACAGCTCTCAAAGGTCGGGGGATAGAGAACTGAAGCCGGGGCCCTGCTGCAGCTCGCCCCAGCACGGAGAACACGGACAAGCTCTTGGGATTACAGTGATGGTCGGGGGGGAGGCAGCCGCTTCTCCTATTCAGTTGAACAGGATTAAAACCAGCCCCTGACATTTCCCGCCAACCTCTACCCTCCTCAATCCCTGATATCTAAGCCCAGTAAGATACTTGTGGAATGAACAAATGGTATGAAACAGAGATAAGAAATGCCACCAAAATCTACTGCTTTCTATCTGGGTCCCAGCTTCACGGGACGCCTGGGAGCAGAGTGGCACACACGGTTTACGAAAACACTGGGTTCCCGAGAACGCCACCACCCCCGTATGGCAACCCTGACTTGCACCGCATTCTCATCTCCCTGGGAGTTAGCCACAAAGCATAGGCTGCCCCCAGAGAGCCGGGAGTAGCTGACAGTCGGGAGGCCAATGGGAGTGTTGTGTGCCCAGCACAAGAGTTCCAGCCCGTGCTTGTCACCGGCGCGTCTGTTCTTAAACCAGCTGCTGATGCTGGAAGATGGCAGGAAGTCGGAAGGCTTTCTGCTTGGATAGGCCTCCCTCTGTCATCTGCAGGAGCTCTGGGGCACCCAAATATTTGCAGTCTATGTCTGTTAAGCAGCTAGACCCTTGCCTTGTTGCTCAAAGAAATCACCCCTCCAGATAGGCACACGTCTGGATAGGAAACACCCGAACGGTAGCTGTCCCGTGCCAGGCAAGGACAAAAAACAAAACTACGTGCTCTGCTTACAAGGATTCATTCATGCCACCCTGTGAATTAAACATCCATACATCAATCATAGGAACTCAGAGAGTTAGAGGAACAGAATCCAGTCTGTGGCTCTCCCTTGCTTTCATTCTCTTCCGTCGCTAAGAATGATCTCCCTTTACCTCTCAACTGTCCCTTCTTGATTTTTATCCCCAAGGTGTTTTGTAAGCGTATCCTTTTCTAATTAGACCTCAAATTCGAAGAGAAGGAGCCAAGCATTCTACCTCTCTTCAGCCCCTCCTTGTGGCCCCTTGTAAATCTCCCTCAGTTTGCCTGTAATGGGAACATCATCCATGAACTGCATAGAATGTGGCCAAGAAAGGCTATGAAAGGATTCGGATTTGGCTGTATTATAGCTACACTCGTGAGTTCAACAAATGAGGGAAATGAGGCCACGGGCAGGTGAGTCCCACCCAACTCCCTGCGGCCTCTGGGCCATTGAGGTTCCTTTTCTCTTGGTCTGGCTCCATTGGTCCAGAATCACTACTCCAGCCACCATGCCCAGTTTTCAGGAGTCAGAAAGGAATGAAGGAAAATGGGCCCCCATCCCTTTGACAATATTTCCCAGAAGTTCTATCTTACCATTCCTATTTATATTCCACTAGCCAGACCTTAGCCCCATCCCAGGCTGTGCCTCATTGCAAGAGAGGCTGGGAAATCTAGTCTTCTCCAGATGGCATCTGCCCCGCTAAGAACTCAATAACTGTCCATCACTGCCCCTGTGCCCGCCCAGCCCTGGCGACTAGAATGTTCTACCCTGCTGAGTCTGCAGCGGTCCCTCCGAGAGGGACCATATCCACGGGTTTTGGGTAACTTGCATCTCTAACTTCCCACGCTTGCATCCCAGCTTAGCTAAGTGCTCCCTCTTGATTTTAGGAAGAAAAGCCAAATGTGAACCCTCCCAATTCCAGTGCACAAACGGCCGCTGTATTACGTTGCTGTGGAAATGCGACGGGGACGAAGACTGCGCTGACGGCAGTGATGAAAAGAACTGTGGTGAGTAAGGAGCCTGACAGTGTCCTGGGCCACCTCACAAGGGAGCACGCATGTCACTGAACGTGATGCTCTGAAAATAACGCGATTCTGAAAATAAGAGGCTGCTCGTAAGAACTGCTTTGAACCCCAGGGTCCCAAGAGTCTATACATCCTGTTCTAGAGCAGTCTGGTTCAGTGTTTGACACGGGACTACCAGCCTGTGTGTGGAATGTTGCCGATTGAGCGCGGGTCCTTGGAAATGGCAGGACCTGGTTTATCGTAGGTCAGGCAGACATTCGGTATGGGAAGCTAGGAGAGGGGATGGGAGGACTAGAAATAGAGACAGAAGCTTGCGTAGAACAGACTTTCTTTTTATAATTCTCAAATAGCCCTGATACCCCCAAAAAGAAAGCATCTATTGTAGGCAGAGACTTTTTAAGTCATGAATAGTAAGAAATCCCCTTAGGTTTCAGCAGGTTCATAAACTCCTGACATAGAAACTCCAGGCCAGGGCAGGTCACAGATCAGATAAGGATATTTAAAAAGCCTCTGCCTACAATAGATGCTAATTCTAAAGCTTTAGGCAGGGCGGAAGACAATCTTTCCCCAAGAGAACAGGGATAGACTGTCATGCCTACTACTGGTATGCACATAACCACAATGATCAAAAGATCATGGTGAGAAATGCCTTACGTTGAGCCACAACAGCTGAGAACTACATGTCAACATGGCCTTTAGGTTACCTTGAATACATGCTGAAAGTTACTTTTTTTTTTTAAGATTTTATTTATTTATTTGAGAGAGAATGAGTAAGAGAGAGCATGAGAGAGGAGAAGGTCAGGGGAAGAAGCAGACTCCCCAAGGAGCTGGGAGCCCGATGCGGGACTCGATCCTGGAAGTCCGGGATCATGACCTGAGCCGAAGGCAGTCGCTCAACCAACTGAGCCACCCAGGCGCCCTGAAAGTTACTTTTTGATCCTTTTGTTCTATGGTGTAAAAATCCTGAAACAAGATTGTATGGATGTCAGTGACAACATGGTCATTTGCCTTCTAAAGGATGTTTTATAAAGATGTCCACTATAAACTAGAAATGCAGAAGCAAAGGACGCCTGGGTGGCTCAGTTGGTTAAGCAGCTGCCTTCGGCTCAGGTCATGATCCCAGCGTCCTGGGATCGAGTCCCACATCGGGCTCCTTGCTTGGCGGGGAGCCTGCTTCTCCCTCTGCCTCTGCCTGCCATTCTGTCCGCCTGTGCTCGCTCGCTCTCCCTCTCTCTCTGACCAAAAAAAAAAAAAAAAAAAAAAAGCTTTAATAAAAAAAAAAAGAAATGCAGAAGCAAAATAGAAGGTAAATGCAGGTAGCTTCAAGTGCCATCTCGTTATGCCCTCCCCTGCTTCTTCATGCATCATTACAAAAATGGCAGCATGTAGGCGTCATGGCACTTGTCTTACGCTGAGCAACGTCATGGGAGCTCACGATGGGAAAACCCATTGTTCTTAGAAAGTAATTATTCTCCTCGTGTTTCAGAAGCCTGCTTTGGCCATCTGACTACCTTAGTAGCAGCTAACCTGGGTCATCTTAGGGATCACTGCTGGCTCTTCCTAAAATAGTCTCCACATAAATAACTTCTAGACACACGGCAGGAGGGTTTGGAAGAGGTAAGAGGGTAAATATATGTACTCAAAATCCCATGAAATGGGAAAAATTAAATATATCCTTGGCCAGCACTGGTCTCTGCCTCTTAGGTATGCGGGTAGAGAAGGAGAGTGGGAACATTGCTCAGGGAAGCTCTGCACGCTTATTTTGAGATGTTCCTCCCTGGAAGGGAAAAGGTACACAGTTTCTTAAAACTCGTAAAGCCACTTAGTATTTTTCCTGTCTGCCGTCTGGATATTGAACTGGGCTACATTGTCAGCAGAGCTGTTTCTTTCAGGCATGTCAACCAGCATTTTTAGTCAACTGCCGCTTGGAATCCACAAGTCATGTGTTCCCCTCAGCACCCCCCTCCCCAACTCAGTCTGTTACAAGCACAAGGCTCACCGGATTAATGAGTAACGTAGACCCTCTGAGCGGGTAACTGGTAGACCTCTTCCCCTGTGACACACCTACATTTCTATCCATCTCTTAAGGCCCAATTCAAACAGCCTTTCTTTAACCTCCCAGTCTGTGTTCAGAACGGAGAGAGAGGAACTCTGGCAAGTTTCTGTCCCTGTTTATCATTAGCATCAGCACTTGGTAGGACAGCCGTCTTGCCTACTCCCTTAACATTTTATACATCCTCAGACCATGTGGTCTCTTTACAATGATACCCCCCATCCTCTTCCGAGGACCACCGCAGGCTGAACTGCCGCAAACTAGCTCCACAGACACTCCCTCACCTTCCGACACGCTCAGGAGCTTGCAAGCCTGGATGTCGTTTTCACCATTAATACTGGGGTTTGAGCGTTTCCGTGATTTTTAGAAACAGGTGTGAATCTAAGAGCTAAGGTGGGCCTTTCTTGTTTCCTTGGCTACACAATTCATGGGGAAGAATTATCCCTTTTGGATCATCAGGATTTGTCACCACATCTTTTGAGTTGTCAGAATGGGCTATAATCACTCTATTTCCCTGTTGCGCCGTGTCCGAGGCTGTGGGTAGGGGGGTGGGGGCAGCGATTATACTCTGCAAGTTGTCCCTAGCTCAGACCCCAGACTTGAAGCAATCCCTTTCTAGTTCTTAGCAAACTGTCATCTTTTGGCTGATTTGCCATTACAGAATATTCGTTAGAGAAGGAGAGTGAAAACTGGAAATTTAGGCATTTGAGCAAGGAAGAATGCAGCTTGGGAAGGAGGAGCCTAGAACACCCTATGTGGCTGCTTACGGAGACCCTCCCTGCCGTCTCTGACTACTTGGTGGGCGAGTGACCAAGCTGCCCAATTGGCTTAGGAGAGTCCAGATTTATGCCTGTCTTCCCGGCATACTTCTCCGTGTCCGCACTCCGCTGATTGTCCCATTTTGGACAAGTTGCATGGTCACCAGAATCACAGGAGAAAAGGCCTGCCCTTGTTGGAATTAGTAGCAGAATTGATACCTTTCTCAGGTGATTTGTCACTCTAACCCTCATGTGGGGACATTGGCAGCCCCCACAGCATCTTCTGTGACTTTTAGCTGATGTTAGTCCAACTCTTGGATTCTAAATGTGACCTCGTTTATACCCGGGCTTAAACGTTCTCCCTGGGTTGCAAGGTAAGGAGCAACCCCTGTCTTACCATGACTTTCATACCTCCCAACTCTCTCAAATGACCATCTTGCTCCTCTGGAGAAAAAAAACAAAAACAAAAACAAAAAAAAAGATTTTTCTAGTGTTCGCCTGGATATTGGCAGTTTAACGCTAGCAGGCTCCATTCTGTTGTTGGAGTAAAAGGTGTCAACAGGCAGTTTCACCCCCCGTGGGAATATCAGCCCTCGGGTGCCTACGACTTTAACCCCGCCGATCAACTTTCGTAGTGAAGAAGACATGTGCCGAGTCAGACTTTGTGTGCAACAATGGCCAGTGCGTCCCCAGCCGGTGGCAGTGTGACGGGGATCCCGACTGCGAAGACGGCTCTGATGAAAACCCAGAACAGTGCCGTGAGTGATTTGCTTTGGACCGTAACTCTCCCAGGCTGTTTCATGTTTTGTAGCTCTAAGTCTTATTTCATCCAAAACTTGGTTGTAATTTCCCTCGGCCTGCCTTGATGTGTGGGCCAGTGGACTCCAAGGTCAGTCAAGTCATTAACAAGTTGATAAGTGTCTATTAAAGAATATTGTCCCTAGTCTAACAAGACTGACATTCTCTTGGGTAGCTTCGCTATTGAATGTTTAAGACCGAAGCCAGCCGATTTGATTAAGAACTCCTTGACTAGGTGCATAGATTTCAAATATTTTGTAATCATGACTCCAAGCAGATGGTACTCTGGTCCTGGAAGCTAAGTTGAGGTAGGAGGTTCCCCACTTTGGGCCCAGGATAAGCTTTTAGATGTACAGCTTATGTTAAACACACACACACACGCACACACATATATAGTCCATTACTGAAGGGGTAAGGTGGCTAGAAATAGGGTGACATCATGATTTTTTAACAAACCTCTTACCTAAGGTTATTAAAGTAGGGTAAAGCTTACAGCTTATTCTTAAATAAGAAAAATGTCATAGGTATGCCACTGTATATCTGTGTCCTTAGGCGGATAGCCAGTAAGAGGTCTGTGACATCACAGAGGATGAGGATTTGGGACAGGTAAATTAGGATCCTTTGAATGTCATGGTGAAGAAAGTCTTGGAATTCATTTCGAAGCAGTCGAGAGCTGTTGAAACACGAAAAGTGCCAATCTCATGGGAACCAGGTTTAGGTCTGGAATAAGGATGACAAAACTCAGTGGAGCAGAAAGGAAGATAAATGCATCAATTTCAGTTTTCGAGGCAAGGAGTCAGGGGAGCGATAAGAACATTGGTCACGGCAGGTCAGATCACCTCCGGGAAAGCGCAGTTAGTTGCCCAGAGACACGGCCCTGGGTTTTAGCGGAGGGTGACCCAGTGAGGTGAGGAACCAGGACGGGGTCCCCATTTCGGCAAAGCTCCTGCAGGTCACGAGGAACATTTAAAGGAATCTAGTCAGGAGGCTTCCCAGGTGTTAGGTCATGTAGCCTTTTGGGAAGTGGCCATTAGGTGACCTTATGTGGTATCTGACAGATCACAAACAAACAAAAAAAGGTCAAGGAGCAGGCCCACCGATAAGCCTAACTGTGCCAAATAAAACAGAAGCCAGAGCTGAGCATGCCACGGAACCTTGAAGGAGGAACGCGGTCGAGGCTCTCCGGGGTCCCGCTGGGCGGCACCGGCTGGCGTCGTGGCTTCCACTAGTAGGTCGCATCTCGCCCCTTCGCCAGGCCACCGAGGGACAGGTGTGAGCCCGGGCAGGCAGCGCGGGACCAGCTGTGTGGCACGGAGGCGTGGGGGAGGCTCTTTTGAGACTGTATATCATCAACAGATATGAGAACATGCCGCATAAACGAAATCAGCTGTGGCGCCCGGTCCACTCAGTGTATCCCCGTGTCCTGGCGGTGTGATGGTGAAAATGATTGTGACAGTGGCGAAGATGAAGAGAACTGTGGTAAGAAGACTGGTGTCGAGTGGCTTATCCCCGAGACCCTTTTGCTCAAAGAGAAGGGTGGGCAGGGGGAGAAGCTCCCTCGAGTGTGAAGATGCGGTTCCGGTGACTCGCTTTTCAGTGACTTCGCTGTGCGCTCAGCTGCTTGGCCTTCGTTACTGCCCTAAAACTCTGGCAGGAGTCCCCCGGTGACTGGCCACTGCTTGCTCTGGTGTTCCTCCTAGGCAGATAGACGGGAGACGGTAAGTCGTTCAGGGCACTGCCACCCAGAATAGGTCAGTGAAGCCACAGCGGTGTGGCGTCTGTGTCTGTTAGGACAGGGGAACCTGGGCCTTCCTCACGTGGGCTCAGCACAGCTGGAAGGGGACTAGGGCCAGCAAGCTCACGCCGAGGTCTCAAGTGGGTCTGCTTCTTGGAATACATGACCTGAGTAGCCTACAAGGAACTTGGGCTTGCCTCCGAGCTAGATTCTCTTTGAGCCTTTCCGAAGGTTAACCTGGCCCAGAAGCGTTAGCTCTCATCTTGCCAGCGGAGACCCAGAGAAAACCCTGCCCAGCTGACGGTCCTTTCTGGTCTCTTCCCATAGTTCCTGCCTGTAAATACGAGCTCTGTTTCATAGGCTTTCATGTTTCTGTTTCTGGGAAATGTGTAATAAAAAGTGCCGTGCGTTCCGGGCAAGGCCCTGGGAATTATCTGGGTTGAACAAACATTGCTGTGAGCACTCTTTCAAGCTACAGCCCTTTTATAGGGCTCCCGGAGCGACAGCTCCCAGGGCTGACAAGCACAGGCCTCCCGCTGCAGCAGAGTACTAGTGAGCTGAGCATGCTTGTACTCCGAACACCAGTCTCGTGTGGAGAAGTCGACTTCTGACGTCAATACCACTGCACCTAGTCCAATGAGTTTCGGTTCAGTCTTAGAATTGAGCTTCATGTATTGGTGAGCCCCAGAGCTACCAAGTATCTCCCTCCTAAAACTAGACTTTGCTTCCCAAGAGAGTCGTGGTCTCTACCCGAATTACCAGCAAATTGTGACCTTGATTCATTTGGCAGGAATTTGAGTCCAAGTACAAACTGGCTAGTCTGCCTGGTTTATCATCATTAGCGGATCGGGCAGTGAGGACTGAGATAGATTTCAGCCCAAGCAGTGACTTTCTAACACTTGAAAATATTTAAGATCTGTTATTCCTGATCCTGGTTTGAGGGACCAACAGAGAAGGAACCACGTATGGTAGCATAACATAATGGCTGGTTTGGGTTGATCGAGTCATAATGCTTCTGATGAGTCCACACTTGCCTGCATACCCGATACGTGGTGTTCTCAACTGATAACGTGGACCGACGAGCTGTCTGTCCATTTAGAGGTAGCTGGGTCTTTGCCATTCCAAATGGAATGCCCCGGTCAGGTTTAAGTTCTTCATCGCTGTCCCTTTAGGAATCTGTTGTGGTTCTCACTTCAAATTAACTTCTAAGCCTTCAGCAGTTCTCTTGGTCCTTTCTTTCCCTTCTTACTCAAGAGCCCCTGCATCTTGTCCATACTGAGGCTGCATGCGAGTACCCCAGGAACTCAGATGTGAACAGAATGCCACCTTAACTTTTCCGTGAAGCTGGGAGAGCTGGCTAGGGGGCGTGATGAGACCCCGCACACTGCGCTGTGCGGTGAGAGTCGGGAAGCCAGGACCAGTCCCGCACGCTCAGCGAGGTCTGCCCTCTCCCCGCTGCAGGCAATATTACGTGCAGCCCCGACGAGTTCACCTGCTCCAGCGGCCGCTGCATCTCCAGGAATTTCGTCTGCAACGGCCAAGACGACTGCAGCGACGGCAGCGACGAGCTGGCGTGTGCGCCCCCCACGTGCGGCGCGCACGAGTTCCAGTGCGGCACCTCGTCCTGCATCCCCCTCAGCTGGGTGTGCGACGACGACGCCGACTGCTCCGACCAGTCCGACGAGTCGCTGGAGCAGTGCGGCCGCCAGCCCGTGATGCACGCCAAGTGCCCAGCCAGCGAGACCCAGTGCGGCTCCGGCGAGTGCATCCACAAGAAGTGGCGCTGCGATGGGGACCCCGACTGCAAAGACGGCAGTGACGAGGTCAACTGTCGTAAGTAGCCTTCTCAGCGGTCTGCTCCGTGCCCGCTGCGGGGGTCCGCCTGGACCGTGTGGCTGACCCTCCCTCTTCCCTCCCCCGCCCCCACCGCAGCTTCGCGCACCTGCCGCCCTGACCAGTTCCAGTGCGAGGACGGGAGCTGCATCCACGGCAGCAGGCAGTGCAACGGCATCCGGGACTGCGTGGACGGCTCTGACGAGGTCAACTGCAAAAACGGTGAGGGACTCCTCCTGGGGGTGGGGGGAGTCAGAGGACTGCTGGGGCAGCCCCACCAATAGACTCTTCGCTTTTGTGTTTCTCCTTGTAGTCAATCAGTGCTTGGGCCCTGGCAAGTTCAAGTGCAGAAGTGGGGAGTGCATAGATATCGGTAAAGTATGTAACCAGGAGCAGGACTGCAGGGACTGGAGTGACGAGCCCCTGAAAGAATGTCGTAAGTGGAGGGCTTGCCTGAGCACAGAGTGGGGAAGGTTCACCACATCGCCCCTAGCTAATGCTGTGGGGACCTCGTGCAGGGCCTGTCACACCCCTTCTAAGGAACCCAGTTCTGTGGTTGGGCTTCAGAGTGGCATTTTTATGCCTTCAAAGTTGAAGCAGTCACAAGCTCGTTCATAGCTTCACCTCCTTAAAGATAACTGATCGGCTGTAGGACACTTGACTCCTACGACTCAGCCAGCTGGTAACCTGCCAAGCAGACTGGGCTTACTCTTCCCCCAAACACTCCGAGATGCGTATCTTAAAAGCAAATTATTAGACCTTAGGAAATTCATGGGTTTGACCAGACTATCTTGATAAGTTATCGCAAAAAGCCCAGAGTTTAAACGTTAACAGAGGCAAAAATCGATTTGAAATAAGGTACGGGGTAACTCTGGTCCCTTTTTCTTCCAGATGTAAACGAATGCTTGGTTAATAATGGCGGCTGTTCTCACATCTGCAAAGACCTCGTGATAGGCTACGAATGTGACTGCGCAGCTGGGTTTGAACTGATAGATAAGAAAATCTGCGGAGGTGAGTCCGGAAGGGAGCCTCAGCCCTGGGGGGCGGGGGAGAGAAGCACGGAAACGACAGTATCTTGCTGTAGGTCATCTAGGCACGAAAGACTAATCCTAATTTCCCTCCTAGATATTGATGAATGCCAAAACCCGGGAATCTGCAGCCAAATTTGTATCAACTTAAAAGGCGGTTACAAGTGTGAATGTAGTCGGGGCTATCAGATGGATCTTGCCACTGGCGTGTGCAAGGCAGTAGGTAAATGGACTTGGACTGGTGTTGCTCTGGTCCCTTTAGGAGTAAGCGCTTACGAAGCATACAGCCACTGACCCAAGAGTCAGCTCAATTACAGAATTAAAATAGTACAGCTCCCCCTGACTTGGGATGGGGTCACAACCCAATAAACCCATTGTAAGTTGAAAATATCCCAAGTCAAAAATGCACTTACTGTACCCAACCTACCAAATACCACGGTGTAGTCAAGCCTGCCTTCAATACACTCAGAACTCTTACATCAGCTTATAGCTGGGCAATGTCATCTAACACAAAGCCCAGGAAGTATGGAATGTGTCATGTAGCTTACCGAGTACCATACTGAAAGGGAGAAGTGGAACGGCTGCGCGGGTACAGATGGGTGTCAGCGCATCGGGACTCACGTCTCCATGATCATGGGGGCTGCAAGGAGCTTCTGCTCGCTGCTACCACCCAGCATCATGAGAGAAGATCACAAGAGAGGATGGTAGCACGTATCCCTGGCCTGAGCAAAGATCCCAACTCTGAATTCAAAGTGTGCTTCCTACGAACGCAAACTGCTTTTGTACCATCGTAAAGTTGAAAAATCCTAAATCGAATCATCCCAAGTCCGGAACTGTCTGTTCTTGAGATCAGTGCTACTTACCTGCCACTACAGTATCACAAAAAAAGCATTTCCCCAGAACACCTGCCTTGGTCAGTTTCTTTTGCGTATGATACCATGAATGCCTACCAGGTTCACTTACTTCCTGCTTCCAAAACTTGAATGCAACCCCAGAAAGTAACTTAGTCAACAGCTGCTCAGAGACTGTTCCCAGCTGATCAGCCACCCTACTTTTGAGTGCTGTGACCCCAGGACTGCCTTCTTGAACAGTGGGAGGTGCTTACAGTGCCCCGGGGGCACAGACCGCGGCTAGTCTACTCCTCAGGTGTTGGGCCGTGCCTTTCCTTTCTAAGTGCTCCCTCCTGACTTAGAAGGACCTTGTCTTCTTACAGCGACACTAAACGAACCTGACTCCTGTCTTGCAGGCAAAGAGCCAAGTCTGATCTTCACGAATCGAAGAGACATCCGGAAGATTGGCTTGGAGAGGAAGGAATATATCCAACTAGTGGAACAGCTAAGAAACACTGTAGCCCTTGATGCAGACATTGCTGCTCAGAAACTGTTCTGGGCTGATCTAAGTCAGAAGGCCATCTTCAGGTAACTTCAGTTCTCTGCTTAGCGTCTCAGCCTAAGCCTTGGTCTTTGTGAAGGCTTGGAGGAATTGCTAGCTCCACGCTAGCATCTAATTAGCTGGGACTCTTAAATCTGGACACTGATTGATTCTTCAACTATTAAGTTACTATCAGTTCCTCATTAGAGACTAACAATGGTGTATGGAGTACAAGGTGTCCGTAGCTATAGGAGTATAAGAAAGGACATCTCACTTAGCAATGTGTCAGTCCTGCTTATCGAGTACCTCCCAGCAACTCAATAATGGACACTGTTATTTAGTATCAGTAAGAAGCATCATTAAATGATGTGAGGGGTGAGCTATGGTGGGACTCGAGTTTCTTCTGCACAAAGTTGTTGACCATTTTGTAAACAGCAAGTCCATTCTCCAGGCTCTGATGGTGTCAAACTCTTAAATGTCTTGTGACCTATTCTGTTTCAGTGCCTCAATTGATGACAAGGTTGGTAGACATGTTAAAATGATCGACAATGTCTATAATCCTGCAGCCATCGCTGTTGATTGGGTGTACAAAACCATCTACTGGACTGATGTGGCTTCTAAGACTATTTCAGTAGCTACCCTGGATGGAACCAAGAGGAAGTTCCTGTTTAACTCGGACTTGCGGGAGCCCGCCTCCCTCGCTCTGGACCCACTGTCTGGGTGTGTAGTCTGTTTTTTCTAGCCTTTCGGTTGCTGTTCCTCCTGGCTGAAATAGTACTGAAACCCCAAGACTTACAGCTCCCTACAACAAAGAATTATCCAGTTCGAGAGGTCAGTGCTGTCATGGTCGAGTAAGTCTGCTCTCTTCCAGGCCCCCCCGGCAGGATGAGCACTGACTGACAGTAAGGAAACATGTCTGATTTGACATACACACAGAAGTAGTGTCTGAACCCTTATGGCCACCAGCTTCTCTGCAAGTGATTTTTAATGTTTGTCCAAATGCTTTGCCAAACCTAAGGACTAGCACGCGTTGTGAGGATTTTGGTAGCTCTGTTACCTCAAGGCTTTCATCTAAATGTCCAAGTCGTCTGAAAGTCCAGTTGAAGTAAATGGATCTCTCTAGCAACATTTCACCAAGAGGCTCCCCTATGTGGGTGCTAAAGGCTATAGAAAAGCAGCTTAGGAAGTTGATGGAGGCTCTAGCAATGACACCTGACCCCCAGAATCCTCGTGAGAACAGTCAGCCAAGCCCCTCGATAAGGCTTAACATATAGTCAACTTTCAGTCCTCTGAAAGAATTGGCCTTTTATAAAGGAAATATATAACCCGTGACTTGGGGTTGAAATATAATTCTCACACTTACATAGATTAATAGTGTTCATAATGAGTTTGTAGATTCTTAGTGTTACCTTTTGTTTATCTGGAATATAATTTAGACCGTTACCTGTTACTGTCAGTCTCCAGAGCTTTCCCGTCGTCGTTTAAATGTGTATCTCAAACTACAAATTTATTCCTTCTAAACCACTGAGGCTTCTTTCTCATTTAATTCTTCCTAGCTTTGTGTACTGGTCAGACTGGGGAGAACCAGCTAAAATAGAAAAAGCAGGAATGAATGGATTTGATAGGCGGCCCCTGGTGACAGTGGACATCCAGTGGCCTAATGGAATTACACTCGGTAAGTCTGTCCTTCCTTCCTTGGCCACCACCAAGGTGGCCACCACCTTGGCCAACGGTCTCCACAGCTTTTGCTTCCCTCCATAGTTTACTCTGGACTACAGCAGATGACAGCTCTCATGGTTCCTCGATAGCAAGAATTTGGGATGAGAGGAACTGAGCAGTGCAAATCGAATGCTGGGGCTTTCACAAATTAGACGCTCTATCATTACTAGCTTTTCTGTCCACTTGGGCCCAATACGGGACATAAATTCAATGCGTCTAGTCTGTCAAATTAAAAATAAATAAATTAAATTAAATTAAATTAAAAAAAATTCAATGCGTCTTGGGCCTTAAGAACTCTCATCCATCGGGAAGAACAGCACACTCACCTCTCTTAACACTTCTCTAACGTGAGCACCATTTCTTAAGTCAGCTCCTTGGAGAATCTCAGGTGCTCCTTTAATCCCCTAGGAGAAGTGTGGGTCTAGACCCCGCATGCTGCCTCACAAGGTTTGTGGGACCCCCCCACCACCACTTTAGGAGCCCATGCTGGAGAAGGAACCATGAGAATAGAATATTGGATTCCCTGGATATGTTCAGTGGAAGCCAGGGTGGTGATGGTGTCCCATGCGCTGACCATTCTTTTCCTCCCCAGACCTTATAAAGAGTCGTCTCTACTGGCTTGACTCCAAGTTGCACATGTTGTCCAGTGTGGACTTGAATGGCCAAGATCGCAGGATTGTCCTCAAGTCTCTGGAGTTCCTAGCTCACCCTCTTGCGCTGACAATATTTGAGGTGAGATGTGTGCGTCAGCTCCAAGCATCTACCTCTGGGTTACTAGAGTGCCTCAGGGGAGAAAGGACAGGACAGGTGTGGGACAAGGAGGGATGGGCAGAGGAGCATGACCTGAGAAACTACTTCCACTTCAGACATGGGGTAAAGTTGATGCTTACTTAAAGAAGCCTGAACTTGCATCTCCAATGGTGTGACATCCAACTTCCCAGACTGATGTGCAATAAGTTTGCGCCATTACATTGCCAGACAGTAGGGATGACCTTAGATACAGACTTGTGTTAATCCCGCTAATCTGGGGGTTCTGTTTTAGGATCGTGTCTACTGGATAGATGGAGAAAATGAAGCCGTCTACGGTGCCAATAAATTCACTGGGTCAGAGCTGGCCACTCTGGTCAACAACCTTAATGATGCCCAAGACATCATTGTGTATCACGAACTCGTGCAGCCATCAGGTAACGGGGACAAGCACAGCCCTCCATCCACAAGGCCACTGTAGGGACAGCAGCGTGGCCTAGTACTTGTCGGGCTACCAGGAGCTCTTTAATATGTCATCCTGCTCTACAACGGGACTCTCCCGTCCAGTCCCCTACCTCAAACACATCAAATGTGGTGTTTCGTTTTGTTTTGTTGGCATTTCTGACTTCCTAGTGAAAGAGCTTTCAGAACTTCAGCTCTCCCTTCCTAGCCCCGGCACGCAGTCTTTTATTCCAGGCTTTTCCATACCTCCTGGACTTCATTCCCTTGTATGCAGACTCTTGCACTATCCTCCCAAGGAGCTTTTATGCCACAAGCTTTCCCTACCTCCCACTGATGACACATCTTCTGTGTAGATACCCAAACCATCTATCTGGTCACACCAGCTCCTGCTCGAACTACTTGCCTGGTTCTTTCTAAAGGAAACCCGTCAGCCTCCCTTTGGCTGGGTTCTGCAAGGCCAAGCGAAGACCAAGGAGGACATGCTTTTCTCCTTCCCCTGAGTCTTCACTCTAAGCTTTGGGTCCTTAATGGGTGCCTCCTGCCTCCTCACCACACCCCTGTTCCAGGCATAATCCCGATACCGCTTTCCAGAAATTTCTTTGGATCTGTGGTATCCTGAGGGCATGTTGCCTGTCCCTGTATTTCTTCATTGTATTGAACCTGAAGGTTGGACAGAGGAGACAAGTGTCATCTCCCTGGGGACAAGGACTCATGTCTCCAGCCTCTAGAAGAAGGCTTTATGTACAGTAGGCACCAGAATTCCTCTTTTAAAGGATTTTTATCTCCAAACAGGTAAAAACTGGTGTGAAGAAGACATGCCCAATGGAGGCTGTGAATACCTGTGCCTGCCGGCCCCACAGATTAACGATCACTCTCCGAAGTACACCTGTTCCTGTCCCAATGGGTACAGGCTGGAGGAGAACGGCCGGGAGTGCCACAGTAAGGCTTTTTACTTTTCAGCCACAAGCAGGGCCTAACGACGGGCAGAAGAGTAAGGCACTAATGAAAAAACTAGCCCAGATGTTAAGAATTCTGCTTTCACCGATGCTTGGAGTAGACTTGAGAGCCTACCTGCTGCCACTGCCGGCCAGGCTGTTGGCGTCATTCCCTCCCAACTGCTTCTCACTCACTGCAGCACTGGGGAGTCGGTAGGTGACCACGGTGTGAACGGGACCGGCCTGACGTGTCCCGGTTAGTCCCGCAACAGCACTGAGCTGGCCGACTTGCAGATCATTGAAGTCTTAGTGTTTCTCCTCCAGAGCGAGAGAGGCCACGGGTACAGGAAACCTTATGGCCTCTGTGGGCGACACCGTCCTAAACTCACACTTAAACCCACCTTGATTTTCATCTTCCGTTCTTAGCTTTTGATTGAGTGGCCAATTAAACACCCCTGTTGGGAGCAAGGAGCTCCTCTGTGAGGTTTTTATTAGCTTAATGCAGCATCCCTGCAGGGATGAGCTCGGCTTACTGAGAAAGTAATTGCTAAGACCATCTGACAGTAAGACGAGTGTGTCTGATACTCTGTTGTCGAGAGCATTTCTGGTAACTTCCAGGACGGTGCCGGGAGGGGTAGGTGTGGCCGTGCACCTGCTTGAGTTGTCAGATTCCACATGCTCACTGTTTGGTCCCACATCTCGTGTGTCTGGTTTTGCACGAAGACTTCCTTTTGGCTCTGACCACGCAACTGAGCTCAGCAGTGATCTCTGTTCCCCGTGGGGTTGACATAACCTGTCGAGTGGTTTCTCTGGATGAAACAGCTAGCCGCCCTGGAACCTTGGCCTTAACCAGGTTCTCAGTCTCTATAATTCAGGTTCTGCAACTCCTGTGACTTACAGTGAGACAAAAGGTATCCACACAACAGAAATTTCACCAACTACTGGACTAGTTCCTGGAGGTACTAGGCCCAGTACTGCACACTGTGAATCTCAACTAACAGCCACACTTTTTGTATTTATTGCTTCAGTAATTCATGCAGCCCTGTAACCACTAGCTCTGCCCCTAGCTGGTAACCTACACCTCAGCTCCAAAGCCCAAAAGTCTGACATTCTTCATCTGACCCGACTTAACGAAGGTTTCTCCTAGAAACAGCTGTTTGAGCATGTGACTCTCCAATCCTTCCAGACTGGTTGTGCCTGGTGGGCAAAGCAGTAGGCACTGACCCGCAATCATGGGTGCCAGGGGCAAGAGGTGCTTGTCCGGATGGGGCCGTTTCTAAGTCTGAATTCGTATCCGTCTACATGGATTTCTTTCATTCTCCTATAGGGATCAATGTGACCACAGCCGTATCTGAAGCCACTGTCCCCCCGAGAGGCACGTCTGCTGCCTGGGCCATCCTTCCTCTCTGTAAGTACCTCCCCACATATCTGGATAGACTTGTTAGATGCCCAGCAGATGGGCATTTCGAATCCATCTAGAGACACCGCTCCCACGGTCACAGGGTCCGTGACCCTGATTACGTTTGCTCCTTCCCCAGCCTGGCACAGAGTTGAGTCCAAACCTTGCTCTTTGGTGGCATCCTTGGCACTGTGAGGGGCAGTGATAAATGCTCACATATTACATAAAAGGTGCCGACTACACTCTAGATCAGGGCCATTAGTCTGACTCAGTACATTCTTTTAGGTAAAGAGCACTGTTTTCTTCCCCTTAGAAAGGTGTAGAATGCTTCATACAGAGGAGACACGCAAATGCTTCAATGCTTTCTTGAGGAGTTATAGGACTTGCAGAGGGTAAATTAAAAATAGGAAAGAGTCCTCAAACTCAGGAAAAAGAACCTCTAGAGCAGTGACTGGGCATGGGAATTCTAAGGCCCTGTGCTATAATGGCCACTTTGTCCTGGAAGATTGGAGTCCAAGCTTTACTAATACAATGGGGGGGGGGCAATTTGAAAAGCTCTCCAGAAACTTCTGAAATTTTCATTCAGTTGGCCTGTACTGGGGCCCAGGACTCTACACTCGCCTAAATGGACGTTGTTGAGCTTAGCACCAGGCCACAGAAGAATACTTGACCACAGGTCCGAACTTGTTTTAAGCTTCTGGCCCATTTATAGTTTAACACCTAGTTATGCTGGCTTCCTACAACGTGAAATATTTATTGATGTCAAGTCTCATGGATTCCTGACCATGACCTCATTTTGTATGTTTTGAGACTAGACCCTGCTTAGTCACCTTCTCACTTTTCCTCAGTGCTCTTGGCAATGGCGGCAGTAGGTGGCTACTTGATGTGGCGAAACTGGCAGCACAAGAACATGAAAAGCATGAACTTTGACAATCCTGTGTACTTGAAGACTACTGAAGAGGACCTGTCAATAGACATTGGGAGACACAGTGCTTCTGTTGGACACACGTACCCAGCAGTAAGTCAGCTTCGGGTCTTGATACACTCTGGCTTGCAGTAGGACTTTCTGGAAAGGAGACTGCTAATTCAAGCTATGGCTTCTTGGGCTAGAAGAGCATTAGGATCACAGAGCCACCAAATAAATCTACTACCCCTGGAGATTAGAAGTCTAGCCTGTTGGGATGCATGTCAGTCCGTAGATAAGCATCTGTCCCAGAATGACAAGTAAGTCAACCTAAGGTCTTCACTATACTGTTGGAGATATTTTTGGTTATAGAAACTCTGTGTGAATAATAGGATGAACCAAGTGGCTCCTACTTGGACTGTCAAGTCAGCTATCTCCTGGACACTTAAAAGTTTGCATATCCTCCTATACAGGGGAGTTGGCTTAAAGTCAGTGTATTGAGCAAGATTCCGTTAACCATCATTACCAAATGCTTGAAAGTGGCCTATCCGGCCTACTGTAGCTCACTTCCTTTCAGCAGGAGAGTTAGTCCCTTGTTCTTCAGTTGAAACCCGACTGGAGTATTGGGCCTTCACTTAGGGAACAGTCTGAAAAAAACAAGTGCTCAGTGCTCCCTCTCAAGCTGTCTGGTGAAACAAAGAACAGCGGTCCATTCATGGCCCGCACGTGTCTTTTCCCCATCGTTCTCCAGGATTTAAGATCATTCAGTGGAATGGCAGCATCAGCTCCACGATTTTCTCTCTCCCCCAAGTATATACCATTGAATTCAAGTGAAAATGCCTCAGTGACACAACTCAGTACTGCTTTAGATCGGACTTCCCTTCCATGTCCCTTTGGTCTTTGGTTGACCAACTCAAAAGCAAGGTCCATTTGGGAGACTGGAGTTACCATTACCAATGAACGGTCACCAAGCTCATCCTGTACTTTTTCTCTTCCGCAGATATCAGTTGTAAGCACAGACGATGACCTAGCTTGACTTCAGAGACGAGTCTTGACCTCTGAGGTCTAAAACCAATAACCCTCCACTTCGAAATGGTAACTGAGCCAGCACCTGAAGTCTTTCTTCCTCCATTCTGGAAGAACATCAAGATGTCTTTAAGTGGATCAAGCTTGTATACTTGACCATTTTTATATTACTTTTGTAAATATTCCTGTCCACATTCTATTTCAGCTTTGGATATGGTTACCAAGTATCTAACCTTGAGTTTCTAGACAGTATTGCCACATCTGGCCAAATATGCACTTTCCCTAGAAAGCCATAGTCCAGCAATGACCCTTGTGCTATAAGTGTACACCATCTGTACAGACATTGTATAGGCCATCTGTAAATATCCCAGAGAACAATCACTATTCTTAAGCACTTTGAAAATATTTCTATGTAAATTATTGTAAACTTTTTCAATGGTTGGGACAATGGCAATAGGATAAAACGGGTTACTAAGATGAAATTGCCAAAAAATTTGTAAACTAATTTTGTACGTATGAATGAAATCTTTGACCTCCGTGGAGGTTAGTAAAGACTGAGTGTTCAAACTACTGTACATTTCTTTTTCAAGTGCTAAAACAATTAAACCAAGCAGCTTAACCATGGTTTCTGCCTATTCCTCCAGGAAAAATTTCTGTCGATGGCCTGAGTAGTAGCAAGCATTCTAAGTATATGAGCTAGATAATACAAATCGAGTATATGAGTACAGACCTTGATGTTGCATAACTGGGCCTATATATTGGCTAGTTTCTCTTAGAACCAAGTACTAAAAGAACAAAGTACCATTTAATATTTGCTCCTGAAATATTTATTTTTGGTTAAAGAAGCTAGCTTAGCCTGTACCTAGAATTCCTCTAGGAGGAATTTAGAGGCAAGTTCCTTTTCTGACTCATTTGTTTCCTGACCTAGAAACCTATGTTAAGATTTCTAGCAATTCTGCTTCTTCATTCCTAAGTCTCTGTTTTCCATGTTCTGTCATTATATGTAGCTCCAGGACAGTGGGAATTTCATAGAAATGGAAATTTCATGGAAAATCTGTAGTAGCTTCCCATTTTTCAGTCTGGCTGGCATACAATCCTTCTGTGGACAATGTCTGAAACCCTTAATATGAAGAACAGATAAGAAATTTGGGCAGAAGAAATAGGAGCACAGGACTTTAAATAAGTTTTCCATCAGATTGGCCATTACTGCCTTTCCCTAAAATCTCAGGATGTGAGCAAACAAGGGACGACATGAGATTTGGAGCCCTGGGAAGATGCTTTAATTTCAACAGGAGAGGGGAGGGAGTCTACTATAGATGTGACTCCTCTTGGGACTCACTGACCAATGCAGGAGCAAAAGGATGAAGAGATCCTCTGAGTAACTAAAGGGTTGGGTGGGTGACTCCTATTCTGCTTGGGCGTGGAATGTAAGTAAGGCAGTTGACACCTTGCTTGTGGTTCAGGTGGAGACCAATGATCTTAGAGGAAGCTGCTTCTGCCATATTGCTTCATAGACACCCTGTTGTGATTTCGGTCAAATCTATGAAAGTGAAAGAATAGGCATGGTTTGGGTTTTTGGGGGGCGCAGGAGGGGGGCAGCATGTGCAAGTCTGGCGTATAGCTGTCAAGGAAGGACTCTGTGTTTTCCCCCTTTTGCTTCCTTTTCAAAAAGTCATTACACTAAACAGGTTGTGGCCTGCTGACACAGGGTATCAGAAGTGCCCCTTGTGGTAAGTAGGTTCGTGTTCATTGAATCTCAACTCTGAAGGCCATTTGGTTGACTAGTACTTTGACCCTGCTCTGAAACAAAACCCAACTATTTCTTTTTTTAATCGGAGCAACACAAAATTCCCACCTAGGAAGCTTGAAGATAGCAGTGCATTCCCCCATTACAAGGACTGTATAGTATTAATGTCAAGGCCCAAAGCCATAGTTTTTAAGAATAAAATCAAGCATTATTCTCTACTGTCTTCTCTCAGATTCCAGTCCAGTTCTAGGTCCCACTCTCCAACCTTCAAAGAGTCTCAAGTATTTCCTTCTTTGACCTTGCCCTACACCAGTAGCTAAGAACAGAAACTCTACCTGAAGAGTTGAAAAAAATCAAGTAACTAGATATTTCTACTGAAATCAGAATAGGTAATACGACTAGTTAATTCGCACGTACAATAGTTCATGACGAACTAGAGCCTTGGGCTTCAGTATCCAAATAATAACAATAAGAATCCTACATGAAACATACAGGTGTAAATTTGCTGTATCTGTATAGTTTACTAGAGAAGATGAGAATTGGTTAAGAGGTAGAATAGGAAGCTTATCTAACACTAAGAGAGGGTGTTTGGAGTTAAATGTGTTATACAAAGTCACTGAATGTGGGTCCTCCATGGACTTTAGGAATTGCTACAAAGTTTGATAAAAGATGAGTAAACAAAGTTGTGACACCTGGTAAAGAAATCCGGCCGAGTCCCTGAGTCCAAACTCTTAAGTGACATGTACAAGCTATCTATTTGGCAAAAAAAGAATCCCAGCTCCCTGAAGACATTCTTACAGTTAAATTAGACCTATGGCATCATCCTCAAGCCTATGGTGTTCTAGTCTTGATGAACACAAGGCGAAAAAGAAAGAGACAGACTTCAGCTTTGGCACTTACTTATGTTCCTTGTATCTTTGGAAGTCAGATAGCCCTTCTCAAAAAAAAAAAGAAAAAAATGACAAGACAGGCTTTGAATAGCAAAACTATAGGACAATTCAAGAACAAACTCTAATACTGAGAAATGGGAGAACTGAAGTATACCTTTTAACTATTCTCACCCCCAAAGCAAAAGATTTGGGGGGAGCATTCTGTGTCATGGAGCATGACTCGAGGAATTTCCTAGAATTCTTACCTAGTGAAGACCCCAAACAGAAGCTGGAATCCTTGATTTCAGTGGCAGGGAAACTCACAAGAGGCATATGCACTTTTGCTCTGATAACTTAGGTCCAAAAAATTAGAAGACAACCTGCTAGTCTTGATCACTCAATTTGAGCTCCTCAGTTTCATCATCAAGGATCCAGCTTGACTCTTAGGGAAAAATTTGGAATTCTATGTTCACCATGGACCTAAACTGTGGAGGCTTAAGAATACACGGAAGTAGAAAAGTCTTCAAATATACCTTGTTTCCAAATATAGGGGACGTTTTTGTGCATACACCCCCCTTGTCTGCTTTCGTAGATCAAAAGCTGAATGAGAGTTATCAGTGGGGGTCCACAGTTACGTTATTAAGGAACAGATTACAGAAGTGTCTCAACTCTCTATTGTCTCTCCCGAATCCGTTGAGCATTTCCAAGCCTGGTTCATTCAGGAAACAAGGATGTAGTAGACTATTGACTGACAGTCTCTCTGTAAACCTTCCACCAGGGTTGTAGAAGCCAGCATCAAACAGGCTGAAGGTGGGGTACAGGATCTTCAGGGGACCCTGGGCCTGTCGATAGTTTTCTTTTTCATTGTGCTTATGGGGCAAGTGAGATTATCAGCAAGGAAGTTCCCAAGCATGGACTCTGGTGTCAGGCTTGATGTGGTAGCTTGGGCAAGCTCCTGATCCCCTCAGTAAATGGACCTGATGGGGACTGTGTTGCCGTGCCACAGCGAGGGTTAAGGAGAATGCAGACAAGTGCTCAGCATGGTGTCTGGCATCTAGTGGGTCCAAAGCAAGTGTTAACTGCTGGAGATCACTCTCCAGCCAATGCCTCTCTCTGTATTCGTTGTGGCATGACCTAGAAACTGGCATGTGACTTTACCAATGAGAGTTACAGTAACCTGACTCATTATTGAGCGTAGCATGCATTAGACCTTGGCCCAAGGGTTTTCCGCTACACCTGTCTGATAGGATCTAAGTGTGACATTCAGGTAGTGACATCACCTTTATATGGTTAAAAAAAAAAAGTTCAAGGGTTACATGATTTAAACCCTAGACATGTAGCCAGTGTGTTTCTGTCCCAACCTTTGACTTTACTGTCTGGAACATGGAAACAAATACTTGGTGGCCTACACAGTATTTGGACAGCAGCTAAAGCACCTCGAATCTCCCTTAATTTCTTACTAGTTTAATAGTGTGCTATTTTATTTAATCTTTACAACAACTCAAATAGGTAAGTGTCTTCATTTTATAGATGTGAAAAATGAGACCACAGATGGCATGGGGATTCCAAACCCTACGTTCTCACTGCCGTTACCGCTCAGAAAAGGAGGCAGAGCTGTGTAAAGGTTAAGCTGGACATCACACTACATGTTTGCAGAGTCCCCTTTACTGCTGACAGAAGCATCCTTCAGCAGTCTCCCTGTGTCTCAGATGCCCTCAATGGCTGGCATCCAATATGGCGGCTCACTGAAAGACTAACACCAGCACCACATCAGGTCGGCGCAGAAGAACGTTGTTGGTTCTGTGCCCATGCCTCGAGATGCCAGAAGTTCCAGAATTGTTCTCCTTGTGAAGTAGAAGTAGACTACTGGATTGCAAAGTAAAAGAAGAAGACCCCCTGATGGAGTTTATGGACATGCAACATCCCTCCCATATATAAAGACACTGGGGAAACAAACTGTAAGTCCTCCATCGTAAAGCTCTCGTAAGGAAAGATGTGCCCAAGACGACGGGGAGAACTGTGACTTGGGACAAGTGACAGATCTTAGCTATTCTGGAATCGACCCCTGAGACCTGCTTATCTCTCAACTTATACACACGTGCGGGGTGGGGGAAGAATTCTTCGCGCAAAATGACTGGCTTTGAAAAACTATCTGGCCCCTTTTAAAATGTCACTCGATACCAAAATGTGACTTTAGAGCATGTAATGCCTCAGGAGCCCAGAGCATACAACCACATTACCGTGCTCAGGATCTTCAGAATTCTAGAAACATACGTTGGAATGTGTCTAGTCCTGCTGACCTGTAGATAAGCGTTTTTCTTTCATTAATGAACTGTACATGTAACTTAAATAAAAGTTTATTTTTGAGATGACTGCCATAAGCCTTTCCTTTTTCTACACAACTTTTCAAAAAGCTCTTCCTCAAATCTTTTTTCCTCTTTGCAATTGGATCACTGAAGACAGCTCAGTCACCCCTTTCTAGAAAACAGCTCAGGTCACCAAGATCTGGACTCGTCAAGATGAAAGGATAGGAGATGTCCCTTTTCTGCCATACTTAGAAGTACAGTTAGTGTCTCGCTAGAGGTAGCCAAAACATCACCCTCCCATGCTCTTCCTTTCCACTCCTCCCATGGAGGGAAGGAAAATCGAAGCTACTATTATCAGGCAATGTGAGGCCAGAGCCTCCTCCCTGCTCCCTGTGGGTGACAGAGTCTAAACATGCTTCCTGGCCAAAGGGAGGAAGCTCCAAAGGCAGGACAAGACAGGCCTTGACAAGCCAGTAACATCATTTTGATACTTTTTCCCCTCATCAGTTCTTAAGGGCTTTGTGTTGAAATTCATGTAGGAGATTGGGAGAAGGAGAGAAGTGAGTTGGGGGAAATCAGAGGGGAAGAGATGAGAGACTGTGGACTCTGAGAAACAAACTGAAGGTTTTGGAGGGGAAGGGGGTAAGGGTTGGGTGAGCCAGATGGTGGGTATTAAGGAGGGCATGTATTGCATGGAGCACTGGGTGTGCTTGGAACACTGAAAAAATAAAGTTTAAAAAAAAAAAAAAAGAAATTCACATAGGAGAAGCCTAAATGTTTGTGAGCCTTAGCGATATCCCCTCTGAAACTTGTCCGAGCAGTAGCCCCCACTTATTGGAACCACGTAGCGTGCTAACCCTTGAGACTGGTGCAGGGAGTCCACAAAAGTAGTGGGAGGAAAGGAAGTTGAGTGAAAGAGAAACTGTCAAAAAAAGGAAAAGAAAAATCTTGGAAATCTCCAGGGTGAGTCTTTGCTTAATGAGTAGGCAATGATGTGCTTAATGAGTGAAATGGTGGGTGAATACGGGCCGTGCAGTAACAGGAAGGCAGTGAACTTGGATGTGGCCCCCTACTTCTTCATTGGCTGTGATCACAGGTAAGCTGCTTACCACCCAAGCCCTGTCCTCCTATGGAAATTAGAATATCCACCTGCACAGGGTTCTCATAGACAGAGAAGCAACATCTATAAAGTCCTTCACTCAAATAACTCCTATCTTCCTCTCTAGTGCCAAAAAGTCATGATTCATTAAAAAAAAAAAAGTTAAAATGTTTCATTTATGCCTTCTTGGAGATGTGATTTTAGTCTGCATGCTCCCATTAAATCCCACCTGTCAGTGTTCCTTTTCCCATGTCCCCAGGAAATGCTAGCATTTGGCGATCTGTTTTTACTCCAAGAAATAAAGAGGAATCCTCCCGCACCTGTAAACTTTGCAGGGAGCCTTGGGTGTGCACACCCTCTGCCGATCCAAGGGTATAGGTTCAAATTCAAGCTCACCAGTTATATAGAGAAGTCTATTTAATCAGTGGATGAGGAAGATGCTGAACTTCATACACTCCAGAAGGTCAGGTTAGCATGCTTTTTGGATTCGACATGCTCAGCAAATGTGATTTGCCTATAATCTAGGAAACAGAGAACGCTCAATTTTGAATCTGAAGATTTAACTAATGTCGTCGTCTCTTCTTCAGAGGCATTTTCGCCTACCTGTTGATTGAGGACAGTCCATATTTTTAAACCCAGTGTCCTTCAGGTTTTCTTAAATTCGCCCATTTACATGTGAAGTTTGCTGAGGATTTGTTTTTTGAAGCCAAAAGCAAATTTGCCTTTTGGTCTGACCCCAAAGGAATAGCCCTGTGATTTCCTGAGTATAGATTCTAAATGCTGGTGGATGACTTTCTGTAACCAGTTAAAAACTGGCATTCCTTCTCAGGCACCCGTGCACATTCTAGCTGAGCTTCGGGCACAGAACAGCCATTTAATATGTCAGACAGTGATAAGAGCTACAAAGAAAACCAGAACAAAAGTGATTGAGCATGGCAGAAGGTGCTGTTTTAGGTGCCGTGATCAAGGAAGCCCTCGAAGGAAGTGACTTGGGCAGAGAACGGGGACCAGAAAGTGTGGGAGTAAGCCTGCTGAGGACGCGGCAGGGGTGGAAGTCTGGAGGCAGAACAGGCTTCATTACTCCATTCCTGGCAGTGGCCATGGCAGAGAAGGAGGAGAGAGGAGTAAAGACCTAGTCATGTAGATGTCAAGGGTGGTGGCTGGGATTTAGGATTTTATGTGATGGGACATCTTTTGAGGGTTCAGGAGCAACAGAATGACTTCCCATCTTAAAAGAATCATGCTGACTGCTTGCTGACAGCAGACTTCAGGGATGCAAGGGTGAAGACGGGGAAATAAATCAGTTGACTATGGCACAGGGTGGATGACCATGGCTTGGGCTGGGCTGGTGGGGGGCAAGACAGCGCTTCTTCACCTCTGGCCTTTCATGCCAGGCAGGCGTGTGCCCAAGCATTCTCCAGGGTGGCCAATGGGTCGGGACAGATGGTCTCCTCATTCAGGAGAGCCTAGTTGGTTCCCACCTCAGCTGTGCTCGCCATCTGTAGAGTATCTGTCTGGCTGCCCTCAGACTGGGCAGGGATGACAGGCTGGAGCCCAGCACTGGTGGGAAAACTCAACAAGGCTGCATGGAAGCCAGAAAGCAAGCCACGCTTCTCCTCCCTAACGAAGGAAGTCTGAATCTAGAAGAAAAGAAGAACCTGGACGGTAATTCCCAGTCCACACAAGTGCAAGCCTTCCGCCCATCCAAAGGGAGCTCTTTCCTACGTTCAAGGTAGAGCCTGTCCAGGTACACATCTGGGCAGAGTCATTCTGGTACAGACCTCTGTGCCAGCTCTGAAGTCATGTCCTCTAGAGGCATATTTTCTACAGGCAGCACCACACACACACACACACACACGCACGCACGCACACACACACACGTACGTATACACGTATAATGGCTTTAGACAGGACCAAGCCTTTTTCCTTTATCCAATCACTGTATATTTCCCATATTACCTGCCTTCTCCTTAAAGACATTGGAGAATTATCCAAACAATTTTCCCTAAGAAACTTTAGGGTCCTGGGTTCAAAGAGAACCCAAGGTCACAGAGTCTGATAATTGCCTGATGAAGCTGGTTACAGGCCCCAGCTGGGGAAGCAGAAAATGTCTGCCTGAAGTTACCCAGCGAGAAGACCCCCATTCACCAGACAACACCCAAGTCACCCACAGAGTAACATTCACTCTCTTAGGAAGCCTCAGAATTCAGCAACAGCTTGTGAGCCTTTAGTATTAAAAAAATAATAATAATACAAAAGAGAACACTGTTTTGGAAAGTAAGAGCCTCCTAGAACTCAAAAAATTGAGGAAAGGGCTTTTTTTTTTAATGAATTAAGAAGTGAGGTAAGGTTCTGAGGGGCACCCATGCATGTCACAGCATAGAAGCCAAATATTAACAAACAGCTTTAAACAGAAAAAGCAGCCTCTTCTCAGATGTCAGCCCCAGTACCTGCTTCCATTCAGGAGAGAAAAGCAAGCTTCTGTATCTGGGGTTCTGGGAGCCTCCTGAGAGAAGGCTGAGGAAAGAGGCTACGTGCATTTCCCCTCGTTCCTCCCTCCCCTGCAGCAGGCACCGTGTTCTGGCCCTCCGCAAACTGTCTCCATTAGGAGGCAGATAAGATTTCAATGGGCCTAATTAGTTGTGCCAGTTTGCCAGAAGTGGCACACCAGCTCGTACAGAATTCCACGTTCTCTCAGAAATCCAAGGAAACTGGGCTGGAAAAAAGATTACTTAATACCCAAACCTACTGTAGCTCCTTTTGCCCTGGCGGGAGGGCTGCCCATGGCCCTGGAAGGGAAATTTCTATATTGCCACAAGAGAAGGAAAACCGTTGGATTTGCCAAGAGAGCGCCAGATTGAGTTTGGGGAGTGGGCTGCAGATGGCTGAATGGTGCCGCACCCCAAGGAGAGAGGGCTCAGGTTGGGGGTGGGGAAGTGCTGGGAAGGAGCAAGGCGGTACACAGTGGACACTGGGTCTCAAGCTAATGGACGACAGGAATGTGTCCTCTGAGACAGCGGACCAGTCCCATTCTCTGCGCGCTCAGGGTTCTTTCCTTTCCAGCTCTTTGGTCAAGTGTACGGCACCCCGAGAGCTTTTGATCAAAGTCCCAGAAAGAAGCCCAGTCCTAGGTCTGGACTTGACATGGCACAACAAGGAAGGGACTTACAGAGCAATCTGGAAACTCAACCGGACTAGCTCAGTAGCTGCAAGAGCTCAGGTCCAGAGTGTGAGCTCTCGGAATTCTATGGCTGGGACAGGACCATCCACAGGACAGAGAAGACCAGTTCCAGCCCATACTATCCCGTGCTTAGACGGCAGAGCGACTCCATACGATGTCACGAAAATTTATGGTAAGGTCAGGTGGCTTTTTAGATGTTATGTACCCACCATTCTGCTAGTTAGTCAGTGTAGAGAATTTACTACAGCAATGGCCTGTAGGGCTTGGAGCATTTCAAACTATGGAATCATCTTCCCAAAGTACCAAACAGGACAGTGTCACTCCCCATCTTAGATGACTTCATTCTACCTCTGGCACAAAAGCCAAGGTCCTTGGACTCAGGCTCAAGACCACCAAGACCAGGAACCTGCTACTCAGTTCTCCTATATTCTGCCTCCCTGAGCCCAGACTCCATGCTCTGCTAATGCTAAACTATTAGTAATTCCCCCTCAAACATTGCCCTACCACCAACCTCCCACCCAGGGCTGCTTCCTACACAAAGCTGTCCCTTTGCCCATACTCAGAGTGTCTCATCTTTCTTGCTTGGCTCTTACTTTTCTTCCAAAATATCTTCAGGTATCACCTCCTCCAGGAAGGCTTCCCTGTTGCCCTAATTTGAGTCATGTGTCTCTTGCCTATCCAGAATTCTAGAACATGCACATCATTATATTAAGATCATCTATTTTTTATGTGTGGAGCTTCCTGACTGAATGAAATACAACTTCTTTAATCCAAGAATTGAGTCTCAGTAAACTTTGTGCCTCACCCCTCACGCACACACACAAAGTGAAGCACTTTTTAGGGGCTCGAATACGATTTGTTAAACTATGTTGAGACCATGAACGCAAGCAGTATTTTGTTATCAAGCATACCAGACCTTATACCCTCAATTGCACATTGTCTCTTGAAAGAAGTTCCCTTAAAAACTCGAGGATGCGGAGAAAGGGGAACCCTCCTACACTGTTGGTGGGAATGCAAGCTGGTGCAACCACTCTGGAAAACAGCATGGAGGTTCCTCAAAATGTTGAAAGTAGAACTACCCTATGACCCAGCAATTGCACTACTGGGTATTTACCCTAAAGATACAAACGTAGTGATCCGAAGGGGCACGTGCACCCGAATGTTTATAGCAGCAATGTCTACAATAGCCAAACTATGGAAAGAACCTAGATGTCCATCAACAGACGAATGGATAAAGAAGATGTGGTATATATATACAATGGAATACTATGCAGCCATCAAAAGAAATGAAATCTTGCCATTTGCGACGACGTGGATGGAACTAGAGGGTATCATGCTTAGCGAAATAAGTCAATCGGAGAAAGACAACTATCATATGATCTCCCTGATATGAGGGAGAGGAGATGCAACATGGGGGGTTAAGGGGGTAGGAGAAGAGTAAATGAAACAAGATGGGATTGGGAGGGAGACAAACCATAAGTGACTCTTAATCTCACAAAACAAACTGAGGGTTGATGGGGGGAGCGGGGTTGGGAGAGGGGGGGTGGGGTTATGGACATTGGGGAGGGTATGTGCTATGGTGAGTGCTGTGAAGTGTGTAAACCTGGTGATTCACAGACCTGTACCCCTGGGGATAAAAATATATTATATGTTTATAAAAAATAAAATTAAAAAAAAAACCACCTCATTTGTCAGTTTTAATGACGTCCCACACCCCACACCAGCTGAAGGTCATTTTGTGAATTCACTTTTAGGGAACACAGCTCTTTAAGATTCAGACCATCATAACAAACCTTACATCTTTGAGAATAGACTTGATATTTTCAAAAAGCAAAAAAATCACTGAGTGTTCCGCCAGGGAACAGAGTAATTTAACAGGCCAGTTAATACCATTTTGAGACCCTCCAAGGCTGTCCTCACAAGGAACTCTTACAGAACGTCCTTGGAGCCAAGGTACCATCTTTGAAATAAACACGCAGCCAGCTAAGGGAATTGCACACAATGAGGTAGCCCTCATCTAGATTCCTATGTACCACTGAGACTACTTAAAAGTCATCCTGTAACTTGAAAAGCACACCTGTTAACTTCATTTTTGTATTCAGAATGGATGTGGAAACCGAGTACCTTACAAAGCATGGCTTTAAGAAGTCTTGATCCCTCTGGAGCGTCCACATGCTCTAGGACAGGAATTTTAAAGGTTCAAGCTCCGATCTTCATCTTGCCACTTACTCGCCTTAGAATCTTATAAATTCTCTCCATCTCCCTGCTTTCGCTCCTTCATCTGCAAAATGAGTCAATGATAACATGTGACTTAGTGATCAGATGGCTGAAAGTCCACATTCCTGAATCTGTGATTTATTAAATGTCTCCTCCATCCGGGGACCCTGAAACACACACAGGGGACCGAGATGCAGCCCTGCTCACTTACACATACAGTTAAGTAGCAAGGCAAAGCCATGCTCAGTGAGCACCAGATCAATGTAGCAGACGGACAATAAGCTCGCAGAAAAGATGGAAAGATCTTTGCAGACTGTGTTGGTGGGGGAAAGAAGGAACTGTTTCTGTGTCCATCAGAGTAAGTCACGGAAAATTCTTCACGAAACAGGCCTCTCTTTAAAAGTCTAGCAGAGGGGCACCTGGGCGGCTCAGTGGGTTAAAGCCTCTGCCTTCTGCTCAGGTCATGATCCCAGCGTCTTGGGATCAAGCCCAGCGTCAGGCTCTCTGCTTGGCGGGGAGCTTGCTTCTTCCTCTCTCTGCCTGCCTCTGCCTGCTTGTGATTTCTGCCTGTCAAATAAATAAATAAAATCTTTTTTAAAAATAAATAAAAAAAAAAAAGTCTAGCAGAACCAAAGAATACTCCCAGAAAAAAAAAAAAAAAACATGCATACTCATAAATTTTTATATTTAATTTCAGGGAATCCTGGATCTCCTAGTGCCTATCTACGGATTTAAAAAATGTCCACACCCCCAAATTAGGAATTTCTACATTAGGAATACATTTAAATATATTCACATTTTCTAGGACTGTCTCCTTTTCCCTAAGATTCTATACATACATTCTCTGAAATGCCAAGAAAATGGTGTATTCACGGACAGAATTAATATCTCACTTAATAGAAAAACACAACAGTTCTTTTTCTATGGGGATGAAACGTTTGGAAGTTTATCTGTGAAGTGTTCACCTCTAGGGGTGTAATACTGGCTTGGCCGGTGTTACACACCTGATGTGTGTATTTTGAGTCCTGCAAACTGGTAAGCCCTTCATCACCATATCCGTATTTTCACTCTGGAGAGGTAATCTGCCATGATGGTGAAAGCGTGGAAGCCAGACTTGAGAGATTTGAATTCCAATCTCTGCTTTGCCATTTACTTCCTTTATAATCCTGGTAAATTCTCTTCATCTCCAAGCCTCCATTTCTTCAACTATAAAATAAGTCAGCGGTAAAATTTGACTTAGTCACTTTCCCATGGATGTTATAGGGACCAGATGGGACAACAGATGTGTACTATTCAAATGTGAGGTGTTTTGTTGTTTTTTTCTCAAACCCCCCCCCCCCCAGGGCTGTTTGAAAAAAAAGACTTTTACCTTGTGTACATTTTGCAGGTTCACTTCCCAGAAAGAAATTTTATGGAAATGTGACATCATGGACTTCTGGTTTACAATGAAAATCACTGGACAGGATGTTCTCTGTTTAAAGTAACACCACCCATATTGACAATACTAAGTCATTCACACTGATGCCAAGGGAAAGTCATTCCCTAAGCCATTGAATTTTCCATTGATGTCACCTGTGCGTCCTTCCCAACAGCACAGTCGCTTATTAGAAAGCTGAGCTTGCTTTACTAATAGGCATGCGCTGGTTGAGTTGCAATGCAAAAGAAAATGTGGAAGATGTTTTCCTACGACTTAAATCTTGGGGAACGTGCCCACTCACGAGCCGGGAAAAGAAATTACAGAATACAATGGTTTCAGTCTTAAATTCCCGTTGCTAGTTCTGCAGCTTTGTTGCTAAGCTCCTTGGCTGGCGCTGGGCTCGCCTCGCCTCGCCCCGCCCCGCCTCGCCTCACCCCGCCCCGCCCCGCCCCCGAGCTAAAATGCAACTCCCCCAGCTGCCGTCAGATGATCAAGTTGCAATATTGTTCTTAACTAATCAGTAGGGCAGAAGGGGCTGCGGGCCCTACTTGGCTTGGAACAGAAGGCTGTGCCTGTTCAAAATGATACACGCCCAGTGGGGAGTCAGGGCGGGGCGGACCGCAACCTGACCAAGTCAAGTTATCAGCAAGTCCTTAAGATGTGTTTCTTTTCTGACTCTTTAAACCTGTAAAGAAAATCTGAAAGAATTGCTTCCCTTAAAAAAAAAAAAAAATCAATCACTTAAAAACACTGCCATCTAAGTGTGGTCTCCACAGTTCACAAAGCAAGTGTCCAGTGGGGGTGGATTTATTTAATTGAACTGGAAAACCTAGCCACGCAGGGTCATTGCTAAGTGATGATAGCCACAGGCCCCTCAGAGCCTCCTCATCAAAAATAGCATCTTCTAGCCGATTTCCAACAAGTGGGGTCACCTTGCTTTCTGGGTGGGGAATTCCCTCCACTTTGCTAAAGACTGAGCAACGCTTTATCTGCAGGAATTTTGGAAGAATTTAATATTGTTCCTGGTACTTATAGCTAGGCCCTCATTGCCAACATATCTCCTGCCCACAGCTGCCAGATTCAGCTTCCCCAAACACACTTTGTAGACATCATTTTTTTTACCATGGGAACTTGTGAAGGTTTCAGAGCAAAGACAAAGCCCTTGAACCTGGCATTCAAAGTCCTCCAAATGGCTTTCCCGGTGATTTCTACCAAACTTTTAAGAAAGAATACCATTTCTGCCCAATATCTTCCAGAATATTGAAAAGGAGAGAGTCTTTCCTAACTCATTCCAAGAGATTCTGATACCACAACCAGAGAAAGGCATCACAAGAAAACAGATTAATATTCCTCATGAACATGGATGTAAAAAATTCTGAACAAAATGTTAGCCAATCAAACTCAACAATATATAATCAGGACCACATGGGGTTTACCATAAAGATGCAGGGCTGGTTTTACATGTGAAAATAAATCAATGTAATTTATAATATTAATAGATTAAAAAAGAAAAGCTATATGATTGTTCTAATAGATCCAGACGTAGAATTTGACAAAATACATCTGAACCTGGTAAAAAACTCTCAGCAAACCAGAAAAAGAACTTCCTCAACCTTATAAAGAGCACTTTCCAAATGCTTATAGCTAATAGCACCCTTAGTAATGACAGACTTGAATGCTTTCCCCCTAAATAAGGAACAAGATATTTTCTCTCACCATTTATATTTACCAATATATTGGAGAGTCTAGACAGTGCAATAAGGCAAGAAAAAAATGAACAAAATGCATCCATATTGGAAAGGAAGAATTAAACTTTCTTTATTCACAGATAACATGATTATCTGTATAGAAAATCCTATGAAAATTATCATTTTAAAAAACCCACTAAGATCAGGAAGTATATTTAGCAAGATGCAGGATAAAAATGCAATATACAAATATTGTCTTTCTATACACCGGCAACCATTGGAAATTGAAATTTAAAATAATGATACTTTTTATATCCTCAAAATTATGAAACATTTGGGGATAAACCTGATGAATATATTAAGATCTAAACACAAGAGTACAGTCTATCTTTATAAAGGTCACATGTGCACTTAAAAAGACTGTGTATTCTGCTCTTGTTAGGTGGACCATTCCATTTATGTCAGATCGAATTGGAAGATAGTGTTGTTCAAATTTTCTGCATCTTGGCAGATCTTCTGTCTTATCAATGATGGAGAGAAAAATGTGTTGAAATCTCTAAGTGTACACTTCTCTGTTTTTGTTCATGCATTTGATGCTCTGTTTATAGGTAAAATCATCCTGTTCTACAGCAGACAGTGATGATCTGCGTGCATGCATACACATTGCATTCATGCCCCTGTAGATCACTGTTATGAATGCAGATGGAAAAAAAAATTCCAAATCAAATACTACCAAATCAAAATCAATGATATAGAGGACCTAACTCACCGCAACCAAATCATCATCATCAAGCTATGTTAGGATAATTTAATATTAAATAACTAATGTGGCATATCAATGGATCAAATGAGACAAGTCTGATGATTCAAAAAAATCGAGAAGGCGTTCATCAGGCATTTTTAAAATAAAAATTATTTGAAAACCAGGATTACAAGGCCACGTCTTTAATATGATGAAAACATACAGTAATGGTAAACCAATAGCCATTTTGTACTTAATGATGAAATAAACTAGAAGCATTCCCTTTAAGGTCAGGAATAAAACAAAAATGATCATTTTTTTCCCAAAGATGTTTGCAACTTGCTCACTTTGACTCTTCATTTTCTATGTCTCCTGGCCCTAGGGTCCTTCAATTTCCTGAGTTCCTGCCAGAGATATTTGCTGCAGGGTATTGGATAACTTGATGTCATAGGGCTTGCATCCCACTTCCTAATTTGGCCAAATAATCATGCAAAAACATCTGTGAGCCATACAGATTAAAATATTAGAAGTAGAAAATAAATAGCCAAAATGATTGGGAAAACTATTTCCTTACAGCCATATGAGATGGAAAAATTCTTTCCAAAAAGACAAATTTTTAGTCTTTATTTCTAAAGAGCTCTGTCCCCTAGAGTATATTATCAACACATCCCTTGTCTTACTACTGAAATGGTTATGGAGACAGAAATAATTGAGGAAATTCTTTTTTTTCCCATTAAAACACACAATCCCATTACACATATCTTATAGCCTGTACTTTTTTTGGCCATATGTAATGACCATTTTTCCTATGTAATGTTTGTATAAATCATGATTTTATAGACTTCATAATATGTCATGATATAGCTGCACCACAGTTTACTTAAACTTGTTCCTACTAATGGGAATTCATTTTGCATCCATTTTTTTTTAATTCAGCATTTGAAAGAATATTTCCACCACCTCCCACCCAAACAATACATAAGAAAACCCTTAGACTTTCCTCCAAGTCCAGATGATTTTTCCCCCCTAATCCTGATAGAAATCTGCAAGTTTACACTCTGGAAGTAATAAACCAGAAAGACTGGATGAAAATAAAGCAAACACTTTGGGATTCTATTTTGTCCATTTTAAGGGCTCCAATCCTGTTAGTTCCAAGAATGATTCAGCCAGATTTATACTTCTATCTTCATACACACACAACCAGAATTTGGAGGTTTTGATGTAACCGAGTAAAAGGATCTGCAGTTACCAATGGTTGGAATTTCCACCAAAAATGACCAGATTCTGGGTCAAATCATGGGTAGGAAAAACCACCAGTCACCGAGCCCTGCTCATGCACAGAGTTTTAATCATCATTTCAGTCTGTTATTCTTAGATAGGAACAAAGAGCCAAGGATCACGCAAGATTATAGAAAAACATTCCACGAAGAAAAATGGACTAAATTAAACAAAGAGAAATAAAAACTTCAGAAGAATGTCCATGGGAAAAAAAAAAAAAAACAGAAGGACTTGTCCAAAAAAATCTTTATAATTCATAGCTCGAAGACAAAAGATACTGCATGTATAAAATAAGAACAGGACGCTCTTAAAAGAAACATTCAAAGAATAAGAAAACTCCTGAAAGGAAATACCATAACCAAAATATGGGTACATATGTACTTATTGCCATCTCATTAATTTTTTTGTAGCTGTTTTAATCTCTGTTCCTTTTCTCTCTCGCTCTCTTGTGGTATGACTTTCTTTAGTAGTATGCTTGTATTTCTTTTTCTTATTCTTTTGGGTATGTATTACAGGTTTTTGTTTTGTGGTTACCACAAGGCTTACATATACATGTTTAACCATCTATTCAAAGTTGTTAACATTCTAAACCTCAGTATTTTCACTCTCCCCACCACCACATTTTAGGCTTTTGATGTAACACTTCACAGCTTTGTATCTTCTGTATTCCTTAACCAATTACTGCAATTATAGTTATCTTACTCCTTTTGCTTTTTAACCTTCACACTAGCTTTGTGACTAATTACCTTCACTATGTAACTACTTTTCCTGTGAGATTTATTCTTTCACATGTTTTCTTGTTACTAATCAGGACCCTTTCCTTTAAGCCTAAAGAGGTCCCTTTAACATTTCTTGTAAGGCTGGTTTGGTGGATGAACTCCTTTAGCTTTTGCTGCTCTCACTGGGTGTGTCCCACCCAGTCTCTGAGTTGACTGATCCTTTCTTCTGCTTCATCTAGTTTGCTGTTGAACCTCTCTAGTGTATATTTCAATTATTGAATTATTTCAATAATTGTAGTTACGGTGGCCTTCAGCTATGTGACTTCTGTTTGCTACTTTCTTATTTTCCTTCTCTTTGTTGAGGTTCTCACTGTATTCATCCATTTTTCTCCCCAGTTGAGTGAGCATCCTTAGGACAATTACTTAGAACTCTTTAGGTAAATTACTTATCTTCATTTTGTTACAGTTTTATTTCCTGAGGTTTTATCTTATTATTTCACTTGGAACATATTCCAAATATGGTTCTTCATTTTGCTTGACTCTTCTGTGTTGGTTTCTGTACAATACATGAAGCAACTACCTCTCCCAGTCTTGAAGGAATGGCTTTGTGTGGGATGTGAATCTTGCCATTCAACCTTGTCTCAGCAATTTGTTTTTTAACCTTTGTACTTGTCCAAGCAACCTATTTTTAATAGCTCCGAGTATTTGAGGATGTACCTACCAAGAAATGTCAGTATAGGATCTCAGCAGTTAAATTTAGGCTGATTGAAAGCCAGACCCTTAAAAGGAGCTTTTAAAGTATGCAAATATATACAATCTTGTGGGACTACAAGCATAAATCCCGCTGGCCACCAGAGCAGGGCAATCTTCAGGTGTCCCTTGGGTAGCAGCATAAAAATTGGAGTTCAAGATAAGTGTATAATCTCTCTTCTGGGAGATACCAGTGAGTTTTAACAAGGCAGAAGGAGAGCACCAAGATGGTGCCCATAGTCTACATTCTTTAAGATCAGTACATACCTATTGTTATTTTAAATGTAAAAGGACTGAATTCTCCAATTAAAAACACCAAATGTTTAAAGGGTTAAAAAACAAACAAACAAACAAAAACCAAGACCCACCCTTAGGCTACCCATAAAGACTTAATTTGGTTGTAAGGACATAAACAGATTGAAAGTAAAGATATGGAAAAAATTATTCTATGCAAATGAAAACTAAAAGCTAGAGCAGCTATAATTATATCAGACAAAATAGACTTTAAAGCAAAGACTGTACTAAGAAACACAGTTGGGTGTCACATAATAATAAAGGGTCAACACAGTAGCAGAATATAACATTCATAATTATGTACACACCCAACAAAGGAGCATCGAAATGTATAAAGCAAATATTAACAGACCTAAAGAGAAACAGACAGAGAAATAGCAGTGCAATAATCATAGGAGACTTTAGTACTCTACTTACAAGGGCACCTGTATCTCAGGGCCCTGGAATCAAGCCCCACATCAGGCTCAGTGGGAAGCCTGCTTCTCCCTCTCCTTTCTGTTCATGCTCTCTCTCTCTCTCTCAAACTAATTAAAAATATTCCACTTGCATCAATGGATAGATCATCCAGACAGAAAAATCAATAAGAAAACATCAGCTTTAAATGACATATTGGACCAGAAGGATTTGACAGATATATACAGAATATTCCATCCAGAAGCAACAGAACACACCTTCTTTTCAAATGCACATAAAACATTTTCTTTTTTTTTTTTTTTTTTTTTTTTTTTTTTTTTTTTTAAAGATTTTATTTATTTATTGGACAGACAGAGATCACAAGTAGGCAGAGAGGCAGGCAGAGAGAGAGGAGGAAGCGGGCTCCCTTCTGAGCAGAGAGCCCGATGCGGGGCTCGATCCCAGAACCCTGGGATCATGACCTGAGCTGAAGGCAGAGGCTTTAACCCTCTGAGCCACCCAGGCGCCCCAACACATAAAACATTTTCAAGAGTAGATCATATATCAGGCCACAAAAAACTCCTAATAAATTTAAGAGGACTGAAATCATATCAAGCATCTTTATTAAATTTTTAACTTTAATTCCAGTATAGTTAACATACAGGGTTATATTAGTTTCAGATGTATAATATAGGGATTTAATAATTTAACCCTTTGTTGTGTAGGCTATCTTTTCTCATTGTTATTCTTTCCTCCTTTTTCTAAATTTATTGACCATATAAATTGGATTTCTGGGTTTTATATTTTCCATTGATCTATTTGTCTATTTTTTGTGCCAGTATTATACTGTTTTGATTACTGCAGCTTTGTAATAAAACTGGAGGTCTGGAATTGTGATACCTCCATATTAAGAGTCTTTTCTGACCATAATAGTATGATACTAGAAATTAGTCACATGGAGAGTACTGGAAAATTCACAAATATGTGGAGATTAAACAACATGCTACTGAACAACCAAAAGGTCAAAGAGGAAATCTAAAGAGAAGTTAAAATACCTTCAGACAAATTAAAATGGAAATATAACATACCAAAATTCATGGGATGCAGTAAAAGTGGTTCTAAGAGGGAAATGCATAGTGATAAATGCCAACTGCAAGAAACAAGAAAAGTCTCAAATAAGCAGCCTAACTTTATACCTCAAGGAAGAAGAAAAAGAACAAATGAAGCTCAAATTTAGTAGAAGGAAGGAAATAACAAAGGTTAGAACAGAAATAGACTAAAAGAAAAAGGAGATGATCAATGAAGAAACTAACAGCTGATTCTTTGAAGAGTTAAACAACATTGACAAGCCTTTAGCTGGAGTCACCAAGACAAAAGGAGAGAAGACTCAAAATCAGAAATGTAAGAGATGTTACAACTCTTATCACAGAAATTCAAAGGATCATAAGAGACTACTATGAACAGTTATACACCAAGAAGCTGGACCACCTAGAAGAAAGGGATAAATTCCTAGAAACACATGACCTACCAAGACTGAATCATGATGAAACAGAAAATCTAAACAGACCAGTTACTAGTAGGAAAATTAAATCAGTAATCAAAAATCTCCCAATAAACAAAAGTCTAAGACACGATGACTTCTCTGGTGAACTCTACCAAACATTCAAAGAAGAGTTAATACCAATACTTTTCAAACCTATTTAAAAAACAGAAGAGGAGTGAACTCTTCAAAACTCATTTTATGAGGCCAACATCACAAAACCAGACAAGGACACAGCAAGAAAAGAAAGTTACAGGTCAATACCCCATTGAAAATAGATGCAAAAATCCTCAACAAAATATTAGCAAACCACATTCAACAAAACATTTAAAAAGTCACACACCATGATCAAGTGATATTTATTCCAAAAAGGCAAGGAAGGTTCAACATCCACAAATCAATGTGATGCACCACATTAAAAAAATGGATGAGAATCATATGACCATCTTCATAGATGCAGAAAAAGCATTTGGCAAAATTCAACATCCATTTTTGATAAAAACTCTCAACAAAGCCAATATAGAAGAACATACCTCAGCATAATGAAGGCCATATATGACAAGCCCACAGCTAACATTATGTTCCCTAGTTAACGACTGAAAACTTTTCCTCTAAAATGAGGAACAAGACAAGGATGCCTACTCTTGCCATTTTTTTTAAACATAGTATTCTAAATCCTAACCAGAACAATATGGCAAGAGAAGAGAAGGGAAGGGAAGGAATGGAAAGAAAAGAAAAGAATTACAAGGCATCCAAATAGGAAAAAAAAAAAAAAGAAGTAAAATGTAAAATGGCCACTATTTGCAGATGACATGATTATATCATATATAGAAAACCCCAAAGACTCCATTAAAAAACTATTCAAAGTAATAAAAAGATTAAGGATACAAAGTTAGGATACAAAGTCTGGACACGAAAGTTGCAGAATGCAAAATCCATACACAAAAATCTCTAGCATTTCTCCACACTAATAAATATCAGCAAGAGAAATTGAGAAAGCAATCTCATTTACAATTACACAAAAAGAATAAAATACCTAGGATTAAATTTAACAAAGGAAGTAAAGACATATGTATTGGTAACTACAACACATTAATGAAAGAAGTGGAAGAAGACACAAATAAGTGGAAGGACATAACCAAAAGAGAAAGGTCCACAGAAGGCCTCAAAAACAAAGTTGAAAAATATTTTCCAAAATACAGAACAAAAGCAAAGAAGGAGAAAAAAGAAGACAAAATACATGCAACTAGAAGATCAGCCTCAGAAATCCAGCATTCAAAAAGAGTTCAGAGAAAATGAAGTAAAGAATATTGTCAAATAGGGGCGCCTGGGTGGCTCAGTGGGTTAAGCCACTGCCTTCAGCTTAGGTCATGATCTCAGGGTCCTGGGATCGAGCCCCGCATCGGGCTCTCTGCTCGGCGGGGAGCCTGCTTCTCCCTCTCTCTCTGCCTGCCTCTCTGCCTACTTGTGATCTCTGTCTGTCAAATGAATAAATAAAATCTTAAAAAAAAATTAAAAAAAAAAAAAGAATATTGTCAAATAAATAATTGGAGTATTTACTCAAAGAGAAAGATAAGAGTTTCTAGACTTGAAAAGGCCCAGCAGAATTCCAACATAGTAAACACACACACACACACACACACACACACACCCACCACCACCACCACACCAACACTTCAGAAAGTTGACAAAGTGAAGATAATCAATACTTTCAGGAAAAAAAAAAATCACAAATAAAATACCAGATATCATCAGACTTCCTGCAGTAATGGCTTCAATATTCTGCAGAAAGATTAATGTAACCTAGAATTCCATACTCAAGCTACTAACCAAATGGGAAGTGGAGTAAATCCATTTTCAGACATGTGAGATCTTAAAAAGCTTAACAAAAAAAACCAAACCAAAAAACTTCAGTGATTATTACTTCCAAGGAAATAAAAGTGAATTGTACAAGAAAAATAATACAAATATTACACATTTTACCAAAACAACAACAACAACAAACCAAAATACTGTAGTTGGGAAGAAGATTTTTATCTTTTTAAAAAATAAACACCAACTATTGATATCATCCCAAAATGTGTAATAGAAGCGTGTAGGGAGAGAATGTGGAGCAAGCTACTAGTGGAAGATTGTTAAATGAGGAAAATTTTCATCTTTTATTCTACGAAGTCAGTTGGTAATATCTGACTCAAGAAAAAGCAAGGTCTAGCAATCCAATCTTCCCATGAAGAAAGTGGAGTGAGTGAAAGATGAGTGTTGAGGACAGTGGCAATTAATGGCACCTGTCTTCAGGTGGCCAGGATGAAGGATGAGCAGGGAGACTAAGTTTTTTTATTATCAATATTGTAGAACTCTATGACTTTTCAAACTACACCTACATAATTTTTCAATAAAAGTAACTATAAAAGGGAGAGTGGAAGCAAGTACTTCACTGGCATCCACCCATGGAGTCGAGGAAAGTCCTTTATGCTTCGGTATAAGAAATAAGATGCTGTTCCAAGAAACAGGTTGGACTGTGGATTCCATGATGCCCTGAAATGTGTAGGCTGAGCTGGCAACGCCAGAGGCACAACAAGAAGAACATGAGCTCTAACTGACATGGCTTTTGAAAACACACACCTGGACTGGGCACTACTTTCTCTCTGGGAACACTTCCCTGAGCCCTGCCAGAGAGAACACCATCTGGTAGAGATCCTGATCCAGATCAGGAAACCTAATTTTGCAAAATAGAAAAAGAAAATCCAAGAGATGGGGAAGGGTGCTGGGCAGGCTGGGGAGGATATGGGAACAGGGGAGACAGTGGGAGAGAAATGATCTGACCATTTGTTGTCTGCCTCCCTTGTGGTCAGGTACTGTGTGAAAGCGTTTTACATACATGTTTTTTCTTGCATCATAATAATCCAGTATTTCTACCATCTCCATTTTATCAATGAGAAAGCTAGACCTCTGAGAGGTCACCTAGTTTGACCAAAGCCCCCCTTCAGTAAGTAAGTGGTGGGCTCTGGATCTGAGCTGACTCTGTCTGATGTCACAGTCCTCTCTGCTGGAGAGAGTCACAGAGAGAAAAAAAGATGGAATTGCCTTTGCTTTGTGGGCCTATCAAAATTTCAGTTGTTGTGATTTATTTTTTTTAATCAAAGCAATATATATATAACAAAGTTTACTACATTAACCATCTTTAACTATGCAATTTAGCAGCATTAAGTACATTCACATTATTGTACAACCATCACCATTATCAATTCCCAGAACTTTTCCATCATCCCAAACAGAAACTCTGTACTCATTAAACAACAACACCCCCTTTCTCCTTCCCCAGCCCCTGGTAAACTCTAGTTTTGCTCTCTGTCCCTATGAATTTGTCTGCTCGACCCCACGTAAGTGAAATCATACAGTATGTTCCTTTGTTTATAACTTATTTGACTTAGTGTAATGCTTTCAAGGTTCATACATGTTTTGGAATAGATCAGAAATACATTTTTTTTAAAGGCTGAATAATGTTTCACTGTATGCATAGGCCATGTTTATCTATCACCTGTTGATAGACATTTGAGTTGTTTCCATCGTTTGGCTATTGTAAAAATGCTACTAGGAACACTGATGTACTGTTTCTGTTCAAGTCCATGCTTTCAATTCTTTAGGGCATACATTGTTCATTTTTAAGCCTTTTCTTCTCCTTTAACCAACATTGTTCTCTAAAAGTTCCAAGTTTTCTTGAACCTTTCGGCAACCCATTCTCCACTCCCACCCCATGCTTCAAACCTCTTTAGTCCATGAGGAAAGGATAGAAGATTATCTACTTTTCCTATAGCTCCTTGTACCGTCTGGAGCTGCTGAATTGATGACCAACATACTTGCATCCTTATTCACTCATTCCTTCACTATTTGTCAAATATTTTGAGCACTAATTCTGGGCTTGACACTATTCTAAGGGTTTGGAATATTTCAATGAACAAAACAAAGAGATCTGCCATCATGAAGCTTCCATTCTACCTGTTGGTTTTCTGACCCAAGTTTATCAGATCTTTTCCAAATCACAGAAATGGATTTTATAGGAACAGGAGAAGAGAGGGAGTGTTAGTCATTCAAGAATGCAATTCTCAATTGGGAGTGAACTGACAGAGGACATGGCCCATCTGAAGAAGTTTCAGAAGGAGGAAAATGATTATGGACCAACACCGCCCCCTTTCCCCACCCTAAGGAACTGTGAAAAAAGCAGAAAAGCGGGAGAAGGAAAGAAAAGAGGATGAAGCAAGAGTCTTCATTATAGATTTTGCTCTGTTAAGTCCTATTTCCAAGACAAGCTGTGAGGGTATCTATATGTAATCCTCATGACATCTGAAAGTTTCGAGTTTATGTATGTATGTTTGTAATCTCTACACCCAAAGTGGGGCTTGAACTCACAAGCCTGAGATCAGGAATCACATGCTCTTCCAACTAAGCCAGCCAGGCATACCTGCATTGGAAAGTTCAGAGCCCCCAGTGGTTTTACTGGATCACTTGGTAGATGACAGGCTGCCTTTAATGCAGGACTTAAAGTCCCTGAGGATTCTAAAAGAAGTTTCTGGTCTCCAACAAATTGGAAATGATGACTTTCACAACTCTGCTCCATATTAAGGCATAGCCTTTTACCTTTTTAAAAAAATTCCTGGTGTCCCCATATATGGTATGCTGCTGAATCTGCAAACTATTTTAGAAAGAACTGTGTCTTTTCTTGGCTCTCAACTAACTTGAAAAGAATCAGTACCGATGCCAACTGGAGCATTAGGCTTTTACCCAAAGGGCATAGGTTTAGGGTTCAGTAACTGGCATCAACCCAAAATCAAGTATTGGATGAGTGTAGCCCTATTTAGTCTGTGGGTAATGTAGTGCAAGTTTTCCCCAATCATTTCAGGGAATCAGCTAGAATTCAATGTATTCATTTCCAAGTTGAAATGAAGATGATGTACTGATACTGAGACATGACCTTGAAGAGTATTGATACTGAGACATGACCTTGAAGAGTACTGATACTGAGAAATTACCTTGAAGAGCTCTAGTTTGGGCAAGAGGAGCCAGAGGAATAAGAACTGGTGACTTTCGGTGACACATACTAACGTTAATCCCTCCACCAAAAGCAAGCCAAGATTGCCAAAATTGGAGCATTATGTTCTAATACCCAAACAACTCGACTGAAAATAATCCCAGTAAAGCAAATGGATCAGGTTTAACTGTAAGACCTACTTGAAAGCATGCACTGGATTTGCCTTCAAGCCCAGAAGTAGCTGGAATGCCCTCTTACCATCCTCCTTCTGCCATCATGTCCCTAAATGTGCATTCTCCCTAGCCTGATTCTTCTGGTACGATTACATTCTTAAGGATACCATGGCGGTAAAATGTTCTCAGGCAGGGGAGTTTCGACAAATGAATACTTAAATTAATTTTAAAGCCTGGGTTATCCACCAGTACATGTTTAGAAGATACACATTCAATGGCACCCTCTTTTCAGAGGGCTTTAGGACACACTATAGAAAACACATGCTAAGATAGCAAGGGAAGGAACCAGAAAGCACCCTCCATGGGACATGAAAATGATATCCTGCAAAGGTGATCTCAGCAATCAGGGATGGGCTCAGTTACAACTTGGTTTTTGTGCCAACTCTGTGCATTTAACAAGGGTGACTAGCTCATGTGCCCTCTCTGCAGCCAGAGGTTATAAAAACCCTAATAAGAACAAAGGCATTTGAGCTTCCTAGCCCTGGTTATGAAGAGGACCCTGAACCCTCACCTGGCTCTTTGCCATCTTAACTCCTGTTTTCCTACTCTGTAACCTGTGTTAACCTATTGCTTGACCCATGGGCATCAGCCTCCATTCCTAGCCCTCACTTTTGGATGGGCTTCCCACCTTCTATTGGTCTTTTCTAGCAACTGATCTCAGAATCCCTCTGCTTTAGAAGCTGTAGGCTAACCCTGCCCATGCTTACCCCTGACCCTTCAGCCAACACCCTCAGTAGATCTGCCTGTGCCTCCCAACCCCAACGTGGGACTTGACCGTAAATTACTTTCTACATTCTCGAATCCAGAATATTGCATTATGGGTGACCCCTGCAGGTACTGCAGTTAAAGTCAGCATGTTAAGGTCCCATACTGGAGGAGACAGTGGCTACAATGGAGAACATTGCAGCCCTAGATTTGGGCAATTTGAGCCCCACCTTAGAGCCACCTACCACTCACAGGCTACAGGACCAAGTGACCTCTGAGCACACAAGGCCCTTCACTGTGGGATTCTTGACAAATTCTCTGGTTTCATCTCCTATCACTACCTCCATCACTCCCTTCCATTCAGCCCCACTGGTAACACCTCACACCTTTTATCTATGGATTGCTGAAAGAGGACTTTGGTTCTCTTGGAAGGTAAAATTCCCACCCCATCAAACCTCCAAGAAAGAGAGAGGGCAAACGATTAGGGGCAGAAGACATGGGGGAGGTGGTGCAGAGAGCAAAATAAGGGGCGCCTGGGTGGCTCAGTCGGTTGGACGACTGCCTTCGGCTCAGGTCATGATCCTGGAGTCCTGGGATCGAGTCCCGCATCGGGCTCCCAGCTCCTCAGGGAGTCTGCTTCTCTCTCTGACCTTCTCCTCGCTCATGCTCTCTCTCACTGTCTCTCTCTCTCAAATAAATAAATAAAATCTTTAAAAAAAAAGCAAAATAAAGGAAATAATAGTGGTTATAAGGTCATGAAAGTTGTAACAGCTCATGACTCAGAATCTTATGATCATGTAACTTAATGGAAAGGCTCCTTTGCTGCACCTGGTAGAACCTGTCAATCAAGGTTCCAGGGGCCTTTTCTTCTAGCACAATCATCCTGTTGCTATTTTTCTGGCATGACGTCATTTGTGTGGCTTTGGAATTCTATGCTTAGAGCTCTAGGGTCCCTTCAACAAGCAAAGCAATCTCTGGAATAAGCATAAAACAGGGTTTCGGACACCTATCATCAGAATCCTGGAAAATGCATTTTAGCCTAAAGCAAGGTCTGTAAAAGGAGTGCACAATCGGCCACCATTGCTGTGGTTTGAAGTAGATGTGTGTAGGAGGGGGGAGTGCTCAAAAGAGAGAGAGACCCTGTGTTGAGGGAGAGAGGAGATGTATGTATTATCCAGCAATTAACGAATATTGACAGGCCTAATAATAGTTTATCCTCAGCTAATCCTATGATTTGCTCCCATAATACTATAGCTAATCATGTAGAGGCCTGATTTCCTAGCAAGCTTGCCTCAGCACCCAATTTCCTGCTAGGGTGGGACCCCCAGTAAACACTGAATTGACATTTCTCTATTTTAAAGATACTGACACAGCTGTGGGTTCTTTGCCTGTGTTTTATCAATTGGGTTATTAATGCTAGCATCTTATTCTTGCCATGAATTTCACATAAAATATGGAACAGATTGCCTTTGCCTACAGCCTTAAAAAAAAAAAATCAAAGCCAAAAAAAATCTGTGTAACCAATTGCAAATGTTAAACTATTTTAAATTGGAAATATTCTACTATATCTATCCTGACAAATAATTTTTAAAACTGCTCAATTCTGTAATGAATCTACAAGATTTACAAAATTTGCCACAGGTGTAATTTTTTTTTTATCAGTACTAGAATTTTCTCTATTTTAACAGTTTTTGCTTCCTACAATTTTCCATAGCATACGAAACAAGAAAAATGCATCTTTATTTTCTACCTACTAAGCTGTAAGTTACAAGCAATGAAGACTCTAGTTTGGACCAAAGTCATTTGCAAAACAACTATAAAAGTGACATTATTTGGATGATTTTGGCCTCATGTAATAAAAGAATAAAACTTGACTGTCTAAGTTACGAAGACTTCATCATTTCACAATCCAGAAGCAGGGATGCTCACAGTTGGTCTCCTCAAGGATTCAACACAGTCATCACGGACTCACATTCTTTGCCTATTTCTGCTCTATCATTCTGGGCTTCCCAGCTTGTGCACACCTGGTTCTCTCCTACTTGAAAGATGGCCACAATAGCTCCAGGAGTCAAGCAGATATGGCAACAACGAGCAGAACATCTTATTCAGGGAGTGTCTTCTTATCAAGGAGGAAACTTTCCTAGAGTTCGGCAGTAATTTTCCCAACTTACCATTGGCCAGAATTATATCACATGACCATGCTTAAACCCACCACAGGCAAAATCAATGAAATCATTGATTTGTCAGTGCTGCCTTGTAGCATGGGGTGTGAAACTACCCCCACCCCTGAAGCTTACGGTAATGTGGAGAAGGGTAGACATTTAAACACCAGCTTTCTATCACAGAGGAGGAAGAGGAAGGGCAGTTGAGGAAGACAAGAATCACCAACAAATGCAAAAACACAAGTTTCTGCGATGTAGGCATTGGAAATATTCATTTTTTATTCGGTTAACAAATGTTTCTGGGTGCCCACTATACGCCATATGCTATTCAAAGTAGCAGGAGGACATCATAGTAAGAAAAAAAAAAATACACATACCCCCTGCCTTCCTGGACCAACTGGTCTACTGAGAATTTCTTGGAAGCCCACATTTTGCATAGTAGTGAAGCTAGAAGGAAGCAGAGAGAGCAAATATCCCAACCCTCTTATTTTAGAGGTGAAGAAACAGAACCTGGGAGTGTCTAAGTCACTTGCTGGACCGAGGATGTGCCTGATTTTTGATTATTAGCTATGTGTATTTTTTAAGGTACCAATTATCTTGGGTGCTTTTTATATGTGCAAATGTAACTGCCATATGCCAGTCCAAAATATGATTTATCACCAAACAAATCACTTTAGGGGAAACAATTCACTCTATGAAATGAATCCCACAAGATTCATATAGATGATATCTGCCATTAAAATAAAATTTATAAAATTAGTTCACCATCTTTTCTGGAGGTCATCTCTTTGTACATCATCAAAATTCAAATTTCTTCCTCTCATAGCCTGCCTCAAAGCCCATCACTCTATCCTCTCTGGCTCTGGGCAGTACCACTCAACCCCTATAGGAGGTAAGGGAGCCTCTAATCTGCACCCTAACAGGTTACCTGGAGTTTACCAAGTGTCCTGAGGACTGGGTCCACTGTATACTTCCTCCTCCTCCTCTACTCTGCACAGTGTTAGTTAAGACATACTTGAACCTGCAAACTTAGGCCACGTTTTCTGGGACCCATATTAAGAAGTGTGTCCTGAAAGATTCAGAACCACTCAGGGCTTTGGTGTGGCGTGGACATGACCTGTAATGAACTCTAACAAAAGCTGCCATGTCTCTGCCTGGAAACTTGACTCAGAAATTGACGCTGAATTGTTCGTGCTGATTCCTCCTTTGCATACGTATTCAGACAGAATCGCACAGATGCACAAACGTGCAAGGATAGTCACCGCCGCATCACTTGTAGAAGGCAAAGATCAGAAAGAATCTCAATGCCTCTCACGACATCACGTGACTGAGGAAATGGAAGTAACTCTATGAACGGATATGGAGTGGCCACCAGGAAACTCTAACAGGAAAAGCTCAGTGCAAGCCATCACCTCTAGCAGGGAGCCTGTTCACAGATAAATATTCAAAGAAACAGAAGGAGTATGTGATTGAATGTGCATGGAATGTCTCTAGAACAGGGGTGACTGAACTATGGCCCAGAGACCAAATCCAGCCAACCATCTGGTTTCGTATGCTGGGAGTGGTTTTTATACTTTTTTTGTGATAAAACAAAAAAATCAATAGGAGAATATAATTTCATGAAAATGACATGAAATGCACATTTCAGTGTCCGTAAATAAGCTTTCTTGGAACACGGACATACCCTCTGTATTGTCTATGGCTGCTTTTGGACGATAGCAAGAGGGTTGAATCATTGCTCACAAAGAGTATAATTCACTATTTGGCCCTTTACGCCTGCTTGGAAGAATAACTATAGTTTCCTCTTGGGAAAGGTACTGGAATATAAAGACAAGGGCAGGAAGAAATGGTTTTACTTTCTATAGTCTCGTACATTTTTGAATTTTATATAATGAGCAAGAATTACCCACTGCAGGGAAATATATGCTCTTTTTATTAATAACTTTCCTGTTATTTAATAATACATTTTATAAATTGTCTGCTCTCGATCGACGTCATGTCTGTCACTGACGTGGCATATGTCACTGTCACAATGACTCCCCAAGAGAGTCCTTGTGTCAGGAAGACCAGGGAGTTGGACACATACGGTTTTATTACTGGACAAGTGCTGAGTGTGTCTTGTACTATTTTACCATTCTATCTAAAATAACCAACTCTGCTATTGGGGGGAGGAGGAAATGTATTTTCTTATTTTTTCTCATGGATAATATAGAAAGCTCTCTTACTGCTTCATGTGGTATCACAGAACTTCATGATCACTTTCTCTGTAGCTACATTGAAAAAGGAAATTAAAACCTTCCCAGTGATTGGCTGGACCAGGCTACGCAGACATAGAGGTAACTCCATCTCCCCTGATGGAGGAAGGGAAGGCATTTGAGAACCCAGAAAGGAACCATCTGGGCAGCTCTGACCTGTAGCGGGGCCTGGAGATTCAAAAGAAACCCGAGGAAGGTCCCCAACGACAGTGTGTTGCTGGAAGAAATGGTGATGATTGCTACATGTCTTATATTGTTTTTCAGGTGAACTTTTTTTTTTTTTTTTTTTAAAGAATATTCCAGAAGAATGGCTTGAACTTAACTGTAAATTGCTGGGGATGGGGTTCCTTAAATGATTCTAGATGACATCCAGGGTTAGGGACAATTACTCTGAAAGAGCATCTTGAAAGTTAATGTTAGCATAATACAAAAGAAAATATAAGAAAATAAAATAATACAATTCATGATCATAATGAAGTATCTGAAAACAACCTTGATGAGAAAAGTATGTGACTTTATGCACAGAAAACAAGCAAACTTAAAAAAATCCTTGAATATAGAACCCGAGCCTCCATGACTCCATACCTAAAATATGCCAATTCATTCCCTCAAAGACCCACAGAATTTTTTAAACTTGACTAAGTGATTCCATATTATAGTACAGAATACTGGAGTGGAAATGTCAAAAACAATGGTGGACGACACAGCATCAGAAGATTTTGGAAAGAAGATTTGGAAAGATTGTGCCTTTCCTACATACACAAGTCCACCCCTGACTTTACCTCACATTTCTGGTGCCTGGTACCTGTCCAGAGGATCTGACAGAGGACAGATGAACTGAGGCTAGTGGGGTATTCTAACCTCTGGGCCAGGTGGGCGTCCAGAGCAGGCAAGGAGTAGCAGAAGATAATCCTAGGGCAAGGATCTGAAGCAGTCAGCTTTTGGGAAGAGCATGATCCACAGGGATCCCTGACCCCTCGTGGGAAAACTGACATTGACCAACCTGAGTTCCAGATGCTGGTCAGTCTCCGAAAGCTACAAGGACCTGATAAGGTGCTGAATGGGTGGGCCAAGGGTTTCCTACCCCTGACCCTGGGACAACCAGTGGAGAGCCTCTCCTCCTCCACATGCCTTGTCAGGGAGCTGAGAGTAAGACCACCACACCTTCCCTGGCTCCAACCTCCCCATCCCAGCAGCTGAACCCCAATAAGCCACAGAGACAAAACATCCAACCCTAAGGGAATGCAGCAGCCAGAGAGACAGAGAATTAAAAAGGTTCTGATGGAACAAAGTTGATAGGAGGAGACAGAGGGCAACCTTTTAAAAATTTTCAAACAGTTACGACAATGTTAATGAGAGCACTTAAAGAGACTCATGTTCAGCACGTGATGAGAGAACACATGCTTTCATTTTTTACAATATCAGCAGATGAATTTAAGGAGAGGCTCACTGTGGATATCCCCATTCAGAGGCCAGGCACATCAAAAGGATGAAGCAAGTAGAACCAGAGGCAAAAACAGATCTAGCAATCATGAGAGAGAAGAGAAAAGGCTTGGGTGACAGACCCAGGAAACTGGGTGGACAGAAACCCATGTGGACAGCAGAGTTCAAGAAGAAAAAAGGGGAGACGAATAAGAAACAAAAGCAAAAAAACTTCCCTGAGAAAAAATTAAGTTTCAGATCAAGAGAGTCTAATAAATTTTAGACAAAATTATTGGAGGAAGAGAGGCATTTATCCATATTCTGGAAAAATTCCCAAACTCCAAGGGTAAAGATAAAATCTTAAAAGCATCCACTTAGAAAAAACAGTTCTCTTAAAAGAAAACCTATATGCTTCTCTCTCAAAAAAAAAATCATTTTTTTTGAGAGAGAAGAGAGAGAAAGAGAGAGCGCGCCCAGAACAAAAGAGCACACAAGCAGGGGGAGGGGCAGAGGGAGAAGCAGGCTCCAGGCTGAGCTACACTACGACCCTACTATATAGATTATTAATCATACTACTAGATATTTATCCAAAGGACACAAGCATAGTGATTTGAAAGGGCACATGCACCCCAATGTTTATAGCAGCAATGTCCACAATAGCCCAAATATGGAAAGAGCCCAGATGTTCATTGACAGATGACTGGATAAAGAAGACATGGCATATATATACAATGGGATATTAGTCAGCCATCAGAAAGAATGAAATCTTGCAATTTGCAATGATGTGGATGGAACTCGAGGGTATATGCTAAGTGAAATGAGTCAGTCAGAGAAAGACAAATACCATAGGATTTCACTCATATGTGGAATTTAAGAAACAAAACATAAGCATGGGGGAAGGGAAGGAAAAATAAAAACAGAGAGGCAGGCAAGCCATTAAAGACTCTTTTTTTATTTTTAAAGATTTTTATTTATTTATTTGACAGACAGAGATCACAAGTAGGCAGAGAGGCAGGCAGAGAGAGAGGAGGAAGCAGGCTCCCTGCTGAGCAGAGAGCCTGATGTGTGGCTCAATCCCAGGACTCTGGGATCATGACTTGAGCGGAAGGCAGAGGCTTTAACCCACTGAGCCACCCAGGTGGCCCCATTAAAGACTCTTAACTCCAGGAAACAAACTGAGGGTTGCTGGAGGGGAGGAGATGTGCGGATGGGGTAACAAGGTGATGGGCGCTAAGGAGGGCACGTGATGTAATGAGCACTGGGTGTCTAATGCATCTGGTGATGCACTGAACTCTACCTCTGAAATTAATGATACAGTGTAAGTAATTAACTTGAATTTAAATACATTTTTAAAAAGCTGTTTTTAGATGTACAGAAAAAGATAGAAGAAATAAATCAGTGGCAGGCAGGATCGAATAACTAATAAGATTATGGGATCTTTACTTTCTCTGTTTCATAAACTTTTTATCATGTATCAATGGTTTCTTACATATCAGCTACGTGAAGTTTATTTTTTTGAAGGAGTTATATTTTTAATAAGTAACAGGAAAAAAATTCATGCCTATAATCTGTGGATGCTGAAGCAAATTTTCCAAACAGTACATGCCTTACAGCCAGACCAGATCATTCAGGAGGACTCCAGGATCAATATACCAATATTAATCCTTAAGATTGACACTGCCTGGGGTAGGGGTTAGCCCTAAAACTTTTGGGGGATTAAATATTATTATTAATATTATTTATTGGTATGTTGAATAAAAGAAGCCTTGATTCCCTTATCTGCCTGAGCAGATCTGAGCAGAGTTAGACCCAAGTTTTAGGGAAAACACCTATCCGTCTTTGAAGGCATTCCCTCCCCGCCTGGTCCTGGGGCATCCATCATGATCAGGCTCCTCCATCTATCCAGAGTGAGAAAGAGAAAAGCAGCCCAACAGCGGGCAGCTGGCCGGGAAGTGGCAGAGTTTACTGCTGCCAGAAGGCAATGTCAGACAAAGTCATTCCTTACTGTGATAAAGTGGGACAAAAATAAACCCACTTTATAAGCATGTGTGGGGGCCAACAAAAACAAGGCGTGAGCGCCACCAAAATAACCAATCATCTCTCCCTCTTAGCTAGTAGGGGGACTGGCTCTTCTTATCAATCCCGGCTTCAGCTTGCTTCATTCTCCTACGTTGCAGATAAAAATTAAGACACCGGATCACAGAATTGCCCCAAACTCCCAACAGCACCCAATACAGAGCAAACTCCTGCTTCAACTCCCCTGAAATCACCTCACATAAGCTCAGATCCTATAATGTAAACCTTCTAGCATCTTCTGAACGAGACTCTGCACAGTCTCCCTGGTGTGTGGTCTCTCTCAAGGAAACAAGCCAAAAACCCGCCCCAGTTCAACTCTAGGCATGTTCCCGGTGGGGTTTGCCTCTAGGACATGGACAAATGCAATAGCATTTTCTTTTCTTTTTTTTAGCAGGTTTTGTTCACCCTTAGGGCAACCCAGAATAGGTTCTGACATGGCCCCAAAAGTGAATTCATGGCTCATTGTTACCAGGGTTTAGCAAAGCTCTGTAGAAAGAAACAAACACAAAGGACTGCCCGCAGCATAAAGAGCCCCTCTCTTTCTGGAAGGCCTCTGCCGCCTCTCCCTGAATTCCAGGAATCTGGCCAAGAGTTCTGCACCTGGTCCCACTGCGGGGCACCACAGAGCCGCCTCTGCCCCCTTGAGCTCGGGGGCAATGCCAGCCGTCAGCGGCGCCCAGGAAGCCTCGCCTCCGGGCCGCTGCGCGGATGGGAAGGCGCCTTCGGCGCAGAGCAGCTCGGGAACGCACGGGAGGAAAGTGCTGCTGTCGGTAAGAGCAGGGACAGTAACACCGGCCCCGACCATCCATTTGCTCCCACTCCACGCACAGTGCGAAAGGCAGAACTGGACAGTTCCTATTTGCTCCTCGATTTCTTGAGAAGGGAGCCAAGTCCGCGGCCAAACGCGTCTGCCACCTGATGGGGTCTCACTTCTGGCTCCTCCCCACCCCCACCCCTTTTTAAAAATCATCTCGGCCACCGTTTTCCTTTCCCCGCCTGCCGGGTTGAAGTTATCTCGCTGCATCTTACGCACCCGTGTAAGCGGCCAGACGTACTCTTGGAAAATTAGTAAACTGGGAGATCAAGTCTGAAATGGGGTGGCAGGAGCGCAAGGGCAGGGCCGGCATTTAGAGGAAGCTGAGACCCCGGGAAGGGACCCGCAGTAACCGGGGAGGCTGGCAGGTGGCAGGTAGAGGACGGGAGTACAGGGCGGGCTGGCCGAGAAGGGCGCCCCCTGCCACCACCCCGCCCCCTCCGCAAGGCACGCCCCCCGGACGGGGAGGAGACCTGTGGCCCCGCCCCCTGCGAAGTCCACGTGGTGGATAAGCCTTGGGGCACAGAACAGGACGGGAAGACCGACGATGGGCTTGAACAGACGCAGATGTAGGGGTGCCATATGGGTCACATCTGGCCTTTTCATGTGACAAGCACAAGTGTCCGGGTCCCCATGCTCTGGAGTCAGGGATGAAGGTGGCAGAAAGGGGAATGTATTCATTTCCTAGGGCTGCCCCAGCAACGTACCGCAGACCAAGGGACTTAAAAAGTTATTTTCTCACAGTCCAAAACCACGGTGTTGGCAGGACTGGTTTCTTCCGAGGCCTCTCTCGTTCGCCTGCAGGAGGTCTTCTTGAGGGGCCCCTAGATCGGCTTTCCTCTGGCACCCCGTCTGTCCTATTCTCTTCTTATAAGGATACCAGTCATACTGGAAGAGGACCCACACAGACATCCCCATTTTATCCTAAGTTCCTCTTGTTTTTTGTTTTTTGTTTTTAACCTTATTTATTTGACAGAGAGAGACACAGGGAGAGAGGGACACAAGCAATGGGAGAAGCAGGCTTCCTGCGGAGCTTGATCCCAGGACCCTGGAATCATGACCTGAGCTGAAGGTAGATGCTTAAGGACTGTGCCACACAGGCGCCCCCCTAATTACCTCTTTAAAGAGCCAATTTGCTAACAAAGTCACCTTCTGAGGTAGTGAAGGTTAGGACTGAAATGTATGAATTTGGAGGAGGGAGGGGGTGTCACAATTCAGTCCCTAGCTGGCACCCGCAGAAGCTTTTGGAGAAGGCACAAAGCACAGGTAGCTAAAATGCCAGGGTGAACGTGTTAAACGCTGCTTGTCTCCCCAAGATGCAGCTCCCGTGTAGAAGGGGGCTGGGGTAAATGAGCCTTCCAGAGCCACAATGGCCACACAGCTTACAGCTCTCTGAAAACCAAGATCTCTCATCAACAGCATCAAGAGGGAAGGATGAGCTTCGTGCTTCATTGCGGGGACAAAAGGATTTTGCAGGCGATGACCATGATGAAGATGACACAATGTAGGATTCACTCCTAAACACAATGAGTGATTAAAAAAAACAACAGGCAGTGGCTCGGGATAGCCAAGCTGGGTCTGTCAGCCCTTGGGGGGTGGCGGGGGACTCAATAGTGTGACTTAGCCTGGCCATTTTCTGGTCCTGCTGATACTCCTTCCCACAGACATCACGCTGTCTGGCAGAGAGGGCCCATTCTCTCTGTTCTCATCCCCGAGCGGATGAAGTTCACAGATCCATGTGTGCAATGGAGAAGGCATCAACTGAGCTCTGGGGGAATGAGGCTTGGTTATTCTCAACATTCCCTGCAGAAAAAAACAACATGCACTGCTTCCCGCTTGATCCCAAGAACCCTGGGTGTGCCTGTGTGATGCGGGACCCTCTCTGCCTCGCTGATCCGAGCTGGAGGCTGTGTCTCACCTCTGCGGGCCCTTCGTAGTAACAGCATTCTCATTGTGGAGACAACATTTCTTGCAAAATCACCAAACCCCTGCCTACTAATGCGAATGGGAAGGAAATGTCACTCCCTTTTAGAAAGGTTGAATTACTTCCAGTTGTGGTCCTATTGAAAAACAGAATCCTTCATTAGGAAGAAACATAGAGCCCCTGACATTTTCTCTGCTACCTACTAAATATCCTCTTTCCAAGAATAACTCCTGACATTATAATCTAATCACTTCAGTATTAGGTTTGTTCGATGAGCAAGGAAATCCTCTTCCTGCCTCTACTGGAATCTCTTCGGGGTAACATTTTACCTTCCCTGTGCTACCCCATCCATACAACACTGCGCGCATGGGTCACCATCCCTGAAGGCTAGACCCATTGGCCTCTCAGTTCATTAAGGCTGCACTCAATTTTTGTTCTAAATAGAATTTTTTTTCTTGAGATAAAGACACTAAGTGGATAAAGATGGGCTTCAGATCCAACTTGGAAGGGGCGTAAGCTTGAAAAATAGAGAATTTGAAGATCTTGGTTGAAAGGTGGAGTCAGAACATTCTGTTGTAGCATTCAAGGCAGATAAGCCTCAGGAAGAGCCTCCTTTGTTATGAGTTATGTTATACTGTTACGAGTTACAGTACCCAAACTTGAGGTAACAGCTGAAGTTGGTGAATTCCCCAAAGCTGTGTGAAAATGAAGGACCATGGGAGCAAGGGAGGAATCTTTAGACATAGTCAGAGTTGAGGGAGAATTAAAAAAAAAAAAATGCCAGCTAAGAAGGGTATGACAGGGATGTTGGGACAAGATAGTAGAAGAGGACGAGAGCTTTGAAGGCAGACTCAGTGTCAGAAAATCACGCCAGACCCTCTCCATACCTCCTTGAGGAGGAACACCAGGACACGCAACAGAAAAGCACACTGAACAAGCTCCTGGAGGAGAAAATGCTCCCAAGAGAAGCTGTTTGCCTCCCAGCCCCTCTGTGATCTACTCTCTGCCCCAACTAGCTTCCTAGCCTGTCCTCATGTTGATTCTGATGGGGTGAGCCGCCGTGATTTATGCCGCCATTGCAAATCCTCAGCACCACCAGCGGGCTCCCTGCCCTGCTGGGGCAGCACTGATTTAGTTGATACTGTCCGTGTTGGTGGCAACAAATGTATGTATGTCTGAAGACATAAAAGTCAATAACCTTGCCTGTCCAGAGAAGAACTGAAGTCAGGACCTACGTTCTCCCTTCGCCCCTTAAGAAATCAGTATCCTGCCAGTGGGAAGACTGTGGTTTTTAGGGCCCACAGCTTGAGGCCAGGGTTGGCATCTGGAGGAAGGGAGGAAGGATGAAGGGAGGTGGGCGGAGGAAGGGTGTGCTTCTAGGCTTCACGTACCCACCGTGACTGTGACCGCCACACCACTCCCGAGATCATTTCCTCATCTGTAATTAACCAGGGTAATAATGCTTCCTCTGCAGATTGTAGAGAAGATAATGTATGAAAATTCTCACAACACAGGGAATGCTTTACAAAGGAAAAGGGCAGCTATGCTCTTCTAAAAAGGGAAGAAAGTGATATTTCCTGATCATATTCTTTGGGCCAGGGAGCAGCCAAGTACTGTCGGCATAAATTACCTCCCTTTATCCCCATATTTGCATGATGCAGTGGGTGCTATTATCCTGGTTCCCATGGGGGGAACCTTTCCAGGGTGAGGACACCCCCTCGCCCCTCAGTCTTTCTTTGCATGACTAATGTATGTCTTTGTAACTTTATCCGAAGACCTTCCTGTTCTCAATAGCAGACAACTGTTCGTTTCCAACCTATGAAATTAACCAGTTGCTCTTTCAAAATCCACTGAAAGTTTGCCTCCTTTGCTTGAAATGGCAAGGAAAAAAAAAAAAAGTCTTTCCAATTAGGGTACTACATTTGCTAAAATAAATCATAACCCCAAAGAAGTCCAGTTTTGAACTCGGGCCCCTGATGTTAGAGCCTGTACTCACACCCACCCATGCCAGCTACGTACCATTTGAAACAACAATGGTTAGAAAGTGGACTGGCAGGGACCAGGGCTGGGGGAGGGAGATTGGGAGTTGGTGCTTGATGGGTCCAGGACTTCACAGTCTGGGATGACGGCGAAGTTCTAGAAACGGATAATGGGGATGGATGCCCAACATTGCAAATGTGCTACCTGCCACCAAATTGTGCGTCTAGAAGTGCTTAAAACAGAGGTGTCTGACTGGCTCAGTCAGTGGAGTATGGGACACTGAATCTCAAGGTTGTAAGTTCAAGCCCCATGCTGGGCATACAGCTTACTTAAAAAAAAAAAAAGTGCTTAAAACAGTCAGTTTTATGTTATGCATTTTTTCCATAATTAAAAATGAAGTTAAGAAGAGAAATAGTGATGACTAGTCCTGTACCTCCTTGAACTCGCTCAAGCCTGGGTTTCCCCAACATTGGGGATAAGAACAGCTTCCCTGGAACACTGCTGTGGCAGGGAGCACCCCGCCCTCCAACATGGCATGGGCGCAGCCCCACAGGTGGCACAATGATGTTCAGCCTGTGTCCTTCTCTTTGCCTTAAGCACCACTGAGAGTTTCATTCATTTACTTCTCAGGCGCCGCTTGGGGGGTCGGGCAATGTGTGCCCTAAATGGGATGCTTGTCTGGCTCTTAAAAGTGGTAGCAGGCTGCACACTGCCCGCACTTATTAGGCGCCTAATCAATGTTTGTACAACTAAATCAGATCAAATACATACACCGCAAGGGAACCATAAAAGGCAGCCAAAGCCCTACTCTGAGGCGCTTCCGTGTATCAGGGATTCTTAATCCACGGGGGATATAAACAGTATTTGTTGTTGATGAGGCAACTCTGTGGTTCACTTGATTTCATTCCAGACTTAGACTATTTTTTTTAAAGCCGCCTTTTTATGTGCAGTTTTACTATCTCAAACAACTGGAACCAATGGAAATGGGCGCTTGGGGAGCCATCTATAATAGAGGCCATGACAGTAATAGGTACAAGAAGCAGATTCACAGGGCACGAGCTACTTAATCCCCAGTTGGGGATGACACTGAAATCTGAAAAATGGAAATAGGCATTAATTGGATCCACCTTTCATTTTTAAGGTTGCACGGAGTCTATATAGGCATGAGCATTATAATCAGGTGATTTCATTTATACTGCTTTTAAATTCAGGGCAAGGATCATAAAACTTCATGCCACAAATCTACAGCTTCTTCAAGTACACAGTCATTTCATTTCACATTCAGTTACATTCGGGGACAGGAGAAGAGACAAGGGCGATGAGAAATCATAGAGGAAAGAGACTTAGGCAAGCAGAGAGGAAGAAGGGCGGAGAAAACACAGCGTGATGAAAACATCTGTGTTGATTCTAAGGGAAGGTAAAGAGGAAACTACTTTTGTCACAACCTGTTACACTTACCCTCTGTCATTGTCACTTGATGGCTACCTGTTCCCAGAGAAAGACTTCACCATTCACCCAGACCCTCAGCAGGGAACGCCTTGCATCTCAGAGACCCGATCCCACCACAACTGCTGTGTTTCGCTGCTTCTTACACATGCATAAGTTACAGACCTACCTGACCACCTGTCTCTCTATGGGCGCGACCCACGTGCAGGCTTCTCTCTCACCTGGACGGGAAAATAGTTGCACATCACCTCTTTGAACCCTACATCATAATCTATACTCCTGGCCGTGAGCTCTCAATGGCAAACCTAGTTGTCCTGAGTCTTTGGTCTCCAGCAACAGAAACTCACTCAAACAGGCTTAAGCTCCAAGTAGGGAAAGGTATGATATATATAATATTATATATATAATATTATATATATATATATGTATATATATGTATATACGTATATATATGTATATATATATATGTATATATGTATGTATATATGTATATATATATATGTACATATATATATATATAATGATAATTCCGCAAGGTTTGATTTAATTGTCTGCAGGAGAAGGAAGGGGAGCGACTTCTAGGACTGGTAAAGGAAAGCAGACATCAAAAAGGCAGCGTGACCCCAAGCAGTGAACATCTGATCCTGAGCAGGACCCTGGGAGACAGCTGGGCTGAGATGGCGACAGGCCAGGCTGGCCCGGGCCAGGAGTGGCCTCTTGGCTGAGCATGGCCCAAGTTGCAGTTCCTCACATGATGAAGAGCCATGATGTCTGGGCTGGGTACCTGCACCGGGGGTCCCACTGAGCCACATCGTGCAGGGTAAGACTGGCGGGGAGCAGGGAGGGTCTGCCAGACAAGGGGGCAAACGGTGAGCCCCCGAGCTTCAAGACAAGAGCAAGCAAGCTGTCTTTCTGGGCCCTGGCAAACATCTAGAATGTCTGGACCACGAAGGGGAAGAAGGTGACAGAACTACTGGAGAGAGCCGGAGAGTGGACCCTCCTACCATTTAGGGAGTGTGGGGAGACTGTTGGGTTGCTTGGACCAGGTGTCTGCCCGGCCCCGTTGGCTGCAGGCAGGCAGGCCCCATCAGGTAGCTGGAGCTGCTGGTGAGTCCAAGTGTAGACGGCGTCAGATGAAGGGGTCGTAGCCTGTGCCCGCACTCCAGAACCACCACCACGTCCCATCGCTCCCTGAAGCCCTCCAATCCCCATCTCATGTGCTATACCAGGAGTTCCCATACCGTAGCCAACGGAAGAGCCAATGAAAACACAGATTCCTGGGCCTTACCCCCGAGATTCTGATATGGTGGTGTGGCTAAGACCAGAGACTTTGCATCTTCATGGACCACAACTCAGGGTAGCTCCCACCTGTAGGATACAGTCCAAGCTTTGGGACATGATCAAATAGGCCTCCATACCTGGTTCTGACGCCCTCTTCGGTATCATTGGCGGCCACCACCCCACCATTCCCTTCAGGCTCTAGCACCCAGCGCAGGTAGCCTGGTGTTCGGAAAACACTAGAAGAATTGGCTTCCAAGGCTTTGTCAGCTCCCTGCAGCTCTCAAGGTTTCTCTCCTTTTCTCCTGTCCCTCATTTCCACACTACCAGCCAATCTACTATGATCTACAACATTCAGATTTGCACAGAAAGGCATGACAGAAGATTCTTGGGCTTTGAGCTTAAGATGCATCCATCTTACCAAGTTTTCAATATTGGAATTTGGAGGTGAACCCAACCAACAATCCATAAATAAAATGCTAATTTTCCTTAGTCTTTGTTCTTTGCTGCAAGGGCCATGCACCAACCTCATCATGAGGGTAGAATTCAGTATTCCTGGATCCTCTGGCCTTTATGCCATCACAGTGTTAGCAAAACCTCACCCCTGTCCTTACAGGGCCCACCTCACATCCTGGTGGAAAAACCCGGGCCAGGGTCCTAGTAGTCGCATCTCTATTCCTGGACCTTCCCCCAACAGCTTCTGTGCCTTCTTTCTTCCACGGTCCAGTGGGGATTTCAAACCTCTCTCAAAGGGTTGTTAGGAGGCATGAGACAAGTTTTGAAAGTATTTTGACAACTATGAGACCTCAGCCATCTCTGCTATGGTCTCAGCCTTTTCATGGAGCACTGAGCCTGAGTCTAAGCGTTTTGCACAAAACTCCCAGTCTGGGTGCTCCTTCTTGGTCGAGTATCTATTCTCATCCTCAAGACCCTCTCTCAAGGCAAGAAAGTCCTGACTGGAGCCCAGGGATTTTCATCCTCTGTTCAGACAGTTTTCTTCAACATGGCAAAACATTCGTCATCTTCAGCCCCTAACCTAAAACAGGCCTGCTCTCTGTCTGCTTAGTCCAAAATGTATGAACCAGGGATCCTTGCCTTCTGGACACGTGACAAGTAGGAATTCCCCCATGATGGTATGTTACCGCCTATATAATGAGACCTGCTTACCCCCGACTAGTCAGCACCAATCTACCCTGGGGTGGACCAGTAGGGATACCATGCAAACATGCTCATGCGTTGACAGCTGTCTCAACAAGCCCATTTCAACAGACTCCTTGGTTGCCTCCTCTTTTCTGCCGATCCAAGCTGCTACTTCCCGTGCAGTCACGTGGTACTTTGTAGGCTACAAGCCCGGATATGCGCCCACAAGCCTTTCTACAGAGGAACTTGAATACACATAGGCTCAGCTTAACAGAGTTTCCCATCAGGATGAGCTCACCTTGTAGCTGCCTCCACTTCACAATCCAGTACAAACTGAAAAGGCAGGAGTGGGCTCCAGATTGGATGGAAACTGGCTTTTCTTATAATACTGGACATCTGCAGACCTCGTCTTACCTTGACTTCAAAACAACTATGCAATTTGGTCAATGTTAGCTCTTTTGATCAAATGGAAACAAAAAAGGGAGAGGTTAAGCAACCCAGATTTTTGTCGCACAGTGTGGGAAACTGGAATTCAAATCGACGGGTTTGATCCATTGCAAGGTCATTTGTCAAGATAGGAGTAGGGAGGCATCCTTTGTTGTGTTTAAGCACAAGCAAAACAGCTAACAAACCTACTTGCATCCCTAAGTCACAGGTATGCCCATTTGTCCCATCTCTCATCAGCTTCTTCAAAAACAGTGAATTCCAAACCTTCCCAACAACATTCCTAATGTCCCACCAACTCCAAGGTCCTACACTTTGAACATGTTGTTGTCTATTCTCTGTCCTGGAACTGGGCAGCAACTCCTCCTCGGGCACACTGACCCAGCAGTATCTACCATTCATACCATTAAAACAGCAGAGGAGTGGAGAACTGAGCATTGGGATTTTATCACAGAACAGTGTTACTGAACATTGATCTCAGGACTGTGGCTGGGGGGGGATGCGTTGGGGGGGCAAATAAATTCCTAAAATCATTCACCCATGTTCCTATGAAATAGTTGACAAAGAAAGCAGTGACTCAAGTGGTTTAAAGCTGGCATGCTGCAATTGTCCAGAAAACGCTTCCAAAAACACTTCTTCATGAAAAAAAAAATAGGTCATAGATAATGGGAGTGAACACAATGTGGGACAGAGGCACTCCAAAAACCAGCTTAGTCCCTGAAACTCATCAGTCCCACTGCCGTCTGCCACAGGCATCCTCATCTCCAAGCTGTAGTTCCCCTATCTGGCTGGGAATGAGCCTTTTCCCCAGAGCTTTTAAAAATCAGATTCTCCGGTCTTGCGTCAGATCTAAAGAGTAAGAATCCTTGCAGAGTGCACCTAGGGACTGGTATTTACTTGACTTTCAGTAATGTATTTTTAGTTGATTCTAAGGAAGCCAGTCACTCCAGAAACCAGCTGTTTGAACGGACGCTGGCACACAAGGCAACTTTCTGGATGAAAAAAAAAAAAAAAAAGTCCTCTGCAATTTACATCAGACTTCCTTGCTGTCTGAAATGCCTCTGGGAGGTCTGAAGATGTCTTCCGCGGCGTGACAGCCTGAGCTCCTTAGGACAATTCACCTCTGCTACCAAGTCCCATGAGCCACTTGTTCATTTTTAACATCCTTTCTGTGTAAGGAAATGCCAATAATTTTGTGGCATAATATTTAAATTTGGATTCTGGATCACAAAGAAGGCAATACTCTGCTGACAGGCCAACCTATCCCATTCCCATGGAGACACTGACAGGAAGGGAAAGTGGGATCCCTACGCCAGCTTTCCAAAAAGCTTCTCTCTCTTCACAAGCAGGTGTCACAGCTAAAGTTCAAATCCTGGTTAAGATCAGCAACAAAAGAGCACAGTGAGCCATTTAATGGCCCAAAGCTGGGATTTTGCTTAAGTAAGCAAAGGCTTTTCTGGCTGGCTCCTCTTTGCGGGGTAGTGATAGCAAATAATATTTGCATAGCACTTTACAGTTTCCAAATCACTTTCCCTTTCAATATGATCTTGCCTAATGATCAGAATAACCCAGAGAAGTAGGTATTACTTCTTCCGTTTAACCTACAGAGGCTGAGGCCTAGATGAGCCTAGTCAAGATCACACAGGGAGGAAATGGAACAACAGGATTTGGAATTGGGTCTTTTGATTTCAAGTCTTGTCAGGCATCACTCCCACCTTTGTAGGCCTACAAGTATTGTTGAATGAGTAAATGAAACGATGGGATGGACAGATGGAAGTATGATCCTCTATGAAACCAACAGAATGGTGGAGATTCAAACTAACTTGAGCTTAAGATATAACCCAGGCAGACCTCAGCATCAACTCAGCGTCGGAAACGGGCTGCCAAGCAGAAACCGGAGATAGGAATTTGCTAGTTGATCTTCTCTCAATAAAACATTGGTCAGGCATTTCTCTTCTGAGCTGTCACAGAGGTAGAACACGATGACTGAAACTCTGCAACTGGGTGTCTGTCTGAGTGTGACTCCCAGCCCTGCTGTTCACTAGCTGGGCGGCCGAGGGCACGTTACTTGGTTTCTTTGTACCTCAGTTCCTTGTCCACCCAATGGGAATAATAGTCACACATAACCTAAGGAGTTTGTTGAGGATTTTAAAAATTAGATCTGTGTGATGTATTTTGAGTTGTACCTGGCTCTAAGTTTTCATGGGCCCCTTTTATACTAACGGAAACTCCGTTCAATCAAGATCACATCTCTGTTGTGTATGTTGTGCATTACTCACTAGATTTTAGGTCTTAGTTCGGGTTAGTTTTACACTCTCGCATGTGGAGATCTGTAACCCTGACGTGCAGGTGTCCTTGGAGAGGAAGAAGGAAATTCACACTTGGAGAGGGAGTTCCGCATGCCAGGTACTGGTGAGACAATTTACACACAACACCCTATTTGATGCTTGGACTGCCACCCTCACAAAGCAGCTATCACTGTCCCTGTTTCACAGATGAGAAAACCCACGCTTCCAAGATATGAATAAACCCTACCGTGGTAAGTGGAACAGAAGAGGAGACCCGAGTCCTCCTTGTTCCCAAGCCCTAGCTTTTTCAGACTATCTCTTGTTTAATACAGATATGAATGCTGTCCATACTCAACTCAAACTACAACCCCATGCCTTCTCCCAAATCAGGCGAAGGACTCAGTGTAGCTCCAGTCTCCTGGGGCAGCTCCGCACAGCCAAGTGTGGAGGGACCACCACTTGGGAACATCAAAGAGCAAGGGAAGATCAATCACCTCGTCCCTTATAGTATGAAATCAGCAAGACAGTTGATAAATCTGCCCCTGAATACTAGTGCATACAGGTATGTTGTTCTGTTTTGAATGGCAATAATTTTAATGGCCTAAAGAAACCTGGGGTTAATTCTGAAGCTAGGAGTAAATGTTTACCTGATTTTGTTCTGTGATACAAACAACATCTGTGAATATCATATCTGTATATATCTGAACCAAGGTGTGCACAGAAGGTTGATTAAACTACATTCACAGAATATTTTTTACAATTAAAACTCATATTTTAATAAGGAAAAAAATTTGAAGAGAATAGGGAGATCGACCACCCCATCAAGCCACCATCAAACCAACACTTTCGCTCAACAACCAAGGTGGGTCATGTGTTCCGATATGCAGAATACAGAGGCTGAGAAGCATTCTCACTTAGAAGGGGGCTGTGATGATGGTGTTCTAGCAGCTTTTGCCACAGGGCAAACACTCAGCTGTGAGCTGTAAAAGGCAGTGGAGCATAAGGTTTAAGAGCATGGACTTTGGGGCTGATGATGTTCAAGTCTCAACTATGTCACTTACTAGTGGTGTGACTTTGGGCAAGTTATGGAATCTCTCTGTGCCACTGATGCCCTCCTGTGAACTGGAGTTTAAAAAAGCGCATACTGGGGCACCTGGGTGGCTCAGTGGGTTAAAGCCTCTGCCTTCGGCTCAGGTCATGATCCCAGGGTCCTTGGATCGAGCCCCGCATCGGGCTTTCTGCTCGGCAGGGAGTCTGCTTCCTCCTCTCTCTCTCTGCCTGCCTCTCTGCCTACTCGTGATCTCTGTCAAATAAATAAATAAAATCTTAAAAAAAAAAAAAAAAGGCACATACTTCCAAGGGTTTGGGGGGAAGATTAGATGAGCCGACATAATGAAGCCATACAACAGTGCCTGGAACACAATAACTGCTATTTAGCGGCCCCTTTTAGTGTTATTGTTAAGAGAATGTAAGGTTGTCAATGGAGAGAAAAAGGGTTGGTGACACATGAAGCAGCAGCCATTTATATAAACTACTCATGAGCTTTTATACTGATGCAACATTTTTCAGAGGTGATTTGGCAATATCCAACAGTGTTTTAAATGTTTGTGTCTTTCAGGGTATCAGAATGGAAAAAAAAAAAAAAAACCATCAATATGATGTCTACAAGAAGCTCATTTTAGACCCAAAGACACCTCCAGATTGAAAGTGAGGGGTGGAAAACAATTTACCATGCTAATGGACATCAAAAGAAAGCTGGGGCTGCAATCCTTATATCAGATAAATTAGATTTTAAGCCATAAGAGATGAGGAAGGACACTATATCATACTCAAAGGGTCTATCCAACAAGAAGATCTAACGATTTTAAATATCTATGCCCCTAACATGGGCGCAGCCAACTATATAAACCAATTAATAACAAAACCAAAGAAACACATTGACAATACCACAATAATAGTAGGGGACTTTAACACTCCCCTCACTGAAATGGACAGATCATCCAAGCAAAGATCAACAAGGAAATAAAGGCCTTAAATGACACACTGGACCAGATGGACATCACAGATATACTCAGAACATTCCATCCCAAAGGAACAGAACACACATTCTCCTCTAGTGCATACTAGTGCATATGGAACATTCTCCAGAATAGATCACATCCTGGGTCACAAATCGGTCTCAACCAGTACCAAAAGACTGGGATAATCCCTGCATATTTTCAGACCACAATGCTCTGAAGCTAAAACTCAATCACAAGAGGAAATTTGGAAAGAACCCAAATACATGGAGGCTAAAGAGCATCCTTCTAAAGAATGAATGGGTCAACCAGGAAATTAAAGAAGTACTGAAAAAATTCATGGAAACAAATGATAATGAAAACACAACTGTTCAAAATCTGTGGGACACAGCAAAGGCAGTCCTGAGAGGAAAATATATGGTGATACAAGCCTTTCTCCAAAAACAAGAAAGGTCTCAAATACACAACCTAATCTTAGACCTAAAAGAGCCAGGGAAAGAACAGCAAAAAAAGCCTAAACCCAGCAGGACAAGAGAAATAAAGATCAGAGCAGAAATCAATGAAATAGAAACCAAAAGAACAATAGAACAAATCAACAAAACTAGGAGCTGGTTCTCTGAAAAAATTATTAAGATTGACAAACCCATGGCCAGACTTATCAAAAAGAAAAGAGAAAGGACCCAAATAAATAAAATCATGAATGAAAGAGGGGAGATCACAACCAACACCAAAGAAATACAAACAATTTTAAGAATATATTATGAGCAACTATACACCAGAAAATTTGACAACCTGGAAGAAATGGATGGAAGAAATGGATGCATTCCTTGAGACATATAAACTACCAAAACTGAACAAGGAAGAGATAGAAAACCTGAACAGACCCATAACCAGTAAGGAGACTGAAGCAGTCATCAAAAATCTCCCAACAAACAAGAGCCTAGGGCCAGATGGCTTCCCAGGGGAATTCTACCAATCATTTAAAGAATTAATTCCTATTCTCCTGAAACTGTTCCAAAAAATAGAAATGGAAGGAAAACTTCCAAACTCATTTTATGAGGCCAGCATTACCTTGATCCCAAAACTAGACAAAGACCTCATTAAAAAGATAATTACAGACCAATATCCTTGATGAACACAGATGCGAAAATTCTCACCCAAATACTAGTCAATAGGATCCAACAGCACATTAAAAGAATTATTCACCACGACCAAGTGAGATTTATTCCAGGGCTGCAAAGTTCGTTCAACATCCACAAATCAATCAATGTGATACAATACATTAATTAAAGAAAGAACAAGAAACATGATACTCTCAATGGATGCTGAAAAAGCATTTGACAAAGTACAGCATCCTTTCTTGATCAAAGCTCTTCAAAGTGTAGGGATAGAGGGCATATACCTCAATATCATCAAAGCCATCTATGAAAAACCCACAGCGGATATCATTCTCAAGGGAGAAAAACTGAGAGCTTTTCCACTAAGGTCAGGAAAATGGCAGGGATGTCCATTATCACCACTGCCATTCAACAGAGTACTAGAAGTCCTAGCCTCAGCCATCAGACAACAAAAAGAAATTAAAGGCATCCAAATCAGCAAAGAAGAAGTCAAACTCTCACTCTTTGCAGATGATATGATACTATATGTGGAATACCCAAAAGACTCCACTCCAAATCTTCTAGAACTTGTACAGGAATTCAGTCAAGTGTCAGGATATAAAAATCAATGCACAGAAATCAGTTGCATTTGTATACACCAACACGACAGAAGAAAGAAAACTTAAGGAGTCAGTCTATTCACAATTGCACCCAAAACCATAAGATACCTAGGAATAAACCTAACCAAAGAGACAAAGAACCTGTACTCAGAAAACTAGGAAGAACTCATGAAAGAAATGAGGAAGACACAAAGAAATGAAAAAATGTTCCATGCTCATGGATTGGAAGAACAACTACTGTGAAAATATCTATGCTACCTAAAGCAATCTACACATTTAATACAATTTCTATCAAAGTACCATCAATTTTTTTCAAAGAAACGCAAAAAATAATACTAAAACTTATATGGAACCAGAAAAGACCTCGAATAGCCAGAGGAATGTTGAAAAAGAAAGCCAAAGTTGGTGGCATCACAATTCCGGACTTCAAGCTCTATTACAAAGCTGTCATCATCAAGACCTTACGGTACTGGCACAATAACAGACACATAGATCAATAGAACAGAATAGAGAGCCCAGAAATAGACCCTCAACTCTATGGTCAACTAATCTTCGACAAAGCATGAAAGAATGTCCAATGGAAAAAAGACAGCCTCTTCAATAAATGGTGCTGGGAAAACTGGACAGCCACATGCAGAAGAATGAAACTGGACCATTTCCTTACACCACACACAAAAAATAGAATCAAAATGGATGAAAGACCTAAATGTGAGACAGGAATCCATCAAAATCCTTGAGAACACAGGCAGCAATCTCTTTTACCTCAGCCACAGCAACTTCTTCCTAGAAACATCGCCAAAGACAAGGGAAGCAAGGGCAGAAATGAACTATTGGGACTTCATCAGGATAAAAAGCTTTTGCACAGCAAAGGAAACAGTTAACAAAACCAAAGGATAACCGTCAGAATGGGAGAGGATATTTGCCAATGACATATCAGATAAAGGGCTAGTATCAACAATCTATAAAGAACTTACCAAACTCAACACCCAAAGAACAAATAATCCAATCAAGGAATGGGCAGAGGACATGAACAGACATTTCTGCAAAGAAGACATCCAGATGGCCAACAGACACATGAAAAAGTGCTCCACATCACTTGGCATCAGAGAAATACAAATAAAAACCACAGTGAGATATCACCTCACACCAGTCAGAATGGCTAAAATTAACAAGTCAGGAAATGACAGATGCTGGCAAGGATGCGGAGAAAGGGGAACCCTCCTACACTGGTTGGTGGGAATGGAAGCGGGTGCAGCCACTCTGGAAAACAGCATGGAGGTTCCTTAAAAAGTTGAAAATAGAGCTACCCTACAATCCAACAATTGCACTACTGGGTATTTACCCTAAAGATAAAACGTAGTGATCTGAAGGGGCGCATGCACCCGAATGTTTATAGCAGCAATGTCCACAATAGCCAAACTATGGAAAGAACCTAGATGTCCATCAACAGATGAATTGATAAAGAAGATGTGGTGTATATACATACAATGGAATACTATGCAGCCATCAAAAGAAATGAAATCTTGCCATTTTCGACGACGTGGATGGAACTAGAGGGTATTATGCTGAGCGAAATAAGTCAGTCAGGGAAAGACAACTATCATATGATCTCCCTCATAGGAGGAAGTTGAGAGGCAAAGTCAGGAGTTTGGGGGGTAGGGAAGGAAAAAATGAAACAGATGGGATTGGAAGGGAAACAAGCCATGAGAGACTCTTAATCTCACAAAACAAACAGGGTTGCTGGGGGGAGGGGGGTAGGGAAAGGGTGGTGGGGTTATGGACAGTGGGGAGGGTATGTGCTATGGTGAGTGCTGTGAAGTGTGTAAACCTGGTGATTCACAGACCTGTACCCCTGGGGCTAATAATACATTATATGTTTATAAAAAATAAAAATTTTAAAAAAATTTTAAAAATGTGTCTGTGTGTTCTGATTTATCATTTCCGTGCAGAGAATGGAAACCACATCTGTAAGTACAGATGTACCAGCACAGACACGTGTGCGTTCGTGTGCTGAGGGAATCAACTCAAAGTAAGTGAGACTTTTTGACTGCACAAGGATATTCTATCAGAAACCCAGGATCAGTCTTCTAGAACGCCACACCTTTCTTCAGTGCAAAAATACCAGAAAATCCCCTTAAAGTCAGGAACCGGACAAGGATACCCATTCTCATTGTTTCTAGTCTTTATCATACTGAAGACCAAGCCATCTGCATTAAGGGGAAAAATCAATAAAGCATGGAAAGAAAGCCTACAAGTTGCCCTATGTGCATATAAAATGATGATCTACACAAAACTCAATAAAACCTACAGGAAACTTGACTGTGAATGCAATCTGTAAGAGAGCTTAGCAAGGTGGGTGGCGATAAGAATAATGGAAAAAATTATTTGCGTTCTGCAAACAGAAAACAGAGTTTTTAAAAAGGTGTATTTGTTAGGTACTATTCCACAATGAATGATTCTAAAACTTAGTGACTTAAAACAAGCTCTTACCTCTTCATGGTACTGATAGTTAGGAATGTGGGAGTGGCTCAGCTGGACGATTCTGGCTCAGGATCTCTAATGAGGCTGCAGTCATCTGAATCCTTGGCTGGAACTGGAGGGATCCCCTTCCAAGATGGCCTGGTCACGTATGGAGGCTGTAGGCCTCACCGAAGTCTCAGTTCTCTATGTTTGGATCTCTCTGTAAGACTGCAGGGACTTCCTCATGACATGACAGCTGCCTTCCTGCACAGAGAATGATCTGAAAAACAGCAAAGAGGAAGACTTTATGATCTAAGCTCTGAATTTCTCCTGCTTTATTTTCTCCTTAGTAGTAAGTCTCTAAGTCCATCTCACACCTAATAAAGGGCAGTTAAGATCCACCTTATAAAGGGAGGCATTTCAAAGAAGGTGCAAACATAGCTTAAAGCCATCAGAGACACCATACATGAGAGCAGGAAAATCTAAGTTACTTGGGAGTAAATTTCATGAATGATATTCAAAATATGAAGGAGAAATTTTTCCCAAAAAAAGAAAAAAAAATCTTGCCATTTGGAATGACGTGAGTGATACTAGAAGGTATTATGTTAAGTGAAATAAATTAATCAGAGAAAGATAATTATCTCTCTGATATGAGGAATTTGAAAGGGAGGGAGGGAGTAGGTAGGGAGGGGGAGGTAGTCATGGGGGAAGGAGAGGGAAAAAATGAAACCAGATGGGATGAGGGAGGAAGGCAAACTATGAGACTCTTAATCTTGGGAAACAAACTGAGGGTTGCTGGTTGGCGGGGGGTGCAGAAGAGGGTGGCTAGGTGATGGACATAGGGGAAGGTATGTGCTATGGTGAGTACTGTGAATTGTGTAAGAGAGATGATTCACAGACCTGTACCCCTGAAGCAAATAATACATTATATGTTAACAAAATTTTAAAAAATAAAGTTAATATGAACATTAAAAAAAAACTTTAGTGAAAGATAATTTTTTAAGTTTTTATTTAAATTCCAATTAGTTAACATACAGTGTGGTATTGGTTCCAGGTGTATAATAGAATGATTCAGCACTTCCACACAGCACCCAGGGCTCCTCAGGACAAGTGTACCCCTTAATCCCATCACCTAGCTAAGTCCATGCCCACCCCTCTCCTCTTCTTGATTTTGTTCTCTATACTTGAGTCTGTTCTTGGTTTGCCTTTTTTTCCCCCTTTGTTCCTCTGTTTTGTTTCTTAAATCCCACATATGAGTGAAATCATTTGGTATTTGTCTTTCTTATTTTCCTTAGCACAATACTTTCAAGCTCTATCCATGTCCTTGCAAATGGCAAGATTTCATTCTTTTCTATGGCTGAGTAATATTCGTGTGTGTGTGTGTGTGTGACATCTTCATCCATTCATCTGGCAATGGATACTTGGGCTGCTTCTGTAAAGACAACAACTGTCATAAACATCTGGGTGCATGCATCTCTTTCAAGGACTATTTTTGTCTTCTTTGGGTAAATACCTAGTAGTGTAATTGCTGGATTATAAGGTAGTTCCTCAACTTTCTGAGGACTCTCCATACTGTTTTCCGGAGCTGCTGCCCCAGCCTGCATTCCCACCACCAGTGTAAGAAGGTTCCCTTGTCCACATCCTCACCAACACCTGTTGTTTCCTGTGTTGTTGATTTTAGCCATTCTGGTGGGTGTGAGGTGGAATGTCACTGTAGTTTTGAGTTGTATTTCCCTGATGATGAGTGATGTTGAGGTGAGAGACATTTTTAAAAACCTAAATTAATGCAAAGACACATATTAGGTAGTCTCAGTAACGATTGTCTCACATGCACATATTAAATGAACTCATTTCTAATCCAAGCCCTGAAGAGTTTTAAAAACAAGGATTTTGAACTTGAAAAGTAGATTCTGAAACTCATATGGAAATTCAAAGACCCAAGAATAGCAAATACACTCTTGAAAAAGAAAAAGTACAGATTGAGGAACATGTTCCACATATATAAAAACGTTTTATAAAGCTTGGAGTCAATAGCAGATAAAAACATTATGGAATCGTCTCAACAAACTGAGTTAACAGAAAAGAGAGACCAAGGACTGATACAACTACAAAAACTGGATACCTGCCAGAAAAAATTTTGCAAATCATTTGGGGAACAGTATATTATTTAATAAAGAATGCTCCAACAACTGGTCATCCATGGAGGGAAAGTGACCTTATAATCCTATTTCAGGACCTATCTCCAAATAAATGGATTCTGGGTAAATGTCAAACTTAAATGTAAAAGGCAACTCTCTGAAATAACAAAAGAAAATTTAAAGGTATGTCTTTGTGACCTTATGGTATGAAAGGACGTCTTAAGCAGACATTAAAATGATAGCTAAGAAATTTTTTTGATATATTTAACTACATTAAAATGAATAAAATCGAGCACCAAAAAGCACAAAGAAAGTGAAAAAAAGACACACACAGGAAAAATATTTGTAGGATAAGAAACAAAATATTAGTAACCAGAATATAAAGTATTTCTCAATTCTCAAAAGTAGGACTGCTATATATATGAACATTTAATTTTAGTAGGTATCGATAGAGACTATTTCTACTGTTAGCAAGTTAAAAATTCAAAGGGCTCATCTTACCAGCAATAAATGTTCTATTTCTTTTTATTTTTTGTCACTTTGGTATATGAATAACAGTAAAACTGAATATTTTTCACTTGTTTTTACTACAGTATGTTTTGTCATACAAGAGTGGACGCTGACATCCTTTTCATGTGCCCAGTTCAACTAAAGCATCTATATCATATGTTCATTGGTATTCATAGGCTACTTTATTAATTTGCTACTCGCGTTCTTTTGTCCTTAGCTATTCAATATTGTCTTGGAACTATGAGCAAAATCAGAGAATTTAATCTGTATACATGTTGAAAAGCAGAGATAACTCTCCTGGTTTATTGATATGGTTTTGTTTCCAGAAACCCTAGAAACTCTAGTTGTTGTTTTTTTTTTTAAATTGCTAGAATTAATAAGGTAATTTGGTAAGATGGATCAGCACAAGACAACTACATAAAGACCAATAACCTTTTTCTGTACCAGCAGTGAGTACCTGGATATGAGAATACAGGGGCTAGCTATGTCATTGACAATGGCTGACAAAGTGCATAAGGGATGTCCAGAGAAAATCAATGAGGTAGGCTTGGAATTTTTGTAAATATATCTATAAAGTCTTACCAAGAGTCATAAACCAAGATATCTCCAAATAGAGTAACTATTTTAAACAGTTCCTCTACATTGATATTTGGCTTCAAGCAAGATGGGGAAGGGAATGGCCTAGTATTTTCTAGAAGTAACTCAGAATGCAGGTAAGCTGGCACTTACAGTCACGTGGCACATTTTTAGAGCTTACTACTGATCCAGAGCCATACTTGGCTACACATGAGTAATAATCCAGATCTGGTCCCTGTTCTCATGGAGCGGATTGTGGTTTAACAGTAATGAAAGACAGGTCTCTATCAAACAATAAAACATGAGGGATGGTAGAAGAGACAACTTTAATGTTACTATACTCGTGCCATTAGCTGAGAAATGTGGACACGGAGGCCCAGCCAGGAGATGTGGTTTATTAAAGTCTACACAGCTAGTAAGTTACCAAGCTGGTATTAGAACTCAGTTCTCTTGACTTCCTCAGGATACTACTCTGCGTCTCAGAGTACAGTCTGGAGGCTAAGACTATACTCTGTAGTCTAATGCAGGACCTAGATTTTACAGTACGACTGTACACATGACTAGAAGCGTCGGGCTTGAGGAAAAGCTAGGCACTGGGATAGTTCTCAAACTCTACCAATATTTTGTTACATGATAAGCAGGATACAAATGGACAAGAGAATCCCAGCAGCCATTAACATGATGATGTAAATATAGAAACAGATTTACATATGGAAAAATTACTACTACATATTGAGTGAGTAAAGGTTAGAGAATGTTATGTTTACCACCATCCCACATATGTAAAATTATATATAAAAACAGGAATGTGAAATTACACAGTGTGTATATATAGTTAAGTATATAAGGATATATATGTATGTGTACATATAACAGTGTGTGTGTGTGTGGACATACAGATATAAAGAAATAGAACAATTTCTGATGAATGTTCATCATGATGTTAATAGTAGTTACTTGGGGTTAAAAAGTATGCCATAGGTTCTATTTTCTTCTTTGTACATTTCTCTGATGATTTTTTATATGATCTGGTATCTTTTTTAAAGCAATAAAATTCAAAAGATAGATTGTTCTGAATAATTCCAGGTATCAGGATCATGACCAATGTTTGGAACAAATGTTCATGTTGGAACATGGACACTGGATATAGAGATCAGAGCAGAAATTACTCATCCAGAAAAAGGAGTGAGGAAAATCGGTTTTTAGAACTAAATGATGCACCTGTCTATAAAGTTTACAAATAATCCGGAGGAGCCTTAATCTTTGGTGACACCCTTAGCCTCCACCAGCCCTGAACTGCCAATCTTTGGGCATCTTGTCATAGGAGAAGAGTAAACCATACACACAGAAAGTCCTTAGCATTCTTTCTGTTACATGCAGCTGGACATAATCATTACAGATGAAAGCAATATAGCCCTTTTAAAATGGGGTTTTTTTTTTAGTCATAGTTTGTGATGTTCTTACATAGCAGAAGCTAAAGCTGACTTTTGCCAAATTAATTTTAGAACAGAGCAACGGTGAAATTATGGGGACAAGGAAAGTCATTATCTTTTTTTTTAATGAGTTAATTTTTATTAATCATTTTTTAAATTTATTTTCAGCATAACAATATTCATTGTTTTTTGTACCACACCAAGTGCATTATCGTTCTTGAAAGAATAAGCTACTTAGTCATCACAAGCTTTTAGCTGCTCCACGCACAAGGTTACGTACAAATAGTTGTTATGTCAGTTAAAGTAATTTGTATCTATTCTAGAACTCTTTGTGGCAATGCCTTGCTAGTCAAGCTCCAAACTGATCATCAGTCCAGAACACTGATTCTTCTCCGGGAGTTTTCTAAAGTCAGTTACACTGCTTTGGGGTTTAATCTACATCAACTAAAGAATATATATATATATATTTTTTAATCTATTATTTATGCATTTCAGTGAGTGTAACTCCCATAAACCCATCCATTACCTAAGGTCTAACTCTTCTGTTCTGATTTTATGAATAAATCTTTGCAATGCAGAGACATGATATTTTAGAAAGCTGCATGGAAAGTACTTCTCTGCACTATGTAATTTTGCTGTAACTGGTAACTACTGCCCCATACCAAAAAAAAAAAAAAAAAAAAAAAAAAAAAACCAGAAACAAAGAGACAAGCTGTTTTTGGAGTTAAACTACATAGGCAATTTTAATACTATCACTTAGTCATTATTAATCATTTATAATCCCTTCCCCTTGCCACATTTATTAATCCTTAATGGTTTTCAGAGGCTCATTCTATTCTAGCATCATCACATACCATCTGCTCAAGCACATTCTTTGTATTCTTACTAGGCTTTCACAGATGCCACCTTTCAAACTGGCAAATCTCCTCAGGCGCATCACCTCGCTCTCAGCCCCCCTACTCCAGGGAGCCCCAAGTCATCACAGTAATGTTCGCGTCCGAGCAGATGTGCCATATTTTCTGGTATATTTCCCTCCCTTGGCAGAGTTCTCAATTGCAAATTTTAAGGTTAAAAAAAAATTGTGGGATATGAGCATTTTCTGCAAATGCTTTCTCTCTGTATCAAAAGCAGTGCTCACGAGCCTCATTTCTTCTCTTCAGGAGACTTGGTCAGAGAGAATCTCTCTTCTCAGAGTACACAGAGCAGAAACAGAGACCCCGAGGGAGAGGCCAGGAGAGAACCCCGGAGACCAATGGAAGTGAGGAGCAAAGTGGTGTCCAATCATACAAGGCTGAACTTTTTAAAGATCAACGGGGTCTACTCTACCACAGAAAGCAGCCAAGGTTCTCATTTGGGCAGAAGAGGTTGTTTCTGGAAGTTATGTGAAATACAACTGTACCTACCTTCTCAACACAAAATAGAGGACAGAGACATTGACCATGGAATTAGACCAGTGAAGGCCATTAGTTTGTGTTACCCATCTTAGCTCTTCACTAATGTTAAGATCGGATATTTAAATTACTCAAAAGTACACCTTCCAGTTCTACAACTTGCTGGTTTCACACAGACACAACTTCAAGGTGAAAAACCAGATGTGATGATGCTTGGAACAATGTCAAGTTAGGGAGAGTTAGAACAGGATTCCAGAGTCGGGCACTGATAGATGGGACACCTCAGTTTCCTTATCTCTGAAGTGGACAGTGGGAACAGACAACCACCGGGCCCCCCCTCAGCTCAGAAGTCTCTGAGCTGTGTGTTATACACAGTATATTTACACTTTATGTTGAATTGGCTTGCATCCATTTCCAAAACAGAAGAAGAGCCTGACCCATCGTGCCAGTGGGGGCAAAAAGAACAAAAAAGAATCATGTTGGAAGACTGTCTGTGAATCTGTAGGGGAAATCATAAACGAAGATCAGAAATCAAAGTGGAGTTTTGGTAAGTAAGGGACACCCCATTAGGGCTGCACATTCTGCCAGAGCAGCACAAATGGGAGGAAGGTACCCAGGAGGCTGGTCGATGAGCCCCAGATTCTTCATCTTTAAAAAAGGGAATTAAAGAAGACGATGTACTTGCAGATGGGGGTGCAACCCCCACCCCGATTAACCGTGATTACAGGACACTAACTACAAAAATGTTTCCTTACAGCCTTCCCCTCTCCCATCCCTCACCCTTCCTGTTTCCAAACACACAGGAAACCTTCTGTGGGTCAAAGAGGATTTCAACTGGCTGAGACATTTGGCAATCAATCATGGTTTCCATCCATTGCCCATTTTACCTAAGATGAGACGGGCAAGTTTAAAGAGAAGGAGGTAAGCTAATACTTCAGTAATTTGATTATTGGAAGAAATTCACCAGCCTTAACAAAAGCTTCCCTCCTCCAAAAGCTCCTCTTTTTCCTTTACTGGGGGCTGGGGAGACTGTTGGGGTTTTCTTTTTATTTCTTTGGTTTGGGCTTAAGTATTAATCACTCAGATCCCCATCTCAATTTCCCACTTTATAATTCTGACCTTAGCCATTTACCTTTACGAACAAGGACTTCAAAGACCTGAAAGGAAATGCAGCTCCCCAAGTGAAAACTGAACTTCTCTCTCTCTTTCTTAGGCCTGGGTCTGGGTGAATTTGCAGAAGTAGAGTCTGTTTTCGGCAACCTTGCTCTTCTTACCACGGACTTTGGTTTTTCCCTTTTAATTCTAGGCTCTTCCTGAGCCATCCCAAATCAATCTGTTCTGAAATGCCCCACCCCAATGCCTACCCCACACCTATTCAGACTCAGTGGCATTGCTCCATTCACTGTCCTACCCAAACTCCCCATCTCACTCCTTCTTAGTCTTAACAAAGAAGACCTACAAATGGCTGACAGACACAGGAAAAAATGTTCATCATCTCTAGCTATCAGGGAGATTCAAATCAAAGCCACATTGAGATACCACCTTACACCAGTTAGATTGGCCAAAATTAACAAGACAGGAAACAACGTGTGTTGGAGAGGATGTGGAGAAAGGGGAACCCTCTTACACTGTTGGTGGGAATGCAAGTCACTTGTTGACTTGTTGGTGGGGTGCAGTCACTTTGGAGAACAGTGTGGAGATTCCTCAAGAAATTAAAAATCGAGCTTCCCTAAGACCCTGCAATTGCACTACTGGGTATTTACCCCAAAGATACAGATGCAGTGAAAAGAAGGGCCATCTGTACCCCAATGTTCATAGCAGCAATGGCCACAGTCGCCAAACTGTGGAAAGAACCAAGATGCCCTTCGACGGGCAAATGGATAAGGAAGATGTGGTCCATATACACTATGGAGTATTATGCCTCCATCAGAAAGGATGAATACCCAACTTTTGTAGCAACATGGACAGGACTGGAAGAGATTATGCTGAGTGAAATAAGTCAAGCAGAGAGAGTCCATTATCATATGGTTTCACTTACTTGTGGAGCATAAGGAATAACATGGAGGACACTGGGAGATGGAGAAAAGTGAATTGGGGGAAATCAGAAGGGGAGATGAACCATGAGAGACTGCGGACTCTGAGAAACAAACTGACGGTTTTGGAGGGGAGGGAGATGGGAGGTTGGGTGAGCCTGGTGGTGGGTATTAAGGAGGGCACGTATTGCATGGAGCACTGGGTGTGGTGCATAATCAGTGAATCTTGGAACACTGAACAAATAAAATAAAATAAAATTAAATTAAATTAACTTAAAAAGTAGTAGGCCAGTTTATGCTAGCAATCTCACTTGACTATGGTGATAATGTCTTAAAAGTTCATTGCTCCTGGGGCCAGTACATATTTAAAAATGAATCCAGACACAGCTTCTTAAATCTGTACTGTACAACATGGTAGCCACTAGCCATACAGGACTATGAAATATATATAAGATAAATTAAGACCAAATAAAATTTAATTTTAAATCCTTTATTTTTTTTAATTTTTTAAAAAATATTTTATATCTATGTGTTCTGTTCCTCAGTGGCACTAGTCATGTTTTGAGCCCTACAAATATTTCTATCTCCATATGAAGTTCTATTAGTGGTCTCTAACATAAAGTAGTTAATTTTCACAGTGGACTGTCAATGTGAATTCTTTCTCTGCTCAGAAACTCTCCAGAGGCTAAAAATAAATATATTCACGTGTTGTAGGTATAGAATCAGGCATTGGGGTAAGAGGTAGCTGGATGAGGGAGAGATGACCACCTTTTGCTGAACAGTAGATGCTCGCATTTGGCATAATGTGGCCAATTGAAAATAGAGTAGAGGGGTGTTCTCTTTTTATAGTAACAGGAAACCCTGCACAACCCATTGCACAGATGAGGAAATGGCAATGAAAAAGGTTGAAGCAATTTTCCCAAAGCTTTGAACCAGAACTCAAAATCTGGTCTTCGTTTAACATTCTTTGTCTCATGCCATGCTGCCTGTCGGTCTCGGTCACCGAAGAAAAGCAGGCAGGACTCCAGCCCCCATTCCTCAAAGCCCAGTTTTCCTCCTTTCAGAGTAGGTCTGGGGTATGTCAGTGCAAAGCGGTAAATTTTTTTTAGGATTTTATTTTTCTATTTCAGAGAGATAGAGAGCAAGAGAGAGAGAACATGGGTGGTGGGAAGGGGTAGAGGCAGAGGGAGAAGCAGACTCCCCATGGAGCAGGCAGCCCGATGTGGGGCTCGATCCCAGCACCCTGGGATCATGACCTGAACTGAAGGCAGACGCTTGACCCACTGAGCCACCCCAGGTGCCCCTAAAGAAGTAAATCTTTAACATTTTTGAGGTAATTCTAGATTTACATGCAGTTGTAAGGGTACAGAGAGATCTTCAACATATTTTTCTAATCTGCTACATCTGGACACTCTACTTGGTGCTGGGGCCCCAGAGACAAGATTGTCTTTGCCCTTGAAGACTTTAGAGGCTAGTGGGGAGCACACGAGTGAATAATTAATATAGGATTGATTAAAACAAACCTATAATGCTGTTTTCACTTCTCAGCAAGCAACGAGCAGCCGGCAATGCTATTCTAGCAGAGCTACCGTGAAGACGCTCCCATATTCCAGGGCGACGAGTAAGCAGGGAGGCAAATTGCAAAGCAAGCTGGCAAGAGGCACCAAATATTTCGATCTTCCAGCTGGTAGTTTCGAGTGCCTGCTGTATTCCAGGCAGTGGACTAGAACCTGTGGACGAGAGCAAAGCAGACACTGCCCAGCCCTTCCGGAACTCAGTCTTGTTTACAGGCAGATAGCATTTGTGCAAAGGGTTCTACGAGGGGAAGTCAAGCTTTTAGGGAAGCACCTGTTGGGGGTGGGGAGGGCTAAATTCAGCTTTTGAGGATGCAGGACTGCCTTAGGCTGGAGGACAGCCTAAGAGGAGTTAGCTCTCCACCTACAAAAGGTGAACACGAGTTGTCCAGAAGGAGAGGAGACAGGCTGGTGTGGAGAGGGGCTGTCTTAAACAGAACAAACAGCAGAAACAGCATGTGGGAAGGCTCAATATTAAAAAAGAATGGCCTAAAAAAAATCTAGTCAAACTGTCTCAAAGAATTACTCAGAACACCACCCCCCTCCCCGAAAAAAAAAAAAAAAAAAAACCCAAAGAAGGAAAAAAACCTCTCAAACATATTTTTATCACATCATTACTTAAAACAGTGGAATACTGAAAAGTAGTTGTTTCCAGAAAAGAGATTTAGTCTAGTTATAGATGGCACATCCACAATATAGAGTATTTCGTAGTTGTTTAAAATAATGATTACAGGGGCGTGTGGGTGGCTCAGTCAGTTAAGCATCTGACTTCAGCTCAGGTCATGATCCCGGGGTCCTGAGATTGAGCCCCGTGTTGGATCTCCTGTCTGCTCGTGCTCTGTCTCACTCCGAAATAAATAAAATCTTTCAAAAAATAAATAAAATAATGATTACAAAGTGGGGCTTTTTATATCAAAAATGTGTATGTGAAAATGTTAAATGAAAAAAGCAGGATACATAATTTACGTCCAATACGAGCAACCATGGTAAATAGATGTGTGTGTGTGTGTGTGTGTGTGTGTGTGTGTGTGTGTGTTTAATTGGATGGAAAGACACAGGTTAAAATATTAATTGTGAGTGTCTTTGGAGGGTCATATTACAGGGTTTTTTTTTTTATGTAGATGCTGTTTTATAACCTGCTGGTTAGTCTGGAGCAAAACCCAGCTTCACAATTTACTTTGTGTGCAACTGTGGGCTAGTCATTTAACTCCTCTGTGTCCAAGTCTCTTCAGCCATGAAGAAGGAAAAGCGCCTGCCTGATACGTTGTTTAAGGGTTAACCCAGTCCAGTGTCTGGGCATGCTATTATTACTGTATTGGTTACTAGTGTTCTACTCTGTTTTTTCAACTCTTCTCTAATGCACTTATAGAACTTGCGTAATGGGAAACTTTTTAAGTCTCTCTTCATTAAAAGAAGTGCCTCATGTTCTAAGTTACATGTCACCTTAAATGAAAACACTGACAAGGAGCAGCTGACCCATCCTGACAAAACACACAGAAATGTCAGAGAAGCGTTGCTCAAAGAGGAGGAGGATGTCTGTCCTGACTTTTGAAGGATGAGGATCACAGAAGAAAGGCAGGAGGGAATCCAAGACAGATGAATCATGAAGGAAAGACTTGGATTCTTAGTAATTTCAAGGCAGAAGCTGACTTGAAGATCATTCAGGTTTCCCTCTGCCCTACAAATTCTTTTTTTTTTTTTAAGGTTTATTTATTTGAGAGAGAAAGAGAGAGGGAGGGAGCATAAGCAGGGGGAGTTGCAGGCAGAGAGAGAAGCAGACTCCCCGTTGAGCAAGGAGACCCATGCAGGACTCGATCCCAGGACCCTGGGATCACACTCTGAGCCGAAGGCAGACACCCAACAGCCTGAGCCACCCAGGCATCCCTGCCCTACAAATTCTTAAATGTGTTCCCATTCTACTTTTGGACAGTTCTCATGGATAGAAAGGGTTTCTATATAGGGATACTCACCTACAGTTGCCCTCGCAAAGGAAAAAAAAAAAAAACAACCCAAGAGCAAAATCCAAGCAACATGTCCACACCGACACACGCACTGGGGAGTACAAGACAAAGAAGCGCGGTCCATCCAGGCAATGCCATGCCACTCAAACATCACTAACTCTCCTGTTTTTTGGGACAAAAGCTGTGACAGCATGAAATCTTAGCAGCAGCATAGCAGTGCAACAGAAAGAGAGGCAACGGGAATTCTGAGAGCAGTGATGATCTTTTATAAGAACGTGATCCCTTCCACATAGTGAAGCTACTTGTTGGTAGTACTGAGCAGCACAGAAAGAAGCAAGGGAACTGGAGAACAGTTCGGTGGGTGGATGGAGAAGCGACATCAGCTTTACATGCCAACAGGGGAGCACGAGAAGGGCATTGAGCAACTTTAAGGCTAGGCCTGATTAGGCATTACCTTAAGCTTGGAGGGTTGAGGTCTATGGAAAGCCAAACAAGGTCATCAGCCTTGTAGCAACTGTGACCTGTCCCAACGACCCGGAAACATAATTAAAACTGAACTACGTGGTAAGGACAGCATTACAGACCAGTGGGGGAAAGACGGATTATCCAGTTAATGTGTTGGGACATGTGGATAAAACCCTGGAAAACAGAGTTGGGTCCCTACACTTCACTCTTTACCTCAAAATTAATTCTTCTTGGATCAAATCCTTCAATGTGAGAAGGAAAACTGTAAGAAGAAAATTCTTCCAGATTATGGAGCAGTGAAGTTTCCCAATATGCCACCACAGTGAGAAGTCTCCGAATAAAAAAAATGTACATGGGAACAAAAACTCATCAAGGGATCAAGTCAGACATGAAAATTGCAATCCATATCCCAAGGGGTCTATACCCAAAATATAGATAGCTCTCCTACAAATCGGTCAAAGAAATACCAACCTATCGATGAAAAGCAGAAAAAGAAACACAACTAATGACAGGAAGAGATGGTGAGCTGCATTCCCCGTAAGAGAAGTGCAAATTAAAATCTCACATGTCCTTTTTTACCTATCGAATGGGCGGAGCTCAAGAAGCGTGATGGTGAGTTACACATTAGTAAAATTTTTATGAGGGAAATTGACATCATTGATCAAAATTGCAAACATGCAGTCTTTGACCTAATAATTTGTCCTTCATATACATTTTTTTAAAAAACTCTTTAAAAAACATTTTATTAATTTGAGAAAGATAGAGAGTGTGCACACAAACAGGGGGTAGGGCCAGAGGGAGAAGGAGAAGCAGACCTCCCACTGAGCGGGGAGCCTGATGTGGGGCCCAATCCCAGGACCCCGGGATCATAACCTGAGCTGAAGGGAGACATTTAACCAGCTGAGCCACCCAGGTGCCCCCAAAAACTTTATTATGAAGAAATGCAAACACATATGAAAGCAGAGTAGCATAATGAACCTCTATGCCCCCATCACTCAGTGTCAACAGTTACTAACCCATGGCCTGTCTTGGTCCCATGCTATGGCCAACCCCTTTTCCCTTTCCCCCTATTTTCTTGAAGCAAAGCTCAGGTATGGTATCCTTCCATCCATAAATACGTCAGTATGTGTCTCTAAAAGACACACAGCCTTTAACCTTACAAGACCATTATCACAACTAAAAATATTCATAGCAATTCCTAAATACCACCAAATTTCCAACTCTCAAAAATGTTTTAGGCTTTTTGTTTGAACCAGGATTCCAATGACACCCACACATTCCTATAGGACAGGACATTATTTTAAGTAATAGAATCATTCACGCATTTTGAAGATGGTATCATTTATCAGTGTCTTCCCAAGGTATCTGTCCAGTTTGTTCTGTCCTCTCTGGTCAGGTTTCTTGGTAATCCTTCCTCCATCTTGAACATGTATAAAGTAATATATACACAAGGTTATTTGTTCCATGGTTGTTTCCAAGAGCCAAGATCTAAAACAACCTGAATGTTAATCCCTGTCAGACTACTATGGGGCTACCTTCAAAATCAGGTGGACGTGTACGTTCAGATGTGAAAACACCTCTGAGACACACAGTTAATTGGAAAAAGCAATGTGGACAATGTACTGTCCACTGTGATCAACACAGTGATCTGTGTTAACAGTAGAGCGCTATCCAGATGGCAGGTGGAGACAGGTTTTTGCTTGTATATGTTTAGGATATTTCTGGAAGAACGACCGAAAAGTATTCTAGAACAACAGCAGCGCTTGCATCCTCAGAGGCACACCTGATAAGTGCAAGTTCAGTTTGGGAGAAGGAGACACTGTCTTCTGGAATGCATCTTTGGCACCTTTTGAATTTTTTGCCATCAACAATTATTAGCTATTTGAAATAATTGAATTCGAAAACATACTCTCTGGTCAGAACAAATCCCTTCCTCTCCTCTGCTACCCTGTATTTTTTACTCACTCTTTTGCTGTGTTTACTCAACTCCATCACCCACAAAACCATGAGTAACTGTGTCCCTATAGGATTCCTACCCCCAGCATCTAGCATGCTGCTTTCCACATAGAAAGAGACTTAAAAAAAAAAAAAAATTAAAACGATGTCTTGAAGAATGAAGGAGTCCTTTTCCTTGGAATCAAGTCTGGCCACTTTTACATCTGACCCTAACAGAGCAGCTAATGAGGGCTACGAGAACGTGTACCCACTGGTCCTGGGATTGCATCCGGGAATATGCTCTCATTACTGCAAAGCGAGGAAGGAAACAGAGGCAGAGAAACAGAGACAAAGGGGATGGAGGCCGGGACGGAGACGATAGGACTGGATTCTAAAGCAGTGCTAAGTAGCACCCATGTGGAAAAAAACAGAAAGGATCACGTGAAAGAACGGGAAGGGAATCACTGAAGTCTTAGGTGATCTAAACAGGGGCCGCGCTAAGAAGACAACAGGCTTGTGATAAAGTCCGCTTTAAGCGTTCTGCTGCCATTTCTGTCCTCGTTCCTGCAGAGGCCAGGACACAAGCATGTGGATTCTGGAGTTAAATCAGGGGCTTTCACCCCAGCACAAGCACACTGAGCTCTTCCTAAGGACAGGCCTAGGGGCTGGCGACATTTTTATTAGCAATAATCCCTGCCACCTTCCGATTATCTACAGATTTACGACCACATAATCAAGCCCGACGTCAGGGAGTGCAGGGAGAGGGGGAGGAAAGGAGCTAAGAGGCTCTAAATCCCTCCTAACACTTGCTGCTTCCCTATCAGCACGATTAGAGCAGTCAACAGCCATCTGCGCAGCGCGGAGGGCTGGACTGCGGCGGTCCCTCGCCCCCGGCAGGCTGCTCCACGTCCGCGCCGGTGCAGGCCCCGTCCTCCCAGCGGCGGGGACCAGCCCAGAGACCCCACGACTGCCAGGAAGGCGGATCAAGGGGCTCGCTCCCCGCAGCCATGCTGAAGCAGAGCGAGCGGAGGCGATCTTGGGGCTACAGGCCCTGGAACACTCCGGAGAGCGAGCAGGCATCCCAGGCCCGGGCCGGCCCGCACCGCCGGAGCATCTGCTCGGTGGGGGCCCGCTCCGGCTCCCAGGCCAGCATCCCGCCGTGGACCGAGGGCAACTATAACTACTACATCGAGGAGGACGAGGACGGCGAGGAGGACGACGACCTGAGGGACGACCCAGGCGAGGAGGCTCGGCAGCCCAAGGCCCAGGGCGCCCGGCCAGCCAGCAGCCCCGACCTCGCCGCCGCGCCGTCCACGCTGAACGTGAACGTGGGCGGCCAAAGCTACCGCCTGGACTGCTGCCAGCTGGCCTGCTACCCCAAGACGCGCCTGGGCCGCCTGGCCACGTCCACCAGCCGCAGCCGCCAGCTGGGTCTGTGCGACGACTACGAGGAGCGGACGGACGAGTACTTCTTCGACCGCGACCCGGCCGTCTTCCAGCTGGTCTACAACTTCTACGCGTCCGGGGTGCTGCTGGTGCTGGACGAGCTGTGCCCGCGCGGCTTCCTGGAGGAGCTGGGCTACTGGGGCGTGCGCCTCAAGTACACGCCGCGCTGCTGCCGCATCTGCTTCGAGGAGCGGCGCGACGAGCTCAGCGAGCAGCTCAAGGTGCAGCGCGAGCTGCGCGCGCAGGCGCAGGCGGAGGAGGCCGAGGAGCTCTTCCGCGACATGCGCTTCTTCGGGCCGCAGCGCCGCCGCCTCTGGAACCTCATGGAGAAGCCCTTCTCGTCCGTCGCCGCCAAGGCCATCGGCGTGGCCTCCAGCCTCTTCGTGCTCATCTCGGTCGTGGCGCTGGCGCTCAACACGGTGGAGGAGATGCAGCAGCAGGCGGGGCCGGGCGCGGGCGGCGGCGACGCGCGGCCGGTCCTGGAGCACGTGGAGGTGCTGTGCATCGCCTTCTTCACGCTCGAGTTCCTGCTGCGCCTCGCCTCCACGCCCGACCTGCGGGGCTTCGCGCGCAGCGCCCTCAACGTGGTCGACCTGGTGGCCATCCTGCCGCTCTACCTGCAGCTGCTGCTCGAGGGCATCACGGGCGAGGACCAGCGGCAGGGCAAGGGCTCGCCGCGGGAGCACGACATCGAGGCGGTGGGCCGCGTGGGCAAGGTGGGCCAGGCGCTGCGCGTCATGCGCCTCCTGCGGGTCCTGCGCGTCCTCAAGCTGGCGCGCCACTCCACCGGCCTGCGCGCCTTCGGCTTCACGCTGCGCCGCTGCTACCAGCAGGTGGGCTGCCTCATGCTCTTCATCGCCATGGGCATCTTCACCTTCTCGGCCGCCGTCTACTCCGTGGAGCACGACATCCCCAACACCAACTTCACCAGCATCCCCCACGCCTGGTGGTGGGCCGCGGTGAGTACCCACGCTCCGGCTTCCCGCCCCCTTCCCCAGCCTGGAGGAGGCCAGTCGGCCCGGTCCTGGGCGATCAGCGGCCTGCCTTGCCTTGTTCCCCGACTTTGTCCCTGCCTGGGGTAGGGGCCCCTGCTCCCTCCAGGGCTCTGCTGCCTCCGGCAAACAGAACCAAGCTGGAAAGACAAAGTCCCGTAAGTAACTGAATTCAGCTCGGTCCTAGGAGCTTCCGAATCTAGATTTATTTTTTTTTTTAAGATTTTATTTATATATTTGAAAGACAGAGATCACAAGTAGGCAGGAAGCAGGCAGAGAGGAAGGGAGGCAGGCTCCCTGCCGAGCAGGGAGCCCGATGCAGGGCTCGGTCCCAGGACCCTGCGATCATGACCAGAGCTGAAGCTAGAGGCTTTAACCCACTGAGCCACCCAGGTGCCCCCCGAATCTAGATTTAGTCTTACGTCCCTGGACAGGCTGATTTTAAGAAGGATTCCTTGTTTATGTATGTGGGACCCATCCATCCTCCTCATTCTTATTCACCACTTACCGAACACCTGTTGCTGGTTTGTAAATTTTATCTGATTCAGTATGACAACCTGTGAAATGGTTAGGATCACGATTTTTTTTTTTTTTAAAGAGGACAAATTGGAACTGGCTTCAGATTCGAAGGAAAGTAAGTTTATGCAGGGAAGAAGTGAGACTCGGCTGACCCGTGTCCATCCTAACTGAGGTCCCACTGCTGCTAGCCAATCCTGAGTGTGGAGAGAAGCATCTACAACCCAAACTTGATCCAGGATCGCTGAAGTTCCTTTAGGGCCTGCTGTTCTTGCCCCATTCTACAGCTGGAGGAGTCGAGGTGCAGAGGGTTTGAGTGTAGACACCCACCTAAAGGTAGCAGAGTGAGGACCCAAACCTAAATTCATCCAAACTAAATCCATGCCCTTCCTACCCCCAGCAACTGCCTCTTTCAAGCTTCACGTTTAGGGCGTGCCTTGCCTAATTTGCAGTCTTTCAGTCATTTTTGTTGTTTTCTTTGGCATTTGCCTCTCTGTGGTAATATATGCCATTTGCTCAAATATCCACATTTCTGCTATGCTAAGCTAAATCCCTGGGAAATCCCTGAATCACTGGACATGCTGATGGATAAGCTGACATTTGTGCGTAGGAAAGAAATGGGTGTGTCATTTGTCTATTTTTAAAAGTAGATGGTTTGTAATGCTGTTAGAAACATTAAGCAAACACAACCAGTTTTTCCCATGTAAGGAACTGGTTATTTTCAGCATTAACACTGGGTTTGTTAGAACCTCGAGTCTGGTGTGGATTTCTGAGATGAACCAACCCAGGGCTACTAACAATGTAGTTCAGCGAGATGGAAGATTTAAATTTAGATTCTAGTCCCTGATCTGCTAATAATTAACTGTGACCCTGAATAATTGTGAAACCTCACTCTCTTACTCCCTGTCCTAAGTTTTCTTGTCCCTAAAAAAGGGTGGCTACAGAGCCCTATAATGCAGTTAGTCTTCTGTCAGGGAAAAGTAGAACTCCTATGTCAAATAGGATTTGTGGGCTTTCTTCAGTGATGGGATGACATTAGGCTCTTCCCCATGAGCTAGCCCAATGCCACACCTCCGATCACATTCCTGGTGACAAAAGGTCATCCCCATAGTAGATAAACCATGTGTACAGATGGAGCTGATAGAGGATGCTTTGTCCCCAGCAAGTGACATTTACTTTGGAGGTGAGTAAAGCAGTAAGGGAGAAGAACAAATCCGCATGCTGATGACACATTACCAAGTTCAAGAGTCAAGTTTCCATTTAACCAAGTATCTTAGAAGACCAGCGTGTATGTAGGTGGGGCCTAGGGGACATTCTATACTATACTTTCAACCCAGAAAACTTTTTAAAATGTTGTGTATTAATACAAAAATTGGTAAGAATTCTATTGCTAGTGAGGATTTTTCTTTTAAAAAATTTCTTGAAGTGAATGCCTATTGATTCCATTTAATTTTTTGATCTATGTAATGTACAATGACCCTCAAAACTTTGAAATTACCCCCTTTTTATGTTAACTAAAACAGTTTTAGTCAAAATCAGTTTTTTCCATAAGTTTTCCAATCAAAACTAAAATCACCATTTAATTTTTATCAGTAACACATTTTAACGATTACTGCTTTTGCCAAAGCGTGTTTTCTTTCGTGGACATTATCTCCATCAGGCACTATTTTCACAAGCCAAAATTTGCACACTTCTGCTTCACTGTTGACCAACCTCAACCTTTACCAGTGGACTTTGTCCATCTCATTCTGAGAATTTCAGAGACTAGTAAAAATCATTATGAACTAATCTATGTTTCTAAACTAATCTATGATAACAACAGGAGCAGATCCCCCCTTGAACATTCAAACACTGCTTTATGCCCCAGGACAACAGAGATTAAGAAAGTTCTTCCCCATCCTCCTGATGGCATGCCACACTGTGTACCAAGGGTCCATATTCTCATAGAGCAAAGAGAAGAGAATGTTGCCAAAATGATGCACACAGAACGCCTTGTTTCCCTATGTAGATGCCAAATAAAAGATACAAAACGTGAAGATGAATTCTTCATGAGAATCACAAAATCCATCTTACACATTCATTGAGCGAGAGTTCTTTGATCAATTCCAGGGCACCAAGTGGGTGATATAAACACTAGGGATATTGGGTTATCAATAGAACAAAACCCCCCAAAAGATGACTTTCTTTCTCTCACGCAGTTTACATTCTGATGGAGAAAGAGAATATATAGTTTCAGCTACTGGTGTGTCTCATATGAGATAACAGGATAGAGAGAGCTGGGTGTGGAATCCACCTTTAATAGGATGGCCGGAGAGACCTTCCTGGAGAAAATGACACTGAGCTGAAATTTTAAGGGTGAGAAGAAACCCATCTGTACAGACATGACTGAACAGAAATGAGAGTAAGAAGTGGAATCCCAAAACGAACTCCGACACAGCTGTCTCCACGTCTTTTACTGATCACACGCCTCGTAATTAAGATTTTTTTGAGCACACACCCATGATATATATGTGTCCAGCTATTCATAAATTATGTTATTTATTGCTATAATAATGATGCATCACGAACTACCCCAAAACTTAATCGCTTAAAATGTCAAGCACTGATTTAGTTATGAGTTTGCAAGTCAGCAGTTTGGGCTGTTTTCAACCAGAAGGTCCTTCTCATTTGGGCTGGTGCCAGTCACTCATATGTCTGATGATCAGCTGGGTGACAGCTGGGATGAAAGGGGGGACTAGGCCACATCTCCTCCATCCTCCAGCAGGCATTCACCCATGGCCATGGCAATGGGCAGGAGAGGGGATGCAGTTTCAACCATGTGAGCACTGTATAAGTTTCTGTTCATGTCATTTGCTCAACCCATTGGCCAAACCAAGTCACAAGGCCAAATTCAGAGTCCAAGAGCAGACTGATTAGCCCACCCAATCTAGGAAAGCACTGAAAGGTTTTATGGCAGAGACTTGGATGCAGGAAGATAGAAAGAATTAGGTCCACTGAATCGACATTTTTCCAAAGGAGATGCACATATGGCCAACATACACATGAAAAAAAAAAAATGCTCAACATCACACATCATCAGGAAAATTCAAATCAAAACTACAATGAGAGATCACCTCACACCTGTCAGAATAGCTAGAAAAAGACAAGAAATAACAAGAGTTGGCGAGGATGTGGAGAGAAAGGAATCCTCATGCACTGTTAGAAGAAATGCAAACAGGTACAGTCACTGTAGAAAACAGTATGGAGGTTCCTAAGAAAAAAAAAATTTTTAAATAGAAATACTGTACAATCTAGAAAATCCGCTACTGTGTATTTACCCAAAGAACATGAAGACAGTAATTTTGGAAAGATACATGCACCCCTGTGTTCACTGCAGCATTATTTACAATGGCGTAATTATGGAAGCAGCCCAAGTGTCCATCAGCAGATGAATGGATAAAGACAAGGCATGTGTGCACACGCATGCACACACACACACCCACACACAGGATATTACTCAGCCATAACAAAAGAATGGGATCTTGCCATTTGCAACAACATGGACAACAACAGAGGACATTATGCTACGTGAAATAAATCGGAGAAAGACAAATGCCACATGATTTCACTTATATGTGGAATCTGAAAAAAAAGTGAACAAACAAAAAAGCAGAAGCATATCCATAAATATAAAAAACCAGAGGTTGCCAGAGGGTAGGATGGTAGGGGGGGATGGGTGGGTAAAATGGGTGAAGGGCAGCGCGAGGTACAGGCTTCCAGTTACGGAATTCTAAATGACGGGGATGAAAGGGACAGCATGGAGAACGTAGTCAGTGGTGCTGTCATCAGGTTGTATGGTGACAGATGGTCGCGTAACAGAATGTGCAGACCTGTTGAATCACCATATTGTTCACCTGAAATTAATGTCACATCGTGTGTCCACTATATTTCTATTAAAAAAAATTAGGTAATACAATCATTCTACTGTAGTAAGCTGTTCCTGCTCACATATGTACACATCAGGAAACACATCCTCACACAGATTGGTAGTATCCCTGACTTCCGTGCTGTCTGCCTTGTACGCTCAGCCTCATTACAGACCGATTTTCCAAGCCGTTCTTCCGTGGGCTGCTGCACTTGCAGACAACCCCCGAATCCAGCTTGCTTTTCATCATCTTCCCTCTCTCTATGCCAAGGATCTTAAAACCTTCCTCTGTAATTCAGCTCAAGGTTTTAAGAGGAATACAGTAATTTTCATCAGGGTGAATACTTCTACAGCTGCAGAACAACCCCCTGTGGACATTCACGTCTGCAAATGCTCCCGCATTAGGATTTAAGAGCCCCGTCCTACTCGTCTGTCAAATGGAGATCATTTGTAAGTGCTAATGTAATAGGAAACATATGTAAAATGCTAGCCTGTAGTACATCCGCCATAAATAGAAGCTACCATATCTGTCTAGTTGATACTCTCTATCACGTGGAAGCCATAACCTTTGCTTTCAGATTCATTTGGGGGAAAATAAAAACAGAAGTGATTCCCTCTCTACTGGAAAAAGAGAGGCTGTAAGACATATGAAGGGGCCAGCGCTTCTCTCCTGGGAGAGCCTCTGAGTGCCCAGATGAATAGGTACGCACCCAGGGCAGCTCCAGTCATGTCGGGCGCCCCCTTTACCCCTCCCACCCCCCACCCCGGCTCCCGGGGGGTAGGAAATGCAGGGCCTAGCTCGGCAAGAACAATCAGCTCTGTGGAGACACCGTCATCACTGGCCGCCAGTGTGGCTCTGTTTTAAAGCAGAAAAGGGCAACTAGACTGTTTAACGGGCCATTTCCTTCTGAGCCTCAAGAGTGACTTAAAACTATAGAAACCAAAGAGAAAACTATGTCATGAACTCATTCCTGCAAAGACTAACAAAACTTTTCAAAAAGAAGATTTATCTCTAGCTGATTAGGCAGATAATTGTCCACAGAGACCTTGCTCCTATCTTTGTTTTCCCAAAGCATGTTATCATTTCCTTGCAAATAGGTGGCACTTAGGAGATCACCGAGATGTTATTTTATTTTAATGGATCGATGGCTTGCTTTAAGAAGACCCATTTAGGGGGCGCCTGGGTGGCTCAGTGGGTTAAAGCCTCTGCCTTCGGCTCAGGTCATGATCCCAGGGTCTGGGGATTGAGCCCCACATCGGGCTCTCTGCTCTGTGGGGCTCTCTCTCTGCCTGCCTCTCTGCCTGCTTGTATTCTCTGTCAAATAAATAAATAAAATCTTAAAAAAAAAAAAAGTCCCATTTAGAAGTTGCATCAGCCAAGTTAGGAAAACAGAAAAGAAAAGGTGGGGGGGATATTTTAAACAGAAGGAATGTGACACAGGGTTATTGATACACACGTGTTAGAGGGCTGGAAGAGCAGTAAGGGGAAACAGAGAACCCAGAGATCGGTTCCTGCGGGGAACAGTGGCCAACCTTAAAACTGGAGGAACAAATAGAAGGTCAAGTTACTGGAACCCACAAGAACAGAGAAGGAGCCTCTGAGGGGCTGTCACAGGAACTCCTTGGACGACATCATGAGATTAGTGTTCTCTGAGCCAAAAGACGCCTGAGCCACGGCTATCTGCTTACTGGAGGGCGGTGACAGCCAGCAGAAGTGGGAATCCAGACGCTTAGCTCCTCACCCACCTCCAGTGTCCCAACACTATCTTATTTGCCGAACACAACCAGAAACCAGTGAGCAAGGAGGTCTGGGAAATGTAGTTTGCACACTCCCAGCTGCGAGACTATAGGAAAGAGTGCAGAGGGTGTCTCGCTTGGGACTGAGAGACAGTGGGTCGATGTCTGACACACAGCAGTAAGGGAGGCGGCATCCTCTTAGATTCTTCAGAAATAGCAAAGGAGCCATGAAATGGGGCAAAGGCTCTTAGGCACTACTCTAACTTTTTGCTCCTGTGGACTCCTGACTCTGGAGTGGTCCCCTTTTAGAACTGTGGTCCTCCTGTGGGCCGGCAGGACTTGTGGGACATGACGGAGCTGTAGAGGACAGGGAAAGTACCAAGTAAACCGTGGGTGAGTTTATGGCATCATTACAGCATGCCTTTCTGCGGCTGGAGGAATAGATCCCACATTTGCCTTAGCTTCTGCTACCTTCTCCTTAATTGCACAATTTCCATGCACATCAGGACTTTAACATACAGATGAGGCAGGTTGGTTCTCGTAAGGTCCTGTCCTCACCCATGACCTCATTCTAACAGTGCTTCTACCCCTCAAAACATTCTTTGAATTCCACTGAGGAATTCTCTTTGGAGACTGTGATATGTCCATTTACTACTTTGTAATCGTGCCAAATCTTCACCTTTTGGAGGGAGGATTTGAAATTTTGAGATACAGTCAGGTCCCTTGAGCTTAAGACTGACATCTGGAGTTAACCCTTGAGGCGGCTAAGACTGCTTGTTCCAAGGTAATGCCACTGAATCCTCTGTGCAGATTAAAATTCAAAGAGGAATTCCTCAAATATTTGTATCCACAGCAACATGGATAGGCACGTATAGCCTTTGAAGATAAATCCTTTAAAGAACATGCATTAAGGTGTGTAATAATTTTAGCCAGAAATCACAAGTCTTCTACACCCCAAATTGTTTGGGAATGCTAGAAGAGGCGTTCATTATTTTGAAAAATCAGTTGTGTTCCCTGGGCTCCTACGTGCATGGATTTCTGGGTGCCAAGATTTCATCTATACCTCGCTCATTATGAAGGAAACAAACATTCCTTGCTGAAGGAGAAATTTCAGTATAGTCATTCTGAAGTTTGAGAGAAAAACTGGATGCTTGTCCTCCTTGTAATGTTTAGGAGGCCAAGATTTGCTGATTAATGGGTGAGCTCCTCGGGGAAGGTCACATTCTGGCTTTTGGGACCCAAAGGCTAGGGAAAATATGTAAGCCTTCCATGGAATGGGACATTTCCAGTTTATGGAGTGGCTGAGCGAGCCAGTGTTTTCAGGATATTAAGATGGATTGCAGGGATTCTGGTCATATTTCCAGACCCAGCCCCTCCTAATGTGAGAATGCACTCCGGGATCACATGTGTCAGTATAGGGCTTTCCATTTTTAATGTTCATGAAGGGAGAAATGGGTTTGGGCTGTGGAACATGGAGAAAAGATCCCTAAAGCCAAGGAATTCTGCATTCCTCGTGGAGCCAAGGAGCAAGAACCACGTCACTGGTTGAGTCAAACTGTCCACAGAACAGACAAGGCAATGATGAGCTGTGAGTTTTGAACAAATTCTTCAGGACCCGTCACACAGAGCCTCCTAGCAGAAGAGATCTTTTCTCTAAAAATAAAGACCCAAGATATACAAAAATATTTAGACCATATTATGAGCATCAAGTATGTCTTCTCCCTTAAGCCAACAACACTCTTTGCTTTTGACTCTCCAAAGTTCAGCCAAAAAAAAAAAAAAAAAGTCGAGTTGGGAATGCAGTAAACCCAGTGAGGGACTGATCAGAAGTTTAAAATAGGCACTTGGTCTCAGTTCTCTTCCTCTGGATCCTCCTAGCCTCCTGCCTCCCTTCTTCCTTTTGTGGAGGCTTCCTGAACTACTCCTTCCTGTCACTCATCCCTGTTCCCAGATTCCCCGTAGGCTCCTTCCGGGGCAAGCAGACGAGCGATTCAACATTCATCCAGAGATACGAGGGCTGTGCTTCGTGACCTGTGGAAGCCACGGTTCAGTTCAGTGTACGCGGACAGAGACCTGACTCAGGCTCTTTTTCTCTGGGTATGGACAGGGATGAGTGAGAGAGAGAGAGAGAGACACACACACACGGAGATTAACCCATGAGTGAGATCACTGTACCACTGCCTGTCATCATCCTTTGGTGCCAAAATCTGGAGCCAGAGTGTCCCCCACCCTATTCCCCTCCCGTTCAGCAGGATCCAAGCAGGGGCCCATTTCCACAGCCCATCGGGCTAATAAGCATGAGAACTACTAGCCTTATCACTCGGACCCTGCACCAAGCTCTCCTTCAATCCCTTAACACCCCTGTGGGGTAGGTACTGCTATTCTCCCTGTATTTCACAAGGAGAGACAGAGGGTATGCAGGAGACCTGCCCAAGTCACACAGCTGGGAGGGGGATTCAGAGCCAGGTACCCGGATGCCATCTGTCTCCTTAAGCTGGTGTCCGCCATCTTGCCTCTCTTAGGTGCTTGCGTGTTTTCTTCCCCCGGGGGAAGGGACAGCCCACCCTCAACAGGTCCCTCGCAGTCAGAGGTGGTGTCTCCCCCAACCCCGAGAGGACGTCAAGCTTTCAGTTTTTTATGGTCTGGGTGGAGCTGTGGTTCTTCTCAGCAACACCAGATTAGCCCAGCTGGCCTGCTTCTCCATTCCATCCTAACTAACCAACCACACTTATGTTCAAACCGACCCTTCCGTCAAAACAGAAGCGTTTACTAAGCTAAACACCACCTTGGTACAGGTCAACAGGCTAACTGTGCATTCTAGTACCATCTGCCAGAAATTTGTGGCAATGCCACAGATCGATGCAGCAAACAGTGCCCCCTGGAGTTGTGCAATGCACAGGGTTTTTTGGGGTTTTTTTGTTGTTGTTTTTTTCCAACTAAGCAACTAAGCCCTGCCTACAAGCCTTCTAGTCATTTAGCCACTAGTCTGAGGGCTGACGGGAGGCTCAATACATGAGGCTTAGAAAAACGGGCCCCAAGAGATTTTCCCAGGTTTTCTCTGGCTCCACTGACTGATAACTAGTCCCACGGGTATCTGCATTTTAAAACAGAAGCTTGTTAACCTAAATACATCTCTAATTAGTGGAATTCAAGGCAGTGTGCAAGAGTGATGGGAAAAATTTCATGCAGGATGAACATATTTTTGGTCTGTGATGTCTTACGGAAAAGTCCCTTTGCAAAATAATGAGTGTGTTTCTCCAGACATTTGCAATTAGAGCACCTTCATATACGATACCTCATTTGAATGACACAACAACTCCGAGAAGTATTATAATTGTCTCCATTTTAAAGATGAGAGAAGCACCACAGAAGAGGTTGCTCACTGCCTTTTGTGGGCCTGATCCTGGGTTAAGTGCTTTATACTCCTTTTCTTATTTAGTCTGCAGGAGAAGATGAAGAGTTGGCTATGATCCTCCAATTTTAGATGAGGAACCAAAGCTCAGAGACTGAACATTTTGCTCGTGGGTGTTCAGCGGCGAAGGGTCAGAATTAGGACTTGGACCCATGTATGGCTGGTTCCAAGCCCGAGCTCTTTCCGGTACACCTATTATATGGGCAAATCCAGGGTCCCTGGTCCTAAAGCCAGCCCCTCTGAGGGGAGACAGAAGCTAACATTTATTGAAGCCATGCTCCCCGGGAACTTTACACACTGCAGCTTATATGCTCTCCACAACCCCTTAAGCAGCTGTGATCTCCCCTGTATTGTGTGTAAGAAAATTTGTAATAGTCAGGATCCAAGCCCAGGACTCCCAGCCCTACAGCTTGTGTTCTTTCCATGACACAGATCCTGCAGGCAAACTTCTGGTTCCCCCTAAAGCTGGCTCTGTGGGAGCCGTTACCTGACCTACATGTACCTTCAGGGAGACAGAGGACACTTTCCTGCCTGGTTCTCTCCTTGTCTTCTCCCCTGTCACACTGCTAACAGTTCCGTCCCACTTTCTTTCCCACGCAGGTGAGCCTCTCCACTGTGGGATACGGAGACATGTACCCAGAGACCATCCTGGGCAGGCTTTTTGCCTTCCTCTGCATTGCTTTTGGAATTATCCTCAACGGGATGCCAATTTCCATCCTCTACAACAAGTTCTCTGATTACTACAGCAAGCTCAAAGCTTATGAGTATACTGCCATGAGAAGGGAAAGGGGAAAGGTAGAGTTCCTGCAAAGAGCCAGAAAGAAGATGACGGAGTGTTTTGCTAGAAGCGTCCTACAGCCCCAGCCAAGGCAAGCGAGGTGATGTTCCGGAGGACACATGGCTAGTAGACCCTGCGAACCTCAAGGTTTTAGTCCTCCTTTGTATTATCGGAATGGACAGTACAAGAACACAGGAGACCATCATACACAGCGGGCATCCAGCTCAGAGTTCTACTCCTGGAAATGTCCATTTTGGCCCAAACTGGGACTGCCTCCTTTGTTCTTTAACCATGTTGTGGGAGTCTGACCTCCCCAGTGACACTGGTAGCGAAAACTTGAGAGGAGCAACATCTTCTCATGGCTTCTCAGTAAGTATTTCTGAACTTGAGTTGACATGAGAAGAGTTTCTTGAAGAAATAAAACTCCTGTTTTTCAGAGAGAAAGAGAGGCTTTTGCAGCATGAGCTTTAGTTAGACCAAGCTGAAAGGCCCAGACCTACCGGATATAGGGTTTAGGGAAGTTGCTTTAACGGTCTCAGCCTCGATTTCTTCAATTGTAAAAAGTAGGTAATGAGACTGACCTTGTGAGATCAGCATGGGCATTGAAGATAATAAATATTCAATAAATGGTAGCAGTTAAAATTGTGAGTGGTTCTTGTCTAGTACTCTCCAGACAGGTGGCTCTCAGCCCAGGGGCATATGGCACCTCCAGAACCCCTTGCTCCTGGGACATCTGGCCATGTCTAGACATGTTTTTGACTGTCACCACCGTGAGGGAGGAGGAGAGTGGCGACAGGCATTTCCTAGGTGGAGACTTGGGTTCCTACTGCAGGTACCAGACAGCCCCCTAACAAAGAATCATCTGACCCAAAAAGTCAATGGAGCCGGGGCGCCTGTGCGGCTCAGTGGGTTAAAGCCTCTGCCTTCGGCTCAGGTCATGATCCCAGGGTCCTGGGATCAAGCCCCGCATCGGGCTCTCTGCTCGGCGGGGAGCCTGCTTCCTCCTCTCTCTCTCTCTGCCTGCCTCTCCACCTACTGTGATCTCTGTCTGTCAAATAAATAAATAAAATCTTTAAAAAAAAAAAAAAAAAGTCAATGGAGCCAAAGCTGAGAACCCTCATCTAGAATGACCCAAGGTGGCCCCAGACCCTCCCTGTGAAACACACCCAAGCGTGCCGATCACTCTCCCTGCATAGGCACCCTGACATGCCCTCCCCTCTCAGGCCTCCTCTCCCTCACCTTTCCAGGCAAAGAAAAAAAAAAATTTTTAAATCCTGCCCCTTGGACACATGTTCTGGACCAAGCACTGAAGGAAGGGAATTTAATCCATGTGGCTCTCTGCCCTGGGCTGGTCTGTGGGTCAGAAAACCAATCCCCACTGGGTCCTGGTACTTTCTTATCCTGTCCCTTCTCCTTCTAGTTCCTTCCTCCCTCCATGGGACTGCTGGAAATTGCATTTCTGGAAATTGCAGCTTTGTTTGAACTGAGCAGAGGTCACTCCTGTAACTAGGGCTTTTGCCGTGCCGGCCATCAAATTTGTCTCAGGGCACCAATGGGCCTCTCTGTATGAGGAAAGTGAGAGTAATTGTTCTGTGCATTCTTACTGTGACAGGCACTGTGGGTTTTACTTCATAATCTGTAACTTCATTTCATCCTAATACATCCCTAAATAAGGTATTATATTTCAGTTTGGTTAGGAAGACATGTGTAGGCTCAGAGAGGGTAAGTAATTCTGCTGACACAGTCAGTAAATGGTGGGACTGGGTTTCAAGCCCAGGACTGTCTGATTGCTCAGAGTCTAAACTTGTGGTTCTGTGTCTTGATAGTCAGAATGCTGAGCCCCACCGCCCAGAGTGTCAGATTCACAGGTCTGGGTGGGACATGACAATTTATTTGCATTTCTACCAAGTACCAGGTGATGCTGACATTTCAGGTCCAGGGACTGCATCTTGAGAACCGTGAGTCTGAATCACCTCACAAAGAGCTAGGACTACAAAACCAGATGTAAGTCTCCCACTTATTCCGAAGTGTCCTTAACACCATCATAAATGACCTGGAGTCTGAAGGGTGGGCAGAAGTCCAATCCTTGGAGGGTAGCTAGATAACTACAGGACATCCAGGTAAATTTGCTTTTCAGATAAATAAGTACTTTTAGTAGAAATATGTCCCAAATACTGTATCATATACACTTCCACTAAAAAATTATCTAGTGCTTCTCTGCAATTCAAATTTAACCAGGCATCTCATATTTTTATTATCCAGGCAACATTAATCTACTGTTTCTGAGATATGGAAGTTCCTCATAGGGATGGAAATTACCCTCGAGTCCTAGAACCCCACCAAAACAGCAAGACCCTCAGCCAGGGGACACTTCTCTCTCCTCTTGCTAAATAAAAAGAGGGAGGAGTTTTGAATCTGACCCCTTGCCTTGACATGAAAGCAGAGTCACAGCACGCAGGAGGTCGGGAGCAGAGCTTACAGAGCCACCTGACATGCTCAGGACAGCAGCAGCCCCTCTGGTCCACCTCCAGCCTTCCAGCTCTTTCTGAGGTCTCTGGTGGAGGGGTTTGTTGACGAAGTACATCTGCTGGGCTCTTCAGGGCACAGGGATGCCCTAATGGAAAGAAGTGGGGACTGGCCGGGGATATAGGCAGGGGAGCCTGGTGGAGCAGAGGAGCTATTCCAGGTCCCCGGAGGGATCCAGTAAATGGCAGTGTACCACCCCCCACCCTGCCTCACTAGGCACATCTGTTCAGAGAGCTGTGCTCCTACCTTCCAAGACAGCAACAAGAACAGAAGGGAGTTAAAACCCAAGAGACTAACATTCCAAAAGCCCCACTGTGTGCCAGGCACAGAACCAAAATTTTCACTGGACCCTTTGCAGCCCTAGGAAGTGGGTTTCAAGGTTGTCACTTACAGATGCTCGGCCACACTGACCCTGACATAATCCTTGGATCTAGATTTGAACCCTGGCTCTGTCATTTGCTAGGAGGTTGAATCAAAAACATCTGAGGGTTGGTGATTCCCTATGGTTCAAGCTAGTAGTTGTATGATCACTTGATTTCTCTGGGCCTCTGTTTCTGTATCATTCAAGGGGAGATCATAGTGCCTTTGTCGGGCTGTGTGGTCACCACACAACAATGTATTAGCAACATTTGCACACATATCAAGAACTAACTAAATGTTAGCTGCAATGATCACCAGCAATTTTCTGGCTGCACAAGGAAATGGTACGAGCCCAGAGAGGGTGACATCACCTGTTACCAAGGAAAGAACCCTGCAGGTGAAGACAGTTCAGTTTTTGAATCCTGTTTCCAGCCCCCTGCCCATCCAAGGCCCCCGAGAAGGATCTAGACCAGTTTGTCTGATGGGACTTTCTATAATGCTGGGAATGTTTCATGCTACGCAGCCCGTGGGACTGTTGAGCACTTGAAATGTGGCTACTGTGATTCAGAAGCTAAATTTTTAAATTTCATTTCATTGAAAAATTTTTTTTCCAGATTTTAAGTCTCCGCTCTACCCAGCATGGTGCTCAGACTCACAGCCCCAAGCAGCAAGGGTCACGTGCTCTACCGACTGAGCTACGGGTGCCCCTCACTTCTTGGAAACTGTAAATGGTCACACGGGGCTACAGTCCGCCATACTGGGCAATGCAGTCATGCACCTTTCTTCTGCCCGCATGGGGGCATCCACTCTGAGGCTAGAAGGGGCGTTTGGCTTTAGGGAGGGGAGTGGTCCTGGGAAAAGAAGAAAATGTGGGTCTCCTGTTCTGGCTCAGAGCTGGAATGGGTTTCCAGGACAATAAGGATAGCATTGGAAGTAGAAGCTGACAATCTGACTTGTGGTCTGGAAGGGCCTCTTGAAGAGTGAAGAAGAGAAATCCAGCAAAGCATGCACAACAGAGAGCGCTCTCGAAGGACCACGTCTGTCATTTAAGTGGGTCGCAGGCTTCACCCTGAGGAACTTCTGGGCTCCCTCACTTGGGTCAGCCCAAGACCATATACCATTTCCTTCAACTTCTAACCCAAACTGGATCAAAAACACTTCCCTTATTTTACCTCAGCTTCAAGGATATAAGCAGACATGTTCACAAGAGACCTTTCTTAAAAATAAGGGAAAATATCGGGGCACCTGGGTGGCTCAGTGGTTGAGCCTCTGCCTTCGGCTCAGGTCATGATCTCAGGGTCCTGGGATCAAGTCTCGCATCGGGCTTTCCCGTCTGCAGGGAGCCTGCTTCCTCCTCTCTCTCTCTCTGCTTGCCTCTCTGCCTGCTTGTGATCTCTCTCAGTCAAATAAATAAAATTTAAAAAAAAATAAGGGAAAATATTAAATTATCACCTTAAAACGACCATATTCCCCAGGAGGCTAGGTCCAGGAAAGTAGGTTTAAGTTTTGTTGAGCTTCAAATTTGCTTCTCTTAGGCAGATGCCCTGACTCCCTGAATCAAGATGAAGGTGGTTCCCTCTCACTCCTCCCTCTTTTCCCTCCCTGTTCCACTCCGATGGGACTTTACAGCTCATGAGTATTCTACCTTACATGTCTCTTCTTGTGTGCTGGGCCTTCTCCATTTGTTCTTCTAGACTCGTTATTCACCCTTGCTGCAGCGTCCAAGAGGACTGAATCCTGCATCTGTACCACCCAGGCTCCCTTGCCCTCTAGTAGAATATCAGCAGTTGAGATGAGAGAACATTCTGGGCATTACTCCCCACCCTGTGTGTGTGTGTGGGCACCAGTTTTCTGGGCAGCATCTGAGTTCCTACAGTCAGCCAGCAAGTGAAACAGCCCTCCTGTCCGGCCATAGCACTCACAGGTTCCAGGAACACCTTCCCCTCCAGTTGTCCCTTCAGGCCTATAAGTGCTAATGGCCTCTTGTTGTTGCTTGTCACTGAGTGTCTCACCATTCCTCATTGGTCCCCTTAATCCTTGACACACCTCTGTAAATAGAATACTATCTTTCTGAAAAACCCTTTGAGTGTGCCAACTATTTCCCATTGGAATCCTGATTGGCGTCTCTTGAGAAAAATATATTGCTCTATTCTTCCAGTCACTACTGTAAAGATGACTCCCAGGACATCATTCCAGACTGAGAAGCACAGCCCTTGGATGTACAGACGAGGAGCCTTTCCAGCTCACAGTTGTTTGTAAGGCAGTGATGACTGGCATCCTTAAGTGCCAATAAATGATTCATGCTTCCTGCCAAAGGCCTCCAGTTCTGCTCTCCTTGGGAGTTTTCAATGACAGCCTGTGGAGCTCCCTTCCCCAGCCCCATCCCATACATACTAATGGATTTTCATGACTCCATGACGGAACACTGTGCATAAGATAAATGAGAATATACGCACCTACACACAGACGTGTTGGTGTCCTCTGAAGACATCAAGAAACCATCTTGCCCAGGCTCCTATCTTTACTTTAGTAAGTTTTTATTAACCTTGTTTTGTAAGTGATAGAACTGAAACCCAGAGAAGCTAAGAAAAATGCCCAAAGATGGCAAACATTTGTTTGCCATGCTGCCACCCCCTTTCTATGCCCACAGCAGACATTCTTAATCAATCACATCCCTCCTTCCCATTAGGAAAGCTTCTCATCATGGTTCTCTAGCAGCCAACTTGGATCTGTCAGAGCTGACACTCAAGACCTATTTGCCATCCTAGCACATGCTCGATTTCCAAAAATTAAGAAATCCATCTCTGTAGCCTTCTAGTGCATTCTTCTTTTTGAAGGATTTCCCTACAAATCCAGAAAAACTGCAGACCATGCTCATGCTATCCTTGATACTATTAAGCCTTGGTAAATGAAATTCCCTGAGTCCCAGTTTCCTCATCACAATACAGAGATTATCAAGACCTTCTGGGGAGGATTAACTGCTATATGAATGATAAGCACCCAAAACAAAACTCATCCTATAGTAGGTGCTCGGTTCATGGTAGCTTTCATCATTCACTTTCCATAAACAGAATGTCAGCGATGTTCATCGGCCAGAACACGCCCCTCTGTGGTGATTATTAGTGTCGGCGGTCACTGGGCTGACCACAAATATTTGAGCTCTCCTTGAATATGAGCATAGTAGATTGCATCCCTCCACCACATTCAACTTATATGGGGCCAAGTGGCTTGCCTTGGCCAAACAAATGTGAGCAAAAGAGATGCATTTTACTTCTGCATAGTTACCAGTCTTGCTTTTTTCTGTGTTGCTAACTATGGAAACATGTTAAGCTAAAACATCCATCTGCCAAGGTCTGTGAATAACTACGATCAGCAGAACCCCAGGTTGACCCCACTGGATGTGTAGTTTAAAAGAACTATGCCTCCTTTGGGTCAAGTCACAGATTCTGGATTGGTTCTTTCTGCAGCCATAACTCATCCATTTGGTGAATACTTGTCTTTTGTATCAATATTCTAGGGAAGCTGAAATTTCTCCATCTTACTCTAGAGAAGGGACTTGAAATATTCATGTGTTTAAATGTTCATGTCTCCCCAAGTCATTTTCTACAAAGGGCTGGATGGTAAGTCAACTTAAGATTTATCAATTACACACGATGGGCCAAGCATCATTCTGGTCACTCTATGTGAGCTAACGTGCACACTTCACACAATGTCTGTCCCATAATAAATATCCAAATTCACGTTAATCATCATGTCATCATGGTTGTCACTATTATGCATCATCTCCAGTCCTTACGACCACTCAGTGAGGCAGAGACTGGTATCTCCACTTGACAGAAAAAGAAACTAAGGCACAAAGCAGTTGAGCCATATTTGAAGCCACAAGGCTTCAAAGGTAGAAAATAACGTAGCGAGGATGAGAATTCAAGTATGCCTGAAACCAGAGTCTTTGTTCTTCCCACCTGCTCCATACACTGCCCAGTGAAGACTACCCATTGTTTGCAGAGCACTTCCCTGACACCTCTACTTCCCATTGGTGGGGTGGGTACTCACCATCAGACCTATCCTTTGATTTTACCAAATACAACTATTATAGGTTAATTCATCGAGGATAGAGAGAAATTGGCCTCCCCTAGGTCAGCTCAGGCATGGAAATTAAAACTTGGCATGCGGAAAAGAATTGTTTTTCTGCCAGCTTCAGAATTCACTATCAAGAGGAGTTTCTCCCTCCCTCTTCCTTCAAATTTCTTTGGAATATCTAGGCTGTCACTTATTTCTACTTCAGACATGGCACAGGGCAAGGGACCAGTGAGAAGTTTGCCCTATCCTGCCCGTCCCCCTAGAGCTGAGGCCAAATAGGGAGGAAGAGAGAGAACCCAAACACGGGCAGACCCACCAACAGACCTCAACTCACTACATCTTCCTTCAGGCCATTTATTTCATTAAAGCACAGGATGCTCAAGGGAACCTCAGGAAAGGGGACAATTTCATTTTCCCCACACCTTGGAAATTAAAATTCTTTCCAAAAAATAATTTGCTTTGTTCTTCAAATAAGCTAAGGAGAGGAGAAAAGGGGTCAAGGAGTGAGAAGAAAATGAGAGCAGGAAGGAATGGAGGGAGGGAGGGTGGGAAGGAAAATAGATACATAAAACAGGGGAAGAGAGGGACATTAAGATGGGAAAGAACAAGGACACAGTCGAAGAGCAACAGGACTGATTCATGGTTTCATGAGATCAGTAACCCATCTAAATTTCCATCTTTTTTCAAAATTTTAATTGGTTATATATTGCCTGCCAATCTCTCATATCTGGAGTGCTTCTTGGGGTTCCCTTCCCTGAGCTCCCACCCACGCCCTCAGAAAAGGCTCAATGGCTCTCACAGTCTAGTTCATAACTGTGATTCATCTTGAAAGGACACAAAATAATGGGAAGGAGTAACCTTCCAGTCCAACTGACTTGGGTTCAAAATGCAGCCCTAGCGTTTACTGTAGTTTACTATAGCCCTAGCGTCTCTTTTCCAACAACAAACATTGATAAGCATGCATGGGCCAAGCACTGTTCTAGATACTGGGCTATAGTAAACTAGATTCCCTGCCCTCATAAAGCTTCCATTCCACAGAAATAAGAAGGAAAATAAGTGATATTTTAGTGATAAGTACATTGAGGTAAATAATCCATAGAGAACAACAATATCAGGGGAGGGTCGCTTTTAAATGAAAGATCGTGGCAAAGCATGATGCTGGGGCAAAGCCTTGGAGTGGAGGAGTGAACACTGCAGCTATTTGGGGGGACAGAGCAAACGCCAAGTATAAACACTGGGCCAAGATCATATACTTAGCTGAGCCTCAGGATCGACGGATTGTAGGTCCTGATGCTGTAGAATTTTCGCAGTTCAGACATAACAGTGAACTGGAAAAATAGGAAGTGATGAACAAAATGTACGACATTGGACATTGACTTTAAGGTACAGCTTTAGTTCCCTTAGCGACATGTTGTAGAGTAAAAGGACGTGCCTGAAGATCTGAAGTAGAAGATAAAACCATTGGAGGAATTCAGAAACCAGCACATTCGAAGGGTCATCTGTGTAGGTGTTACCATCACCAAGAACTGAACCAGAGTGGTGTTGAAGAGAATAAAGGGGAAACTGGGTCCTACTCTTCAAGGAATTCGAGGGAGGGCCCGGAGATCACTAGAAGGTTATAGTAAGAAGGGAGAGGGATCTGAAGATTAGCAATGCCAATCTGGTTTGGAACAGAATGACCTGGAGGCAGCAGAAAGGAGCAACGAGGACACCTATCTTACCCCACGTCTACTAGGTAACGGCTGTTGGAATGGAAACCACCACCACCACCGCTTGAGAGGACTGCAAGGAACAGGGTCCTCAGGGGAGAGCCAGATACCAGTGAGCATCACCATGTCCCCGGAGGGAACCACGGGTACTTAATGGGCAAACGGCCCACGGACACTAAACAATGTACATGGCATAGAATAGCCCATAGCTGACTGGCCCACCCAATGGTGCCTGCATTACAAAACATGGAATACATTTAGGAAATGAGTGCATTCAAAATTCAAAGAAGAGGTTAAGGGTACAGAGGGAATTACTGACGATTGACGCTAGTTCCAAGGCCCCCAGGGGAAGTGTTGTAGAATTTGGGAAGGGTAACAGTTGGGTCAGAACAGGGCGTGTCGGAGTAAAAGTTCAGGCACTGATCCCGGACGCCCAGGCTTCACACAGTAACTCTCATAAACATGGATGAGGTGGCAGTGAGACTGTCTGGCTGTCTCAGGGCAGGTGGTAGTGGAGCTGTGGGTACAGAAGGTGGGGGGGCGGGCATGAAGTCCTGGATCCACCGCGGGCTCACACTGATGGGAGCATGGCGTGGGGGCAAGAGAGAATCTGATCTGGAGCCTCCAGTGCTTAGAATTCCCTCTTGGCCCTGGAGACTGGCGGAAGGCAGACCCTACATTCCAAACTCCTCTGGACTCCTGCCCTGTCTAAGCTCTGTGTCCTTGGGCCAGTTACTTAACCTTGCTGAGCCAGTTTCATAATCCATAAAGTGCCCAGGAATACCTACCTCACAGGGTTGTTGCAAGGCTTAAAATGAGACAATGTACATCTAGAAGATAGAGTCTAGCATGTGATGGGTGCTCACTGATATCAGGCCCATGGCCTGTGGCTCAGGTTACACATATCTGAGTTCAGATCCTGACTCTGCCTCTCACCAAGGGTATGACCTGGGGCTACTTAACCTGCCTGAGTCTGTCTTTCTTTCTTTTTAAGATTTTATTTATTTGACAGACAGAGATCACAAGTAGGCAGAGAGGCAGGCAGAGAGGGAGGGGGGGAAGCAGGCTCCCTGTTGAGCAGAGAGCCTGATGCAGGGATCGATCCAAGGACCCTGAGATCATGACCTGAGCCGAAGGCAGAGGCTTTAACCCACTGAGCCACCCAGGCACCCTTGAGCCTCACTTTCTTGCCTGTAAGATCAGGAGAGTGATACCAGGTACGCTGGTCTCCTGTAAGGAATACATGGAAGGATGATAGAAAGAGCTGGAAGGCCTTGACTTCTCCTTGCTAGAAGAGACCCCAAAGCACAAGAAAGCAATTTCCTTCTTTTCACCCCTATTTCTCAAGTGAGTCCCCAGGCCTCTGTGTTCTGGGCTCCCCTGTCCCAGGGAGAATTAGGAACTTCTTAAGCTGTTTTTGGTGCTTCTACCCGGGCCTTTGTGTGGGAGGCTCAGCGCACGAAGGGTTAAGGTGGGATCATACTAAACTGGAGGGCAGCAGAGCCTGGAGTCAGCGGTTGACACTGCATTATCAGGAGCCCAAACCCAGGACAAGGGAGGGGAGTTTTCTGGGATGAGGGACAGAAGCAGCCTGGGTCTGCAAGGAGAGGACAGAGGCCCAGATGGCTCCTAAGGCAGACATGGAGAGGTATGGGACTACTCCTGGGATAGAGTCTTCAATCTTTATTTTGCCCCCAGCCCCGCCACACTGGTGGCCGTTTCCGTAGCCTGGAAGTCAAGGGCACCCTGTCATGGGTAGAGCAAGCATGCTGCCTATTTCTTTCCATCTTGTTCTTTGCTCAGAGCACAGCAGCCCTTCTGCTCCAGATGCCATTCGATAGTTAGGAGTCAAGGTCGCTCTGCCCACAGGTGGCCCTGGAGATCATTTACCGTTTCAGCATGGGGTGGGGCCACTGCCTTGCCAGACATCCTGGGTGGCTGCAATGAAGTCATCCTCCCTCTAGGGTGGCCTACTTTTCAGTTTGCCCTCAACCCAGCCTCCGAATTTCAAGCTCTTGCTTTCCACTCTTTTCTTGGTGCCTTAGAATCACTCATCCAGATAAAACTCACTGAGGATTAGTTTGTTCCCCCCTGTAAAATGGGAAGAATTCCTATGACATAGGATGGTTTTGACTCATACGGATAATACAAACTCTTGAGACAGATCCTAAATGAATGGCAGAGGTGGTTGTGGCGAGTAGAGCCAGTAGAACTGGTGGTAACAGTAACCACCATGACAACAGGTAAAGTGCCAGCCGGCCCAGATTTAACCAGTACCATGCTCCTTGGTATTCAGCTCCCTGCTCCCAGCTTCGCCAGAGAGTACCTTGGGTGACTTGTGTTAATGCCCTAACTCTCTGCCTTTGCTTCCCTATCTGTCAAATGCAGAGAGTTCCATTGATTTCAGAAAATGCCCTTGCAGTTATAATGGTCCCTAGAGAACATCTGGTCTCCTCTTTTCTCCTCGGGCCCCCCATATTACAGAGGCAAAATTTGAGGCCAAGGACACAGGCAGCCTGCCTCATTCATTAACCGAACACTCTTTCCAAACCCACATGAGCTTAGTCTATCTTTGCTCTGTTTTGTTTTCTGGTGTGGGCTGGGAGGGTAGGGGTTGGGGGACGAGCCAGCGATCTGGAAATGTAGCATTCTCTTTCCTTGAGAGGCTTTTGATTTATTAAGACAGCAAGATAAATCCATGCAAAAAGAAAAACAAAAATACAAAAAACTCCAAAAGCGAAGTTTAAAAATGAGATAAAGTATGAGAAGTTCTCTGAAAAAATGTAAGGTATTTGTATAGACAAATTGTGGTCATTTCCCTACAAGATGGTTCAGTGACCCCACTTCTGGCTCTTCACATCCTTGCATAGTCTCCTCCACATGGTACCAGGGCTCATCGGGGTGATGAACAGACTCTAGCAGGAGTAACGGTGGGCTGCACCAGACCTTAGGTAACGGAAGACCGCAGCTTCTGTCTTGGGATCTCTCTGAGCCACCTGCTCTCGAGGAAGCAAACTGCCATGTCGGGAGGACATTCAGGAAGTGGCCGAGAAGCCCATGTGGGTGACCCAATCAAAGCTAGAGAAGAACTGAGTCCTACTAATAATCCCACCCTTTTGACTGAGCAGATCCACCAGCCCTTGGTGCACGCCTAGGTGACAGCCTGACAGCAACGTTATGAGAGATCCTAAGCTAGAACCCTAATCTTGCCTGGATTCCTATTGCACAGGAACTATGAGATAATACATATGTGTTGTCTCAAGCTATTAAATTTGGGATAATTTGTTACGCAGCAATAGAATGCTAATACACGAGCACAGACCACCATCATTCTGCATCAAGTACCTACTGTGTGCCAGCCCTGTGCTCCCCAAAGAAAACATATCAAAGACTCAAGACAGAAGGTCCAGCTAGGAATTATTACAGCATTGGGCTGAGCCTGCCCTCGGACTGGTCCCTTGGGAAAGGGTGGGCCACACTGATGGAAAGAAAGCAGATTCCCCAAGAGAGCTTATCAAAGGAAAGCCATGGTTTCTTCCCCCAGATGAGATCACAAGGTTCCTATGTGTGCCTGTATATGAAAGAAAACGACACCTGAGGATCATGATGGGGTGGGGCTCCAAGACATGGCTGCCTTCTATATGGCCCTTAGAAGGAGGCAGATTCTAAAAAGTTCCCAAAAAGGCAGAAATAAAACAGCTCCTGTGGAGCAGAACTTTTAGCTGCTCCCATGGAAAAGTCTGGCTGCTTCTGTGAACTAGGTCTGAGCTCTACCTACATCCCTTAGGTCACTTGCCCATCCCCGAAATGGGAATAGAACCTTTTCTACCATCTCAAAAGGATGCAATGAAGGTGAGACAAGAAAATGCTTTGCCAACTATAGAACAGCAAGTATGATAATGACAACAGAGTGAGATCTTGTATATATAGATCCCAAAACAGGGCCTGGCTCACCATACTGAGTCAACAAACGGTAGGGTGCTTTCCTCTTAATAGGCTCACTTCCAGGAAAAATATCAAGTAAAATCATGGTGGAAGGTATTTTCTGTTTGTGCCTAAGTGTCACTTTCCTCCCAGGAAGCCATCAGTTCCCTGAAGCATCCCCACATGTCCTGTCCCTCCTCCACCCAGGACTCACCCAGTGAAAAGCAGAGGCCTCTCGGGACCTCTGCTGTGCTGAGAACAGGCAGGATTTGGATCCCAAAGCAGGGAGCCACAGGGCAGAGGAGGGCCGGACAATTTTGTCTCACTAGGATCTGAGGACGTTCAGACTGCCTAAAGGCATGGGATGGAGTGATAAGGACCAGTAAGACAGAATGGGTAGGAAAAGAAATACAAAGTCTTTTTTTTTTTTTTTAAATCCCTCTGTCTAGGGCCTGGGTACGGATTTCAACTTCCAACTCTAGGATCAACGGGGCAAGGCAATGCCCATCGGCACACAGCCCTGCTTGTCTTGCGAGAACACGAGTTGAGGTCTACTACAGGCTGAACTGTGTCCTCCCAAAAGGTGCTGAAGTCTTTACCCACAGAGTCTGTGAATGTGTGTGACAGAGGAAGTCTCCTGTTTGCATTAAAAGTCTTCCAAGGATGGAATGGTTGGGCGGAGGCCAAGTGTGCCATTTAGCACAAGACATCTCTGCAAGTCACAGAATTTGAGTTTTGTGTATCAGCTTCTTCCAACTTCCCTAGGGGTGAGCAGAGGATACAAGTCAGTAGGTACATTTCTACAGGGGCCAAGACACTGTGTTCCAGACACAGTTCTCTTTGGATAGGCCTGTCTAGCTCCAAAGCTCAAGTCTAGACTATCTGTCTTCAAGAAAAATGAATGGAATTTTTTTTTTTTGTCTAAATATGCCCAAGTATGTATATGGGGAGGGGAGTATTTTCTCGTGCTTGACCACTGGACAGTGGGTAGCTGATAATGACTACATTCTCTGCCAAGCTCTTGGTGTACAGAATTTTGCCTTGCAGATTCTAAATCCATACAATTTAAATCTGTCAGGAAAAATAGTGAAAAATTTTTTTAATGGGCAAAAAGGTGATGAAGTGTCCTTTTGAAAGAATGTTAGGTATTCAGAGGAACTTTCCAGGGTTATCTGATTCTGAAGAAGTCTGTCCCTTTTATGGACTGTTTTGCAAGTCTGTAGAGCTAGAAGCTAACTTCTGGAGGTCTAACAGGATGCAGATGCTTCTTGTTTACAGAAATGCAAAAAACTGGAGATGAAAATACAATGGATTGTTACCTTATGGGTACTCAACATTTGGATCTTCTTGTAGCATATTTTGGTAACATTTCATTCTATCGAGAAAAAGAATAAGCCTCTCTCCCCATTATTCCTTGAAGAAAAATAAAGATTTTTCCCTTCAAAGAAAAGGAACGGGGCCTTGAGATATACTGCTAGCTAAGGAAGGGAACCACAGTCACCGAGGAAGGATGGAGGTGAACCTTTGCTCAGAACAGGCGAGAACAGGGTGATCCTTCACCGGCAGCCTTTACCAGGAACACAGGAACACATAAAATTCTACACTGCCAGTATGAGACAGCAGAATGAAGCCATAAGGGAAACCTCTCTCTCTTGTTCTAAAATTACAAACAAATCCAAACTTTAGACCTAACATAGCTGGAGCACTAGTCATCATAATACAAAGTAGTCTTTTTTGGAAGAAGTTCTTCTTTGATAGGTGAAAGATTCAAAAATACCTGTATCAGGAATTTAGAGTCACTTTAAATTGATATTTTCTCATAAATTTGGAAGTCCTTTGATATAAAATGTACCCAAAGTATTAATTGACTAGTATCTTTTATAGCACATGACTCCTATAAAGCTAAAGAAAAGTACATTTTTCAAATTTTGAATTGATTTTCTATATTAGTTACGAGGTCTTGTATTTTATGGGCAATTCTTTGCTTTATTCAAGATCTTTTTCCTTTTGTAGAGTATTTTTAGGCTTCCCCTAATTTTTAAACAAAGTTTCCATAACTGCAGTGTTTTTTTTAAACAATTTCTCCATGGAAAAATATTTGTCAAGTCTCTACCAAAAACTATAAGAATAAATGAATTCATTGAAGTTGCAGGATACAAAATTAATATACAGAAATCTGTTGCATTCTATACACTAATAACAAACTAGCAAAAGGAGTAATTAAGAAAATAACCCCATTTACAACTGCATCAAAAAGAATCAAATATCAATGAATAAATTTAACCAAGGAGGTAAAAGATCTAAATTCTGAAAACTGTAAGACACTGAAGAAAATAACTGAAGACACCACAAATAAATTGAAAGATATTCCATGCTCACGGATTAGAAGGATTAATATTGTTAAAAGGTCCACGGTAATCTATAGATGCAATGCAATCCCTATGAAAATACCAACAGTATTGGGGCACCTGGGTGGCGCAGTCAGTTGACATTCAACTCTTGGTTTCGGCTCAGGCTACGATCTTGGGGTGGTGAGACTGAGCCCTGCGTTGGGCCCCATACTCGGCACACAGTCTGCTTGAGTTTCTCTCTCCCTCTCCCTCCACCCCACCCCGCCGTGCACTCTCTAAAATAAATATATAGAGGGGGGACAAAAACCATAGTATATTTCAGAAAACTAGAATGCTAAAATGTGTATGAAACCACAAAAGACCCCAAATAGCCAAAGCAATCTTGAAAAAGACCAAAGCTGGTGCTACCACATTCCATGAGTTCAAGGTATACTACTGAAGCTACAGTAAACCAAACAGGCACAAAAATAGATCAATGGGACAGAACAAGATCCCAGAAACGAACCCAAGGTATATGGTCCATTCCTCTACAATAGAGTGGGGGCTAACAGTCTCTGGACTAAATGCTGGACAGCTATGTTCACTGCACAAAAATGGAAACTGGCGGGTCCCATGGGAGTAACACAGGGAGGCATGGACAGGGGCCACACACGGTGCATTTGGGTCAGGTTGAGAAAGCCAAAGCTCATCATGGGGGACAGGGAAATCTGCTTGACTCTTACCCTCAAAGGAGGTATTTTTCTTATGCTACATGATAAAAACATTTTCCTTTTGACTTAGAGATGCTCTATTTAACAAGGCTGTCTACTACTCAAACACTGACAAGTGTACCTGAAAAGCCTTTGGTATTTTTGTCCCAAGATGTGCAGAAATCCACGTGACCCAAAGAACTGTCCCCTTGTGATCACGATATACGTCTAAATATGTCAGCACATATAATCTTGTGTATACCTATCCCATCATTATCACAAATATGAAAGCTGACACTGATTCCATAATTTCATAATTCCAACAAGTCTTTAATACCAAGCCTATATTAAAACTTCTCCCATTACCCCAATAATCTTTTTTATGGATTTTTTTTTTTTTTTTAAGTGCAAACCAGAAACCTTTCAAGTTTAACAACTACTTTGGTTGTTTGATCTCTTTTATCTCTGTCGGGTAGAGCATCCCCCCCCTTTTTTTTTTTGCAAAAACAAAACAAAAAACAAACAAACCCTCACATTTTGAATTTGTCTGATCACTTTCCTAGAAGATCATTTAACCTGCTCCTCTCTCCCATGTGTTGCTGGTAAGTTAGAAATTAAGTCTAGACCCTCAGTTCTATACAGTGGCTAAGTGAACACAATAATGAAAAAAAAAAAAAAGATACTGAGTCTAGAGATCAGCTTCAGATTAATCCATTTGGACATTCATTTTAAGTGCAGTGAGAATGCATCAGATCAGAAGGCACAGAGTGTCAGGGTGTCTTGTTACTAGTGATACTAAGTTTGACTACTTGGATAAGATGACAACTGCACAATCTGTCCTTCAAAGTTACCATTTTCCCTTAGAAACCTGTAAGAAATCTGAGCTCTAATTCTTTTGGCATCAAGAAAACCTCCTATTCCCTTAACACCTCTTGATGTTTAATATCTATTGATGATTTACCCCTGAATGAATTCTTACACTGGGGTTAGGCTTTGCTACTAATTATCAAAGCCAAGCTTTTAACATTAAAAGAATGCAAGAATAAAAAGAAGGGATGGAAGAATCGGCAACAAGTCTCTCTACCTATAAAAATGCTAGCCTCTTACATCTGACCACTGTGGCTTTCAAGATCTCATTTTGGAACACTAAGTCAAGAATTTTACTTTGTCATTAAAGGTCTCTAGCCTCCATCCTTGGTCACCAGTGGAAAGAAGACACAACCAAGAGGAAGAAAAGAAGGAAAAGAAATCAAGAAGGAGGGGCGCCTGGGTGGCTCAGTGGGTTAAATCCTCTGCCTTCTGCTCAGGTCATGATCTCAGGGTCTTGGGATCGAGCCCCGCATTGGGCTCTCTGCTCAGTGGGGAGCCTGCTTCTTCCTCTCTCTCTGCCTGCCTCTCTACCTACTTGTGATTTGTCAAATAAATAAATAAAATCTTAAAAAAAAAAAGAAAAAAGAAATCAAGAAGGAAAAATACATCAGGGAGTACTTCAAATTGAAGAACAGCCCTTTGTATGGTAGAAGTAGAAAGTAATTAATGGATACTAACACTACTAAGCAAATGTTTGAAGAGAAACCCAGTATTTACATAGTCTCAGCATGCACCACCGTTATCAAATTATTTATTAATTTAATATGAAAAAAGGAGCTTTGAAGTTGACAACAGACCCTCCTTAACCAATCGAAGGCAACACCAGCAGCAGGACAAACCGAAGGTGATGCCCCCGGGACACAGCCTCACTTCCCAGCTCATCTCACCCAAGATGCAAACTCCGGATTGCATTACACAAACCCAAGTGGAAAGGCATGCTGGAGTAGCTCTTCTGTGCTCTTTAAAAATGGAGGACAAAGAAATGCTGAAGGACGATTCCAGATTAAGGACACTAAAGAGGTACCACAACTAAATGCAGTCTGTGATCCTGGACTGGACCCTGAGCCGGGGAAAAAAAGAAAAAAAAAAAAAAAGGAGCCATCAAGATCATTACTGGAACAACTGACAAAATTGGAGTATGGGCTGTGGATCAGGAAACAGTTTTATAGCCATGCTAAGTTTTCTGGTTTTGAGAATCGTACTTTGTGTGTGAAAATGTCCTTGTCTAAGGAAAGACCCACCTACATAGTTAGGGACAAAGGGAGATCTAATTTACCCTCAAATAGTTCTAAAATATACATAATATGCACACACATCAATATAGTAAAAGAAAGAAAGAATGGAGCAAATATAAACAATTGGTGATTCTGGGTAAGGAATGGATGTAGGATTCTTACAACTTTGCTGTGGGTTTTCAAATTTTATTCTCTTCACCAAAATAAAGCAACTCTTGTTTCTCTCACTTTCCTTGCTTTCTGCTTTAAAGTTCCCGTGGGGGAGAGAGAACTGGACCAGAGACAGGAAACCCGGTTATAATCATCACATTCAACCAGACCTTGTGGGGGGATACCTTGGTCTAGACCCTCTCTCTCTCTAGGTTTTTTTTTTTTTTTAAACATTTATTTATTTGAGAGAAGAGAGAGACAGTGAGAGAGAGCATGAGCGAGGAGAAGGTCAGAGGGAGAAGCAGACTCCCTGTGGAGCTGGGAGCCTGATGCGGGACTCGATCCCGGGACTCCAGGATCATGACCTGAGCTGAAGGCAGTCGCTTAACCAACTGAGCCACCCAGGCGCCCGTCTCTCTCTAGGTTTTAAATTTTGCATCTGCATAAACATGAAGTCAGCCTCCAAGGTTCAAGGATTCCAGGACAGGCTGCCAAAATGGGAAGCCCTGCATGTTTGTTCTCTTTCTGGGATTTTGCTACCCATGCTTCCAGATACAGCCTTCGTCTCCAATTCCCATCTATTTTTCCAGCTGCCTGTGAAGCTCCCCAAGTAGGTCTAGCCAGCTGCTCTTGAGTTTTTCATCTCAAGACGGATCAGGCAGACTGATGTTTCTTGTCTCAAGAGACAATGTCCCTAAGAGGACAGTTTTGTGCCTCAATTGTCCAAGATATGTCAGAATTCCCAGGACTTACTGCTTTCTGTGGGGTGGGTTGGGGCTCAGACAGAAGATGGAGGTTACTTGCTCAAGGGAGCTACCAACTGCAAAGCATCTCTCAGATTGCTGCTCCCATCTCAGAGTATCCAGGTAAATTTCACCTACACAGTTTTCTTTAAATTTCCGGGCTGAGCATGTCTGAATATAATTGAGAAATTAAACTCCCAAAGTTTAACATCATTGACCATGGCTGTAATACTGTTGAGCTAGGAAGGTGGGGGGAAAAAAAAGAAAGATTAAGAATAAGACTTCTAGGGATGCCTGAGTAGCTCAGGCGGTTGAGCGTCCAACTCTTGATTCTGTCTCAGGTCATGATCTCAGGGTCCTGGGATGGAGCCTTGCAATGACCTCTGCACATACCGTGGAGTCTGTTTGAGATTTTCTCTCCCAGTCTCCCTCTGTACCTTCCCCTACTTGTGCACACACACTCTCTCTCTCTCTCAAATGAATAAAATCTTAAAAAAAAAGAAAAGAAAAGAAAAAGAAGACTTCTAATTGCTCTCTCACTTTTCCCATTCTGAACTTTTTCTGTTAAAAAAATTAAACCTATGGGGGCGCCTGGGTGGCTCAGTGGGTTAAGCCGCTGCCTTCGGCTCAGGTCATGATCCCAGGTCCTGGGTTCGAGCCCCACATCGGGCTTTCTGCTCAGCAGGGAGCCTGCTTCCTCCTCTCTCTCTGCCTGCCTCTCTGCCTACTTGTGATTTCTCTCTGTCAAATAAATAAATAAAATCTTAAAAAAAAAATTAAACCTATGGAGTCTGGAAATTTAGCATAATTAGAAATTAGCTAAATATTAATAATAGTTAAAAATTAGTTTGAGTAGGGGTGGAAATTGCTACACCTAAACGAAAGCACCGTGTCCTAGACCAATCTCACCCTGTGCACATGATTTCCTAAGGACACTCACACTCAACTTCAAGTCATCAAATACTCCCATGGTATTTGAGAGAGTGATAATTTGAAGAACTACACATTAACTTCATAGTGGAGAAAGTTAAGCTCTATAGTCTAGACTATGATATTAAGGTATCTGAATCTAGTTTCTGAGGGGTTCTTGTTAAGAGAACAGACCCAAATAGCATTATGAATATTCCCTCCCCAAGTAAACTTAATAAGCAAAAAAGAGGGCTACCCCAACCAAAACAAATAAACAGCTCTCTAATAAGAAAAGGTACTTTTTAAATATATAATAAAACTTACAAATGAGGAGACAATTAACATAAAAAGGTAAAATCTGGAAAGAAACAAGTGAGAGGCATATTAATTTCTTTTTTCTTTTATTTTAAGATTTTATTTATTGGAAAACAGTGTGGAGATTCCTCAAAAAATTAAAAATAGAGATACCCTATGACCTGGCAATTGCACTACTGGGTATTTATCCCAAAGATACAGATGTAGTGAAAAGAAGGGCTATATGTAGCCTGATGTTCATAGCAGCAATGGCCACAATAGTCAGACTGTGGAAAGAGCCAAGATGCCCTTCAATAGATGAATGGATAAAGGAAGATGTGGTCCATATACACAATGGAATATTACTGATCTGTAAGAAAGGATGAACACCCAACTTATGCATCAACATGGATGGGACTGGAGGAGATTATGCTGAGTGGAATAAGTCAAGCAGAGAGAGTAAATTATCATATGGTTTCACTTACTTGTGGAGCATAAGGAATAACATGGAGGATATTGGGAGAAGGAAAGGAAAAGTGAGTTGGGGCAAATCAGAGGGGGAGATGAACCATGAGAGACTGTGGACTCTGGGAAACAAACTGAGGGTTTTGGAGGGGAGGGGATGGGGGATGGGTGAGCCTGGTGACAGGCATTCAGAAGGGCACGTACTGCATGGAGCACTGGGTGTTGTACATAAACAATGAATCCTGGAACACCGCATCAAAAAGTAATGATGTATTTTACGGTGACTAACATAACACAATAAAAAAAAGATTAGAGAGAGAGAAAGACTGCACATATGTGTGAAGGAGGTGGGGTGGGGAAAGGATATGAACAGACTCCCAGCTGAGCACAGACCCCAACATGGGACTCAATCCCACCACCCTGATATCATGACCTGAGCTGAAATCAAGAGTCAGATAATCCCCGACTGACCCGGCATATGAATATCTTAATACTGTTGAGAAGTTACTGCAAATTTAGTGGCTTAGAACAGCATAAACTAATCATCATACAGTGCTCAAGGTCAGAAGTCTGCCATAGGTTTCACTGGGCTAAGAGCAGGGTGTTCATAGTGCTGTGTCCCTGCTGGAGGCTCTAGAGGCGAATCCATTTCCTCATCTTTATGCAGGTGAATAAATGTTTGTAAAGTTACTTATTTATTCACCTGCGTCAGAGCCCAAAGCGGGATTCTAAAAATTAGGTAAGGGGACGGGGTGCCTGGGTGGCTCAGTGGGTTAAAGCCTCTGCCTTCAGCTCAGGTCATAGTCTCAGGGTCCTGGGATGGAGCCCAGCATCGGGCTCTCTGCTCAGCGGGGAGTCTGATTCCCCCCACCACCGCCGCCCTGCCTGCCTCTCTGCCTACTTGTGATCTCTGTCAAATAAATAAAATCTTTTTAAAAAATTGGGTAAAGGGTATGAAGAGCAAGATTATAAGAATTAGGGATAAGATAATAAAACAAACCAACTACAAAACTAATGAATCAGGAATACCAAGGAATTGAAAGGACCACACCACACTGACAATGAGAGGGAAGTCTTGAGCTAAGCATGAGCACCTATTACAAAGAAAGGAATTACTTCAGTAAGTGAAGGTACTGACAAAGAGAAAGGTGATCCAAGATCAAAATGACTGGTTTTCTGAAATGGAAAATCCAAAACATGGACAGAAGATGGGTTAAAAAATATAAAAAAGTCATCTTCAGATCCATGGGCACGCTGTAATTAAAGAAACTCTGGATGAAGCTCCCTCTTAAGCTACTGAATACACAAAATAAAGAAGGCAAGCAGAGAGGCAGAAAAACAAACCCCTGCAAGGGTTGAAATTCAACCTGTCTCCAGACTCCTCCGCAGCTCCATTTTAATGCTGGAAAGGAGCAAAGCAGTTTTTACAAAGTGTGGGGGGGAAAGAAAGTATAACTCGGTGATATTATACCCAGCCCAGATATTCTCCAAAAAACAAAGACCGCAAACAAAATACCTTAATAAATGAAAGATGTCAGCCAATACAGAGCCAGTATCCAGCTACTTAAGAACAAATCCAGAACTGAGCAGTGAGGATGCAAAGACAAAAGTGGGGACTAAATAATGAATCACACAAAATATGCAGCTAATCCCAGAGGGCACAGGAGTGGCCACGACAGACGGCTGAGCATCACGAAGCCAGGTGTTAAAAGCATCCATTCATTCCTACGTAAACCAACAAATGTAACAAAGTCAGGGGTTTGAAGAATGGGCAATAGAAGGAAGAATCAATGTTCCAAAGTTCTGTTTCAAACAGGGAAGCAATCAACATGGTATAAAATTGGCTCATGGACTTAGAAAACACCTCTGAATTCTTAGTGCTTCTCGCAACTGGTTTTTAAAGAACTATCTTTCAAGAAATACTCTCTCTCATACTTAAGAATAACTTTTTTTCACTTGTTTCTGTTAATTTAGGCAAACTTCCATTTAATTATTCTCATCTAAAAATAACACCCTGAGCAGGACATCATTTTTAAGTAAGTGTTGTTTCCACACAGTCTGCCCCCATTTCTCTCAGACTGTGTGTGTTCATGGGCGGTTGTTCAAGTAACACCAGTGATGGGTATTTCTGGGTGGGACACTTGGATGGCTGTTCATTCATATCTATGCACTTCTCTGAATTATTGAGCACACTATTTTTAAAAAACCAATATAATGACTTTCTTTCAAAAGACTGAAAATAAATTGGTCAAGCGGTTCATCTCAGTATGGACGATGATGATCACTTTATCTCTGAAATTTTAAAACATATTCTTATTTTTTTTTTAAAGAAAAATTCTCAGTGGAGTTAATAAAAAAAGATTCAGGACCCCAAATCAGATACTGTTGCAAGCATCTTCCAGAGGAAGGGGTCTGGACCCACAGACCCATATTTGGACAGACATACCCTCTAGGACTACGAGAGTAGGACGATCAAGGTGCCACTAGCTATTCCGGGTCACTGACCTTACTACCTCTGCTCTGATTTCGGGCTCCCAAGCAGCTTTCCAATCACAAATTCACTTTGGGTGTCGCTTTCCTACAGAGAGAGAGTGAACAGACCAACGATAGAGTCTAACCACACAAGGACAGCGACCCTGTGTGTCACGTTCACTGCTGTATTTACAACACTTGGTACCCAGCAGACACTTGATGAATCTTCATTAACTGACCTTACACAAGCTTTGATCTGCTTGACAGTCATAGGTTCATAATACAAATCAGTGAGTTGACATTCTGGCTTATGCACTGGGCTCTGGGAGCTTGGTTAACAGTCTAAGAAATCAATCATCCACTAGATAATGACAGAATTACGATTCAGAGTTTACAAGGCTGACCACTTGTGAACTTTCATGACATCACTGTCCTTTCCCGAGGGCCCCGTCCTGGCCACAAACCAGCTTCTCCCAACAGTTTTTTCACCTTGCTGCATTTCTCAAACCAAGGCAAGGCAACAAAGGTTACATCTACATTTTTTACATTTATTTGTATATGACAGAGTAATTTATTTTGGTGACTTTTGTTGTTAAAACTTATTTTTGCTAACATAGGAGACGCTTAGATTGAACTCCATGCTCTCCAGTTTGTTATACTGCTATTGTGCTTTAAATGTTGGTGGTCTATCCAGTGAAATCACGTATGCGGGTCAAGAAGATCTGATGGCAGGGACGCCTGGGTGGCTCAGTTGGTTAAGCAGCTGCCTTCGGCTCAGGTCATGATCCCGGCGTCCTGGGATCAAGTCCCGCATCGGGCTCTTTGCTTGGCGGGGAGCCTGCTTCTCCCTCAGCCTCTGCCTGCCACTCTGTCTGCCTGTTCTCACTCTCGCTTCTCTATGACAAATAAATAAATAAAATCTTTAAAAAAAAAAAAAAAGAAGAAGATCTGATGGCAGATCCATGGTTCATCGTTCAGGGGCGCTGAGGCACCTTTGGCCAAGCATGGGGCTGGGGAGGGGTGGCAAGGATGCAGGGTCTGGGGGGTGCTGCTGGGAAACACATTCCCTATTCCTTATGTCTTCACAGTCATTTGTCTTTCTGAATATTACTCACAAAATAATATTCCCATGTAATCCAGGTCATTTCAGTTACTTTATCTTGTAAGTTCCTTGTGAAAGCCTGATTCCTAGTCTTCATTTCAAATTGGTACGGAATTATAGCACAGACCAGGCCCAGACCTGGCACCTCTCCCTTCCTTGAGACTTTGTGAGTAGCCAGTGGATCTTAAACAAACCTTCTCGACAACCCAGTAAGAGGGACAACAATTAATTTTATCAGCTACAAGTTATTAAATAAATTACCAACACGAAAACAAGCTAGTATTTTTGGCTCTCCCTCTTCTCCCACTCCTGTCCCCAGAGGCCAGGAATGGAGAGAAGGTTTATTTCAAGTGGTAGGAAGCAGTTCAATTGCAGTGCTCATCAGTGGGCACGGTTTCATTTAGGCTTGTTTACAATGAAAATCACCCCACCAGTCCCAAGCCTGCCTTGCTTCGTGTTCAGTGGGGAGATGCCAACGAAAGATCGGATGAAGATTCATGAGTTCAGCAAACTGGTAAATCTCGCTTCTCCTTCCACTGTGATGTTCAATCAGGGATACAGGACCTCCTGATCGTGAGGGGTCAAAATGATGAAACTCCATAAATCTGGCTCAATTTCATATCCTGTACTTTGCAAGACACCTTGATGATGTCACCTGTCCCCTGTGTGTAATGCTCAACTCATCATCTCTTCCATGTCCATCTTCTCGTTTCACTCTAAATGTGACTCTGAGATCTGGGCAGAGCAGACTTTTCCTTGTTCACCCATCAGATGAGAAAAGCAAAGCCCAGAGCTTGTCCAAGGTCCCAGAGTCAGCAGCCAGCAAGTGTGGAACAAGAACCCAGGAACAATGAATGATTCCCTTCTGAATGTTACAGCCATTATGCCATTACTGCTTCTTGGTTTGGTGTCAGAGGGACTCGGTGACATAGGTCTTACTTTTATGCCCCACCCAGCCCCCCGCCCCCTGACAGCTGGAGTAAGGAGGCTTTAGGAGGTGAAGGGTTAGCTGCATAGACGGTGTCCAGGAACAGCATTTTGGCTATGAAGGCTGTTAACAAGGCCCTGAGAAAACTGGCTCAGGCCAGGCACACAGGTGCATCACCATCATCAGAGAATCAGCAAGAACACATTTGCCAGCTCGTGACATCTAAACTGAGAAAGAGTTCCTTCAACTGAAAGATGAAAATACAAAATGAAAATGATGAGATGAAATGGCAGTAATTCTAACTAGGAAACAGGGCATGGGTTTAGCTATGGTGATGATGACCTCAGAGGTCTTTATATGGACGCACAAAACATGTAGGAATGACCATGGAATTTCAAGCCACGATGAGAACTACGGCCTTATGGGTATCGTGAAAACTTGGTGGGTTGAGAATCTCATCTTATGGTGACAGACGATGGAAATTTGAATCATTCAAAAGAAATACCTAGTGGAAGGGAAAGGGGAGTTGCGTGAAATGGTTAGAGAGTGCGGTCTTATCTGGAGATCCATAAACACGAAACAGATGGTGAAAAGCATGGAGGTAAAGCACGGGAGAGAGAAATCAAAGTTCAACCAGTGGGAGTACGCTTCTGATCAAAAAGACTACAGCAAACATTACCGAGAGAGATGTAGATCTCACGACTGGAGAACAGATTAGAAGAGAACACCAATTTCTTTATATAAGGCAGGCCTCTAAACCCCTAAGAAAGGGCCGATCTGTTGGAAGGAAAACAGATGTTGGCAAAATTACAAAAATGAAGATGACAAATGTTAGAAAACATTCCAACTCTAATCATTTCTGATTTCTCCCATGGCACATACCCAAAATAATCTGTAAAAGTGAGAAATGACTGGACACAGGCAATGTTCATGTTTTCCAAGGGGGGGAGAAGGACAGATTCCAGAAACAATAGACCACTGGCTAGCAGTAAGAATCCTACCAGAGCATTTAGCAGGTGGTTTGCCATTTAGAATGGAAAGCAGTTATCTTCAGGAGGCAGCATGGGTCATTAAGAACAAGTTGAGGGGCGCCTGGGTGGCTCAGTGGGTTAAGCCTCTGCCTTCCGCTCAGGTCATGATCTCAGGGTCCTAGGATGGAGCCCTGCATCAGGCTCTCTGCTCAGCAGGGAGCCTGCTTCCCCCTGACTCTCTGCCTCCTGCTCTGCCTACTTGTGATCTCTGTCAAATAAACAAATCTTTAAAAAAAAAAAAAAAGAACAAGTCATGATACTGTGACTTTATTTCTCATGGTGACTGAACCGACAGAGGACAGGGATCCAAGGATGTAGAAGACCGGTCATTGGTAAAATCCCCAACACTTTCTCATGATAATGGACAAAGTAGAAAGATGGGCTGGATGTTAGTAAAAAGAGCTAAATTTGAGCCTGTTGGACTTGCCCAGAGTGTTGATTGCTGTGTCCATGTCAGGTTGGGCAATAGAGGAAAGTTCTCTAGTTGGCTTCTGAACTTAATCTTTGACTTAGTCTTGATCAATTTTCTATTAATAACTTGAGTACAAACACAGAAGCAATAGTGTGCTGAAGCTACCTTGTGAGAGCTGATCGCTAAGTTTTCTAAAAACTTAGGAGGTTGCTGACATCATGTTGTTAGCTTGTAATTGTTCATGGGGGGTATTTCAACTACAAATTAGGGCCTTTCCTTTCTCTTCCCCGCAAGAACTGGTTGTTAAACATTTACTTCTGAACTACTGAATGGAAAATAGGTGTATTAGTTAAGACTTTTTTTTTTAGATTTTATTTATTTGTCAGAGAGAGGGAGAGAGAGCAAGCACAGGCAGAGAGAATGGCAGGCAGAGGCAGAGGGAGAAGCAGGCTCCCCGACGAGCAAGGAGCCCGATGTGGGACTCGATCCCAGGACGCTGGGATCATGACCTGAGCCGAAGGCAGCTGCTTAACCAACTGAGCCACCCAGGCGTCCCAAGTTAAGACTCTTGACTAAAAATAAGATCCCTGGGGTTTCTGCTTGTTTGCTTAAACCAATTTCAAGAAACTGTCAAGTCCACATTAGATCTGGCTTCAGGCAGAGTCAGAAGCTGGACTCCTGGTGTCACAAGACTCAGTCTCTCTCCCTCTGTTGCAATCCTGCTCTTGTGCTTTCCACCATGGTGGCTTTATCCAGTAGTAATGCAAGGTTCTTCTATCAGTATGGCAACCCCAGTGGAAAGAGAGACCCTCTTTCCTAAGACCTTGAGCAACAGATCCAGTCACTTTGGCAAGGGGAACAGAACGCGCTGATTGCTTAGTTGGGTTACACTCTCATCTCCGAGTATGGTGACTAAGAATGGGGAAGTGGCTGGCTGGCCCAAGGAAAATCATGATGATGCTACCAGCAGAAAGGGAGATGGGTGCTAGGCATTCCAGACACATGTGTTTACCAAGTACATTTACTTCATCTATGAAAAGGCAGAGAAATTTTAATTAAAGCTAGAAATGTGTAACTGCAGGATGATTGAATTAATGAACTAGAATGTCATATCAGGAAATAAAAGAGCTATGCTATAAATGATTAACCACTCAGAGTATTGTATTCAGTACTTGGCACTGCATTTTACAAGAGACAGGAAATATCTACAGGAAGGCTGATGAGGTTGTCCTAAAACTGTCTATGTAGAAGAACATACAAAAAATAGTTGAAGAAACCTGAGAATGTTTGCTTTGGGGAAAATTAAAAAAAAAAAAGACGACTTTTTAGCACACAGGATATCAGTCTTTAAATATTTGAAGGCATCCTCTAACAACGTCCTCTGTGTGACTGTAGAGAGTAGAGTCCGGGGAGCAGGGGGCAGACCTGGCTCAACATAAGAAACTACTATCTGACCATGACGCTATCCAACATGGAATGGATCAACCCTTAAATCAGGCAGCTCTTTGTTACCAGAAATGCGCAAACAGGATTCAGGTGACCCAACTTCTGGAAAGCTATGGAAGAATTGCCCTGGGACACTGCACAGAATAGTGTTCTACATGGAAGTTGGGTTCTAGAGTCAGGAGTTAAGGCAAAAAGAACATCTAGCCAAAATCTCCTTGAAAATTCCCTATAGTGCATGTTAACATAGATCAGGGGTTGGTACATGTGACACACATGTATAAATACATGAATTTACTGACACACAGTGTAACAAAGGGTACAATCATTTAACCAGCATCGCAACACTTTGTGAAAGAAGTGACCAAATAAAGTAATTCTCCCACGTCACATCCACTTTGGGACACATGCTGATGGATGGCAATAGTGGGGACATGGTCAACAGTGCACCCCACTCTTCCCTCCCTCTAAATCTCACTTGGTTGACTCAGTCCATTGTCTAATAAAAAGTCTGACCAGCCATCATTCCTAGTTCCTAGGAGAAAATAAAAATCTTGGAATTTCCCAAATAACAGAGTGTTTTTGTTTTTCATGAGCCTCGTGGATCACACCTGAGTTCAGGCTAAGAGATGCAATGAGCCAGGATGGGGCTGGTCACCAGTAAGACAGGTGATTAGAGGGTTGGGGCTTTGAGCCACCCCAACACCCAGGGAGGGAAGGCAGACTGAGATCAAGTCACATGCCCAATAACCCCACACATAATGCCTACATAAGAAAATCCCAATAAGAGCTCTAGGCATGTAGAAATAGGACTCCTGATTGGTGAACATGCAGATGGATAGATGATGGTGTGCCCTGATTTCACTGGGAAAGGGCAAGGAAGCTCTGCATTCAGGCCCTCTCAAGCCTTGCCCTATGCAACTCTTCATTTGGCTAGTCCTAAGGTCTATTCTTTGTAATAAAACTGTAGTCACAAGAACAGTGCTTTCCTGAGTTTGTGCACCATTCCTGTGAACTGTCAAACCTGAGGGTGCTGTGGGAACCTCTGAATTTGTGGCCAGTTGTTAGAAATGCAGTGGTCTACAGACTCCCCATGTGTGGCTGGCATCTGAAGAAAGGGCACTCTTGTTGGGGACCATGCCCTTGAACCCATGGAGCCCAACTCTTACTGGGTGATTAGCCTCAAAGTTGTACACCAGTTGGTGTCAGAGCAATCAAAACTTAAAGAAACACAGGATAGGACTACAGTACCTCGTCTTTTAATTCCCAAAAACACTGTTTCAAAGTGGACAGCAAGTGAAATTAATACTTTGACTTTTGCCCACAGAAAAGCTATTAGATGATGGTCTTTTACTATCTCACTTTATGAAATTCACACTTAAAAGATGCAAGAAGACGGTCACCTAAGAGTCTGTAACTCCTGCCATCTCACGTTACCATAAAGTGGCTAAGGTCTAGTGATGGAACAGAGGGTCTTCAGTGGGGTCTGGCCAGTTAGAGCAAGTAGGCAGAGTCCCGGTTTCCAAATCAAAATAGGACTAGGGAGACACTAACACCATATTCACAAGGTAGGCATACCGATGGCCCAATGACTTCAAGTTTGGCAAGGTTGTTCCTTTCCCTTTTTCTTTCAGAAAAATGTGAAATCAAACCTATTCACTGCCCATTTCACAGAAATGGAAGGGGAGGGGCAATCCGCTCCCAGCTCTTTCAGGACCGCGAGGACAATGCACTCTTTCCCAGGTCCTGCCAGTCAGAGGCTAACAGCAGCAGTATTCATCCCAAACACAACATCTATTCAAACCCCTTGGGGCACCCAGAGATGTTGCCCTGCGCCCCTGGCACTGAGGGGCAGGGAATGAATTCCCACAGAGCACTGGGACCGAGGGGACAAGTGACGGGGGTACTGCCTCAGCGAGAGCCTAAGGAAGGACTTTCCGAGTGGAGGGGGCTCCTCAGGAGACTGAGAATGAGCCCGTTGTGAGCGTGAGCAGCTTGCTCCAAGCCGAGGGTCACGGCCATATCACAAGGACAAGCTGGCGAGGAAATGTGCGCACCTGATATGGGGCAAGGACACCAAACCAGCATGTGAACCCTGGCAGCTTGGCCGGTGCCTGGTGCTACCCGGACCGTCTGTACACAGTAAAACTGGTGAGAACAATCCCAGGCAAGGAAACCTTTCAGCTGTGTCCTTAGCACAGCAATTTCTCAGCAATAAATCCCACTAGAGCACCTCCTGCATGGTGTTATTTAGGGCAGTTAAGGGAGATTTTGGAATTACTTCAATGCCATTTAAATTCATTATCTAATGCTAATTAAAATGATTTGTTTTGCTGTCACCAAGGAAAATCTTGTTAGGGAAACTGATGAGCTGCCGCAAGCTCTGTCACCGAGCCGGGAGCAGATGCGTGCTTACAGCTCTGCACGTCCTGCGTCATTAACAATAGCGGGTGAGGGACAATCACCCTGGCGGTGCACGCAACTTGGGCAGGTCCTGAGGGCCAGCCAAGCCTCTGCAAAGCCCTCCACTGGGTAGCAGGAGACCTGCCTCTGACCCTCTGTATCACCTGGGGGCAGTCATCTCACCTTTCTGAATTAGTTTAGAGCCATGGCTTCCAACATGACAATCACTAGGGGAACTTTCCAATGATCCAGATACCCAGGCTCCACCACAGACCCAAGAAATCAGATTTCAGGGAGACTGGGCCAGGCAGCAGGATTTTTAAGCTCCTCGGTGATTTCAATGTGTGGGTGAGGTTGATTACCACTGCATCTGGTAGTCGTCAGGACCCCTACAGGCCTGTGCCTGTGTCTATCTCTCCCCCCTATCTCCAGACTAACTGAGTGACAGGACATTGTTGGCTTAGCTCATCACTCTCTTGCAGACCCTGGTTAAAATGATTCTGACTCAACTGAATTCCACAGGAGTATCAGGGAGAAGGTACCTGTTGTTAAATCATTGTCCCGTTCTTCAAGTTGTTTTGGTATATGCCTAGCGCATACTAGGTTCTCAGGACTCATTTGATGAATGCACAGCACAGAAGCTACAAATTCAATCTGCAATTCACCCCATGTCTCTGTTTCACTTTGAGGAGCATTTTAATCAGTCCGCTGCTCTTTATCACTTAGCAGAGCAAGGAGAGTTAGCTACTGAAGTTAATGTATTAGACACCTCTTTAATAGAATACCCCAAAATAGGAGTGGTTCAAACAACAAAGGGTGTGTTTCCCTAACACATAAAACCCTGGCTTTCAAAACAAGGTCCTGGGACCACCATAATCCACATCACCTGGAAATTCGCTAAAAATGAAGGCTCTTAGACTCCAAAACATGCCTACTGAATTGGAAATTCTGGGAGTGGGGCCCAGAAATCTCTAACAAGTCATACTGGTGACTTGCGAATTCTGCCTTGATAAAACAACCTGAGAGTTGGCAGTCCAAGGCTAAAATAGCGACTCCATGAAGTCTTCAGGGACCCAAGTTCCCTTCTGCTTCCGTTCCTCCATCCCAAGAGTAAAAACCTTGTCCACATGATTCAATATGGCTGCTGGAGTACCAGCCATCACATCGGAGCTCGAAAAGAGTAGGATGGGGAAAAGACCAAAGAAGGGTGATCATGTTTCCTAAGGCTTTCTCTCCCTGGCAAAAAACTTTTCTGTGATGAAGGGTTGAAATGTGAATTGGGCACAGACCCTCTACCTAAAAATTGGGGCTGTTTCTGAGGACTGATTGGGGAAACTAGCTGCTTCTGCCTTAATCACTCAACAACGTAATAAGAAAAACCAAAACTTAGGAGTGCTTCCTATAGGTCCAGGTGTTGCAGTTCCACAGGGAATTATCTTTTTGTTGATGCAGAAGCTAGAGCTCGAAGAAGTGGGCTCATGTGCCCTGACATCACGCAACTAGGAAGTGGTGAAGAATCCCAACGGAGGCCGTTTATCTGCAGAGCGTGTGTTCTTAGCCTCAGAGCTGTGCTGCTCTGATAAAAGCGCTGGTGGAGAAGATGAAAGCCGAGTCGTAACTGTTATTTCACATCCATTCCTCATTAGCAGGAATAACACAGCGCTGGTGTTGCCAGTTTTTAATGAGGTTGAGCTTGCAAAGCAACCCTCACCCCGCTGCAAATGGCTGCTTTGTTCTTCTGAAGACCGAACTTGCAGTTCACTAGGACAGGTCCGCAGTGGTATCTGCTCATTAAGAAGCTGAAGCCTTATGTGAAGGAGGATCCAGGGTTTGTGGGGCCCAAAGCCTGTAAAATTGAGGATTTCCCCCTGAAGATTCGGAATACAAAGTTAGGTAGCAGGCGCCAGAATGTCCAACGATCAGGGGACTCCGATGCTCCAGCCCCCACCGGCCCCACAGGTCCCTTTGGGTGCCACAGGCTGAGAGCATAGGGCAGGGACACAGCCACGGGGCGGCAAGCAGGCACTTCATTTCGAAGAGCCATTGGAGAGGATTTACACCGGTGGTTTCCCAACTTTTTTTTTTTTTTTTAAAGATTTATTATTTCTTTTAGGGAGAGAGTGTGAGTATGAGGGAGCGCATGAGTGTGGGGGTGGGGACGTGGAGGGAGAGGGGGAGAATCTTTAAGCAGACTCCCCGCTCAGTGCAGGGCCCGACTCGGGACTCAATCCCAGTGCACCAAGATCATGACCCGAGCCAAAATCAAGAGTCAGGTGCTTAACTGACTGAGCCACCCAGGTGCCCCACCGACTGAGCCACCCAGGTGCCCCACATTGTTTTATGACAGCTAAACCCTGTTACCAAAGGAAATCTTGCTCCAGATTTGTACACATTAAAGAGATGTAAATGGGGTTGCCCCAACTGGAGTCTAGGCAGTTGGGCAGGAACCCCCACATCTGCTCTGCCCCCACCTCCCACCACATTCTAGCTCTCAAGGCATCTCAGGGCACCTGGAGTCTCCAAGGATCCAACCAGAAAACGTCTGTTTGGAGCCCCTCTTCCTCCTGAGGGCAGAGCTAAGATCCAGAAGGTTTCAATGGCACAGTCTGGGTCACACACCTGGTTTCTGGCAAGTTGGGTACTAGAATTCATACCTGTCCGCAGATATTTTCACTCTACCATGATAGTCCTTTGAGTCCTAGGCCAGCCCTCAAACTCTCGTGTAGTGAGCGCTCTCACCTTATCCCAAAGGCAGTATTTATTGTACTTTAGAATCAAAGGGGTTGCCTGCTTCTATGACGACACAGAATGTCCCCCACTCTGTGAGGTCCTGGTGGAGGAGGGCCGGGTCCTTCCGCGGAAGCTCCTAGAGACTGTTCCCCTGGACCTACTGGTCCCCCACCCCTGCCCCGCACACCCAAGGGAAGGCAAGAGACAGGCGACGGCACCAGTGGGCAGTTTAACCAGTGAGAGGGAAAAAGCAGGAAGCCCCTGGGTTGCAGGAACATGAACTGTTATTTATAAATCGAGCATAGACAGAAGCTATCACAACACCACGGAAAAAGAAAAGATTCAAGGACATCTTGCATGTAGGCCCCACAGATGTTTTGTCTTTTTTATTGCGGATGGACTTAAATACAGCTGCACACACATCCTCTTCATTTGCTGGGATTTCCAGTCCTGCTGACCGCGCTTCCAGTCTGGGCAGGACCTTGAGAAACAAACTTCTCCCGAGAACTTTCGTGTGGAGGAGCTCGTTCCCACGGAGAACTGCGCTGTAGCCTTCCCCACTGCGGGCTCACAGTCAACTTTGCCATCACGCGGTACCTTTTCTTCCACAGAGTCCCTTGGCTCAAACACTTCTCACGTGAATTCTGTGGGGGGTCGGACTCCCCAACTTAGGTCTTCTCATCAGCAGGGGGGAATTCTCAGCAGGCCCTTCTCTTCTCAATTATCCTGTCTCCCTTACAACACTCAAGCTGGTGTAAACTCTTAATCGTCTTCTGTAACCACAACTGTGAATCTCTAAAGCTCTCTTTAAAACAAATTACACTTATAATGCCACCCGAATCGAACAGAGTTCCGGAGAATAGCTGTGTTGTGACTGTGGTTGACAAAATGGGTGCGCCGAAGTGCAGGGATCCTGCGCTTTTCCCAAGTTCACGTTACACCACTTCGTTTTTCTGAAGGATCTAGATCAGCACCTGCTTTTGCTCACTGAGAGAAACATGAAAGGGATTTTCACCTTTAGGGAGGGGGGAAAAAAGGGGAAGGCGAAAAGCTTGATGTGTTCAGTGTCTGTTTTGCACTGACTGAGCCTCTATGGGAGTAGCCAGCCCCGAGCAGGGACAGGGGCCCTGCCAAGCCCCGTCCCCGGGAGCGACAGCCAGCCCATCTCAGGGGCAGGCCGCCCTAGCTTTACGCTGCGTCCGGGAGCCGGTGTGCTTATCTGGATCTAGTTTGCACATCCATCAGCAAGAAAGGGCCTAGGGTAGCAGAGAAGCCCAAGAGAGGTTATTTGTTTGAGATCTGGGAACACTGAAAAAAATTTCCATATTACATTAAGGCTAATGGCTTTCTCCGTTTTACCCCACTTCAGCTTACAGAAGGACTGACTGCCTCACTTCCGGAGAGCGGGGGAGACCCGCAGTCCGCTTCTCCTATCTGGAAACAAACCTCAACTGGCTGATACCTTTTAGAAAGAATCAATCAGTCTCCGAGGGTTTTAGGCATTAAAAGGGTGCGAATAACAGGTAATGACACCTACAGTGCCATACGGAAAAGAGAAGCTAGTCTGTAATGTCAGAAGCACTTTCCGAACGGTACAAACACGACTCTCCTACAAAAGCAAGGTGGTAAAGCTCGAGAGCGCGCGACGGGGCTCAGGACGTACACAGCGAACCTGAAAGCGGAAGGAACCGGAGAACCTACAGGTACAAGAGGGCTCCGTGATCTCCCCCTGAAGCCAGTCCTAAGACCCTCCGGTGCGAGGCGCCCTCCGACATTTGAGGGGAAAGGAGCGACCTTACCTCCCAAGCAGAGGGACAGCAAGAGAAATCTGATGGAGCAGGCTTCGCCCCCCCGCCCCAGTTTACTATGCTGTCCCGTTTGTGCTCTACTTTCCTCTGACTCTCCTCTCATCGAGCCGAGCATACAAATGCTCAGCTTTAACAGCTTTTCAGTCCTCATTCGCTCCTGAAGGCTCCCATGTCATGCAGAACTTAAGGAAATTTGTGTGCTTTTCTCCGGTTAATCGGTCTTTTTCTACAGGAGCTCCAGCGTAGAAGGGTAACTTAAAAGAACTCAGAAGGCTAAAGGAAAAAATTTTCCCCCTCTAGCACAAAAACACATATACACACATATATACTCAGTGAACGACCAGTAGAATAAGTTGGCACAGTTAGTCAATACCGATATGGTCTCCATTTTGGACAGAAATTGTTTGCAGCATGTTGATTTCGACTTTTTATGACCCAACTTTGCAGAAACTGAGCTGTGGTCAAATAGTATGTCAAACACAGTTACATCTCCCTGAAAAAGTCAAAACCTCCTGCGGTTTTGTAGAGAATGCTCTAGTAGGTCTTTAAGTGTGGCAAATCTTTTTGTGCTATTTCTAGGCTTTTGATAATTACACGTAATGTAGTTTTTGGCTCTGTGTACTGCAGTCACGAGACTAGGCAAGGAATGTCTCATCAGGGGAATCCTAACCTCCTACATGCACCTTCAACACGCAGAATCTCACACGCTGCTGACCGCGGGCCCCTGAGATTCTCCGCTATCTTTCATTCTTGCAGGTAAGCAAACAATGGTTCATAAAGATTGTGACTTACCCAAGTTCTTGGTCAGAGCTGAAACCCAGCCTCAACGCCTGCTCTTCTGAAACCAAACCCCAAGCCTGTTCCTCTGTGGTACTGCCCTCCACATCCCCTCCCACTGGTAGAGGGTCTTTGGTCTTGTTTTAAAGTCTTTGTGAATTGAGGGAACAGGAGGCAGGTGGCCTGTGTTATGGATGAGACACTGCGAACCGAGATCACCTGCTCTCAAATGGCCGCACCCGAACAGGACCCAGGTGATCTACACAAGCTCCTCAAGTCAGCCACGCCGTCTCCTGGCGCGGACCTACACCCCAACTCTGGATGCCAAGACCACTAGACAAGTTGAAATCCCCGTCTCTGCTCTACTACCCAAGCCTAATGGCCTTGCTGTGTGACCTCGGATTACTCCTTCCCCAAGCAAACTCTCTTTCCAACGTGTCTAGCTCTTAGCCTCCTCCAGGGGCAGGCTGATAGGCTGGAAGGCGTGGGTCACTGCCACAGCTAAAGCTGCTGCTCCTACCACGGTGATTTGCATTTTAAAAGGAGCTGATGGGAACTCGGCTTTCTTACCCTCTGCCTAACTGGTGGGCCTAAGAGATGACTAAGGGCCCTGCAGACCCTCTCACCCCAGGCACTAGCTATAAATTGGACAATGGCTTACACCTTTGACTGCTTTCCCTTTTTTGTTTTTTTAAGATTTAATTTAAGAGAGAACGAGCGGGCATGAGCAGGGGGAAGGGCAGAGGGAGAAGCAGCCTCCCTGCCAAGCAAGGAGCCTGCATAGGGCTCCATCCCAGCACCCTGGGATCTCGAGCCAAGCCAAAGGCAGATACTTAGCCCACTGAGCCAGCCAGGTGCCCCCCTCTGGCTACTTTTCTACTGTACATCGCTGTTTTAAATGATAAAATATGAACTAAAAACGGTAATGAATTCATGGAAGTTCCTATGTGATTTCTTAGCCAATATATAAGTCAAAAGTACAAGTATTACTCTGCATTTTGAGGCAAGGATTGCTGAAATGTTTAATGTTGAAAATGTCAAACATGGGAACTTTGATTTCCAGAGTCCTCACAGGGGTTTTCCAGCAATCCCCAAACACCATGATCCCACCTCCCCGTGCAGAAGCCTGACCCTGAGTGGGCCCAGCTGTGTGGCCCAGCTGTAAGTCCTTCACCAAATGTAAGCTCATTTTCAGGACTTAACTACCAGTTTCAAGTTCCTGTATTTAAACAACATTGATCCTATTTCCCAACCTCCCAGCCCCTCGTAACCACCATTCTACTTGTTTTTACAAGGGTGGCTATTGCTGATTTCACGTGATAGCGTAACAGTATTTCTTTGCTGACATTATCTTATTTGGCATTAATGCCTTACAAGACTCGTTTGCACTGTTGCAAATGGTAGGATTTTCTTCTCTCCAGTGGTGGAATGATATTCCAATGTGTTTATGTATACATACGTATGCATATGATACTGTGTGTGTGTATATTTATGTATGTATCTTTTTTCTTTAAAAGATTTTTTATTTATTTATTTGACAGAGAGAGATCACAAGTAGATGGAGAGGCAGGCAGAGAGAGAGAGAGGGAAGCAGGCTCCCTGCTGAGCAGAGAGCCCGATGCGGGGCTCCATCCCAGGACCCTGAGATCATGACCTGAGCCGAAGGCAGCGGCTTAACCCACTGAGCCACCCAGGCGCCCTGTATGTATCTTCTTTATATATTGGACACTTAGTTGGGTTCTGTGTCTTGGCTAATGCAAATACAGCTGCAACGAACTAAAAATACAGTGCAGTGATATGGGCAACGGTACAGTATTATGAGCGTCCAATGTGCTGAGACGAGATACTGCTCACCACAAAAAAGGAACTGTGTGACTGACAGGGAGGGCTTAGCTAGTGCTACAATGGCATTCACACTGCAACATACACATCTGTCAGCTGACATGTATACACTTTAAACTTATACAACACTACATGTCCATTTAAAATTTTTTACATGTTTTAAGGCAAAAAGAAAAAAAAAGCCCACATGCATAAGCTCATTTAATGCTCACAGTGACCCATGACGTGTGCATCAGCTTTCTCGGAAATGAAGCTGAAGTCTGCCGGCTACGGCTCTCTCCTAAGGACGCCGGCGGAGAGACAGGCTTCAAATCGCAGTGTGATTCTGGCCTGGTGCCCCTGCCCCTATGCCGTCCCGCCTCTCATTTTACTGGATTTTCATTTTCAAAAGGGGTGTGCTTTGTGTGCAAACATAGAGCGGAAGACACCTCGTCCTAACTCTGTTCACCTATAGGAGTCCAGCAATCAACACAAGTTTGGAAGGAAGTGAAAAGCTACTAGAGAAGCGAAGCAGGGGGCGCCTGGGTGGCTCAATGGGTTAAGTGTCTGCCTTCAGCTCAGGTCATGATCTCGGGGTCCTGGGATTGAGCCCCATGTGGGCTCCGCGCTCAGCTCCTCCCCACTGCTCGTGCTCACTCTCTAACAATAAATAAAATCTTAAAAAAAAAAAAAAAAGGAGAGGGGGCACCTGGGTGGCTCAGTGGGTTAAAGCCTCTGCCTTCAGCTCAGGTCATGATCCCAGGGTCCTAGGATCGAACCCCACATTGGACTCTCTGCTCAGCAGGGAGCCTGTTTCCTCCTCTCTCTCTCTCTCTGCCTGCCTCTCTGCCTACTTGTGATCTCTGTCCGTCAAATAAATAAATAAAATCTTTAAAAAAAAAAGGAGAGAAAAAGAAAAGCAGGCTTACACAGAGAGAGAGGAAAAGACGGAACACTGTATTTAACCATCCATACTAGGCCCTGATGCTAAGACCCACCATTATTTTATGTAGCACCGGGAAAGCAAGCTGCCTGTTAAAAACGACCAGACTATGATGCCATCAACTGTAAGATGCATCCTTTTGGGTTTGTTCAACTGTGAACAGAATGTGCACTGTTAGAACTGAAGAAACAGAGTAAGATTGGGGGGGGGGGGGAGCAGCAGCACCAGCTGGCAGACTAAGGAGCCTGAGATCCCAGAGGTGGGGGCAGTAGCTTCCACAGTTTCTCACAAAGGCCCAGAAGGCTCAAGGGGCTGGTTTCACTCCCACCCCAGATTTTAACTAGATGCTACTTTATGAGTATCGGTGCCCATTAACCAGTCATTGTGGCCAACGGGACGGTGGTGATTTGGCAGACCTGGGTCATGTGCACCTGGTAGAGGCAGGACTGTGAAATGTGGGAGGGGAGCCCCAGGGGTGCCAGACAAAAACGTTACTTCCGCAAGGTTATTAACACAAGCAGACACGGCGGATTCGGCGGATTCCAACGGTTCGATATCTGGAACTAGACTTAGGCATTAAGCAACAAGGCTGGAGCAGAATCGCTGACTTGGCAAGAAAAATAGAACCCAACTTGTCTTTCTCCCCCACGCGGCTTTCTTGCTGTCGCACATCCGTCTTTAAGACAACGGTTCTCTCTTTCCACCACCGCACTGCTGACCGTCACAGCGAGTCAACCACGTGTCTTTACTGATAGATGTATCCATAACAATGCTATGCATTCCAAATGCAAGAGGATTTCTATCTGAAAGTCAAGTCTGTTTTCAAGCATCTGTTAGTCATTTACAATATCTGAATTATTCATCATGCTTAATTACAGCCCCCAAGAGCATGCAGTCAGAGGACTCTCGCAACCCACCAGATCCCTTCCACCTTCCACTCAAGGGGTCGTCACCCAGCGGGCACAACGAAGCGCTAATTATTCTCCCTCAAGACACAATTAATTCCCCTCGGAACAAGAGACCACGAACGAAACATTTCTCCTCACCACATTTCTGCAGCTCTGTCCACTGGGCAGCGGCCATGAATCCATGTTTAAAAACTGGATAAACCATTTTGATACAAGATTCCAAACACTATCCCTCTGTAGGGATGGGAATGGAGACGCAGCCTCTCACAGGCACCGTCTGGGCCCGCACATGTGCACACAGCAGCATACCGCGGAATGCACACAGAGCGGCCGTCGGGCTCCTGTTCACAACAGTCGTGGGAGCTATGGGACCCACAGAGCAAGCTCTACCTTCTGGGTAAGAATGCTCGCTTAAAAGCTGTAAGAACTCACTGGGGAAAAGGTTAGGGAATTTGGTGCACTTTGGTAGTGGTGGTGGTTTTAAGCTGAGGGGAGAAAAAAAGATGGGCTTGATGGCTCCGGCGGCCATAATAAATACCACACAATGGGTGCTTCAGTGGCCAACTTTATCTCCTCTCGGTACTGGAGGCCAGAGGTCCAAGATCAAGGCGTCAGCAAGGTGGGTTGCGCTCGGAGGCTTCCCTACCCAGAGAAGACACCTTCTCTGTCTTCCTGTGGGCTGTGTCCTCATCCCTTTGCAAGGACACCGGTCATACTGGACTGGGTTTCACCCCGTGTCTTCATTCTACCTGACTTAACCTTTTTAAAGGTTCTGTCTCCAAATACGGCACCTTCGGAGCCCCTGGGGGAGGGAGGGGAGGGGGTTAGAATTCCAACACACCAACTGTAAGGAGCAAAATTCACCCTGTACCAGGTGCAGATTATTATCGACTTAGTTTCCTTAGGTTGAGCGGATCAGACGTGAGCAAAGAGCTCAAGCAACAGATTTTTACATTTGTTTCGTTCTTTAGTTTTGGTATAGAACGTTTATGGTTAGTGGCTCAGTATTAACCGCTGTCTTTGAGACCTTGTGCTCTTAGTCTAAAAATACACGCACACCCTCATCTTTCCAAGACTTGAGTGATTAACTTGCTATAATTAAGATGTAATCTTTTCAAAACTTCTTTGAAAATAGTAACACAAGTGCTATCTCATGTCAGAGCCAATCTTCTGAAAGCAAACATGCAGGAAGCCATTTCCTGCAAGGGTCCTTATTCCATTATGCAAACGCACAGCACCCCAGGCTCAAAGGAAAAACAAAGTTCTTCCTTGTAGGCAAGGTCTGACCCCGGGGGGAAAGCATGGGGTTGATGCAATCTGTAAACTGCAAAACGCTGTATTTGGAGATTAAAGACACTGTCCAATTAGACTCTTGCCCCGGAAAATAAATCCTCCAGCCAGCCTGGTTGCTTTTGGTTTGGTTAAGACCATTTGTAGATTTTTGTTAAGAATAAAAATGGTCCAAACTCACCAGAACAGAGTAAAGAGGAGAAAAGCTATCGGTGAATGGGCACTAACAAAAAATAACCTGGGAGATCAGAGTGCAGTGAAGAAAGCGCAGGGCAGGGAACGGTGAATGCCGGGGAGCGAGCGAATTCTCACCACGACACACACGAAACGCCAGCGGTCTGAAGTTCTATGTTCTGGGAGGAGGCCTGGGCTGGAAAACAGGGACACTGCCCCAAACTGGTACACCACCACTCTGTACCTTGGCAAAAGGCTGACAGTGTATCTTCTGGAACTGCATTGGTTCAATCCCTCCCGGTTCGGGGCCCAGGAACAAGAGCGCACGAGGGAGCGGCACTCGCCTTCCCAGAAGTCAGTGGGTTAACTCGCACCTGCGCACCGAGTGCCGGGCAACGAGAACACGGGCTGCCAGGTGGGCTTCCCTCCAGAGGCACTGACGGCCCCACAGGAGGGGCCTACGGAGCCTGGCGTTTGGAGGACTTTGGTCGAACGTCAGCTGCCACACCTGTGCAGCGAGCCCTCAACAGGGGAGAAGAGGCCTGCCCCTTTCTCATCGGCTTCCAGTATCTGAAGGAAAGAGAGCGCCAAAGATCTCTCTAGCAAAGCCTCAAACATAGGAAAGAGACCAAGATAAACACAAGAGCACATAAAAGAGACAAAGCGAAGTAAAGCAAAGCGAAGTAAAATAAACATAAGACGCAACATCCCATGACATAAGAGAGAGTTCATCCAAGGCACAAAAAAAAAAGAAAAAAGAAAAAAAAAAAGGACACTTGAGCGGAAGGGCTGGCAGACGAAGAACAGGAAACGCAGCACTCGTCTCTGGGCAAAACAAGAAGCCAAAGAAGGAAAAATTAGAGGATCAAACCAAAGACTCAAAATTGCACTTACAGGAGTTTCAAAGAAGGAAAAAACACAGGAAAAAAAAAAAAAGAAGTCAGAAGAACAATGCAAATACAACTCCCAGACTGGAAGAGCTTGAGTCTTTTTAAACGCTCGCAAGTGCCCAGCGTGAAGCCTGGGAAACAGACACGTGTCACTCGCCAACGCAGTTTCCTGCCGGGTAAGGCAGCTTCCCCAGAAGCCCTGCCCTCCGTAAAAGGCCACATATTAAAAACAAAAACTAAGAATAAGGATGGCATTCGGCTTCCAAAGCAACTCTACATCCAAGAAAATAGTGACCAATGTCCTTAAAATTCTGAGGCAAAATTGATTTCAAACCAGAATTCTATAACCAGCTAAACTAGGTGCCCAGATGTGAAAGGGTGTGAATGAAGACGTGTGGCCTTTAACGTTTTACCTCCTTTGCATTCTTTCATAGGAAGTGTTTAGAGATTGTGCCTCTTTCAAGAGGGTGTTAAGTAAGAAAAAGAAATGCATGGGATCCTGGAAATGGGCTTTCTATAGGCAAAATGGAGGGAGGCCCGGGATGAGGGTGGCGGTTGCACAGCAGCTCCTCTGGGCATGCACAAAGCCAGCGGCTCCGGGAGGGGTGTCTGCGGGAAAAATGGGAATGCCCCTGACTCAACGGGTTAGCGTGGAGAGTCAGATAGTCGGGTTGGCACACTTTCAGCCGCCAGTTTCTGAAGATCCAATTCATAAAGGCCTGATAAACGTCTCACAGAGCCGCAAAGCCTGTCGTAGAGCAGCTCCGGGAGTTACTTATCCCACAGCTAGACTTCCCTCCCACCTCGGGCTCAGGCGCCATCGGCGTGCTCTCTTCTACCACGGCCCCGGAGGGCGCGCCCGCTCCACGCATCCAGTCTGCACGTCCAAGGCTGACCGGGACCATGGGGGACTCTTCCTGCGGGGGGGGGGGGGGGGGGGGTCCTATGGTCTAAGAAACCTTTCCCAGGAAGACCATTTCCCAGGTTCCGTGGCCAGGCTCCTTAAACTCCACCACTGACTTAAAGATATTATTTATTTATTGGAAGGAGATGAAGAGCGGGAGTGGGAGGGAGGCAGAGGGAGAGTGAAAAGCAGCCCTCCTGCCGATGTGAGGCTGAGGCTGATCCCAGGACCCTGAGAAAATGACCCGCGCTGAAGGCAGCTGCTCACCCAACTGAGCCACCCAGGCACCTCCCCTGCCCGCCCCCGCGGTGAAGTGTCTTAATCTATATTTTCCTATAAGAGAAAGTCAAAGAAAGCCTACAACTAATAGATTAAACAAATAAAAACCCACAACAAAACCCAAATCTGCATTTTAAAACTAAGCAGAGCTGAAAAGAACTGGAAGACATTACTTCTGGGCAGGGCAAAGCAAGGGTGTGGAGGAATGGAGTGGAGGAAGGGCTGCAGCTTTGGTTCCGCTCTAATTTTATAAAGATGTATGGTACTTTGTGTAGTCTCCTGGATGGAACAAAAGCAGGGCTTTTTCTCTGCTTTCCGAACGCGCCCTTTACATGGACAACACACAATGTATTTGTCAAACAAAAGCAAGCTCTGATGTGGCCTTTCCCCCATTCACCTCCTCACCCCATCCTACCTCCAGCCTGAGACCGGGCGGGAGGATCCCAGCCAAAGGCCAGTTACAAGTATGGGCTCTTAGGTTCCCTGGGCAGGTTCCACGTTCCCAGCAGGACAGCGGGAGGGTGGGATGCTGGCATCTGGTATGTGTGGGGCCGTCTCGGGCCCCCGCGGTCGGGTCAGGTAAGGCCCGGCAGTCCTCTGGCAGGTGGATCGCAGAGGCAGACCGGAGGGGGTGTCCTGTCCTGCAGGCTACTTAGAGAAAAGCTCCCAGGCTCGGTGTCCAAGCCGGCGCGGCTACAGGGGCCCCGAGGGGTCTACCAACCCTTCCACACGGGGCTGCTAACACCAAGCACAGTCTGAAAATGCCAACATCCTCCTCACACTTAAACTTCAACAGCACTGTAAACAAATGCATACCTCCTATCTGCGAGCGCGGACTCTAACGGCTTCAACTATTTCAGGGACAGTCTTTCAAGGGCGCACATCTTATCACAAGGAGTGATCCCCCTGGAAGGTCCAGAGACAGGGAGGTTCTCCCAAGAACCTGGACCTTCACTCGTTACCTTGGTGATGCCCTCATTTCTGCAACACATTTTCCCCAGGAGCCTTACCTTACTCCAGACCCTTCCTTGCAAACACAAACCCAGAGCCCCACCCCTAAGGCATCGGGGGAGAGGGCCACTCTGGCTGCAGAGGACCTTCTCTCCCTGGAGCCATCAAGGCCCCAAGTTTACCAGAAGTTCCTCTCTGTTCCCACCACAGACTACCCTGGGCTCCTTCTGGCTACGCCCCTCCTTCCTTCAAGGTCCCCAAGCCCCACCTCCTCCATGAAGCCTTCTCAGACTCCTGCTTCTGAAGACGTCTTCTCTTCAATCAACGCCTGCTCCTCCATGGCACATACTGGGCTGGTCCCACCGTCTGGGACGGTTAGACCTCCTACGTTACCACCTCACCTCTGATTTCCTCACTACTCAGTACGATAGAGGACATGGCTGGGGTTTAAAAAAAAAAAAGCAATTTTTAGAAATTGTTTTATAAATAGACTCTTATACCAAAAAAAACCCATATACAGAGCACCCCGATTCCCAGGGAGGTAGACCCGCACACTTCTTGTCCGCACTGGGAAAAGAGGGCAGGAAAAACGATTCTCTCTTGTTCTTAACCGTGTCCACTATGCGGCCAGTTTTTCAAGTAGCATTTCTACTCCTTTGCTGGCGTTCTTGTTTTTCTCCAATGTGGGAATGAGGCCCTTCAGTCCAGCCTTGACTTTCTGCACAACTTCTTGATCGGAACTCTGGAGAAGGCTGAAGCCAGAAGACAAAGATTAACAAACAAAAAGCAATCATGTTTCATAAAAACCCCTAATCATCTGCAATTACTATCGCCATGTGACGTATAAACAGTTCACTGATTTGTGAGACAAGTCCTCTACTGAGAAGTCCATCTTTTGAATCCAGCAGCTGAACGATGGGGACTGGTAGCCTATGTTGGGAAACCACATCAACAGAACACGTTTTCTAATCCTTTTTTTTTTTTTTTCAAATATTTTATTTATTTGTCAGAGAGAGAGGAGAGCGAGCGAGCACAGGCAGACAGAATGGCAGGCAGAGGCAGAGGGAGAAGCAGGCTCCCCGCCAAGCAAGGAGCCCGATGTGGGACTCGATCCCAGGACGCTGGGATCATGACCTGAGCCGAAGGCAGCTGCTTAACCAACTGAGCCACCCAGGCGTCCCACGTTTTCTAATCTTGCTGGGCGAGTCGCTCCCATGTGGGAGCACCTCCGCCCCGTACAGAACTGGTCCCACCTCAGCTGTGACCAATCATCTCAGGAAAACACCCTGCCTTACAGATAGCTCTGGCATGTACTCTATCTTCCCTCCCCCACCCAGGTGAGCTCAAGAACAGAAACCCTGGCTGTTACTTCGTGGTTTCTCAGCAGCACACGTGCAGAGCAGATGGCTGAGAAGCGCCGAGGGACCGAATGAGCAGGAGCGGAGGGGTGCACAGAGGAAAGGCAGGGGACCCTCCAGGGAAGCAGGGAAGAGCCAGTCTCCTCATCTCTGTAGCTAGAACATGGGAAGGGGTAAGCAGCTTTACCTCGGAGCCTAATGGCTTAGACTCGAAAGCGACCTCTGCCACTCCGTAACCATACAGGCAGGGGCATGCTGTTTAAATTCTCTAGGACTGTCTCCTGACCTATAAATGGGATCAACAACACAAGCCACCTGCCATCAGAGAGGGTTTCTGAGGCTCAAATGATCTCATACCTAAAGCACCTAGACAGAGCCTGACACTTAGGAAGCACTCAATGCTTACTCAACATGAGCCATTAAAATAAACAAACAAGGGGCACCTGGGTGGCTCAGTGGGTTAAGCCGCTGCCTTCGGCTCAGGTCATGATCCCAGGGTCCTGGGATCGAGCCCCGCATCGGGCTCTCTGCTCAGCGGGGAGCCTGCTTCCCTTCCTCTCTCTCTGCCTGCCTCTCTGTCTACTTGTGATCTCTGTCAAATAAATAAATAAAATCTTAAAAAAAAATAAACAAGTCCGCTCTGCTTTCTGAAACCTTGCTAGAAGGCTCTGTCCCCAAAAGTGAATGGAGTCTTGGAGGCTGGTGACAGGAAGGCCCCTTTCTCTGCAAACAGGGGCCTGACTGCAGAATGGAGGGCTCAGTCTCCCGGTTTCCTCCTTCTTCACGACCACATTTTAATGCTGACCTCTGAAACACATCCCAGAACCAAATTGCTTGCCGTTTCCCAAAGTCCCTGGTGCTAAGAACTTCCATCACTTGCACCGAGAGGACGGTGAGCCAGCACCACCGGGCAGCATCCTGCTGGGTGCGGGAGACCAGCAACAAGCACAGCCTGCCACCTGGGAAGCCGAGAAAGTTGGTAAAAGTCCCTTTTAACAGGCTGGTGACTCACTAGGTAGTTTTTATTTTCTATACTGACCTGAAGCACAAAGTCTGTATTTGCTGAGCACATGCATAATGCAAAGCATGGGACCTCCACCGTCTCATGCAGCCCAATGATGACCTGTGATGATCCCGAATCCAGTTTTACAACCAAGAAAATGAAGTTTCAGAGAAGCTGAATAATTTGCCTAAGACTACACAGTGAGCTGGGCCTGGAACCCAGGCAGGAAGCCTAGAGCCCACAATGATCTAAATGCTAGAGAATTCTGCTTCCCTGAAGCATTTTCAGGCTGTATACAAGGCTGAAAGTGGTTTTTTTTTTTTTTTTTTTAAATACCCAGGATGCCTTTTCACTTACTGTAAAAAAGATTTCTGGGGGAAAAACACTGCACGAGTTTGAAGTAAAATATAAAGCAGCAGAGAATTTCACCAAACGAGTTGAGCGCGTAACAGTATTCTAAAACCACGTAACACTGATATTGTATTAATCAAGCATTAGGTCATCGGTAATTCAACTTCCCTTCAGAACCTCGAGCACTGCACGGACTAGTGGTCCACCTCTAAGCAGCGTCTATAATAAGCCTGCAGCAGCCTTCCGAGGTCTGCAACCCACCCACACGCAGCTATGATCGATGAGCGAGCTCTACAAATTAATTGCGTGGCATGGCTGAAATTTTTAGTTAATCGAGTGTTAATGAAAGGATATGTCAGAAGTACGTGTTAACACTCTTAAATGCCTGGTAAAAAACCTCCCATTAAATAAGTCCACGCTTCAGCTAAAGGATTCTGGCTCTTTGACGTCCACTAGAAAATCGGCTAATTTCAATGAGAAATGAACAAAAATGATCTGCACCACCTACGTATTTGGAGACCCTGATCCACCCAAAGAAATGAATGCCCCAAAGGACTGTGTCTGTGAGCCCGTGTGTTCCAAGTCAAATTATATACCGAATAAAGGCCCAACATTTACAAACAACGTAGATTAAATTGCACAGTGTGCTGCACGTGCAACACTGTGGGAAATTCAAATTTAAGATTGGTATCTCTTTCTCCAAACCTCACTAACATGGGAAGGAGAAAAAGAATCGACAGTGATTGCTTCACAACAACAAACAAATCTATTTTAAATGGATGTGGTTAATGGAAGGGTTTCGCATCCAGCAACAGAACGCAGGGAAGCTGAAGTCTCAATGACCTGTGAATTATAAACTTGACACGACTCTGTCTAGAGAATAATAAACAGGTGGAACGCACGCCTCGATGTACCAATCATCAATTTTCTACCATTTTAATTAGAAACAAACAATCAGCTTGCAGACTTCACTAGCAAATGTCTCCAGAATCCTTTTAAGAATACTTGAAAATCAGGAAAGAAAATTACATGTAAAGTGAGTCGTGGTTTAAAAAGCAACTCTGTCACAGTTTTCAGAGGGACAAGTCTAATCCATTAAAAAGAACGCAATTACAATTTGGTCAAAACCTTAACTGTAGTAAGACCATCAAATGATATAAATACTGTATAATCTCTCTTAGATGTGGAATCTTTTTTTAAATATTATTTATTTATTTGAGAGAGACAGGGAACACGAGTGGGGAGAGAGGCAGTGGGAGAGGGAGAAGCAGACTCCCCACTGAGCAGGGAACCTAACATGGGGCTTGATCCCAGAACCCTAGGATCACAATCTGAGCTGAAGGCAGGTGCTTAACCGAATGAGGCACCCTGGTGCCCCTCTTATATGTGGAATCTAATGAAAAAAAAAAAAAAAAAGAAAGAAAGAAAGAAAGAAAGAAAAAAACCCAAAAAAACAAAACCAAACAAGCTCATAAATATAGAGAAGAGATCTGTAGGTGCCAGAGGCAGGAAGTATGTGTGTTTGTGGGAGCGTGGAGGGGGGCAGGGGAGGTGTGGATAGGGATAAAGGAGATCAAAAGGTGGTAAAACAATAATAAGACAAAATTTTAAAGAGAAAAAAACAAAACAAAAAGTGATGCGGTCTCTTCTGCATCTCTCAGGATGGCGGAAGTGGGTTGGTTACAACAGGCTTACAGGAAAGAGGACCAGGCAAGGAGTTATGATATTAGATAAACTAACGGCTTATTATATCATAATGTGAATTTTAAGACAAACAAATACTAATGCAACAGGTGAGCGAGTTGCTATGGATGTCTATTTTTGAGATAAGTAATTAATAATAGCAAGAATAAAGCTCCAGAACACATGGGCTTGGCAAGTCCTCCGACTTATATAATTTATAATAACTGGGTGTTGGAGGGCTCCCTAATCTGGGGGGAAAAGAAGGGAATGAAAGGGATCTCTACAAATTTATCAAATGTAAAGAGCTTTCCTGAGAGTGAGAGAGAGAGGAGAGAGAGAGAGAGAATACAATCACATTTGGTTGAAACCCTAAATGGGGTGAAACCCCCGAATGAGACCTTGTGACAACTTTACAATTCTTGAAGCCGGAACAGTGCAGGTGAGTAAGGACTGACGGGAAGAGGTAGGCTTGATTTCCACTATTTGGTACACTTGTCTAGACCCTGAGTGACTGTGAGGAACACTGAACAATTAGAACAAAGCTCGGAACCGAGAAGGAAGGTGAAGAAAGCGTCTTCTGCGGAAACGGGCATTCAGGAGGAGGGCCCTACGCAGAAAGGCACAGATCATACGTACCTAGACAGGACAATCGCCCCACGGTTTACACTAGCCCAGGCGTTCAGTTTCTTCACACCAACATGCTCGACAAGTGTTTTTGCAAAACAAGCTGAAAAACAGACTGAAACTCAGTGACAGCATACAAGATTTAAAACCCCCTTTCTGTCCCTAACGCTCTTAAATTTGCAAAAGCATGTTTTAATAAAAAAGTGAATAAAAAGAGTTCTCACTCAACCTTCCTTAACACTGTAAGTTCCAGCTCCTATTTATTAAATGTCTTTTTAATACAGCCATTTCTTTCAACTCTGGTCCAAGTCTCATGCTATGTTTACTGTAATTACTCAAGACAAAACTTGAATTCTTATAAAAAGCTCACTTGCTCGTGTCTGCATCTCTTTGTACTCTTTAATGATTTAACCCTGACCTGAAAGGTATTCAGGAAGTCAATGTTTGACAGCAGTACCTCACGCTTGGATGGAATCAAGTTCTCCCTCATGAAAAATGCTCACTGGGAAGGTGCCACGAGGAACACTAGCGGTCAGGAGACTGTTCCAGCTGACACCTGGTAATTCCTCTCCACAAAGCTAGACATACCCCCATCAAGAAGATTATTCATCTTTTATTATTATTTCGTGTGTTATTACCAGACTTCTAAGTTCTTGGTATATCATCTTTAACTCACTGTGCCATCTAAGCGTAACCAATTCTTGGACAACGGAAAAACTCTGAAAGCTAGGACTTGGTGCAGATGGAAGTATGGGCAGCCTATCTTGAAGGCAAGTATCTTGGGTATGCAGCATGCATAATTCCCCCAAAGATACCCAAGTGTGAGGCTCCTTTAAAAGCCAAGAGGCCTATGGCTACGTAGCTCTTCATGGCACACGTTAAGGAAGGACTGTAATCAACTCGCAAGACCGACAATGTTTTTGAAACGTGAGCACAAGAGCACTCACTGCTAGAATGCTGTACACCCGCACCCCCAGCCGTGGGGGAATTGATGTCTTCTCCTGAATTCCAGCGGCCTGTGACGGACTTAGCCAAGAGAGTGTGGGAAGAGTTATGTGTGATAACTTCTGAGGCTAAATCAAAAAAGCACTCCGCGCTGCTTTCTTCTCTTAAAACCCAACCACGGGCTGGGGACTGAGGCTGCTGGACTGAGCCACTGCCAGCCACCATCCAAACGGACACTCCTACCCCAAACAGAGCAGCCCCAGAGGACTGTGAGCAAAGCCAAGCTCCACCGAGTCCTGACAGGATGTTGTACAAGAGCCACCAAGCTTTGAGGTGGCCTATTACACAGCAACAGATAACGGAGACAGCCGCACTGGTTCAGAGTTACGTGCACCTGATACACACACGAGGCCCATGCAGGCGTGTTTCATGGCTGTCAGTGTAAATGAATTAAGGAAAAGTATCACTAGGAAATTCTTTGGATTTTAAAAGCAAGCCAGACAACGTTTCGGACAGGAACTCAGCTCAACAGTGCACCAACTCCTTAATAATAAAAAATGACTCAGTATGTTATTTTTTGTTCAAACTTTGTTACAAGAAGCTTTCTCCTTCACAGAAAGTTTGCAGTGGCAAACACCCCTAAGTCTCTATTCTTCAAGGCAGAGTGAGAAGTGACAGTTCGACTGTGTATCGATTGCCTCGCCAGCCATCAGAACTACAACTTGCCCCAAGACATAAATTCATGATCTGTCACATTTTTTCAGACACAACGATAGAATGCCCAAACTGTTCAAACTCGGTGGGGGGAGATCTCCTTAGTGGCTAAAACGCTGGATGGAGCTCGAATTTAGTAATAGAAGGTCTGGTCAAAGACGGGGCTGAGAAAGGAATGGTATGCGACTTTTCAATTAGATTAAAAGATGCTGTCCTTCTTTTGAAAGCGGAGTTTCTACAGAGCAGCTGTGAGAGTTGTGAAAAGCCACAAAGGCCAAGACTGGCCTGCTCTGTGGTCGCATGTATTTCAGTGCCCAAACAGGCGTTCAGTTCAAAATTCTGATGAGGACTATTTTCCTTTGCTTTTCCCTTCCTCCAAACTAGAGATAGATATCCTGCTTTTCAACTGTACCCCAGTGACACTCACAAATGTCCCCCCTCCCAACTCTCACCAACCCCAACTCCCACCCCAAGGAACATAATGGCATTTTTAGGGCCCTGGGAGAACCAGATAAGAAGACTGAGGTAGCACGGGAGGAGAGGCAGTGAGGGAGGACAGGAAAGAGAAAGGAAAACAAAGGATTCCAGGACATAAATTTCCAGTATTTACCAAAGCATTATCTGCAAGCACTGAATCATTTCTTGTCCACAGACACCATTTCTAAACACTCAACAAATTTCATGTGAACATAAACGGCGGGCATCGAGTTCAGGGCTGCCGGGGGTTAGGAAATTCCAAAGACGATTCAGCAAAATCCATGTTTTACAGCCTACCTTCTCTTCCACTTTTCTTCATCTTCTCATCTTGTTCTATTAACCACTTCAGAACGAGGTGTCCTGCGGGATGCTCTGCAGCGTGCAGCTGGAAGGAAAACATAAAAGCTGTTTTCAGCCACGCCGAGGCCTACCATGTGTTCTCTACCACGCACAGGTGAGGACGTGGCCACGTGGAAAGTTCCATAGTGCTGCGAAGGTCAAGTCACCGAGAATGGACCATGAGCAGCCGGAGGACCAGCGATCTAGTCTAATCCCCGCAATGACAGACGGATATTCAAAGGAGCCGCTAAAAAGCTCTGAGGCTCCGCGTCAGGTGCTCCCAGCTGAACGGCCCCAGCACAGTGCGCACCTCAGATCACGCCAAGTGCCGTCCGGGTGGCAGTACGAAGTGCTGAGGTACAAAGAAACCTTTGGGACAAAACGTGACAGCAGAGAAGCACGGAAAGCTGGCACTGCTGGTCCCACATACCTAAGATCTCTCCTTATGGAGCAGGGGAGACACTAGGTCTCCTAAGGGGGGAATCATTATGCGTCATTATCTTCCCACCTGCTCATCTGTGCGGCTCCGGGCGGACAGATCCAGGGCTTCTCTAAGGCCCAGGGGCCACATCAGGACTCAGCAGGCTCCGCACACGCGTCAGCTTACGATCCAGTGCAGAACAAAGCCCGCACCGTCGGCTTTCTGCCCTCCTCTCTTCCCTCGGCCAACCCATCTCCTACCCTGAGCCCCTGAGCCTTCTGTTCTCAGCCAAGCCGAGCCCCTTTCTCCCTTCGGACTGCTGCGTATGTCTTCCCCCCGCCTACGATCTTCTTTGAGGGGCGGGGGACGGTGCTGGCCCTGCCTCGCACAGATCAGGTCTGTGAATCAACGAACTGCGGACGCAAGGCAGAATTACTCAGGGGCCAAGTAACACAGGCGGGAGCTATCAGAAAGAGAGGGAATTGGGAACAACGTCCATGAGAAGGATGCTGGGGACCTTGCAGGAGGACGAACAGGGCCTTCTACAGCGGCAGCACAGCAAAATGGAAACACAGGGAGCATCTAGGCCCACGGAAGAAACGTGCAAATGCAGATAGGTGCAAAAGTCCAAAGCAAATCCAAAATAGAATTAAGAACACAGAATATGCTAGAAAGGCAGCCTGGGGCCAATCGTGAACATCAGAGAGCCACAGTACAAGATTCTGTTTCTCCTCCTCTGTAGGTCATGTGAAGTCAGGGGAAGACTTTAAGAAAGACAGGGTTATAACAGCACTGGTATTTTGAAATCGCAATGATCAACTGTGCTGTCAGCATGCGCAGAGTTGAGACAATTAGCATTCGAATTCTCTCTACGTTCTCAGTGACTGGGGTTATGCAACACTGCTGCTTTCCACCTGTCTGATGGTAGCACGTTACCTCTCCATCCTTGCCACCGGGATGGAGCTCGGCCACTGCCAAGCTGGCAACGGCATTCATGGCAGGCTGAACGTCTCCAACGGCGGCTCCCAGAATGTTGGCCACCAACACACACGCAGACTTATCCAACACCAATTCTTGGGCGTGTCCTTGCAGGTAGCTTAACAAAGCAGGAGAGATGGCCTCTAAGAGCTCACGTCGGCGGATCGCTGTATCTTTCTTACTGTGGGAACACGGTGAATGAGGTGTTAAGGTAAGATGAATAGCAAAGGGAATACAGCAATCTTATTAGCACAAAAACCTCTAAGGGCTTAAAAGAGTCTCTGTCTAACTTATTGTAATTGTCTGTCTCTGTTGTGCATGCAAGTAATAAGCAATTTAAGGGTGGGATACCCGTCTGCCATCTTCATGCCCCGGTATGTGAACTGTGCCTGGCACAGAACAAGCACTTACATAATAACAAACAGCTCAAACCAATCCAAAACCCAAACAACAGCAACAACAAATTAGAAGACAGAAGTAGACCACTTTATGGACACTACTCTCTAGAATACTTCATTATGTGATGCCAGTCGCTTTAAAAATAAAGAAACCGACTTCCAGGGTGCCTGGGTGGCTCAGTGGGTTAAAGCCTCTGCCTTCAGCTCAGGTCGTGACCCCAAGGTCCTGGGATCAAGACCCAAGTCGGGCTCTCTGCTCCACGGGGAGCCTGCTTCCTCCTCTCTCTACCTGCCTCTCTGCCTACTTGTGATCTTTGTCTGTCAAACAAATAAATAAAATCTTAAAAAAAAGAAAGAAAGAAAGAAAGAAAGAAAGAAAGAAAGAAAGAAACCGACTTCCAGGGAGGACAGTGGAGCAGGAGGACCCCTCCTCCCATGAACACTAGGTAACACCCGCATCAGTGTAAATAACCCCAAGAATGACCATGGGATTGGCAGAACAGACTCTCCATAGCTAAATGTAGACAAGAGGCCATATCAAAGAGGGTAGGAAAGGTAGAGGCATGTCGGAGAGCGAAAAGGAGCTCCATGACTGACTGCAGGAGGGAGGGATACAGTGGGCGTGGAGAAGGGAGGGAAACAGACCCTCACGTCGGGTACCTCATGCACAGGGTGCCTGTGTGGGGAAGACAAATCCCTGTAATATCCGGCTTTGAAATTCAGCAGGGCCAAAAAAAAAAAAAAGAAAGAAGTTAATTAATTCAGCGGGGCGTAATTTCATGAGTTCTTACAATCAGTGGGGCTTAATGCCTGGAATTTTAAAAAATTAGTGTGCTTGGCTTGGGAGAACTGGAAGGGTGAGAGAAAATGGGAGTCCCTGCCTTTTTTGTGGGGTGGGGGGGGGAGTTCCTGCCTTAAGGACACGGCACAACAAACAGCCCCGTGGAGACACGGCATAGAAGTCAGCAGTTTAAAAAGCATCTGGGGCACAACAGGAGGGAAATCTGTTTACTAATCTCACAGCCCGTGATGGAAGGTCAGGGATCCTTGGGAGACTTCCATAGGAACCAAGAAGAGTGGACATTTCCCTTCCTTGTCCTCTAGCCAAAATACATGGACACCTGCAGGAACCAGTGCCTGGACAACACTGTCCACCCGGTTTGGTAATAGCATGCCCTGGTCCTGAGCACTTCTGCCAGCACAACCCCTCCCCAGCCGGCCTCCGCTCGGGGCCCCTCCCACAGCAGACCAGCACAAACCTTGCTCACACCTCAGCTCCACACTGCCTTGTCCTGCAGACCTCCCTCCTCCAAACCCCCCCCCTTGGGCAGAGACCATCCAAAGGAGCTCTGCAAGCTAACAGGGGCCAGCCCACTCCAAAGTAACTCCTGCCCTGGCAAGAGGGGAAGTTAACCACACACACCAGTCCAGTCCAGCTCCAGCAGTGCCTGGGGACAGATTCTGGTCTAACTGCAAACCTCGCCCACCAAAGAAAGCTGCTCAGGGGACAACAGGGCAGTTCGGTGCTACTACATCTCTGGCAAATGCCTGGTCTGACTCAAATCAAGTCCAAGGTGGGCCCCCACTGGCCCACTAACAACACAGGGACCAAACACTGCCCACAACAGGAAAAGAGAGCCATTGTACATAATGACAATGAAGGAAAAAGTAGCTCAGCCACAACTGTTAGGTGCACACAATATACACACTAGATACCCCTGAGTGCCAGCTTCTGGTGAATAGGGGACACTGCACTGCGGAGCGCTCCAGGATTTCTTCTTCGTAAGAACACTACCTTTAAGAGCAGGAGACACAGCTGACTTTCTTAACACACAAAAACAGACACAGAGTTAGACAAAATGAGGAGACAGAGGAATATGTCTCAAATGAAAGAATAAGACCAAAAGAGACCTAAATGAAACAAAGATAAGAAATACGCCTGATAATTTATAGTAATGGTTATAAAGATACTCACTGTACTTGAGAAAAGAGTAGAGGACCTCAGTAAGACCCTCAACAAAAAGAGAAAACAAAAAGGAACCGATCAGATACGAAGAATATAACTAAAATTAACAATACACTAGATGGAATGAGTAGTAGACTACAGGAAGCAGAACAGATCAGTGACCTGGAGGACAGAATAATGGAAAGCAATCAAGCTGAAGCAGGAGAAAAAATAAAAAATGAAAACAGATTTAAGGGAACTCAGTGATAACACCAAGTGTATTAATATTCACATAATAGGGATCCCTGAAAAAGGAGAAAGGGGGCAGAAGACTTACTTGAAGAAATAACAGCTCAAAATTTCCCAAATCTAGGAAAGAAAAAAGATACCAAGTCCAGGAGTACAGACAGCCTCCAACAAAATCAAACCAAGGAGGTCCACACCAAGACAAGTAATAATTCAAATGACAAAATCTAGTGATAAAGAGAGAATTTAAAAGCAGCAAAAGAAAACATTTATATACAAGGGCAACCCCTAAGACTATCAGCAGATTTTTCAGTAGAAACTTTACGGGCCAGGAGAGAGTGGCTTGATACATACAAAGTGCACAGAGGAACACCCGCAAACAAAAAAACTACTCAACAAGGTTATAATTCAGAACAGAAGGACAAAGAGTTTCCCAGACAAACAGAAGTTAAAGAAACTCATCACCATTAAACCAGGCCTACAAGAAATGTTAAAGTGAACTCTAAGAAGAAAGGAAAGACCATAGCAGAATTAAGAAAAGCAGGAAGCATAAAAGCAGTAAAATTAAGTAAATATATAAAGATCAGTCATTAGTCACAAAATAAAAGGATGTAAAGTGTAACACCATATACCTAAAATGGGGGTGAAATGAGGAGAAAATGAGGAGAACTCTAACAAATTTAGCACTTTTGGAATGGGTTCAAACTTAAGTGACCATCAACTTAACACAGACTGTTATATGCAGAAGATGTCTGACATCTTGATGTTACTATTGTTAATACTATTAATGATATTATTACTACGATTATTAATATTATTACTACGATTCCTATTAATGATATTACTATTAATAACCACAATTAAAAAACCAGCAATAGATATGAAAAGAATAAAGAAAAAGGAATCCAAGTACATCACTGAACGAAACCAGCAAACTGTGAAAGAGAAGAGCAAGGAACTGAGAAACACACACACACACACACACACACACAAACAACAAAACCCCATAAAACAAGTAAGAAAAGGCAATACATACATATCCTTCAATATGTACTTTGAACGTAAATGGACTGAACACTCCAATCAAAAGACACAGGCTGACGGAATGTATTACAGAGCACCCATGTAAATATTGCCTACAAGAATTACTTCAGACCTTAAGACACACACAATCCAAGCGAAAGGGTGGAAAAACATTTATTATGAAAATGAAAGTAAAAAGATGGCTGGGTACCGATACTCATAAGCAACAAAACAGACTTTAAAACAAAGCTGCAACAAAAGACAAGTGAGGGTACCACATTATCATTAAGGGGACAATCCAACAAGAGGCTGTAACAGTTGTAAATATTCATGCACCCAACACGGGAGCACCCTAATACCTAAAGTTGCTCATAACAGACATAAAGGAAGCAATCGACACTAATACAAAAACAGTAGGGGACCTAATACCCCACTGACATCAAGGGACAGATCAACTGAACAGAAAATTAACAAGGGAACAGTGGCTCCGAATGACACACTGCACCAGAGGGATTTAAGAGATATATTCAGAACATTCTATCCTAAAACAGTAGAATACACATTTTTTGCAAGTTCATATGGAATATTTTCCAGAACAGATCACATATTAGGCCACAAAACAAGTCAACAAATTCAAAAAGAACCGTGTCACACTACATATCTTTTCTGACTGCAAAGCTAGGAAACTAGGAATCAACCACAAGAAAAGATCTGGAAAGAACACAAACACATGAAAGTGAAATAGCTAATATGCTATTAAACAATGGGTCAACGAAGAAGTCAAAGAGGAAATCAAAAACTGCTAGAAGACAATGAAAATGAAGACACAACACCTCCCAATCTTTGGGATGCAACAAAAATGGTGCTAAGATGTAAATACACAGCAATAGTGGCCTACCTCAAGAAGCGAGAGACATCTCAAAATAGACAACCTAACCTTACACCTAAAGAGAGCTGGAAAAAGAACAACGAAACCCAAAACCAGCAGAAGGAAGGAAATAATAAAGATCTGAGCAGAAATAAACAAAATAGAAACAACAACAACAACAAAAAACAGATCAACAGATCAATGAAACCAGAAGCTCGTTCTTTGAAAAGATAAACAAATTGATAAACTTTCAGCCAGACTCCTCAAAAAGAGAGCTCAAATAAAACCAGATATTAAAGAGGAGAAAAAACCATCCACACCACAGAAATACAAAGGATTACAAGAGAATCTTACGAAAAATTAAATGCCCATAAACTGTACCACCTGTACAAAATGGATAAATTCCTAAAAACATAAAACCTCCCAAAACTAAATCCGGAAGAAACAGAAAACGTGAACAGGCTGACTACCAGCATTGACACTGAAAGAGTAGTCAAAAGATTTCCAACAAACAGAAGCCCAGGACCAGATGGCTTCACCAGTGAATTCTCCCAAACATTTAATGAAGAGTTAACAACTGTTCTTTTCAAAGTATTCCAAAAAATAGAAGGAAAGCTTCTAAACTCATTCTAGAAGGCCAGCATTACCCTGATACCGAATCATATAAAGGCAACTACAAAAAAGAAGAAGAATCACAGGCCATTATCTCTGACAAACACAGATGCAAAACCCTCAACAAAATATCAGCAAACCAAACCCATTAATACATTTAAAGAAAATCATTCACCACAATCAAGTGGAATCTATTCTTGGGATGCAAGAGTGGTTCAATATTCACAAATCAATCAACATAATACATCGGAGCAGTAAGAGGAAGGGTAAGAACCGTAAGAGCATTTCCATAAATGCAGAAAAAGCATCTGGGAAAGTGCGACATCCATTCGTGATAGAAACCAACAAGGCAGGTTTAGAGGGAACATATTCCAACATAATAAAGCCCATCTACTCACAGCTGACAGCATCTTCAGTGATGAAAAACTGAGCTTTCCCCTAAGATCAGGAACCAGACAAGGACGTCCACTTTCACTACTTTTGTTCAACAGAGCACAGGAAGTGCTAGCCACTGCAATCAGACAACATAACGAAACAAAAGGAATCCAAAAAAGTAAGGAAGAAGAAAAACTTCCGCTATTTGCAGATGACATGATACTATATAGAGTAAACTCTGAAGATGCCACGAGAAAACTACCAGACCTGATCAATGAATTCAGTAAGGCTGCAGGACACAAAATCAATGCATAGAAATCCACTGCATTTCTATACAGTAATAATGAAGTAACGGAAAGAAAAATTAAGTATCAATTCCACTTGCAATTGCACCAAAGAAAATACCTAGGAATCAACTTAAACAAGGAAGCCAAAGACCTGTACTCTGAAAACTATAAAACACTAATGAAAGAAAATGAAGGTGACACAAACAAATGGAAAGATATTCTGTGCTCATGGATTGGAAGAATATTGTTAAAATGTCCATACTACCAAAGCAATCTACAGACTTAATGCAATCCCAATCAAAATACCAACCGCATTTTCCCAGAACTTGAACAAATAATTCTCCAATTTGTATGGAATTACCAAAGAGCCTGAATAGCTAAAGCAAAGAGCACAACGGGCTATACTGCAATCCCAGATTTCAAGATATACTACAAAGCCGTAGTGATCCAAACAGTAAGATACTGGGACAAAAACAGACACATAGGTCAATGGAAAAGAACAGAGAGCTCGGAAATAAACCCACAATTATAGGGTCAATTAATCCTCAAAAAAGATTGTGAGGCAAGACTATGCAATGGGAAAAGGAAGGTATTTTCAACAAAGCTGCTGGGAAACTAGACAGCTACATTTTGCAAAAGAATGCAGTTGAACCACTTTCTTCCACCATACGCAAAAATAAACTCAAAACAGATTAAGGACCTAAATGAGAGACCTGAAGTCATAAAAATCCAAGAAGAGAATACAGGCAGTAATTTCTCTGACATCGGCCGTAGCAACTTTTTTCTAGATAGATCTCCTGAGGCAAGGGAAAGGAAAGCAAAAATAAACTGAAAATAAGAAGTTTCTGCACAGCAAAGGAAATAATCAACAAAACTAAAAGACAAGCTACAGAGTGAGAGAAGATATTTTCAAGTGACACATCTGATAATGGGTCAGTATCCAAAATATATAAAGAACTTGCACAACTCGACACCAGAAAAACAAAGAATCTAAATACAAATGGACAGAAGATATGAACAGATATTTCTCCAAAGAAGCCATCCAGAGGGCCAACAGACACATGAAAAGATGCTCAACATCACTCCTTATCAGGAAAAAGCAAATCAAAACCACAACGAGATACCACCTCGTATCTGCCAAGATCATTAACAAGAAACTACAAGTGCTGGTGAGGATGTGGTGGAAAAGGAGCCCTCATGCACTGTCGGTGGGAATAGACTGGGGCAGCCACTGGAAAACAGTGTAGACATTTCTCAAAAAATTACAAACAGGGGGCACCTGGGTGGCTCAGTGGGTTAAAGCCTCTGCCTTCGGCTCGGGTCATGATCCCAGGGTCCTGGGATCGAGCCCCACATCGGGCTCTCTGCTCCGCAGAGGACCTGCTTCCTCCTCTCTCTCTGCCTGCCTCCCTGCTTACTTGTGATCTCTCTCTCTGTCAAATGAATAAATAAAATCTTTAAAAAAAAAATTACAAACAGAAATACCTTATGATCCAGTAATTTCACTACTAGGTATTTACCCGAAGAATATGAAACACTAATTTGAAAAGATACATGCATCCTTACGCTTCCTGCAGCATTATTTACGACAACCAAATTATGAAGGCAGCCCGAGTGCCCACTGATTGAGGATTGGATAAAGAAGAGCTGGTGTGTGGATAATGGGGTATTATTTGGGCACAGAGAAAGGATGAGAGCTTGGCATCTGCAACAACATGGATGGGTCTACAGGGTAGAAGGCTAAGTGAAATCAGTCAGTCAGAGAAAGATAAATTCTGTATGATTTCGTTCACATGTAGAATTTAAGAAACCGAATCAACATAGAAAAAAGGGAAACAAACTGAAAACCAGACTCTCAACTCTAGAGAACAAAATAGTGTTACCGGAGGGGAAGGGGTGGTAGGGGATGGGTGAAACAGGGGAAGAGGATTACAAAGCACCCTTAACGAGACAAGCACTGAGTTATCCCAGACCTGCTCAATCACGACACCGTACACCCGCAGCTAACACAACACTGTATGTTACTATACTGGAGTCAAAAACCAACCAACCAAACAAACAAACAGGCCTTAAAAAAGTTGCTATAAACTAAACAAATGAATAGAGCAAAATCAAACCACACCACATACACTGAGCATCTACTATGTGCCAGACACTCAGAGGTATTCTTTTGGCATGATTCTTTTATTTCCTTTTCCAGATAAAAACCTTAAGAATCTGTCAAAACTACAGGCTTAAAAATGGGATTTACCTTCCAAGGGTGTTTTTCTGTTTTTTTAAAGATTTTACTTCTTTATTTGACAGAGAAAGATCACAAGTAGGCAGAGAGGCAGCAGAGAGAGAGAGAGAGGAGGAAGCAGGGTCCGTGCCGAGCGGACAGCCTGATGCAAGACTCGACCCCAGGACCCTGAGCTCAAAACCTGAGCCGAAGGCAGAGGCTTAACCCACTGAGCCACCCAGGTGCCCTCACCTTCTGAGTTTTAAAGAAGAAGCACGATAGAGGGTATGAGTGCATGAGCACGTTTCTGGAAACACAAGCTCCTCAAAACTAAGAAGCAGGCAGAGCGGAGGAGCAAAGCGCTCCCGCGACTCGGCTCGTCTTACCTGTGTGCGTTGCCGTCTCCTTTCTGCAGAACCTCAATGATCTCTCGCACCGTATGTGCAGGGTCTCTGGGGCTCAGTAAATACAACAGGACCTTCCTTCCGTATTTGTCATTTACTATGTTGGGCAAAGAACTAATAATTTCCTGGAAAATTATAGAAACAAAAAATGAACATATGTGCTTAAGACAAGGTACGCTTGCAATCTGAAGGGTACAGAAGGAGCCATGAGTGACACTTTTCTCCCATGTGCTTCGCAGAAAACGTGGAGCTGATTTTGAAATTTCACCCTCAAAGCACAAAGCCGGACGCTCAGAACACAGAACGGCTTCTGGACTGTGACCAGCATTACTGAACAAGCCGTTTATATGGCTGACCGAGCTCAAGGACTTAAAAAAAATTCTTTAAAAGCGTTCTCCTCCTTCACTATGACCAAGAGTTCTCAGGCCACTCTTACTAGGAACATGGCTTGCTGGGGTCACCGAGCAGATACAGTTAATCTGCAGCTGCTTTACATGTAGAATCGACATCGATGAAGGACATTCTTACTAGAATTTCCCCACTGAGATGTATGTGAAGGGAGATAAAGGAACTCTGTTACATCGAACAAGTGAATAAAGGCTTTTAAAGTTAGTTGCTTATTCATGGCAAATGAAGGCTGTTTAAGGACTGCATTGAAAACAGAAACAGGGGGAAGGGGAATGAATGCAGAGAGAGTCCACGGAGCGGTTACAAACAGTTACACTCTATGACATTTCCAATCAACTTCCCAAGAACAATAATCTCCTTTTTCTAGTTGTTTGAATTGAAGTAACAAAGGCAATGTCATCCCCACCCCGGCTAAGCTCCTGTGTCAATGTGCTGATGTTTCCAGACAGCGAAGTTACGGTTTAAAAATTCCTCTATTCTTAACAGAGAATCTGCAACAGAAAAAAACTATGTTTTTTCCCCTTTAACATTCCTAATTCTTGCAACAAGCCTAATAGGTGTTCGCAGCCATACGTGTTTGTGCAGCGCAGGTCCTGCACAACTGGCTGGGGCCACCGAAACAGCTCTGCGCAGGTCTTCGGGTTTACCAGTGAGGACCCATGGAGGGGAGAAGGGACCTGCCAGAGGACACAGCGTGTCAGTGGTGGGCCTCTGACTAGTCTTGGTCCCCCAACTCCACGGAAAGGAATTCTCCATGGGAAAATCTACTCAGATGGGCTATGTTCTTAAATAACTGTTACCTTCAATGAGATTTGAGATTCATAACTCAATGCAAGGATCCGAGCTAAAAATGAAGCTGGTCAGGGAGGACATCCCAATACGACCAAATCTGTGCCCCCAAGGTCGGTGATCCAACTGCAGAACCCACACACCACAGTTCTCTTTTAAAAATGTCAACCTTCCCTGTCTACACAAAAATATATTGTGCTTCCTAAAACTCGTAATAGCAGCTAACAATTGAAGGGCACTCGGAGAAGCCAGACCAATGCGGAGAGCACTACGCCCATGATCCTAAACACTCTTGCCAACACCAGGACAGAGGGACTACAGTCACTTCCATTTTACTAAGAAGAAGCCCGAGGCTTAGGTAAGTGACTTGTGGTAGATGCGTAAAGGTCACTCACCAGGACGTGGCCGACCCAAGACCATGGGTTTCCATGATTTTAAACCCTGTTGCATTCTTACTTTTGAAGATGGTTAGGATGACATATGAATATCTCTTTGTACAAGATAAAGGTCTGCAGAGAACAGGTGCAAAAGATCTAACCACATCCAAATGGTTATGAATTTCAACCACCCAGGAAGCAAAAAAGTTAAAATTTCAGTCAGAAAAGGAAGATGGAAATGTTCATACCTTATCATGAGGGAGGGAGCGCCTTTGTAATTTCAAGGTAAACATGTCCCAGAGTGGGCTCAGAATATGTATTTTTTATAATGAAGCATTTAGTACCACAAACAGAGGATACCTTCAGAGTGGCTTTTCCAATTTAAGGCTTAACCAACTCAAAAAAGACAGATGCTTTAATTTGTTGAAAGAAGAGGAGTGAAAATGATACCTAGCTTAGGCCAATTTCTATGATCATTAACCCACCCCCGCTAAATCTACTGTCCTAAAGAAAACCAATCTGGGGTATAGTATCTTCACAGCAAATGCTTTTTTTTTTTTTAAATGATGGTGGTAGTGATTGTTTCATTTTATTTATTTTTATAATAAGGTTGTAGTCTTTATACTCCACACACACAAAATAAAACAAGTGCTTATGAAAGAGTCCCTGCCCCCACCCCCCTTTCCAAAACATCCTGAACATAGCAATTCAATAGAACAGAAAAATCAAGACATGTTTGATTTCAAAATTTCAATAAAAAAAGCAAAATAGGTAATACAATAGCTGTTCAACTTCCACCTCTAAATAGGCACCGTAAAACAAAACAAAAACTCTCAGTATTTAAATTTCTCCAGCACACTTTCCAGTATAAATGCTCTGTAACCAGCTAGTAATAAATGGGAACAGAACCTTAGAACAGAAGTTATATTGCTTCCCTGCTCCCCCTTTCTCTGATAATTAGAGGGTGGAGGTATTAGGGGATACAAAAGTCAAAGGAAGAAGAATTAAAAAGAAAAATTCTGAAAGCTGTTGGGGTAACAGTGAGCAGTTCCAGACTCCGATCCAAATGGGCTAGATGCGCAGTATCTAACTTGATCTGAACTGAATATTTCCCTGATGAAGCCTAAAACTACATCCATAGTTTCTGGTGAACCTGTAATGCGATTCTAAAAGTACAGTTTTATATAATAAGATGCTGATATCTTTATTCTTTCTGGTAGGAGTGATAGTGAACGAACTGTGTTGCTTGCCTTGGGATTTTTTGAACATTTATAAAATGCTGTCTTTCTTTCTAGTCCACAAACAACAGCAAATGCTTTTCTGAAAAACAAAAAACCAAAAAAATCAAAAACCAAAATAAAACCAACAAAACAAAACCCTAGGGGAGTATGCAATAAAGAGTTATAAATAGCTGCTCTTTATTTCTAATTAATGGTTTTTCCTTTGGTGTGAAGAGGAAAAGAGGAGGCATGAACCTGACAATGTACTCCTCAACCTACTTAACTTTCTCTGCGGAGGCTACACTTAAGGGCTAGTACAACGCACAGGGTTTGGGAAACGCACATGCTTCTCAACACAATAAGCTAGGGCTTCCAAAATAACACACAAAACCCAAGCACAAATATTACTTAGGACTAGTCCCCAATCTCACTGAACTTTTCCTTCCTTTCAGTTTGTCATTAAGAAACTCAGAGTCTAAATTTAAGGTTTTTCAGAGAGTGTAATGTTTATAAACTGTCATATGAAACTAAAAAAAACCTTTACTTAAAAATGTGGTATCATTAAGAGGACCTGCGGGGCTCGGTTGGTGAAGCTGACTCTTGATTTTGGCTCCGGTCATGATCTCAGGGGCGTGGGGTCCAGCCCCATGTCGAGCTCCCAGTGGAGCTCTGTGCTGGGTGTGGAGCCTGCTTGGGATTCCTGCTCTCCCTCTGCCCCTCCCCATTTTAAAAAACTGCGGTACCATTTAATTCTCCCCATCTCACGCTCATCCAAGCATTCCTACCATCAAAAACATTCATCTTGGAAAAAATAAAATACTACGAGCATGGCTGTATATTCAGGAGTACTAATTCATTTCTCTTCAGCGTGGATTACAGAGAAAGCAGAGAGAAATTTCTAGATGATCCTCCCAAAACACTTCTGACTACTGGAAGAGGTAGAAGTAGGTGAGGGGTAGCTATGATACAGCTGTGTGCTGGGTTCGATCTCTGGGTTCAAGCTGAGTAGCCTTTGGCAAATCAGTTAACCTCTCTGCCTATCAACTCCCTCATCCGTACAAGGAAAGGATATACCCACCTCCCTTGTGGGTCGTTACCAAGAACAAAGGAGAAAATTCGCGCTGCAAACTGAAAAATGCTATAAAGTAATTATGTCCATATTAAAAACACACCTCTCAGTTTACAGGCTCTTAAACTGGGGGAGATTAAGTAAAGTTGCTGGGGTCATGAATTTGGCATCCTCAAGACAGAGAGAACCCCAACAATGAAGGTTCAATTTTAAAAGTTTTCGACTCAACTATCCCTTCTCAATAAAACTGACAGAGAAAATCCCAAGACCCATTTGTGGTAACTTCTTTGTGTGCTTTACTCTGGAGCAGGCGCGCGGACCGAAGCAGAGTGCGGGAAGGATAAAACCCCTCCCTCCGAAGACATGCTTGCCCAATTCTGACCTCCCCGTGTTGGACCCTTATGAGATTCACGGGCCTTCTTGTTTCGCCGAGCCTCTTTTAAAACGGAAAAGTAAAGGTCCCAATAAAGGGTACACCCCAGAAGCAGGGTCAGAGCGCACGTCTCGCACTTTCAGTCGCAGGAGGACATACAGAAAGCAGCACACCATACCGAGAACGGAGCCTCTGGTCCACACACCTCTCTGCGGGGCTCCGTGTGGGGCCAGAAAGAGATGTACATTGGCTTTAACCCCACAGAGCCAAAATCTAGTGGAAGAGGCATGGGAAATGTAATAAAGGTGAAAAATACCAGTAAGAGGTAAAGGATGGGTAGGTATAAAAGGAAGATCACGAGGCAAGGATGGCAGCCCTGTTAAGTGTTTTCTTTTAAGAACTACAGTAATTCCATCCAGAAGTACACCTCCTTGTGATCAAACAACTGGAAGACGGAGTTTAATGAGTGTCATTTCAGTTCTGCAAGAAGAAAAAGTTCTGGAGGTTGGTTCCAGAACAGTGTGCATAAGCTTAATACTACTGAACCTAAAAATATTGGGAATTTCTCTCTCCATCCCCTTCACCAAGGTCGATTATCACTCCCCACACCCAACCTGTTGCAACCACCAGTCTGTTCTCTGTATTTACGAGTGTATTTTTTATATTTCTTTTGTGTTACAAAATGAGTACGTCACAGGCTGTAAAGTACAGCACAGGGAAGTCAGCAATCCTGTAATATCTTTGTGTGGTGACGCATGGGGACTGCTACTTACCGTGTAAGCACACAGGAATATATGTAATTGTCCGATCGCTACGCTGTGTACCTGAAACTCAGTGTATGCCAACTTAACTTCAATAAAAAAAGAAAGTGTGCAAAAAAGGGGGAAAAGGTTAAGATGACAAATTTTACATTATGCGTGTTTTACCACAATTAAAAGTAATCAAAAACAGAACCAGGAAAATCTATCCCCGTGGAGCTCAGATTCCCAGAAGCTGGCAGCTACCACCCTGGACAGGCAGCTCCAGCCTCTCCTTCCCCCACAGCTCACCCCCCACACCTGGCTGCCTCCTCCTTTTACCTGCCCGGAGCCTGGGGCACAGCACCATCAACTGCTAACTGCACAGATGGCAAAGACAAACTCGAGGAGTTGTGAGGACGGGGAGACCAGGGCTGGCTGGGAGATCAGAAAACCACCTAGAGACAGAACTGGTGCTGCTTCTTAAATGAGAGAAGGTGGAGTGTTTATTAGACTATGATTTCAACCTGACATTTCAGGAAACCCAGTTACTCTGAGCCGAATGCTTAGCAACACTAAGCCAGCTTGGCTATTTTTAAAAGCACTGCGCGATGCAACAGGTTTTGTAGTGGCTGGGTGGGAAATACGGCGTGTGACTCTATGAACATATGAGCAGTGTAGCTGGCAGCCCACTGACTGTGCTAAGTAAATGCCTTAGAAAAACAAGGAGACAGGGGCGCCTGGGTGGCTCAGTGGGTTAAGCCGCTGCCTTCGGCTCAGGTCATGATCTCAGAGTCCTGGGATCGAGCCCCGCATCGGGCTCTCTGCTCAGCAGGGAGCCTGCTTCCTCCTCTCTCTCTGCCTGCCTCTCTGCCTGCTTATGATCTCTGTCTGTCAAACAAATAAATAAAATCTTTAAAAAAAAAAAAAAAAAGAAAGAAAAACAAGGAGACATACAAGAATGCTCCTAAAATTTGAACAGCAAAAAATAATGAAAACTCTAATGTTCTAAAAACTGCCAACAGGAAAAGGGAAAACTAATTTATGGTATTCTCATAGTACAATACTCTTTGGTGCTGAGAGTGATTTAGAACAGGGTGGGCAAACCATGGCTCATGGGTCAAATCCAACCTGTGGCTTGTTTTCACACATCCTGTGAGGTAAGAATGGTTTCCATATTTTAAAGGGTCGCTAAAAACAAACAACGTAAAAACCAAGAATAGACAACCCCTAAAATAGTTACAACCTGGCCTTGTACTAAAAAAAGACTTGCCAAGCCCGATGAAATCTCACAACCTAACACCAAAAGAGAAAAGCGCGGCGTGGGAGAAAACATGCTAGACATGCTTACAGAGCATCTATAAACATGCAAACAGGGCCATATTCATCTACACGCAGCCGAAGGATAAGGGAGCGCATGCAAACAATACGGAGCGCATGCAAACAATACGGAGCGCATGCAAACAATACGGAGCGCATGCAAACAATACGTAACAAAATTTCTTACAGTGGGTGTACGGGGGAGAAGCAATCAGGGACAGGTGCACAGAAGGCTTGAACGTCAAGTGTCAAGTTTTACTTCTTTCTCAGATGGTGGGAGGCTGGGTGTTTGCTGCATTAGTCTTAGTACTTCTCTGTATATTTAGAAAATAGTAGTATTTTAAAGGGACACAGCAATGCTTATTCCTTTCAAACAGCAACTGGTCAGGGTACTTCTCTCCTTTTCAGACGAACGCGGCTGTCAAAGCAGCTGCATCATACCAACAATTCCAGGGGAAAATGGATCAAATTTTATAAGCATGTTTATTCTGGAAAGTCAAGCGGGTGGGAAAAGATGAGGGCTCAGCTGACCCGGCTGTGATTCCGACCTGACATTTCAGGAAGCCTGGTTACCCTGATCAGGATGCTTATTAGCCACGCTATGTTTCCTTGGGTATTTTTTTTTAAAAAGCACTGAATGCTGCAACAGGTTTTGTGGTGGTGGGAAAAACACAAGAGCAATTAGCATTCCCGGATCTTATCGCTAGCTATATAGTTTAATGATACCCAGAACCTGCTGAGCCTCCCGTCAGTTAGGAGCGAGAGTTCATCACGCCATTCTCAGGAAAAGCTGCCCTAAGTATGAGAAAGGCATGAGGAATGTAGCTCAAGTAGTTGTGGGAATCAAACCGATAAGCACGAGGAATTAAAACTGTTTCAACGGCAACTTGAAGAGGGACGACAGTTTGGAAGAAACTAATCTAGCAGACAATGGTGGCCAATCCTGGTTTCTCTTGAAACCCATTTGGAGCCCTTATGCAAATTTTAGTTGTTATGAAAATATTAAACAAAGCAATTTTCAATAGCCCAGCCTGTTTCCATTTTCATGAAACAACTTTGTTCATTTTGCCAATTTATGGCCTCACATCTCTGTCCCCAGAATGAAAAACAATCATGATTGATTGGAGTCAAAAGGGTAACACAGTCACAAGGAACATGCCAACATACTCCGTCTGTGACATGCAAGGCTTGCCGACTCATTTCTTCCCACAATCCCATCCCAAAGAAAGTCATCGCAATCTTCAAACAGTTGAGGGGAAAGTCAGAACATGACAGCAAGGGCATGAGAAATTCACACACACTGGGGCCCTCCGCTGGCACCTAACCTTGCCCTCACCGGCCTGTTTTCCCACTACGCCAGCTCTGCACTTCCAGAAGGGCTGCAGAGAGAGGCCACAGCACCCCCACATGCCAAAAGTTAAAGTCTCTTTCTGCACATCCACACGGCTCCTCCCTGCTCACGGTGGGAAAGTAGCTTTGGTCACTAAGATTTCCCGAAGGGCCCCATCTGAGTGTATCCAGCAAAGGTCTGTGTAATACCTTGATGAATAATCCAGGTCTGTACAGATCATATGGTTTTAAGAATGTTTCTAAATGTGGTCACTGTTACCAACATGGCAACGGCTGATCCTCACCCCTGGAACCTCTACCACAAAGCGCCCCCCCCGCCCCCCCGCACACCAGAAAGAGAGGAAGGGAAGAAAGGATCACATATTCAGAAGTCAGGAAAAGAGGCAAGCATTGAAGAAGGTAGATGTTACTCTGAATTGCTTTTACCAAAGGACCACAGCTTTTCTGAGGACCATCTTAGGGTTAAATGAACTGCATTTAATTATTACCACTCTGTGGTCACTGTACCACACTCAGAAGGAACTGCTGAAATGAAAAAAGGAAGCTGGTCTGTTAATTTTAGTAAAGATTTTCAATAGGACTCTGAAAAAGCTTTCCTGAACGCTCTAAGGAGTATCACAACTGCAGGAGTTTTATCGGTTTCTTCTCCAGCCCTGCCCAGCAACGGAGGCAATGATAAACCAGGTCCCTGTGCCGAGGTAGTTTCTGCAAAGGGAGGAGAGAAAGGACATCGATGCTCCGCCCATGAGTCCCTGAAAAATTAACTGCAGAACTACTACAGCAATGAACTTCTCATCACATCTGAATACAGAACTGCTGACTCATTTTTCATTTAACAAATCATGTGGTCAAAAAGCCATGATGCGATCCTAATGTAACCAGTCCCTTGCAAATCCAAAATAATATTAATATCAAGCTCCAAGATCGTGGTTTACACAGGAAAAAAAGCAAATGCCACAAAACAGAACTGAGACAACAGAAAAAAAAAAAGAAAGAAAGAAAACAAAAAACCCAAAATACCAGTAGAAAGCACACTTCAACATCTTCACACACACAGGTGTAAAATCGAACTGACATCATTGCAAACGATGTATCAATTTAACTTATGCTCAAGATCATGAGAATTACTTACGGATATGATTATCTGCTTCACAAGCTTAGTGTCATCGACACAATCAAATGCCGCTAGTAAGACCAAATGGGAGTACTGGCCCTGTAAGAAACGGAAGCTAGGAAGGTTAGAACAAGCACAGCTCCTCCTCTCATTCTCCCCACGGAGGTACTTTATAAGGTTACCAGCCTGACAACGGTCTAATATAACACCAAGACAGATAAAAGCCATTCAAAGGAACTTCCTCTCTTATCAGGACCTAGTTAATTATATTCTAGGTTGATTTAAAAAAAAAAAAGAAAAACAAAAGCACATTCTTCAATATCAAGTAGCCGAGTCTCATTTTTCTTAACTAACCAGGATATAACACCTCTCAAAAACAGGTATCCTGTTAATAAATAACTACTTGAAAATTACACTAAAAAATGCAAGTGTAAGTTGGGGGGGTAGGGAACCAACACCCAAGAATGTAAAACTATATATATACATACGTATGTATGCATATATCTATGTATAGATATACATCAGTATTTTAATCATGAAAAATATAGCAAATAAACTCAGATCTAATACAAAATATACATAATACGTGCACAAAGAAAATCAGGGAAGGAAAAACACTGTAATGTAATGGTCCCTGCTAGGTTAAAGGATTATAAATGATTTTTCATTTTCTTTTGTATACTGTCTAATTTCCGTAAAATAATCCTACATAGGGGCTCCTGGGTGGCTCAGTGGGTTAAGCCGCTGCCTTCGGCTCAGGTCATGATCCCAGGTCCTGGGTTCGAGCCCCACATCGGGCTTTCTGCTCAGCAGGGAGCCTGCTTCCTCCTCTCTCTCTGCCTGCCTCTCTGCCTACTTGTGATTTCTCTCTGTCAAATAAATAAATAAAATCTTTAAAAAAAAATAATCCTACATAATCAGAAGAGAAATACTAAATAGTAAAATAAAAGAATATACTTAGATACTATGAGAATTAAAGTAACCACTTTTAAAAAGTATAGCAGCACAAGGTTAAAAAATGTATGTTGTGACTTTCACAATGGTCATTTCTTAAAATAACAATTACTTCTGTGATGCTGACATGGTTTCCAAAGTCTAAGAACTTCTACCTCATGACAAAAGAGGGGAAAAAAAGTGTTTTCAGAGCTGGTAGCATATTCTTTTTGTATCCTACATAAGGATAGCAACTTCTACCTTGAGAAGGTTATCTGACTTCTGGTAACACTCATTTAGAACCTGGTCTAAAGAACAGGGCAGGTAATAATGTTTCAATTAGAAATAAAATAGAAAAAAATAACAAAGGTCTAACGTCTTTACCATATAAAAACCAACCCTCTACTAAAAATGGGCGAAGAACCCAAAGAGTCAGTTCACAGAAAAAAAGGGACAAGTGGCTTTAAGCATATGAAATAGGGGCACCTGGATGGCTCAGTGGGTTAAGCGTCTGCCTTCAGCTCAGGCCATGGTCTCAGGGTCCTAGGATCAAGCCCCGCATCAGGCTCTCTGCTCAGCAGGGAGCCTGCTTCCCCCTCTCTCTGCCTGCCTCTCTGCCTACTTGTGATCTCTCTCTCTCTCTCTCTCTGTCAAATAAATAAATAAAATTTAAAAAAAAGCATATGAAATAATACTTGCTTTAAGGACAATAATTAAAGCAATGAAATGCCATTTTCCACCTATCATCTATGCAAAAGGGAAAACCCCTGCTAATGTATTAACTTGGCAAAGGTCTGGGAAAAAGCAGGCACGTTTCTTTATTGTTGGTGAGAATGTACAATGCTTCAACTTCTTTAAAGAGCAACTGACATTTATAAAAATTTAAAGTGCATGTATTTTCTGATCTAACAATTTCATTTCTAGGGATTTACCTTACAGACGTGCTTCCGCAAATGCGCAGAAGAGTACCCGAGTACTGTCTAAAATAACAAAAAACTAGAAACTACTCAAGTGCCCAACAGTAGGGACTGGTTAAGTGAATTATGTGTCATATAATAAAACATTATCAGGTCATTTAAAAGAATGAGGCAGATAAAATGTATATATATTAAAATAAAATGACCCCCGAGGTGGACTGAGCGGAGAACACGAAGTAGAGAACAATATGCAGAGGGTACACAAGCCCCGGTCTCTGATTTTTTTAAGTCCCACATGTAGAAAGATGCCCAAACACAAAACCAACCTCTGGGCAAAAACAAGAGAAGCTGGGACAAAAATTAAGTGAGAAAAAGACAATCCTACAATTTCAGTTGGAGCTTTTAATATTTTTCAGCAACTGAGAGAACTAGCCGGTGGAGAAATCAGTAAAAACACTGATGCTTTGAACAACACTATCGACCACCTTGATTTAATTGACATTTGCAGAGAACCACACCCACTAACTCCACAAAAGAAGTTCTCCTCAAGATACTGAGAGAGACTGTATGTTGGGCCACAAAATCAGTCTTTAAAATTTTAAAAGGATCGAAATAATAAAGTATGTCAAGAATCCCCAATATTTGGAAATGTACACGCTTCTAAATAACCATAAATCGAACCCATGGGCTGTTACTAGTTTCTCTCCCCTCTGTAGAGGCAACTCCTCGAGATGCAAAAGGCACTGCACTGTTAATCTCTCCTTCTCATGGTGCCTGGTTGGGATTAGGGTCTCAAAGACAAAAAGTAAAAACAAAAACTGTTTTTACCACTAAACTGTAAAATTAAAACAATCTAATTTTCTTATTTAATGATGTCTTTTACTATTAATGCTTTCCAGAATTTTCTATTAACATTCTATGTTTATTTATTTCTAATTTAAAATATTCAAATTAAAATGTTATACAGAAGATTTACTTAATGGTGAATAATGACTAATAAAATCTTGTCATACTCTGGAAACCACTCCCTAAAGAATCTCTTCTTTCATTTCATTATAGAAAAGTGAGCTGCCCTCCACACGGCTTTCCGTGCTCCGGCTAGTCTCCAGCCCTACAGAAGATGACAGGTATGTATGTGGTCACACAGCACCAACTCAGGTGTGTGTGTGCAGCATCACTGGCCACTCCCCAGATGCTAGCAGCTCTCATTGGACTTTTCAAAGGAAATAGTTGTTACCAACCAATTTTAGTTCCCCAGTAAATTAGAAGTTTAAAGTAACTCAAAAATAAAAAAGTGCTTACTATTATATATATTCCAGAAATACTATGGAAAACCACTTAGTATTTAAATACATACAAATACTTTTTTTTGAGGCAGCTAATCCCTCAGAAAAATCTTTTCATATCCTCTATAATTTCACCTGGAGAGCTGTTACAGCATCTCCAAGGATCCCAAAGAACTATAAAACTTAACTAGAATTTTCTCTGCTGACTTTACAAATTTATTCTAGGCACTAATTTCCATGTTTAATAAGATAATTGGACAAATTCATTAAAGAAGTAAATACCAGGCCTTCAAAAAATATCTACTAAAAATGGAAAACTGTCACAAGAGGATGTTAAATGAAAAAAGGAGAAATCTTATTTAGTGTAAATTTAGTATCATTAAAATACAAACATATGCACAGAAAAAGTAAACAACGAACAATTTTCTTCTTGGCAATTTTCTGCAGTTTTCAAATTTTCTGCAATAGACGTGATTTCATTTTATTATTAAAAATAACTTAAAGAGGGGCGTCTGGTGGCTCGGTGGGTTGGGCCTCTGCCTTCAGCTCAGGTCATGATCTCGGGGTCCTGGGATGGAGCCCCTCCACCTCAGGCTCTCTGCTCAGCAGAGGGCCTGCTTCTCCCCTCCCACCCCCCCCCCCCCCGCCTGCCTCTCCGCCTACTTGTGATCTGTCAAATAAATAAATAAAATCTTAAAAAAAAAACTTAAAGAGAAGCCAAAACCAAACAAAAACCTAATAAACTGTGGTTTTATTATACTTACATTGGCCACCTTTTCAATATAAGTCTTCATTGTTTTCACAATCACTTTCCTGTCCTTAAAAAAGAATTAACTTTTGTTATAGCTTTCAGTGATCGCTTAAAAATTACAGCCAAAAATTTTATGTAATACTAAAATTCCCACCAGTCTGGCATACTCTTCACTACTGAAAACAGTTATGAGCCAACCCCCCCCCCAAAAAAGGCAAAATGCTTTAAGTCCTTTCAGAACTATTACAACCTTAGACCCGTTCGTGACAATGCACTGAGACCGAAATACAGAAGCACAGAATTATTAGCTATAAGACAAACTTAGTGAAACTACCTTCTTTTAAAACAGTGAGAATGGAGAGAACTCATTCAGCGTCTGAACTCCTACAAATGCCTGAGAGCACAGTGTAGATAGTATTCTATACTTACTTGCTGAACAGAAATTAAATCTGTATTCATTTAAAAAGTGGGCAAAATACAACTCTTTTAAAGGCAAAATTATACTATCAAGGAAGTACGGGTCACACCTCTGTGAAACTTCTGTATCTAACGTGGATCTTTACCTTCTCCCTGCAAGCATGAACACCCAACGTGAGCCAACCTAGCTGCTCATTAGGACCTCCTGCCTCTCCTACTCCCATGAAGATCATTAAATGAGGAATCGAAGGACTGGAGAGGTACCAAAACTTCTATAAAGGTAAGCTTGGCATAAACATTGTTGACTTGCTCCACGGGTCCCTTCCCAAATAAAGACAACTCCAGCTTTGCATACTTAAATGAAAATTCCAACAAAGAAACACCAGGCCTTAAGAAAATCCCATTCGTGGGAGGCCCCGAGGTGCAACTACGCAAAGACAATGCTGCTTGCACACGTCAGGGCAAAGCCGGTGGGAGAGGGCAGGTCTCTGGGACCACTCACCTTGGGTGTGCCGTGCCACAGGCAGTGCATGGCCACTCTAGCGCCATCGTGTGTGTGCGCCAGGTAGATCACGGCTTCGCGGATGGCTTCGATCGTTTCCTACGGGACAAATGCCACCGGGGCTTTATTTTATTCTTCCTGTCTTTTTAAAATCTGTCTACTGAGGGGCAGTTATGCACGGAGGATGAAAGAAAGTACAGGGAGTTAACAATTTAAGTTTTCATTCTGTAGAGAAGCATGCAGAAACAACTTTTGTCTAAACATTTTTTTCCCCATCAACAGCAGCAAGTAGTGGTAGCAATTTCTATTAAGATATCTGAGGAGTTTACCAATTATCTATTCAAAAAGGTATATAGATGTGTAGTATATTCCAAAAGATTTTTCAAGAAAAAGAAATCTAGGAAGTGACTGTGGTAAGAAGGGAGTTTTTAACGATAAAATAAATAAAATGCTCTTTCCTAAGAGAATAGTGTATATAATGAACAAAAAACCAAACACTAACTTTGAAAAGAGTTTCTCTTTTTTTCAGCTTATCATTGGGTTATTTCTAGAAATCATTTTAACAATTCACCATAAAAACACTTAATAGTTCCCTAAGAAAAATGAGTCTATGAGACTAGGTCCTCATTTATCAACAACCCCTTAGTAAAAACCTAGTCATTAATTTCTTACAAGGTAGTTCAGTTTATTTATAAACTTCCTTCTTCATTGTCAATGTACATAATTTCATAATTATATCTGGGAAGTCTGGCCTACAGAGGTACATGAGTTCTGACAGCCAAAAGCTGCAGGACCCCACTTGAGTCTGTTCCCAATTTAAAAATTTATCTCAAATCAATAAAATAAAAACAAAGTCTCAGACCTTGAAAGAGAAAGGTGGGTGCTTAGTTTCATCAGTAAGGATCAAGTGATTTCATCTTTAACTATTGTTATCCTTTCCCAGGATGGGTCTCAAAGACACAGCTCTCAGCTTACATATCTCAACTTGCGAATCTATTCAGAGCCACCCAGCTGGAGAGTGAATGCCCCAGGGCCAGGGAAGATGTGTCTCATTAATGTATATTCACACAAAGTCCCCAATGAGTTTTGTGTTATTAATACATTCAACGCTAAAAAAAATATTTTCTACCACTAAATATACCCAAGTGCTCATATTCTCACTCCCAAAATACAGTCCTGCCTTAATAAATCCAGACCTGTCAGAAACTGTGCTCTGCAGAGAAGAGAGAGAAATCCCCAAAAGAGAAGCAGCAGCTGCTATGTTCACGGGACCATACGCTTAGGTGAGCAGCTACTCTCGGGAAGGTCTTTTCTCGTGTCAGTTGTTTTTTTTTTTTTAAGATTTTATTTATTTACTTGACAGAGAGAGATCACAAGTAGGCAGAGAGGCAGGCAGAGAGAGGGGGAAGCAGGCTCCCTGCTGAGCAGAGAGCCCGATGCGGGGCTCGATCCCAGGACCCTGAGATCATGACCTGAGCTGAAGGCAGCGGCTTAACCCACGGAGCCACCCAGGCGCCCCTTCCCTATGTCAATTTTGAGAGGGTCAAAATTCCTATGAATGTTTAATCCGGCATATTTGTTAACGAGAAGTCAGGGTCATTATTTCAGTTACCCCTTACTACTGCAATGAGGACAAACGGGCAATGAGTTCGGTTTGATGAGGCAAGCAAAGTTCGGGGGACTAAATGATGAGTTCTCATTTGTATTCCTACCAATGACTTGAAGGGCAGTACAAATTATTTTTACTCTGTGTTCCTTATCCTTCCAGCGTATAAGGTCCAGGTGTTCATGGTCCATTTAGTTTTACAGAAGTGTCCTCCCCTAGCCTTTTAACGCTGACATGATTTTTTATCAGCACAGGGGAATTTCAAACCCCTGGTATGCCGAACATCTATTTGTGAGTTAATTTTCAGTATGGTTAGCTGGAGGACAGTTTCAGCTAATAATTAAAATATAAAAATCCAACAAGATTGATAAAATTATGGTCAATTCCACTGTCTTCTGGCAAATATCTAAATGGAATTAGTAGAAACTTGTTCAAAAGATGTTTAGTGGCTTACCTTCTTTAAATAAGGAAACAGGGGTGCCTGGGTGGCTCAGTCGGCCAAGCATCTGACTCTCGATCTTGACTCAGGTCATGATTCTGGGGTCATGAGATGGAGGCCACACTGGGCTCCATGCTGGGCGTGGAGGCTGCTTAAGGTACCCTCCGTCTCTCCCAAATAAATTAATAAACTATTTAAAATTTCCAAAATTTTCAAAGCAGTGTTTTACATTTTAACATGGCTCTTCCTCTATGTTTGCTTGAAAAACCCACAGCAAGAACTTACTGATCTTAGCTTTGGGGGCGCATAGGTGAAAAAGTCCAGGAATACTTTGTGCACCAGTGAGTGCTTAATCACAGCTTCCCTGAAAAGAGAGAAAAGGGAAGACAGACTGTGTCAGATCTAGCACTCCATACAGTAACAGAGACTGAGGCAGCCTCAGTTGTCCTAAGATAATCAAAGCCAATGAAATGGCTTAGCAACTGTAACGTCGTAAGACAGAATACATCCTTCAGCAATATACTAGGAATTAAGAAAAAAAAAAACCACTTTCCAGACTCTAAGTCTTTTAGTAGCCTCTACAATCAAAACCAGCATACAAATTTCTAGTATCTAGTTGGCCAAGACCTATCATCATTCCAAGTACTCTACCATCTTCAGTAAAGACGTCTATGCTTTTACCCAACAACGGACATGTGATTAGAAATCCCTATGTGCACCGGCTTTTTTATGGTTATTTTCTTCCTGTCAAGTACCCTTCACAATGCTTCGTTTCATAAAATAATTTTAGCCCAATTAAAACATGAACAGAACGAAACAGCACCAGCAACCGCAACAGGCCCGAACTGACGCAAGCTTCCCCACGTAACACTTGCGGGATACAGACGTACAGTGGAGGCGACCATCACGGCACGAAGATGTCAGGCTGACATGGACCATCTCAGTAGCCAGCAGACACCGGCTGCCTTTATGGGCAAAGCACTGTTTCTGAGTGTTTTGGAAACATTAACCCTTTTAATCTCTATAAACTTCCATGGAACACGTACTACTAGTATCCCAATCTTATAGATGTGGAAGCTGAGGTTACGTCGCCCGGCTGTCATAGTTGGTAAGTGAGGGGGCACCAGGATTCCCACCTGGGCAGTTTGGGTCCCAAAGGCTACACCTTAACCACTCCAGTACGGTGCAAATGCTTAAGAAGGCCACATGCCTGAGCATCTAAGCTTCAGGACCCAATGTAAGTAGCACAATCTATTTGGGAAACCATCTACCTTTTCTATGCAAGGGTTATATAACATTTCCTTCTAAAATGCTAAGAAAAGACAAAAACAGGTTTCTTACTTTTGGGCCATTGGAGTTAGAATCTGCTTCATTTCATCCATGATAAGCTGTAGTTTTTCTGGCTGTACCTCTAATACTTTGTCCAGGGTTGGATGATCTGCTGACTACAACGAGAAAAATCAAACCCCTCTAGGTTTAATCAGGTTTCTTCGACATAATTATTTCAAATAAGCTTAATACAAGTTTTAGATTTCCCCTATTTATATAATGAAAGCCCTGCTGTAGATACACTCATGGAGTAACTCGATTGTCTGATTTTTACTCTACACACCCATCAATGTATTTAAAGAGCAGCCCAAACAGCTGACCAATCCGACCAGTCGACAGGTGCTAGCACGTCTTACTCGTAAGATCAAGTAGTCAGCTCACAAATTCTTGCCACCATACGCTTTGTAATTAGGAGGATATTCCTACTGTGGGAGTCACAAAAGCAGTAAAGCACTCAGTTCAAAGCAGGAGCTGAACCTGACTAGTGGAGGCAAGCCCGGAAATAATCCGTATCCCTGGAGACAGAGGAGTGTGTTTATGTCACAGGGTCTGAAACAGACCCTTTAACTGTCCTAGTCCCCTTCCTGGCCTCTTTCTGATTCAATCCCTGTACTATATCCAAGGCTGGTTCTCTGTGCTCCCTTTCCTCCCTGGATACAACCTGGAGAAGCACAGTCCACACCATGAAGACACTCGGAAGGCAGCGATGGGGAGCCCGAGGCACTTCGTCCAGAGCCGGGGGCGGGTACAAAACTTTGCTACCTATTAAGAGTCATCCCCCTCAGTCTGTCAGAAAACGGACACACCGAAGCACTACACAGAGCACTGGGGAGGGAGTAACAATGTAGTTTAATTTAAAGGGGATTTAGAGATGGTGCTCTGGGAGGAAGAGAAATCTGTCTGATCACTTGGCTCAACACACCAGCAAAACCGTCCAAGACAACAAAGAGTGGGAGACAGTGTCTTAACGGACCAGCCAAAGCAAAACTACTTTCTGAGAACAGGGCACTGCAGAGTCAGGCACAGCACACGGAGAAAGAGCGAGCGCTCACAGAACGTCTTGGGCTGTCACCTTGTAAAGCTGAAACGTGTTGCCGTAGAGCTCCTCGGCCAGCATGTTCCTCTGCTCCAAGATGGCCTTGTCGTTGTAGGCGTACTCCACGATGGCGGACGCCTCTGCGTGCCGCAGCATCTTCCTCACGTGGCCTTTGAAACTGCTCATGATCGCTGCGATCTGTGGCTTACTCCTAAGCCCAATGCGACAGTGGGAAAAGCTCAGTGACGGGAGAAGAAAGCTGGGGAGCAACAAAACCTAACTGCCCTAAGCCCAACCCATCAAAATGCCGGGTGGTGCGCCCCAGAGAAACGCAAGGCAGAAGGCCACCTCCAGCTTGCCAGCTTCCGCGGCAGCCAGCCAGCTACTGGCGTCTGAGACCTAACTCTGCTGGGCAGCTGAGGGATCCGGAGCAAGTTACTGGAATTCTCTGGGATGCAGCTTCTTCGCTCACAGAACACAAAAAATGTGGCTGAGGCGAGGGCCGCGTGACCTCGGGTGCATAGGGCACTGGGACTGGCACACAGTACGTGCCTGGTGTCCCTTCCCTGTATTACACTGTTCAATTACAGCCGGAAATACTTGGAAATTTTGTTCACTATTGGTGAGCACATTATGGCACCTTATGCTCAAAAAAAAGAAGTCAGGACAAGTAGCAATTCCTGCTAATTTAGGAAACCCTCCTGTCTTGACATTTTCTAACCATAACCCCACTGATTCTCCTCCCCTTACCCCTCCCAGCCCTCCACCTTCTAAATACTGGTCACCTCCTCTTCCAGGGCATCAAAATACACTCACTAGAGTGTTGAAGGCCAGGCCGTTGTTTACGTCACTTCAATAACTGCTTTTAAGACCACGCGCCCCAGAAACATCACAAGCATCTGCCTCGGGCCATTATTAGGATCCCAGACCACGTGCACAACTGGTATCCCCACCTTTAAAAAACTAATGACAATATATCTTATAAATAAAACAACTCACCCATACATGAGGAATTTCTTCACAATATTTCTGGAATACTTAGCTTTACTTAACTGGACCAAGTCATCTGAAAAACAAAATACATTTACGAAGATTTGCTAGCCTCACTACAGTCCCCCAGAAGCAAAGAACTACAAAATGCACAATCCTGGGAACACAGACAACTCTCCTAACTTGTCTCACGCAATGAACAAATAAAACAAAAAAAGGTCCTACAGAGAACACACGGCTTTCCCTCAGTAAGAATTATCTTCCAGGGCAGTCTTGGGTATTTCAAGAGAAAAACAGTGACTTCGTGTGAATAATCACGATTAATCTCCCACATCAAAGAAATACCTCGAAGCTCTTCAAATGCCTGTTTTCGCTGCTCTTCAGTCCCGTACTGAATGTAACACTGGATCACACGGGTGGAATCGTGAGCAAACGCGATCTGCAGGAAAGACCAGTTTGGGCCTTTACACTGATTCTCTCTGAAGATGGGCGTCTTTATCACAGTATTATGTCTTATTGCTACCACTCTTATTATTCCTTGCTAGTCAAAAGGTAGGGTCCTCATGGATAAAATCAAACCGAGGTAGATCGGGAGAAGAAATGCTTGTTTCAATTGTACGAGATGACATTCTTCGGTTTTGCCACCTACCATACATACCATGCATTTCCGAAGAATTTCCTTAAGGGACATTTACAGAGATATTTTTGATAAAACTAAAAGTTTTTAAAAAGATGGCTGTTTTGTACATACTGATCACTTATTATATAACCAGGATTGATGCTTCAAGTACATTTTCCTCATTTCAATGTTAAAGGAACCTTAAGAATGTGCTGTTGCAGGGCGCCTGGGTGGCTCACTGGGTTAAGCCTCTGCCTTCAGCTCTGGTCATGATCTCAGGGTCCTGGGATCGAGCCACGCATCAGGCTCTCTGCTCAGCAGGGAGCCTGCTTCCCCCTCTCTCTCTGCCTACTTGTGATTTCTGTCTGTCAAATAAATAAATAAAATCTTAAAAAAAAAAAAAAAAGAATGTGCTGTTGCTATGCCCATTTTATAGATGAGAAAAGCAAGTTTATGAGAAGTTAAGGAGCAGACTATCCCTGTGACCCTGGGGATGAAAGTTAACTTCTTTGAATCCCAGATGTATCAAATGTCCATCAGAGACAAAGACATTAAGTTAAAGGAGACAAAGTATGCAATGGTTACCACAACCCCTAGCACACAGTAATCGATACAGAGGTTGTCACCGCCCAAAGGCATACACATTTTAAGCTGCAGAGTGAGGATCTGAACACCACGTTCACTCCCAAGGCCATGCAGTATTAACTAAAGGGTAGTTGGGAAAGTTGAGTGTAAAATACTCATGAATCAAGGATAACATACTACTGCTGGAACTGAGAAGTTCTAGCCTAAAAAGACTTCTTCCTGAATAAAGAAGAAAGCAATTGCTGGGAACTTGCGTAGTTCAAGACTTCAAACTGCAAAACAGCATCTGGTTAGACCTACGTATGTGGTCTGGCAAAGGCTACCCCCCCAGGGTCCCCAAAACTACTAAGTCTGTTGTCTCACAAGTGAACAGTCAGCTAAGTATTTACCCAAATACACAAGCATCAACAGAGGTTTATTATAAAATACAATTTAGGAGCAACAATGAAAATTAGTTTAGAACTCCCAAATCTGTATTTCAAAGATCTCTGTATGATGTTTGTAAAAGCAATGATGAAAGAAGTAATCCTCTGTTAACATCATATATTCAAAAAACCAGCAATTTAGAACATATGGAAGCATACGGAGTTCAGAGAAAGACTCCCTAACTAATAAATTCCTCAAGGCAACTTTAAAGAACACTGATTTACCGTAAGTAAATTTTTGAAAAAAGTGACAAGAGCCAAATACTTGATATTTTACTCATTTCCCAGCAGTAAGGTGCCAACTATCAAATTTTTTATTTAGTCAATATTGTAACAGGTACTTGAAATCTGTGGCCAAATACATTTAAAACAACTTCACAGATCATGAATGGTCACGCAGCCCTTCCTGACAGTGAGCCGATTTCAACTGTTAACATAGGCAACTGTGAGCCTGCCCTACTTACAGTTTTAATTTTCCCTTGAATCAGCTTCTGCAAATCACTCATCAATTTCACTCTCTTTTCTTTGTCACAGTCTTTTCTATAAATGAGAATAAAGGGGGAAACAGAGCTTAAGTAAAGACATTATTTTAAACAGGAGAAACTAAAAACCCTACCAGTGTACATTCACCCAGGTAGAGGTATGATTTTCTCTTTGGAGGCAGCAAACCTCTGACATTAAAATTACTATTCCAGAGCAGCCAGAGAAAAGCAATTTTCTCAAAGACAAGAACTCATCTCACAAGGTGTAATTTTATGCATCAATTTAAATCTTCGCAGCCAGAACCTTGGAAGTAAGGAAAGTGTCCACGATACCAAACACTTAAGTATCTCAAAACTGAGCAGATAAGAAACTATCCTCCTTTTTCTCAGAACTCTGTCAGAAAGCATTTCCTATCCATTTTCATTCTCATCCATTTCCATAAGCATGTCTGACCCCATCCACACCATTCCACACACTACTGCCACGCACAGACGTCCCACACCAATGGGGCCTAGCACAGTGCTGAGGGCTCCGGGAATAATGCCAGCGCTGTGCAGGTCCGGGTAGGACAGCTCACTACCTACGAGGGGCACCAGCAGCCCTCCGTGCTCTCCAAGGACTAATAATGATGCCACGAGGTAGCATTACCTTCGTAAGATCTCCCAAATCTGTTTCGCCCGAACAACAATGTCATAGTTGGTTTTGTCACTGAGTTGCCTGCTTTGCTTTAGTTCTTTCTTCAGCTTTTTGAAGTCGTCCCATTTAGGTTTCTTGGCTGCTGATTCTAGTCATTTGAGAAATTATTCTGGTCATTATAGAAATTACATTTAACATTCTGAACACCGCAAACCAGTACGAATGAGGTACACAGGGCAATCACTTATCAGGACCAACATTTGTTGTAAAAATATCATTTCCTATAAACTCAGACTTTATTTCATTTTCTGAGCAGTTTATACATTCTCAATTTGGTTGAAAACAACCACTCATTCATTCACCAGGTACATATCGACTCTTAACAGAGTGCACCTGAGTGGCTCAGTGGGTTAAAGCCTCTGCCTTTGGCTCAGGTCATGGTCTCAGGGTCCGGGATAGAGCCCTGCATCAGGCTCTCTGCTTAGCGGGGAGCCTCCTTTCTCCTCTCCCTGCCTGACTCTCTGACTACTTGTGATCTCTATCAAATAATAAATAAAATCTTTAAAAAAAAAAAAAAGATTGTAAAAGCAACTGAAAAATGTTAAGCTTCCTTTTTTTTTTTTTTAAAGATTTTATTTATTTATTTGACAGACAGAGATCACAAGTAGGCAGAGAGGCAGGCAGAGAGAGAGGGGGAAGCAGGCTCCCTGCTGAGCAGCGAGCCCGATGCGGGGCTCGATCCCAGGACCCTGGGATCATGACCTGAGCTGAAGGCAGAGGCTTAACCCACTGAGCCACCCAGGCGCCCCTTAAGCTTCCTTTTCATTTATGAAATAAAAATTCTACTGTAAAACATTACAGTCCTCAGACTTTAGGTATAATCAGTTCTTACTGTAAACAAAATCAGTTCTTAATGTAAACAAAAATCAGTCCAAACTAAAACAGGGAAAAATGTATGAAAATTTTCAGTATCCTGAGTGTTGTTATCTATCATTTAATTCTCACAACAACCCTATTAACATGCCCTTTCTCACAAAGGCACTAAGAAGTTCCTTCTGTTCCTTGTCCAAGGTCACAGAAGTCCTCAATTGTGGAACCAGGGCTGAAACCCAGAGACAACTCCGAAACTTCGTGCTCTGCTCCCTCTTACTCACGACAGTACCCAGTCCAAATTTCTCAGTTTTCTACAGAGTAATGCTCTGGAAGTCCAGTATCTTTCCATTAGAGCTTTTTGGTCTTCAAAAGCTAAGTATCTTACCAAATGAATCAAAAAACCCACTTAAGGCTAAACAAAGAACAACTTAATAAAATAGGTATTATTTATCTGAGTGTCCTTCGAGAAACCCTTTGGGGAATTACTGCCTTCTAAACATCTCCCTCCTCAGATTAGAAAACACATGCATTATAAACAAACCTAGAAAATGCAAAAAACAAAATTCCCCTATCATCTCAAAACCTACACAGAAGTAGTAATATTTTATTTTCTTCCTGCCACTTCCCTATGTATGTTTTATATTAATCTTTAAAAATTCAGAATCTCACTGCTTCACTGAAACATTATTCTACTGTAAGCGTTCTTCCACAAAACTAAATTATTTCTCAAGAACGTAATTTCTAATGGCTATACGCTTTACTACAACGTACTTCATTATTCCCCTTACTTATCTGTTCCTGGTGGTAACCAGAGACTGCCCGAACAGAGGGCGTATTTCCTATTCGCATCAGGGCATCTTGTACCACACAGAACAGAAGGGCTGACCCTGACCAGCTTCTGGGCGCCCTGACATCTGCCACGGCGGGCTGCAGTACACACGACAGCTTCGGGGACCTCCAGTATCCAATTCCCCTCAGTGCCAACACGCAAATATAAGAAAATAAAGGCAGAGATCCATCCTGACATGTCAGGAACATCACTCCCACAGAAAAGGAACCGGGGCTACCTCATGACGGGTTTTCACGTGAGAACGTGTGTGTGTGTGTGTGTGTGTGTGTGTGTGTGTGTGTGTTTAAAATGCCGTGCCAATGGGGCACCTGGGTGGCTCAGTGGGTTAAAGCCTCTGCCTTCGGCTCAGGTCATAATCCCAGGGTTCTGGGCTCTCGTTGGGCTCTCTGCTCAGCAGGGAGCCTGCCCCCCCCCCCGCCTGCCTCTCTGCCTACTTGTGATCTCTGTCAAATAAATAAATAAAATCTTTAAAAAAATAAATAAATAAAATGCCATGCCAAGAGCTCCAGCTGACGTGGCACCTGTACCCCTACGGGTTGTGACAATTTTTCTTTCCCATCTACTGGCAAAATGCACAGAAAACTCAAATATTTGTTCGTTGAATCATTCAATTGACCAATAAAATTTGGCCTCCAGAAAGGGATGTTTCGCTGATGTTCTACTGCACAAAGCCGCGCCAGCTCAGCTGAACTCCACAGCGCGGAGAGTCCAGCAAGGGTCTGGGAAGGAAGGCACTCCAGATAGCAGAAGACAATTCTGACCAATGGAAGGTGCTTTCTGGGGCTTACTTATTCTCACCACCCCAAATGCGGTCTGTCAAGGAACAAGAATGGGGCTCCTCTACCAGACCTCCAGAGCACCCTACCACCACCCCACAGTTTGGGCGCAACAAGGCTTCCACAAAGATTAAGTTGAAGGAATCAGTGCTTACCATCACTTTTGCCGTCCGTCTGGAATTTTCTCTTCCTGTTGAATTTATTTGCCTGCTGGACTTTGTTCTTTGCTGTTTTATCCCCTCGAGGCTTATTTCTGAACTGCCTGACACCCTTTTTCCCAGGTTTTACGGCACATTTCTCGAAGTTCTTAGATGTGATCTTAGGTCCACCTTCCTTGCCAGCTTTCCTTGGAAACGTCTTTGACAAGCCAGAATCTAGGGATAATAATCACCACCACCGTTCAGTGATCCTGCGTTGGCGTCTCTTTTATTCACTGGGCTCTATTTGTGACACAAAATTACACACTCTTTAGGGAAACCTACTGTGTCCTACTCTCAAATATGGAGAACAGGATTTTAAAAAGTAAAAACAAAATTTAAAATTCCTGGTTTAGGGACACCTCAGTGACTCAATCAGTTGAGTGAGTGTCTCTTGATTCTGGCTCGGGTCACACTCTCAGGGTCATGAGACCGAGCCCCGGGTCCAGCTCTGTGCTGGCCGTGGAGCCTGCTTAAGATTCTCTCTCTTCGTCTGCAACCCCTTGTCCCTCCCCTACCACCTGCATGTGGGTGCTCTCTCTCGCTCTCAAATAAATTTCTGATTTATAAAATCATAATACAGATTCACTATAGAAAATCAACAAACTAGAGAAATGCATAATAAAAACTATCCATAATGCTTTGGTTAACTGTTATTGTCAGTCAGGTGTATTTCTGTTTTAAGCATGTTAACATCACTTAATAAGATAAATTATTACTTATATAACTTGTATTCTACTTTAATGACTTCTTGTTCAAGTCTTCATACATAATTTTCAATTATTCAATAACAACAAATCTAAAAATAAAATGAACGCCTAAAACTTAGAAATGCCATTTTAAATCACATATCAAATTAAAATTAAAGATGTTAATTTATTTTAAAATGTTAAGGATGTTATTATTTTATTAAATATCGTATCAAATTAGAGACCTTAGTTTTTCTCAGAATTGATAGTTTTGGAAAAATTTCCTCAAAGCCTATAGTACAGTTATTTGATAAAAATCATTAGCTAATTCAAGCTTGCAAATGAAGTAGCTAACAAATGAGAAGAAAACTGTAATAGCTAAGCCCTACGACTGTTTCGAGAAAAAAAACTGAAGATGCCTTAGGAATCATTTAGGCCATTTACGAGTCTCTGACTTTTCAGCTCTGCAAGAGTGACACCTGATGGAATAATAGAGACTGCACAATTAGAACCACTGACGATGAAAGCTGGTTTACCAGTAGTCTGCATTCATCAGGCACAATTTATCGAACACAGCAAATTAATAAAGAAAATGTGGCAGCAGCATTCCCAGCTAAGATGAGAGGTCTTCCCTGAGTATAACATCCTCTGATTGTCCCGGCAATTTCTAAAATGTCTTAGTTTTATGGGGAACATGCAAACTGGGACACAGTTAACTCTTGCTTTTTCCTAATCCTAACCCAGGAAAACAGACTGGCATCTGCTCTACGCCTCCTCATCCCGCCACCCACTCCCTCCAACTATAGGGCCACGTCCTATAGGAAGCATGGTTTGGTATGGCTCTCTTACCATTGTTTTTATGAACTCTGTTTTTTTCTCGTGATGTCTTTGCACCTTTTCCTGTGAATTTTTTTTTCCCTTTAACTTCCATCATAGCAGTTCTGGAAGACAAAAACAAAACCCCAAAGGGATCACTGGGTTGTTCTCAGCCAGGAAGTGGCATCAACCAGGGTCACACTTAGTCCAGGGCCTTCACAGATGCAGGACAAACCACCCGCGTCCACCATGGGCCCTTGAGTCCAGGAACTACACAATCCATGCTTCGAAGATTTTAAAAATGAAAAAAACAAGACAGCAACACAAAATCTAAGAACACACACACCTTGGCTAGTGTGTGATGTATTTGGGGACAACAATTCAACAACAGCTCTGGGTAAAAACAGACCATTATTTAACTATGATTCGGTGTTGTGTTTCCTATAATCTAGGACCGCTTTGTGATGAGAAACCAACGATATATCACCATTTGATTTCTTGGTTTCCATCCTAAAAAGTCCAGAACAAAAAAATAGGTTGCACTTACCAATATTCAAGTTAACGAAAGAAAATCAAAGACTGCCTACAAGTCCCCTATGTAACCCAGTGTAGCTAAAACAAAAACTTCTAATGTTCAATTGGCTATTTTTTTTAGAGGTGACCAGTAATTTTAAGTGGCTTCCAAAGTAAGATTATGTTGGAATATTTCATATTTCATTTAGAGGAAATCTAACAAGTCACTTCTGGGTATAGAGACCTCACCGTGCACGGGGCACACAACAGAAAGCCCCTTAATTAACCAAGGTTCCTGAAAGCAGAGACTACATCAAGAGCAAATGCCATCTGGCTATTTCTCTACCTTCCAAAGTTGTACATTCAACTGATTTCTAAAGTTCTAAAGTTGACCCCCTAAAGAAATTCCTAGATAATACTGGATATTTCTAAAACAAGAATTTTCCAAGATTTCCCAAGACTTGGAAATTTTCCAAGAACAACTAATTTTTGGCAAGATTATTAGTGGCTATAAGGAAAAAAGAAGGGTTCAAAGACGGCATAGATTTGAGAAATAGTGAATTAAATGAAAATAATTAACTAGGCTTTTTAAAGAAAGGTTTTTCAGATTCTTTTCATTTGGTACTCAAATACCTGGAAAACGAAGCACAGGCTAAAGTACGCAAGATTTTCCAACCCCAGCTGACTCACTTTTCCTTGAAACATCTCAAGGGACCAGTAAGATTCCAAAGAACTCTCTGGAAAAGTGCAGCTTAGTGTAGGCTTCACTGTTATAACTCTTCACCATGGATGGCCCCAGAATCACTCCCTTTCCTTCAGTCACTGGTAACCGTAGGGTCATTTTATCACTTGGCTGCTTTATCATAACTACACCTGCGTTTCTTAGTTCTTCTGTGCTTGTCTTCAACTAAAAACACAATCATTTACAGATTTTCTCTGTACATTTGTTTTTTAACTGTTTATTTTGAAATAATTTTAGTTTTACAGAGGAGTTTGGAGAGAGAAACAGAAGGAAAGCTCCAGCACCCTTCTCAGCTTCCTCTAAAGTTAACATCCCACCCCAAGAGATGACATAAGTACAATACTTTGGTACCATTAACTCTGGATTTTGCCAGTCCTTTTCTGTTCCAGGATATACTGCGTTTAGTCATCAAGGGACAGTTTCTTGGTCTTCTTTCTCACGACCGAGATACTTTTGAATAGTACTGGTCACGCAATTGGCAGAAAAATCATTTGGGGTTTGCCTGAGATTCTCTCACCATCGGACTGGTGTGATGGACATTTTTGAAGAGCATCGCAGACATACACTGCCCGCACTGGTGATATTAACTCTGATCCCTTGGATAAGGCAGTGTTTGCCAGATTTTTTTTTTTAAACATTTTATTTATTTATTTGAGAGAGAGAGAGACAGTGAGAGAGAGCATGAGCGAGGAGAAGGTCAGAGGGAGAAGCAGACTCCCCGTGGAGCTGGGAGCCTGATGCGGGACTCGATCCTGGGACTCCAGGATCATGACCTGAGCCGAAGGCAGTCACTCAACCAACTGAGCCACCCAGGCGCCCCAGATTTTTCTACTGTGAAGTTACCATCTCTCCCTTTCCATACTTATTAGAAGCAAGTCACCAAGTTCAGCCCATACCAGGAGAGGGGAATTAACCTCCACTTCTGGGGGATGCGGGGGGGGGGGGAGTCCTAAAGAATTTCACTAAAAATCTGTATGTTAAAATCACCGGAGCAACTGATAAATATTTGGGGTGACACATTTTGAGATTATGCAAATATCCTAATTGTCACCCTCTGATTTTAGTGTTCTCCAGTGGATCCTGCCTGTAGCAATTACTGTGGTGTTTTCATGGTGATTTTCTCCTCTCATTATGTCTACCTCTAGTATTTTTAATTTTTCTGTAGGGAAAGTTTGTCGTTTCTCCGTTTATTTATTCAATCAGTTATTTACATCAGTATAGTCTCACACATATTTTGCTACTTGGTGCAGAACCTAATCCTATAGTGACTTTGCTGCTCAAACCGTTCCAGCTTTGGCCAGTGGGAAGTCTCCCAGGTCGCTCTGTGTCTTGGTGACATGACCCGTCCTATTTTCCTTGTCCTTACTTCCTAGCACTAGTTCTAAGTTCATCTTCTATCTTCCCTGACTAGCCCTGAAATTAGCCATTTCTCCAAGGAACCCGGTTCTCTTTACTGAGAACGGTACGATCTGAGTGCTAGGTGTGCTTGCTGTCACTGCTTCTAGCTATTTCCACTGGAAAGAGCTGGTAATACGCATCTGTACACTAACCAATGTGGACACAGGACCCTGTATTTCTTTATGAAATAAGTTTCTCCTAATGTATCCAACTCTAATTTACTCTAGTCTCCCCTCTTGCTTTACTTGTAACTTGTCTTGACAGTGAGAAACTTGCCTCCCAGGATCACCACCGATTTGTGTAGCAGATTCAGAAGGCGCAACTGTAGGGCTATGGGAAACAAACTTACCCACCGGAGTTTAGTTACAGCTTTTTTTCCTTTCCCTCACAATAGTAATTCAAAATACTATTTTTCAAAATTACTTAGGTCAAATCCCCCCACCACCCTGTTGAGTGAAGTTATTTTATATGTTTGTACCAGTTAGATTTATTTTTTGCAGTCCACATTCCGTTTCCAGACATGCTGGCTGACTTTCTTTTCATCTGCGGTGAGGTGCACTCTCTGGCGTACAGTGTTGATTCTGACAAATGCAGTCACCTCTCCTCCACCACAGTACCTTGGAGAACGGTTTCCTAACTCCAAAAAGTCCCCAGTGGAGGCCTTTTGCAATCACCCTGTCCTGGCTCTTCTACGAAGTCAGTGATCTGTTTTCCACCCCTCTAGTTTTGCCTCTTTTCAAATATGTCATATAAATGAAACCAAACTGTGTACGGCCTGTTGAGTCTTGTTTCTTTCATTTAACAAAATATATCTGCTTGGGGACTCTGTACCATCATATCTGACCATCACATTCCTGTGGCTCTCACAACTGTCTCCTCTTTTTTCCTTCTATTTTTCTATTTTCCTTCTCTCTATTCCTGATTCAGGCTGTATCTCGTACTCAGATTGTTTTTTGCTGTGGATCTCCTCTGCTGTGACCACACGCAGCTGCCTGATCAATCTTCCACAAAGTCACCAATTTCACATCATCTTCCTGCTCCAGCACCTTCAAAAGTTTCCCACTGACTCCACGAAACACTTCAAACTCACACAGGCATTCAAAGCCAATCAAGTTTAGGGCCAAACTTCCTCAGTTCTCTTTCAGGATCCAAACTTTAAAGCCATTCTATTAATATTAATCCTACCCATTCTTTGAATCTAGCTTAAATGACAATTTCTTATAATTTCTCTTCCATATGCCTCCTTTCCCAAATGATTCTCCTTCTTAATCCTTTTTGGAACACCTGGATGGCCTTCTTAGAACTTGACACCATGGACCTTCACACCAGGCATACAAACACACTATGTGATAGAAAGCTACTAGGTTGAAAAAAATACATGAAAAACAAATTCAAAGTGGTGGAATACAAGCAAACAAAATTAAAATACAGCACACTTCAGTGTTACCGCTGAATTATACATAAAGTGTTCAAAACCATACAGCCCAATTTTGCCTTCTGAGATGAAATAGCAGAGACTTCCCGGACATGGAAGGACAGGTGACTGATCCCACCCCCTCAGCAGGACCAGCACTGTACTTTGAAAGAGGTACACAGTTGATATCTAACCTCTGAACAGTGGCATGTCTCAAGTCTTCCCCTCTCTCTCCACATTTCTCCCTAAGTGATCTCGTCCAATCCCGCGGCTTTCTATGCTGAGGACTCCCAAACTGTCTCCCACTAGGAACTTCTGCATTTCTAACTGCCTATCTGACACCTCGTCTGCCTCTCTTACAAGCACTTAGCCCTTAATAAGTCCAGAATGAAATTTTTGACTGTATCTCCACTGCAAAACACCCTCAAACAACTACATCCTCATCTGTCATACCCCATCCTATGCTTCCCCTTCTCAGGCGGTGGCACACCATCCACTCCACTGCTCGGGGAGAAACCCAAGATTTACCCTTCACATTTTTCTCTCCCTTGTCGGCTATGTTCAATCCTTCCATAAGTTCTTTCGAATCCCTTTAAAAATACCGCTAACTCTCCAACTTGCACCTGCACTACCACCACCCTAATCCAAACCATCAAAACTTTCCTTATATACTCAGTAATAATCAGAATCACACACAATTCCAAAATAGAACCTGTGCCTATCATGTTCCTTCCTTCCTTAGAAGCCTCCAATGCTTCCCACAGATGAGAAGAGAAACGGGCCCGTTTCCCCACTGTATGGAAATAAAATCTCAACCACTCATCGTGGTGCCCACAGAACCTCCCTACCCCTCTAACTTAATCAGTACCCCTACCTCACACCGGTCCCCTTTCCACAGCTCCCACCGCAGGAGCTTAGCCCAAGGCACTGCCTCTGCTTAAAGTAGCCTTCCCTGGGCTTCCAGATTTCAGAGTTGCCTCTCGTCCTGCTTTAGGTCTCAGCTTAAAGACCACTTCAGATTCCCCTATCCTCGTCTCAGGCCCCAGTTCGTTTCCTTCCCAGCGCGGAAAACTTGCAACTGAACATTCATTCAGGTTGTAAACTCGACACCCAGCACGCACAGGGCGGAGGGCAGGTCCGCGGAACGCACGACAGAGAGGCGGACCGCAGGCAGCACCCGCCGGGACTATACAAAGCGAAAGGATTTCAGCCCAACCAAGCACTGCGAGGTCGAAGCCGTAGGAAGAGCAGTCGCCAAGCTCCCGTCCACCCCCAAACTCCCAGAACGGGAAAGGCCACAGAAGACCGTCCAGCAGGTGAGAGGCGTGAGCACCTGCACCCGCTCTGCCCACTCGGAGCGACCGTCCCCTGCAGCACCGGGCAGGGGCGAGCGAACCCCTCCAGGAGCGGCCGCCGATCCCGCCGCACTCACCGCGCACATGGGGCCCAGGCAGGCGTGGGGCCGAGGCCGGCGCGGGGACACGCGCCGAAGCGCCGCTTCCGCTTCCTCGACTTGCTCCGCCCCCGGGCCCGCCTTTTCCTTCTTCCGCAGCGGAGCGGGGGTTAAAGGATAAGAATTCGCCGGGAAAACGGAAATTGAGCATTTCTATTGGTCCGCTTCAATGACCTCATCTATAGGCGCCATGCGCGAGTTTTGGCCCTTGAAAGGATCCGTCGGGCAACCGCGTATCACAGGCCCCTGAAAGTGACGTCATTAACCCTGTCGTTCCCCGGCCGGGGGAAGGAGGGCGGTATCTCGGCCAGTGGTGGGTTCTTGAAGTAGAGTCGTGTGGCGCCTGAGCTAATGCCGGAATAATTGACTTTGCTAGAGGGCTTTCATTTGTATCCTCTCTGGCAGTCTAGCGTGGAGGATAAATTCTCGGAAGTCGCCCCCCCCCACCCCGCTTGCTAGCTGTGTGGTTTTGGGCAAATTACTGTATTTCGCTGAGCCTTGGTTACCAGATCAGTAAAACGGAGATCGCTAAGTCATTCGCGAAAGGGCTTAGCACGGTGCATGAGAATGGCAGCGCTGAGTGAATGTCATTTCTAAGGCCTGCTCGCTTCTCCAGACTGCAGTGACCCCATGGCCCACCCCAGGAAATGACACCGCAGTTAGGATATTATCCCCACTTTACAGGTGAAGAACCGAACACAATTTGGTGATGATCCTTGTCACTGGACTTAAGGCCCATTGGGATAATACAGGATGGTCTCATCTGAAGGTCCTTACTTAAGGACATCTGCACAGATCTTTTCCCAAATCAAGTCACTTTCACAGGTTCTGGGGGTTTGGACACTCACATGTCTTTTGACCACCTGAAAAGTTGAGGAATTGGGGACATGATCTCAGGTGTGTCAAACATCGGATTTTACTGCCTTGCAGACGGCACCGTTTCCTGTTCCTTAAGGCTTTAGACTGGTAATTCACTAGACTGAGGCGGGGGCCGTCGTTACCTCTCAGGCACCCATCCCTCCACTCAACACATAGATGTTTACTAAGTACTTACTGTTTGCCTTAAGTATTGTAAGTATGTTTGCATTTCAGCTCACTTAAGTAGGTCTTCTCCCTTCGTTTTAGAGAAATAAGGGGAAACACAGTAGAGTTGCTGGGATGAGCCTGACTCCAAAGGCAACATGGCTGCCTCCGGAGTGCTTTCCCTAACCCATCAGTTCCCTAGTAAAGGCTCGAGAGCAGAGATACAGCGTACCACACGATACCTGGAACAGATACATCTTTCTTTCTTTCTTTCTTTCTTTCTTTCTCTCTCTCTCTTTTTTTTTTTTTTTAAGATTTTATTTGAGAGACAGCACAGCAGGGGGAGGGGCAGAGGGAGAGGGACAAGCTGACTCCCAGCTCAGCAGGGAAACAATACATTTTCCTTTGTAAGGCCAGCACCCCATATCTTCTCAGACATATCCATGTAAACCCTACTGTTCATTTGTCTTTTCACAAGGGAGAGAAAAAAAATCACATACCTAAGCCCTGGATGATTGTTAATAATGCAATTGATCAAGTCCTTTGTGCTGCCAAGAAATGAATCGACTTGAGTGTTTTTGTTTGGAATGAGTTGAACGTGTCTCATAGTTTTGCAGAATAGTAACAAAGAAAGCTTATCTTGTAATTTTGCAGTTAGCCAAGTTAAGCCCATTAATTCTTCAAATACCTAATGGTCTCAATGTGGAGCATTAGGAATATGTGTATTCCTAGAAGCATAAACTGCTCTCCTTAAATGATACAGCATAGAACTTAATCAGAGCAGCTAGACTTCTACACGGCTAAGAGGTTCTAGAGCACTGTAATTAGGATGATTGGCATTGGAACCAAATGAATCTGGCTTAGAATGCCAGCTCTGTAGGACCACGGACAAGATAGTTAATTTGTATGAACCCCAGTTCCTGCATAGATAAAATGGGAACAGTAGCACTTACCTTTTGGGGTTGCTGCATGACTCAAAGATAATAACTGTAGTTATTAACCAGGAATAAATGTTGAGTGATGCATAGCTTTAGAAAGGAGAAAGACACAGAGAACTGAGCTGTAGCCGTTGGAAATGCTTTTGGCTGCAAGTAATGGAAATTCAAGCTATTAGAGGCTTAAGCAGTAATTCTTCACACAACAAAAATTCTAAAGTTAGTTAGTTTCCTAAGTTTCAATGACACAATGATGTCGTCACAGACCGAAGCTCCTTCACAGTTTCTGGGCTCCGCAAGGCTCAGTGTGTTGACTTTCAGTGTTCACACTTGTTGCTTTTATTTATTTTCTGTTTCCCCCTCTGTACCTGTTGATCACCCTCACCTAGCCTCCCTTGTCCCCCTCACTCTGGCAACCACCAATCTGTTCTTTCTGAGTTTCAATTTTTTAGATTCCACATATAAGTGAAAGCATACAGTAATAGTTTTTCTCTGACTTATTTCACTGTTGCTTTATGAGGCCAGATGTATTCAGTTACAGGATTCACATCAGAGTTTAGGACTAGGGGAATGAGGAAAGGGATGAAATTCACTTTTCACTTTTTCCACCCAATAGGACTCGGTCTTTTGATCCTAGAAAGGATCCAGCAGGATCTGCCTTCTATTTCAGTGCCTGGAACTGAGCTACATGGCCACCCTCAGGATCAGAAGCCCATCACACACAATGTTAATCATGGTATTCGGATTTAATTATTTTTCCAGTACTCCAGGAAAATGAAAGCCCCTTGGCAAATATGCTTCCATCCCACAGTAGGGATTTAATCTGCAATTTAAACTAATCTGGTTTAAAACTTAAAATAACTGTGATAAGCTAAAACTTAAAATAATTGTAGTATTCAAGGTTGCAGATCCCAGTCTTGGCCACTCATCAGAATCGCCTGTAAACAAAACAAAGCAAAACCAAACCAAACCGTAATGCTGATTTAATTAATCTGAAGTGGGACCTGGGCTTTCAGGATTTGGAGAGTTCCCCCAAACTACCATGTGGCTAAAATTAAGAGCCACTTGTTTCAAGAATAGATTTCTAGTTGTTGATTTGATTTTCTAGTTAACTGAGGATTACGCCCTGTAACCCTCTTGACCCTCCTTTTCTGCCACCAGAATTAAAGAATCAAACGTATAATACACTTGTTTCTTTAGGTAGAATGTCTTGGACATAACTGTATCTTTCTTGCTGCTTGATGTGTCCATTAGTTATTTAATATTATGTTATACTGAAAATGGTTTAAATTTGAAATATATACTTTCAAATGTATTCTGGAAAATGTTTGCTTTTTTTTTTTCAACTCTTCATAAGTTTGTGCAGTTTTTCTCTTTTTCATAAAAATAAAGTGTTAGGTGTTAGCTCCCACACATCTCCCCTTTCCTAAAATCAGTTTTTTAGAGTTCTAATTAATGGATTTTTAACTAATTGGTGTTGTTTCTCTGTTTCCCAAATGTGTAAGCAGGGATAAAGGGCATGTTATTGATATAAAGCATAAGTGAGATTTTGGCAAAGATTGAGTTTTATTTTCAGGGCCTATTAGAATCACAAATCCATGGAAACGGAGCAGTTGCCAACACATTTTCTTTTAGTAAAAAAGAACGGCTTCTGAGTAGGGTAGATTATGTTTTTCAATACCATAAATTTGCTACAAAGTGTACTGATATCGTCTAAACATTAATTGTGCATTCATAATGTCCTGGTTGCTGTCTCATAAACACAAAATCGATCTTGGCCCTAATTTACTTTCTTTGATTCTATGCTCAGGGGTAGAAGAAAAAAAACACGACCGAAATGAATGTTTATCTGGTTGTAGTATAAAGCGCCACTTTTAATGAAAGATCATGTCTGCATGTGATGGAGAAATAAAGACCAAGGTTAATTAATGTCACATAAAGCTCACAAATGATCATTTATATAGAGAGCACTTACAATGCTCTATGGTTTTATAAGACAAAACTCCGCAAACAACATGTACCAGTTTTGGGTTTTGGTTGAATAAGAACAATTAACATGTTTTTGAGTTTTTGTTTAAATTTTGTTTAAAGGCTTGATAAGAGGTATTTCCTTTGGACAGTAGTGACTGGTTTTAGCCTCTGATTTCCTTACTTTATGAGCAATAAAGTCTTAAAACCAAGCATATTGATAATTATACATTTCCAAATTGTTCCCTCCATTTAACTTTTTACAACTATAGAAAGTTTACATCAAGAATTACAGTGATGATCTACTTCTACCTACCCAAATTTCCTCCTCCTTTCGAGATACAGAAATAAATTAACTGACTGGACTATGTCCATCGTGTCAGTGTGAACTCTCCAGGAAGCCGATGCCAAGATAGAATTAGGAGGCCAAGAAATTTTTGGTGGAAAAGCCTGCAAGGGATGAGAAGACAGGGGAAAGCAGTAAGTGGGAAGAACATCAGACTACAGTGCTGATCTGACACCCGTAAAGGGAGAGATGGTGAGGCCAAGGATGTGGTGGGATGATGTTCAGACTGTAGGTGAGCTCTGAGGATCTGAGCCCTCACAGGGCTGCAGAGCAAAGCTTGTCCAGTAAAGGAAACTGAAATGTGTAGCTCTAGTACCCCTCTGTGCACAGTCCTTGTTTGGGCAACCAGGGAGAGCATGGTCCCAGTGTGGATGCTGTGGGAGAGCCTGAAGTTGTGGCCTCTGGGGGCTGTCAGCTCACCGTACCTCTCAGAGCATGTTCTCTCTTGAAAGGCGGTTAGAGCAGTTCATTCCCATGGCTGCCAGGGTCCACTCCTTGCACACGTGCACACAGACATGCTTCTCCATCCATGTTAGGGGAGCAGCTCCTTTATCACTCCCATGGCTCTGTTCTCCGAGGGGAGGAAAGCTACGAGAGACGGATGATAGGTGAAGTGTAATCTCCTTGGGGCTACAAGAGATACTCATCATCTCCTCTACACCGTCCATCCTGTTCTTACTTCACCCTCAGCTACTAACTTGCCAGGTCTTGGCGGGTTACCTGCTTGTGCCTCAGCCCTTACTCAGGGGATCAGAAACCCAGGGATTTCTTTCTAAGGTGAGGGTTGCTACACAGGTCCATTTACAGTTCTGGTGGGAGCTGAGGAGTGCTGAGAGGCACTAAGTGGGTCACGTGGGCTATACTGATCCCTCCAGCCCCAGTGTGTAAAAGCAGCCTTAGCTCCACCTAATGATCCGAATCAATAGTCCCAGCCAAGACACTGACTCCTCTTCACACTATTGGTCCTGCACACAAGGAATCCAGTAGGTCCAGATGGCATCCATAGTTCAGTGGAACTCTGGCTCTGTCTCCTGGAAAGAATGCCCTCCCTCTGGGAACAAGGGCCTCTAATCCCACAGTCCAAAGTGTTGGGGGCAGGAAACACAATCCCCCCGCACACAGAGTTTCACTGAAAACAACAGTAAGCAGGATCATTCTTCCTTCTACCCCTTGGTTCCCAGACCCACGTCCTTCTTACAGCACCATGGAGAGATCTTGGGTTTGCAGGGGTTCTGCATTCTGGAGGGGGAGCCCCCATGTCTGTGGATTATGGCCTCTGTGGTGGTGCCTCAGCTGTGCCCTCAGTAGGCCATTGCAATACCCTAAAAGGCTGACTGCCTCTGGCTTGTACAGTGTGTAATAGGACTTGGGGATCGCAGGTCTTCTTTGACTTGAAGTGCATCCCCCATTCATGTGCTATGTTATGTAGGGTTCCGTACCTATGGACCAGGCACTTTGAAAGCTTTGAGAGAGCGATGCTGGCAGAAGCTCTGTGGGCAGGAAAGGCCAGCCCATACTTGGACTAGGACTCTGTTCCTATGAAGTGAATCTGTTGGCCATTTAGGAAGGAAGGGAAGCCAGCGTCACCAATTCACCACCAGTGGGCTTGTTGGTCTCTTTGGGAAATAAAGTCACATCAGGGGCTCAGCATTGGTCTGTTGCTGGCAGGTTCTACACTCAGAGGAAGCCGTAGCTGGGCTGGCATCGGTGAGTGGAAATGATACTGCTGGGGCCGTGCGTGGCCTCCATCTCTGACAGCATGGCCACTCCACTCATGCACCCATCGTGCTGGTTCCAGGGCACTCCATGCTGAAAACTTATGTCAGCGGCTGAGTCATTTTGTCCACCTAGTTGTTCGGTGTTCAGGGTGGATGTCTTCTGGTAATATTAATGTGTGAAATGTACGTATTTTGTGTCTATTCCCACCCATCCGTCGATCCACATGCTTTCACCCTGGACCTTATTTCCCATCGTCCTTTTCCTTCCAGGCTCTGACCAGCTGGTTGGGCTGCCGGCCAGTGATTAGGAATCTCTGTACGTTCCCGTCTTGGGCCAGTTTTCTACCCCATAAAGTGGATGATGGGGTGCACTGCCTGCCCTTTAAGAAGTTTTGCCCTCTCTGCCTGCTTCCAGCCTGTATAAGGCTATAATGCTGCTATCCAGTTTCAGTCTCCATCCACAAACGGAGCCAACTCATCTGTAAACTATGCTTGGGCTCTCTCCTCCCCCATCAGCTACATCAGACCCTGGAGGGGAGCTGGGCGGGGGGCTGGTACAATCATGCGGGTGACATGGAGGTCTGTGCGCCCTGTTCACGTAACTAACTCGTGCCCTCTGGTCTTACTTGGGCTCAGTTCCCGGTCTATCATTTCTGTCTTACATTGCTGGGCCCCTCTGGCTTTTTGAATGGACAGACAAGACAGAACTGGCTCGTAACGCACGGATCCGGATGGAGGCTCCTTGGTATGCTAGAGTCAAGTCTCCCCTCTCCGTTGGGCTCAGTAACATGCCAGGGGCTCTTTTTTGGAGATGTGTATGCATGCCATGTGCAATGGCATGACCTTGAGCCACAACCCCAAGCTCCTGTGACGCGACCTTCCTAAATGGGTTACCATGAACTCAGCACTGCATTTTTTTCTCACCACTGACACCCTCACACCACAGGGTCTGTCAGATGATCTGGTCTAAGTGGGAAACCCATGTTCACTACAGCCTGGACATGCTGAGCAGCTCCTTCCTGAGCCAGCCCCCCTTAGAGCTGGCACCCTTCCATGTCCTCTGGGGTATGCACTGGAGCAGGGTTCCTACATGTGGAATATGTGCCTTCCAGAACCAGAGGAAGCCCACCAGGCACAGTACTTTCTATTCTGTAGCAGGAACGTACAATAATGTGTCCTTACTGTGGAGTGGACCTCCTGACACATCCCTGACCTTAAAAACATGTGCCTCCTTTTTAGTCTCAGCTTTTAGGATTCCTGAAAGCTTTCCTGCAGTAGCTCATCCCTGAATCTTTGCAGGGCTTGTCCTCTACCTTCTGGAGCACACGTTCCTTACCAAGGTCTCTAGCACACTAGCCATGGATTTATTTTATTGACGTGATGGATCAATGTGATGTTCTGCAGGTTGTCCAGATGGTCCAGATCTCTTCGGACTATATTAAGACAGGAGGTGGGCGAGCGAACATGGCCCTGGCACAGAACTGCAAATGAATATTGCTGTTCATTCCAACGAACATGAACTGCTTCTGATCCTCTTCTCCGTCTATTTTTTCCCCGTCCTCTTTCACCATCTGCTACGGCAAACTCAGGCATTTCACCTTTGCTCTCCAGGCTTTGGAAGCCACACGGCAATGTGTTCGTCCCATTCCCTGGGTCCTTGCCAGGGTGTTAAATCCCATGTCCTGAGAGAGCGACTCCAAGTCAATGTCTCTCTGCTTGTTCACTTTTACCTTCCAATGCTTGGTCACGCACCCTCAGAATCCACTCCCAGCTTCTCCTCGGCTCCTGACAGTGTGTGCTGCCTGATTCTTGTAAGTCTCCTGGGGTATACTCTCTTTTCTCAGTCCTCAGGCGCAGCATGTCCCCAGTCGGTTACCCTGGGATTTAACTCCAAGAAGGGGCAGCTAAGGCAGATCCAAGGGGTAGTGAATGGGGAGGGGAGCAGGTGTGGTCTTGTAGGGAGAGGTGTCCTCAGCGTCTTCCTGTACAAGAGAACGTTAGCTCTTAAGAAGGCACGGACCACCTCTGTGAGTTGCCAAAGAGGCCTCTGGCTCTCCCACTAGCCTTTAACTACCTAACTGCTTTCAGTTTCTCATTATCCCTCTGCAAGGAACCCTCCAACTGCCCTCTCCTTCAATACATTGTACCCCCTTCACTTTCAAATGCCTCAACCAATGTATCGGCAGTTCCATTCCACCCGATGTCCCCCCGGTCATCAGAGAGTTTCTGTTTGTTGTTTTAAGCAACTGAGTGACCGTCTCATGCCAAGGACTAGCTGTGCCTCACATGCCACTTGGGTTGTGATGCTCCTTGCCAGCCATGGTGAACAGTCCAGTCTCCAAACCCCATCGGAGCACCAGCTTTCTGGAGTCGTCCTGGTACCATGTTTGTTACCTCGTGTTTTCTGGGAAGCAAAAGCAAAGGCAGACTTAGACATGCAAGAGAGTCACGCAGGGAATATAAAGGAACATGGGAACAGGACAAGTGGGAGAACCACCAACTGCAATGTGGGAAGGAGGCATTGATGGGAGGAGACCCCGAGAAAGGCTGAGAAAGTTTCGGCCAAGGTGGAGGGCAGCCCCAAAGTTAAGTGCCATTGGAAGAATCCCAGTTGGGCGGGACTGTGGCTCTTGCATCCTGGGGCTGGGGCTCTGAGTCTGGCTGGCAGTAGCCCTGGGGGACGGTGGCCTTGGTTTGTATACCATGGTGGACCTGGGGTAGGAGAGCTGGAGGCTTTCAGCCAACCAAGCCTCCTACTGCTCTCAGCAGGCTCGTTCTTGTCAGGAGACGGGAGACTCTCTGCTTGCCTCAGTCATGGGATTAGTTCAGTGGCAAGACGAGGACCAAAACCAGAGTCATCACTAGCGTCTGAAAAGACTAATTCTTTGCTCTTTTTTTTTTTTTGACAAGATTAATTTCTGCCACATAGTCTTCAATGAATCATCTAGTATTTAGCAACTCAAAGCAATAAACCCTCAAAAAAACCTCCTTGGACAAAAAATACTATAAACCATTGAACAAAAATACCTCCCACCATTGAAAGTAGAGGCTAGGTTTTGGGGAGCTGTACAATCCAGGGTTTGTCTTGATACGTCTTGTTGCAATTTAGTAAATAGAAGGCAGGGTGCTCGGTCTACAAAACTGGGACACCAACATAACAATCAAGAATTTAACTTTCGGGGGCCAAGAACTTTACATAAATGAATATTTGTTCTTTCAAACATCACTGTATCATTTCAGAAGAATGTGCCATATGAGAGCCAGGAAATTGTCTTGTTTCCTGTAACATCCCCAGGGCTTAGAAGATGGTCTAGCACGTATTTGCTTGGCAGAGTATTTGCTAAATAAGTGTTGTGGCTCCAACAATGCCAACTATCAATTCCCGAGTGTAGGGACCAAAGTCAATGTATTCTCTGGCACACAGTAAAAACTCAACGGCAACAAATTCAGCCACTAGGTTTATGCAGTGGTTACTGTATCCCAGGCACTGTTCTAGGCACTAGGGATGTATCAGCCAACAAAACTATGACTCCCTGCCAACAGACATCAAAGAGCATCACACCAGAGCTGGGTACATTGTAGGATATGTTAGAAGTACCACCGTGAAAAGAACAGAGCTGGGTACTGTGGGGTCATCTTGGGGGGACAGATTGTGGTAGTAAATAGAGCGGTCAGAGGAGGTCCCATTGAGGAAGAGAGATTTGAGGGAAGGCTTGGGAGTTTGCCAAACATTTCTGGGAGGGGAGACTTCCAGGCAGAGGAAAGAGCTAGAACAAAGGACCCAAGGTGGGAGCCATCATCACACATGACCAGTGTCTTCGAGGAAGAGGGAGGAGGCCAGTGTGGCTGGTGTGGGCCAAGGGAAAAGCGTAGCAGAAGTCAAGGTCAGAAGGTGAATAGGAGTGCTTGGCAGGAAATGAAAGGATTTGGGGCCATTGTAAGAACTTAGTTTTACTTTGAGTGAAAAGAGGAACCACCTTAGGGTTATGATCAGTGGAGAAAAATGACCCGACTTATAACAAATCAATAAACTTGGCAGAATTAATGAGTATGTGAAGTAGATATGATCATCCAATTCTCTTGCCCAAGAATGGGCTCTAGAAAACTCGATGTAAGGATATATATTTTTCTGATTTTTCCTGATAGTCACATTCTCCATCTCCAGGGAGCCACTGGTCTTAATGCCGCGGCATCATTCCTGCTTTCCACAGTGGCAGGGGGAATTGCTGGCCAACCACGTAATCCCGACGAACTTCTGGACACCCCTTGATAGTTCCTAGAGCATTTTTAGTATTTATTAGGTCACCCAAATTATCATGACAACTATATGTGACAGGCATTAGATCACAAATACAGAACAAACAGAAAAACAGGAGTTCAGAGGGGTGATATATATACATACATTTCATATGACACATATGTCATTTGTATCATATGATATATATGTATATATCACATGTATCATATGATACAAACACACACACACACACACATCCCATCGTCACACAGTTAGTAAATGCCAGAGTCTGAATTTTGCCTCTTCATCTAGTGTTCACGGGGCCACATTCTAGGTCTGAAAGATGCAAAATGGTTTTCCTTCCCTAGGCAGGGTTCACGGTACAGGTGGGAGGCCAGGATGGGAATAAACAAAACTGAGGTATATATCAGAATAAAGAAGTAGAGACAAGGTGCCAAAGTCATGGTGTGTTTAGCAAAAAGGTCCACAAAGGGGATGATGGTTGTAATTGTTGGTAGTCTGGGTACACTGAAATGGGGGCATGTAGGCGAGGGGAGAAGGAGGGTTCAGGCAGTGGGAATAGCACCAGGAAATGCCTGGGGGTCAGGATGAACACTGGGTCTCCTGGGAATGGGGGCATAGACCAAACTATTGGAATCTCCATTCTGAATGGGAGTTATAGGAAACGGAATCACAGCAGGTAAAAAAGGCTGTGTTACAGAGTCCCAGGCCATAGACTAAAGACTATTTGAACTCGATCCAAGGGAAGTGGCCAGTAATTTCTGCGTGGAGATGGTGATGTTTGCGAAGTTTTTTTTTTTTCTTTTAATCTCTTTGAACTTATTAAGAAAACTCAATGTAACAACAGTGTGCCCACATAGTTCAGTCCGGGTAACCATGACAGACAGTGTCTTAGAGTGAGTTCCTCCTGAAGTCAACCCCAAAACAAAGATTCAAGTGAAAATAACTAATTTTGGAGGGGACGTCAGGAGATACCCATAAAAGACTAGAAGAGAGGGGTGCCTGGGTGGCTCAGTCAGTTAAGCATCTGCCTTCGGCTCAGGTCATGATCCCAGGGTCCTGGGATCAAGCCCCGCATGGGGCTCCCTGCTCAGCGGGGAGCCTGCTTCTCCCTCTCCCTCTGCTGCTCCCCCTACTTGTGCACGCTCCCTCTCTATGTCAAATAAATAAATAAAGTCTTTAAAAAGAGAGAGAGACTAGGAGAGAAAGAAAAAGAAGGCTGCCAACCAAGTGTTCCTTGTCAAGCTGTTTACCACTGTGGTAACTGGCGAATCCTCTTGTTGGGGAACCCTGGGAGACAATGTAGAACACACACTTCGGTAGTTCCTCCCCACCAAGAGGTGTAGGAGCTGGGGTGTTTACACATGAGCTCCCACCAGTTATTGGCTGAGGGTTGCTCCTGGGGGCAGCGGCTAAACATCCCCGTTACTCAGCCTGCCACAGGGACAATAACATGTCATCTGGCAGCCTCGGAGAAACCCTTCAAGATGCATCCGCCAGCGCAGGGCGGCAGTGGGGGGTGGGGATGGAGAGTGTGCAGTGAACAGGTGAGGGAGGAAGGTACGGACCAGCTCCTGGCAGGATCTGCTACAGGGAGGTGTGACTGAGGACTACGCCAGTCCCCTGGACAGAGTGACACCGGTCCAGACCAATATGCTAACAGCGGGGCAGGGCGTAAAAAGAAGGAACAGGTTTTAAGAGCTTTTACGAAGGAGGAATTGCAAGCTTGGTCTTACAGACTCTTACCTTATAAGGTGACAACTCAAGACACTTAATGACTTTGGAATTAAACTCGGAGAAAAGTCGGCCTGGCCCCACATGCCTTCTTGTAATACATCTGGGGAAATACGTACTCATAAGAGGAATTTAAAAATACCTGCAGATGACACGTATTAGAACAGGACGTGGAGAAGGGCATCCTAACGCTCATAAACACACTCATGGGAGAGCAGGGAGGCATGTGACCCAATTCCAGGCTCGTTCATTTCAGCCACTCTGCCTTTTTCATAGGAACAAAAGAAAAAAACGATGAAGAAATAATGCGACTCAAGGAGGATTACCTAGAATAACTGAGATTAAAAAGAAAAAGAAGTAAGGTAAGTACGAGCTAATAGTGGGCTCAACTATTTCAAGCAAGAGCTTTTGAGAAAACTCACCAAAGTCTGAAAATCAGATAATAGAAGCACTGGAGAATAATTTCCTGGGGCATTAATTCCACCTCATTCTCATGGTTATAACTAAAGGAATGAGACGCATTTCCCCTTTTTCTCACCCCCATGCTCCTTAGCAGGACAGAAAGACTTTAAAAAAAAGACAGAGAGAGAAGAGAAGGGAAGAAAAAGAAAAAAAAAAAAAAGGGAAAGGGAAAGGGAGAAGAAAAAGAAAAAGAAACAGTCAGGATTCTGGAAGAACAGAATGGCAATGGAAGGTAACCACTGCAGGTGTAAGGAGGGTAGAATGAGGCAGGGAAGCGGAGGAGGGTGCTAAAGGCTGGAGGTGGGGTCAGGGTTGATGGGGCTCCTGGAATGTGAAGGAATCGGAGGGAGGCTGGGAAGGAGGCGGAGCACAAGGACCTTCTCTGAAGGTCATGGGACTTGGGGACTGGGCATTTCCTTGGTGATCGTAATGAACTAAACATTAAAGGTCGCACTCCTCGGGCGCCTGGGTGGCTCAGTGGGTTAGGCCACTGCCTTTGGCTCAGGTCATGGTCTCAGGGTCCTGGGATCGAGTCCCACATCAGGCTCTCTGCTCAGCAGGGAGCCTGCTTCCCTCCCTCTCTCTGCCTGCCTCTCCGCCTGCTTGTGATCTCTGTCTGTCAAATAAATAAATAAATAAAATCTTTAAAAAAAAAAAAAGTTCCACTCCTCAAGTTTACAGGTAGGATGAGCCCCCGAGGACCCCATGATCCATGAACAAGGGTACTCTGAATACCTCAGGTGAGTGGGAGTGTAGCTACACCAATCTGATTTAAAAATTTAAAAAATGTTGCTTTTAGCAGCAAAATCACACCTGCAACAGAAGGAATAACTGAGATATAACCTCTACTTCTCTTTTTCCCGTTTGCTTTGTTGGAATTACCCACCGGGTAGCCCTGTTTTGAGATTCATGTGGTGTGGGTGGGGCAGTGGTGACAGTTTGCCAAGTGTTCGGCTGCAAGCACCGTCTGCATGACCTTTCTCAGACCCCGTCCGTCTGCATAGGCTCCTCGGCACCAACACCCCCCAGTGACAGAACAGAAATTGTTCCCCGTCCTCTTTTGAATTCTTCTCTTCCCTCCATCAGGATTCGATACATGAACAAGAAGGGGTACAAATGCCCAAGGGGTTTGAAAGGTACAGACCCGAGACGCAGGAGGACCAAAGAGGGAGAGGAAACAAAGCAAGGACCACAAAGAGACAGAGTGAAGCAGACAGGGAGGCTGGGAAGAAAGGCAGAGTAGAAAAGCAGAGGGAGGAGAGGGAGAAGGAAGAGGGGACTGTTGAACCCCTGATCCTTCCGCTGTAGCAAAGGCTTCATGTGCCTGAAAATTCAGGGCTCAGTGCTCCTTCCTTGGTCAAGGAGGGAATTCCCCAAAGTGCCTCTGCGCCAAGTTGCTCGTTCAACGTTCATGGTCACAGGCGCCTTGGCCAGATGTCTCCTGCTCATACTTCATTTACTGAGAGGCAGGCACACCTTTAAAGCCACATTTAAAATCATAGCAAACGTGGGGCTCTTGTTTGCTCTTACTCTCCTGTTTGACTTAATGAAGTCCCCCTATTCATTTTCCGGTGGGAGCACCCTTCTCATCAAGGGATGCTCTTTGGAAGTCACCCAATACTCATATTCAGAAAGGAATTAGAACATTAAACTTTAAGAAGTAATGATTATATAAGTTTTTTTTTTGCCTTTTTTTTTTTAACAAATTCTTTTAGGTGCTCTCCATTAGCATCCACGATCCGTATTAACAGAGCTAGTTAAGGGCTCATCTACTCCCAGCAATACTGTGTTGTCCAACAGAAAGTAATTGAGAGAGAGTCCTGTAAATGAGAACATTTGCAAGGACTGTATTCAAAGGCGATTCCCTTTTCTATTTCTTAGAAGAATTCAGGCAAATAGGATACAGTTTTTCTAGAAGAGAGAGCGTGATGGCTCACGGCTAAGGCTGATTAGTTTTAACTTAAGAGAGTCCGGAGTTTTCTGAGACCTCTGCTGTCAGGCCGGGCTTGGGACAAACTTCAACCAAATTATACAGAGAGAACACATCCCTGAAGCTATTTCAGCTTCCAGTAGGTTCTAGAGTATTCTGTCCAGGTCAGCCTCTCTAGAAACTGTGCCCTGAGAGAACGTTAGCCTCATCTCCCGCCCCGGGGTCACGGGGCGATGTCTGAAGACAGTTGGGGTTGTTACTATGGGGGCTGTATCAGTCAGAGTTCTCCAGAGAAACAGAATCAGGGAGATCTGAGTGTACACACATAGAGAGACTGATTTTAAAGAATTGGCTCACACAGCTATGTTCAAAATTGGTAGTCAAAAAGCCACCAGGCTGCTGACCTGGGGGAGAGCTGGTAGTGCAGTTCAAGTACAAAGGCGATCTCCCGGCGGAAGTCCCTCTTGCTTTGGGGACGTGAGTCTTTTGTTCTTCTCGGGCTTTTGACTGAGGGGAGGAGGCCCGTCCACTTCATCTGCTTTACTCCAAGTCCACCAGTTTCAACGGCAATCTCATCCCAAACCACGCTCACAGAAAGAGCCAGGATAGTCTTTGACACCAGAGCTGGGCACTGTGCCCCAGCCACGTTGACACAAAGTGAGCCTCATGTTCCTGGCATCTGGCAGCTGGAATGCTGCTACAATCCCACAGTGCCCAGGAGAGCCCCCGCAACAGAGAATTATCCAGCTGCAAATGTCAGCAGTGCCCAGGTTGAGAAAGCCCGGATCACAGGCTCCGGTCACGCACCTGGTAACATGACTCTGACATCGCTGACTGGAAGGTGACGGGTGTTTCTCAGTTTGTGGGGCTCCGTTAGGTTCATCTGGAAAGCAATCGGTGACAACATCTTAATGAGGATCATTCTTCCCACTCTGACTTGCTGGGAAAGAGAATTATTCCACCGAGACCGACTTATGACAAGCCCGCTGCTTTGGGATTTCTGAGCAGACATAAATTTAATTTCTTCATGCCGAAGCTTCAGTCAATCTTTCAGCGGCAGAAATGCTCTGGAGAGAAAGAAAGGAAAGAGGGGTCCTCTGACCTGGGGAAAATGTGAGCTCTGATGTGCCTGGAGTAAAACCGCCTGGGGTCTAACGTTTTACTGGGCAGCAGAGCAGCTCGGAAGCAGGACAGACACACACAGACTTGACAATGAATTTGCCGAGAACAAGAGAGCCGATGGGTCGAGGGCACAAGGGTTACATTTGTTCATTCGCTCATTCATTCACTCACTTACCTCGCGGACGGCCTAGAATGTGCTGGAGGCTGGGCAAAAAAGGAGAAGACAATGAAACGCAGTTGGAAGAACGTCACCAGGAGAAGGTGAGGTTACGTATGGGTAGACAACATCTAGTAGAGGTGACTTTTGCTGTCCTCCGGAGGGAAGGAGTCCTGGATTTGGGGCCAGAACCGGGTTCAATTCCTAGCTCTGACACTTCCTGGCTGGCCCAGTCAGGCATCCTCTTGGGTCTTCTATAAGATGGGAACAAAAACACCCACCATCCCACCTGTCACATGGGCTTGTGGCAAGAAGAAACACCAGTAAGGTCTGGCTCTGTTATGTCAGTCGTAAACCACTCAACTAGTTCTCTCAACCCAACTTGTACATTACAATCAGTGGGGAGCTTTATAAACTACCCATCATGTCCCCCGCAGCTCAGACTGATGGCATCAGAATCCCTTAGTGGAGGGGCTCTAAGCACTGGTATATTTAAAAAGCTCCCAAGGAGAAACTAAATCACAGCCCTCCTAGGTGAGCATTCTCCGTTCATATACTGTAACTTTTCCCAAGTAACTGAAAACGTCTCATTGAGTGACCCTCATGTCCCAAGGTTGGTTCAAATGTGACATGAAAGGTAGATTTGGGCCATTCTGCTATTTGAGGGTTTGCTTTCGGTGAGTCTGGGGTCAGGGGTGGGGACCAATCCCACTGCAGGCAATGAAAGAGGGTCCGTCTTCCAGGCAGAGTGTGATTCCCTGATGGCAGGAAACAGGGGTCTTCAATCCAACAGACACTGGATTTTCTGCTTGGTGACTGGCACTTTTTAGACACAGGGGATGTGGCAATAAACCAAAGAGACAATAGTCAGTGCTGCCATGGAAATCATGTTCCAGCAGGAGAAGGAAGACAATGAAAAGTTAATAAGTAAAAGACGTAAAATGTTAGATGGTAATAAATACTACAGGGGAAAATGAAACAAAGAAAGGGCACGGGTGCCTCTGATCCTGTGGGAGGAGTGAGAGAATGAGCCTTGTTGGCACCTGAAGGTACCCTGTTTTAGGCAGAGGGGAAAGCAAGTGCAAATGTCCTGAGGCAGAGACATGCCGCATTTGATTTGAGGAACTACCACGAAGCCAGTATTGTTGATGAGAGTGAGTGTAGTAGGAGAGAGGATCAGAGAGTTGTCTGCAGGCCTGATTACAGGGTCTTGTAGGGTAGCGTGAAGGCTTTTATCTTTACTTAGAGTGAGAAGGATTTTTGGACAGAGGAGTGGAGGATGGGACTTTGTCTTTGCTGGATCATCTGCTCTGCTATGTGGAGAATGAACTCAGGGGGACAAAGGTAGATGAAGAGAGACCAGATAGGACACTGTCCTGATAATCTGAGAGGGAAGGATGGGACCTAAGACAGGGAGGGAGCAGGGGAAGCCAGGAGAAGTGTTGGGGGAGGTGCGGAGAAGTACCAGCCTTCACGAAAGACTCTGGCATCAAAACTGATGATTCAAGGACAAGTTGACCGAAGCACGGGAGCCAGTCCAGTGTCCATGTATCAGAAAGCCAGAGTCCATCCACTCAGGTCAATGCCACCTGAAGCCTCTGGATAGACAGAAACCCCTTCCCCTGCAGCCCTCCGACCTCCTTGTGCACCTGGCACTGGAAATGCTCCAGGTGCTACCACAAATAAGAAAATGAAAATGCTTTCTTGATGGGGGAGAGACCTTCATTCACCATTACTGAAACCCTGTGAGATTGGGACTTCAAGTACTGCCAATCACTGGCCCTGCCTGAACATTTCTAAAGAGGAGACCTAAGATGTGATTCTGCAGAACCTTCCTCGACCAATACCATGCATTGCACCTGTTAGAGTGGGAACTGGCAGGACGGGACAGATGTGATGCAGGGAAACAGGGTAGAGCCCTGTGTACTGACCCCTCTGCCAAAGCCGTCTGCCCTGAACGTTCCTAACTGCGAGACAAATACAAGCACGCGTCCGAGGACGAACACCTGCCACCAGATGGCGCCATTTGCCCTGAACTGCCCGACTGCTCAGACCCAGGGAATAGCTTCCAGGATTCTTAGCAAGTGATCATTAATTTCTCCTGAAGTCGAGCGCCTGGAGCCCCATAGCGAAGGGGTGAACGTAGTCCTGTCGCTTCCTCAGCAGTTCTGCAGGCTCCCCTGGCACTTCAAGTCCTCCCCTTCAAGTGACTTGAAGATTTTGTTCTTCCCAGTCAAGCTCTCTATAGGGACCAATACAGGGCTTCTTTGTTCCTTTGGCAGCTTCTCAACTCTCCACGGCATCCTGCTTTTAAGTGCATGAAACAGAAGGCACAGGGTGGCAAAGGCAGCCAATTCTGCTGCAATGCGGTTATTGGAATATCTAAGAAAATGTGAGAGATAATATATGTGCTTCTTAATGCCGCAAAGAATAAGGTCCAGGGGCAGGCTTCCTGTCAGTGTGCTTTTGACACAATAATGCACAAAAACGTACCCCAAGCTATCTTCAACAAGCGTGATGGGACGTTGGTGGCCTACAGTCGTATTTGATGAAACTGCTTAATTTTAGTAAGAATTTAATGAAAGCAAAGACTATTTCTCCTTCCTTTCTTCTTCTCCTTCCCTGTCTCCTCCTCCTCCTCCCTCCCCCTCCTCTCTCTCCTTCTTTTTTTTTAAGATTTAAAAAAAAATTTATTTGACAGACAGAGATCACAAGTAGGCAGAGAGGCAGGCAAGAGAGAAGGGGAAGCAGGCTCCTTGCCGAGCAGAGAGCCCGATGCGGGGCTCGATCCCAGGACTCTGGGATCATGACCTGAGCTGAAGGCAGAGGTTTTAATCCACTGAGCCACCCAGGTACCCCCTTCTTCTTTTTTAAACTAGTCCATGAACCTCTTGAATTCTATCCAGGGACCTCCTGAGGACTGCAAGACCCTAGGCTAATAATCTTTGGCTCAATGTCTCTTGAATACATCTAGCGCACATTTGCCAACTGAAGGAAGCAAAACTTCACTCCAGCTAGCCAGGCTCAAGTTAAAGAAGGAACGGTTGAGATGGGGATCCAACACGCCTTTTTCCTCCCCGCTCTCCCTGTGTTACCCTGCCCTAGAGTTCTTCCTCTCCTCATCCTTTCTTGTCATACCTCTTTTTAAAGATTTTAAAATTTATTTATTTGAGAGAAAGAGAAGGAGAGCATGAGTGGGGGGAAAGGCGGGGGTAGGGAGAGGGACAAGCAGATTCTCTGCTGAGCTCAGAGCCCAGCGGGGGGCTCAATCTCAGGACCCCTTGGGATCATGACCTGAGCCAAAACTAAGAGTTGGACGCTTAATGGACTGAGCCACCCAGGTGTCCCTCTTGTCACACTTCTGAAGCTCTAAGATTTCTTTACCATCTTCTCATCCTGGAGTTTATTATCTCTCCTTCAGCAACTGCAGCCAAAGCCACTTTGGGGGACCTCTTTGCTCCTCTCCTTATTTCTTTATCCAAAGAAAAGATTAGTCTCCCTCTGTCCCAGAAATAACACTCAGTCATTTGTCCTTTGCTTTTCCTTCCCCTTCTACTCTCCCTGGAGAGAGGTGAAGGAGGAAGAGGGAGGACATGGTAACTGATGAAAGTCGGCAAAGCCCATTCATTAGAGTAACAGAAAGTATGGCAGCAGGAGCTTTTCTAGATCATTCTACCTCAAATCCCCTCATTAGTCTGCATCCTCTACCCTGCTTTATCTCCCTCATAGCTCTGATCCTTACCCGAAGTTATTTGTGTATTTACTTTGTGATCTTCCGTTTCCCACAGGAAAATGCGGGCCTCACAGGGAAAGGATGGCTTCTTCATGACGATGTCTCAAGTGCCTAGAACAGAGCTAAGTGCAGAGTAGATGTTCACTATCTGTAGATGCATAATTTGTTAAAGGAGTGAACCAGTTTGGAATGGAATGGGAATGCAAATAATTCAGCATTTCAGATTTTCAGTCTTTTCCCCTGCCACTGTGTTTTATAGACTCTACAAGTAGAAAAACACCCTGAGGGAGTTGTGCAGGGTAATATTAATGGAGTGGAATGGCGCTCTGGAAAGAAGGTGACTTCTTAAGAATTAAAGGAATAAAATAGAGGATGAGCTTTGATAATTACAAGTGATATGAACATAAATATCTTCATTTTATATAATGCAAATACATTTTTGCCTTGTTAGATAGGCTAGGAAATATTTATTTAAAACAAATGTTTTTCTCCTCTTTTTTTGAAGTACGAAGAAAGAAATCCTATATTTCATACTCTGTCAAATGTTTGTGAATTTCTATTGTGTGAATTTCTTTTAAATATGAAATTGAATATATATGTATATCATAAGGAGTTACATACACATTGCAAAATATTACAGGCTGGGATATATATATATATATATACACACACACATACATATATATATGTATGTGTATATATATACACAAAAAATACGTAATCTTTTAGTAGTCCAAATGCAAGTTGGCATTTTTACTACTGATAATTTCTTTGCAAATTGTCGTACTTTCTCATCAGGCCAAGACAGACAAGGATATTTAATCATCTTACCTTCATTCGTGTTGCGTCTCTGTCCAGGCAAATCCAGGTGTAGTTTGCTGAGACTTGAGATGTTCCTTTTGGAACTTAACGGATAATGTGAGTAACACAAGAGACTACGTGAAAAACCCACGTCATTTAAATTTCCTAAGAGGCAAAAAAGGAGGTTCCGTAAATCACAGACTGGGAGGCCAAGTCTCAGTGTCCCCAGGAGAGCCAGCCCGCCGGGAGAAGCTGTGACAGACTCTGGTGCCAGGAGGGGGAGCCAGCGAGCAGTTACCCGGGACAGGCGGCGGCTCAGTGACTTTGCAGAGGGAGCCACAGTGGCCCCGCGCGACTCCTCTACAAGGCGCCGGAGGGCAGCACTCATGGTGATGTGTTTTCTGACAAATGGAAAGATGCAGGCTAAGCACAAATGAGGCGAATTCAGAGCATTTAAAAATAAATCACCGGGGGCGCCTGGGTGGCTCAGCGGGTTAAGCCGCTGCCTTCGGCTCAGGTCATGATCCCAGGGTTCTGGGATCGAGCCCCGCATCGGGCTCTCTGCTCAGCAAGAGACCTGCTTCCTCCTCTTTCTCTCTGCCTGCCTCTCTGCCTGCTTGTGATCTCTGTCTGTGAAATAAATAAAAAAAAAATCTTAAAAAAAAATAAATAAATCACCGGCCATTCTCCTATCTCCCAGATTCTGAGATCTGTTATTCTCCCCTTTGTTTTTATCACCAGCCAATCCTAGACTCACGCGGCACAGGAGCTTGTTTTCATCCAGGGGGTTATCAGGCACGGAGGGTTGATCCGGGTGATTCCAGGCTGCGCTGAGAGACGTCTAATATCCAGAGTAAGGGAGAGGACGGGTTTACGCTGCGTTGGGCGAGGCGGACCACCAGGAAAGTGGCGCCCAGTTTGGAATGCCGTGTTTTTAAAGGATGGGGCAAATTGGAACACTGTAAGCGGAGTGACAAGGCTGCTGAGGACTTGAGATGTGTATATGAACTACAGAGAGAAGGCCTGGGGCGTTGAAAGATGAGGGCAGCAAGAGCCAGAGGGAGATAAACCGCCGAGATGCTGAGGAGGGCGGCGCGAGAAAGCGGAGTCTGCACAGGATGCGCCGCTGCTGGGCTAGGACCGGTAAGAGGAAAAGAACGAGCTGGAATTAGGTCCAGCAAACAGAAGAACATTCAAATAGTCACAGACGTTCAGAGAGGAAGACATGTCGTTAGGAAGGAGTGAGTTCTCACGCCCCGAGGTCTTCAAGCGTGGATAGGCTCTAGCAGTGCTCCTCAAGGACCGCGGGGCGAAGGCTCGGGTATCAGATGGGTGCTAGACGAGGTCAGGGTGCACCGTAGGCTAGTCTAGGTATGGATGAGAGGCCAGTATAACATTTGTACAAAGTCCCTAGAAAAGACAGAGGCAACGCGCATCATTAACCTTAACTTACTCCACTTAAAGGACTATTACTTATTCTGATATTTTTTGGTTCTTGCTTTATCTTCCTTTGTAAGGGCAAAAGGCCATCTTTTACAAACTAATGGTAATGATAATAGTGGCCAGTTTTTAAATAGACTTTACCTAGGGGCACCGGGTGGTGCAATCAGTTAAGCATCTGACACTTGGGTTCAGCTTAGGTCATGATCTCAGGTCATGGGATCGAGCCCCACACCAGGCTCTGTGCTCAGCATGGAGTCTGCTTGAGGCTCTCTCTCCCTCTCCTTCTGCCCCTCCCAGGGCTCTCTCTCCCAAATAAATAAATCTTTAAAAAAAATAAAAATACATATCCAACAACATAAAAAGTTTGACAACCCTCTATTGAAGTCTCTTACCTGTTTTGAAATACAATAATAAAAATTGAAATAAGAAAATCAAAGGGTTGGGCGCCTGGGTGGCTCAGTGGGTTAAGCCTCTGCCTTTGGCTCTGGTCATGATCTCAGGGTCCTGGGATCGAGCCCCGCATCGGGCTCTTGGCTCAGCAGGGAGCCTGTTTCCCCCCTCTCCCTCTGCCTGCCTCTCTGCCTACCTGTGATCTCTCTGTGTCAAATAAATAAACAAAATTTTTTAAAAATCGAAGGGTTATTTTGCTTAGTGATCTGTAAGGTTCCTTCCAATCCTGAGACACTCCCGTTCTAGAAATTTATTATTGAGCATTGTTAGGGAAGGAGAGTCTAGGCTTGCTCTATCTCCTGAGTCTAGAACAGTGTTAGCACACGTCAGGCCCTCCTCTGCCTGGCCCACGCTCATTACTTCCTGGTTTTTCTTCACAGTTCTTCCATGTAAGTGTGTACCTCTGAACATGATCATTTAGACGTTGCATGTATCTAGACTTGATGAAAATGGGATCATAGAAAATGAATCCTTTTTCATTTTTCCTCTTTTGTTCAACATTTTTAGAAAAGCCTGATGAAGCTTGTTGGATATAGCCTTTATTTTGTGGCTGTACACACACTCCGACAGGCTATATCAATTTCACTTTGAGGGAGGCCTTCTCCAGTTTTTTCCTATTCTGAATAATGCTGCTCTGGACATTCTTAGTCATGTCTCCTCGTGCAAAGAGAAGAATTGATGTGAGCTGACTATTTTGTATGAAATACAAATACTGTGAAAATCAGATACGCTTTCCATGCACGATCACTTGACACAGTCGTTACTGCCCAGGAGGGACATATGATGAAAAACAATGTATTAACACAACTGGGAAACTAACACCAAAAGTATTAGGTATGCTGTTGGAAGTGTGGTCATTTATCAATTTGCCATCCCCCACCATTCTCCCGATTCAGAGAGCTGCCTGAAGAAGTAAGTCTTTTCCATTCCTTTCCTTTCTTTTAAACTTATTTGGAAAAAATTTTACGCATATACAAAAATTCACAAAAAATGAATATGCAGCTTAATGAATGAATGTAAAGTAACTACTGTTTGTGTCAAGAAATACAACATTTCTAGCAGTGGAAAGGTCCCTCCGGGCCACATTTGCCTCCCCCACCCCCTTTATTTTCATCACTTCCCTATTTTGCTTCTTTGCTTTTCTTCACTTTGACCAAATAAATGTGAATCCATCAACACCATCTCTTAGTTCTTGCCATTCTTGACCTTCAGAAAAATGGAATCGTAGGGAATGTAGTGGATTGAGTGTTTGTGTTCTCCCTGAATTTCTATGTTGAAACCCTGACGGTATCAGAAGGTGGGGACTTTTATGGGGGTATCTGAGATTAGATGATGACACAAAGGTGAGGCCTCTTGAATGGGATTAGGGCCCTTCTTAGAGTCACAAAAGAGTTGGCCTCCTTGTGTGCTCTCTGCCATGTGGCAGACAACAAGAAGTAATTCGAAGAGGGATCCTACCAGAACCCTGCTGTGTAGGCTCCCTGATCTGCACTCCAGCTCCCAGACTGTGAGAAATAAATTTCTGTTCCTTATAAGCCATCTGGTCTGTGGCGTTTTGTTATAGCAACCTCAACGGATGAAGCAAGATTAATTTTGTGTCTACTTTCCTTTGCCCAACGTAAAAAAAAAAAATTATTCATATTGTGACTGTTTTAAATTCCAGTTCATTAACATTCAGTGTTATATTAGTTTCAGGTGGACAGTACAGTGATTCAACATTTCCATACGTCACCCAGTGGTCTCCTGTCATCTCCTGACAAGTGTCCTCCTCAGTCCCCATCACCTATTTCTGCATCCCTCCCTTACCTCCCCTCTGGTAACCATCAGTTTGTTCTCTCTAGTTAAGAATCTGTCTTGCTTTGTCTCTCTTTTTTTCCCCTTTGCTCCTTTGTTTTGTTTCTTAAATTCTACATATGAGTGAAATCATATGGTGTTTGTCTTTCTCTGACTTATTTCACTTAGCATAATACTCTCTTAGTTTCATCCATGTCATTGCAAATGGCAAGATTTCATTCTTTTCTAAGGCTGAGTAATATTCCATTATATATATAAATGTATGTATAATGGAATATTATGGAGATATCTCACATCTTCTTTATCATTCATTGTTACTTCTGTTCTGTTCTGTTCACTGTTACTATAATTTGGCTACTGTAGATAATGCTGGTATAAATGTCAGGGTGCCTGTATCCCTCTGAGTCAGTATTTTGTATCTTTGGGTAAATATCCAGTAGTGCAGCTGCTCGGTCGTAGGGTAGCTCTGTTTTACAACTTTTGAGGCACCTCCATACTGTTTTCCTGAGTGGCCACACCACTTTGCATTCCCACCCACAGTGCAAGAGGGTTCCCCTTTCTCCACATTGTCACCAACACCTGTTGTGTTGGTGATTTGATTTTTGTTGCTATATGGAATACCACTGTATAAAAATTCCACAACTTATCCATTTTGATTAAGTGACTCTGGTGGTCATTTTTTTCTGGATTTGCCATTATGACTACCATGGCTCTGGGTAGTCTACAGGTCTCCTAATGCGCTTATGCAAACATTTTCTAGGGTATCTAGAAGTAAGACTATGAGATCAAGAGGAGGATGCATAGCTCGAGTTTCATGGAATAGTGCCAAACTATTTTCCAATGTGGAAATGCAAACTCACGTTCCCATCAACGATGCACGTGAAGTTTTGTGCACCGCTCCATGCTCTCACCGACAATTGACATTGTTAGACTTTTTAATTCAGCCAGTCTGGAGCATGTGCAATGACGCCTCATTGTGCCTTTGATTTATGTGGCCTCTGTGTTAACAAAGGTGAGTACATTTTTATTTGGATTCCCACATTTGTTAAGTGCTTAAGCCTTCTGCTCATGTTTTCTACAGAGTTGTTTTATTGCCTGTAAGAATTCTTCACTTATTCTGAATAATGTGTTGCAAATATATTTTTCCACTCTGCGGTTTGCATTTTCATTCTTTAATGGTAACCTTTGGTGAACCAGTGTTAATTTTAATATAGTCCAATTTATTAGTATGTTCCTTCAATGGCACCTTCTGTGTTCTGGTTAATATTTTTGTACTCTGTGATTACAAAGATATTCTACTACATTGTCTTGTAAAAGATTCATTGTTTTGCCTCTCACTTTTAGAGCCTTAATTCCCTAGAGCTGATTTTTCTGAACAGTTTGAAGTAAAAATCAAGGCTTTTCCTTCCTTCCTTCCTTCCCTCCTTCCTTCTTTCCCTCCTTCCTCCTTTTCTCACTTAAGGATATTCTATTGTTATAACACCATTTATTTAAAATGGCATTCTTCCCCTAGGACTTTTCAGTGGCTCTTTAGTTATAAATTAAGTGATAATTTATGTATGAATCTGTATCTGGGTTTTCTATTTTGTGCCACCATCTACTTGTCTGTTCCTGCACCAGGACCTCGGTCTTGTGTCTTTGCTTTTGTGCTGAATCTTCAGTAATGAAAACGGAGATGTATTTGGCTTCATTTCGTTCTTCCCTCCCTCTTCCCACTCACTGTCCCTAGGAAATATTTCCATCCAAATCCATTTCATAACAACACGCTTGCTTATGCAACTCTTGTTGCTTTCTTTTAGATGCAGAAGATTTGAATTAAAAGAGAATTACCCTCTCCTACTTTTCCAGTAAAACAATAATTTTTTCTACATATCTATTAGAGCAGGAATGAGATCAGAGATGAATTCTCTTTAATGCCTTCACGTCTCACTCACAAATGATCCTCGGAGGATCATTCAGACCAACATTACAGTTCGTGTGACTTGAGAAACCAGATAACATAAAACAGCAAAGTGCCTGGGCACCAGGGTACCTTCACCCTTGTCACTCCAATGCTGGCCTCTCTGGGGGTTCCTGTCACCTCCCTTGCTCCTCCCAGCCCTTCCCTCTCCTCCTTGGTGATGTTCGGCCTCATCTTTCCAGGCACCCAGGGCACTCATGTTCTTCCTCCTAACTTTTTATTGAGTCTCCATTTCAAGAATATTTGTATTGCCTGCAAAACTCCTATCTTCCCCAGTGATATCTGTATCTAAACAATAACCAAAGACATCTAACGGAATTTCACAAGCTCTAACTACATTTGTATGCTGTCTCTATGTAAGAACATTGACGTAACTTAGCATTAGGAAAACTGGGGTAAAATTTGCAGGAGAAAGGGTCTGCATCTGTGCGGAGAGTCAATCTGTTAGAACGCTACAGAGCGATATACAACTTGACCATCCCCCCGGAGATCTTGGTAGGGAAAAGGAATATGGAGAGAGAGCATCTTATTTTCTCAGACAATATCCCAAAAGACAAGATGGAAATCTCTGAGGCACAAGAGACCCTGCTAGGCCAACTGGTAAGGAAGCTTTAAACACACACTAATGAACTTGATTCTGTAAACATTCCTAGTAATCGGGAGGTGGGAGTGAGGAGGATCTACCAATGGAAAAGATCTGGTTAATGGTATGTTGATGATGTCACAAGGGATATGTTAGAAGGTTAGAAGCCATGAATTTCAGAGCTGCAGCTTTTTGATTAAAAATACAGTCCGTTCCAAATTCCTCAGACATCTGGAATAAGTTCTAATAATGAAATTATTCTCCCTGCCCATTCTTAGCAATTCAATCCTTTCCCTTCTAGTCTCTTCTCAACAAGGTTCTAAATAAAGTGACAAAAATTCATGGAAGAAAGTCTAGGTTCCAGCCTGAGATGCTTGAGAGGAAGCAAGAATCTTCTTGGTGTTGTGGAAACCACATCACACAGGCCCTGCTCCCCAGGGCCACTTGCCTCACCTCTTCTGTTTCGGCAGCCCACCCATCTTTGGCCACTGAGGTTGGTCAGGCTGATCTTTTACCAGTTCCCTCACATAAATATGGAGGCCACTAAGAGTCATTAGGGGGAGGTTGGGTTACATGTGGAAAACTGGAGGAAATGTATTTTACAGATGTTCTATCCGGTTCAACTGTGAAAGCCCCCATCTGCTCACTCTTGTGTATTACTTGGATAAGACCTCTCCACGCGTCATCGACCATCTGCTCCGGAGCTGCCACAGAACATCTGGATTTGAAAAATCCATCTAGAAAATAAACTACTTGATGATTCATGTAAGTTTCACAGTATTTCAGGAAATGGCTGTAACCCAAATACCTGTAACCTGAGAGAAATTTATGGCAAGCGTGCTCATGAGTGCAGCTAAGCTCAAAAACTTTATTAAAAGCCTTCAACTTTTAATTGTGTTTGATGGTGCATTTCTATACCCTAATGATGAAGTAGCGGAAAGAGAAGTTATGAGAACAATCCTGTTTACAATTTCATCAAAAATAATAAAATACCTAGGAAAAAATTTAACCAAGGAGGTGAAAACATTGACAAAAGAAACTCTGAAAACATTGCACTATACTCTGAAAACATTCATGAAAGAAATTGAAGGTGACACAAATAAATGGAAAGATAGTCCAGGATCATGGGCTGGAAGAACAAATATTGCTAAAATGTCCATTATATCCAAAGCAATCTACAGAGTTAATGCAATCCCTATCAAAATACCAACAGTAATTTTCAAAGAACTGGAACAAATAATCCTAAAGTTTGTATAGAACCACGAAAGATTGCAAATAGCCAAAGCAATCTTGAAAGATAAAAAACTGGAGGTATCATTTCGAGATATATACTTGATATAGATATATACAGTATATACAGATATACTACAAAGATATACTACAAAGCTGTAGTAATTAAAACAGTATGGTATTGGCACAGAAAGACACACAGATCAATAGAACAAAACAGAGAGCCCAGAAATAAACCCATGATTATATGGTCAATTAATTTCCAACAAGGGAGGCAAGAATAGGCAATGGGAAAAAGAACGTTTCCTCAACAAAGGTGTTGGGAAAACTGGACAGCTACATACAAAAGAATGAAAACAGACCACTTTCTTACACCACACACAAAATTAAACTCAAAATAGATTAAGGACCAGGATACCTGGGCCGCTCAGTTGGTTAAGCAGGTGACTTCAGCTCAGGTTATGATCCCAGGGTCCTGGGATCGAGTCCCACATCAGGCTCCCTGCTCATTGGAGAGCCTGCTTCTCCCTCTGCCTGCTGCTCCCCCTGCTTGTGAACACAGACACTCTGTCTCTCTTTCTGAAAAATAAGTAAAATCTTGAAAAAAAAATAGATTAAGGACCTAGATGTGAGACCTGAAACCATAAAAATCCTAGAAGAGAGTATAGGCATTGATTTCCCTGACGTCAGCTGTTACATCTTTCTGGATATGTCTCTGAAGGCAAGAGAAACAAAAGCAAAAATAAACTATTGGGGCTACATCAAAATAAAAAGCTTCTACACAGTAAAGGAAAAAAAATCAACAAAATTAAAAGACAACCTACTGAATGGGAGAAGATATTTGTAAATGACATATCTAATAAAGGGTTATATCCAAAATACGTAAAGAACTGATACAATTCAACAAAGAACAACTCAACAAAAAAAAATGAAGAATACAATTTAAAAATGGGCAAAAGACATGAACAGACATTTCTCCAAGAAGCAAGCCAGATGGCCAACAGACACAAGAAAAGATGCTCAATATCACTCACAATCAGGAAAATGAAAATCAAAACCATGAGAAACCACCTCACCTTACATCTGTCAGAAAGGCCAAAATCAAAAACACAAGAACCGGGGGCGCCTGGGCGGCTCAGTGGGTTAAGCCGCTGCCTTCGGCTCGGGTCATGATCCCAGGTCCTGGGTTCGAGCCCCACATCGGGCTTTCTGCTCAGCGGGGAGCCTGCTTCCTCCTCTCTGCCTGCCTCTCTGTTTACTTGTGATTTCTCTCTGTCAAATAAATAAATAAAATCTTTGAAACAAAACAAAACAAAACACAAGAACCAACAAGTGTGGGCGAGGATGTGGAGAAAAAGGAACCCTCATGCAGTGTTGGTGGGAATGCAAACTTGTGCAGCCACCATGGAAAACAGTATGGCGGTTCCTCGAAAAATGACAAATAGAATCACCTCATGATCCAGTAACTCCACTACTAGGTATTTACCGAAAGAACACAAAAGCACTAATTTGAAAAGACATCTGCATCCCTATGTTTACTGCACCATTATTTACAATAGCCCAATTATGGAAGCAGCCCAAGTGTCCACTGATAGATGAATAAAGAAGATGTGGTGTACACACACACACACACACACACACACACACAGAGGAATAGCATTCAACCATATAAAAGAATGAAATCTTGCCATCTGCATAACATGGATGGATCCACAGAGTACAACGCTAACAGATCAGTCAGTCAGAGAAGGGCAAATGCCGTATGATTTCACTCATATGTGGAATTTAAGAAACAAAACCAACACACAAAGAAAAAAAGACACAAACAGAAAAACAGACTCTTAAATACAAAGAACAAACTAGTGGTTCCCAGAAGGGAAGTGGCGGGGGGATGGGTGGAATAGGTGAAGGGGATGGAAGGACACTAATCACGGTGAACACCGACTCACATACAGAATTGTTAAGATGCTATATTGTACACCCGACACTAGAATAACACTGTTAACTTTACTGCAATTAAAAAAAGAAAAAGACCTAGAGGTAGTCAGGACAAGGCTGGTAAGGCAAGTCACTGCCACCAGGAATAAAGGCATCTTCCTTCCTCAGCCTCACCACCCTGGGCCATGGCTGGTCCCCTCAAGCTTGCTTCATCATGCAATATGGCTGCCAGAAGGCAACCCTCATCGGGCAGTTTAGCAAAGCCTGAGCAAAGTGAACAGGTTACAGGAAGTCCCAGAATGGGAGGATGGAGAGGCTTTGCCTTTGAGGGCCAGAAGAGAAAACAGGGAAGGAAGTTTCCCCTAACAGAGCAGAGGTCAGAAGTCAAAAGGTGTCACAAGTCTTTGCTCGCCTCTCTGTCTAGATCTCAGATCGTAAGTAAGCCAAGAAGATCTCAATTCCTGTGTGAAAGTTGTTCTCCAGGGAAGCTATGAACCCGCAGCTTAAGAACAGAACCTACCTGTCGGCCCACCCTGCCCCCCATGCTTGGCCTCATCTCCAGCCCCCAGTGCAGTCACGCTCTTTTCCAAGTTCCTCCCAAGCCCTGCCTTCAGGTAGGACAAGAAAGTCTGTATGACCCGTGAAGCCCTTGACTCTGCCAGGGATCACTCCATTTAAACCCTCATCAAAGACACTGAAAACGGATCACTGTAATCGCTTTACACTTTTTACCATTTGGGAGTAAAACAGTATTTTACTGGTTTATCTTAGATGTATTTTATTTCTAGTAAGCTTGGATTTTGTTCATGTTTCTTGGCCCTTTTTTTTCTATTTCTGTTGGGAATTTTTGCTCCTCTCCTTCACATGTTTAAAAACTGGAGTGTTAAGGGGTTTTGTTGTCGATTTCCACAGGTTCTTCCAACAGTGAGGTTATCAACCCACTGTCGGTCTTTGTTATTGTTACAGCCCGATGGAACCCACTGCTCTATTCTTCAGCTGTCTTATTTATTCCATCTGTTATATTCTGTCTTCAAAATACGAGTTTTCACCTGTTTTTTGTTTGTTTTTGTTTTTGTTGTTTGTTTTTATTTCTTATTGTCTCATGTATCTATTTTCTGCTATGATAGGAATTTTTCACGTTCACTTTAGGGGCCTGTTCCAGCGCTCCTGCTTTGGATGGCATCTACAGGGCCTGGGAGTTCCCACGAGTTTGAGGAGAGGAGGATGCTGAGCCCAATGGGGGAGCCGCAGGCACCCCAGAACCATGGTCGGTATTTTCCATTTGCTGTCAAATGAGGTGACCCCTCTGGTCAGGAAGACATCTTTAAAAACTTGGGGGAAGCAGCAGGGGGCAAGGAGCCTCCCAACCCCAGCTGTAAGCAACAGCTCTGGGATTGAGGAGGAGAAGCAGAGTGGGCACTCTGAGATTTCTCAATACTGAGCCCCCTCTCATTCCCCACCCACCCCTGCAAGGCTCTGGTGTCTGTCTCCCTACTGGGCAGAGAAAATCGGAAGGGTCAGTCAGCACTTTCTCCAGTGACCTGGAGGAGAGGGGGGTGCCAGATTTCACCCGCTTACCTCCACCTTCCCTCATGGCTGTTACTGCCGCTGCCCACCTGTCCCACCTCGACCCAAGACAACCTTCGGTCTCCTTCCTCACATTTAGTGGCCACTGGTTTCTAGAACCCATGTTTCCTCTTGGTTCTTGAATTTCTCCATGGTTCCTTGTGGAGGAAAGAGCCAGCCGCCCTAGTATGGGTCATTTCGTTGGTCTCTTAGGGCTGCTGAAAACGAATCACCACAGGCTTGGTGGCTTAAAAAAACAGAAATGTATTCCCTTACAGTTCTAGAGGCCAGAAGTCCAAAATTAAGCTCTCGACAGGACTGGCTCCTTCTGGAGATTCTGCGGGAGGCTCGGTTTGGCACCTCTCACCTAGAGTCCTCGGGGCTCACTGGCTACAGCGCATCCCCGAACCTTTGCCTTCAACTTCCCCTCGCCTCTCCCCGTCTGTGTCTTCACCTCTTATAAGGAGACTTGTCCTTGCATTTAAGGTCCGCTCAGATAATCCAGGAAGGTCTCAGCTGGAGACCCTTAATTACATCAGCAAAGAACCCCTTCCACATTCTCAGATTCTGGGACCACCACCCAACTCCCCGTAGACATCTTGGCAGATGCTGGAAACCCCCAGAGCAGCTGGTTCACCTCTGTCTGTCTCCAGGAACGCGTGTAAGCTGGGCACCTGCGCTGCTGCCCTCACGCGGCCCTGTGGGGCAGCGTGCGTCCTTGCACTCAGGGCCCGGATTCCTCCAGTGCCCCCCAAACGGGTGGCTAGACTTTGCTGTTAAGGAGTCCTTTCTCGCTCAGCCTTGAAGGAAAGCCACACACGTGTCCCAGTTCCTTTGACCTTCTCTCCTCTCTGTCAACCTTAATAGAGACTTAAGCGCCATGCGTAGCGGGGCCAGACTACGTAAAAATCTATAAGCCATTAGCCATAGGTATATGAACCCAATAAGAATCAATCCCTCAGTTGCCTTCAAAGCGAACTAGGCTTCAGAAGGGACCGGAAAAGTCCCAGTCTGCGGCCGGGGCTTGCGATCGGAAGGGGCTGGCCCGGAACAGTCCGCTCCTCCGAGGTTACAAACGGTCCGGCCATCAGGAGAAGGTTCTCCGACGTCCTCTCGGGGGGATAATCCATCAGGAGTTTCGAAGGCCATTCCTTAACATGGCAAGGGAATGGAGGCCCAGGAAGGATTTAACAGGGAATTAGTAATGGCCAAGCTCCTGAAATAATTGGGCTTTGAAAATCCCGAGTTTTGCTTTTCTAAATGACTCCGGGCTGCATTATGCCTATTGATCTCCCCGAATGCTCGCAGCCTGTAAATGATGAGCCTTTTACCGCACTCCATGACTGACGGGCACACAACTGTGAGAACAGCTCATTTCATTTTTTTCGATTTATACAAAAGTGCTGTGGCCCAAGCCCTCTAGGTACCCATCTCAATACATAAATATGCCAATTAAGCTAAATGGAAATCCTGCAGGTTAAAAGTGCCTCATAAAAGAAGGAGGCTTTTCCCAAAGCCAGGAAGTTTATCCACAGAGGAAATACCAAATCAACAAAGGTAGGTGTGTGCCAAACCATGAAGGGAGGGGGAAAAAAAACGTCAAGAACTCTGGGATCCAAAAAAGAAGAAAAAACATTTTCCTCCCAAAGCAAACAGAGAAGAAATACCTCTAAGCTGTGAACTCAGAATTCTAAGCAACTCAATTTCTGTGTATTGCATTTTTCTAGCAGGGATTGGTGGTGGGTTGGGACAGGGAAGGAAGCCAGTCCCAGAACTGAACTGACACCAAGAGTGCGTTAGGTCCCCATCATATGTCACAAAGGTGGGTGTGGGCAAACCGGTGTCAGACACACTGTAGCTTGCTTCTCAAAGCAGGGTCCTTTGTGCTGATGCCCAGCAGTCTAAGAATCAGCGTCACCTGGGAGCTGGTTAAATACGGACTCTCAGCAACCTCATCTGCCCACCCCCATTAGTTGAGGCAGAATCCTCATTTTGGCAAGACCCCCAGTTGGGGGGGGGGTGGGATTCTCATGCACATTAAAGTGGAAGAAGCCCTGATTGGTGGTTGACGGCCAGTTGGGTACTCACCGCCCAGCCCTGCGCAGCTTGGGCTAATTCTGCCAGCCACTAGCATTCAAGCACTGGGGCCCTGGCTCTAGGTAAGGAGCTGAGAGGAACAGAGAAGGGTTTTCTCCCGTCTCAGTCAATGTGAGCATATGGATCTCAGGAGGTGCCCCGGATGGGTTCAAATGTTTAACTCACATTTACCCATCTCCAAGTCCTTGATGACCAGCTTCCAACCCAAAACTCATATTTCCGAGTCGTTTCTGACGCCTTATTTCAGATCCCATGCAGCTGGAGGACACCAGGAAAAAGCCTGGCAGTTTAGAGAGCCTCAGATGGTTGCAGGTAGAAGGATTTTGACCTAATGTCGTGTTTTAAATGGGGGGGAGGGTGGTGGCTGAAAAGTATTGCATGATCTTCCCACGTTTCCTCCCACCATTAGCAAAAAGGCATGAGGGTGACACACGGAATGATATTAACATTATCAAAATCATTTCGTGAAACCCCAAGCATCACTCGCTCGTTCCCTCCCTCAGATGCTCCCTCTGCCACGGGTTCAGGGAGCTCTTCTCCACCATGTACTTGACAAAACCCACTGCCCTTGGATTGCTGCTCGTCTCCTCCTCCTGCCGACCCTTCCAGATAGCAATAATTTGCTATTGCAAAAAGCAATAGCCTTTTCCCTTAAGCCCTTGCTCGGTTTCTCCAGCATGTGTCTCTATCTCCACTTTTCTACAGAGCAAGACTTGGAAGTCACAGCAGAGATAGGGACTCATGAACGCCCACCAGGGAATAGGAACCCGGAAGAACACTCTTTCTGTGGCTTCCATGAAACTGCATTTTACATGTTCTCACCCTGACTTTGCTCTCCATTTGCTCCCTCTCTTTCCCCTCATCGTTCATCCCCCTCAGTGACAACAATGATGGCAGATTTTTCCATTTCCCACCAGGCTGAGGATGGCAACCTGAGCGGCTCCGGTGTGCGGCAGGCACCGTACTGGACACCTGACTCACTTCTCAATCACACCAGACCATTGGGTCTTATTCCCTTTTTAACAGTAAGAAACACAAGGCTCCAAGGAGTTAAGTGATCACCTAAGGTTAAGGAGTGGTTAGTGGAGATCCAGTTACACCCCAAATACGGCCAGCAGGAGCCTGCGGCTCTCTGGGGGAAGCCGGAACAGAACAGAACTCGGGGAGCTGGAAATACCTGTAGGACAGCAGGAGTCCTGTGAGGCTGGGGCCTTCCCGGGAGGGCTGGCAGGAGGCAGTGCTGCCAGTGGGTTCAGGTAGCAGGTGCTGTGGGAACGGCTAAGCTGACGGAATAAAGCTGGAAGGAGAAGGGTTTGCCGGATGCTGGCGCTGAGATCAGGAAGTGTCAGTAGGGTCGACAGGGAAGAAACCTGGTTCCGGAGACCATTACTTGTTTCGTCTACAAGCCCCACGCCCCACAAATGACCAGTTTTCAGGTAGGTATTATCACAGTTTGGTTCCTCGCAGTGGACACTAATGTAGGGTTTTTCTTGTTTTCCCTATGGCTGTTGTTGTCTACAGACAAAACAGGGGGAATCACGTTGGTTTAAGCGCCCCAGCTCTGAGAGCCAGGAGACGTGGACCCCAAGTGGGGCTCTTCCAAACATGTGCTATGGGGCTTCGTGCAAGTTACGCGTCTCCTTGAGCCTCAGGTCCCTCATCTGTAAGTGGGTGGGTAGTGCTGTCTAGCTCACTTGTTGATGTGATGTCTGAAGAGATCATGCCTTCCTGAACGGTGTGACAGGCTGGAGGCCGGGGCGGAAGAGGGGTAAAACACAGCCTCTGCTCTCCAGGGAGAAAAGAGGGGAGGGGAGAGGAGGTATAGACTCTGAATTGGGTGAATGAACCATGTAGCCAGCTTTGTCTCGTGGGATTCTCACGGGGAAGCCCTCATAGGGTAAATGTGGGGGGTGAGCGTCCATATCACACAGAACAGCAGAATGATAAAAATGAGGGGTACGTGGGGGGAGCAGATCCCAGCTCACCTGAAGTAGTAACTTTCTCACAATGAACAACATAAAAAAAAAAAAAAATTCTCGACAACGAAGGAATGAGTTTCCCAACACTGGGATCATACAAGCCGGAGATGGATGGCTCTGTGTCAAAAGTATTCATTCAGAGGAATGAGCTGCTTTGCTCCCACCCATCTCCCCGACCTTGATGTCTGAAAGACTCTCAAAAGGAGGGCATCCCCTTCTCCTCTCCTCTATCATCCTCTCCCCACAGCCACTCTGCCACTCCTTGCATTGTCTGAGGCCCCTCTTCTGAGCTCTGGACATCATGTCCTGTTGCTGACGGTACTCCGACGGCCCGGTTCCCCAAGTCCCAAACAGAACCTATGATCTTCTCCCTTGTCCCCTCCAATCTGTGAGCAAGGACACAAAACTATTTCATGGGCGTCTCACTTTCAAAAGACGACCCTGCTGGGTTGCCTGGGAAAAGAGAGAGAAGGTCCTGTCAGTAGAGGGAGACGTCAGACAAGAAAAGAATCTCATAGGCCCTGTCACTGTGATTTTAAATTCCAGGGTTTTTGGTTGTTGTTGTTTGTTTCTTTGGGTTATTGTTTTGTTTTGTTTTGTTTTGCCTTAACTAAAAAAAATAAGATTTTAAGATTTGCTAGTTTTTGAGATCTGAAAAAAAATTAATATTTTATAACTTCTGACAGTGTATTTTCTCTAGTTGGGCGGGTTCTCTCTGTCCATATGTCTTATGCAGGTGAAGCAATATTTGCATTTGGGTCTTAACAGCTGCAACCCTCAGAATCCCAGATACTTAGCTCTGCCCTCTCCCTGCCACCCACAGAGCCCAGCTGGGTATGCTTGTCTGGGCCATACACAGCCAGAGAGGCAGGTCTGAAGAGGAAGACCTATCTCACAGGCCAGAGCCCTGTGTTTAGTAAGATGCTCTCTGTGGTTCTGGGTACCACTATCTCCCTCTGCCACAGGCCAGGTTCCAGTCCAGCAAGCGTGTGTGGCCAGCGCACCTCCTAGCTCCATTTTGTCCCCATCCTAGTATTTCTTTGTTATTCTGCCCAATTAGGTTTTTTTTTTAGTTTTTTTTTCAGTGTTCCAAAATTCATTGTTTATGCACCACACCCAATGCTCCATGCAATCCATGCCCTCCTTAATACCCACCACCAGGCTCACCCAATCCCCACCCCCTCCCCTCCAAAACCCTCAGTTTGTTTCTCAGAGTTCACAGTCTCTCATGGTTTATATTATATTATCATCTACAATGTAACCTTGAAAACTAACGTAAATCCTTTGAGAAAAAGGCAGGATGCCTAGATACATGGATGGGCCGAGAGGCAGAGATAGAAAGGTAAATAGATCCATTTCCACCTAGGAAAAGAGCTATTGATAAATCTTGACTATTTCGATTGATTCCATTTTTAGATCCCCTCTCTGCTCTCCCTCTAATTAAACTTCTTGCATTCATTCTCCTTTCCTGCCTCTTGTCTCCCATCCTTGCTCCTCTCCTCATCTCTAAGCCAGGTTAGGGTTTAGGGTGATTACAGACTATGCACTATTAGAACTTTCCAGAAAAAAAAAAAAAGCTCCTCAAATGTGTACCAGTATTGCTAGGCCAGTGTTGATCTCACTGACAGTCTTCCTGCTCTTGTTCCATTCTCTGGTCCATCCCTGGTCCTCATTTTGGAGAGCTAACCTCTACCTTGCATCCTGCCCAGCATGGCCTGTCTGGTTTTCTCCAAGAAATAAGGTCAGTTTTTACCTGGAGCATTTGGGTGTGACTGTATTAAGATGGATGAGCATACCGGAGCAAGGGGAGCCTGGAGGACAGAACTGTCAGAGGAGAAAGAAGTCCTCGTGCTAGCTTCTGGTGAAAAGAGTCACGTGCTGGGAACTTCCTACAGACCTGGAATAAAGTCCTAATGTCTGTGGGCACACACACAACCAGGCTGGTCACATTCTAGCCATGCATGCCATCAACACTCACACATGTCCTTACGTTTACCCCCAAGGAGTGGAGAAATCAGACCTCTCAACAATTCTGCTCTTGTCTGCTCCCCAGGACAATGGTTTCCTACGGGAGGAGTTCATGCGAAAGCCAAGCCTACTGTGTCAGTTCAACAGTGGAGCCTCATCACATTCCAACTAAGAAAACCTCCATTCAGTAAACGTCTATCGAGCGCCTGCTGTATGCAAGGGAATCTGATAGGCAGCGGCAGTGCGGCTGGAGAGCAGAGACACAAAGCTGTGTTCGAGCCAGTTCTGTAGGACTCTTTGTGGAAAGTCCCAGCAAGAAAATATTTATTCAGAATTGGCAAATCAAGGTCACTAGATGTGCTGAATCATGATTTTGCCTGGCATTCATTGCCATGACATTAATCAAGCAGAATTCTTCCCCAGTTTGTATGAGCACACTGTGCATTTCAGCCTCGGAGACAAAGAGAACCATGAGTACCAATTCTCCAGGAAATGCAATTCTCATCAATGAAGCCATTACTGAGTCATCAACAGCTAGGAAGATAATTATTCCCGAACCAGTGGATGAGAGAGCAGGTTGGACAGGGAACCGATTAGTGCTTTTCCAGGAAAGGGGGGGAAGAAGCAGCAAAATGGGGGGGTGGGCATCAGGCATCTCTCTCCAAGAATGGGGTCATAAGAGAGACTAGGCAGGGAGGCCTCGGCCCACTATGTCTTTTCTTCTGGTTTCTCTGTGGTCATGATATTTTGATCCAAAGCTATGGATTTCCAGTGAAAGAAGGAACAACCTCTTCTGGCCAAACAGCTGCTCAGCAGCCCTCAGTCTTGAACACGTTGGTACATGTTCAAGGACGTGTTCAAGGACCGCGGTTTGCCTGGACCGTCCTCCACGGAGCATCTCTCTCGAGCAGGTGACATTTCCAGCCGGTGACATTTCGGCACAGGTAATGCTCATTCAGTCATGCTTAGCATCGTGGTCTGCCTTTGCTCTTTCCTTTTGTGAGAACCTGTCTGTTTCCTTCCTGTTTCCAAGCTGAGGAAAGAAAATTGTTCGGGTCCTGTTCCCTCCTTAAAGCTACCATCACTCCTAACATACTATGACAGCGCACATAAAAAAGGGCTTTATAAACAGGAAAGCAACGTACAAATGTTAATTAAAATGATCCTAAGGAGCTCTTCTAAGTATCTCAAGTTGATATCCTACCACAATTCCTGTTATCAGGTGGGATATGACATCAAGGTGCCCTCCTTGCTTCTGTGAAGACAGCCGTCCAGGCAGGACGCTATTATGGCAACTGGGGATCATTTGAAAATGAGCTTTACTTCACTTGGCATATCAGATGATAATTTTAAAAAGTGGGTCCTCTTCCCCCACCCCAAGTATTAGAATTGGTTCACATTCAAAAGGCACATGCCCCCTGCAGAAGAGGGGCTCAGACACGCAGCTGGCAACGGGACATCAAACCAGGAGCAGGAGATCTGGTTCCACGGTAAATCCTGATGGAGCGCGAGGATGGTCAGCCAGGAGGGAGGCCTGGGCAATTCAAGGCCAATTCTGACAGGGGACAGGTGGTGATCTTGCCATCGGATGGACTTCTGAGAGAGCCAGCCAAGGACCCCTGGAGGTGTGCTGGGAGGAGGGCAGAGCCTTCCCAGAAGGGCTGGGAGGGACGGGGAGGGATGCAGACACATCAGTGATGACTAGGTTCTGTGACAGTCCCTGGGAACTTGTATAAGGATGCTTAGGCACAAATGTCACATTTCCTATTTTTGTTCTCCTGGGAACCTTCCCCCTCCTCACAGGTTCACCCCATTCAACAGATGCTCCCAGACATATGAGAACTCAATTTAGATTCCATTTACCATGCCTACTACCTAATAAAAAAAATTCCCTAAAAATATTTAGCATGAATTCAGTAGCTGTCAGGGAAGCTGCAAAAATCCACTTCTTCCCGTGGTGCCCGACTTCCGGCTTGTAGATGCGGGGAGTACGGGGTGCAGCAGCATTTCAGCCAAAAGATGGAGAGCGGGAGGGATGCTGGTGTATTTGCACGGGTGTGTGGAAGAAGGGCGAGGAACTTAGTTGACTCGGCAGACGTGGGTGGGAAGGCTGGGGGGACAGGGGTTGGATGCAGACCTCACTGTACATCCTTTTCACATTCTGAGTTTTGAACCACGTGACTGTGTTGACAATTCAAAAATTAAATTTTACTCATTCTCAGCATTGTGACCATCTGTCGCCTTGGTTTTTATTGCTGTTCACGTGAGGCGTTTGATGTCCTCACCATCACCACTCATCTTGATGGCCAGGCCTTTTGGAGACATCACAGCATTGTCGCTGACCGCTGTGAAGCACACAGGACTTTTCTGATTTTGTGAAAAGATTAAATGGTTTTTCTTTTCTCTTTTGGTCTCTCCCTCTTTTGTCTTTCCAGGGCATGCAGTTTAGTCTTACTTTAAGTGAAAATTCTAGTAGGCAGCAAGGTGTCCTCAGGTCAGTCTGGCAGACAGTTGGTTCCGAGATGAGAGGGCAAAGATTCAGGAGAAGACTTCAGCCCATATAAGAGCAAGATGGGGCTCCAGCCCAATCAGAGAGGGAGGATGTGAGGTCATGCACGTTGTCAAGGCAGATCGGGATGCAGGGACCCAGCTCTCACCCTCCTGCTGTTCTGCACACCCAAACTCCAGGGGAGAGCCACCTTGACCAGCTTTCTCCACTTCGTCCCTGCTCCCTTCGCTCTTCACTATTGCAGTGGCCTTAATCAATGTCCATGTTATCCTTTCCAGTGACCAAATCTCCGCTCCCATCCTATTTGACCTGGTGGCCACATTCAACACAAACGGTTCCTCCCTCCTCCTTGAAGCAAATTCTTCTCTTGTCCCATGTCACTCTACCGCTCTGACCTTATGGGGCCAACCTCGAAGCAAATTCTTCTCTTGTCCCATGTCACTCTACCGCTCTGACCTTATGGGGCCAACTGCTCAGTGTCTCCTGATGACCCTTTCTTCTCCGGGTTTTACATATTAGAGTTCCCTGCTCTTGGTTTTCTTCTCCTCTCCACACCACCTTCCAAGGGACCACATCTGAGTCTGGGCTTTAATTACCAGCTGTATGCTCCATGACTCTCCAACCCCAACTCCAGACTCTGTCCTCCTGGGTCCATGCACACAGTTAGCCACCTCCTGATCACTCTGCTTCGACATCGAGTGGCCATCTCCACCCCACAAACTCAAAACAGAACTTCTGATTTTCCCTCCCAGACTTGCTCCCCTCCTACTCTTCTTGGTCTTAGTTAACAGCAACCAGCTGCTCAGACCAAAACCCTGGGAGTTGATCTTGACTCTTCTTTTCCTCTCCAACCACCACCCATCAATCTATCAGTGAGTTCTGTTATGGTCATCTCCAAAAGAGATCCTGAATCTCATCCCTGTCCGCCTTCCGCCTACCCCAACACCCTCTCATTGTCTTATTGCACCGGGATTTTCCTGTTTTCATTCTTGCCCACATACAGTCAGCTTCTCAAAAGCAACCAGGGGATGGGAGAGATCCACTCATACCACCCTCAGCTGCGAAGTCTCGGATTGCTGCTAAGTCTCTGCCTGAGTTCTTTCCTCGAAATCTCGAGGTGGCTCTCTTCTGCCCTAGCTCAGGGCCCAGCACTTTGTTGAGGTTCCTCTGAGCACTGCTGCCCCGGTAGCAACCTCCAGGACCCTCCACACCTCCTCCGCCACTGTTATACCCTTCATGGCACCCATCACATTCCAAAATTTTATGTCTCTTTGCTTATAGGTCTACTCTATGTGTCCCTCCCCCTACCATGTGAAAGGGAACCTTTGTCTATCTTGCTTATTTCTGAATCCTCAGAGCCTGAAATGAGGCGGCATTAGATAGGAGAGGCTTAATAATCCCTCAGTAAGAAATACTCCCAAAGCACAATGGCTGAAAACAACAAAGGTCTGTTTTTCCTCAAACGACATGTATGACATGGGTTGACAGGGAAGTTCTGAGATGTTCAGAGACCCAGGCTGAAGGCAGCTTTACCGTGTGATGTTGTCACGTTAACAGGACTCCCACAACCACTGAGGCGGGAGAAGGGGCGGGCATGGAGAGTCTCATGCCATCTCTTCCATGAGGGGACACACGTCCCTTCTCACACAGGCCATAGCAAGTCACAAGGCCATGCCTAACTTCGAGGGGCCCAGGAAATGTGATCATCTCCTGTGCCTGGAATCAGAAGAAAACTGGAAACAGCTAGACCCCCACACAAGCAAACCGAGTGTGCCTGATTCTAAAGCTCATGGTGCCTCCATGTTTGACAGAACATGGCCCTAGAGTCTCTTTTTTGATGAACATATTACTTCACTCTTATTTCTAGGTATTTCTTAATACCTGGGAAACGGTGTCAGCAGCCTCTGGTGCTTCTGGGATAGAACTGCTTTTGTTGTGTCCCCCAAATAACTTGTGTCCCCCAAATAACTCCTATCCTGGTAATTTATAGATAAGTGGGATTTCCGTAAATTATTTTACTTATTACACTATTATAACAATGATGCATTATGCTTTTAATGGAGACAATCTATTTGAAATGCCAAACTAATGTATTTTTGTTTCTCCTTGAATCATCATCCTTTAGATCACCCCTTATGTGCTGGGGCAAGAGAGGGTGAATAAATGAAGGGATGAGTACAGGAATAAGGTGACTTCTTGAGCAAGACAAGATGTTTAAAATGAGGCTCTGAATGAAAGTGGACTTTTCTAAATTCCTTTCATGTATGAGAGACCCAACCAAGATCTCCTCCTGGACAGGAGAGAGAATGCCGCTCAACACTGGAGAGCTAGATCTTGAGACTGTGCCCAAAGGTGAAGATAGGATTGTGGGGTGGGAGAATGAACAGCCACCCCTTGTGCCCCCAATTATGTAGTGAAGAAGGGAGACAGTCCTGCAGATGGGGGTGGTCAGGCATGTGGGCGTTTCCTTCTTGAAACTGAAAGCACAGCAGTTGTAGACAATGTGTAAAGGTTTAAGACAAACTATTAAGACTCCCATTTCCTATGATAATATAATACCAGCTACCTGTAACGACCCAGGCGCTGTGTTATGTGCATTTTATGCAATCATTTCTTTCGGCCCTCACAAAGAACCCTCTCACGATTGCTCCAACAGATAAGGAAAGTGAAGCTAGCGAAAGCATGTGAGTGGCTCAAGTCGATCCAGGATGTGACAATCCAGATATCTCTGACTGAAGAGCCCACACCTTTAGCCTCTGCCCTATAAAGTTACTTTAAGTCATCATCAATCTAGAGTTCAGTGGACTTGCCTGGCCAGAGTGTCTTCTTCCCTGAATTCCTTCCTCCTCCATGCTGGCCACTCCTCCCCTTAAAACATGCAGAAGAGGCTCCTCATTGCTGGTCTGTAGGATGAAGTCCAAAGTCGCCATGGCACACACTAAGGACAGGATCTGCTGAATGGAACATGGGATGAACACTTGTACAGGGACCAGTAACCCTTGTCCCTGCCCAGTGTCTTCTCCCATCCCATTAGATAAGTTCATTCATTCAGTAAGATTGTATAACAGCACGTCTTAAAATGGTGTCTGTCTTCTCCATGGATAGACATTCACTTGAAACAAGATACAACCCCACACCTCTAAGGCCAGGGTGCATGATAAGCACGATCTCATAGGCTCCTGTGTTCAGAAGTGTTTGGGGTTTAATGCCCTGTGGTCATCATCATGAAATCCATAATACTTTTATCTTTGAATTTGTGTCTTGTAAGTGAAATGTAATGGGTCTAAAGGCAGCCTGCACACAGGGCTTGAAGACTTAGCTCATAGGTGGTCCCCACTCCCTAGGGCCCCTCTGAGATGAATTCTCATCCGCCCACCAAACTCTGGGCCTCCACGCTCTGCCCGGTCTCCCAGTCCCTGCTCCTATCTCTGATGACTGCAGCAACTGGGTCGGGGTGGCCCAAGTTCTACTGTTACACTCCACCTGGCACAGGAGCAGGTAGGGTCAAGGTCAAGCACACATCCTGCAGCTTCTCAGGGTGGGGTGAGGCACTGCATGTCCCTGCTCTGGGCAGACGTGACCACAGCAAGTTCAGCAGGCTGCTCCATGCAGCCTTCTCACTCACGCCCAGTCCTGGGAAGTTGCAAGGTCTTGGGGCTCACCTAACCCCTGAAGGTTAGAGCAGGAGGCCCATGAAAGGGAAGATTCACTGATCTACCCAGAGCGGTGTCTGCATCTCCTTTCTGCACAGGGTGGTGCCGATTATGTAACCTGCTCTCATGATTCTCTGATGTGTTTCTTCAAATACAGTGGAAATGTCAAGACATAATAAAAATATGACATTAGTGTTACCTCCAAGGGTGCTGAGTGCAAGACACTAACAATTTAATAAATGTGGGCTTTTAGATTGACCTATGTTAATGTGTGATTTTATGCTATTTTGCATGGCAAGGGAAGCTTCTCAGAATTCATTTGATTGTTAGATCAATGTGAAAATGCATTATCTGCCTGCCTTGAGCATGGCCAACTGTTGACCTCTTCAATTAAGCAGACTTGAGAAAGAAAATTCAATTACAATGAGCAAACATTTCTGGAACACTTTCTATGTGCAAGGCCCTGTGCCAGGTCTTGTGGGGAATAGAAAGATTCGTGAGATTTGTTCCTAGTTTGGGAGTGCTTACAAGCAAGAGGGGAGGTAGAGATACATGCCTGGGTAACCATGGGGTAGCACACTCTTTTCCTTATCAAAGCAGAGGAAACGGAATTATGGTCGAGCTGGACTGTTGTTACAGCACCTCAGAGCAGAAGATGCTAGTTCCTTGCTTTATGTCCATCTCCCTTCTTTGGGAATAGAATTTATCCCTTTATGACCATCTCCCTTCTTTGGGAATAGAATTCCATTTTTTTTAAGGGTTTCTCCCTTGGGAAAGATGAGTCTGTCTCCAGCTCAGTGATAAATCTCGATGGGATTCTCTCTCTCTCTGTGGCAGCATCTCCTGTTGCTGACTAGCTTTGAGATGGCTATGTGACTCAGTTGTGGCCAAGCAAGCATGATGGCAAGTCTCTGGGATGCTTTTGGAAAGACCTTCTCAGTAGAGGTGACTCTTATGGTTAAGGGCGCCGTCTCTGATATGGACTGCCTGGTTTATAATCCTGGCTCCACGGCTGACCAGCTCTGTGTCATCAGGAGAGTCATGCAACCTTTCTGCCTCCATTCTTCATCTGTTAAATGGGGTTAATAATACATAGCTAATGGGGTTGTGGCGAGGATAAAGATTAGTTAATATTTGCAAAGCACTTAGGAAAGTATCTGGGGCACAGTGTCACTTGTTAACTGTCATTATCATTATTTTGAGACGAGATGCCAGAGGTGAGTGTCTCTTTTATGAGCCTAGATGTGACTCCAGTAATGTCCATCATGGCCTTGTGCACATGAGAGGGGCTGGCCTAGGAGGGAAGAAGCTGGAGAAAGAGTGGAGAAGAGCCTCAGTCCTTGATGAAGTCACTGAGACTCCATCACCATCCTGGAGACCATTCGACCTCTGGCCTCCTTGTGAGATGCGATACATTTCTTATTCAGGATGTCCTCAGGCTGCCGTGGTCCTGGGGTCAAGGGTGGCTTCCTGGTATCTGTCCGGGAGCTCCATGGCTGGTGTCCCTCCAGGGCCCACAGGTATGCTGGCTACGGGCTATGTCTGAGCAGCTCCTGCCAACCGGCTGGGACCCCACTTCTGGCCTTATCTTAATCACGATGGGATGGCTTCCTGAAAGACTGAGCTTTCCGGCATTTCCAAAATTTCCTGAAATCCACAATCTACTCTTGATATTCACAGTGAACATGCCGTGACATGACTTTCGAATTTGCAGGATGCTATGGCAATGTCATTTATCCATGAAACACAATAAATGAACACTTAACACAATCCCCTTTGATTCTTAATGATTCCATAGGTTTAAGGACAGGAATAAGTAGTGAACTTACTAAATTCTTCCAGCAAAATAAACTCTATATTACTTCATTTCTTAAAAAGCAACACTAAGAACTTACTTACATTTCCAGAAATAAGGTGAAGTGGATGAAAACCAGTTATAAGGAATACATCAGGAGAGTTATTGGTTACATGGGACGAGTTCTCTAAATGATTGAAAAAAGACACTCATTCGTCCACACCCACAGTATGTATATATGTATATATAGATAGATGTATCAAATTTGGGCTTTGTCAAATTACAAATTTATAAATATTACAGATCTTTGGCATCAGTCAAAAATTCAGAAATAGCATCACGTTTTTGGCATCCTGAAAAGTCATGATTTTTATCTCTCATGCCCATCCCAGAGACTGCTAATGTCTTCTAGAGCGTGGGTTGAGGAGGCCGGTGAGGGCCTGTCACGTTGCCTGGGGAAGAGTTGTGCGATCGATTAGCAATGTCTGCCCTGGGTGTGGGTGGAGCCGGCGGCAGCAGCAACATTAAGTTCCCGCAGTGCAGGGTTCCCCGGTTTCTGCCTGCTCTGCTTGAAAGGCGATTGGAACGCTGTCAGAACTGATTCCATGAGTACAAGGACTCTTAACTTCAGGATGAAGTTATGTACTCAATCAGTGTGCATTTATTGAGCACTTTTGATGCATGAGACGTACCCTTAGGCATTGTGGGAGATTAAAAAGTGAATCAGACTCACTCCAACCCACAAATAACTTGGTTAACAGAAGACAAAGTATGTGTGTGTACACATGTGTGTTTAGGGTACGAGGTCATACAGAGCTGCAAGAAAGGGTTAGACGAAGGGAGGGACAGGAGATGTGTCAATGTGAGTCTGAAAGGTGGCAGAAGGCCTGCCAGTGACGGTCCACTGGACGGGAAGCCCTGCAGTGACGTAAGGAAGGCTGTTGGGCTGCATAGAAAGGCAAGACTGCGTCCGATGGAGGGGCCAGAGCGAGCCAAAGCAGCAGAGTGGCAAGCTCCCAGCTGCCGGAGACTGGCTGGCTGGTAAGGGTCTGTCCTTGTGGTTTGATTCCAGCATCTCTCACGCTCCCGCCCCCGAGCAGGCAGGCTGCTGCGGGCTTCATTAGCTTGTCATACTGATGCGACATCCATTTTTATGAGTTGTCTGGGCCAGCGGAAAACCTGCTCTTCACAAAGATCATCTTTCATCACCATTTGACGTGTGACATATAACAAATGTCTTAAAGTAAAGGAGAGGCCTCACTGGTATCTCACACTGTACATTTTTATTGTAAACCTAAAAGAACTGACAAAGGTTCCATCTTTATTTCCTTAACTACATACAGTCATCAAATATTGCCAATGAAGAACATTCCTGACGTCCTATTATTCCATTACGTGAATAAGGCAAAAATTCTTTAACACACTGCTGAGTTAGAAAGGAGTGTTGATTGGTTGAGACGATCGGCGAAAACAGCTTAAAATTGTAAATAGAAGCTCACTCCTAACATGCTCTTAGGTTATGTCATACATACGCATACATACAAACACGAGGTAGGGTTTTGTTAAATTTCTTTTGTAAATACTTAAAAAATGAAAGCAGAGCTGTTGGCTTTACTGCAACAGTAATAAAGAGAAATCACAAATTGAGGAAAAAATTCTTCTTCAGCTACATGCAGAAAGCTGTAAAGAGCCAGTCTAAGAAGCACCGAGAAATAGACTTTCAATAAAACGAGGACGCACATTTTATATTTAGGAAAAAAATACGAATTCAAATCAACCTAATCATCCTTGTAAAATTTAGGGTGCATATCTGGAACACAAAATATGAACTTCGGTGTTGAGGGACTTCTCAGGCCTTCATTTTACTTATCGATTGGCTTGTGGCTATCTTCTAAGCAAACCTAAAACAGAGAAGGTGATTTCTATGATACTGAGTAAGTAAGTTCCACCTCGATCCAAGCTCCTGGCAGGCAAGCTGGTTGTGGGTTCTTGTCCTCTCCCTCCCTCCTCGTCCCCTCCCCCCCCTCCTTCCCACTCCTGTGCCCTTCCTGAAGTTTTTATGGGCAGCCGTACATCTATATTTACCCACTATATTTAGTAAGTTTGATTATGCATAGCCTAAATTCAGATCTGAGATGATGATCCAGATTTTTGTTCACTGAGAGAACTTTTTTCTTTTTTTAATAGGTTTACAGCAAAGACGAAGCACCAACTTATTTGTCGCTCTTCGGGCTATTCCGTAGGCTTGGTTTGCCCCCGGCCTTTGCCCTCACTGTGCTTTTGTAGAAGGCTCTGCTTGCACATCCGCCCGTTCCAGATGCTTCCTGACATTTAAGTCACCACGCAGTTGCCACCTCTTCCGAGAAGCCTCCCAGATTACTCACTGTATACAACGCCCTCATGAATCCCTCACCACAGGCTGGCCTAACATTCTGTTTGCTTTCTGCTCTCTCTTTACGCAGTTTTGGTGTTTTGTGGATTTGTGTTTTGTGTGTTTTTTTTTTAATGAAATACACCAGTCAGTAAGTTTTCATGTCATTGAGGAAAAATTTACATACAATAAAATTCAGCCCCTCTACTGTAGTCCTGCAAGTTTTGACAAATGCATCCAGGCATATCCTGCCACCAGGATGATCAAGATACAGAAAGTTCCACTGCCTGAACTGCCGCCACATCTCTTCATAGCTAACCCTTCCCCAAGCCCTTCCGAGCTATTCTTTGTATCTGCAGTGTTGCCTTTTCCAGAATGTCCAGCGAGTGGTATCATATATTGTGTAGCCTTTTGAGTCTGATTTCTTTCACTTTCTATAGCTTAGTTTATTTGAGATTCATCTGTATTATTATAAATGTATCAGTATTTCTTTCCTTTTTGTTACTGAAATTCATTTCATTGTATGCATGGATCATAGTTTGTTCATTCTCCATTTAGAAGACATTCTACTTGATTCCAGTTTTGATGATTACAAATAAAACTGCCATACACATTCAAATACAGTTTCATTTCTGTTGCGTAAATGCCTGGAAATGAGATTGCTGGGTCATCTGGTAAGTGCATTTTTAACTACAGAAGAAACTGGTGAACTATGTTCAAAAGTCTGTACCACTTTGAATTCTTACCAACAATGAATGAGAATTCTGGTAGTTCCACATCTTCACCAGCACTTTCTATCATCCGAATTTTTATTTTAAGCCATTCTCATAGACGTGTGGTGGTATGTTGCTATGGTTTTAATTTTCATTTCCCCATTGGCTAATGAGGGTGAACATTTTTCATGTGCTTATTTGCTATTATATCTTCTTGAAGGAAAGTCTGTTCAAATCTCTTGTCCTGAATAAAATGGTTTCTTATTATTGGGCTTTTTAAAAAGTATTATATCATACATTCTTTTTATATTCTGGATACTATTTTATTTTTTTCAGATAGGTGATTTCCTAATACTTCCACCTAGTTTGTAACTCATCTTTTCATTCATATCATGTGTCTTTCAAAGATAAGTTTTTAATTTTCATAAAGGACAATTTATCCTTTTTCTCTTTCTCTTTCCAGGAATCAGGTCATGTCTAAGAAATTTTTGTTCAAACCAAAGATCACAAAGATTTTCTTCTATGTTTTATTCTCAAAGTTTTATATTTTTAGGTTTTCTGTTTTGATCCATGAACCCTTTTGAGCTAATTTTTATAGATGGTCTGAGATATGGATGGGAGGTCACTATTTTTATTGTGTACTGATATCCATTATTCCAGCACCACTTTTGGAAGACTATCACCTCTCCATTAATTGCCTTTGCAACTCTGTCGAAAATCAATTGACTCTAATGGTGGATGTTTATGTTTTTAGTAATTAACTTGTAGATCTTGAGATGTTTTTAGCATGCTACATTAGATGTTTTTAGATGGTATCAGGGATCAGAAAAAAAACAAAAATGAATCTTTCGTTTTTGTGTGTAAGTCTATTGTAAGCCCTAAAAATGGACAGAATAAAAATCAGGTGGAGATAAAGTTACTTATTTTGATGGAGAATTCCAATAATTCCTCTCGGTAATGCCAATTATTTTAGTTCTCCCTAACACACACAAGTGTACACACACACACACACAGATGTCCTGCTTTTCTGTTCCTCAGCAGATTGGAGTTGACTGTCAGGGAGCAGAAGGACATTACCATAGCTGAACATTTAACCGAGCATCTACTACATGCTAGGTGCTCTCCAAGATTTGGTCATTTAGCACACATCCTCACTGAAGATACTGAGGCCTAGACATTAGGGAAGAGTTGGTGAAAAAAATACAATCAAGATCTGGAATTCCCAAGGGAGTCACATTTTAAGCACCCTTATCTACTTAATTATTTAATTAAATACATCAGTCTGACTTGGTGCTGAATGAGAGAAGAAGGGAAAAGGAGAGGCATCAGCTATCCCCACCACACCCACCCCTCTGTCTGTTTTGACAGTCCTGTGGCCACATTGAGTATCACTCAACCTAGACCAATCCACACTTTGACCTTGTGGCCACTGTATTTGTGCCTTTGTGCAAAGCAGGGGCTGGCCAAGGCCAAGGCCCAGGCCCTGTCCCCGTGTTTCCTGGTTAAAAGTGAAAGCTGGACTCAAGAGTTACTAGTTCACGTGGTTCTTGCCCTCAAGAGGTGGGTTTTCTAAAACCCTATGAAAATTCATTTTCAATCCCCAAATCCAAATGATTCAGTCTGGAATGAACTACAGATCATCACCTAACTTACTTACTGAGAGAGTGGGAGTGCAGAGACCAGTAAGCAAAGGGAGAAAGACAGGAAAGTAGCAATTACTGAATACTACTTATGTCAACTGTTAAGTACCTGGACATGGTATGGACAGCCTTATGTTGTTTACCCCATTTCACAGATGAGAAGACTGAGGCCTAGGCAGATTAAATTGTCCTAGTCAACAGTCAGCATGTTCTGAGGCCACAATCTATGCCCTTGACTTTATATGACAGGATTGTGTAGGGGGATGGGAGGGAGAACACCTCCTTTCCCTCAGAATTAAAGATGGCATCCACATCCCTAAATGGGAATAGGCTTTCAAGAGTTCTACTATGTGTGACAACTTGCACACAATGTCAGCCTTGCTTGTTTTTTTTTTTTTCCCCCCTCCCATGACCTCCCAAGTCACCATTTCATTTTCCCATCTCTGCCAAAGAATTCCTGGTTTGGTTTCCCGTGTTTCTTCCTCTCTACGCTTTTCAAAAAGTACTATAGAGACATGATGCTTTGAACAAAAGCCTTGGGAGACATTATAACATGAGAGAAAGTCTTTAAGAAAGTAAAGAGGGACAGTGTTCAGTGGTTTTAATTGTTGGGTTGACTTCATGTCAACCCAACACGACTTTACTCATATTGACTAGATGTAAAGATGGGGAGTTTCTCCTGAAATATCTGTCGTGTCCATCTCATTGTGGCAAGTTCTTTGTATTACACACAATCTGCACAGCTTCTAAAGAGAGGTATGTCCTGACTTACATGCTCTCAAAAAATGTCTCAAAAACATATTTTCAATGGACTTCATGTTTTAGATGAATTAGAATACCTACTACAGGGGCGCCTGGGTGGCTCAGTGGGTTAAAGCCTCTGCCTTCGGCTCGGGTCATGATCCCAGGGTCCTGGGATCGAGCCTCGTGTCGGGCTCTCTGCTTGGCGGGGAGCCTGCTTCCCTTCCTCTCTGCCTGCCTCTCTGCCTACTTGTGATCTCTGTCAAATAAATAAAATCTTAAAAAAAAAAAAAAGAATACCTACTACAAAAAACCATCTGTTAGTGAGGGAAGGTCAGAGGAGCACAGAGTTAAATTCCACATTTTGCAGGTGAGAGAAAACCCAAATGCCGGAAGGAAGTGACTTTGCCTGAGGTCACACAGCTCATTAGAGCTCAGCTGGAAGGAGAGAGCTCACTTTGTAGGACTACCCAGTGCTCCCTGTTTCAGGATCAGATTGGTACATACTGAATTCCATTTAATGGAACAGAAAACATTCAACTCCATCTCAAGATCCAAGTCTCCTTAAGAGGAAGAGTAGATTATTTTTTTCTCCTCTTAGGAAAGATGGAATCAGTCTGGCTCTCTTTACCAGGTCCTGTGGTCAGTTGAGATTTTGTATGTGTGGGTGTGAAATGGATGAGAGCATTTCTTACCTAAAGAAAGGATTCTTTAAATCGAGGATGTTCCCAGATCTGAAGCCTGTCTGGTTTACCAGTGCCACAATCTGAATGTCATAGCTCTGTCTGGATGGCAGAAAACAAAACAAAACAACAACCCATCATTTGACAAGACCAGGTATCTTCACATACACTGAGGGCGCTGCCTACACGTACCCACCTACCTCATGGGGGCTTGAAGAGTGCATGGGTGGCATCTCGTACAGGCCCATGTGAGCTTATCTGGATGCTACTAATATTTATTTGTTAGAAGAGTTTGACAGTTATAGTCTTGTGATCTAAAAAATTACAAAGTTAATTGTGTTTCTGGTTTTACCAATGGCAATGACAGAAATGGCTTTAATTAACAGAGGTACTTTCTGGGTCACCCACCGAGGTACCAAAACAATCTTAATTGTGCAAAGACTGGATAATTTAAAAATCTCATACTGACATAAAATTGCAGACTGCCAGTTAATAAATGTGAATGATTTTGAGAGACCCCAGATGCAGGCTCATGCGATTCCGGCAAGAACGGGCTGATAAGATCAGCTAATAAGACACATATCCTTGATGACTAATCTGGAGGAATTATGTGCATGGGATTTTTATTAATCATATGTATGCCTGCTCAGCCTGCTGCTCCCCTGCTTGTGCTCTCTTCTCTGACAAATAAATAAAATCTTTTAAAAAATACGTATTTCTTCAGATTATAAAGTGTTACATATTCATTTGTAGAACTGAAAAATAAAATAGAAATTAAATAAAATAATCCATAACATCACTGGACGAAGATTCTTCTACTATATTATCTCACCATTATTTTCCCTACTACCATTTTTTTATAAACGTAAATTTTTAATAAAATCACCTAAAATATTCCTTCATATCTCCTAATTTTATTTACCATAAGCAAGCACTTATCCTATAATTCCTCTTTTAAAAAATTTACTTGGGAGAGAGAGAAAGCAAGAGAGAAAGCATGAATAGCCGGGAGGGGCAGAGGGAGAGGGAAAAGCAGACTCCTGCTGAGCAGGGATTCTGACACAGGGTTGGATCCCAGGACCCTGAGGTCATGACCTGAGCCAAAGGCAGATGCTTAACCAACTGAGCCACACAGGTGCCCCTATCTTATAATTCTTGGCAATATATTTTTCAGTAGTATTACATGGGTATAGCATAATGTGTTTAATAATTCCCCACTTTCAAATATTTATATTTTTATAACATATTATAAACACATAATAACATTACTCCTAATAGTAAAAAAAATAGAGTTTTATGGGGCGCCTGGGTGGCTCAGTGGGTTAAAGCCTCTGCCTTCAGCTCAGGTCATGATCTCAGGGTTCTGGAATCGAGCCCCGCATCAGGCTGTCGGCTCAGCAGGGAGCCTGCTTCCCCCCACCCCCCTCCTCTGCCTGCCTCTCTGCGTACTTGTAATCTCTGTCAAATAAATAAATAAAAATCTTTAAAAAATCTAATTTTATGACAGAAATTCTGCTGTAGAGGACATTCTTGTAATACATCTTTATGTCTAATCTGTGATCACTTCCTTAGAATAAATTCTTAGTGTTAGACTCACCAGGCTATAGCACATAGATACTTAAGGTTCCCAATACCTAATGCTAAAATAGACATTTTAGAAAGTGGACTTAATTACTTCCTCACCTCCAAAGTACAAAAGGCTAATTTCATTACACATCTTCAAATCCTTAATATTTTAAATGTTTGGGGTTAACATGTTATTATTTTAATTTGAATTTCCTTGACCGTTTGGCTTCCGTTTCAAATTCCAGAAATTACTAAAAGATACAAAGGCCTCCCACCCTGTCATTACCAACAGTGGAAAGGCTTACATATAATGCCAGATCCTATGAAACCCGTAGCTCCAGTTGTAGATTTTATCAGCACCAAACAAAGCAAGAGGGAAAGAGGCCTACATAAACATTAAGAAAGAAAGAAAGAAAGAAAGAAAGAAAGAAAGAAAGAAAGAAAGATGTTCTTCGATTCTGTTTCAACTCCTATAATTAACTCCAAACTACTCTGCTGTAAGTTTCCTCCATGATACCCACATCCAGTAGTTCACTGCATTTGTGATACCAAAAGGTAGATGTCGGGGGAGTGAGACACAGAGACACCAAGCTCTTGGGAGGGAGGCAGCCCTCCTGGTCATGGAAAGGCTGAGAAAGTCTCACAGGTAATTCAGAGAGTGACACACATGCATATTTTTCCCAAAGAAAAGACATCTTCTTAACAATATTTGAAGTAATTAATATAGGACTTCAACCAGAAATGGGGGACCCCAAGGTCTGTGCAAATGTGTGTGTCCACGGATGCATATAAGGCACAAAGGAGACCTGCGTGGCCCCAGGTGTGGTCGGGAAGAACAATCAGGACGTTCTTGCCATAGGGTGTTCACCAAGGCTCTCTTCAGAACACTAGATAACACTGTCACTTTATACTCACTTCTCTCAACCTGTTCTTCTCCCTGACCCAACCTCAGATTCCTGGCTTTCCAGAAGGCAAAAAGAGCTTCATGTCATGTTAGGTCATGGCTCAGTGTGATGAGTGAGAGCTGAGGTTTGTTCTCAAAGCCCTGCTGTGCTGGCAGGGGCAGAGGGCGGTGGGGAGGATGGTTGGACATGCTACTTTGATAGTGATTCACCCAACCACGGGAGAATGTGCCCTTTCCTAAGACGGCATGAAAACCATGCACTCTCCTATCCCAGGAGCAGGTCATCCTGGTGCCACGACGCCCAGGAGACCGACTCCAGACTCCCTAATTAATGTGCCATGTGGATAAAGCAACCAATAATGGAGACTCTTCCCCAAGACTGTACACAGGATCCTCAATAACCACGGATTCTTTTGAACCAGCTATGTGGCAATGTGTATTCTCTAAAAACAAAACAAACCTCATTCTCTGTGGAATTAGTTATTTTAAATCTACAGAGATGGAGTCAAGTGACATATGTAGGGACATACTTTAGTTCAAGGATTAAGTGCAAAATCATTGCTTTGTATACCAACATTTCTTTTGTCATCAAGCAGAGACTGGAACCTTGAGAACAACATATGTAGGGCATGTCTTTCTAGGGAATGTGGTAATTCCGTTTTATTAGAGAAAACAGAAAGGTACAGTAGAGGGAGGGAGAGGCTCAGTGCTGACTGCCAAGGAAGAAGGGGGTGGAGAGAAAGATGGAAATAGAGAGAGGAAGCAAGATGGCAGAAAACTAGGAAACTGAAATAGCATTAGGTCACAGGAGTTCAGCTGGATAGTTATCAAACCATTCTGAACATGTACAAACGCAATAGAAGATAGAAGAGAAGAAGAGGAGCAGTTCTAGAAACAGAAAATCGACCACTCTTGGGAAGGTAGGACATGTGAAGAAGTGAATCTGACATGACGGGAAGATAGACCACAGTGGGGAAAGGGGCAGAGGGGCCGGCTCCCAGCAAGTGATAGAGCAGCAGAGCACAAAACCAGAACTTTCAGAAGTCTGCTCCACTGAGGGACATCACTCTAGAGGCTAAGCAGGGGTAGAGCCCTCATGGGCACAGTGTGGTCTCAGGTCCCGTGGGGTCACAGAAAGACTGGAGTGTCTGAGTGTAGCAGAGCTCGCAGGTATTAAAGCTGGGAAGCCGACTACAGAGACAGAGCCGAGGAGTGAGCTCTCAGATCAGAGTTACCTTAAACTGTGATCTGCAGCACAGTCAGGCCACTGCTCTTTGAGCAGGGACACCATGGTAGATCTGGGGAGACTTCCTCCTTCCTCCTTTGGGAGGAGCAGTGCGGGAGCCCGCAGCAGGAATCTGCTGCATTGGAGACTCCTCAAACAGGGCCGTGCACCAGAAAAAGAAATGCTCAGTCACAGGCTGGGTGAGCTTGGAATGTGGCCGGAGACCCGGGAGATGTGAAGGATTGACTGCTTTTCTCTGAGGGTGCACTGAGGAGTGGGGCCCTGGCTCTCAGCTCCTACCAAACCAGAGACTGGGAGGTCGCCATCTTCATTCCGGTCCTCCAGAGCTCTAGGGAAAGCATCCAGGGAACAAAAGCTCCCAAGAGTGAACCTGAGCAGATTGCTTAGCCTGGTCCCTGGCAAGGGCGGTGCAGTTCCACCTCGGGTAAAGACATTTGAGAATCGCTGCAACAGGCCCTTCCCCCAGGAGATCAGCAAGAACATCCAGCCAAGACCAAGTTTTTTGGTCACTGAGAACTGCAGACTCCAGAGCGAGGGGAAAGCAACACTTAGAATTCATGGCTTTTTCCGCATGATCCTTTAAGTCTTGCAAAGTAAAATTTTTTTAATTTTATTTTTTTCTTATTCTATTTTTTTAAACTTTTCTTCTTTCCTCTTTAAATGTTTTTTAAACTCTTTTATCTTATCAATACCTTTTTAAAAAAATCTTTTAAAATTTTCATGGTTATAGTTATATTTTATCCCTTCATTGTATTTAACCTTATTTTTTGTATACATATAGGTTTTTCTTCTTTAAATTTTTGGGATATAATTTCTTCTAATAGATCAAAATAAACCCTAAATCTAGCTCTAGTCTGATCATATTTTTTTTCTTTTTCCAACCAACTTATCTTACCAATTCCTTTAAAAATCTTTTAAAATCTTTTTAAATCTTTTTCATCTTTACAGTCATATTCCATCTCTTCATTGTGTTTACCCCTATTTTTGAACATATATAAGTTTTTCTTTCTTTAAAATTTTGGGAGGTAGTTTCTTCTAAGAGACCAGAATACACTCAAAATCAAGTGGGTGGCTCTGTTCTATTCACAGTCTAATAACTATATTTTTACAATTTTTTAATTGTTTTTTTCCCCCTCTCATCTTCCCCTGGTTTTGGGTCTCTTCTGATTTGGTTTGCATATATTTTTCTGGGGTCTTTGCCACTCTTTTAATATTTTACTCTCTCATTCTTATCTGGATAAAAGATAGGAGGAAAAACTCACCACAAAAAAAGAACAAGAGGCAGTATCAAATGGCTAGGGACCTAATCAATACAGACATTGGTATTATGTCAGAACTAGAATTCAGAATGACAATTATCAAGGTGCTAGTTGGACTCAAAAAAGACATGGAAAATATTAGAGAATCCCTTTCTGGGGAAATAAAAGAACTAAAATCTAACCAAGTGACATTTAAAAAGCTATTAATGAGGTGCAATAAAAAATGGAGGCTCTTACTGCTAGGATAAATGAGGCAGAAGAGAGAATTAGTGATATAGAAGACCAAATGATGGAGAGTAAAGAAGCTGCACAAAAGAGAGACAAGCAACTACTGGACCATGAGGGAAGAATTTGAGAGATAAGTGATACCGTGAGACGAAACAATATTAGAAATGAGATCCCAGAAGACGAAGAAAGAGAGAGAGGGACAGAAGGTATATTGGAGCAAATTATAATAGAGACTTTCCCTAAAATGGCAAAGGGAACAATCATCAAAATCCAGGAGGCACAGAGAATTCCCCTCAAAATCAATAAAAATAGGTCCACACCCCGTCATCTAATACTAAAACTTACAAGTTTTAGTGACAAAGACAAAATCCTGAAAGCAACCAGAGACCAGAGGTCTACAACATACAATGATAGTAATATTAGAGTGAGAGCAGACTTATCCACAGACACCTGGCAGGCCCAAAAGAACGGGCATGATATATTCAGAGCATTAAATGAGAAAAATATGCAGCCAAGAATACTATATCCAGCTAGGCTGTCACTGAAAATAGAAGGAGAGATAAAAAGCTCCCAGAACAAACAAAATTAGAAGAATTTGCAAACACCAAACCAGTCCTACAGGAAATATTGAAAGGGGTCCTCTAAGCAAAGAGAGAGCCTAAAAGAAACAGACCAGAAAGGAACAGAGACAATATACAGTAACAGTCACCTTACAGGCAATAGAATGGCACTAATATCAAATCTTTCAATAGTTACCCTGAATGTAAATGGGCTAAATGTCCCAATCAAAAGACACAGGGTATTAGAATGGATAAAAAACAAGACCATCGATATGCTGTCTACAAGAAACACATTTTAGACCCAAAGACACCTCCAGATTTAAAGTGAGGGGGTGGAAAACAATTAAACATGCCAATGGATATCAAAAGAAAGTTGAGGTGGCGATCCTTATACCAGATAAATAAGATTTTAAGCCAAAGACTATAATAAGAGATGAGGAAGGACACTATATCATATTTGAGGGGTCTAGGAAGAAGATCTAACAATTTTAAATATCTATGCCCCTAACATGGGAGCAGCCAATTATATAAACCAATTAATAACAAAATCAAAGAAACACATAGACAGTAATACAATAATAGTAGGAGACTTTAACACCCCCTCACCAAAATGGACAGATCATCTAAGCAAAAGATTAACAAGGAAATAAAGGTTTTAAATGACACACTGAACCAGATGGACATCACAGATATTTTCGGAACATTCCATCCCAAAGCAACAGAATACACATTCTTCTTGAGTGCACATGGAACATTCTCCAGAATAGATCACATCCTGGGTCACAAATCAGGTCTCAACCAGTACCAAAAGATTGGGATGATTCCCTGCATATTTTCAGACCACAATGCTCTGAAGCTAGAACTCAATCATAAGAGGAAAGTTGGAAAGAACTCAAATACATGAAATACTCAAAAGAACTAAAATACCAGGAAATTAAAGAACTCAGCAATCAGACAACAAAAAGAAATAAAAGACATCTGAATTAGCAAAGAAGTCGTCAAATTCTCTCTTTGCAGATGATATGATTCTTTTGATTTGAGTTCAAAAGAACGCAAATACCAAGAAATTGAAGAAGAATTTTAAAAACTCATGGAAACAAATGAAAATGAAAACACAACTGTTCAAAATCTGTGGGACACAGCAAATGCAGTCCCCAGAGGAAAGTATATAGAGATACAAGCCTTTCTCAAGAAATGAGAAAGGTCTCAAGTACACAACATAACCCTACACCTAAAGGAGCTGGAAAAAGAACAGCAAAGAAAGCCCAAACCCAGCAGGAGAAGAGAAATAATAAAGATCAGAGCAGAAATCAATGAAATAGAAACCAAAGGACAGTAGAACAAATCAACGAAACTAGGAGCTGGTTCTTTGAAAGAATTAATAAGATTGATAAACTCCTGGCCAGACTTATCAAAGAGAAAAGAGAAAGGACCCAAATTAATAAAATCATGAATGAAAGAGAAGACATCACAACCAACACCAAAGAAATACAAACAATTATAAGAACATATTATGAGCAACTATAAGTCAGAAAATGTGACAATCTGGAAGAAATGGATGCATTCCTAGAGATGTATAAACTACCAAAACTGAACCAGGAAGACATAGAATACCTGAACAGACCCATAAACAGTAAGGAGATTGAGGAAGTCATCAAAAAATCTCCCAACAGGGACGCCTGGGTGGCTCAGTTGGTTAAGCAGCTGCCTTCGGCTCAGGTCATGATCCCAGCATCCTGGGATCGAGTCCCACATCGGGCTCCTTGCTCATCAGGGAGCCTGCTTCTCCCTCTGCCTCTGCCTGCCATTCTGTCTGCCTGTGCTTGCTCTCTCTCCCTCTCTCTCTCTGACAAATAAATAAATAAATAAAATCTTTAAAAAAAAAAAATCTCCCAACAAACAAGAGTCCAGGGCCAGACGGCTTCCCAGGGGAATTCTACTAAACATTTAAAGAAGAATTAATTCCTATTCTCCTGAAACTGTTCCAAAAAATAGAAATGGAAGGAAAACTTCCAAACTCATTTTATGAGGCCAGCATTACCTTGACCCCAAAACCAAACAAAGACCCCATCAAAAAGGAGAAGTACAGACCAATATCCCTGATGAACATGGATGTAAAAATTCTTACCAAAATACTAGCCAATAGGATCCAACAGTACATCAAAAAGATTATTCACCATGACCAAGTGGGATTTATATCAGGGCTTGCAAGGATGGTTCAACATCTGCAAATCTATGTGATACAACACATTAATAAAAGAAAGAACAAGAACCATATGATACTCTCAATGGATCCTGAACAAGCATTGGACAAAGTACAGCATCCTTTCTTGATCAAAACTCTTCAGAGTGTATGGATAGAGGGTACATACCTCAATACCATCAAAGCCATCTATGAAAAACCCAGAGTGAATATCATTCTCAATGGGAAAAAAAATGAGAATTTTCCCCTAAGGTGAGCAACACGGCAGGGATGTCCACTATCACCACTGCTATTCAACATCATACTGGAAGTCCTAGCCTCGGCAATCAGACAACAAAAAGAAATAAAAGGCCTCTGAATTGGCAAAGAAGAAGTCAAACTCTCTCTTTGCAGATGATATGATTCTTTATGTGAAAAACCCAAAAGGCTATACTCCAAAACTGCTAGAACTCACACAGGAATTCAGTAAAGTGTCAAGATATAAAATCAGTGCTCAGAAATCAGTTACATTTCTATATACCAACAGCAAGATAGAAGAAAGAGAAATTAAGGAGTCGATCCCATTTACAATTGCACCCAAAACCATAAGATACCTAGGAATAAACCTAACCAAAGAGACAAAGAAACTGTACTCAGAAAACTAGGAAGTACTCACGAAAGAAATTGAGGAAGACACAAAGAAATGGAAAAACGTTCCGTGCTCATGGATTGGAAGAACAAATACTATGAAAATATCTATGCTACCTAAAGCAATCTACACATTTAATACAATCCCTATCAAAATACCACACATTTTTTTTTCAAAGAAATGGGACAAATAATCCCTAAAATTTATATGGAACCAGAAAAGACCCTGAATAGCCAGAGGAATGTTGTAAAAGAAAGCCAAAGTTGGCAACATCACAATTCCAGGCTTCGAGCTCTATTACAAAGCTGTCATCATCAAGACAGCATGGTACTGGCACAAAAACAGACACATAGATCAATGGAACAGAATAGAGAGCCCAGAAATGGACCCTCAACTCTATGGTCAACTCATCTTCGACAAAGCAGGAAAGAATGTCCAATGGAAAAAAGACAGCCTCTTCAACAAATGGTGCTGGGAAAATTGGACAGCCACATGCAGAAAAATGAAACTGGACCCTTTCCTTACACCACACACGAAAATAGACTCAAAATGGATCAAAGACCTCAATGTGAGAAAGGAATCCATCAAAATCCTTGAGGAGAACACAGGCAGCAACCTCTTCGACCTCAGCTGCAGCAACTTCTTCCTAGGAACATCGCCAAAGGCAAGGGAAGCAAGGGCCAAGATGAACTATTGGGATTTCATTAAGATAAAAAGCTTTTGCACAGCAAAGGAAACAGTCAACAAAACCAAAAGACAACTAAAAGAATGGGAGAAGATATTCACAAATGACATATCAGGTAAAGGGCTAGTATCCAAAATCTAGAAAGAACTTATCAAACTCAACACCCAAAGAACAAAGAATCCAATCAAGAAATGGGCAGAGGACATGAACAGATATTTCTGCAAAGAAGACATCCAAACAGCCAACAGACACATGAAAAAGGGCTCGACATCACTGGGCACCAGGGAAATACAAATCAAAACCACAATGAGATACCACCTCATTCCAGTCAGAATGGCTAAAATTAAGAAGTCAGGAAACAACAGATGTTGGTGAGGATGCAGAGAATGGGGAACCCCCCCTATGCTGAATGCAAGCTGGCGCAGCCACTCTGGAAAATAGCATGGAGGTTCCTCAAAAAAAATAAAAATAGGGCTACCCTATGACCCAGCAATGGCACTATTGGGTATTTACCCTAAAGATACAAATGTAGTGATCCGAAGGGGCACGTGCACCCGAATGTTTATAAGCAGCAATGTCCACAATAGCCAAACTATGGAAAAACCTAGATGTGCATCAACAGATGAATGGATAAAGAAGATGTGGTATATATATACAATGGAATTCTATGCAGCCATCCAAAGAAATGAAATCTTTTGCAAAATCATTTGCAATGACGTGGATGGTACTAGAGGGTACTACACTGAGTGAAATAAGTCAATCAGGGAAAGACAATTATCATATTATCTCTCTGATATGAGGAATTTGAGAGGCTGGGCAGGGAGTATGGGAGGTAGAGAAGGAAAAAATGAAACAAGATGGGATCAGGAGGAAGACAAACCATAGCAGACTCTTAATCTCACAGAGCAAACTGAGGGTTGCTGGGGGGTAGGGAGTAGGGATAGGGTGGTTGGGTTATGGACATTGGGGAGGGTATGGGCTATGGTGAGTACCGCAAAATGTGTAAGCCCGATGATTCATAGACCTGTACCCCTGGGGCAAATAATATACTATATGTTAATGAAAACAATTTTAAATATATATATAAAAGTAAAGATGGAAAGAGCTGTCAAAAAAAAAAAAAAAAGAAAAAGAAGGGTTTGGAGAAACAGAAGTAGTGGAAGCTTGGGGAGAAAATGGCCCAAGCCACCGAGGGTTTACTGATGTTGAAGGAAGTTAGCTAGAACTTCACTGGCATAGATACCAGCCCAGTGCTCTTCAGCAGAGCATGCCCCGGGAGGAGGAGGGATGGTATACTGAGGTATGGAAGAAAATGTGGAGCTCTTATTTTGAATTTTGCCAGTCCTCAGAAGCCAATACAGTTGTGCACCTAACACCTCCTGAGCACTAGTGAATTAACTAGGTAAATGCTGGATTCTAAACCCCAGCTAACGGTTAAGGTATGTGTTAGGCTCACCTAGTTCTCAGGTTTTGCTAAGGTGGGAGGGTTCAGTAAGAGTCTGATTATGGGGACCAATGCAACCAAGGAGACTCGAAGCATGTAACGGACCAAAGGGCTCGAGCTAGAAGATTCTGAGGACCACTGAAGAACAAAGAAACGTTGTGCAAAAGGCTGTCTGCAAATACTATTACTTCACTGCCCTTAATCAGGCACGAGAGCATCCCCTACAGTTCCTTCTGATGCAGCGGTCCAAATACATAGGTATTTGGGCCCAGTGAAGCTGAGTGCCAGCTGGAGCAAGTTCAGTAATGACTGTTAGGGGAAGCCCTCAGAGCCTCCCAAGCCCTCTGGTCAGCATTTCTTCTAGTTCCGAAAACAAAGCTCATTAAACTCCCTGTAAACCAAATTCCCTGGCAAACCTGAGTTTGGATCCCTCAGAGGGATCCAAAAGTTTTAAGTTCTGTTCCAAAAAATGTTGGCCCAGGGTAAGTTGCTGAGCTAGACCCAAAATCAGCCTACATATATTTGTCTTTTTTTTTCCATTCATTCTTTTTATTTCTATTTTTGTATCTTTTAAGATACACACTACATAAATTTCTATGTGTGTATATATATATATATATACACACAGAGACATGTCTATGCATGTGTGTCTGTAGTATATAAATGTATAAACATACATATATATGCATAGATCTCTGTATCAAGCACTTTGTATTATGCTATTATTACTGTAGTATACTCACGTAATTAAAAGATAAATGGTAGTATACTTGGAGGACACATACATAAAATGTTTTTACTCATAGGTGCACGTGACCAAAAAGCTTCATGGATGCCACTTCTACGAACTGTAGGGATATAAATTCGATAAAGTTTCTAAGTAAGGTGAGTTCTGTTTGACTGTCCCAAGCACCAAAATGAATGAGAGCTCCAGAAGGATGGGGGTCGGTGGAAAATAAAATGCTAATGATACAATCATAAATGGCCCTGACTGGGAAGAAAAGGGCAGTCACTGTCACACCTGTGTGGCTGCACACATTCTCCCAGGAGGCCAGGGGTTATAAAGACTGTTTGACAGCAGGGAAGGGGGCTCTCCTCTCCAAAGGCAGGACAAACATGTAGCACCTTACTGAAAAGAGCGTCAAAGCGCTGACATTCAGGAAGTGCAGAGGTTCATAGAAAATACCAAGGAAGAGAAAAAGTTTAAAGCAAATACTCTGATGGGATACAATGAGAAAAAGAAAGAGAATAAGGCAGGAGAAAATGGAGCTAAGATTTTCTGTGGATCTACTGTGTATTGATGACTATACTATGTTTTCTCTAATACCTGCCAAGCCTGATGACACAATTACTATAAATTGCAGCTAGAGAAATTAACTTTTTCTTTTTCCCAACTCAGTTATCCCAAGGTACTTCTTTTTTTTTTAATTTTATTTTTTATAAACATATATTTTTATCCCCAGGGGTACAGGTCTGTGAATCGCCAGGTTTACACACTTCACAGCACTCACCATAGCACATACCCTCCCCAATGTCCATAACCCCACCCCCTCTCCCAACCCCCCTCCCCCCATCAACCCTCAGTTTGTTTTGTGAGATTAAGAGTCACTTATGGTTTGTCTCCCTCCCAATCCCATCTTGTTTCATTTACTCTTCTCCTACCCCCTTAACCCCCCATGTTGCATCTCCTCTCCCTCCTATCAGGGAGATCATATGATAGTTGGAGAAATTCATTAACTTGCTCAAGATCACTCAAGCACCAACTATGGGAAGAGGAGACTGGACAAAACCAGGAGACACCCAAAGCTGGCCTCTCTCACTACACCTGGGTGCTGGTCTAATATGAAGAACTTCCTTCCTCCCACCCCCTCCCTTTATTCCTGCTGCAAAGCATTGCGGGTCCATAGTATCTTAGCATCTTCTTTCAGCTGTGCAGATGAAATTCTTACTAAGAGAAGGATCATCAGCTATGACTTCTTCATTCAAGTGGTCATTCCAGATCACTGCTGAACCTCTGAAGTGTATGAAGTCAGGAGGGATACGCCATAGAGTGAGACTCGGGCTTTCTTTTTGGAATGCTCACATAAAGGCAAGTACTAGCAATATAATCGGTATTTTAGGAAAGGGATGGAGGGCTGGAGGAGCTGGGAGTCACGACACAGGTGTGGGAGGTGAATGGTTTGCTTCTTTCTTCCCGACTAGGGGAACGGAGGAGAGGACAGTAGGAAAATATGACTGATGAGGATGAAACCCACGATATGTTAGAAAAAGTAATGAAACAATAAGATGGTTTAAATTCACTCACCTAATTATACCCTGTGGTATGTTAACACATAAATATTTGAAAGCAAAAATTTATCAAGCAGAAAAGGCAAGTCCAAATTCCAGGCTGATGTGGGCTACTGTTCCTGAGCCTTTTATTTTTTTTCCCCCTGTAGAACTGGTCATTACATAGATGGCTTATGAAGATTCAGGAAGAAAGTGGTAACTTTCAGGGTAAACATGGTAAAAATCAGTGTTCTCCCATTTTTCTCCTGAAAGCCATCCCCAAACAAGCAGAATAGAAAGACACTGAAGACCACAGACCTCATTTTCTGTCCAACCGCGAGAAAGATCTAATCTACCAACTCTAGCATATGCATGACGGATACAAAAGCACTTGAGATTGGTCGTGGGTCATAGGGGAAATAGTACAGAAGTGCAAAGAGAAGCAAGAGAGCCCCGGGCAGCTGTCCGCAGGGAGTGCTCCCCAAAACATGGGCCCTGAAGACAAGGAGCGTTTTCTGAACTGCACAAGTTTTATTCCTTGTTTGTAGCATCTTGTGCAGGAACTAGGGCAGGCAAGGCTCCCAGGCAGAGATGCATCTAGAACTGTGACACAGCAGACCCACCTGGAGACGCACTGGGCAGCTGTGTTTGCAGGAAGCAGGATGTCTCTGCGCCAGGACTGAACAGGACAGAGTGTGAGGTGAGAAAAACAGACCGTGTGAACACTGCCATGACTCTCCTGCCACAGGAATGCCTCTCTTGTAAACTACTTTCTGGAAACGTCCCAGGAACTAGATTCATTTCCAGAGGGGGGGAACTTAAAATCTCAGACAATTTAAAAATCACTCTTATAGGAGTGAGGAGTTGAAGATGTTAGCCAAAAGGCAGGAAGGCTGGGAGGATTTTGGAAGAACTCTCCAAATAGTTAAACAGCCACCTCTGGGAGGTTGGAACAGACCTCAGAAGTGGAAGTAAGATAAATGAGTACAATGAATAGAAAGTGGTAGATAGGATCGACAGCGAGAGTCATTTTGTAATCATCAGAGATGTCTAAAGTACATGACATTGATAGCCAAAGACCATATGAAAAGTTACTTAACCTTGGTAGTAGTTAAAGAAATTGAAACCAAGTAACCAGATGCAACGTTTAAAAAGTGATTTTTGGGTCTGGAAAAACTACAGAGACCAGTAATGGGCAGTGCAGGGAAAGAGGTGCGGACATGCACAAGGCTGTCCGCTGCAGTGTGAGTGGGAGTTGGCGCAGCCACTGAGAAAAGCAGTATTTATCAGTGCGCAACATACACATAACCTCTGATCTAGCATTTCCACTTCTAGGGATCTCACGTAGAAATGTTCTTGCCACTGTACAATCTTCCTGTTCAAGGGTATTTAGTGTAGAGTTTTTTGCAAATGGCCAAAAACCCCCACAAAAAACAGCAACTTAAAAAAAGACATGTTCTGGGGCGCCTGGGTGGCTCAGTGGGTTAAGCCTCTGCCTTCGGCTCAGGTCATGATCTCAGGGTCCTGGGATCGAGCCCTACATCGGGCTCTCTGCTCAGCAGGGAGCCTGCTTCCTCCTCTCTCTCTCTCTGCCTCTCTGCCTACTTGTGACCTCTCTCTCTGTCGAATAAATATATAAAAATTAAAAAAAAAAAGACATGTTCTATGTCCATCTCTGATACATCTAGTAAAATGACAAAACCACCTGTCTGCACAGATCCAGGACTCACTGCTAAGTAAAAATGTGAGTTGGAGACTATTAGTTTACTCTTCTTGTAAAACAACAATAAAAACCCCACGAAAATTTTTGGTTAGTACATGCACAGAAAATCGCCTGAAAGGCTATGGAGCACAGGGTCACATCTGAGGCCTGGGGTGAGGGGTGGCAGTGTGTGTGGGCTCTGGTTTTGAATGTACATGTGAATGCATTAGGTTTTTGTAATGGAAGAAATCAAGACTTCAGAAACGGAAGGGTTGGTACGTGAAGTGGTGAGCTCTCTGTCACAGGAGTATTCAAGCACAAGCCCAAGAAAGCAGGAGAGGGAGGGAGGGAAGGAAGTGGAGCGAGATGACCTGTGAGTACCCTTAAGATCCAGAGAGTCCTTGAACCACTCTGCTATATCCTTTCTCCTCTGATTCACCCGGGAGAAGCTCCAGCCAGGTGAGAGAAAACAGAGCATTTAAAAAATGAGATAAATCAAACTAATCACTTCCAAGGCCTCAGGAAACCCATTATCAGAGGGAAGCCGCCAGTCCTGGCTGACACAGGCTGCGCCGTCCCTGCCGTGCTTGTCCCCTGGGTACAGATCGATGTTGCTGCGCTAAATTTGGGGGTGTGTGGCTAGCTGCAAGGAAGGCCAGGAAGCTGACATGGGATTTAAAGCACTTGATAATTCCAGCCTTTGGTAAGCACTCCCATGAGCAGACGGATGCCCTTCCTTCCTCTGCAGTCAGCTGGAGAACACTGCCCTTGAGTTAGCCCAAGCTCCCCATCCCTGCCGCCCTGAGCCCCGAAGCTGAGAGCACCTGGCAAAGGCAGCCAGGCTTTGGTAAACCATGCCGCGCACACTTCTAGGTGCTGGAAAGGCTCCCACCTCCTGCACCCCCTTCCCCATCAGTGAGCAGCACGCAGAGGTGGTCTCCCGTCGGGATGCTCCTGCTTACCGTCTGTTGGCTACAAAAAGCACTTTCCCCGAGAGGGTCTCTCCTTCTTTGGCAAAGAGAGGAGTGTGAAGAAGGCACCGCACCTGATACCAATGGGTCAGAGGCTCAGTTGGGGCTGTTGACAGCCAAACAGTTACCCTGTGGGGCAAGAAAAGAGTGAAGAGACATTTACAACCCAGGCTCAAATTTAATGGGCTGCCCTGGGGACTTGGGTTGAGAGTTGGTCTTCCAAGGTTTTAGACTCATGGGATCCTTTGAAGATAAGGATAGCTCAGTTTAGGTCATTACCATGAGCCAGGCACTGGACCAAGAGCTTTGTGTGTATTATCACTCTAAGTCTTTACAACAGCTCAATGAGGTTAGCCCAGAGAAGTTAAAGGACTTTCCCAATGCCACACAGAGGACAGCTGGAGAGCCAGGTTCAAAGCCGTGCACTTGGCCACTCTATCAATCTCTACTTCTGCATCAAGGTTCACTAGAAGCCCAACAAGTAACAGAGTTCAACTGGGAAATGATTTGTTTGAAAAGCATCTGTCAGGGTGAGCAGTCTGGAGCTGGTCTCCTAACTGTCTCATGCCAACCTGTTCAGAGAACCTGATGAGGCTTCTGGAAGCCAGAAAAGCTCCTGGGCAGATGGTCTTTACACTCCTTCCAGCTCAGACTTCCTGCATGTGTATGTGTGTGAAAGTGTTTAAATGGACATTCTTCCTTTTATGTGAAGAGGTGAGAACATCTGACTGGGCCTCCAACACCAAGGTCACCTGTCCTGGTCTCAGGTTGTGTCTCTGGCTTGGACGGAGGAAAGGTCCATTTTGACTTGAAGATTTTGGAGGGATATCTGATAAAATTTAGCTGCTAAGTAACATAAACCACTTCTAGATCAAAATATACTCAGAGAATATTAGAGTAGAATGCAAATTTTTGAAAGCTTTTTAGGATAAAGCGTTTAACTTCAAAGAAGTTCTCCCCTTGGAGCAGGCCACGTCTAGCTTATCTCCCTTGCTCCCGCAGGAACAAATTCACTGGGGGAAAGTCAGAGACATAAATGCGTGGATTCCCTTGGACAAATATGCTTCTGTGCTGCAGGAATGACTCATACATCCTTTTCTTTCTGATTGTCAGCCCAGATGAGGCTGCTAGGGATCCCCTCCCCCTGAGCCCCCCAATCTCCCTGAGCTTTATCACAGACCCACGAGCCCTTCTCTCTTTGCAGATGAAATGGTGAGCCTGCATGCTTTTACACGGAGTAGAGGAGAGTGTGCTGCGGGTTTGCCGTTTGCCTGGTCATGTGACCCAGAGCAACTGTCTTCACTCATCAGAGAACACGAGAAAGCCTGGCAAGGGAGCAGGGGGAGTCCGGAGGAGAGCATAGATTTGGGGGGTCCCGGGGATAGTGCAGCCCCAACGAGAAATGCCAGACACTGAGAATCAACTTGGAGGTGGTCTGTCTCCTCTCTTCCCTTAGGGTTTCGGATCTTTTCAGGAGCGGGAAGGAGTACACGATGGAGATGTCACCTGCCGAGGCTGTTAGTGTTAGCCGTCCATGCCTGCCTGGTCACTAAGGAAGGGTTCTAGCCTATGGAGCTGACGGTGCGAACCAGAGAGGGGAAGGCCTGAGTCTGGCTGCACCTGGACACAGGCTGTTCTGGAACCAGGATGGTGAGAGAGAAAGCCAAGGCGGGTGCCTGGGGTCCTTCCCACCACTTATTCTGGGAAAGACCAAGAGGGATGATAAAGCCCGGACCCTCTGTCCTTCCTTCAAATCCCAATCCGATTGTCCTCGGAGGTTTCCCAGGATTTTAGCCAGGGCCGAAAGGACACTGAGGAAAACGGTCTCATTTCGACTTGGCCCTAAAATCTGAAAGTTCTGTTTGCATCAGTGCTTTGAAACTCTTGAAACTAGAGAAATGAGTGTTATGGTGGTTGAAATTCACTTTAGAACACCTTGGAGTCACAATCACACATGGTGGGGAACGGCACGGGGCCCAAGCAGGCGTGGAAGGGGGTGATACCTACAGAGATCCCACAAAGGCCACGTCGAACCAGAACGCCAGGCCATGGATGAGGCCAGACTGTGTCAGCTGAAACACAAAGGGGATTTCTACTCTGCAAGGAAAGAAAAGAGAGAGAGAGTGCGGAAACACTTGGAATTATTTTGTCGCTGTTGACAGGCATACGAGATACATTTGAGCGATCAACCAGAACATTCCCAGGCTCTTTTCTTTCTCTCTTAAGCACTCCAGCTTGGGAAGCAGGGTTCTCTCCGTGCGTGATTACGCATTTGACAATGTGGCTCCTCCTTCTTCTTCTTTTTTTTAATATTATGGTCGTCACCATACAGTACATCACTAATTTTTTGATGTAGTGACAGTGTGGTTTCTTGACAAAATTTGGCAAGAATTCCATCACCACGCTGGGCAACCCAGGACTCCCCGGGGGGAAGGCGACATCCAGAGTGGCGTGTGAGCCCCGGAGAGGAGGACGAGGCCCAGGTGACACCCGTCCTTCCAGACGTCAGAGCGCCAAGCGAGGCAGCTCCCTTGTGCTGCTACTCAGATGGGAAAGGCCGGCCGGCTGCTAAAAAAATGAAGCAGATCACAGGGGGCCGCATCCAGCTATAAAGGCCACTGTCACAGTTCATTTATTTTTCAGGGAGGTCACTGAACCTCGCACAGGGCCACAGCAAACGTCACGCAGACATGGCTGTGGTTTCTACCACATGCGGGATGAGGGGGAATAGAAGGAAGAGTGGAAAAGATAACACAAAGGGTAGATGCTAACTTGGAAAGTCACTTAAATCCTCTCTCAGTTTTGTCCCCTGTCAATGGGTGACAAAACCTCCCACCTCCCTTGCGAGGTTCTCATGCGTGTCGGGCAGGGGACAACATAGGAGAGCGCTCTGGGGACTCCACAGAGTTTCACAATTACAAGATGGTCTTATTCATCCCTTGCTGAGGGAGACTTGGGTTAGTGAGTGCTCTAAGGATTTTCGAAGGAGGTCATACCTTCTTTGCACGTATGGTGCCTGCGAAGCCCTAACTTCTTCCACCCTGCGGCCGTCGGAGCGCTTCTAGAGTTTTCCATTGTGCTGATCCCACTGAATTGTTTGGTATTGCACTGCCATCATTTCCTCCTTTTGGGGGGAGGGCATTCCCCTAAGTAGACTGAGCTCTTCAAGTGCAGACTTTTGGAAGTTACTTTCCGAGCCCGTGTAAGCACCGGCACTGTACCTGGTCCCTGGCGAGGTCTCAGTAAGCATCTGTCGAAACCACACACGCAAATGGAGAACGGAAAGCCGACACAGACCTCAAACTTCCCTGGACTCAGGAGGTGGCCCCGAGCAGCACCTAAAGCCAACGGAAGCCAATTTTGTCTGGGCCCATGGGAGTCACCAGAGTTGCTCCCAAACGCCAGTCCTCGAGCGGAGCGCACAGGAGGAAGACACTGACCCACTGAGCCGGGCTCAGGCACAGCACGTGACGGCCTTCGACCAAGTCAGCGTGAACAGAAGCGAGCTGAGTTGTTTCTGGGCAGAAGCTCTTACTGCCAGGACATACGTGGCCACGAATCTTTCTTTTTGACTAAGTGAGGAGCGACGCTCTGGATGGAGGCTGGTGGGCGAGGGTGGGTGACGCCACACAGAGCCACAGCTGTGCCCCGTGCACGGACAGCATTGGGGAGGACGACTCCTGCGGTCTAAGCCACGGATGTGGTTTCCGAGGACAGCAGCGGGTTCTAGCCTGCCCCGACTAGGACAGCCCCTGCGCCCGTTGTGATCTGCAGACAGATGGTGGTCTAAGCTGCCCAGTGGCACCTGCTAAAGTCTGGCCCTTACTTCCTCAGAAGCCCGGGCAAAATGACAGCCTGGCTGGGTCTTTAGCTACATACCCAGGAAAAAAAAAAATACTGGCACACCGGTCTTCTCAAGGAAAAAAGGCAAAATACTAGTGAAAGGTCATGCCTGGCGGGTTCCTATCACGATCTGCAGAATGGGTTCTCATTTCAGAGTCTCTTCCGATGGAGGGAAGGAGACAAACATGAACATTTACTGAGTGCTGTCTTTGAAAATGAGCTCGTGCCTGCGAAACACCTAGCACTGCACTCAGGTAGGCAAGCACTCAGCAAGCTGTAGCTCTGCTTCTTGAATGTTCCTGGCCCAGGTGAGGACTTCAGCAGCCAGGACTCTGGAGCCTTTGGAACAGTCTCACATCCTCCATCATTCTGTGACCTTGCACAACCTACTGTTCCACTCTGCCTTGCACCTGTCCTCCGTAAGACGGAGGTCACCACGGTACTGTACGCAGAGTACTGTTGGGAGGACACAGTGAGTCGGTATGTGTAAAGGGCTCAGAACGCCAACTGACTGCAGAAGCACAAGCTATTGCTATTCACGTTACACACACAACTCTTAAACCAATCCTACGGAAGAAGCTTCACCATCCTTGTTTGGCGGTAAAATGCGACTAGCACCGCTGCAGCGTTCCGGGTGAGACTCCCACCTCAGGTCTCTCCCCTGCGTGAGTGGCAAAACCCTACGCTACAGTTTGGGGATGAGCGAGGTGGAGAGTGTAAAAGCCAAGAGCCACACTGCTATTTACGAACCTGTGGAGATCTGCCTCTTCGGCGTCCATGAAGTTGACTGTGTATTTGACTGTCCGAGCCATCAAAATCCTGATGTCGAATGTGTCCTGGCAGGGTGGGGGATGGGGGAGAAGCAGCAGAAAAGTTACCTTTCTATCAGGACAAACGGAACCCCAGCAAAACTGTGGGCTGGCTTTCCTCCCAAAATTTCAAGTCAACATGGGTTAGGATTTGGAAGGCATGAGCTTAATGAGAATAAGGTCCATAATGACGACTAGTGTTTATTCCGGGCTTACTATGCAAGCGTGGCGTACTTCATGCTTTTCCTAATGCTAACGTTGTGTCATCCAGTCCTCCAATGCTTCTGAAGCAGGTGTTTGGTGTGTTTTCAACCATCCAGACTTTATCCCTTCACCATATTCTAAGAAGTTCCATAAAAACTCAGCCCTCCTTCAGCTCCCTGTATGGCCGGTGACCCTAGCTTGGCCAATCAGTGCGTGACTTTTCCCCTGAAGATGGTTTCACAGGCAGGAACCCAACCCGAGGGAGGACACTCAGGCTCTAGCTAAACTAATTCGGGGGCTTTGGCCCGAGTTATTAGAGAAAAGCTGGCTCTCCTGTGGGACTTAAGTGCTGTACAAATCTGAGGCAGGAGTTCCTGAAGCCATCTTGCTACCAGGAGGGGAGACCCTGTCTGGGAAGGGAGATAAATTAGAAGCAACGGAGATAAATTTTCAGGATAGAGAAATCAGATTCGGGTGACACTGCCCGAACCCCAGCAGTGGGTCACAAGTTCCAGGCTCTGCAGGTTTGAGGGCCAGTATTAAGCCAGTTTTGGGTAATGCCAAATTATTACTGTCCAAGGTCACACAGTTAGAGGGGACCACGATGGAAACCCCGATCTGTTTGACAGCAATGCTCCTGTTCTAAGTTATTTATTTTACAAAGCTGCCTCTTCTATTAGGCCTCGGGCCACCAGAATCAATGGGAAGATATGAATTATTGAACGAGTGTGAGGGCTCAGTGTGGACATGGGGTGAGTCAGGGCGGTGGGGGAATCAGAAGTGACTTGTTGAGAGGCAGTCAGAAAATCTCCTTGCTTGTGACAGCATCATTCTCTGAGAACTTTCTTAATTGACTGGAAGATGAGAGCTGGAAGACTTGAGAACATAGTGTTCCGAGGAGCTCTTTCTTTTTTTCGGTGACGGGAGCAAGTGAGCGATGGAGTCCAGAAAAACACGTGGGGGAGAGCCCGCCATGAGAGCCACTTACGACTATCGGCTGCCTGAAATACTCATCCACTGCAGCCCCCCGGAGGCTGGACAGGTTGACCCCATAGAAGCAGTGCTGGTACCTGAAAGAGGGAGCACAGAGAATCACATGCACCTTGGCCCTGGCCAGAGCCCCCAGCCCTTACATCTGGGACGTGCTGGGAGGCTGCCTCAGAGGTCCTCAAACGTGGCCGCGAGCACATGTGCAAGCCAGTGAAGGGAAACTGGTCTAGAACGAGTGGCAGAGGAGGAAATGCTCTCTGGCGACTCTGCGGACTTGTACTTGACCTGCGGTGGGGTCGGGGTGGGGGGTAGCTGAGGTGCAGGACAACACCCATGGAAAGCTTACAGAGGCTGTCTGTGGGTACGAAATCCTTTGGGTTCCCACCTTCCCACCCTTGACTTCATGCCCCAAGGTGGCTGCTTGTTCCGGGACATGCTGTCTGCATTCTGAAATACAATTCCCCGACCCTCTCATTATCCAGCCCTGAGCTCGACTTTCCATCTCTAAAGTCCCTCCACGTTCCTGCCATTTCAGTAAATAGATTTCTCTTTTCAGTTCTCCTAGCCATAGGCCTGCGACTTCCCGATGGCATTGGTTGTGGCAGCTGAGAGCCACGGTCCTGTGTGACCTGGAGCCTGCTCATCACAGTCCGTGGCACATGGGTCTTCTCACACCTAGGGTCAGTGACATTCGGACCACAGAACCCTTAACAGTCTAACCCTCACTTCCTGCCTGCTGGGGGCCAGATGCGAAGCCGATACGGCCACACCACTGGCCATGTCTTACCTTCATGTCCCTCATGTTCCCGCTCAGACCGTGTGGGGGCCACAGCACTGCTCTGTGTCTGCGCGACTAGTGGCTCCACTCAAGAGGAGAGAGCTCGGGCGAGGACTAAGACAAGCTTTACTCGGGCTCTGCCAGTGGTCGACTCTGGGCCCCGCACAAGGCACCTGAACCCTGTGCCTGGTTCCCAGTGTCTGAAATGGGAACAATCAGGCGCTCCCTCTGCAGGGCTAGACAGGGGTTAAGGGAGTTAATACAAGGACCTGTGAGTCAGTCATGGCATTTTGTTAGCACCGTCTAAGTTGGCTGTGATCCTCGGAATGTCGCTTTCTCGGGTCAGCACTGGGCACCAGGGCAGTGGTTCCAGTCTTGACTGTGCTGTGGGAGGACTGGGTGGGGGGTGGACTTTTAAAAATTCGAATTCCCTGGGGCGCGTGGGTGGCTCAGTGGGTTAAACCCTCTGTCTTCAGCTCAGGCCGTGATCCCAGGGTCCTGGGATAGTGCCCGAATTGGGCTCTCTGCTCAGCAGGGAGCCTGCTTCTCCCTCTCTCTCTTTGCCTGCCTCTCTGCCTACTTGTAATCTCTGTCTAATAAATAAATAAAATCTTAAGAAAAAATTCGAATTCCCAGGCCCAATTCCAGAGAGGAGCCTTGGAGAACTTATCACTAGCAAGTCTTTATCCTGAGCCGGAAAAGCAGCTTCCCCTATGTGTGTCCCTATGTGTGTGCGTGTGTATGCGCGCGTGTGCACGCGTGTGTTGTCGAGCCTATGAATCAGGTGGGATTCACTTCCTCCTTCCCCATCCTCTCCCAGTCCCGTGACTGCCAACCGGCAGGGAAGAGAGGAAAACCACCACCACTCAAAGAATAAACATACAAAATTTAAATTTGTGGTGCAGCTCAATTTGGATGGAAAGACCACCCAAAGCCAGGTTCTAAATCCAAAATCAGAGGAGGCAGGGAGGCCTGATACCGTTCAGTCGACGGCTAGTTCTCAGCCTGCGAGTGAAAAGCAAGCCCACTAGGCGACCCGCAGACCCCGCAGGGCGCGTGCTTCTCTCACCGCCGAGCCTCTGCCTGCTCTCCCTTCTGCCCAGAAGGACCCTTTCCCTCTCGCCCCGTTAATTCCTACCCCATCTCTGAGACTCAGCTCAAACAGTCCCATTCACAAGCTTTAAAACATGTACTACAGTAAAATATTTAAGTTTAACCCACTTAAAAGTGAAAGTATTTTCTAGGGGCACGGATGGGGGGGCTCAGTTGGCAAAGCTCTGATCAGCTGAGGTCATGTCCTAGGGTCCTGGGATCGAGTCCCAAGTTGGGCTCCCTGCTCCATGGAGCATCTGCTTCTCCCTCTCCTTCTGCCTCTGCCTCTCCCCACTATTACATACTCCGTCTCTCAAAATAAATAACATCTTTTCCAAAAAGTGGAAGTGTCTTCTTACTCATCTGTGTATATTTAGTACAGGGCTGGTGTGTTGTGAGGGCTAAATGTCACCCCTCCAGCTGTCATCGACCTCTCTTTATGAAGGAACTGAGGACTTGGTGTCCTTCACAGGCCTATGAGTGGGTCGAGGCCAATGAGGATAATGGAGAAATGGAAAATCATGACCCTAAGTTTCTTTAGTTCCATTACTTTTTTTTTTAAGATTTTATTTCTGAGAGAGAGAGAGAGAGAGAGAGAGTGTGTGTGTGTTTGTGCATGGTTGTAGGGGGGAGTGGCAGGGGGAAAAGCAGACGACGGGATGAGCAGGGAGCCCGATGCAGGGCGGGATCTCAGGTTGGACCTCAGCAGGTGCTTAACACTTAACTGACTGAGCCACCCAGGTGCCCCTCATTCCTTGTTTCTTAATCTCCTCCCACCAAGGGCCCCAGCCAGCCTGGCCCACAGGTGAAGCTGTCATTTTATGAATACACATACTGAGAACCAGGCTCCTATATGCCTAGAGAATATTTGGAAACAGATCCCTGAAAGTTGAAAGTACGTTTTCAGTATTTAGAAGGAGAATCAAGGTGTTTGGAGAAATAAGTCATCGTCACAATAGTTTTTAATAGAGGGAAGGAGGAGGGGGAAGGGAAGAGTGGCTGAGGGGAATAGAAAGGGGAGGGAAGGGACAGAGGCAGAGACAGAGAATTCCCCAGAAAGCCTGGAAAGAGTCATCCCTGTCCATCCTTCAGAATCCCCTGGGAAGCTTTTGAAACGCATCCGTCCAATTGTGGTTCATATGATACAGATGTGTAACCCTCCTGCTCGTTGCCAAAAGCTGACCCGGTGATTCTCATGTGCACCCAAGGCTGAACACGACAGTCACCCGTCCTACAATCCTCGCCAGCTAGCGAAAGACAGTCCCCAAGGGCTGACACAGCCCAGTACCTGGCAGTGCCCAAGGCTGCAAACTGCTCTCCAGGCCTTGGATACAACTGCAGGGACCAAATCTGTGCCCTTTTCCTTATGTGCTTGGTGCCCGTGAAAACCCAGCAGCCGTGATCAGTCACACGGGCACCGTGCCCAGGGCAGGCAGAGCTGTGGGCCAAGAGCCCCCTGCCTGGGTTTTCAGAACTTTCTGGCTGGGCCATCTTTCCAGTTCTTAGAAATCTCAAATCTCCTTCTGAAATGCATCACAAAATGTAGGGACTGCATCTCTGTGGGTCTCCTTACCACCCACCATCACTGGGTGGCGAATCAGGAAACGAATCTGTCGACTTGGAAGCTGTGGATGATTTCCATTGTTTTCTTCTTACATGGGTTTTATTTTCCAGGTTAACTTATGGCCTCTTAATGAGTCCATAAGGTGGAGACTATGTGTGGTTTTTGGTCTTGACTTCACATTTCCAGCTGTCCCCCCCTTCCCCTCCCTGTCGACCATAATCTATGTGACATCTGGAAAGTTCCGCAAATATAGCCCAGAAGGAAAGTAATTGTACTATTAGCTATGCCTGAACACAACCAGAGTGCAGAGAAAGAGGCAAACCCTTTACTGTGACACTAACTTCTCCAAGTTCTACACAGAGTTCAGCTTGGAGAAGCATCCAACGGAAGCTCCTTCTGTGGCCTCCTTTGTCCTTGGCTCTTCTCCAGCTCATCCTGACCTTCTGTCCTTCTTCCTCCTTCACACAGCTCTCCCCACCAGCCTCCTGGATCTGCCTTAGAAGAATGGTGGTACAGCCCTTGTTCTCTTAGAGATGTTAGCCTTGGCCTTCAGCCTTCACAGACGGGAGCTTCTGCAACACAAGCCCTTTCTTTGCTAATATGAACGTGTGATCTCATAGAACAACTCACAAGTCTTACTTTAATAAAAATCTTTGCATCCTCATTCTATCCTAACCAAAACCCCACTTCTCTCCACTAAGAAGCTTTAAAAAAAAAAAAAAGAGAAGAAAGGGAAAACAAGAAGGAAGGAAGGAATGAGGGAAGGAAGGATGAAAGAAATGGCAGGGAGGGGGAGAAGATAAGGAGAAGGAAAAACTCCATTCTAATGTTTGACAAGCAAGTGTTTTTGTGCCTTAATGTCCTACACTTTACCAGAATTGACAACCCAGGGTGTGCCCACCCGAAGAGAGGCACAGAAGCCATGAGAACTAGAAAACAGATACAGGGATCCAGGAATGTCACTTAAGACACATGTGGTACTGAGGATGCAGCCTAAAGGGGGCTGGAATGGCCTGGTGGGGAGCCTCATAGGAGAAGGATGCATGTCTAGGAACAAATGGTATCTTTTTAATTTCTTACACATGCCTTATAAATACCAGGACTTGAGGCTTGGTTGCAACAATTTTCTCCATCAGCAGAATGCAGACATACCTCTGTGTAGATGCTCAGCTCATCATGTCTCTGGTTTTCTGGGTTTAAACTCGAGCAAAGTAATATGGCATATATTTTATATGTGATATATTTCTATACTTTTTGTATTAAAAATTTTGTTTTACTATGAAAAAAGAGGGGGAAAGAAGCACACAGTCCTTAAAAGAAATGAAGCTTCAGATGGTGCATCTTTCGTAAGAAGTAAGGGAAAGGGCACCTGGATGGCTCTGTGGGTTAAAGCCTCTGCCTTCGGCTCAGGTCATGATCCCAGGATCCTGGGATTGAGCCCCGCTTTGGGCTCTCTGCTCAGCAGGGAGCCTGCTCCCTCCTCTCTCTGTCTCTGCCTGCCTCTCTGCCTACTTGTCTGTCAAATAAATAAATAAAATCTTTAAAAAAAAAAGAAGTAAGGGAAAGCCTATGATTCTATAAAGGAACCTGTGACACATCCCTGGGCGTTCCCGTGTAAATCTAGACATTATTTGTGTAACAACCGGACCTGTGGCAAGACGATGAGGAAAATATCTGTTGTTTGTTGCTCTTCTTCTGGTAACAGCACTAGATTCTCTTCTGGGGGGCACTTCTCCCCCACTCTCAGTCCTTGCAGCTTGGGTAGTCTTATCTCTAGAGATTCTCATGTGGCTCAGTCCAAGTCAATCAGAGCATCTTAAGACCATGGCAGTGAACTCAGGGTTTGGCATCTGACCCAGTGAGAGTCAACTGTAAGAGTTTTGCTCAAACAGCTGCAAAGAACTGGCTCTAGAGCTATGAATTCATACGTCTGGATTTGCAGCATATGGGCTCAGGAGCAGAAATTATGGAAGAGCTGTGAGTCTGACAGAGGTTACTAAAAAGATGAATATAGAAACCGAAGCTTATTCTTTGAACAAAAGCCAGTTTGTAAACACTGGACAGATGCAGTTAAAAACAGTTTTTGTTGAGACTTGGCATGAAGGATAAGCACTTGGTTTGCAATAGACACTCCCAAGCTTGCACAGCTCCCCTTTCTGTTTTTAGCTATAGTCCTGAATCCTTTCCATGAACTTAAAAGTAGATTCTCCCTTAGTGCAAAGTGGAGAACTACTAAAATGATCCTATTCCCACCACAGATTTTAGTTTCTTCTAAGCCTGTAACTTGCCTGCTTGAACTCCAGTGAATGGATGGAAAGAGGAATTCACCTCATTTAAAGATCAGACACCTTCACAAAGGCACCTTTGCCCATTGGAAGAGTGAGTATCAGACTCATCCAAGAGCATACTGGAGTCGTCTTCTCCATTCAAACCTCCCTGTTAATTTCCTGAGCCCAGTGTGCAACCTTGGCATTGCACTTGAACTCCTTCTAACTGGGACACTTGTACTATATCTGTAACACTGAAATAGGGACCACATGGTTAAAGAAAAAAAAAAATAAAGGTCTGGATGTGTACAAGCCCAGGGATGGAATGGTATGGAAGAACTAGGAGTCTGACGTAGGTTACAAAGAAGATGAATATAGAAATTGTTTCTTCTATGAACAAAAGCTAGATGGGTTCAAGAGCCTCAGATATAAAATGAGAGGCAGAGAGAATGTCAAGAATAAACACTAGTGGCTGAAATGAGATGCTCTTGCGAGCCACCACGAAGATACAAATGAAACAAGGACAAGGCACAGGAAAATCCAAATGTGACTGCACTGGTCATGGTAGTTTTCTTTCAAAAGTTCCTTCTCTCTGATAGTCTGTGCCATATACTTGGGTTCCCACGGAAATTCGGTCACATCACGTTGCAAACTGAAATGTTCCTATTTGGTCCACATGGTGTTTCTGTGTACCAGTGATTATCAGGGCCAAATATATTTTTGGGAAAGACCAGAAGGCCTGAAACTCTAGCTATGCCAAAAGAACCTTTAGTAGAAATTTCAGTTTGGGGGTGGAATTGGCCTGGGAACAAGCCATCCATTACCTTCACAGTAGATTTAGCAGTTTGTCCACTCAGTTGGAAGGATTTCCTTAAAAATAATGTGTTTCTCAGCACAGCATGGTCAGTAAGGCACCCTGTAGACTCGAGAGTGGAAAAGGTGCAGGAAGGGAGCTCGCGTTGCCCACGGCAGAATTCTCGCATTCATCTACCTCATCCTTTGCAAGCGCGGACTTCCGATTTCCACAAATAACAAATGACTCCAGGACATCCACCAGGGGCATCCCTCATATCACTCAATTGGCACGAAGGTTGTCAAGCATGATGGATGCCTACCATCCACTCACAATTCTTTATAAAGCATCTTTTGGTCCCTTAAGTGGTACATCATGTTTTAAGGGCCACCTCAGATCCTCTCAGTCTTACCTCTCTCTGGAATCCACAGTCATATGTTCTGACCTGCTATGCCACAGTGTGGGCTCATGTGACCCCTCATGGCCATAACCCAACAGTGCCTCACCTCAGGCCTGTGCCGTGTGTCTTCCCACTTCTGCCCCAGAGCATTCTTGTTGACTTGTGGTGGGGAGCATGGATACCATGAGACACAGTTGGTGTCCACACAGGCACAACCCCGAAGTGCAGGCTCCTTAGTGCTGAGGGGTGAAAAACTGACCATTGGGGAGAAAACAGCTGGTAGGTAAACCTCCCCAATCCTCTGTATACACTATCTTGTAGTTCATTCAACCTCTTGAGATGGTCCTGAGGGATCAAGTAATTTCTTGGTGTTTGATAACATGTGGTGGTGAGCTCGGTAATGCACTTTCACATTAGCCCTCCCTCCTTCCCTGACTCACTCTTATTTCCTCTCCTTCTTGTTTTGCTGGGATTACATTTCTCAGTGAAGTGGCAGCTTATAAACTGTGTCTTACACCTAGTTTCTTGGGGAGCCCAAGCTAAGCTCAAGAGAGTAAAACAACAGCAATAGTAGAACTGCAGAGGTGCAACCTTGACAGATGGGGCCCTGACCAGAAGAGCAGGGCCCTGACCAGAAGAGCAGGGCCCTGAGACCTGGGGTCTAGACAGTTGAGTGAACATGGTGGAGAATCCTGAAGACATCTTCCCAACTCCTCTGAAGACTTCTAGCCAACAGAAGCAGAATTCTCCATCTCGTGTGAGCAGAAGAGCTGCCCAAAGACTGCATAAAACCACCTCTCGTAAAGCCTGTTTCTTTCAAGATAGTTTTGTTCTTCTCAAGATCAGCCTCGCTATTGCCCACTGCTTTCAGGCTACTAGTCTCCATGGCCATCAGGCTGATAACTCAAGCACAGCCCGAGCAGGAAGTACAGTGCCTATTCTGGGTGAGGACAACTTCTATACCTGAGAAACTGCACAAGGTGGAGAGTATTCTCTGCTAAGAACCAGGGAAATATGCACAGGAAGGCATGTTATGGGTGTTAGGCTGAGAAGGGTAGAATGTAAGTCAGGATAGGACACAATTTACCAACATAGGCACTCACAGGATTCAGGGTTCTAGCAAAATATGAGACTTAACAGTCCTCTAAGATGTCACTTTGTAGCTTGGTCATCATGATGGCCTGTAGTCAATGAAGTGGAGATTTCAAGACTTCTGCAGTATGGTAGTAAGGAAGGAGTCAGAAGGCTCTACCATTTAAGACATAAGAACATCTCCCCTGACTATGTTCTCAGGACAGGCCCAGGAAACCCTCCATTCCTAAAGGTGATAGGGGGTGAACCAGTAGGAGAGCAGTGCCATCTTTGGGAATTGAGGGTGGCCGTCCTCAGTAGGTCAAAGACAATACTGCTGCCACCATCACACCGTGTTCCCAATGAGCACAGCTGGGATGGAATTTCAGATGCCAGAATCAAGAGAGCAATAATTAACTGTCAGAGTCAAGAATGACATAATTACAGTGTTGGGAAGCAAGGCTGGAGTGATGGTTAGGGCACCTTGACCTGCGGTGGTTGTTAATAGATCTTAGTGTCCTTTGAGAAGTCAAAGAGATGTATAGTTAATGAGGATGGTGTTCAAATGATATCACAACAACAACAAATTTGCTGGCTGGTAGGCAGATGATGTCAGGGGTCACAGCGAAAAGTTCGGTCCTTCATCCGACATTCAGGTCTGATTTCCAGACACAGTTTACGGATCTAGAGCTCACTGGTCGATGAGGTGGAGGCCTAGCTTCTGAGAAGTCACGCTGCAGTACCACCACAAGCACGTGCGGTTCACGTTCTCCAATTTCTCTCCAGAGGATCTGAGACATGTCGCTAGGAAGGCTGAGCCGATATCGATGCAAGGAGATTCAAGGCCTCTGGTTAATAAAGGCTTATGGAGGACAGCTAGTAAATAAACTTCCAGGCCAAGTCCATCACACAGGTATCTGATGGGTTCCGATCCACCCTGAGGTTATTTTCTGAGTTCCCAAATACACAACCGGGATACACTCAGCCTCTGGCAGAACCCTCACCTGGGCCTGTGAAGAAAGGGCTATCATGGCAGCAACGAACAAGCAGAAGCCCCATCTCTGAAGGCCTCCATCCCCAGGTAGGGAATATTAGGATCTTTAGTTTAGGAACAGGGAAATCATGTCCCAGAGAGACTGAATTACCTGGGCTAAGGCTTTACAGTTAGTAATGGACAGAACCAAGGATTCAGCACAGTTCAGTGTGGCTCTGGAGTCCGAAGTATCCAGCTTTTAACTACTCCCTATTTTGCCTACGATTTTGTGTCGCAGAGCTGTAAAAAAGGTAATACGGCAAGCTAGCTCCATCTCAAACTTCTTGAGAATATTTGCTTGCTCCTCTTAATCGATCCTATGTATATGTTTCTCTTATACAAGAATCAATTTGAAGTTGTATTTAAAGGAGTTGGCTTAAAACCCTGGAGCCAAATAGTTTCAATAATGGCAGGAGTACTTGCCACTTAAGGAAGTTTTACAGGAGGGAATGATGATTCTTCATGACTGAGCCTTATTCTCTGGAGGCATTTTTCAGAATCATAATTAATCAGGGGCAAGAAATATTAATAAAATAAGGAAATTATTAATTTTGTAGGTGACTGGTATTAACATCGAATGTGGTATTCTTGTCTACTGAGAAAGCCTCATAACTGGTTATTGAGAAGGAAAAAAATTCTGGGCTCACCACATACTTAAATGACAATGAATTTTAGAGTTAAACATAAAATTTTTTAAGTGTTAAATGGAAAAAATGAAAACATGAAAGAAGTAGAAGTTAATGCTAGCCTTAGAAACTATGAAAATCTTTGTTGATCCAGCAACACAGAAATATTTTTAATTTTTTTGTGGTGAAAACTATCACAAAGATGACTACAGGGCAAACTGAAAATTCTGAAGAAAATATACCAAAGTCTTAACATCCTTCATATGTAAAGAATTCTTATGTTAATGCATTCATCTTTCAGTTAACAAAAGCCCATTGAACAACTCCTATTAGCTAGGTTAGATGATGCAGACACAGTGCAAAACACAATAGCCGCTATTAGAGAACTTGTCTCACGAGGGAGATCGACAATAAACTAAATAAATAAGTAAAAACATATAATCCAGGGCATGATGGTAAGTGGAGTACGAGAAAATGAAGTGAGAAGCAGGATAGACTTCCAGGAGCAAAGAGATGACATTTTGTACCTGACAGCGGGTCTCCTGGGAAGATGGCACATGAACTACGACCTGAAGAAGGTGAGAGGGAGCCATGGGGCCAACTTGCCTGTCTGGTAGAGGGAATGGCTGTGAGGTGGCAGCCAGCCCAGTAGGTTCAAGGAGAATGGAGGAGACCACCCAGTGAGGACAGAAAGGATGAGAAAGGAGTGGGAAGAGATGACACCACACAGATAGCAGGGTGGAACCACATCCTGGAGGGTCTTATCACCCCTGGTGAGAACTTCGACTTTCATGATGTAGAAGGTGGGAAGCCACTGGAGGTTTTGAGCAGAGGAAGACTGTGATCTGAAATATACGTTATCAAGATCATTCTGGTTGCTGTTTAAAAAGAGGAAATAAGTTGAAAGGCTTGTGGGACTGTAGTAGAAGCAGGGTTTTTTGGTTTTGCTTGTGTTTGTGTTTTGCAGAGGTGAGCAGGGGTTGGTAACAAAGATTAGCAGCTTGATTTTGGACACGCTGAATTTACGATGTCCAAGAGACAACATCCAAGTAGAGCTGTCAACAGCTAGTTGGACACCTGAAGTCTATGGTTCCAGGGAGAGTTCTAGGCTGGAGTTCTCCCTACAGGAGTTGCTGGCATAAAGACAATATTTACAGCTCAGAAGATGCAATGAGACCAGTCAGGAGGCTAGTAGAGACAAAAAGGGGAAGACAGTAAGAGCCAACTTGGAATCAATCCAACACTGAAGACTTGGGTCATGAGGAAGAATCATCAGAGGAGACAAGGTCGGGGCCGATAAGGAAGGAGGAAAACCAGGTTTAGGCTTTAGGAGTGAAGTGAGGAGTCCCTGAGGCCCAGTGTCCTTGATGACAAAGTCAGGTGAGGACTGATCACTGGTTATATCTAATGCCCTGACTTGGCCAGTTATCCCTCAGCTTCTTGGCTCCCTTCTTTAGAATATACCTAAATTGCCACCACCACCACCATCATCATCATTATTTGCATCCCTCTCCCTCCACTCCACCAGCATTTCCACTTCTCTGCCTCTTCTAATAAAAACTGTGCACACTTTAACCACCTGTTCCCCGCACCAATGTGACCAAAGGCCCACATGCAGTCGCTTAACACAGAAACCTCTTCATAGAGGAAGGGGAGTTACAAGGAGAGTGAAGGCTGTGAGTTTTGTTAACTATATGTTTTTTAAAACATTTTTTTGTGTGTTTGTTGACTAAAAATAAAACCGTTCAAATGCTCTAGCGACCAAAGACATACAGATTAAAAATAAACTGGCCACCATTTTTTTTTTTTTGAATCAAATTGGCATTTAAAAAAACATAGCCCGTATGGGCAAGACTCAGCAGACATTCTCATATACTTCTGGTGGAAGTGTTAATTGGTAAAACTTTTCTACAGGGCAATTTGGCAATATATAAGAATAATTTTTTTAAAGATCCTTCTTCACACCTTTTGGTCCAGTAATTCTGCTTCTAGCAATTTATTGTAAGGAAATAATCAGAATGCAAACCATGATTTCTATAAAAGGATGCTCACTTTAGTGTTCTTATGGAATTTAGGATACAAAATTTTATAACATTCTATATTCTGCTAGAATATAGAAACAATACCTTAGCGTTGTTTCTTGTAAAATTTATAGGATTAAATAAGCAATTAAAATAATATTTAGCACTGGAGCTCAAGCTGATGAATTATGATATTGTCACAAAAGAAATACTCTGCAGCAAGAGAATATTGTGAAGATATGAGAACATATCAACAAGGTATTGAAATCAAAACAAAATCTGAGGGTTTTGAAGGGGTAGGGGGTGGGAGGTTGGGGGAACCAGGCGGTGGGTACTGGAGAGGGCACGGATTGCATGGAGCACTGGGTGTGGTGCAAAAACAATGAATACGGTTACGCTGAAAATAAATTTAAAAAATTTTAAAAAATTTAAAAAGTAAAAGAGCTACAAAATAAAATTTATGGTATTATCCTAACTTTGTAAAAAAAAATTTTTTTTTAAATCAAAGAGAAGACACCTAACCTCTTAATAGTAATTACTGGTGTACTTACTTGAGATTACTAGAGTTTTTACCCATTCAAAAATATTTATTGAGCATCTGCTATGTGACAGGCACTTGGGATGGAGGGTGCTTAGGATACATTAGTGAAATCTGACAGAACCTGGGCTTTTGTGGTGCTTACATGCAATCAGGAAGGATGCTGACAATGAACAATAATAAATAAAGGGATTATATGTCTTTTGGGAAGTGGTAAGTGCTAAAGCAAAAACACAAAGCAGAAAAAGTGGGATTGGGATGGCGACTGCTGTGGCTACCATTTTAAACAGGATGCCCAGGAGAGCTGGCATTTTGGCAGACTTTATGGAGGTGAAGGGATCAGCCACGTGAATATTGGGAGAAGAGTGCTCCACATAGAAAGATGAGCAAAAGCAAAGGCTCTGAGGTGGTTGCATATGCCTGAAAATCAGCAAGGACGCCTATGTGGCTGGAGTTGAATGAACACAGTCATAGGAAAAGAGAAACCAGACCGGACAGAATTTACCAGAAGGCTTTGGGAATGCTGAGAACAGACAGGTTAAGAAGCTATAGCAGTAATCAAGATGAGGGATGACAGTGTTAGGAACAAGGGAGAACAGAGAATATAATGAGAATAGGACAGATTCTGGGTAGAGTTCAAAAGTAGAGCCAACAGAATTTCTTGATGGTTTAGATATGGGGACAAAGAAAGAAGGGCCTCAATGGTTTTGGGCCTGAATGACTCGGAGGACCGTGTTATCATCAAGTGAGATGGAAAGACTATGAGTAGAGCAGATTTGGGATGGGGGGGGGTTTGGGGGAGATGAGGTGTTGAGTTTGGATGGTAAGTCTCTGTAAGGGGGAATGTCCAAGAGGCCACTGGGTATAAAAATATGGAGTTCCCAGGACATGTGTGAGCTAGATGACAATATCCTTGGGAATCATTAGCATACAGATGGCATCTGAAGCTAAGGAATGGGTGAGCTCACCAAGGCAATAAATGGACAAAGAGGAGGTCCAAGACTGTGTCCTGGGGCGCTCCCACATCAGCAGGTGAAGGAGACAAGCAACAACCAATGAAGGATTTGTTGAAAAAGTGACCAGGGGTGCCTGGATGGCTCAGTGGTTAAAGCCTCTGCCTTCGGCTCAGGTCATGATCCCAGGGTCCTGGGATCGAGCCTCACATCGGGCTCTCTGCTCAGCAGGGAGCCTGCCTCCTCCTCCTCTCTCTCTCTGCCTGCCTCTCTGCCTACTTGTGATCTGTCTGTCAAATAAATAAAAATCTTAAAAAAAAAAAAAAAGAAAAGAAAAAGTGACCAGTGAGGCAGAAGAGAAATTAAAAGATTGCACAGCATTTCAAATGCTGCTCAAATAAGGGTATTGGGTTCAATAAGACAAGGGAGGATGGACACTGTTTAGAAACGTGGAGGTCAGCACACTGGTGGCCTTGGTAAGAGCCATCATGGAGGAATGTCTTAAGAGAGAAACTGAAGGAAAGTCTTGGAGACTAGGAGGACAGAATGCTTTTTGAGGAATTTTGCAGCAAAGGGACTAAGAGAGATGGGTGGTGGTTAACTGGGGAAGTGAGAGATAAAAAAAGGTTATTTTTTCTTTTGAGATGGAATAAATAGCAGTATGTTTGTACGCTGATGGTGAGCCTAGCCAATCCACTGTGATCATTAACATTCGTTCTCAAGGTACCAAGATGGCAGCAGATGGTACAGCTGGGAAGTCACGCGAGCACTGCCAGGACAACGCGCTCCCCTGCTGTCCCACTGGGGGAAGTAATCTGGTCGATTCTTCTACCTGGAATCCCTGCCTCTCCAACCTCATCACCGACTCAGGAAGTTTATGGTTAAAATATAAACATTCTGGGTCAGCATGACCTCAGAGAACAATGATCATAATTAAGGTGCCCCCCATCACACACCAAGAGGCTTTCACCCCCATTAGGAAGCATGAGGCTTGGGAGTTTCAAAATTACAGACTGAGTAGAAACCATGAAATGCAAATCTGTGCTAGGAAAGCCTATTTTACAAGGGAAAAAAATCAGAGAGAAAGAATAAATTTTAGCCCTTTGACCCTACTCTTCAAAGAACTTGTAGCCTGGGAAACCAAAGTACATTTTGGCTGCTTCTTCACCAAGAGGCAGGATTACAAAGAGAAAAAAACCAGAAATGCGCTGTGGCTATCTGCGTGTTGGAAGGTTCTGCATACGTCAGCTGGAACTCAGAGCCTACATTTTAGCATCCCTCCCCACCCATCTGCCAGCACATGCCTGTCCTCCTACACACCTAACATTCCCACTTGGATGCTGTCTGTTCTGTTCCTCCCTCCCATGGGTCCAATATCATCATTCTCTTTCCTTCTTTCTCCTTACAAAAACCAGTGCTCAAAAAACAATGCCAGACGGAATGCTGGCTTAGAACCGGTTGTTTTGTATTAGTTCTCATTCTCCAAATGAAGAAACCAAGTCTATAAAGGTGAAGTGAAATGTCCAAAAGCCAAGAGCCCATTAGTGCCAAAACTCCAAGAAAAATGTTTTGATCGACTCATTTACCTTGAGATGTACTGATTGCCTTGTCCTCTGACCAAGGTCCCTTCTAGCAGAAGCTGCGGCCCTGAGCCCAGGGAATGGATAACGGAAAGGGGGAAAGGAGGGGCCGCAGTAGGGGGAGGATGCTGTCGTTCCAGCTATAGGCCACCTGCTAAGGAGCTCCCGGGTTTGTCCTCTCCAGGGGTTCTCAACAGGGGATGACTTTATGCCCCCTTCCCCTGCTGAGGACATTCGGCAGAATCTGGAGACATTTTTGGTGGTCACAACTAGGGGAAAGGCACTACTGGCATCTAGTAGGTAGCAGCCAGAGGTCCAGCTGAACATCCCACAGTACACGGCACCCCACCCCCACACCCTGCCATTTATATAACCCCAGACGGCAAACCCAAACCAGAAACTCTGGCTTACTCTAAAGGAAAGAGAATGGAAGAGAGAAGAGAACATTACCAAAAGTTGGCTCTGGAGTAGTGTTCCACGTAGAGCTGTTCGTCAGAAAAGGGGGCCAAGTGGATGTCGCTGAATGTCGGGAACATCATTCCTAATGAGCAAGAGACAACAGACCCAGACGTTGACGCACACTGCCTTCTGACTGCAGGGGACACTCACCCACCACCGGACCAATGCCACTCTTTCGCCCTATTTCAGTTATTACCCAAGAGGCTGAAATACAATTTTGCCTCAAAGCAAGGATTAAAAAAATTAGGCAGAAGATTGGAGGAAAAATAAGAAGAATCCTAACGCAGTCACAAAGCTATGTTATGATAAAAGCTTGCAGAGTCTTAGGAAAGGCATTTAACCCGGCGTCCTGCCTTTTCTGCTGTCAGCTTTTTCCTTTCTGTACGCCCTGGGCTGGGAATTCTGCGCACTTTCTTCATTTTTTAAAAATCGTATTTATTGTAAAAACAGCTCTGAATATAATTCACCTCCAATCATTCTATCCCATTATCATTTCCATTCTCAGACTCTGTCCATGTGTAATCATGTTGACGGTCTTTTTCAGTGCTGTTGGAAGCTCTGCTTCTCTGGGGGGGTGTCGCCAATCCTCCTCACTGGGACACCCACTCGTGTTTGCTGTTCCTGACCTTCACAGTCACCAGGGGAAAGGAAAGGCAGGTTCCGTAGTGGCATGACAAGGCAGACAAACACCTAGCCGGGCATGCCTGAAGCTGAGCGTTCCCAAGCGGGCCAACACAGCAATCAATGTTATTATTCTTGTCATTTCCAGGGAGACTCTTTCTCATAGCCTTTAATGATCTGGCACATAAAAGAAAGATGAACTACTAACCCTACTTCAGAAGTGAGTATCGCCTTAGAAACTGGAGGTGCTGTCACAAAAGTAATACCTATAATTTCTTGATTATGTTGATTTTGCCATGTTCTTTTCTATGGGTTTTCCTGTATTGATTCATTTAATCCTCATCACAAAATACAGTAAGTTCTATTATTACACCCCTACTTTACAAATGGGTAAACTAAGGAACAGGGAACTTGAAGTGACTCAGCCATAGTCATAGAGCTAGGAAGTAGAAGGGCAAATCCAGAGGCGGAGCCTCATCTGTGAGGCCACAGCCCACGCGCTAACTATGCTCCCTTCGATGCCTGTTTAAATAGAACAGATTGGCTGTTTTCCTTTTTTTTTTAAAAAAAGATTTTATTTATTTATTTGACAGAGATCACAGGTAGGCAGAGAGGCAGGCAGAGAGAGAGGAGGGGAAGAAGCAGGCTCCCTGCTGAGCAGAGAGCCCCATGCGGGGCTCAATCCTAGGACCCTGGGATCATGACCTGAGCTGAAGGCAGAGGCCTTAACCCACTGAGCCACCCAGGTGCCCCGTGGCTGTTTTTCTTTTTAAAGATTTTATTTATTTATTTGAGAGAGAGAGAGAGAGCACAAGCGGGGGGTGGGGAGGGATAAAGGGAGAAGCAGACTCCACTGAGCAGTGAGCCCCACATAGGCCTCAACCCTGGGACCCTGGGACCATGACCTGAGCTGGAGGCAAAGCCTCAAACACTCAACTAACTGAACTTCTAGTAGGTAGAACACCCAGAACAGACTGTTTAGGGTATTTTCAAAAATGGAGAAAAAGCACGATTGTTAACAACATTCACATGTGGCCACCTGAATCTCATGCACAGGTTTCAAAACAATAATGACTGCCTAGTGGGTTCTTAATTTTAAAACAGAAGGATATTAAACAATCTTAGGAAAGCAATATGTATCACTATTTGTGTAAACGTGGGAAGTTTCCGAGGTGCTCTGAGCCTCAAGCCTAAGGGGAATTCCAAGGATCTAAAATGGAGGGGAGGAGGTAATCAAAGGTAAAAATACAAGAGAAATTCTCATAGTTGAAGAAGAGGAATCTTCTGATTAAACATTCTCACTCCATGCCCAACACAAGAATTTTAAAAGCTTCACAGTAAAGCTAGAAATAAATCAATATACTGAAAGCATTCAGAGGGGAAAATGCTGTCACTCTAAAGGATCAGGAGTCAGAAGGCCACTGGACCACTCAACGGCAACACTGGAAACCAGAAACCAAAGACAGAGGTCTTAAAAATACTGATTAAAAATTGCATCCAAGTTCAAATTCTCTACCCTGCAAAATGGTAATACAAAGAGTCCATAAAAAGTTAACTTCTCAAGTACTTTTTCTCCAAAAGCTAAGGAACAGGGAACTTGAAGTGACTCAGCCACAGTCATAGAGCTAGTAAGTAGAAGGGCCAATCCAGGGGCGGAGCCTCATCTGTAAGGCCACAGATGAAGAGGACACAGAGAGAAGACGATAAGAGAATTATGATGGAAAGTCAAATATGGCGGGCGTGAGGCGGAGCTAGAGAAGAAACACGGCACGTGGGGGAGAGGAGAATAGAGCATCCACAGGAGGAAGGCTCCTACTGACTAAATATTGATAGGATCTGTTAGACTCCTTAGAGCATGGAAATAATTAGTCACAAGCATATAAAAAACCAAGCTAGTGAAACCTAACTCCAAGAAAAACAAAAGGTTTCATGAGAAAATCGAAAATCTCATGCACCGACTTTGCTACCTGGCTCAGCTCGGAACAATATGTACATTGTCATAATAACCTAAGCACTGATTACGGATTCGACCAAATGATGACCTCGGTCCGTATTTCTTCATATTCAATTGGGTCCCGAGAGCCCTGAGAAGTTACAGTTTTTGGCACATTTGCAGCAACATCACCTGATGGCAAAATCTGACCTGAACTGACATGAGTTTATTTACAGTCTTTATTTATCCCCTTTGGTATCCATATTCATATGGTTTGTTGCAGAAATACAATGTGTTTCATCACACGGTGTGGCCTCAGACTCCACTGCAGGCATTAAGCAATCTGCAGCACAGGAGTCTATCACCTTTCCCAAGTCCTTCAGGTTCTCGACTCGGAAATCCACCCGGCTCCAGGGTCTGGCAAAGGAATTTAGGACCTGCATGAATATATTGAGAAGAGAGGGGCGGGGAAGGAGAGTACACCCAGCAGAGAAGAAAATGCTATGTAGGAGAGCACACTTCTCAACCAGAGAGTAACGAAAATAGCAATATGATAATTTTGTATCAAAGTATGCAGGTAAGTAAGGGGAAGAAGTCCCAAATGGAAGGGAGAGGGAAAGCCTTCAGTGAGTGTAGTAGTCTCAGGACAGGGAGAGCTGGGGCAAAACAGGGTTACTATTTTTCATTAGAAGTCTTTCTGTCATTATTTGGTATTGTAAATTACATCTTATTTTGGTGGAAAATAAAAATAACTAGAAAAAATAGGGACGCCTGGGTGGCTCAGTTGGCTGGGTGTCTGCCTTCGGCTCAGGTCAGGATCCCAGTGTCCTGGGATCCAGCCCCTCTCTGTCTGTTGCTTCCTCAGCTTATGCTCGCTCTCTCTCTCTCTCTCTGACAAATAAATAAATAAGATCTTTAAAAAAAAGAACTGGAAAAAATCAAGCCTCTTGCCCTCAGGAACACAAGGGTTAAAAAGAAGATAAAATCAGTATTCATTTCTCCTCGTCTGGTTAAAGATACACAGCCCAGTAAAAGTTTCATAACTATTACAAATATTTGGGAGGGGAAGGAGTGGCCTGATATTAAGCCTCGATATTCAGTCTGGAGGTGCCCCACAGATGCACATGAATTAAGCATGTTCAGAATCTCACCAACAGCCAAGTACCTAGACATTTTGGAAAAAAAAAAAGTCCAGACAAAATTATAAAAATTCCTTCTGATGGGCACTGAGTAGGAAATCCGAGCAGGCTGGTCCTTTATTATCTCACTTCCACAGTTCAATTTCGTTGCATAGACACAAAGCTTCCGAGACCATCCTGAGCTGTTTCACCATTGGCATGTGAATGCAGTTTCTGACATTAAACACATTTTGTCTATTTATTTATTTTTGCATGAGGTTTTTTTCAGGAGTCTATCTCTGAACCCCTATATTCTGAAGCACGCAGGGAATTACGGACGAGCCTCAAGCTTTCCTTACCTGCCCGCACTGCTGTGCGTGTACTGCCTGACGTGCTGAATCAGAGCTGCCCTGGTGGTCACCGCTTTGTCCCCGCTGGCTACCAAGGCGGGGAGACACATCCTGGGTAAGGTGCCACAATTCTAATGGGAGCTGCCACTTTTAAAACTGACCAATTACTTTCTGTGTTTTACTTGAAAAACCATTCTGTGAAAATGTGTCCCCTCACCCTAGTAAGGGGTGGAAAGATAGTGTGTGTGTGTGTGTGTGCAGGAGTCAGAAATGTGGCCTTCAGGGTCAGACAGACCTGGGTTCAAATCCCTGCTCTGTCATTTACCAGAGGTGTGTCCTTGCCAAGTTGTTTTCTCCTGCTGTGCCTCAATTTTCCCTTCGTAAACTGGGGGTGGGAATAATGCCTCCAGGGAAGTCAGGTCTCAGTCTTGGTACTGTTGATATCTGGGGCTGGATAACTCTTGGATGGGGTAAGGGTCTGTCTTGTACCCCGAAGGATATTTATCAGCACACCTGGCTTTTCCCACTGGACGACAATATTACCCCTCCTGCACTGTGATAACCCAAAATGTCTCCAGACACTGCCAAATGTCCCCTGTGGAAGGAATGTAACCTCCCCAAGAACCTCAGGACTGACCTTCCAAATACATTAAAAACCTCCATCACTCACCCTTGGGAAGGTTTCCACAAATTAATGTATGCAGATTGCTTAGCACATGTAGATACTTGAAAAGCACAAAAAGAATATTGGATATGTACTGATGTATATGTATATGTACTGATGATAGGGAAAGGGAGACACGGTAGGAGAGGAATATGTCGGAAAGAATGAGCAGGTCTCAGAGAGTTTCTCATGTTATAGAAAGCCAACACTTAAAGGGGCTTGAGAGATCACTTTTCTTAGAGATTATTTTTAAAATCCAGATGAGAAAACCAAAGTCAACAGGTCAAGTGGTAGGTGAAGTTCATTGAGGAAGACAGTGATAGAAATGGGACAGAAACACATAGCTCTGAACTGGTCCTCTGTACCATACTTAATATCATGCAGCACACAACCCACACCTACGGCTTCATGGCTGGAGACTAGCTCATCTCTTGTGAAAGATTAAGATGAGAAAATTTTAAAAAATGGTACAACAGAAATGCCCTGTCTTCCTTTCCATCCAAAATTAAATATGGGGAAAGGAGGAGGGCAAACTCTTCTGAACCAGGAATTGGCCTACTCACCATTCGCTTTCAGCCATTTTTTGGAATGAAGGTAACTCTCCAGCATCCTTTCATTGAAGAGCATGTATCCCATCGGTTCGGAAATGATCACATCCACAGCCTCAGGAAGAGAGATGTCTTCAATTTTCCCTGGCACAACAATGATCTTGTCAGAGAGGTGGTTATTTTTCACCAGCATCTGAAGAAGATAAAACAGGGGATCAGGACTGTCACACAGACTCTTGCAAAACAATCAGTTTTACAGATTGAGGGTTGACATAGTGATAGGGAGGAGAGGGAAGTGACATATCTATGTCTCTAAAATGCCTTAAAAAATAACCTGATTTTTCTTATTGTCCACATATTTCATGTTGACTACAGATAACTTAGAAGATACACATATGAAAGATACAAAAACATCCATAACTGTACCCCATACAAATAATAACTTTTGATACTTTGATGTCTACCCCTCCAGACTCTTTACACAAACATATACATGTGTGTGTGCATGTGTGTGTGCATATATATGTGCATGCAGTGTTGGGGAACTGTTTTTTAAATTAAAGGTTTCTGTTTATTTCCCATCATCCTCCCTGGAACGAAGATGCCAAAAAGCACTGGACAGTAATCGTGCAAAATTAATGATCCTGATCCTCATTAAATTATCCTTTGGTCTTTTGATTCCAAAAATAAATAATAGCATGTTCATTTATTTTTCTTTAGAAGTACATTTTATAGTTATGTACTAATTTTTCTTTGATGTCCTCTGCATTCTATTTAATAATTTTGAATTCCCTTAAAACTGGGACTTTGAAGAGATAAGTATTTATTGTATTTCTAATATATTTCCTCTTAATGCCAAATATGAGAAAGAGATTGCATTATTACATTTATGTCTTTCTACTGCCAGAAAAACATATTTCCTAATAAACCTCTTGAATGCACCAGCATAAATATACCCAGAGCACTCTGTTTGAGCTGTGGCTCCCTGAGACTCCTAGAGGTTTGCTCGTATTTACACACAGAGACCTTCCATTTTGCATTTTCATAACTCAATCCCTTTCTTCATCATAAACGCAGCACGCCATGCATTTGTCATGAGTCAGTTGTATCTTTTCCATTTCTGATCACTTCTTCACAGAGCTAGGGTTCTTTTCACTTTGAGCCCCTCCTGCTAGGGTGCTCCTTACCATCCCATGCCCCACAAGCTTATTAAATGTCTTTTCTATTTATGCTTTTTAAAAAAGAAACACATTAATCTCTGATCTAAGGAAAAACAATGGAAGAACAGTGTTTGAACATGTCATCCACTGTCAACCTTGACCCTTGCCCAAAGACTCCCAGAATTCTGCTCTATAATCTTCCCACTCAAGGAGGTCTAGTTCATGGGGCTGGTGGGGTTCTCCACTATGGAGACAAAGCCTAAAGGTTAAAGCTTTTGGTGCCCTGCTCTTCTCTGCACATTCTGTTCTCAGGAGGATCCACTCATTGGCACAGCTCTGCTGGGGCTCCAGCGTGGATAGGCGCCCAACTACAGCCTTTGGTTCTCTGACTCACCCAAGCTCCATTATCACAGGACTTTTCCACCACCATGCTTTTTCATCTCAATATCGACAAGTAAGGAGCCCACCTCAGCTTCTTCTAGAAAACTAACCATTCCCCTTGGCTTTCTTAAAACTTCTATACAATCTTTTATTTCCTTGAATTCCTTTTTGTCATGAATATGATAATCCTCAATATCCTGGGGGCAGAGTTGCTTCCCACAGACAATCAGTGACTATGTTTTCTTATTTCTATCTTCCAGATATGTCTCATTTCCACCTTCTCCTTTCTGCCTGCATCAACTTGTCCAGTTCTTAATAGCTTCCAATATGGAACTTAAAAATAACCCTTATATAATAAAAAGAATAATAGTAGTGCCTACTTCCCTAGACCTCCTTGAGGGGGGGAAAAAAAAAACAAGACAAAGCATATTAAGGACTATGTAAGTGTTAAAATTATTATTACTCTCTCTTATTTTTATTAAATAGTACCATTAGGGACGCCTGGGTGGCTCAGTTGGTTGGGCCGCTGCCTTCAGCTCAGGTCATGATCCCAGGGTCCTGGGATCGAGTCCCACATCGGGCTCCTTGCTCAGTGGGGAGCCTGCTTCTCTCTCTGCCTCTGCCTCTGCCTGCAGCTCTGCCTGCTTGTGTTCTCCCGCTGGCTTTCTCTATCTCTCTCTCTCTCTGACAAATAAATAAATAAATAAAATCTTTTAAAAACAATAGTACCATTAACTAAAAAAGAGAAATGCAGATGAGCAAAAACATGAAAATAAAGATCATTTATATTGCCCTATCCAGATGTAGGCAAAGTATATGCCCCAGCAGACATGCAAGTATATCTCTGTTTATAAAACATTAGTTTGTCAGCTTGAGATATATGCGCTGGGGGTTCAGGCCACAGTAGATCCTGAGTAGCTCCCATGGGGAAAAGGGACAATGGTATCTCAGTCCTGGCATACCTCTTAGGAAGTTCTGTAGTTAATATCATTCCATAAAGTTTTTTACAACAAAATTTCTACCAGCTATATAGTATTTCATAAAAATATCTTGATTCATTTAATCAACACCATGTTATTGAACAATCTGGTTATAGTAAATTTTTCATTATGACAACAGTGCATTGACAAACATCGTAGTTAAATATGGAAGCATACTTTGCATTGTTTCCTTCAAATTTAAAGAGGATGGAAACTGGAAAGATTTCTGATACACACTGCTCCATGGACTACCACAAAGGGATTCCACGTCTAGATTTTAAGCTCCTCCTAAATTCTGTTTGTGGGGTATGAGACAGTCTACTTGTTGGTGTATAAAACTACTCATCCGCTTGGACCAGAATGCTGGAAGGGGAGCTTTTCTAAGTTTTGCTGGAGAGACCAATATGAAAGGACATCCAAGTGAGCGTGGTATTACCCTATACGGCTAATTTACATAAAATAACCCTAGGCTACTGAATCCTCAGGAATGTCAGAGATATAACAAGGCTTTGGAGAGAGGATTGTGTGAGCTGTCAGAAGGGCAATTTGAGATTCAAAGGAAAGAATTCTGAGCCTCATTATTTTCACTGGCAAAGAAGGAAATACCACGTTTTTGGAAGTTGGCACATAGGCCTGGTTGTAAGTCACTGCATCACATGACTTCATTTACTGTGGGCCACATTCAAAGAACACTAGATCAGGAATCTGAAGATAGGAATTTTAGTTCTGCCTTTACCACCAAAGAGCTGGTTCTGCCTTTACCAGCAAAAATCCTATAAATTTTGGTCTCCCTCCTTGCAAAATTAAAGTTTAAAACTGGAGTTGTTCTCAGACTACTTCAAGTACTCATATTTTATGATTGGAAGAAAGCCAAATTTCCACCCAAATATATTCCTGGAGTCCATGAACATAGGAGCTTCATGATCAAATAATTTTGGAACTCCTCTATAATATATATCCCACTTACAAATTCAGAATCCATTAGCATATTAATTGCTTTGAAGAATTTTACAGAAAAGAAAACTGTTTGGCTTGGTTAAATCAAAGACAAGCAGTCTTATCTGGTTGCTTTGCAGTTCTTTTTTCATTGAACATTAATTTATCTCCTGCAGAACAATCTTTGGGAAACAAGGAAAGGAGTTCATTTGATAATCCTAAGTTTGAATATAATTCTTTGACAAAGATGTCTGAGAAAAGGACATATACTCAACAAATAATAGGTCTAAGCCATGAGAATAGCTAATTCTGGATATCAGATACTCTATTCTCTGAGGCAACATTGCTGCCTTCTTTCACTTTTGGCTGCCAACATTCTCAGCACACATAATTTTGTGCTAGCCTGCCGTTTCGTACACCATTCTTCCAAAACTGAAACTCAGTAGAACTATCCTTTCCGGTGGAAAAAATGAGCCTCAATATATCCCTGCACATGCTGAAAAAGGGCTCCTAACCAGAGGCAGGCTCTGTCGTCCACCAGGTTCACTGCTGTACAGATTCTCCCTGTGTGACCTAGTCCTTCTCTAAGAGTTCAGGAAAGAGGGAGGCTCCACTAACAGCTCATCTCCTCGGACACCGTCAAGGTACAAGCAAACCCACGTGTTGTTTTGCTCCTGTCTCCTTGGAATGACATTGGTTTCAAAACCCATCAGCAGTTCTGTCACTTGTATTAGTTGCTTAAGCTGTGCACACACACACACACACACACATACACACCATGCAGGCACACCCATGTGCACGTGCACACACGCACATGCTGCACACACACGCACACCCTTTGGTTGTGGTAGTGGCAGAATTCGTCCCTTTAGTATCACTATAACTTCCAGGATAGAGAGGGTAATAATTTCACTTGGTACCCTGCCATTCTTGTCTCACTTAGGGGGCTTTTCATTGAGTTACATGTGTTAAATATGTGTTGCTTATTTGCCTGCTCAGTATGGAAGCTTACTTGGGCTTCGAAGCTAAACTACATGGGAGTATTTAATTATATTCTGCCTCAAAGAGGAGGGAAGAGCAAGTGTTTTGGAGGTGAAAGGCTTGGGTGCTGGTGTTGGATTCTCTACCTACTACCCGTATGACTGTGGCCAAGACACAAAATTTCTTGGAAGTCCTTTTACTCACCTATAAATGAGAATAATAATAATAGCACCAATCTCTTCAGTGTCATTTCAGGATCAAATCAAATGAGAAAGTATAGAGAAATATATCAGTCAAAGAGAACACAGCTGAAATTCAACAAGAGTTTAAAGACAAGATGGGGGTGCCTGGGTGTCTCAGTGGGTTAAGCCTCTGCTTTCAGCTCAGGTTATGATCTCAGGGTCCTGGGATCGAGCTCCACATCGGGCTCTCTGCTCAGCAGGGAGCCTGTTTCCCCCTTTCCCTCTGCCTGTCTCTCTGCCTACTTGTGATCTCTCTCTCTCTTTCTCTCTCAAATAAATAAAATACAATCTTAAAGAAAGAAAGGAAGAAAGAAAGACAAGATAATAAGGCAATAGAACTGAGGTTAAATAAGAGATTTTAGGTGCAATAAAATAAGTCAAGAAGTAAAGCAACACAATTATGGAATCACACATAACTAACGTGCAGGAAGAAAATACTTTGCATTCAAATTATTTATAACCATTTGGCATCAATAAAGCTGAAGAAGTGCTCATTCTGTAACTCAGAAACATTGCCACCTACAAATACACACTCCAGAGGAATATTTGAACACATTCATAAGATAAGCTATACTACATTTTTTATAATAATATTGGTAATTGTAAGATGAAAATTTACAATAAGCCAGAAGTAACTACCGACAGGGAAATGAATGAATAAATAGGAATACTATTCAACAGTGAGAAAGAACCAGAGGTCCATGTGTTCACATAAGTTACTTTCAAAAACAAAATTTTACGGGGAAGAAAGCAGACTGCTGAAGAATATATAGCATGATTTCTTTTATAAAAAAAGTCAAATGTACTAAGAAAAAATTGTATTGATTAGAGTATACTAAATTATATTTTTAAACTTTTTTATGCTAACCACAAAATTAAGATGTTGGTAACTTTTGAGAGTGAAGGGAGGGCATGGACGAGGGGAGAGGCAAGTAGGAATTTTATATTGATCTAGTTCTTCTTCTGGGTTGTGGGGATACACGGGCTCGTTTGGTTAGTACTCTTCACACCTTACATTTGCACTGACCTCTTGTATGCATGAAGGATTTTATAACAGTAAGTTTTAAGTTATGCTAATAATAGAGAAGTTTGAGATAGTCATAATGAATGCAGATTAAGTAAGGCAAACTGATTTCTGCGATCAGAAAGAAACCAATAGACATGGAAGGCATGAAAACAAAGCATCAATAAAGGAAATTATGCCTCAGAAGTATAGGAAAATAGAATGCAAAAAAAAAAAAATCACTGAAAAAAAAATCTCCCTGAAATGAAAGCCAATTCTGCTAACAGGAAAAATACACAATGATCACAGGAAAATTTCATTCAGTAATAGTAACATGGAAACACTCTGCTCAAGATCTTGGATTTCAAGAAAAAAGAATGAATTCCATGGGCACTCATGCAGAAAAATAAGTCATCTTAAAATTGAAAGACAATCAAGCTTGCATTAGACTTTTCTCTAGTCACATGCATTTTTAAGAAATTTTATAAAATTTAGAAGAAAAAATATATGACCCGAAGAAGATTAAATTCAGAGAAAGTGCTATTCGCATTTCCAACATGAAAAAAATCAGGGTGTAAAGCACACATAAGCCCTTCTTCAAAAAATGCTTCATCAGAAAGAAAAAAAGAAATTACCATAATTGAGAGAGGACTTAAATAAACAAAAGTGAAAATGAACTTTTGGGACTTCATCAAAATAAAAAGCTTCTGCACAGCAAAGGTAACAGTCAACAAAACAAAGAGGCATCCAATGGAATGAGAAAAGATTTTTGCAAATGACACTACAGATAAAGAACTTCTCAAGCTCAAGACCCAAAAAACAATTAATCAAGTCAAAAAAAACATGGGCAGAAGACATGAACAAACATTTCTCCAAAGAAGACGTACAAATGGCTAACAGAAGATGAAAAAATGTTCATCATCATTAGCCATCAGGGAGATTCAAATCAAAACCACACTGAAATACCACCTTACACCAGTTAGAATGGCCACAATTAAAAAAGCAAGAAACAACAGATGTTGGAGACGATGTGGAGAAAGGGGAACCCTCTTACACTGTTGGTGGGAATGCAAGTCGGTGCAGCCACTTTGGGAAACAGTGTGGGGGTTCCTCAAAAAGTTAAAAATAGAGTTAACCTATGACCCAGTAATTACACTACTGGGTATTTACCCCAAAGATAGAGATGTAGTGAAAAGAAGGGCCACATGCATCCCAATGTTCATGGCAGCAATGGCCACAATAGTCAAACTGTAAAAAAGAGCTGAAATGCCCTTCAACAGATGAATGGATAAAGAAGATGTGGCCCATATACACAATGGAATATTATTCAGCCATCAGAAAGGATGAATACCCTGCTTCTTTATCAACATGGACGGGACTGGAGGACATTATGCTGAGTCAAATAAGTCAAGCAGAGATATCAATTATCATATGGTTTTACTTACTTGTGGAGCATAAGGAATAGCATGGAGAAGGAAGGGAAAAAATGAAGGTGGGGAGGTCAGAGGGGGAGATGGAATCATGAGAAACTGTGGACACCAGGAAACAAACAGGGTTTTACAGGTGAGGGGGGTGGAGGGTTGGGTTAGCCTAGTGACAGTTATTAAGGAGTGCACGTATTACATATAGCACTGGATATTACATGCACACAATGAATCTTGGAAAATTACATCAAAAATTAATGACACTCTATGGTGACTAACATAACATAATAAAAAAATTAAATAAAGAATAAAAAGCCTTCTGCAGAAAAAATTAAAAAAAAAAAAAAAAAGAATTCATCAGAAGAAGCTATAGTAAGAAGACACCTGGTTAGAAATGAGTCCATTTAATTATGGAACAAATACTAAAAAATTACATAAATTTGGGTTATATTTCAGTGAGAATTACATTACACCTTGACAATATAAAAATAATATGTAACTAACAAAAGAGGAGGAAGAATATGAGGGTGTCAATGACTTCATTTTTTTGGCATTTTTTCACAAGAAGTAACTATCATGAGGTTAAAAAAGAACTGTTCTAATTTCTTAATGTTTCCCATAACTTTAAAGGAATCCATTAAGAAGTAATTTCTTTGTCTCCCTCCCATCAGGGGGGAGGGTTATGGACACTGGGGAGGGTATGTGCTATGGTGAGTGCTGTGAAGTGTGTAAATCTGGCGATTCACAGACCTGTGCCCCTGGGGATAAAAATATATGTTTATAAAAAATAAAAAACAAAGAAATAATTCCTTTTTGGTTGAAGAAACATTTACTTAAAGGTAAGTAATTCCTCTTCTTTTATCTCAGTTTCTTTTCCTTCTGTTAAATTTAATAAACTTGGATTAAACCACTTTTTATTTAAATTCTACAGATCAAATCATCTGTTTTCTTAGCAGTATTTCTCTCCAGTCATTCTTCTCTTTGTATATTCTCAGAGAAAAACATGTGGAATGTTGTTCACCTAATATAAGTGATAATTATTATGGGTGCTTAAAATTCTCTTCTTTGTTAAGTTTTCAAATTGATTAATTCTTTGTGATAAGATACTATTTTTATAAAAACAGCAAAGTGATTTTTCTGCAAAGTGTTAGTAAAATGAGGGATCTAAGCAAATGTTTCTTTTTTTAAAAAAATATTTTATTGGGGCGCCTGGGTGGCTCAGTGGGTTAAGCCGCTGCCTTCGGCTCAAGTCATGATCTCAGGGTCCTGGGATCGAGTCCCGCATCAGGCTCTCAGCTCAGCGGGGAGCCTGCTTCTCTCTCTCTCTCTCTCTCTGCCTGCCTCTCTGTCTACTTGTGATCTCTCTCTGTCAAATAAATAAATAAAATCTTTAAAAAAATTTTATTTATTTAGTTATTTTAGAGAGAGAGTGAGCATGAGAGCAAGAGAGCATGAGCAGGGGGAGAAGCAGAGGGAGAGGGAGAGAATCTCAAGCAGACTCCGTGCTCAGTGTGGAGCCCAAAACAGGGCTCCATCCCACAACCCTGAGATCATGACCTTAGCTGAAACCAAAAGTCAGACACTTAACGGACTAAGCCACCCAGGTGCCCCTTAAGCAAATCTACTTCTGAGATTCCACAGAAATACGGGAGATGATGTAAATCAGAAAGAAATCTTAACTGCATATACATTTTTAAAAAGCTGGCAGGGGAGGAGAAAGTGTGAGGGAATTCTAGAAGACAGAAAGCACGTTGGAGTGGACTGAATTTGGGGAAAATGGAACACATTATTCTACACCCCTAAATATCAGAGCTAAGTAAGGTTTTCTGTAAGGGAGGCTGGGAGAAAAATCCAAATTTTGAATCATCAAATGCCAAGAGCAGCAGCCCACAGGACGTCAGGTGGGCTACTGCGCTCCTCTTCCTTGCATCTTAAGTACATGGTCTCTGTGCGGCTGACATCACTGGATTTCACCCACAGCTAAGGTTCTTATTACTGCTTCTTATGCTGTATCTTTGTAGCGATCCTAGTGTGGATATTGAGGCCAGAAAGAGAAACAGAGTCAAGTTTGGGGTAACTCTGTATTCTAATTTCAGACTCTGAGGGAAGAACACTGAAGCAGCACCATCCTAAAGTTCTGAGTCCCACACCTGAGGATAAAGCTCTTACTCTGACACTAGTACAGTCCCTAGGCTACCAATGAGATCCACATCCACATATTCATCCAGGGAAACTTGCCTGTCAACATCTCTTCCCATCAAGCAAAGGCTTTTGTCTGCTCTCCTTCTTAAGGGAGAGGACTGTTGGGAACACAGACTCATACTAATGATCTGGACTATACCACCTAGTTCCTCATTCATCAACTAAGAACCAGTAAACAAGGATTTCTAGATACTGGAGGAAAATAAGTATCATGAAAGAGAAAGTTGGAGATTAACAAGTAGAAGGAATGACTCCAAGAAGAAAGAAGATAACTATTTTTTTAATTGCTAACTTTAGAGAGAGGAAAGGTTTTATAGCCATAAAAGAAGAACAGGCTGCTATAAAATTAAGAATATGATGGCTAGAAAATAATTTAACTGGTGAGTCAACAAAGCTTAAGACAAGATTGTGATCTGTGAGATAAATTTGAGGAAATCTGAGAATGTAGCACAAACCCAAAGAGATAGAAGCCATACAAGGATGGTCAACTTGATATGGATATAATAGCCAAGTAAATAGAAAAATAAAAAACCCCAGAACCTAAGAAAGGTATTAGTCTTCATATTGAAAGAGCCTACTATGAAGCAGAGTGGATAGTTTAAAAATTAGTCCATGAATGGGAGAAGATATTTGCAAATGATATCTCTGATAAGGGGTTAGTATCCAAAACATATAAAGAACTTACACAACTCAAAAGCAAAAAAAACAAATAATCCAATTAAAACATGAGCAGAAGACGTGAACAGACATTTCTCCAAAGAAGACATCCAGATGGCCAACAGACACATGAAAAGTTGCCCAGCGTTCACTAATCATCAGGGAACTACAAATCAAAACCACGATGAGATACCACCCCACACCTGTCAGAATGGCTAAAATCAAAAACTCAAGAAACAACAAGTGTTGGCAAAGATGTGGAGAAAAAGGAACCCTCATGCAGTGGTGGTGGGAATGTGAACTGGTGCAGCCACTGTGGAAAACAAAATAGAACAAACCTGGGATCCAGTGATCACACTACTGAAAAGCATATTAAATAAAATGATCGTATGCACGTCTTTCACTATGGAATATGAAAACACTAATTCGAAAAGTGATAAGCACCCCTATGTTTATTCCAGCATTATTTACAATAGCCAAGATATGGAAGCAGCCCACATATCCATCGATAGATGAAGAGATGGTGTGTTGTGTGTGTACACACCAACACCACACACACACACACACACACACACACACGATGGAGTATTACTCAGCCATAAAAAGAATGAAATCTTGCCATTTGCAACAATATAAATGCATCTAGAGGACTTAATGCTAAGTTAAATAAGTCAGAGAAAGACAAATACCATAGGATTTTATTTATATGTGGAATTTAAGAAACAAATGAACAAAGGAAAAAAAGACAAACTGAAAAGAGGCTCTTTTAACTATTAAGAACAGATATTTTTTTAGAGAGGAGGTAAATGGGGGTTCATGAAATAGATGATGGGGGTGAAGAGGACCCTTACCATGATGAGCCCCGAGGAATGGGCAGAAGTGCTGACTCCCTACAGGATACAACTGAAACTAATATAACACTGTATGCTAATTATAATGGAATTTTTTAAAAAGCTAATGTACATCAAGATACATCACAGCAAAATTTGATATGCCTAGGAGTAAGAGAAAGAGCCCCAAACTTTCAAAGTTAAAAAAAAATCACCTCAAATGAGCAAGGATCATACTGATACCAGAATTCTTATCAGCAACATAAGACATTAGCAGATAATAAAGCAAGTTCTGAAGGAAAGTGACTTTTTGAGCTTAGAATTTTATACCTAACCCCAAATCAAAAAAGTGTGATGGAACAGAAAACATTTTCAGACACAAAAAACCTCAAAAGTTTGAAAATTATCACAAATGAAAGAAAAAAGGGATCAGTGAAGAGGAAAAAGTATAAGACAAAGGATAATAGAGATGGAAAAAAAGATAGAGGAAGGAAGAAATCTGAACAGAAATAAAAAAATGTATTTTATACATAGGATATTCTTCGCACAGTAGCAAGAGTTCAGTGATATAGGATTACATTTTCTTTTCTTTGGTTCCAACAAAACTACTCGGTTCCATAGTGAAAGACGTGCATACGATCATTTTATTTAATATGCTTTTCTGGAGGGTTAATATTTTCAGAAGAACCTACAACATTAAAGACTCAGTGAAGTAGTCCAAATCTTGATAATCTAGAAATAATATGCTAAAGGAAATTGGGAGTTTCCCCAGAAGGGGAAATTCCCTCTTTAATTATACTACAAGTCAACATATCTCCAAAGCAGATTATTTAGGAAAGAGAAGTATGATACAACTTTATGATATGAAGCTATCACAGTAATCAGTTAAAGAACTAAAAACAAACAAAACAAAACAAAACAAGACAAAAAACCCCAATCCCTGGGTCGCTCAGTTGATTAAGAGACTGCCTTTGGCTCAAGTCATGATCCCGGAGTCCTGGGATCGAGTCCCACTTCGGGCTGCCCACTCCATGGGCAGTCTAGTCTGCTTCTCCCTCTGGCCTTCTCCCCTCTCATGCTCTCTCTCAGTCTTTCTCTCTCTCTCAAATAAATAAAATAAAATAAAATAAACCTAAACCCAGAAACTCAGAGTAGTTAACACCGAGAAATATGAGTGGGCATGAGTGGGGTTGATGGGAGAGGGCTACTTTTTTTAAAGACCCTCCTTTGATTCCCCTTCCTCATGCATAGGTATTACTTTAAATTAAAAAAAAAAAAAGTCAGTGAGCAGTTGTTCAAACAGCAGGATACTTAATTAATCTTTCTCTTATTCTCTCCTTTCAGATCCCATTCCTTAATGGGCAGTTCTGAACATCTGTTGGAACATTTAATAAAGCAACATAAAGCTTACTGTTAAAAAATTCCATGACTTTGGTTTACTTAAACAGAATACTTGACCTAACGTTCTTGGCCAGCTACCAGTTCTGACTCCATCATTTTTTTTTTTTAAGATTTTATTTATTTATTTGACAGAGAGAGAGCACAAGTAGATGGAGAGGCAGGCAGAGAGAGAGAGAGAGGGAAGCAGGCTCCCTGCTGAGCAGAGAGCCCGATGCGGGCCTCGATCCCAGGACCCTGAGATCATGACCTGAGCCGAAGGCAGCGGCTTAACCCACTGAGCCACCCAGGCACCCTGACTCCATCATTTTTTGAATCAGGACACGGAGTCGTAGGGTGGTCAGTGTCCAAGCCAAGGACACGTCACAGGGGATCAACAGACTTGGAAGAAAGCCGTTCTATTTATCAGTGTGTTTAAACGGGGTAGTTCATGCCTCTTCTCAGAGACAACAGCATTGTGGCTGGGCTCCTCTCTAGGAAGGGCCTGAAGAGGAAGTGCGCGTGGTTGCTGTCTCTCCCCTTTACCCCTTTCCCTCCCTCAGGGCGCACCTGCCTTCTGCTGATGGTCGAGGTACATGCTGAGCTCTGCCTAACGCCCCTCTTGGGCCACTGGTGCCTAATTAACCGCAGGCAGAGAGCAGGGCCCTCTGCACCCTGCTGCGAAGGAAGAATAAACGGGTCCGGGAGGAAGCAGCCAGAGATGGGGGAAGCAAAAGTCCTTTGCGAAGGAGAAGTAGCTGGCAGGAAAACTAGGACAACACACAGAGCAAGAAAGGCAGAGAATGGCCAGGAAGGGAGAAAGATGCCAAAGAAAGGAGAGAGAGAGAGAGAGAGGCAAAGAAAGGGACTTTTTTCTCTGTTTCTCCTTCAGGTGAGTCTGAGGCGTCTGGGAGCATCTCTGCATGGAGCGAGCGTTTACACAGCCCCATGGAACTGCAGAGCCTCTACGGTGACAGAAGTCACATGAAGATTTTACGAGGGGAATGCTGCCGATCCTGTAGTTTAGATGCCAGTTAAACAAACAACAACAAAGCCACCTTGGCAACTTCAATGCTCTTAGTGGTTTCCCTCTGATGTTCCAGAATGTTCGATAACCGGGGAAGAAGGACATCACGGAGGCCGGCAGGATGTCTGGGCTTGGGAAGTATGCTCTGACCAAAGTAGAAGGTAAGCACGAAAACGTGTCTACAGAAGCAACTCAGGACTGTCCGTGTACGTGCCGGGGGGAGCGGTGCACCTTTGTCCTTCCTGCTGGCGGCCCATCTCCCTCCACTGGAAGGTAACTTAGACACGACACCTGCTGTAAACACGCAGCAGCGGGTGTCGTGTGTACTTTACTCACCCCGCGAGGGTCTGGTGCATAGAAGGTATCCAGAAAGGACTGGCTGATTACCTCACCAAAGGTGATACGGCAGCCTTGGCTTTAATTTTTCATCTCAAGTGATCACCACACACTAGGACAGCTCAGAAAGCAGAGATCATTTTTCGCCCTTCCTGATCCCTGGCCGCGGGTAAATGGAGGGTCCATGAGCAAAAGGGATTTAGGTGATATTCTTTATGTCTTTCTAAATGCTGGCACCTCTGGCAACAGGAGAGGGTAATTTGGGCATGTCAGGAGATTTTTTTTCAAATTAGGACACTTTAAAATGTTCCAAAATGTTACGGAGTACCCTGTCTAGCGTACCTTCCTTGCAGACGATGTTTGCCTTTTGGTGTCTTAGAGTTTTTCACAACTCTGGTAAGTAAAACTAATTCCTTTATCCTCAGAAACAGAAAGGAGCTGTGTCTGGTGGAATGTAGTTGGTCACTGCCCTGTGGGCAGAGGGGTCCGTCTGCTGATCCTTTTCAGCATTCCTCACCACCTATATGCATACGGTTCTATGAATTCCCTGCTGGACAGGCTTAACAACTTACTAGCTTCCCCATTCATAAGCTAAGTCAATACTGGACACGCGGTCATTTAATATTTGTAGCAAAGTCATACAAACTTTAAAAAAAAAATGATCTTGGTTGAGTGTCTGACTCGATTTCTGCTCAGATCATGATCTCAGGGTCGTGGGATCGGCCCCATGTTGGGTTCTGCACTCAGTGGGGAATCGGCTACAGAGTCTCTCTCTCCCTCTACCCCTTCCCTTCCCATGTTCTCTCTCTCTCTCTCTCCCTCTCTTAAATAAATCTCTAAAAATTTAAAAATGATCTTATTTTAATTACCATTTTCCACTTCAGTTCAGGGACATTATTTATTCTGTCCCCTCTTCCTGACATTCTTCCTCCTCCGTCTTCTTTCTCTTCTGATGGCGTAGAGGGCAGTAGTTAAGAGACAACAGACCTGAGTTTAAGTCTCTACTTACTTACTTTCTAGCAATCTCCATCAAATTAATTAATTGTGAGTCCCAGTTTCCATATATGTAGAAGAGGGGTAACATTAGCACTGACTTCAGAGGTTGCCCTGAGACTGAAAAACTAATGCCTATAAAGGGATTACACGTTGCTTGGCAAAGAGCAAGCGCACAATGGATGCTCGTTTATTATTCCTTCTTTTCCTGTGCTGGGTGAGCCAATGGCTCTTAGAGATCCATTTCTGGTTGAAATGGGAGTGTGGATGGAGACAGTTAATCAAGTCCCTAGCTGTCATTCCTTGACTAGAGGTTTCACTGCCTACTCTTCCCCTAGAAAGGCCCACGTTAAGTTACATTCGTGTGGCAACTGCTGGTGGCCTCTCCAGCAGCCGTTTTCGCTTTCTGTCTAGCAGGATGCGTTTATCAGCAGGGGCAACGATGTATGAACTACGGTGCTCTATCTGCCAGCCTCTCTGGCGGCCAGGCGTGCTTGGCTCACTGACTCAGATCTGGCCGAGGAGACGTAAACAACAATTGTTGAGACGTCCTTCCAGGAAGTTTCCCTAAAAGGGGAAAGACATTTTTGATCCCTCCCTTTATTCACCTTATGGCCAAGACACGGATTTCTTGGCTGAAGCTGCAGCAGTCATGCTGACATTGAAGTGACTTTGAAGTCTGGAGCCACATGCCAGACGAGTCCAGCTGAAAGACGCCGGGAGCCTGGGGCGCTGCAGATCGTGGGGGGCTGCAACCTTGCCTTAGGCTCCCCCACATCAGGCTCTCTTCACATGGAATTAAAAAAAAAATCTTGTGTGTGTAATCCGATGTTAGTCTGGGTTTTGTGTTATATGGAGATGAATCAATGGATAAATGCTGGAGGTCTTGTTCAGACCAAGGGGCCTCACAACCGTGATAATCCGAGCAGAACCACAGGGTTTAAGGTCTCAGATCAATGTCTACCCTTTGGCTTCCTACAGTCGGGCTACTTGTGGGCTCCAAGGGAGCACGCAGCAGTGGAGGGCTGAGAGGAAAGAGTGGAGACACTGCCCCCCCCCCACCGACCCCTCCTCTTACGCAAATGCGTCAGTTTCCCCACTCAGCAATTTTTACCCCATCTGTGAGCAGTCTTCGGGGTGTAGAGGTCTGTGGCCTCCAGAATAATTATGAGCTTTAGAGGAATGCTAAATATTAGGATGTTAATAAAAGCTAACTTTTCATTTGCTTCCTCTGTGCAAACGTATCAACAGTATACAGTACATGATTATATAACTATAGTTTTAGTTAGGGTGTGTGATTATATATTTATATAATTTTATTTTAGTGGCTTTGCTTTTGGTAAATCAACTTATCATAGTGGGTCTTTACCTCCCACAGAGTGTGTTTTATTTATTATCACGTGTCCGTTCCACAGCTGTGACAGAGGCATTAGTAGTTCTACTCTACAGCTAAGAAAAAGCGAAATTCAAATTGATTTAAGTCTACTAAGAGTACTCTGCTTTAAAAAAAAAAGATTTATTTATTTTAGAGAGAGAGAGAGAGAGAGAGAGCGAGTGAGCAAGCAATTGTGGGGGAGGGGCAGAGGGAGAGGAAGAGAGAATCTCAAGTAGACCAACATGGACTTGATCCCATGACCCCGAGATCAGGACTGGAGCCAAAACCCAAGAGTTGGATGCTTAACCCACTGAGCCACACAGGGACCCTGAGTATTCTGCTTTTTTATAGCAACTGGTCATGAAAGAAATTGTTTTGTTTTGTTTTTCTAATTTTATTATGTTAGTCACCATACAGTACATCATTAATTTTTAGTGCAGTGTTTTATGACACATTGTTTACGTACAACACCCAGTGCTCCATGCAGTACGTGCCCTCCTTAACACCTGTTGCTGGGCTCACCCATTCCCCGCTCTGAGACCCTCTGAAACCCTCAGTTTGTTTCCCTGAGTACATAGTCTCCCAATTCTTGACTTAAGTTTTTAGTAGCAATGCCTGAGCCGACGAAGACGTTATAAAAAGAATACGAGCAAACTAGTTATAGGCCACAGCAAAGTGGGGAACTTGGCTGAAAAAAAAAATCTCCATGGCTATAAAATAATTCAGACAAAACTACATTTTGACAATTTAAGTAGGAAAGGATAAAGGTTATTTGGATTTTATTTTCCACCAAATGTTACGTGGGCATAAAAACTGTCTCGGGTTTTACTAAACTTCCCAAGTTTCATCTTTGCAAGTGGTTCCTCCTTAAAGGTGAAGTTCAGGTAATCAGCCTGGCCTTGGCTTGAAGAGCCACCAGTGACGGGGTAGGAGGGGCCCGATGGACAGCCCGCTCCACAGAGCTCTGGGGAGGCCGCAGGTGAGCGTGTGGGGCTGCTCATTTGTACCGAGGGCCGAGGAAATGCGCAGGTCACAGAAACGTAGCCCAGGCATTCTGAAATTCCTTTTCTCTAGGTCCTTCCTACCTAAGAATAAGAGCACCCAGTCTAAGAAAGCTGTTCATGGAAAAACAAAAAACAAAAAACCACATTTCTGAAAGGTAAGCAAACAGTGTTATGAATCACCAGGGATATTCATGACAACACAACCGAACATAGATCTAAAGAAAACCATGACATTATATGGAACTCCATTACGAAATGAAACATAATTAAGGATTTATAGGATAAACACATTGGGGGCTCTACTAAGAAACTAGGGCTGAATAAAAGCACACTTATTCTACTCTTTAAAAAAAAATCACAGACTCTTAGAATCTGGGTCTCGATCAGCGTGTATCTCCCTTTTCTCTGTCTCCTTGTTATAGGGATTATTCAGTCAAGACTAGAGGTTTCAGAACTTCTTCCAAATCCCATTCCTTCCTGCTTCAGATAAATATCCAGTCACGATTTGGGCGCACTGACCCAGATCACTCTATACTTACAAAGCATCTTTCTTCCGAGACAGTTCCGAACCACACACTGCCTCAGTTAAGCTTGCCAGAGAAAATCTCATCCCCAGCCAGTTGAAGTCTTAACCGATTCATTACTCCTCCAAGTGTTCCAGCAAGCTCTTTTAGCAAGTGACCTGCCAATTTATTCTTGGAAGACCCTTCATCTGTTTCTGTCCGTTATCAAGGACTTCAGTCCTCTACTAAGAAGCCCCAAGTTAAAGGTGAGGTCCAGGAATGATTTTTACTCTTTGTATTTCGTTCTCTCAATTTCAATGTTATGCCCAAGATTTCACAAACACACTGTGATGTAATAAGAAATATACATTTTTGGTCTCTAACCCCCACAGTTCCTAACGCAGAGCTCCTAAATCCCTTGGAATTTCCTGGGGGAGGGGGAGCAGCAGTGATAGGAGAATCTTCTGTTCTAGTGACAAGAGTCTTGGTGGGCTCCTGGTTAGCTTCAGGATGGGGGCTGGTCATCGAGCACTAGAAAGAAGCTTGGGATTTTCAGCCCCAGCCTTCCTCCTTGTAGAGGGAGGAGCTGGAGACGGAATTAAGAAACGGTCAAGCCTACATGATGAAACTGCCGTAAGAAATTCCCACACTGCAGGGCTTGGGGAGCTTCTGCACTGGTGACTGCATCCACGTGCTGGGAAGGTAGTGCGTCCCAAAGTCTCAGGGGCAGATGCTCCCAGGCTTGGGACCCTCCCTTTGGCTGTTCATCTGTGTTCTTTATAATCTCCATTACAATAAGCTGATAAATGTAAGTAGATGTTTCCCTAAGTTTTTGAACTACTCTAGCGAATTATCAAAATGGAGTGAGTCTGTGGGCACCTCTGACTTAGGAGCCAGTATGGGCACAATATGGTACCCAGTGGATGCATCCCTCACAAATGGTGTCTGAAGTGAGAGCAGTCTTCTGGGTCTGAGCCCTTCAACCTCTGGAACTGACACGGGTTCCAAGTAGCTCATGTCAGAATTAAGATCTATGACGCCAGCTGACGACCAGAGAGTTGGAAAACTGGTTGGTGTACAGAACAAACCCCCCACATCTGGTGTCTGAAATACTGTGAGTTAGAAAAGGTTCTCCTTTTACACGCATGCATGGTGGTGATGAAGAGTCTTCAACTTACAGGTGGAGACTCTCTTGCTGAGGCACTCACGTAACTCCTCAGTATTAAGAAATAGAGTTGATTAACTGACCATAGAGTTGAGGGTCCATATCTGGGCTCTCTACTCTGTTCCACTGGTCTATGTGTCTGTTTTTATGCCAGTACCATGCTGTCTTGGTGATCACAGCTTTGTAGTAAAGCTTGAAATCAGGTAACGTGATGCTCCCAGTTTTATTTTTGTTTTTCAACATTTCCTTAGTGATTCAGGGTCTCTTCTGGTTCCATACAAATTTTTGGATTATTTGCTCCAGCTCTTTGAAAAATACTGGTGGAATTTTGATTGGAATGGCATTAAAAGTATAGATTGCTCTAGGCAGTATAGACATTTTAACAATGTTTATTCTTCCAATCCAAGAGCATGGAATGGTCTTCCATCTTTTTGTGCCTTCTTCAATTTCTTTCCTGAGTGTTCTGTAGTTCCTCGAGTACAGATCCTTTACCTCTTTGGTAAGGATTATTCTCAGGTATCTTATGGTTCTTGGTGCTATAGTAAATGGAATTGATTCTCTAATTTCCCTTTCTGTATTTTCATTGTTAGTGTATAAGAAAGCCACTGATTTCTGTACATTGACTTTGTATCCTGCCACGTTACTGAATTGCTGTATGAGTTCTAGTAGTTTGGGGGTGGAGTCTTTTGGGTTTTCCATATCAAGACAAAACAAAACAGGGAAAAAAAATACAGTGGAAAAAAGACAGTTTCTTCAATAAATGGTGCTGGGAAAACTGGGCAGCTATATGTAGAAGAATGAAACTCGACCATTCTCTTACACCGTACACAAAGATAAACTCAAAATGGATAAGAGATCTCAACGTGAGACAGGAATCCATCAGAATCCTAGAGGAGAACATAGGCAGTAATCTCTTCAATATCAGCCACAGCAACTTCTTTCAAGATCTGTCTCCAAAGGCAAAGGAAACAAAAGCGAAAATGAACTTTTGGGACTTCATCAAAATCAAAAGCTTCTGCACAGCAAAGGAAACAGTCAACAAAACAAAGAGGCAACCCACGGAATGGGAGAAGATATTTGCAAATGACAGTACAGACAAAAGATTGATATCCAGGATCTATAAAGAACCCCTCAAACTCAACACACACAAAACAGATAATCATATCAAAAAATGGGCAGAAGATATAAACAGACACTTCTCCAATGAAGACATACAAATGGCTATCAGACACATGAAAAAATGTTCATCATCACTAGCCATCAGGGAGATTCAAATTAAAACCACATTGAGATATCACCTTACACCAGTTAGGATGGCCAAAATTAGCAAGACAGGAAACAACATGTGTTGGAGGGGATGTGGAGAAAGGGGAACCCTCTTACACTGTTGGTGGGAATGCAAGTTGGTGCAGCCACTTTGGAGAACAGTGTGGAGATTCCTCAAGAAATTAAAAATAGAGCTTCCCTATGACCCTGCAATTGCACTACTGGGTATTTACCCCAAAGATACAGATGTAGTGAAAAGAAGGGCCATCTGTACCCCAATGTTTATAGCAGCAATGGCCACGGTCGCCAAACTGTGGAAAGAACCAAGATGCCCTTCAACGGACGAATGGATAAGGAAGATGTGGTCCATATACACTATGGAGTATGATGCCTCCATCAGAAAGGATGAATACCCAACTTTTATAGCAACATGGACGGGACTGCAAGAGATTATGCTGAGTGAAATAAGTCAAGCAGAGAGAGTCAATTATCATACGGTTTCACTTATTTGTGGAGCATAACAAATAGCATGCAGGACATGGGGAGTTGGGGGAAATTGGAAGGGGAGGTGAACCATGAGAGACCATGGACTCTGAAAAACAATCTGAAGGGTTTGAAGAGGTGGGGGGGGGTGGGGGGAACCAGGTGGTGGGTATTAGAGAGGGCACGGATTGCATGGAGCACTGGGTGTGGTACAAAAACAATGAATACTGTTATGCTGAAAATAAATTAAAAAAATGATTAAAAAAAAAAAGAAATAGAGTTGACCTCATGTGTCCCTTGTTTCTCTTCTCTCTCTCTTTTTTTTTTAAGAAGATTTTATTTATTTGACAGAGAGAGAGAGACAGCAAGAAGGAACACAAGTGGGGCGGTGGGAGAGTTGGTGAAGCAGGCTTCCTGCCAAGCAGGGAGCCCAATGCAGGGCTCGATTCCAGGACCCTGGGATCATGACCTGAGCCAAAGGCAGATGTTTAACAACAGGCGCCCCGTGTCCTTTGTTTCATATAATTACTTGTAAGACAGGCTCAGGGGCTCATTTAAGGCTTGAGCTCAGTTTGAGGCAATTTAGAAAATACAGATTATTTTCAAGTTCCTGGACCCAGTTCTGATGTGTGTGTGTGCAGGGGCTTCCCACCCAGCACCAAGCAATTCTCCAGGGTGTCTGAGAATTCACCTCAATCCTGACAGCACTCAGGGCCAGCATCAGACTGCACAGGGTAAGGGTTCAGTCCTACAAAGCCGCCACGCTCCCTTCAGATGCCAACGGCAAGCCCAGGTTGCTACCTGAGCCCCTGACGGAGAGATTACGGATCAGATGTTCCCTCGGCCTCCTCCTCCATTTGCTTAATTTGCTTGCAGCTCCCAGCACCCAGGGAAACAATTCACTTACAAGGCCGGTTTATTATAAACGATGATGACTTGGGAACAACCAGCTGGAAGAGAGGCATGAGGCAAGGTCTGGGGAAAGGGTGCAGGCCTTCTGTGCTCTCTCCAGCCATACCTGCTCTCTCCAATCTCCCTGCGGCCACCAGCCTAGAAGTTCTCTGAACCTAGCCCCTTTGGGTTTTTATGGAGGCTTCACTACATAGGCAGGGCTGATTAAACCTTCAGCCATTGGCAACTGAAGTCCATCTCGAGCCCCTCACCTCTCCCCCAAGGTAGAGGGGGAACCGAAATTTCCAATCTTCCAATCACAGGATTGGCTCCCAGCAACCAGCCCCCACAGCTGGCCCTGCTCCTTTGTCCCTTCTCAAAAGTCACCTCATGAACATAAAAAAGACAACTTTACAGGAAATTCCAAGGGTTTAAAGAGGAGCTCTGTGTCAGAAACCAGACGAAGACCAAACATATATCTTATTATAAACATCATCACAGTATCACGTGGATCTCAGCACTGAGCTTCAAGAGAGCAAGTGAAGAAGGGGCGGTCAGAAACTAGAGGGCTCATGTTTAGCCCGGAGACAGAAGACCAGATGTCTACTGCTTTATGAAAGGTGACGGAGACAGTGAAAGCCCAGAAGAGAGCCTCAACGATCCGTGACAATTCAGCAACCTCATGTACAAAAGACAGAAATGAGACCCAGAAAACTGACGCGACTTGTTAATTTCAAAGAATCCCTTGAGGAACGCAGTCAAGGCTAGAAGCTGAACTCAGTGTCCCGCAAGCAAGTAGTCTTCATTCCAGCCCCTGGAGTCCCACAGGGAGATGGTCCCCCCTTTTGGTTGCAAGTAGAGGGAGATCCGAGTTGCTGCATCCTTTGGGTCCAGACCCTGCCTCATAAATTGGCTGCATGCCAAGTGCACGTTGTTTCCTTGTCCTTGCTTGAGGAGGAAACATTCAGCTGCCTCTTCCATCATTAGCTGCTATTCAGACCAGCGGAGGAATTCTCCTGCTGATTTATAAGTCTCTACCGGGCTGTGTTCCACATAATTTTCAAGCAGAGGAGAGAAAAGACTTCCATCAGCTAAGAAGCGGTGGGAAGTGCAGAGGTTAAAACAATATCTCCCCTGAATAAAACACTTAAAGAGTCACCCAAAGCATGTTATTCATTCTGGCACCGAGATGTGAAGATTGCCAGATGGCCCACCCAGGCCTCTGAGGAAGAAACACCACGTCGCTCTTCCCTTCTTTTTCCTGCCTCACAGGGACGATAATGTCACAACTGAGCAGAGAACCCCAGAGCCGAAGCGTTCCGTCACGCCGGCAGCGGAAGGTGAGCCGCTCAGGCTGGGCGTGCTCTCCACCTGGAGACAGAACAGCATCTGTGTATGTCACACCACACCCCCTGAGCATTTCTCAGAAAGCGGGAAACCTCAGGAAGAAACCAAGAAAGAGGACAGGGTTTCAAATTCCTCTCAGGCCAACCTTTTGGGGCCCAACTATGAGACTGGCATGCTACAGAGCGATCTATCAAAGGGACAGTCTCTCAAAAGCGGGTGGGCTTTAATTCCAGCCCTGGGGGCTCTGAGTTGTCCCTGCCTCACGTTCCGTGTGACCCGTTCAGCTCAGAGACTGGGTGCTGGGAGCAGAGCGCTGTGTTTAATGTGATGCCATTGGCAACAGGACCAAGCAGCATCCCCACCACAACAGCTTAGTGAAGGAGATGAACATACCCACAGCCAAAAGTCAGAGCTAATGCTGAGGCCGGGCTTCCTTGCGCCACGCCTGGTCTTAAGTGTCTCACATATATTAATTCATTCGGTCACACTCACCCCTAGAAGGTCAGCTGTATTATTTATTAGTCTATTTTGCTAATTAATATGGAAACGGAAAGCAGGTACTATGCCAAGGGGCACTGTTATGGGTGGATGTGTCCCTCCAAAAATCCTATGTTGCTCAGAATGTGACCTCATTTGGAAATGGAATCATTTGTCAGGGTGAAATCACAGTGGGGTAGAGGGGGCCCCTAATCCAGGCTGACTGTGGGTGAGGCGTGCACATGGAGAGGGGACCGGGTGAAGATGAAGGCGGGGGTCGGGATGGTGCCACAGAAGACAAGGCACACCAAGGATTCCAGCAAACCCCCACCAGACACTCGGAGACGTGGCCACAGACTCTCCATTTACAGCCCTCAGCAGGGACCAGCCCTGCCACCCCTTGATCTCAGACTTCCAGCCTCCAGAACTGGCCAGCAATGAATAGCGTTGAAGCCATCTGGTTTATGGCACTTGGTGATGGCAAGCCTAGCAAACTGATACAGCATCAAACCAATATCCACTGGGGTCAGGGCTCAAGCCCAAGCAACCTGGCATCAGAGTCTACATTCTTAGCCATTCCCAAACACTTCATATATTACTTGAGGCACTGAGCTAAATACTGTATGCTTCCCTATATACACAGCAGAATGAGAGACACGTGAAGGGACATATGAACCAAGTGAGTTCAAAGACAACTCTTTCAAAACATTCACGGGATAAGCATTTGATGGTTTCTTCCATCTGTGGGGACTCAAGAAGGGCAAAGATGTGTCTCTATTCCCATGCGACTTGGTAGCCCAGTCAGATCTCTGAACAGTCATATTGAAAATGTACTGAGTTGGGTAGGCTTTACATCAGGAGTGACATGTTAGTGAAATTTGGAAGGTCATGTGGGAGCTGCCAGGTCAGCACTAGGGTAGAGGGAGATTTTAAGCAGAGAACAATGTTCATAATGTCAGAAAATCATGAAGTAGAAACAGCAAAGCAAGGAAGAGAAAGACCAGATTTTGAATAAATCATGTAAGGTTGGGTTAAAGCCCATCCTATCCCAGGTCCCAATGGCACAGACTTCTAGAAAGAGCTATGGGCTAGAGTATACTAACTCCTGTGTTGGCCCAGACTGCCTGCCTGTCGCCATTTTGATTTATCGTTCCTCATGATTTATTGTGTCCTCGTTCTCTAATAAGAACGGACTCCTCACATCTAAACCTCAGCTTCTGATGACCATTTCAACTCTGCCAAGCTTTTCACTCCCTGTTTCAAGGGTTCCTTGGCTTTGTCTTTTGGCTTTTTGGGGGGAGATTTCTTAGTTCCTCTCTCTGGCTCCATCCTCTGGTAACTAGGGACCTGGGCCAGCCCATTTTGCCCTGGATTCGGCAGTTAAGGGAGGGGAAGAAGCCCGACCAGTGGTCAGGAGAGGGGAGGAAGCTGCATTGTTATGGGCTAACAGCATCCACCCAAAATTCATCCGATGGAATCCTAACCCCCAGTACCTCAGAATATGCTATATCTGGAGACGGGGTCTTTCCACCACAATGAAGCCATCAGAGTGGGCCCTAATCCAAATGATGGTGTTTCTGTGGGGAGATGAGGACACAGAGCCATACAGAAATAAGGCCACGTGAAGACAGAGGGAAAAGACAGCCATCCACAAGGCCGGGGGAGAGGCCTCAGAAGAAACCAACCTTGCGGGCACCTTCATCTCGGATGTCTAGCTTCTAACGCTGTGAAAAATTAAACTCCTACTGTGTAGACCACGAGTGTGTGGCACTTTGTTATGGCAGCCCAGCAAACTGACACACAGGTGGTAAAGGAAAAGCAAAGAAGAACATTTGTCCGTGAATCTTCACTTCCACCTCTCCCTCCTCCTCCTCCTGGAATGGAGTCAGGATGGAGACGGGGCCTTTCTGGAAGCCAGTTACGGGGTAAGGTCCCCAGCCAAGTAAGGCTCTGGGAAGGGGGAGGCTCACCAACCCACAGAGCCCCTATCATTGTCCCCCACTCTTGCTGTGGAGACTGGATCAGATGCACTGTCAGCACTGTTGTCACGATATGGTTAAGTGTGTGATTCCAGACAACCCCCACTACACACACACACACACCCCTTTCTTCTCAAAAGCTGTCATCTAACTGCAGTTAGAGATCAAGGCCCAACATGCACGGCTGGTCTAGAGGGTGAAATTCATTAACCCAGGAGGAACCTGACTGATCAATCAACTCGGGACAGTGACAAGTATTTCTTCTTCTTCCATGTTTTGACTGGAAAAGCAAGGGACACTGGGTGCTGGAGGCAGGGGCTGTGTGTCACAACAGAGATGGATGCAAAGCGTGTGTGTGTGTGCATGCGCGCGTGCCCGTGTGCACACCAGGAGGGGAGAACAAGAATGATGCTTGGGCAATAGCCAATCTTTTAAAAAAATTCTGCTTCATATTGGCCTTATTTACCTTCAACAAGGTTTTTTGGGAAGTATTTCGGTTGCACTCACACATGCACACCGCTGGGCTTCCAAGGATTTATGAAGATTTCTTTTGTGACTTCATTATAAAGGCGCGTCTTTCCCAAGAGACCGATTCGTCAAGGTATCCCGGCAGTGAGCTTCCTGCCTTTGGCCTTGCCGATGAAGCCCTTTCAAACGAACTGTGCACAGCTGCAACGCAGAGCGCGCTGCCTCGAGCACAGGAATTAAATTAAACAGTAAGCACGAGAAACAGGCTGTCAAGGCATCAGGAGGAAAAGTGAAAAATCCAGTCAATTTGCCCCGATCCTTCTCTGACACCATCTGCATATTTGGAGCTATCGGGATGTGGCTGGAGTGAGGCATGAATTCAAGAGGGGGGTTGTGTCTCATTCTTCGAGAACATCCGCCAGCCCCACGCCAGGGACCCGGGAGCCTGCAGAACATGCATCTCGCCCCACTCTTGACACCATCACCCTATAGTTGTCTGGCAGGTGTGATCTCATTCCCAAGTAACAAGCACCACTTCTAGGTTTAAGTCAACACCGTTTCTGTCACCGCCTTAGTCAGTTGCTTGCTAACCTCCTATTTGTTGTAACTTTACTTTCACCTAAGTGAACGTGGGGGGACAATGCTCGCCTGCCACGAGCATCCATTTACCCCGGTAGATAATGGGGCTTTCTACTCAACTCTAAAGGAATAAGGACAGCAGCTAGCATTTGGACAATGCTTTCCAATGTACGAAAGACTCTCCCAAGCTTTATCTTACTTAGAGGGAGTGAGGCAGGTATGTGCACAGCCCCTGGCTTGGGTTCACCAGGGCAGGAACCCCCCCGGCCCCCCACCTGGGAACTTCTGACTCCCTTCTTTCTTCCGACTGTGTGAGGCTGTAAGGCTGCCCACTGCAGCCAGCCTCCCCCGGCCCAGCCACAGAAGCTGGCGTAGGACCAGGTCCAAGCCACCCGAGCCCTCCGCTGCTCTGAGCGTGGTGAGCAGAAGAACAGGCAGCTGCATTCATGGAAATACTTGCCTAGGATTTCTTTTATCTTGTAGACCTGGAGAAGATCACTTGTTTTCTGAGCTATGGGTCTGAAAGGATGTTATTCAGGGACTGCCTGTGGTCTTCCCCCCCACATGAAGGTGGACTGTCTAGAGCAGGAGAATGAACCCCACGGAGAAGGAAGCAGAGCTCCAGTAGGGAAGCAGGTAAAGGAGGGAGAGAGGGGGAGAGGGGGAATGATACAGACAGAGACAGAGAAGATGAACCCCATGGGGGTCACTAGCTACTCTGGACAGTCTGATTATACGAGCCAATAAATAAATTCTCTTTTCTCTTAAGCCAATGTGACTTAGCCTTTCGTGATTTCAAACAAAAAGCCTGACCAATGGATTTTATAGAATCAGACTGATTTTTGAAGATGAAGAAACCAAGCTGTTTCCACATGGTTCACAATGACTCTCTTCCCCTCTCCTTGGTAAAATCACACTTTTCTGCCCCATTCACATCAGCCTTGGTCATGTGACTTGCTTTAGTCAATAAAAACTTCATAACCATGAACATGTACGTGAGCAAAAATATAAGCCTTTTGTTGTTATTAGCCTGAGAAGTTAGCCTTTTGTTATCTTAGCAGAACCTTGGTAAAAAATTTCACCTATCCTGGGGCGCCTGGGTGGCTCGGTTGGTTGAGCAGCTGCCTTCAGCTCCGGTCATGATTCCAGGGTCCTGGGGTCGAGCCCCGCGTCGGGCTCCCTGCTTAGCAGAGAGCCTGCTTCTCTCTCTCCCTCTGCCTGCCGCTCCGTTTACTTACACTCTCTATCTCTCCGTCAAATAAATAAATAAATAAAATCTTTAAAAAAAAATTTCACCTATCCTGAGATATATGTGTCTGTTCTGATATGGGATACATAGAAGACATGGTACATATGCTATATACATGATGACATGTGTACATAGAGAGACAGAGAGACGAACAGCCCAAGTATCAAGTTTGTTGGATTCCAAATTCTGCAGTTCTCATTTGCCCTATTCCAGGTTGGTTCTAAGCAAACCTAATCTCTCCAAGTTTCCCAGAGCATCTCTGTGTTGTTGTTTTGTTGTGTTTTATCTTTTCCAGAGCATCTCTCCAAAATAAAAACTATATCATCAAAAAACAAAACAAACAAAAAATGCTCTCAAAATGTAGCTAGTTCTGACCGACAAACACTGACAATGATTACTAATAAAAGCAGCTAATATTAATGTCCATGAACACACATCATACATCAGCAGGTTATGAGAGACGCGTCTTTGAAGTAATAAGTCCACGTGGGGCTATGGGATTTCATCCGTGTAGATAATTTTACGTATTTGGAAGAAGGTCCTGTAACAGAGAGCAGACGGTTTACAGTACTTTGTAAGAACATGGGGATGTCCCTGCAAATGACCACAGTGCTGAGCCTGCCCTGGTTATTCCACAGTAGAGTCGATGGAAGCGTTACTCCATGTACGGATGAGTCATGGAGTTTTCCTGTTAAAGGCAAGAGTTGTCATTTGCTGAAATTTTCTGGATGACAGGTAGTTGTCAGTTTGAAGAGGTGGGGGGGTGGGAGGTTGGGGGAACCAGGTGGTGGGTATTAGAGAGGGCACAGATTGCATGGAACACTGGGTGTGGTACAAAAACAATGAATACTATTATGCTGAAAATAAAAAAATGTTTAAAAACAAAACAAAAAGATACACACAATAAATGTAAATAGTAAAATTGGTCATTGTGAGTTCTCAAAAAAAAAAAAAGAAATTTTTTTACAGACTTTGCTTTAAAAGATTTTTTTAACAAATTTATTTGACAGAGAGATAGAGAGAGAGCACAAATAGACAGGCTGAGGGAGAGGGAGAAGCAGACTCCCCGCTGAGCAGACAGCCTGATGTGGGGCTCGATCCCAGAACCCTGGGTTCATGACCCGAGCAGAAGGCAGATGCTTAACCAGAAGAGCCACCCAGGCACCCCTGGAAGACATTCTTGAAAACATAAACAAGTTGCTCCTAATATGAAGGAAATTTTTGGGATAGAACTGTATCACCTAAATTTTCTGATTTTGATACTGTTGTGTAGATAAGAGAATTCCTTTGTTCTAAGAAATATACACTGAAGCGTCTCTGTGGGAGGAGAGAAAAATGTAAATAACTAGTGAATCTCCTTAAAATCATCTTTAAAGTCTTTGAGTGATTTTTTTCAGATTTTCTATAAATTTAAAATAATAAAAATAGTTCTAAAAAGATGGTTTTTCATAATGAATGAAGAAGGAGCTATTTTTGAAAAGGTACTTGTGCTATGGGAAGAACATTGTGAAAGTGGTTGTTGGGGGATAGTTCATTGTTAGCTGATTTTGCTTCAGAAAATGATAAATCTCATAGCTGCAAAATTATAAAGATTGGGGAACGTAATTTTCTCTTATGTTCAACGATCTTCCAAAAGAGTTTTAGTAATTTGAAATCTGTTTCTTAAAAATGTAAAATTGTAGCACCTTCTGATTACTTTGTAAGACCTGATTGACATCAGAGAAATGTATTAACTGAATTTCAAATGTGTTGCATAATGGGCTGAAAAATGAATATCGTGATTTATTTAGCTCCACTCATTTTACCTTTCTTCCATTTGAATTTACATATTTTTGTATGTCTTCTACCCAGTGGCAAGAGCCCTCATAAAAAAGTATCAAAATAAATTCAACAACATAGAACCAGGCCTTTAAATCATATTCTTACCAAATATTAAATTGATATTTTAAGGCACATTAACTTTATAAGTTTTTATGTGTCATTAGTGAAATATACACACTTAAAAATCATGGGGATTTTCACTGCACTCTACCTCTGAAGCTAGTAATACACTATATGCTAATTAATTGAATTTAAATAAAATGAAATTTTAAAAAAATCATGTGAATTTTCATCTTTATCTTTTCTTTCCTTTCAATCATTTTATTTCTGGTTCTTATATTATTGCAGGGACTAAGATTTCCTGACAAAAGTGAATCGAAGTCTACTTTTGTTTCTAAACAGCATGTTCAGGGGCACCTGGGCGGCTGACTCAGTTGAGCATCTGACTCTTGATTTTGGCTCAAGTCATGATGTCAGGGTCATGAGATGGAGATCTGTGTTGGGCTCCACGTCAGCAGGTGGGGGGGGGGGGTCTGCTGGCGATTCTCTCTCTCCTTCTCCCTCCTTACTCAAGCTTATACTCTCTCTCTAAAACAAAACAAAACAAAACAAAAAAACCCCACGTTTAGTGCATATTTGTTGAATCATTTCCATGTAATGTAACATGAAGTGTGCACTACGATGTGTTTCAATGAACACATAAGTTCGTGTAACTAGCATCGCAATCAAGATATGGAAAACATCGGTCTTCCACCCTCTGCCTCCATGCCTCTGTCCGGTCCACGCTGACCCTGCTGCACCCCCTCACCGCGGATGTGCCACCGTTACTGATCAGTTTGGCCTATTTTAGAAATTCACAAGGATAGAGTAATGCGCTTCTCTGCCTCTGGCTTCCTTTACTCCGCGCGGTATTCGGAGAGTCATCCATGCCGTGACGTGGAGAAGCAGCACATTCGCTTGTGTCGCTTACTCGTACTTCACTGGACGGACCACAGTTCGTTCGTCTTTCCGTCTGTGGATGGACGTTTGGGTGCCTTCCAGGTTTCTGCGGGCAAATCTCTGCCTTACACACGCATTTTCATTTCTCGTAGGTACACGCCCAGGAGTCAACCTGCTGGGCCCTGGGGCAGTACATGTGTAGCTCTGAGAGAAACTGCCCGATGGCTTCTGAAGGTTCTTCTGTCATTTTCCGTCCCCCCCAGTGGCTCCCAGTGGCTTTATTGTCAGCCTTTTGAATTTTAGCTCTTGGTGAATGCATAATGATATCTCATCATTTTACCTTTGGAATATGTTTATAATGCACATAATATGTTAATACGCTCGTAGATACAAAGCTTTCCAAATAAATCACTCTGCACCTGTTGACGGGAGCACTGAAAATGTATGCCAGTCATGAGACCCCAAAGAACTGCGCATGTACGTTAGACACAGGAATCACTGGGCCCCTGCCTCGAGCGCTGGCTGCTCCAACACCTAAGCAGTTGCTTTCTTAAATACAACAGGAGAGAGGTGCTGAGGTTCCCAATGTTATATTGTGAAAACGAGTTTAGGGAGGAGAGAAAAGCCTTCCTTGCTTTCCGTTCTAAGTCTGGCACCTGTTAGCAGAGGCCGCTTGTCTGCTGGGGCAGAGGAGAGACTGTGTTTTTGTTCCAGTCCTGCCTCCCCTGTGGTGCAAGCTTTGGTTTCACTCCTGATTGAAGTTCATGTGCACAGAGGGTAACCCTTAAGAAAACCACGTTTCCCTTCCAGCACTGCCCCAGGCGGCGGCTGGGCCCCGGCCATCTCTTGGCCACTTTTCTTGCCATCCACACTCAAGCTGAGGGACACTCATCTGTCATCTCACGGCTTGTTGGCAGGAAAGCATCAACGCAAATACCAAGGAACCTCAGCGGTCAGCCCGTCTCAAGCAGGTCAGATGCCCCATCATATGCGCAGCGTGAGAGTTTAATCAAAGAATCGTGCGCTCCTACTGCTCCTGCCGGAGAGGAGCAGACTTTCTTCTTTTCGCGAAAGCTCTTTCCAGCTCGCTATTAGGTTGCTGAATGAGGGACTGCACAAAGGAAAGGCTGGCTCCTTGTGGTCTTTCAGATCATTAAAAAGTTACCCAGGTGGCCAAACCAGTTATCATCTCCTCAGCTACAGCAAATGAAAAGAGCAAGATTGGACAGCAATCGGAGGCTTCCCGACGGCCAAACCATCAGCCCAGAGCAGAGGAGGACTCATCAGGGCTGTGGAAAACAAGGAGTCACAACAATTATTTCACATTGTGGGAGGAAGCCAACCTGTTGATCTGGTTGAGTATTCTGCTCTCCAGACGCTGGCCTGGCCCCCGAGAGTATCACGCAGCCAGCATGGATCACGGTTTATTTCCTCTCTTGTGGCACTTCCCACAGGGTGAAACTCTCAAGCTGCCTGGAACCTACTGGAGACAGTACATTTGGGTCTGGGGGCCAGGAGGGGAAGGGAGTGAGCAAGAAGCGAATTCGCTGCTGGGGCTGAAGGGAATTCTAAGACATGAAAACCATTTTAGCAATGATAAGTAAGCAACCATCCAAATGCTTTTTAGTTTCATTCCCCGGGAGAGCTCAAATGATGCCTTTCTTATTTGGATGAATTTAAATTACAGTCTGTCCCGCCTTCCTGCTTGGCTTGCCAAGAAAATGTGTGGCCTGATCACAACTCCCCGAAAACATGGAGCTGCCATGCAGAAAAATTCTTTAGGTCAGCAGGTACTTTTTTGCAAACATGCTGCTTCTCTCCTCTAATGGCCAGAATCAAATGGAGCCTCGCACAGAGGCCGACAATAGCTGCACACAATGGGGGCCGCTCAGGGTTAGGGGAGGAACAAGGAGGCAAGTGGCCACGAGTAAAGACTTTGGCTTAAGGAGAGTATATTTTAGATGATGCAAAGGGAGCTGAGGAGTTGTCGGAATTGTAGTTTAAATATCGAGATGACCAGCGCGCCGGTGGTGGCTGTGAGCACGACCTCCCTACAGCCAAGGAAGGACAGCTGTGCATTTGGGCAAACCTCTGCTCTAGCCCCCCTCTGTAAACTGAGAAAATTGGATATCAATTTCAAAACTTCTTTTTGGCCTTCAGACTATTATGAAATAAAAGTTGATCCAGAAGCTCAGTAAATAAAACAGACAAACTGTTGTTACTTTCCTAAGCACCAAAGGCATGTGGAGCCAGACCACAACGAGAGATCACCTCACACCTGTTAGGAGGACTATTTCTAAAGAACAGCAAAAAGACAAGTGTTGGTGAGGCTGTGGAGGAACTGGAACCCTCACACACTGTTGGTGGGAATGTGGAAGACGCAGCTGCTATGGACAACAGTGTGGGGTTCCCGCCAAACATTAGAATAGAATTACCAGAGGATCTATCAATCCCACTTCTGAGTACGTATCTGAGATATGAAATGAGCCTTTTGAAGAGATAGCTGCACCCTCATTGCAAGGTTATTCACAAAAGCCAAGACCTGGAAATAATCCAAATGTCCATCTACAACTGAATGAAGAAAATGTGGTTTATGTACATACAATAGAATATTGTTCAGCCTTGAAAAAAGAAGGAAATCCTGCCGTTTGGAACAAGAGGGATGAACCTTGAGGGCATTTTGCTAAATTAATAAGCCAATCATGGAAAGACAAACAATGCATGATGCAGCTAAGCGAGATATCTAAAATAGCCCGACTTGTAGAAGCAGAGACTAGAACTGTGGTTGCCAGGGGCTAGAAAAGGGGGAAATGAAGAACTGTTCTTAGTGGATGTGAAGTATGTACTATGCAGGGCACCTGGCTGACTCAGCTGGAAGAACATATGACTCTTGATCTTGGGGTTGTGGGTTCAAACCCCACATTGGGTGGAGATTACGTAAATAAATTTTTTTAAAATGAAGTTTTTGTTATGAAAAATGAGTATATTCTATTTTTTAAAAAAAGATTTTATTTATTTGACAGAGAGAACGAGAGACACAAGCAGGCAGAGTAATAGAGGGAAAGGGAGAAGCAGGCTCCCCACTGAGCAGGGAGCCTGATATGGGGCTCGATCCCAGGACTCTGGGATCATGACCCAAGTCAAAGGCAGTCACTTAACCAACAGACCCACCCAGGTGCCCCAAATGAGTACATTCTAGAAATCTGTATAACATATCACCTGTAATTAACAATATGGTATTGTGTATTTTAAAATATATTAAGAGAGCACATCTCATGTTAAGTGTTCATATTTTTTAAAAAACCACATAAGCAAACATAAGCATGCAAATAAAAATGAACACAGGGAAATTTTTGGAAGTGATGGACATGTTTAGTACCTTGACTACAATAATGGTCATATGCATATGTCCAGACTTTTCAAGATGTATACATTAATTTTATTGCACTTTCAAAATATCAGTTATACCTCAGTCAAGCAAAAAAAAAAAATGCAGGGAGCAGGTGTAAAGGAAGCTACAATGCTAACCTGAAAGTCATCTGTACTCCCATATTCACAGCAGCAATTTTTATAATAGAGTGGATAAAAGAGTTGTGATACACACACACACACACACACACACACACACACACACACACAATGGAATATTACACAGCCATAAAAAAGAGGGAATCCTACCATTTGTGACGACATGAATGGACCCTGAAGGGATTATGCTAAGTGAAATAAGTCAGACAGCGAAAGACAAGTACTTTATGATCTTACTTATGTGTGGAATCCTAAAGAAGTAAACACAACCAAAACTAAAAATCCCACCAAAGTCTTGAGAAAAAGAGATCAGATCTGTGGTTACCAGTGGTGGCAGTGGGGAGGTGGGGAAATGGAGGAAGGAGGTCAAAGGTTACAAACTTCTACTTAGAAATAAGTACTAGACTGTATATAGACGATACAGACTATAGCTAACACTGTTGTATGACAGAGAAGAGACTAGATCCTAAGAATTTTTATCACAAGGAAAAATTTCCTTTCTTCTTTCCTATTATTGTATCTATATGAAATGACAGATGTTAACTAAACCTACCGAGGTAATCATTTCACAAAATCTGTAAGTGAAACTCTCATGCTGCACACCTGAAACTTACACAGTGATGGATGTTAATTATTTCTCAATACAACTGGGAAAATGAGGAAATTGAGGTTAAACATAAACGCAAACTTTTTAAAAATTAAAAAAAAATTGAAGTCCATTCAGCTGTTTTTGACGAAGTCTCGGTGATGTGCACAATGCATTTAGTATTAGGCTTCCAGTCTTTCTGGACTGTTTACTAAAGTGGACGTAATAAAATTTATGCATCCTAGAAAAGGGGTGTTGCTGTCACTGGAGGGAGCTTGGGGCAGGTTACTTCCCCAACTCAGACACTATGGGAAATCCCTTCCCGGGGCTGCTGCATCTCTGATGTTATGTAATCCCAGTAATTCTCAAAGTGTGGTTTCCTGACTAAGCAGCAACATCCATAGAACTTGAAAGAAATGCAAATTCTTGGACCACATGCCTGTACCTACTGACTCAGAAACTCTGGGTTGGAGACCAGCAATGCGTATTACAGAAATCCTGCAGGAGACCCTGATGCAACCTCGTCTGGAGCCACCTTGCTATTTATTCCCTGGTGCCCAAGTTGCTGTGTCCTCTCTCAATAGCCACCACACCTGAGGCCGTCTGAGAATATTTGGGTCAGCAAGCACAGTTTCTACTGGGGAAACGATTTAGAAACAGCTATGAATTTCTCCCGAGACCCAGATGTTACCAAGCTGCTTAACACACTGCTCTGGCAGGTGTACAAAGGCTCCGAGAAGGGCTGGGCACGATGCGGAGCCCCCGCATCTTGTAATCACCTGGGCTGTAAACAGAAGTCATAAAGGAAACTTCAACATGCAATTTAAACCCAGACTTTTAAAAAAAAAAAAAGGTGCTCTGCCTGGCCCCACACCTCCCACTGTTGCCTGGTGATACCCCCTCCCATGATCTCTGTTGGGTTGATTTATACAGAGACGTGGATGAAATGAGGCCCCATAATAGTCTTGATAATCGCCATGGCAACAATGGTAACAAAAGCTAAAGAATGTCAGGCACTGTGCTAATTTCTGTACCAATTTTCTCAGGTGATCTTCATAAACACCTACACAAGGGACCAAGACTATCTACAAATTTATAGATAGAGAAAATGAGGTAACGTACTATGGTAGACAGAATGATGTGCCCATCCCCCCTCAAAGAATATACATCCTACTCCCTGGAAACTTTTGAGTATGTGACCTTACATGGCAAAGAGGCCTTGCTGGTCTGATTAAATTAGGGATCTTGGGATGCGCCGAGTATGCTGGATGGTTTCCATGGGCCCAATATAAACACAAGGTTCTTTCCAGGAGGGAGGCGGGAGGGAGAAAAGAAGACGATGGTGAAAACCAAAGTCACTGGGCAAGTAATGTGGGCGGTCTCTAAAGGCTGGCAAAGGCAAAAGGTAGGTTCTCCCCTAGAGCCTCCAGAAAAAGGCAGTCCTGTGACACCTTAATTTTAGCCCCACAAGATCTGCTTCATATTTCTGACCTTCAGAACAGCAAGGTAGTGAATCTGTGTTGTTTTAAGCCATCAAGTTCGTGTCAATTGTTATAGCAGCAATAAGAAACTAATACTTGCCAAAGTCACACGGACACTTGTCAAGATCACATGGCCACTGTGCTAAGGATCGAAGACACACCCCACACTGCCTGATTCCAGAATCATCAATTCTAATGCCAGCAAAGATGTTCAGGGCCTACCTTATGAGGAACAGGGTGCTGAGTGAGATGAGGAGGCATAGATGTTTTTTGCCATATGCCTTCTTGCCTTGTCAATCACCAATCCAGCGGTAAGAAGGGTTCTTATTTCCTGGGTAGGGTTTTGTGGCAAATGCAGTGGCATTCTAGATGGACTTCTTTTTTTTTTTTATAGATTTATTTGAGAGAGAAAGAAAAAGAGAGCTTCTGCATGTGTGTGCACAAGGCAGGGGAGGGGCAGAGGGATTGGGGGGAAGCAGATTCTGCTCTGAGCACAGCAGGATGCTGTGAGCATGACCCTGAGATCAAGACCTGAGCTAGACTCAAGAACTGGATGCTCCTATGGTGAGTGCTGTGAAGTGTGTAAACCTGGCGATTCACAGACCTGTACCACTGGTGCTAATAAAATGTTATATGTTAATAAAAAAAAATTAAAAAAAGAATTGGATGCTCAACTGACTGAGACACCAAGGCGCCCCAAACATGGACTTCTTGAAATTGCTCCTCTGAGCGTGTTACTGGGTCATTTTGCCAAAGGAGGATGGTTTCCTTCTTCTATGGCAGACCCGTCTGCCTGTTGAAGTTCTTCGAAATCAGTTCCTCATGAAGAAAAAGATGGTTTTTCTCCTGGCTTCTGGAAGAACTAGTTATCGGGGTAGGAGCTCCAGCTTCTAGTCAACCCATGAACCTCTCTACCTCCACGGGAACCATGAGCCCCTGCTTACCTGGATGTTGGAGAAGGAGGTGGAAGGAAGGGATTGTGTCTCACAAGCTGTGTCCCATCTCCATGACCAACCTTCCTCAAGGTTCTTTGTTATCTGTAATATGGGGATGATATTATCTGCCCCAAGCCCCTCACAGATTAGTCCTGAAGAACTATGTGTTTATAGATGTGGAAATGCATCCTAAATTCTGAATGTTCCACTGGGCAAAATGCTCATTAGTATTATTTCCTTCAGCGATTCCTTACTGCCACCTTTTAACTTTTCTTGTCAGTGCAAAAATAAAAAGTGTTGATAGGCTGGATGGAACTTCATGACTCAGGCATTTGGTATCTGGAGAATGAGAAGAAAGAAGGAAGCTGCAGGAGACACTAAAAATACTGGGGGAAAAAAAGCCAGCTCAAAGAGCTGAAATCAGGATAATTTCAGAAAACCTCAAAGTATATGCTCTATCCTACTGTTCAAGATTAAACATGAGAAGTACCTTTCAATAATTGGCCTTCAATGCATTTTGTGAAGAGATCATCCACCCATTTAAGGTGACAAACCGCCCAAGAATCCAAGGGTTTCCATAAAGGTTGTTGTTGGCAGTAAGAGGTGAAGCGTGAAAGGACAGCATTTCATTTCCTTCATCCTTTAGAATTCTATTCAAATCCCATCTCCTCTCTGAGAGCCTCCCTGACTTGCCCAGCAGACAGGAATTGTTCCTGGCACTGTCGCTTCTCATCATTGCCACTCACACACACTCAGGTGCACTCAATGTCCTTTGTGGCGAACTTCACTTGTTTGAAATCCAAATGGATTGTAAACTACTTGAGGGAAGAGATCATGTCCTACATGTACTCTGTGTCCTCACAGGGCTTCGGATATTTGGACAGTAGAAGGCATATCATGTCGGGTGGTGCAGTCCATTTCTAGAAGATCTTGCTCCACCTAAAGCACACGTGACCCACTGCCCTGTGGCCTGGCTAAGCTTTTAGTGTCATACAACTTGTTCCGTCACTTCCTGGATTTCCTATTACATCTTTAACTCCATTCTCCTCCAGCTTCCTTTTTGCAGCCCCAAGTTAGGATCCTGAATTTCGATCTTGTAGTACCTGCTGTGACCGATGCTTGCTTCAGGACCATGGGACTCCTTCCCCCAGCTGCTGGCAAGTTGGCAATGATGGCTCCCAGCCACAGCCCTTCCTAAGGGAGCGTACATAAAAAAGAAGATGTGGAACGTAAAGGCCTTTGCCTCGAGGAGGTTCAAGTCCGACGGGGAGCGTCACCTTGGGGACTTAGATGTGCACCTTACTGTGACCATGTTGCAACCTAAAGCCTCCTCTGGCCAGTGCTATCCTGCCTCCTTCATTTCGACACACATCAGGCCCCGAGAGCCCCTGTGACAAAGTTCCAGCACACAGCTCTCTGCATCAGCGTCTGTTTCCTAGGGAACCTGTCCTATGACAGATCTTACACATAAATCAGGGAATAAACAATGACCACAGCATGAGGAACTGGGGAAAGCACCTTCCCTAACGCTGAGCTAGTCCAATCTGGCCAGGGCCCCCAGTACCTGGCAGGGAACACAGCCCTCAGCCCAGCTGCCACATGCCGACAGAGTGAGTCTGGCCCCTCGTGTCCTTTCCTCGCCAGCGGTGCTTCCCACTAAGACCTTCTGCGCTGATGGACTCCGCTCTCTCTCTGCACGGCCCGATTCCACAGCTATTGGCCTCTGGGGCTGCCCAGCCCTTGAAATGCAGCTGAGGTGACTGAGGAATTTCATTTTTAAAAACCAATGTGCGTTGAAACAAAAACAACCACAGGTGTGTCGTGGCTCCCATTTCAAACAGAGCCACCCTAGATCATGAATCCAGCAGGTCTAGAAAGGCAGAACACAGTGGCTCCAATTCCACCTGCCTTTACTTTCCCTGCCCCATCACCTAGAAAGACCTGGTCTGACTCCTTTGAAATCATCCTAATGAGGCATATGTAGGAACAATGTATCGGGAAAGTCTAATTTGTAAGTGGCCCAATAACAGTTAAGAACATTGTTAAATCTCGGTGCCAGAGAGCTTTGTTTTAAGTTGTTTAAAACACAAATCTATTCATGATCGCTTACAAATCTATTCATGATCATAGTCTTTTATTCTCCTGGCCCTCTGAGGAATTAGATGGAGAGACGTGACCTGTGTTTGCACACAGTTGAAAATAAGGAACACCCCCGTCCTTGATCGTATACATGTATACATTTGATTAATGCCTTTTTCTTTTCCACCTGATCTGTATGATCCTGGAGGTTCTTCTCTATGTTTCATACATAAGAAAGGAAAAAGAGAGCAAGAGAGAGCTACCATTTTGAGGTGGGTGGGCTGGGAAACCCATGGGAGACATTTAGTTCTGCCCTGTTCCATGGAAAAGGATGATCTCTTATTACTGACCCAGAAATGTCAGATGGGGCCCAGGGTGAGAGCACGTGGCTGTACCTGGGCAAGTTCATGACCATCCTGCAAAAAATGACTCCATGTACGTGCCCTCCAGACAAGGAGTCGCTCACATCATCCTTCTGACTGAGGGTCAGCCCTAACAAAATCAGTTTGAGCCATTGAAAGCAACTGAAATTGAATTCACTGCAATTTTAAAATATGCTGTTTACTTAAAGCCCAGAAGCCTGGCGTGAGAAGGAGTATCCAGGCACAGGCGATGGTAGTTAAATTTGTTCATTTTTCTTTCTTGTTGCAATTTTATCTTTTCCGAGCAATTTAATGAAGACTCCAGAGGAAAGAATTAAATGTCTGCTGGTTCAATTACCAAATAATGAAAAGGTCGAAAGGAGCACCATGCACTGTGTGCTGAGCTGCTCTGAAAGCCTATTCTTAGAGGGAAAATCTTCTGTGTGCGGTTCACACTTGCATTTTGCCATCCACAAATTGTGCAGACGAGTGTCAGTGTAAGAAGCAGAAATCTAGAGCTGGTATGGATCGCCCTCCCCCAGGGTGAAAAGGCCTGGCCCAAAGGAGCCTCTCATGATGGCCACGGCAGCAGCCGGAGGCATGGCAGAGGCCATGGTTTTCATCGGGAGGGGCCAGGCTGGCACTAAATCCATCCTCTGAGAAGGTTCTAATCATGCTTGGCCCTGAATGCATTATAATTAGCCTGTCCTTAGGGCACCACGCAGGGATGGTCTCGGGGGCCAAAGGGACCTGCCGGCAAGGACGTCAAGGGCTCTGTGCAGTCCCCAGAGCATCTGAAGAGCCACCCCTGCCTCCAACCTGCCCCAGCTAGACACAGAAAAGAAAGAGTACGGAAACACAAAAACCCTTTACAGAAGCCCAAACCAAAGAGAACATAAAATTATGGCTCTGGAGATTCATTAGAACATTGGTGTTAAAGCTTGAAAACTCAAGCGTCCCTGGAAATCAAACATAGGCAGAGATGCGGTTCAGTAGAGACTCTCCTCCCTCCACACCCACAGCGAAAGGCTCCCCGCTCGCGCCACGGCCTCCCCGAACCTGCTGATCAGTAACATCGAAAGACTCAACGGACAAGTTATTGTACAGCGCCTTTTTCACCTTTAAATTAGGTTCTTCTTTGGTTATATAATAGCTTTAATCCTAGGAAACACACAGTGAAATGTTCGAGGATAAAAAGCCATGATGCATCTATCACTGACTCGGGAAAACAAGTGTGTGTGTGTGGGGAGCCTGGGGGGGTCCAGTTGGTTCAGATGAATGACTTGATGTCGGCTCAGGTCATGATCTCAGTGTTATGAGATCGAGGCCCACATCGGGTTCTGTGCTGGGCGTGGAGCCTGCTTAAGATTCTGTCTCTCTCTTCTCCCTCCTCTGCCCCTCCTCCCCCTACTCCTGTGCGTGCAGGTGTGTGACTTGCTAAAATAAACCTGTGTGTGCACATCCATCTCTGTATCTACCCCCATATGTGTGAACATGGGTACATGTGTGCATACTTAGCCATGTCAGGGGAGGAGAGGAAAACAAGAGTCAACAATAAAGCACATGGGGTAGAATGTGAAAAAACTGGTGAGTCTAGGTAAAAAGAATTGGGGTAGCCTTTGAACTATTCCTATTTTTACAAGTTACCTGTAAGTTTGAAATTATTTCAAGTTTCAAATCATGTAAAAAGTTTTAAATAGTTTATAACATGAAAGGAGGGAATTGGAGGGGAGGTGAACCATGACAGACTGTGGACTCTGAGAAACAAACTGAGGGTTTCAGATGGGAGAAGGGTGTGATGGGTGAGCCCAGTGACAGGTGTTAAGGAGGGCATGGACTGCATGAAGCACTGGGTGTTGTACACAAACACTACATCAAAAACTAATAATGTACTGTATGGTGACTCACACAACATAGTAAAAAAAATATTTTAAAAATTTAAAAGTTTTAAAATTTTGAATCCTTTCTCTTTTCTTCTCCTGTGGATTAGCTTCTTGCTAGAGACCCTTATAATTATACAGCAGCCACACTCTGGGTACAAGTGCCTGTGAGGGCAGCTCCACTCTGTAAGAAGGGCAACAATCCTACTGATATGTTTAATCAGGAAGAGGATTCTCTTGGAGAAACCAATCACACAGACAGTTCTAGAATGTCTCCTCCCATGGTGTGCTGATGATTACTGAAAGTTTATGCTGGGGATGGAGGCAGGTTACAGCTAGGAAATGGAAGGATGTCTCTAGCTAATTTCTTCTTGTTTTTCGTTAAAATACTATAACCAAGGGCATTAGGTTTTCAAGGTTTTGAAAAGATGTAATAGGTCTTGAATCACCTTAAAATATATGAGAACAGGGGGAGGAGTCAAGATGGCGGAGAAGTAGCAGCTGAGACTACTTCGGGTAGCGGGAGATCAGCTAAATACCTTATCTAAAGATTACAAACACCTACAAATCCAACGGGAGATCGAAGAGAAGAAGAACAGCAATTCCAGAAACAGAAAATCAACCACTTTCTGCAAGGTAGGACTGGCGGAGAAGTGAATCCAAAGCGACGGGGAAGATAGACCGCGGGGGGAGGGGCCGGCTCCCGGCGAGTGGCGGAGCAACAGAGCACAAAATCGGGACTTTTAAAAGTCTGTTCCGCTGAGGGACATCGCTCCAGAGGCTTAACTGGGGTGAAGCCCAGGCGGGGTCAGCGCGGCCTCAGGTCCCATAGGGTCACAGAAGGATGGGGGTGTCTGAGTGTCGCAGAGCTTATCGGTATTAGAACGGGGAAGCCGGCTACAGAGACAGAGCCGAGGAGTGAGCTCTAAACTCGGGGTTGCCTTGAACCGGTCGCAGGCTCGGTCAGCTCGGAGCGCGGCCGGAGGCCAGGGTGACGGGAGTCATTGGGCGCTGTTCTCTGAGGGCGCACTGAGGAGTGGGGCCCCGGGCTCTCGGCTTCTCCGGGCCGGACACTGGGAGGCCGCCATCTTCATTCCCGTCCTCCGGACTCTACGGAAAGCGCTCAGGGAACAAAAGCTCCCGAAAGCAAACCCAGCAAACCCGAGGGGATTACTCAGCCCGGCCCCGGGTAAGGGCGGTGCAACTCCGCCTGGGGCAAAGACACTTGAGAATCACTACAACAGGCCCCTCCCCCAGAAGATCAATGAGAAACCCAGCCAGGACCAAGTTCACCTACCAAGGAGTGCAGTTTCAATACCAAGGAGAGCGGCGGAATTCCAGAGGAAAAGAAAGCAAAGCAAGGAACTCATGGCTTTCTCCCCATGATTCTGTAGCCTTGCAGTTAATTTAATTTTTTTTTCTTTTTCAATTTTTTTTCCTTCTTCTGCTAATTTTTTTTAACTGTTACCGTTTTCTTTTTTTAACGTTTTTTAAATAGTTTATCTAATATATATATATATATATTTTTTTTTTCCATTTTATATTTTTTATCGGCTTTCTTTTTTTAATAGTTTCTTTTTTTTTTTTTCTTCTGAACCCCTTTTTATCCCCTTTCTCCCCCCTCACGATTCGGGAATCTCTTCTGATTTGGCTAAAGCATATTTTCCTGGGGTTGTTGCCACCCTTTTAGTATTTTACTTGCTCCTTCATCTACTCTTATCTGGACAAAATGACAAGGCGGAAAAACTCACAACAAAAAAAAGGACAAGAGGCAGTACCAAAGGCTAGGGACCTAATCAATACAGACATTGGTAATATGTCAGATATAAGGTTCAGAATGATGATTCTCAAGGTTCTAGCCGGGCTTGAAAAAGGCATGGAAGATACTAAAGCAACCCTCTCGGGAGATATAAAAGCCCTTTCTGGAGAAATAAAAGAACTAAAATCTAACCAAGTTGAAATAAAAAAAGCTATTAATGAGGTGCAATCAAAAATGGAGGCTCTCACGGCTAGGATAAATGAGGCAGAAGAAAGAATTAGCGATATAGAAGACCAAATGACAGAGAATAAAGAAGCTGAGCAAAAGAGGGACAAACAGCTACTGGACCACGAGGGGAGAATTCGAGAGATAAGTGACACCATAAGACGAAACAACATTAGAATCATTGGGATTCCAGAAGAAGAGGAAACAGAGAGGGAAGCAGAAGGTATATTGGAGAGAATTATTGGAGAGAATTTCCCCAATATGGCAAAGGGAACAAGCATCAAAAGCCAGGAGGTTCAGAGAACCCCCCTCAAGATCAATAAGAATAGGTCCACACCCCGTCACCTAATAGTCAAATTTACAAGTCTTAGTGACAAAGAGAAGATCCTGAAAGCAGCCCGGGAAAAGAAGTCTGTAACGTACAATAGTAAAAATATTAGATTGGCAGCAGACTTATCCACAGAGACCTGGCAGGCCAGAAAGAGCTGGCATGATATATTCAGAGTACTAAATGAGAAAAACATGCAGACAAGAATACTATATCCAGCTAGGCTATCATTGAAAATAGACGGAGAGATTAAAAGCTTCCAGGACAAACAAAAACTGAAAGAATTTGCAAATACCAAACCAGCTCTACAGGAAATATTGAAAGGGGTCCTCTAAGCAAAGAGAGACCCTCAAAGTAGTAGATCAGAAAGAAACAGAGACAATATACAATAACAGACACCTTACAGGCAATACAATGGCACTAAATTCATATCTCTCAATACTTACCCTGAATGTTAATGGGCTAAATTCCCAAATCAAGAGACACAGGGTATCAGAATGGATAAAAAAACAAAACCCATCTATATGTTGCCTACAAGAAACTCATCTTAAACCCGAAGACACCTCCATATTTAAAGTGAGGGGGTGGAAAAGAATTTACCATGCTAATGGACTTCAGAAGAAAGCAGGAGTGGCAATCCTTATATCAGATCAATTAGATTTTAAGCCAAAGACTATAATAAGAGATGAGGAAGGACACTATATCATACTCAAAGGAACTGTCCAACAAGAAGATCTAACAATTTTAAATATCTATGCCCCTAACGTGGGAGCAGCCAACTATATAAACCAATTAATAACAAAATCAAAGAAACACATCGACAAGAATACAATAATAGTAGGGGATTTTAACACTCCCCTCACTGAAATGGACAGATCATCCAAGCAAAAGATCAACAAGGAAATCAAGGCCTTAAATGACACACTGGACCAGATGGACATCACAGATATATTCAGAACATTTCATCCCAAAGCAACAGAATACACATTCTTCTCTAGTGCACATGGAACATTCTCCAGAATAGATCACATTCTTGGTCCTAAATCAAGTCTCACCAGTATCAAAAGACTGGGATCATTCCCTGCATATTTTCAGACCACAATGCTCTAAAGCTAGAACTCAATCACAAGAGGAAATTTGGAAAGAACCCAAATACATGGAGACTAAACAGCATCCTTCTAAAGAATGAATGGGTCAACCAGGAAATTAAAGAAGAATTGAAAAAATTCATGGAAACAAATGATAATGAAAACACAACGGTTCAGAAACTGTGGGACACAACAAAGGCAGTCCTGAGAGGAAAATATATAGCGGTACAAGCCTTTCTCAAGAAACAAGAAAGGTCTCAGGTACACAACCTAACCCTACACCTAAAGGAGCTGGAGAAAGAACAAGAAAGAAAGCCTCAACCCAGCACGAGAAGAGAAATCATAAAGATCAGAGCAGAAATCAATGAAATAGAAACCAAAAAAACAATAGAACAAATCAACGAAACTAGGAGCTGGTTCTTTGAAAGAATTAATAAGATTGATAAACCCCTGGCCAGACTTATCAAAAAGAAAAGAGAAAGGACCCAAATAAATAAAATCATGAATGAAAGAGGAGAGATCACAACGAACACCAAAGAAATACAGACAATTATAAGAACATACTATGAGCATCTCTACGCCAACAAATTGGACAATCTGGAAGAAATGGATGCATTCCTAGAGACATATAAACTACCACAACTGAACCAGGAAGAAATGGAAAGCCTGAACATCTCCATAACCAGTAAGGAGATTGAAACAGTCATCAAAAATCTCCAAACAAACAAAATCCCAGGGCCAGATGGCTACCCGGGGGAATTCTACCAAACATTTAAAGAAGAACTAATTCTTATTCTCCTCAAACTGTTCCAAAAAATAGAAATGGAAGGAAAACTTCCAAACTCATTTTATGAGGCCAGCATCACCTTGATCCCAAAACCAGACAAAGATCCCATCAAAAAAGAGAACTACAGACCAATATCCTTGATGAACACAGATGCAAAAATTCTCGCCAAAATACTAGCCAATAGGATTCAACAGTACATTAAAAGGATGATTCACCACGACCAAGTGGGATTTATTCCAGGGCTGCAAGGTTGGTTCAACATCCGCAAATCAATCAATGTGATACAACACATTAATAAAAGAAAGAACAAGAACCATATGATACTCTCCATAGATGCTGAAAAAGCATTTGACAAAGTACAGCATCCCTTCCTGATCAAAACTCTTCAAAGTGTAGGGATAGAGGGCCCATACCTCAATATTATCAAAGCCATCTATGAAAAACCCACCGCAAATATCATTCTCAATGGAGAAAAACTGAAAGCTTTTCCGCTAAGGTCAGGGAACACGGCAGGGATGTCCGTTATCAACACTGCTATTCAACATAGTACTAGAAGTCCTAGCCTCAGCAATCAGACAACAAAAGGAAATTAAAGGCATCCAAATCGGCAAAGAAGAAGTCAAACTATCACTCTTTGCAGATGATATGATACTCTATGTGGAAAACCCAAAAGACTCCACTCCAAAACTGCTAGAACTTGTACAGGAATTCAGTAAAGTGTCAGGATATAAAATCAATGCACAGAAATCAGTTGCATTTCTCTACACCAACAACAAGACAGAAGAAAGAGCAATTAAGGGGTCCATCCCATTTACAATTGCACCCAAAACTGTAAGATACCTAGGAATAAACCTAACCAAAGAGACTAAGAATCTATACTCAGAAAACCATAAAGTACTCATGAAAGAAATTGAGGAAGACACAAAGAAATGGAAAAATGTTCCATGCTCCTGGATTGGAAGAATAAATATTGTGAAAATGTCTATGCTACCTAAAGCAATCTACACATTTAATGCAATTCCTATCAAAGTACCATCCATTTTTTTTCAAAGAAATGGAACAAATAATCCTAAAATTTATATGGAACCAGAAAAGACCTCGAATAGCCAAAGCAACATTGAAAAAGAAAGCCAAAGTTGGTGGCATCACAATTCCGGACTTCAAGCTCTATTACAAAGCTGTCATCATCAAGACAGCATGGTACTGGCACAAAAACAGACACATAGATCAATGGAACAGAATAGAGAGCCCAGAAATAGACCCTCAACTCTATGGTCAACTCATCTTTGACAAAGCAGGAAAGAATGTCCAATGGAAAAAAGACAGCCTCTTCAATAAATGGTGTTGGGAAAATTGGACAGCCCCTGCAGAAAAATGAAATTGGATCATTTCCTTATACTACACATGAAAATAGACTCAAAATGGATGAAGGATCTCAATGTGAGAAAGGAATCCATCAAGATCCTTGAGGAGAACACAGGCAGCAACCTCTTCGACCTCAGCCGCAGCAACATCTTCCTAGGAACATCGCCAAAGGCAAGGGAAGCAAGGGCAAAAATGAACTATTGGGATTTTATCAAGATCAAAAGCTTTTGCACAGCAAAGGAAACAGTGAACAAAACCAAAAGACAACTGACAGAATGGGAGAAGATATTTGCAAATGACATATCAGATAAAGGGCTAGTGTCCAAAATCTATAAAGAACTTAGCAAACTCAACACCCAAAGAACAAATAATCCAATCAAGAAATGGGCAGAGGACATGAACAGACATTTCTGCAAAGAAGACATCCAGATGGCCAACAGACACATGAAAAAGTGCCCCATATCACTCGGCATCAGGGAAATACAAATCAAAACCACCATGAGATATCACCTCACACCAGTCAGAATGGCTAAAATTAACAAGTCAGGAAATGACAGATGCTGGCGAGGATGTGGAGAAAGGGGAACCCTCCTACACTGTTGGTGGCAATGCAAGCTGGTGCAACCAGTCTGGAAAACAGCATGGAGGTTCCTCAAAATGTTGAAAATAGAACTACCCTATGACCCTGCAATTGCACTACTGGGTATTTACCCTAAAGATACAAATGTAGTGATATGAAAGGGCACGTGCACCTGAATGTTTATAGCAGCAATGTCTACAATAGCCAAACTATGGAAAGAACCTAGATGTCCACCAACAGATGAATGGATAAAGAGGTGGTATATATACACAATGGAATACTATGCAGCCATCAAAAGAAATGAAATCTTGCCATTTGCGACGACGTGGATGGAACTAGAGGGTATCATGCTTAGCGAAATAAGTCAATCGGAGAAAGACAACTATCATATGATCTCCCTGATATGAGGGAGAGGAGATGCAACATGGGGGTTAAGGGGGTAGGAGAAGAATAAATGTAACAAGATGGGATTGGGAGGGAGACAAACCATAAGTGACTCTTAATCTCACAAAACAAACTGAGGGTTGATGGGGGGAGGGGGTTGGGAGAGGGGGTGGGGTTATGGATATTGGGGAGGGTATGTGCTATGGTGAGTGCTGTGAAGTGTGTAAACCTGGCGATTCACAGACCTGTACCCCTGGGGATAAAAATATATGTTTATAAAAAAAAATAAAATTATTAAAAAAAAATATATGAGAACACAAAATGTACAAGAAAAAGAAAGTCCCTGATTTATGCTACTCTTTTTCTGGGGTCGTGTCTGATACAAAGCACAACAGGATCAATCTCTTATCAGAATAGGACCTCTCAGGTGCCTAGGTGGCTCAGTGGGTTAAAGCCTATATCTTCAGCTCAGGTCATGATCTCAGGGTCCTGGGATCAAGCCCCACATAGGACTCTCTGCTCAGTGGGGAGCCTGCTTCCCCCTCCCCCTCTGCCTGCTTCTCTGCCTACTTGTGATCTCCGTCTATCTGTCAAATAAATAAAATCTTTAAAAAGAAAGAAAGAAAGAAAGAAAGAAAGAAAGAACGAACCTCTCTGAAGACAGGAATAGACCCTAATCAGTAGTTACTCTTATATTCCCAAAACCCAGAATTGTCGGAGCTGACTGAATGAACTTATGATTGAATGGCTGAGCAGCACCTGAGCAGCAGCACCTGAGACAAAGTTAATCCTTAGGAACGTATTTTCAGATTTATGAAAATCTAAGTGGAAGCACTTTAACTATAAGGTTCTCTCCTCATAAGCTTGTATTCTCTTCTTTTTTAGAATTCCACACTTCAAGACTAATAGGACCATAAAGAAAGAGAAAAGGTGAGATACCAACTGTAAAAAGCTATTTTCCACATACATAACTGGAATGATTAATATCCAGAATATAGAAATCACTCCTACAAATGAATCAGAATTTGAAAAAAAAATTTCAAAATAAAAATTGTCCCCCAAAACCCCAAAAAACTTGAACAGGTATTCTACAGAAGAGAGTGGCCAAAACACTCTGCAAAGTTGCTCAAAGTCATCAGTAAATGGAAAATGCAAATTAAAACTGCAAACATCATAGCATAAATACCAAATGGGCAAAAATTCGAAAGTCTGACAATATCAAGTGCTGACAGAATTGTAGAACAATGGCATTCTTGGTTACTGGAGGAGGGAATGAAAACTGGAAGAGCCACTTTGGAAAACAAGTGAGAATTACAGAGCAGAGTTGAAGGTAGGCCTGTCCTATGACCCAGCAATTCTACTGCTGTATAGATGCTGAGGAACTCTAGCAGAGATGTAATGGGGAGTGCTGTACAAGAATATTCATAACAACACTTCTGTAATGGAGGCCACCGTAAGTCCGCCAACAGAACAGTGAGCAAACAACTTGAGGCATCCCATACAAGAGCACAGTTTCCAGCACTGAAGATAAGTAAACAACAGTTGTATGCATCCACAAAATGATCATCACATGGGATTAAAAAAAAGCAAATTATAGAAGAATGCATACATGATGATTCCATTTATGAACAGTTCATAAGGGATTTGTTTTTACGGTCAGAAATACATGTGGTAAAAGTCTATAGAACAACGGAATGAAACAAAAATTCAAGACTGTGGTTACCTCTGTTTAAAGCAGAAAGGAGAAGCAATCAGAACAAGTCACATAGATCTTTAATGGAAATGCTAATGGCCCACTTCTTCTTTTTTTTTTTTTTTAAAGATTTTATTTATTTATTTGACAGAGAGAGAGATCACAAGCAGGCAGGGAGGCAGGCAGAGAGAGGAGGAAGCAGGCTCTCCGCAGAGCAGAGAGCCCGATGCGAGGCTCGATCCCAGGATGCTGGGATCATGACCTGAGCCGAAGGCAGAGGCCTCAACCCACTGAGCCACCCAGGCGCCCCAGCTAATGGCCCACTTCTGAAAAGAGGTACAAGGCCCATGATCAATGCATCATGATCCTTTACACTTACACATTTGACAAATATTCTTTTGCATGTATCTAATCTTCACTAAAAACGTTTAAGAACTGGTGAAGGAGCAAATGACCAAAAATATTTTATCCAACATTTGCTGGAAGGAAAAAAAGAGTTCAACAACCTGCCAGCTATTAGGCTCTTGCATTCTTCTCTTCCAAACATGGCACACTGGTCTACCTGTCTCTGGTCCCTCTTGGCTCACTCAATCCAAAGCCAGCTGCCACCCTGAGCCACCAGTTGTCCAGGGCTGGAGAACATCATGCGATGCTCATCAGAAGGAACAGGCAAGCTTCCCTCTCTGTCATCCTGTCCCTCATTAAAACTCCGGCCTCCTTCCAGTGTGAATGACAAGCACATGACCATTCAGGCACGTGTGCAAATCCATCAAATCCGTGCAGCCGTGACTGGGTTATTACTATATCCAGGTATTACCAAAAGCCATTATTACCGGACTCTTGACTTTGACTTATTCTCTAATATTTGTACACATTTCATAATGGTAATAGAGGGCTATATTAAAACAAAGCATCGCCCTATCCTCCAATCAGAGCCTGAAATCTGAAAAAAACTCCCTGAAACACAGACATCTATCTGTCCAAATACAACCATGGAGCAACAGCTCCTTAAGCTCAAAGTAAAATTTAAAGTGAGTGGTACAGCTGTTGTCCATACAGCACTTAAGAACAAAATGAATCTAGCTCCAGGGAGGTCTGATTCCTCACCTCAGTAGGTCATTAAAGATAAGAAAACATCCATCTCCCCCAGGCCCACCTGCCACCCAGTGGATGAGGAAGAAGAAAGTTTTGTTTTATTTCCAGGATCGTGAAATGTCTTAAAAACTTGTTTTCCTCTCAATTATGACAATGAAGTCTGGCTTCTTGCAGCAGTAAAATCCCAATGGGGGGAAAAAAAGAAAATCAGACTGGTGAAAAAAAAATTCTTCCAATGACCCACCTGGAAGAGCCCATCACCCAGTCCCCTGAAGTTTACCGAAGATCTGGTTAGTAGCCGCTGTAAAAATACAACCCCTTACCTCAGCATATTGTGCTACTGAACTGGCTTCAACAGCATACACTCTCCTAGCTCCAGCCTGAACAGCAAAAAATGACAGTATTCCGGATCCGCAACCAACGTCCAGAACAACCTGGAAGGGAAAGCGAAGACAAGAGAGGGGTGAGAACATGAACTCCGAGCCTTGCCATCAGACCTAGTGAACATACGAGCTCAGCTACTTATAAGTGCTCTTACCTTGGCCAAGTTATGAATCTCTATGAGCCTTTTTCTCAGATGTTTAATGGGGTTAGTAATATCCACTTTTTAAGTTTGGCTGTAGGATTAATGAACATAAAGTGTGTACAAAGCACTTGGCACGTAATTGGTGTTTTTCAAACCACTGCTCCTATTTTCAGAGTTTCTTTGTAGCATGGATTGCTTTTAGGACATTTAGGGCCAAGAAAAGTAAAGGGCCATGAGTGAGCTTGCTTACCCAATCTGTTAGCACCAAGAAAATGAAAACTGTTTTTATGTTTTGTATATAATTTTATATATATAAACACATATATTCTTTTTATTTATTCAGAAATCATGGAAGATAAAGTCTTCAGAAATCCAAAAGTGAGGTATGTGCTTTTTATCCAGGCCCCTCCACGAAGTTGGGGAAGTTTATAAATGGAAGGTAAAAGGGTATTAAGACACTGGACACGTGGAATCTCCAGACACTTTTCTTCTACTCTCTGTGTTCAAACCTAGGACTTAAATCAAGAAAATCACCATTTAGTTGTGCACTCACAAGCACAAGCGCCCAACACCTGGACAAACACGCTGAGAGCAAGAGGTCGATGGCATGTACTGGGTCCCATCCCCAAACACTGCCAAAGCCCCGGCCCAAGTCTCAATCGGACGGTCGATTTCAGGCCACAGGGCTCCTGGCACACCAACGACCTTGACTCTTAGCATCTTTTGGCACCAGCTTTGAGCAAAACATTTTGATTGGCCCCAAATCCTCACAATAAACATTTGAGCAAATGGCATTATCATGTCTATTTTAGAAATGACCAAGTTGAAGTTCAGAGACACTGACCAACCAGCCCAAGTTCAACTAGCAGCAGATAGGGGAGGAAGGACTTGAATCTGGGCATTTCTGCCTTCCAAGCTCATGTTCCATAAAACCATACGCTGTTTACTTATATTCATCTTCGTAAATCTGACATTTTAATGCAGAGATGGCAATAGCAATGTTGGACAAGGAAACAAAGTATTACTTCGTATTACTTTTTGTAGGAGACTTAGAAAAAAATTTTTCTTTTAACTTGACAGAAGGTAAATTTTTCCAAAAAATAGGAACTATCAAGCCAGTGTGTGCGTGCATGTCTGTGTGTTTTAACTGCAGTGCCACACTGTGCTGACACAGATATTCTGCCATTATTCTAAGAGAGCATGCTGTTAGTGACGGGTTCACAGCGCTCACTTATATTAATTCTAGAACTGTGGCTGTATTCCATACGGTTTCCTAGGGTTTGGGTAATTAGGAACATTACCAATTTAAAATGTCACCCAGGCTCTGGAATTTGCTGTCGGGCTGTCTATACTTTTAGAAATACCAACATTCTCGTCCCCTCATCCTCCCTTGGAAATACATCTTCACATGGGCCCTGCTCCTTTCCGAGAACAGCTATGACCGCTGTTTAGGGAATGAAGGCCATTAAGGTGGACAGTATAATTGACAGCCACCTCCCCTCCCTGCCCCAAGGATACACCAGATCCAAAAGAACCTTTTTGGAACCTTAATCAATAAAAATATAAAACTTAAGATTCCACGTTCGGTCCAAAATATGGATGCAAAATTAAACAATGGAAATTGCACCTGCTTGCTCTGGTGACAGGTACCCCAGAAATGTGTGAATGATGTCTCTTTTATTATGGTGCTATGGACCTGTGGACCTGTGGACCATCTTAGGACACTGTTTTTAGTTCTCTTGACGCTACAGATTAAAACCAAAGTAATATTTGCCACTTAGGAGAGGGAGGAGAATGGTAACAGGGAGAAAGAGAAAAAGGTCAGAGATGGGAGGGAGCCTGATGTACGTGGTTCAACCTTTGTCAAATTAGTCCATTTGGTAGAAGATGCTCTAACAGACCCAGACCATATCTAGAGAAGAGACGAAAATTTACAAACTATGGCAATTTTCCAAATACCTTATTTCAATATCTAATTTCAGGCCAAAATAACCTTATTTTATTTGGTTATTTCAAATCAGAGCATAAGCCTTGGAAAAGAGTCTGATCTTTTGCTAGCATTATCTAGATAATGCCATCTGCTTTCCACTTGTGTATTTAAAAAGTTAATAAAGGGATTTTCAGTCTGGGGCTGATAGAAGAGGATGTGGAGTGAAAGGAACATTTTACCTTGTCTATATACGCCACGGAACACTGGGAAAAAAGCTTTGGAGAGCTTAGAATAAATTCTCTGGTGAAAAAAATAGAGGCTGAAGCAAATATTTAGCCGGTAATGGAAATGTATTATCCTTTCCAGCTGGGATTTCTAAATCTGGGAGAAGAGTGGATGCTAAAACAGATACAATTTCTAAAGGACATCCTCCTGACACTATCTATTTGCTCATCAAGCCTCCTGCGGATGGGCAGTACAGTTTATCCCCATTTTCTTAATAAGGTAACTGAGGCTTGGAGACACAGCTTCCATGCTGATAAGCAGCAAAGCTGGACAGTGCTCGGCCTCCACACCATCGTGGCCTTTCCGTGGAGCAAAAGATGAGAGGAAAGGGTGCGCTGTGTAGAGATGAAAATCTGATCAAAGCACACCCTGAGTAGACACCACCAGTGGTGCCACACAGCTAGGGGGAAGGTCTCCGTCTCCTTGGCATGTTGTCCTTCGGTCTCAGCAATCCAGCTGACTGACCTCCCTGGCTTCTTTTTCTGTAAATGTTCTCTCAGCAATTGCCTGCTTTTCCCTGATTCTGGGCTTTCTGGTGTACCATCCCCTGCTATGGAGGCAGCTGACAGCCCACCAGAGGTTCATGCTCTCTTGGAGCCTAGACTCCATTTCCCACTGCCTTGCATCTCCACGTGGCCATTGGACCACTTTGGCCCAATGGAGCGTGAGGGGGAGTGACCAGTGTCCGGGGAAGGCAGCTGAGGGTGCACTGTGCCTTCCCCCCACTCTCTGCTACTAATGCAGCGGCCCTGCCAACTGCCTGCTGGAGCTCCAGAGAGCCTGAACCTTTGGGTCACCCCTTTGGGAAGAGCCACTCAGAACATAGTGGCCATGGCATGAGAAAGAAAGATCTTACAGATTTTGTTACATTAAACCACTGAGATTGAGAGACTGTTTGCTTTGGCAGTTGGCTTACAGCTGGGTGAAAACCCTCATCTCATTTCCCTAACTAGAGAAGGGAAGACAAGCAGAGAGATCACATCTTTGGGACACCTTCTCGGCCCTACCCGGACAGTCAGTCCAGGCTGGGCTCTCTGTGCCGGGTCCGAAGCTCCTTAAGGGGCACTTACTGCATGATACTGGAAGTATTTCCTTACATGCTTGCCTTCCCTGCTGAGCCCGTGAGCTCCCCAGAGACAAGAATCATATTATTTCTCTCTCGGCCCCTAGTATAACAGGAAAACAAAAACCATTCATAAATACTTGCTGACTACATGACTGACTGCAATGACTGAATAGGGTAGTCTCCTCATTCCAGCACTGCTTTGAACCATCTCTGGCAAAGGCTTATGACTCCTTCCAGCCATTTAACTCTGGGAGTGTTCTTGCATGCAGAACTAGCAACCGAAGCGGCCACGCCTGGGATGCCCTTGGCTTATTCAAGTCTTTTTTATCCTGAATCGTTTCACCCAACTTAACTTCTGCTTCCTGGCTTATTTCTTATTTCTTGGCCTCCAAGCCACCTCCCAGACCTGACACTTACTGTTTTTCATCATGATTCCTGTCCTTCCTCCTTATGATCCCTTGGGCCACTCTTGTGACCACGAGAAGCAGGCTTCTTGGAAGGTTCCATGTTCCTTTCTGCCACAGGGCCTTAGTACATGCTGTTCCCGTTGCGTGGGGTGCACCCCACGGCACACTCTATGATGTGAGTCTACGGAATATATATATATATATATAATTTTTTTTTTTACCTACTCAGTGCTCATCATGCCAGATCTCTTCTATTTGCCCCTCCAGATCTGTGCTCCACTCTGCTCCACCTTCTCTTTGTAAGGAGTCTAACCTATGTAGACCACACCAATGGCTTCCTTGCTATGGGACTCCAGGTGGGAGCAGCCAAGAGAAAGAACAAGAGGAAGTCAAAGCAAGGAGAGGGAGGTCAGATGACTTATTCTTCTGGTTTCCTCCTTCCTGGGTCTCCATGGATTGGATGTCCCCTCTACCCAAAGCCACAGCACCTACTGGACTTCCATCTTTACGGCTATGACCATCCTGCCTGGTCTCCACTCTCACTAGTGCCAGGCAGGTTCACCGCTGCCTTGTGCTGCTTCCCTGAACTCTGTGCACATCTTGGAATACAGTCCTGTTATCTAGCTCTCCTAAAGCCTCCTGTTGGGTGTGCCATTGCTTTCCTGCAGAGTACCTGACTGAGCTCCAGCTCATCCTTCAGATTCCAAATGGCTCTCCATGAGAAGATGTCCCTACTCTTCGCTCCCCTCTCATGAGAACAAAAGTCCTCCTATTGTATGCTTTCTTATCATTACCTCCTTGTGGCCTTCCTTTATAACACTCATCACAGTTATAGTGAGTATTATTTGATTAATGTCTGCTCCCCTGGACGGTAAGGTTGATCAAGGGACAGACTTCCATTAGCTCCTCACCCACTACTGAATCCCTGATAATAGCTCAGGGTCTGGCATGTGGCAGAGACATTCACTAAATCTCTGTTGACCAAACTGGATACATAAATATAGTGTCTCACTACCACAAATAGGGAACCAGTTCATGACCCAGAAAATATTACCTCCTGAGAAAATACCTTCTACCAGCATAATACATCCTCTCCAATCTAGTGATCTGAAACATCCTTCAAAGGGTGCTTTTTTTTTTTTTATATTGCCATATTGTCATTACACTATGATCCAGCTGGCTTTTGTGGACAACACTCCTCTGGAGAGAGAATTCATCCCCTGCTGCCCCTGGATACACAGGCAGGAACTGAAGACATGGCTGATTTGGGGCATATATGGGGGAACATAAGAAAATGCTGTGAAATTCCCACCAGACTGAATAGGGAAAAGTCGGCAACTGGTCCATGTAATAGTGGCCCAAAATTCTGGGTATTTGTAAATAAACCTTTGAAAAATATTAAAGATAGCGTCATCCTTTTGCTTATACAGATGATTTTAATTACATGCTCTAGTGGCTTTCCTGGGCAACGAAATCCTACAAAATGTTTGGACAGGGCTAAAAAAGCTCCAAGTGGGTTCAAAGCTCTTTATTTGGATTTACTAGATTAAAACTAATGAGGAATCTCTGGGTCTTTATGGAAGTGTGAAACAAAATTACTCTTGAATAATGGAGGAAAAATAAAGTAAACATGTACCATTTGTTTTATACTCATTATGTAGCTGTGCCTGTATAGTACTTTAGTAGGCATCACCTTATTTACTTGTGATGACAAGTCTATAATCAGAGCACTGTTATTTTCTCCATGTTGTAAAGAGGCTGAGAATCTGATGAAGTTCAAGTTGTGTACTTAATAAATGGCAGAAATCGAAAACAAAACAAAAAAAAAACAAAAAACCCAACAATGTACCTAATTCAAGCCCTGTGCTCTTAATCACTGCCTTCATTTTCTAGTTTTGTAATTCCTTGTACTGCTCGGGCTACAGTAATACTGGCCACATGCAGCCTTCTTGTTTGCCCCAGCATTTTTGCAATTGTCTTCCAAGAGTGAGGTCCAGACCATCCTACAATCCATTCCTTGAGTTATGCCAATTATTATTTTTTACGCATTCTTTCTTTCTTTGCTTGAGTGTATCAATAACTGCTCTGAATTATAATCCCTTACCTGTAATTTTTCTTTGCCCAGTGTACCTAAATTCTGTGCCCAGCCCACCCGTCCACTTCCATGGCTAGCGTGCTTCTTCCAGCCAGCATCTTATTACAAGTGCAGACACTCCCACCAAACCGCCCATGGTGATACGAGCCCCATGCTCTTGTAGCACCGTGCACACTACCGTCATTGCCTGCCACGGACCATCTATCCCCATAGACTGCACCCGACTCTGCCAGTATCCCAACTCTTGACTGACAGAGGATTAAAAAGCTTCTAGGCGGTAACAGAATAAAGGAAATGCACCATCTTTTGCGGTCAGAGAAGAAAAATTCCAAATCATCTCAAGACCTGCAGAAGACATCACTTGATGGCCTTTGCCGTGAAGACTTAAATCTTGTACAGATAATTAGCGCTTTCATTATGGTATAAGAACCCTGCCGTGATAGCTCTCTTAGACAGGGTTCTACATCTGCTGTGCAGTGCAAGTTGGTTTCAACCAAAGAGCTCTCTGTATTTAAATAATGCATAATTAGTGCTTAGGAACCCTTGCTTCATCCTGCTTCGTCTCCTGGGAGGGGCTAGATAAACCCATCACCGATCTTTTAACCGCCTTTCACCAGTTCTCCCATGATTATGGCAAACACAGTATGTTATCGCTCTTAGTTTATCTTGCGATGCTTAACCCCTTCGTACGCTGCCAGTGGTCTCAGAGGAGCACACCTAGCCCTAAAGCTTTAGACACTCACTGGACATCTACTAAATGTCTCGTGTTACCCGACATGCCAAGCACTGCGAGGTGCTGGAAATGCAGAGATAAACACAGAGAAAGAAATGTGTGAGAAAGAAGCACAACAGTGTGTTACAGTGGCCATGATCGAATGACATAAAGGGCACACCGAGAATATGAAGGAAGAATATTCCAGCAAGGAGTCTGGAAAGACTTCGTTGAGGTAAACAGAGCAGTGAAAATTGAAAGTTGAGTCAATGTTGTGCTCTTGGCGTTGAGGGATTAAGTGGAGCACCTGTGAATGACAGAGCCAGTCACATTTAGGAGATAGGAAATTTCCTCAGGAGGAGGATCTGTGTGCTAGAGGTAGAAGGAGGGGCGTGGCTGAGGCATGAACATGGCACAACCAAAAGCTGGAGAAACTGGCAGATACTTGCTTGCAGACTTGCTCTTACGTACAAGACCAAGACCTTGAACTGGATCCTCAAGCAAAGAAGAATCTTAAAATGTTCTAACAGGAGAAATTTTTCATAGCTGCATTTTAATGGCATCACACTGGTGGCATGCATTGGAGGGCACAAGCTCAGAGGATGCAGAGCAGATCTAGGTGATTCCTTACCAACGTCAGTCTCCTCTTCCTTCTGATCAGGACCCCAATATTAGTATTTACCCTCCTGTGTGCAGCTCACCATCCCCAGTCTCAGGGAGGGATCCAGAACCATCTAGCACAATCCTAGCTGGTTCCCTTCCTCTTGCCAGAGATGCCTTGAGGCTTGGGTGTGTGATACAATGTTATTGATGAGACCTGAGGGGGTATCTGCTGGTGGCCTTTAGGAAATATTTCCTCCTCCCCAACACAGACACACAGAAAAGATGCCTCTTCCTTTTTTGGATGTGGTTACACTAGGGTGTGATGTTCAGAGTAACTGGGTTATAATACCCTGGAGTCCTACCACCTTCAACTGTTCTAGCCAGCTTGGGTGGGGAGCTTCTCCTGGGTAAAGCTAAAGATATTTTCACTCTGGTCCAAGAAGGAAAACTAACTGGAAGCCTGGCAACATTCCACGAAAGGTACGCTGAGAAGGAGAACTAAGAATGAGCTGGAGGACAGAGGGGAATGGAAGAGTTGCAAAAATGCTAAGTTAACAGAAGCTAAAGGATGTGGAGACTGGAAGGGAAAAGAAAAGTTCTTGGTTGACTCCTGGGTCCCTGGCCGGGGTGGTGTTTATAACGTATTCGGGTTTTGCGTCATGCCAGAATGGAACACTTGCCTTGCTGTTTGCCTGGCGTGGCCCTAGAGATTGCTGTGCTGATCCTCAATGGCTGGAACCATGTTGCATGGCTGCTCCTGTGGCGGCTCCAGCCACCGTTGCCGAAGGGGTCTTTGTGCGGGCTCCCCTCCTTCCTCAGTTTGGTCATTGGTAGGACAAAACCGCTCTCCCCACTCAGGCCCCATGCATTTTGTTCCTTGCCTCCTGCCTTAGTTTCCTTGTTGCTTTTGAGGCATGAGGCAAGCACTGCAGCGCCTGCTTGGCCCTCATGCACCTTCCCTTGAAGTGCAAGGGCGTGGCCACCCCCTGGAGGTGAACTTTGACCAATGCAAAATGGTGGCCAAAGGACACATTATTCTCTTTTCCTCCCTGGAGATGAACTGTGTGGAGATAAACTGGCTTCATGCGGCCTCCTTGAAGACACCAAGCAATCAGTTTTTCATAGAGCTGTGGCGAGCTCAGTAATATGCTCTCTTATTCCCCCTCTCCTTCCTTCCCAGCCTCACTCCCCCTTACTCATGCTTTCCTGAGGTTGCCCACCCTGATAAAGTATGAGCACCTAAGCCTCTAATCTATGATTTAGGGAACTGAGGCTAAGAAAGTTATGGAAGTTATATGAAATCCAATATGTTTATTGGCTTTTTTTTTTTTCTGTTGTCCTGTCTTTTCTGGGCATCTGACACTTCTAAATTTTAAACCCAAACCACCACTGAATCTGAGTGTCTGTCCATAGCTCAGATTTAGGCAAGTGAAAGGTGGAGCCCAAGCTCTAAGTTCATCAGAGCCCAATTCCTGGTCCAGTGCTAGAAAAGATCAGGTTCTAGTCAGTACTTATAACTGCTTGTTAACTGATTGCTGGGCCCTATGAAACTGCTTCTTACTGATTTTTATGTTGTTTGTCTACTTACATTCTTATCCTGGAAAGCAGATATTAAAACAAAGTCACCTACTTTAGAAATTATTGTTGCATAAAGCAGTCTGTCTAATTCTTTAGCAAAGTCAGTAGCTGCTCCAGATTGGTCCTTCATGCATGGCCCTGCCCTAGAAGGAACATGAAGTCTTAAAATTTCAATCCCAGAAACGCTCTAAAATGGCCTGCATCCGGTGGGCAGGCAGTCCATCAGGCAGAAATTAATAGTAAGATAACCGATAAAACCATAGCAGTGAAATATTAATCCTTCAAACCCCTCTCCTTTTTCTCTAGTTCCCTCACATGCACAGCTGATGCACTGACAATATCACCTTAGCAATCTGTCCCTTCTTTAATGATTTTGCAAAAGTGGCATCTGGTATGATGGTCATTAGTGCCATTTACCAACTATTTCTGGTTCTCCTTATGTGCACATGGTAGAATCTCACTCCCTTGCTCTTTAAAGTTTGGAGTGACCACGTGACTTCCTTCAGCCCATGTACTGTGGTCAGAAACACCCTCCCCAGGTTACTTTCGGGTGGAAGGCTTAAGAACGGGGGTGGGGGGGCAGTTAAGACTCATGCCTCTCCCCATGGTGCATGTGGAGGCTGCTCCTTCAGTCTGGGTCCCAGGGTAAGAATGAGACAAAGCACGGCCCTCAGCTGACCCCTAACGGATTAAAAGATACCTGAAGTTTTTTATGCCACCGAGGTCCGGGGGTTGACTGTTACAGGAACAGAACCCCATTACCCTAACGAGTCCGGGTGAGTCATATCCTCAAAGTGCCAGGGATCTTGGATTCGGATTCCCTGGTGACACCGGTCTGCAGCATTCAGATCCTGTGCTAAGATTCTGCCCATGGTAGGTCGCTAAACTCTTACAGCCACCATATAAGGGTCCGTACCCCAACTGAAAATTAACTTCAAACAAATTAAGGGCACGTGTCACCATCTCGAAAGATGCAGAGGTGGGCTTTTGGGCACAGATATCTTGGCTAGAAGTCTGTCTCTTACATTAAAGCCCCCAGCTCCCTCGTTCCCAAATGCCCTAAAAAACAAACAGTCTGAGACCATTGCTTATTCAGTCTTTTTGGCTCTCCCTGAAAGCTGCCTTTTGCTTTCATACCAAATGAAAGCATTTTCCTCTGCCGACTCTGGCATCTTTTCCCCCGTACTCCTTCAGGAGCAGATTCTATTGAAACTCGGGAGAATCCTGGCACAGACATGCCATCTGCCTTCACACTCACATTCGGGAAATCTATGCAGAGGCTCCCTTAAGGCTTCAGCGGCCGAAGAGATCAGTTAAGACCGAAGCCCATTTCTATGTCTTTCTGTTCACCTCTGCCTCACAAGATTAATCCCTGGGAGGAGCTCTTCTGATATATGACCCAACAAGAACCTTGGCCTCTACACTGGGTTGAAAAGTGTCTTCCATAATTCAAGTCGACCTGGAACCTGTACGTGTGACCTTGTTTAGAAATAGGGTTTTTATACACATATTGAGATAACAACATACTGGATTATGGAGGGCCTGAAAGCCAATATCAATGCCATTACAGGAAGAGAGAAATTTACACACAGAGACACAGACACATGGAGAGAAATGCCACATGACAACAAAGAGAGAGACTGGAATGATGCTTCTACACATCGAGGAGCACCAAGGATTACCAGCAACCACAAGAAACTCGGAAGAGACGAGAAAGGATCCTCTCCTGGAGCCTTCAGAAGGAGCATGGCCCTGCTGACACCTTGACTTTGAACTTCTGGTCTCTAAAACAGTGGGAATAAACTTCTGTTGTTCTGAGCTACGTAGTGTGTGGTTATTTGTCACGGCAGCCCTAGGAAACTAAAACAGCCTCCAATGTCCAAGCCATAGGGAAAAAACTGCATTATTCAGATCGCTCTATAGACATGTAGATATGGACGTATAGACCTGAGTTGGCACAGAGCTACCCTTTAGCAGCTGTGCACCCGAGAGCAAGGTACTCAAATGCATGTGTATTTGGTCCCTTCATCTGTACTGTTAAATTAACAAGATAGATCGTACTTATTTGCTGTATGGTGCAGAGGGCATTTGCCATTATTTTGTGCCTCTCTGGATCTGAACCCCTTCCTGGGTTTGGAAAGCGCCCCACTTCTGAGGCAGCACCAACCTCCCCGTAGGGAAGTGGAAGGGGCCCCATGCTCTCTTCCAGAACCCTTGAGGCTAAATCACAGGCATGACTGAGGTTCGGCCAAGAAGATGCACTTTGCACACAAAGCTCAGAACATGAAGACTTGGGGATGCCCCAGACCCATCCAGGTAAGGTCACTGCTACCTCCAGATTCCAGCACGCCAGAGGGAGGTTCTAAGGACAGCACTGGAGGGTAGCCCCAGGGGAAGGCTGTGCCTCCACAGCACCCAGCTCTGGTTGCACCTCTGTCTCTCTGAGTTTAATTCTACAGCACGATTTTGGAAATGATTCTGGGTCATTTAGCCTCCCCACCTAGTGTCCAATGAGCCAGTATCTTTTAAGGAAATTCTTTTCTCTTTTTTTCTCCTAAAGTCAGCAGCTGGTTTCTGATGTCAGCAGCTAAGGACCCTAACACCCAAGTACTATGTGAGATGAGATATGTGAAGCACCTAGTGGGAACCCTCAGTTATTTCCTTTCTTCCCACTGCCCTGCACAGCACTGAGCAAGGATTTTGCTGTCAACAGGTCAAAGACTATGTGCAGGGTCAGGAAGCGGAGGATTTAAAGAAGAGATTTCTTTAACTGTGATACATCTACACAATCAATAGTATCCTTCCTTAAAAAGGAGATCCTGCCATATGCAACACCATGGATATATCTGGAGGGCATTCACTAAATGAAACAAACCAGATACAGAAGGACCAATACTACATGATTTCACTTATAGTCAAGTATCTAAAATAGTCAAACGCATCAAAAGCAGAGAGTAAATGCTGATGGCCAGGGGCTGGTGTGAGGGAGAAACAGCAAAGCATTTAGTCAAAGGGTATGAAGTCCCAGTTACATGAGATGAATAATTTAATTCTTAAATCCTAGACCCCTACTACTGTCAGCATAATGTCTGCAGCTAACAATACTGCATCACATACTTAAAGGGTTTGCCAAGAGGACAGATCGTACATTAAGTGTTCTTATCACAAAATAGTAATGAATAAAGATGGTAGGACAAAACTTCTGGAAGTGACGGATATGTTTATGGCATGGACCATGGTGTGTGCCGACACCTCCAAAGTCATCCAGGTGTACGTGTTAAATGTGCATAATTTTTTTGATGTGATTCATACCTCATTAAAGAGGTTTTTGGGAAACACGTAAGGAAGCAAGAGCTGTTTGATCACTCGCAGACAGGACTACTGAGCGGGCCATCACCAGAGCCTTTGTTCCCACCGATGATGAAGGTCAAGCCTCATTAGCGGGCCGGGTTAACCAAGGGTGTGAGGCATTTCAAGGCAGGAGGAGAATTTCAGAGGAGGATGAGAGACAGACTCAGGGACCTTTGACCAGGCTGATGATAAGCTCACAGTGAAGAAAACTCACATGGAAAGGACCTGGAGCTCAGGCTCTGCAAATGTGGATAGCGGCTGACCATCCAGGCTGGTTGCTTTGCGTGTTTGTTGTTGTTATTGATGGCTTTTTTTTTTAAGCCTTCAAATCCCCAAATCCCTTCTGCCTAAGCCAACTGCATATTTGAAAGCATGAAGCAGCTGTTGCGATGGGGGAATTCTCTCCTCTGTGAAAACGCTGAATTAAAAAAAAAAATGTAATAAGCTCCCGGCTCCTGCTTATTCTCCAGTTTCCAGCAACTGGTGCCCTGACAAATGAAGTGTCAAAACATTTCCAAATTAAAACCCTACAGTTCACACAGCCCCGCACCCTCAGCAGGATGGACTTCCCTGCTTGGACCCAGCACAGGCTTGAAGAAACTAAAAATAGCCAGACAGCAATTAACAGAAACTCTGAGGAGGGGAAGGGGGTGGGTTCCAACAGGGTCAGTTTCCTGGATGGATTCCAAATGGAGTTCTCAGCCAGCAGTGCTCTGGCCAAGAAAGGATTTTCATTAAAACTGCATGGAGGAGGCAGAATAGGAGGAAAAAAAAATCAAGATTTGAAAGGCTGAAACTTACAACAGAGGTAGAAACCACAGCACCATCCCCAACACCATGAGTGACAATAGTCATACTTCCTACTGGGTACTGAGTTCCTCTCGTGGGTGACTGAACACTCCCCAAGCAATGTGTCTTCTTGACCTTGCAAAGACTCCAAAAAGCAGTCACTACTCTAACAGATGAGGACATTAAAGCCCAGAGCATGTAGACAACTCACCCAAGAGCTCAAGACCAATAGGACAAACCTATGGCAGGTGCATGGGGCGTGGCCAGGCTACAGTTCAAACCCAGTTTCCAGGCTCTGGAGCTTGACCGAAACCCATGTGCCAGGCTGCCTCATTCATGCACAAGGCATGGGGATAGCTAAGTGACCAAATGTTTCCACACCAAGATTAAGCCCAGAGAAACAAAATTCTCCTTTGGCAATTTCAGTAGTACCTCTCAGGGCTTGTGGAGGGAGGCAGGCTCTAACGTAAGATTAACTGGGTTCCAATCCTGGTTTTTTCATTGACTAGTCGTATATAATCAGGGACATTAACACCATCTTCAGGGCTCAGTTCTTTTATTTCAAAAATGGCAATGACTGGCTCCTGAGTGGCTCAGTCTGTTAAGTGTCTGCCTTCAGCTCAGGTCATGATCTTAGGGTCCTCGGAGCAAGTGCTGTGGTGGGCTCCATCCATGCTCAATGGGGAGCCTGCTTCTCCCTTTCCCTCTGCCCCTCTCCCCTGCTGACACACTCTCTCATATAAAAAATAAAATCTTTAAAAAACAAAATAAAATGGCAATGATACTAGCCTTTATCTCACAAAATTATAATGAAGATCAAAGGAAGCTGCTATAGACTGAGTATCTGTATCCCTCTAGAATTCAAACTCTGAAACTCTGACCCCTGATGTGATGGTATTTTTTTAATTGAATTAATACACATATAGTGTATTATTAGTTTCAGAGGTAGCGGACAGTGATTCATCAGTTGCATACAACACCCAGTGTTCATTACATCATGTGCCCTCCTTAGTACCCATCCCCCAGTTACCCCATCCCCCCAGCTCCCTATCCTGCTGCAACCTCCATTTCTTTCCTATGATTTGGAATTTTGTATGGTTTATCTCCTCTCTGATTTCATCATTTTATTTTTCCCTCCCTTTCCCTATGACCCTCTGTTTGTTTCTTAAATTCCACATATAAGTGAAATCATAGGATAATTATCTTTTTCAGATGAACTTATTTCACTTAGCATAATACCCTTTACTCCACCCATGGCATGCAAATGGCAAGATTTCATTTTTTTGTTGGCTGAGTAGTATTCCATTATAGATAGATGGATGGATGGATGGATGGATAGATAGATACCCCATCTTCTTTATCCATTCATCTGGTGATGGACATTAGACATCTGGGCTCTTTCCATAGTTCGGCTATTGTGGACATTGCTGCTATAAACACTGGGGTGCACGTGCCCCTTCAGACCACTACATTTGTATCTTTGGAGCAAATACCCAGTAGCACAATTTCTGGGTCACATGGTAGCTCTATTTTCAACTTTTGGAGGAAAATCCATACTATTTTCCAGATGGCTGCCCCAGCTAGCATTCCCGCCAACAGTGTAGGAAGACTCCTTTTTTCTGCACCCTCGCAAACATCTGTGGTTTCCTGACTGGTTAATTTTAGCCATTCTTACTAGTGTGAGGTGGTATCTCATTGTGGTTTTGATTTGTATTTCCCTGATGCCCAGTGATGTTGAGCACTTTTTCATGTGTCTGTTGGCCATTTGTATGTCTTCTTTGGTGAAATGTCTGTTCCTGTCTTCTGCCCATTTCTTTTTTTTCCCTATCTATCTATCTATCTATCTATCTATCTATTTATTTATTATAAACATATATTTTTAGCCCCAGGGGTACAGGTCTGTGAATCGCCAGGTTTACACACTTCACAGCATTCACCATAGCACATACCCTCCCCAGTATCCATAACCCCACCTCCCTTCTCCCAACCCCCCTCCCCCCAGCAACCCCCAGTTTGTTTTGTGAGATTAAGAGTCACTTATGGTTTGTCTCCCTCCCAATCCCATCTTGTTACATTTATTCTTCTCCTACCCCCTTAACCCCCATGTTGCATCTCCACTTCCTCATATCAGGGAGATCATATGATAGTTGTCTTTCTCTGATTGACTTATTTCGCTAAGCATGATACCCTCTAGTTCCATCCACATTGTCGCAAATGGCAAGATTTCATTTCTTTTGATGGCTGCATAGTATTCCATTGTGTATATATACCACCTCTTCTTTATCCATTCGTCTGTTGATGGACATCTAGGTTCTTTCCATAGTTTGGCTATTGTAGACATTGCTGCTATAAACATTCGGGTGCACGTGCCCCTTCGGATCACTACGTTTGTATCTTTAGGGTAAATACCCAGTAGTGCAATTGCTGGGTCATAGGGTAGTTCTATTCTCAACATTTTGAGGAACCTCCATGCTGTTTTCCAGAGTGGTTGCACCAGCTTGCATTGCCACCAACAGTGTAGGAGGGTTCCCCTTTCTCCGCATCCTCGCCAGCATCTGTCATTTCCTGACTTGTTAATTTTAGCCATTCTGACTGGTGTGAGGTGATATCTCATTGTGGTTTTGATTTGTATTCGGATGCCGAGTGATATGGAGCACTTTTTCATGTGTCTGTTGGCCATCTGGATGTCTTCTTTTTCTGCCCATTTCTTGATTGGATTATTTGTTCTTTGGATGTTGATTTTGATAAGTTCTTTATATATACTGGACTCTAACCCGTTATCTGATAAGGTATTTGCAAATATCTTCTCCCATTCTGTAGGTTGTCTTTTGGCTTTGTCAACTATTTCCTTTGCAGTGCAAAAGCTTTTTATCTCAATGAAGTCCCAATAGTTTATTTTTGTCTTTGTTTCCCTTGCCTTTGGAAACGTCTCTAGCAAGATTTTGCTGCGGCTGAGGTCACAGAGGTTGCTGCCTGTGTTCTCCTTTAGGATTTTGATGGATTCCTGTCTCACATTGAGATCTTTCATCCATTTTGAGTCTATTTTTGTGTGTGGTGTAAGAAAATGGTCCAGTTTCATTCTTCTGCATGTTGCTGTATGATTTTCCCAACACCATTTGTTGAAGAGACTGTATTTTTTTCCATTGGATATTCTTTCCTGCTTTCTCAAAGATTAGTTGACCATAGAGTTAAGGATCCATTTCTGGGCTTTCTATTCTGTTCTATTGATCTATGTGTTTGTTTTTGTGCCAGTACCATACTGTCCTGATGATGACAGCTTTGTAATAGAGCTTGAAGTCCAGAATGGTGATGCCACCAGCTTTGGTTTGTTTTTCAACATTCCTCTGGCAATATTCGGCATCTTTTCTGATTCCATATAAATTTTAGGATTATTTGTTCCAGCTCTGTGAAAAAAGTTGATGGTAGTTTGATAGGGATTGCACTGAATGTACAGATTGCTCTAGGTAGCACAGACATTTTAACAATATTTTTTTCTTCCAATCCATGAGCAGAGAATGTTTTTCCTTTTCTTTGTGTCTTCCTCAGTTTCTTTCATGAGTTCTATATTTTTCTGAGTACAGATCCTTTACCTCTTTGGTTAGGTTTATTATTAAGCATCTTATGGTTTTGGGTGCAATTATAAATGGGATTGGTGCCTTAATTTCTTTTTTCTTTCTTAATTTCCTCTTTTCTCTTGATTTCTAAGCAAATTCAGATGCTTTTATTTTTGTTGTTGTTGTTGTCTGATTGGTGAGGCTAGGACTTCTAGTACTATGTTGAATAGCAGTGGTGAGAGTGGACATCCCTGGTGTGTTCCTGACCTTAGGGGAAAAGTTCTCAGTTTTTCCCCATTGGGAGAATGATATTCACTGTGGGCTTTTCATATATGCCTTTTATGATATTGAGTTATGTTCCCTCTATCTCTGCATTGTGAAGAGCTTTAATCAAGAAAGGATGCTGTGTTTTGTCAAATGCTTTTTCTGCATCTATTAAGAGGATCATATGGTCCTTTTCCTTTATTAGTGTAGTGTATCACATTGATTGATCTGTGGATGTTGATCCAACCTTGCAACCCAGAAATAAATAAATGGTCATGGTGAATAATCTTTTTAATGTACTATTGGATCCTATTGGCTAGTATCTTGGTGAGAATTTTGGCATCCATGTTCATCAGGGATATTGGTCTGTAATTCTCCTTAATGGTGGTGTCTTTGGTTTTTAGGATCAAGGTAATGCTGGCCTCACAGAATGAGTTTGGAAGTTTTCCTTCCATTTCTCTTTTTCAGAAAAACTTCAGAAGCATAGTATTGATTATTCTTTAAATGTTTGGAAGAATTCCCCTGGGTAGCCATCTGGCCCTGGAATCTTGTGTGTTGGGAGATTTTTGATGACTGCTCCAACTTCCTTGCTGGTTATGGGTCTGTTCAGGTTTTCTGTTTCTTCCTGCTTCAGTTATGGTAGTTTATACTTCTCTAGGTATGCATCCCTTTCAGATTGCCTAATTTGTGGCATAGAGTTGCTCATAATATGTTCTTATAATTGTATTTCTTTGGTGTTGGTTGTGATCTTTCTTCTTTTATTATGATTTTATTTATTTGGGTCCTTTCTCTTTTCTTTTTTGATAAGTCTGACCAGGGGTTTATCAATCTTTTTCTTTCAAAGAAACAGCTTCTACATTCACTGATCTGTTCTACTGTTCTTTTGGTTTCTATTTCATTGATTTCCAGTCTAATCTTTATTAATTCCCTTCTCCTGCTGGGTTTAGGCTTTATTTACTGTTCTCTCTCCAGCTCCTTTAGATGTAATGTTAAGTTTTGTATTTGAGACCTTTCTTGTTTCTTGAGAAAGACTTGTATTTCTATACACTTCCTTCTTAGGAATGCCTTTGCTAAATCCCCAAGGTTTTGAACAGTTGTGCTTTCATTTTCATTTGTTTCCATGAGTTAGTCAGTTTATCTATTTATTTAGGCAATGCTTATAAATTATATTTATTAGTGTGATCAAGATAAAAAAGGAGTTTGAGCTTTGATTATAAAATACAGCATCTTTCTTTGATTCTCTTGGCTAAACTTTTCCTCTTCTTTTTTCCATTCTTTTCTTTGCCATCTTCCATCTTTCTGGTTTGAATTTTCCTCATCAGATAAAAAAATACCTTGTCAACATTAGTTTGAGTTTCAGCAGATGTTTCTACATAGCTAACATTCCACTGGTTGGCTCTGGTTTCTGCCACTTCTACAGAAACCTGCCTATTATCTTCTAAATCTGATTTGTTACAACCAGCAGAAATGGAAAGTTCTCATCTTCTTTTACTCTTAGAATCTGTTCCATGAAGTCAGCTGTAGCAGCAAAGGATTCCATTTCTGTAGCAGAGTGCTGCAGAGCCTGGGTGGCAGGAGGAGGAGAAGGAGGACATGGGGTGCTCCGCTCTCCAGAGATCCACTCTCCTCCTGGCCTCCATGATTCTTTTAAAAATTCTTCTTTAATTTCTTGGTTGACCCATTCATTCTCTAGTGGGATGCCTTTTAACCTCCATGTATTTGAGTTCTTTCCAAATTTCTTCTTGCAGTTGAGTTCCAGTTTCAAAGCACTGTGGTCTGAAATATGCAGGAAACGATCCCAGTTTTTGATATCAGTTGAGACCTGATTTGTAACCCAGTATTTGATCTATTCTGGAGAATGTTCAATGTGCACTCAAGAAGAATGTGTATTCTGTTGCTTTAGGATGGAATGCTCTGAACATATCTGCGGAGTCCATCTGGTCCAGTGTGTCATCCAAAGCCCCTATTTGCTGATCTTCTGCTTAGATGATCTGTCCATTGCAATGAATGGGGTGTTAAAGCCCCTAATATTATCATATTGTTATCAATGTGTTTCTTTAATTTTATTATCAACTGGTTTATATAACTGGCTGCTGATCTCTCTCTGTGATCTTTCTGTCAAATAAATAAATAAATAAAAATCTTTAAGAAAGATACGAATTGAGTACCATTGTGATATCTGTAAAGTCATTGTTTCTGTATATTGTCTCTGTTCCTTTCTGGTCTATGTTCCTTTTGGGCTCTCTCTTCACTTAAAGGATCCCCTTTAATATTTCTTGCAGGGCTCATTTAGTGACCACAATTCTTTTAGTTTCTGTTTGTCCTAGAAGCTTTTTAACTCTACTATTGTGAATGACAGCCTTGCTGGATAATGTATTCTTGGTGGCACATTTTTCTCATGTAGCATCCTTGAATATATCATGTCAGTCCCTTCTGGCCTGCCAAGTCTCTGTGGCCAGGTCTGCTGCCAATCCATTGCTTCTACCCTTGTAGGTTACGAACCTCTGGTCCAGATCTGCTTTCAGGATTATCTCTTTGTCTTTGAGATTTGCAAGCTTCACTATAACATGTTGAGGTGTTGGCCTATTTTTATTGATTTTGATAGGGGCTTCTCTGTGCCTCCTGGACTTGAATGCCTGTTTCCTTCTCCAGATTAGGGAAGTTCTCCTTTACAGTTTGCTTCAATATACCTTCTGCCCATCTCTTTCCTCTTTTTGTAGGATCCCAATTATTCTAGTATCATTTTGCTTTATGGTATTACATATCTCTCAAATTCTCCCCTTGTGATCCAGTTGTTCATCTCTCTTATTATCAGTTTCTTTATTCTCCATCATTTCGTCTTCTATATCACTAATTCTTTCTCCTACCTCATTTATCTTAGCAGTTATTTTTTATTGTCTCTCATTAATAGCCTTTTTGATTTTGACATAAATTTTAATTTTCTTATTTCTCCAGAAAGGGGTTCTCTAGTGTTTTCTATGTTTTTTTTTTTTTTCAAGCCCAACTAGTATTTTTATAGTCATTATTCTGAACTCTAACCCAACATTTTACTTATGTCCATACTGATTACGTCCCTGGAAGTCAATACTGCCTTTTGTTCTCTTTTCTGAGGTGAGGTTTTCTGTCTTGTCATTCATTTTTTTTTAAGATTTTATTTATTTATTTGACAGAAAGAGACAGCGAGAAAAGGAATATAAGCAGGGGGGAGTGGGAGAGGGAGAAGCAGGTTTTCTGCTGAGCAGGGAGCTGGGATCATGACCTGAGCTGAAGGCAGACGCTTAACAACTGAGCCACTCAAGCACACCACCCCCTACAGTTTTATCATTCTGTCCAGAAAGAATAGATGAACGAGAAAACAAAATACTAAAATGGCAATGACCCCCAGAGAAATATACACAAATTAGAAGAGATGCAAAACAAACAAAAATTTTTGTTTAACGGAGGAGAATATAATCATGTGAATAGAACAGAGCAATACACTGGATCCTATGTGTATTCTGGTCTGTCAGAAGAAATTGCATCCCAAAATTGTAAAGAAAGAAATATATATATACATATGTATATATATATGAGATATATATCATATATATATACACACAAAAATAAAATCAAATATAATGGAAAGATAAGATGTAACTATAAAACTAAAAATTAAAAAAGATTTAAAAAAGAGTTGAAAAAGTAAGAAATCTGTTGACAAGGAAAGAAAAAAAATTAAAATTGAAAGACTGAAGAATCATGAGGGGAAAAAACTATGAATTCTATATACTATTTTCCCGCTGTGTTGGAGGCTGGCAGTTCTATGTGATTGGTAAACTTGGTCATAGCTGGATCTTCTTGCTGGTATTCTTGGGGACAGCCTGCTGCGCTGATTCTCAGGAGTCACTGCCCCAGGCAGAATTGCACCGCCCTTGCCAGGGGGCCAGGCTGAGTAAGTGGCTCCTGATTGCTCAATGTGGCTTTTGTTCCCTGAAGTCTTTCCATGCCACTTTAGAGGATGGAAATAAAAATAGCAGTGCCCTGATCTCCAGCCCCGGATTCAGAAGCTAGGGGCCCCACTCCTCAGTGCACCTTCAGGGAAAAACAATCATTCCTGTCTCCCTGGACTCCCTCCACACTCTGTGTTACCTGGCCTGTGACTGAGCATTTCTATCTCAGGCACACAACCCCAGTTTTAATCTCCAAACCCTGTAGACTCCTATGGCATGCACCCATACCACTCACTCTGGGGGAAGAAGGTGGGATCTTGCCAGTTCTGCCCTTGTTGGGTCCCTGATTGCAGAGTGGTCACCCAACCATGCCAGAGTTTTGGGTTTATAGCAACCTTGAGCTGAAAGCCCACTCTTGGGCTCATTGATTGATTGCCCCTGGATTCCATGCTTTGATGCCTGGGAACTGTGCCACATTCAGGCACCCTGGTCTTCCTGTGACCCGGGTTTCTGAGACCACACTGTCCCATCTAGGATTCTGCCCCACTTTGCCACCTGAGCACCTTTCAGGCAGGGAAGTACCTCACCAGAGCAGACTTCTAAAAGTTCTGATTTTGCTCTCTGCCATATCACTTTCTGGTACCCAGCTTACAGAGGCTCCCTCCCCCTGCAGTTTATCTTCCCCATATATTGCCTTGTTTTCTCTTCTCTGTACCTCCTACCCTGCAGAAATTGGTTGATTTTCTATTTGTAGACTGCAGCAATTCTTCTCTTAGATATCTGGTTGAGTTCACAGGTGTTCAGAATGATTTGACAGCTATCTAGCTGAATTCCTGGGACTAGACAAAACTAAGGTCTCCTACTCCTCTGCCATCTTGGAAAGTTCAGTGTGATAGTATTTGAAGATGGGCCTTTGGGAAATAGTGAGGTCACAAGCACGGAGCCCTCATGATGGGAATTAGTGCCCTTATAAGAAGAGACATGAAAGAACTTGCTTCCTCTCCTTCTGGGCCCTGAAAGGATATAACAGGAAAACCACTATCTATAAGCCACGAAATGAGTCCTAGCCAGACACCAGCTCTGTAGACACACTGGTCTTGGACTTCTTAGCCTCCAGAACCATGAGAAATAAATGCTGTTGTTTAAACCACCTAGTCTATGATAGTTTGTGATAAGAAACAGTATATGGAATGCTCTTGGCACGTTGCTTGCATGTACTATGTTTCTCAATGAATAACAGTCATTGGTACAGATCATCCATGACCTTTTTAGGTAACTAATTTCACCAAGAAAGAATATAAGGGATTAATGACAAGGTGGCATCCTCCCTGGACTCGCAGACTGGTCTTCAGAGTGATAAAGCAAACAGAAAAGGATTAAAGAAGATTTTGGATTTTTGGTGGATTTGGTAGAGTCAGAGTTGGGGTGAGCAGCCATTCTAGATTGTCTAGGGATGGGGGGATTCTTGAGATTAAAAGCGGGGCTGTTGGGGCGCCTGGGTGGCTCAGTGGGTTAAGCCGCTGCCTTCGGCTCAGGTCGTGATCTCGGGGTCCTGAGATCGAGTCCCACATCGGGCTCTCTGCTCAGCAAGAAGCCTGCTTCCCTCTCTCTCTCTCTCTGCCTGCCTCTCCGTCTACTTGTGATCTCTGTCAAATAAATAAATAAAATCTTTAAAAAAAAAAAAGCGGGGCTGTTAGCTATTTCAGTTTTCAGAGGGGAGGGGACATATACTACCAGGAGAGGTCAGTACTGGAAAAAGTATACTGACCTTCCTCTTCCTCCTTCATAGTAGGAGGGAGCGGTATGCCTGGTGACACTGGGAAGTAGCACTGAGCATGCACAGTCGCCCTGCTCGCCCCCTGCTCAAGCATGTGCTCTTCAGTTCTCTACATGGGCGCCTGCAGGGCAGGCTCGGGGCTTATCCAGGGAGACTGGCTGTTCAGCATACAAATGGGTAGAAAAATTCAGTCTGTGGGGGAAACAAATGAGAAGCTTTATTTGGCCACAGGTCCAAGCACTGTTCTCCAATCAGCACTAACAGCCATAAAGCTGCTATTATTTCTACCTGACATCTGTGTCTATTTCTAAATTGGTTCAGAACTCAGAGGGGGAAAGAGATATAATTAATTATCAGCCATGTGATTAATTATCACCTTCATAAACCCCAACAGATAGAAGCCTATTTTATTTCATTGGCAGACAAACCCCTTTCAGGCTGGCAGAAAAAGGATATTTTGCAAAATCAAATGAGGTTATAGATATGAGTGACCTTAAAGATGATATGGTCTAGTATCTTCATTTTTATAGATGAAAAGATACACAAATGAAATGGTCAAGTGGCATAATCCATGTGAAATTCTGTGAAGGCCTACAATGCAAATTATTCATATGATTGGTAGTTTGGGAAGCAGTCTTTAGACGCTATAACCCCAGAATTAAAAGCAGATTATAGAAATATAGAAAATAGATTATAGGTAATAGAAAATAGGTTATAGATTGAAACTAAGCAATTTTAGAGGCAGAGACGTTTCCCTAAACAAAAGTATTACCTCCAGGAAATAGCTTCAAACCGTGTAGACGGGATCAATATTTTGGAGTTCTTATTGTTTGTTTGTTTTAATTAGCAAAAAATACCTTTGGTCAGTAAGACTACTTACCCACAATCCTGAATACCAACTAAAGTGTCAAAAGAAATAAGTGTTCCCCCTCTATCCTAATCAGGGGCCGGGGGTGGGAGGTTGGGGGATCCAGGTGGTGGGTATTGGAGAGGGCACGGATTGCATGGAGCACTGGGTGTGGTGCAAAAATAATGAATACTGTTACGCTGAAAAAATAAAAAATTAAAAAAAAAAGCACTAAACCATCAAAAAAAAAAATTCAAGATGTACAGAATACGACCCAAAATTCCTTGCTGTAAGAAGAATCGGGAAAATTTCAGTTCCCTCGGGAAGGACAATCAACTAAAGCTAACAGAGCAATAACACAGATGTGAGCATTATCTGACCAAACTATGGTAAGAAGCTCCAACCAGCAATCATGAACACTGCTGAAGCCAATGGGTAAAAGAGAAAGTCTCAGGCAAGAAACAGATGACATAAACAAGAGTCAGGTGGAAATTTTGGAATTGAAAAATACAATACAATACAAACAAAGAAACCAAAAAAGACACCACCTCTGAGGGCTCAAGAGCAGAATGGAGATGACAGAGGAAAGAAAGCCAGCTAGCTGGGTGACCATTTATAACTACTTTTTCCTGCATTTTGTTTTAATTAACTACTGAGGCATAACAAACCATTTCAAAATTTAGTGCCCTAACCTGGAAAAAATTTGTAATTACTCTCACTTCCATGGGAGGGCTGGACAGCTTCTCTGCTGGTCTTGCCTACATACATTCATGTTTCTGCATTCAGCTGGAAGGATGGCTGGACTGGTGGTCCAAGATGGCCCCACGCATAAGAGTGGCAGTTGGTGCTGGGCTTTGACTGGTGTGTCTCAGTTCTCTTTAAGCAACCTTTCAACCTCTGGTAGGCTAGACTGGGCTCCTTCATGTTATGATAATCTCAGGGTTCCAAGAGTGTGAGGCCTGGAGCCACAAGGCCCCTTAAGACCTCTGGTCTGAAATCCATACAGCGTTAACCTCTGTTTGGTGAAAGCACATCAGAAGGATAGCACAGAGATAAAGGCAAAAAAAAAAAAAAACACACAATCTCTTGATGAAAGAGAAGCTATTAAGATTTTGCAAATCGGGGCATCTGGGTGGCTCAGTGGGTTAAGCCTCTGCCTTCGGCTCGGGTCATGATCTCAGGGTCCTGGGATCGACCCTGCATCGGGCTCTCTGCCCAGCGGGGAGCCTGTTTCCCCCTCCCCCTCTCTGCCTGCTGCTTTGCCTATTTGTGATCTCCCTCTCTGTGTCAAATAAAAAAATAAAATCTTAAAAAAAAACCCAAAAAACCCTTGCAAATGGGCGCGGACACAGGGAGCCATGAGTCTTTAGGATCATTATCTCCATGTTACACCACACCCTTCCAAGGGAATTAGTGCTACAAATATCGAAGGCCATGGTCTGCAGTTTCTATGGCAGTGGAAGAGATGGTGAGACTCAGACAGGGTTAGTGTTTTGCCTAAGATCACACAGCGTGTCAGGGAGAAAACATAAAACTAAATCCCAGGACTATGGATTCCACTGACCAGTCCTCACTTCTTCTTCTCCTTTTCTTAAAAAAAGATTTTATTTATTTATTTGACACAGACAGAAAGAGAACGGGCAGGGGGAAGGAGAGAGGGAAAAATGATTCCCCACTGAGCAGTGAGCCTGATGTGGGACTCGATTCCAGGACCCTGGGATCATGACCTGAGCCAAAGGCAGATGCTTAACCAACTAAGCCACCCAGGAGCCCCAAGTTCTCACTTCCTGAGAGGAGCCACACAGTATTTTGAACTTGGGCTATTTAACGGGTGGGAGAATAATGGACAACCCTGGATAATGTGTTAGCAGTCATTCATTGTTCAGATCCATTTTGTGAAGGAAATCACGCAGGCACTTGTGGAGTCCATGAAAAAAAAAAAAAAAAAAAAAAACTGAAGTGAAGAGACTCGATAAGAGCTATTCATTATGTAGCAAGAGCGGTCCTAACCCATTCAGGCCTCCCAGACCTAGTGCATTCAGTCTCTTGCATTCCTGGCACTCAAAGCTTAATCTCTCCATTGAGGCAAAATTCACGTAATATAAAATTGACCATTACTCATTTTACATTGTAAAATTCAGTGTCATTTGGCACGCTTACCAGGTTATGTAACTGTTATCTGTATGAAGTTTCAAGACATTTCTATCAGCCCAAAAGGAGAGCCTGCACCCATGAAGCACCACTCCCCATTTCCTCCTCCCCCTGGTGAACTCCCCCCGGTGGACTCTCCCTGGTGACTGCCCCCACTCACCAGGAGTCTGCTTCCTTTCTATGGATCTGCCTATTCTAGACGTTTCAGGTAAGTGGAATCATCTGCACGAGTTTCTGTAACTTGTTTCATTGGCACATTCTGGAAGTTCATGGATGTTGAAGGCTGTACCAGCACTGCACTATTTTTACGGATGAGATAAATATGAATGACACCCACAATATTGCACTGTATGGCTAGACCACATTGTGTTTATCCATTCACCAGCTGACGGGCATTTTGGGTTCTTTCTGCTTCTGGCTAATCGTGAATAGTGCTGCTATAAACATTCAGGTACAAACAGTTGTTTGAATGCCTGCTTTCGATTCTTGGGTGCATATAACCAGGAGTGGAATTGCTGGGTCATATGGTCATTCTATCCAAGCGTAATCTGGATTCTGGGTTTTGACAAGGCTTCTTAAAATGGTTCGGGATTAAGAACACGCTGCCTGCATTACCTTGTCTCGGAAGTCAGTGTGGTTCTGGAGGATGGCTCTGTGGTAAGTGGCTGTCCTCACAAAATCCTGCATCATGTTCTGTTGCTGGGAAATGCAGCCATAAAACTGTAAGGAAAACAGAAGGACAGAGAGAGTCAACAACCCACAAGGCACCACCTCGATGAGCACCTGGTTCTCGCGGCTGCCTGCGTCAAGGTGGGCTGAGCCTAAGGTGTGGGCCAGCCGAGGTTCCGAAAGGTGCAGGGACCTGTCCATGTTTGCCCTACTTGGAACGTCCAGAACGGTAAGCTGGCCCCAGACCCCAAAAGGCTGCTCTGTGCAATAGATCCAGGCCTAGATACTGGCCAGATAGGTGCCCAAGGTCTCTTCTCAAAGCAGAGGCGATAAGAGAACACAGATCAAGGGGAAACAGGGGTAAGAGAGAGAAAGAGCCCAGAGACAAAAGGGACATCCCTAATGAGTCTCCTGAGCCAAGAGAGAAAAACAGGACGTGGATAGAGATGTGCAGCGAGGGCAGGACTGGGGCAGCAGGGAGTGGTGACAGTTACCCTGATCAGGCAAGCCAGCTGGGTGATGGGTGCACACAAATCCGTGAACACTGAGACACAAGTCTCAGCATTGTAACTGCCCCGGCCTCGGGTAGAGTTTGCTATGTTACAGGCATAAAGATAAACGTTTCACGTACATCCTCTAATCAAGTTAAATCATACAAATATCAGATGAATTTCATTCCCCAGATGACAAACGGAGGCTCAGAGAGATACGACCACTTGTCCCCAAGTCCTGACAACTTGAGAAGTGAGAGCAACCCAGGGCCTGCCGTTGTGGTTGCTGCTGGGGGGGGGGGGTGCATGTGGGAAGGGCCAGGGCCACGGCCACGCCCATTGCCTCCTCTCTGCCCTCCAGCCTCCCCAGGTGTGTCCACAGGTGTGTCTGCAGGTGTGCATCACCTGGAAATGACTCCTTTCCCCCCGGGGGGCAACATTCCTGACCTGGAAGTACTGTACGGCAGATGCCTCTTCCGTCCGCTGGCTGAACACCGAGGATTCCTTTTTCTCCTTCCGGCATCTTTTCAAGGTATTTGAAAATGAGCTGAGATCTGCGAGGATAAAAGGCAGACCGTTTCTACACGGAGGGCACCACAGAACCGACCACTGCACTTTTACACAATTCTGAGAAACTATTAGAAGACTCAAAGGGCGGGGCGCCTGGGTGGCTCAGTGGGTTAAGCCGCCGCCTTCGGCTCAGGTCATGATCCCAGGTCCTGGGTTCGAGCCCCGCATCGGGCTTTCTGCTCAGCGGGGAGCCTGCTTCCTCCTCTCTGCCTGCCTCTCTGTTTACTTGTGATTTCTCTCTGTCAAATAAATAAATAAAATCTTTAAAAAAAAAAAAAAAAAAAAGAAGACTCAAAGGGCAAGTCCATCCCCGGACGCACATGTGACAAGGAATGGCAAGGTGGGAACGGGCACCCCTCTGAGATGCGACAGGCTTCCTTGCACTTGTCAGCCATACTTGCATTCACCAGTGTCACGTACACAGCGTAACGGAACACTCGGAGACCGGGCTCAGGGAATTCTGGTCCTGTGCTCACAAAGCTTACAGGCTTATTCTCAGTGTGTGCTCTGGGGAAGGTGATTGTTGATGATAAGAAAAAAAAAAATACATGTGAATACAAAATATACATATAATGAATATATATACATATGTGTGTGTGTGTGTGTGTGTGTGTGTGTGTGTGTATATATATTCTCATTCTCTTGTCACAACAGTTTTTTTTCCTTATTTAGTATTCTCCAGGCATAGAGAGGAAAAGTAAAATAACTGAAGAGATGTGAATACAAGGAAATGCTTTCTATTATTTGAGGGAAAGAAATACATAGATGACAGCTCAAAAAATCCCAGAAGTGTTATTGCTCAGAGATAGCACAGCATACACACAGTGGTCAAGCTTTGTGACCTTAGAATGCTGACACCCTTGCCCAGAGGTCCTCATCACTGTGATCTTCTCTCTCTCCACCACTGGTGATGTGCCCAGGTCTCTCCCTCACAGTCGCGCTGGATTCCGCGCGTGGATGACCACACACTCTCAGTTCCCCATGAGCTCCAGCCTCTCAGGCTTTGGTTGCCCTTGCACGCTACCCTATACACCTCCTCCTTTCACCCTACAGCCTCCACACTCCCGCCATGAGGAAGTCCTCGTGAATTCCCACATCAATCAGGCCCTGGCCTAGCTTCTTGACTTGAAACCCTCCAGCTCTTCTTTCTCTATTTTTTTTAACTTAAATTTATTTTTTCAGTGTTCTAAGATTCATTGCTTATGCACCACACCCAGTGCTCCATGCAATACGTGCCCTCCTTAATACCCACCACCAGGCTCACCCATCCCCCCGCTGCCCTCCCTTCCAAAACCCTGTCTGTTTCTCAGAGTCCACAGTCTCTCATGCTTCATCTCCTTCTCCAATTTCCCCCAATTCACCTTTCCTTTCCTTCTCCTAATGTCCTCCATGCTATTCCTTATGCTCCACAAGTTAAGTGAAACCATACGATAAATGACCCTTTCTGCTTGACTTATTTTACTCGGTATAATCTCTTCCAGTCCCGTCCATGTTGATACAAAAGTTGGGTATTCATCCTTTCTGATGGAGGCATAATACTCTATAGTATATGTGGACCATATCTCCTTTATCCATTCATCTATTGAAGGGCATCTTGTATCTTTCCACAGTTTGACGACTGTGGCCGTTGCGGCTATGAACATTGGGATACATATAGCCCTTCTTTTCACTACTTCTGTATCTTCAGGGTAAAAATGGCTAACAAAGACATGAAAAAATGTTCATCATCATTAGCCATTAGGGAGATTCAAATCAAAACCACATTGAGATACTACCTTACAACAGTTAGAATGGCCAAAATTAGCTCTTCTCTTTAAATTCACTTTTGACATAAAATCCCTTTTCATTCCCCAAGATTCAGGTCAACCAGCCTTTCCTCACTGTTATGTTCTGGAATACCCACAGGCATGGAGGGCCTCAACACTTGATCAGAATCACCTGAAAAGATTTCTTAAACTATGGATGCTTGACCCTCACCCCACACCCAGTAAGTCAATCAAAAAATAATAATTTGTGTATGACTTAATCATATGAAATTTTAAAACTTAGAAAAGGAAACCAGAAATGAAAAATGATCCCTAGATATAACGACTAATATTGTATTTTGGGATAAAATCTCCTAGTAATTTTTCTTCGTTGCTGTTTTATCTAATCTCTACAATACTTATAATAATAGCATCACACTTTACTGCCAACACTTTTCATACAGAATCTCTCAACCACACTTACAGCTACAAAGCCCAGTAACTACAATGTCCTTTTGCTTACATTTGTCCTATTTGTTCTCAGAGGCAACATCCGAGCCTTAGTAGATCTTAATTTCAACAAGGTTTTTAACTATGTTCCTTCAAATTTTGGACCTACTTATTTGCTTATCAAGTTCTATTGAGGGTCAAATGTACCAACCCTATAGAACTATAATTTTCTATATTTGTATTTTATTCCCTTAAAAAATACTAGATAATGTTTGAAAACTTTAAGATGTTTGAAAACTTTGTCAGATAAAAACTTGCAACAAACTGGGTATAAAGGGAACACACCTCAACACCATGAGGCCACAGGTGACAATCCCGCAGCTGACATCATAGCCAACAGTGAAACGTTGAAGGCTCTAAGACCAAAAACAAGACAAGGGTGCTCACTCTCACCACTCCTATTCAGGGTAGCACTGGAAGTTCTACTCAGGGCAATCGTGCAATAAAAAGAAACAAAAGCCATCCAACTTGGAAAGGAAGAAGCAAAACTGTCTCTATTTGCAGACAACATGATATTATATATAGAAAACCCCAAAGGACCTCACCAAAAAACTGTTATAACCAACAACTTTGTAGAGTTGCAAGACACAATATTGACATGCAAAAATAAGCTGTGTTTCTAAAACACCAACAACGAACTACTAGAAAGAGAAATGAAGACAGCAATCCCATTTAAGATGGCATCAGAAAGAATAAAATACTTAGGAATAAATAGAATCAAGGAGGTGATACCAGTTATCTGTTCTCTGAAAGCTGTAAGACACTGAAGAAAAAAAACTGAGGATGAGACAAATAAGTGTAAATATATCCCGTGCTCATGGATTAGAAGAATTAATATTAAACTCTCATATACCCAAATCAATCTGCAGTTTTAATGCCATTCCTATCTAAATTCCAATGACCTTTTTCAGAAAAAGAAAAACAATCCTGAAGTGTGTATAGGACTGCAAAACTCCTAATAGGCAAAGAAATCTTGAGTAAGAAGAACGAAGCTGGAGGCATCACACTTTCTGATTTTAAACTACATTGCAAAGCTACAGTAATTAAACAGTATGGTATTGTCATAAAAACAGACACATAGAATGGACCAGATTAGAGAGCCTCAGGCTTATATACTTAATCAATTTACAACAAAGAAACCAAGAATATATAATGGGGAAAGGATAGTCTTTTTAACTGATGCTGGGAAAACTGGATATCCACATGCAGAACAATGTAACCAGACCTCTATCTTACATCATACGCAATAACCTACTCAAAATGGATTAAAGAGTTGAGCATAAGATCTGAAACCGTAAGACTTCTAGAAGAAAACAGAGATAAACACCTCAACACTTGTCTTGGTAACGATTTTTTGAATTTGACACCAAAAGCAAAGGCAACAACAGGAAAAATAAGTAAGTGGGAATACATCCAACTAACAAGCTTCTGCACAGCAAAGGAAACCATCAACAAAACAAAAAGGCAACTATTAAATGGGAGGAAATATTCGCAAATCACATATCTGATAAGAGGTTAATATCCAAAATACATAAAGAACTCACACAACTCAAAAGCAGGAAAAAAACCAAAAAAACAAAAACAACCAATCTGATTTAAAAAAATAGGCTAAGGGACTGAGTAGACCTTTTTCCAAAAACACAGATGGACAACAGATACATAAAAAGATGCTCCATATCACTAATCATCAGGTAAATGCAAATCAAAACCACAATGAGACATCACCTCACACTTGTTAGGCTGTCATCAAAGTGACAAAAGGTAACAAGTATCAGAGAGGATGTGGAGAAAAAGGAGTCCTTGAGCACTGTTGGCGGGAATGTAAATTGGTACGGCCCCTGTGAGAAACAGTATGGACGTTCCTTGAAAAATTAAAATGGAACTACTGTATGATCCAGCAGGCCCACTTCCGGGTATATATCCAAAGGAAGTGAAATCATTATCTCAAAGAGATATCAGCACTTCCATGTGCATTTCAACATTATTCATAATAGCTAAGACATGGAAGTAGCCTAAGTCTCTGTCAACTGATGAATGGATAAAGATGTCACACACACACACACACACACACACACACACACACACACACACGATATATATATATATATATATATATATATATATATATATATATATATATATATATATCTCCCCCAATGAAATATTATTCAGTCATAATACAGAAGGAAACTCTGCCATTTGGGACAACATGGATAGAACTCGATGGCATTAAATTAAATAAGACAGAGGAAGACAAACAGAGTATGTTATGACTTATATGTGGACTCTTCTTTTAAAAAGTCAAACTCATAGAAAGAAAGAGTAGAAAAGTGGTTGCCTTAAGCTGGAGGGCAGAAAAGAACAGGAAGAAGTCGGTAAAGGGATGTAAATGTTTAGTTATAAGGGGCATAAGATCTGAGGATCTAATCCATGAGACGGTGACTTTAGTTGCTAACAGTGTATGGTATAACTGAAATTTGTTGACAGAACAGAAATGTTCTCACCAAAAAATAAAATAATATTTCTCAGACATACTAAAACACCCCAGAAGATATTAGATGATATTGACTCGGCTCTAGTCTCTTGGCACGTCTCCAATTCCCTCTGAGCTCTTAGAGACCGCCAGCCATGGTTTGTGTCACCCATCTGTGAGTTCTTTTGAGTCCTGGGCATGTACGATGTTTGGGCTTTCAAAGCCTACAGTAAATTCAATTGTTCAACAAAGAGTCCTTTGAATATTCCAGCAATTCCAAGTCTCCCTACTCTGGGGGACATCGAGATTTTAATACAGCCAAATGTGATAGGCGCCTAATTTAGTAAACAGGATATATGACAAGTTGCAAAGTATCATTTTTAGTTCACAAACAAGATCATGACTATCAAGTAACATGGACAGTCTTGCATCACTCACCGTCTCCAAAGGAAAAGGTAAGAGCTCCAACAAAGTTTAAGGTCACACCAGCATCCGCGCAATACAGACTTCCAAAATAGTCACTAAGTGGATAGATCAGCTCTACCACGTTTCTACTATAAAATACTGTATTGTTACATTACAGCCACTACAGTCACAACTCTATGAGAATCTCTTGTTTGACAAGTTTAAGATGTATTTACGGGATTTGGGAAATAAGGAGCATCCAGGAAATTCCAGGAATCAGCATCAGTGAACTCCTGCCTATGGTGACTTCTGTCACAATGGTTCCCGGGAGAATGTTCTTCACAAGCTACCCTTGCCTTTATTTTAATGGTTAAACAGATGTGTGCAAAGAAAGGAAATGTCTGTGTTTCCATATGATGTATATTTAAAAAAAAAAAAAGTACTTTCAAAAGGAAAACAACTTTAATTGTTTATTTCTCCCTCCCTTTAGTGTTCAGGATGGACGGACTCTGGAGGACACTGTCTTAATCCGCTGCTCTAACAAAGTACCACAGACTGGGCGATTTTTAAACAACAGAATCCATTCCGCACAGGTCTGGAGCTGGAAGTCCAAGGTCAAGGGACCAACATGGTCCGGTTCTGGTGAGATACCTTTCCTGAGTGGTAGACCACTAGCTTCCGGTTATGTCCTCACATGGTGGGAGTGGCAAGGGACCTCAGGTCTCTTCTATAATCACATCCCAAAGGCTCTACCTTCAAATACCACCATCTAAAGATTAGGTTTCAAAATACGAGCTTTGGGGGAGACACCAACATTCCGTCTATGGCAATGGTCCATGCAAATCCAGAATGGGACACAACATAAGTAAGACACCTTCTCTTCCTTGGTTCTCCAAACTAGGGGGAGGGACTTTTGGTAAGAGGAGTGAGGGAATCTTTAAATGCAGCAGGCAACTTTGCCTTTGGAGAACATTTTGGCAAAAAGTAATTTTATTATTATTATTATTATTATTACTATTATGTATAGAAAAGCCTTTTGATCTGCAGGGACCACTTGTTTAAAAGTAGCCATCATTGGCTCCTAGAGAAAAGAAAGGCATGCTGTTAGAACACAGTCAAATCTAAATGGACTTTCACATTTGCACATTGGCTCCTTAGGCCGCTCAGGGTAGAAGAGGTGAGAGGACAGGGGTCAGAACCACTGCTCTGAAAGAAAGAGGTCCCCGCTGGGTATATCCTGGAAGTCTGAAGTTGAGGGCAGAGTGTATAAGGATGGGGACAGGACCTCAACGACAAGTACAAGTTAAGTCCCTCTGACGTGGGGTCATGACTTCTGGGGAAAAGGGGAACTCCTTTCAAAGGACACACTGTTCCACACTGTTTGGGAAGAGGCTGGCCTGGTAGGACTGGCATTGTAGTCATACTGTCCTCAACTGCCATGTTTTGTCATGTTTCTCCGCAAACACAAAGATGTAGTTTTCTCTGTTATACACATATTAACCGTGCTACCGCCATGACTCTGATTACTTTCCTTTGATGCTCAAGCTTGATTTCAGTTTCTCCCTAACAAGCCCTTACTTTTCCACTTCAGCATGAGCTATACTCATGGATCAAGAGACGATGGAGACTATTTCCTTAGTGTCGTTACTTCGAGAAGAACCAGATTGAAGGGATATGTTTTTGTTTACTCACTTCTCTTAAATAGCTGCTGTTTACAAGTGATACTGTCTGTAGCGCTTTCCGTACAGTTTATTTACCAAGAGAAGAGCATCTTTCTTTGCATGAAAGGGTACTACCTGCCTGACTGCATCAGCTGTTCAGGCCACATGTCCCAAAATTATACCAGAAAACACAACTGACAGTATGATAATCACAGTGTGGACTTAAAAAAAAAAACAATAATAATATGTCAAATTCTAAACACGGTTGCAGAAGCTGCTTTTGGCTATCTTGATGAATTTACATACAGCCTATTTTAATCTTCTCTAGCCCACCAGCTCAAGTTTACCAAATGGAGCTCGTTTTATGGGGCACCTAAGGAAACAATTTCTTTTTTTATTTTTCTTTTTTTGTTGCGTTCAGTTAGCCACTGTGTAGTACATGATTAGTTTCTGATGTAGTGCTCAGTGATCCATTAGTTAAGTGTTACACCCAATGCTCATCACAGCACATGCTCTTCTCAATACCTATCACTCTGTTACCCCCTCCCCCCACCCTCCTCTCTTCTGAGACCCCCAGATTGTTTCTTGGGGTCCACAGTCTCTCATGGTTCATCTCCCTCTCTGATTTCTCCCCCTTTGGATTTCCCTCCCTTCCCCTATCAGGAAAAAATATCCACTGGAAAAAGGACAGTCTTTCAAAAAATGGTGTTGGGAAAACTGGACAGCTATGTGTAGAAGAATGAAACTGGACCATTCCCTTACACCACACACAAAGATAAACTCAAAATGGATGAGAGACCTCAATGGGAGATCGGAATCCATCAAAATCCTAGAGGAGAACACAGGCAATAACCTCTTGGACATCAGCCACAGCAACTTCTTTCAAGATACATCTCCAAAGGCAAGTGAAACAAAGTGAAAATGAACCATTGGGACTTCATCAAGATAAAAAGCTTCTGCACAGCAAAGGAAACAGTTGACCAGGTTGAAGCAGCCCACGGAATGGGAGAAGACACTTGCAAATGACATGACCTAAGGAAGCAGTTTCTTTCCTTGTTGTCAGGAGAAGACAGCAATGCTGACCACTTGCCCCCATTCAGTTCTCCTTCCCCTGGCTTCACACTCTGGGTGCGTCCCTGCGGGATGGAAATGGCGTAGAGTCACTGGGGACACCGTGTGTGGATTCTTTGTATGTGGGCCGAGCTGGAGCAGCAGACCGCTTTATCAGGGCTCGTCCAAGCAGCGTGAACGTGCTGCTGAGGTCCGCAATGCGGGTCTTCCCTCTGAGTACGGCGGACTCTGCTGCCCAGTGAAATCCAACATAAGGAGGGCCCTTTTCATGTCTCATGCACGCTGATTTTCTTAGTCAAGGAGCAAAAGGACTCAGATGTAAAGCAGACTGAGTGGTTAACAGAGCATTATTATGAGACACTGGATATTTCTATCGGGTGCATGAGAAACCAGAAAAATGAACAGCTTCACCAAACTTCAAGCTAATTTCTCCCTTATAGTGTTTCTGTCTCCTTTTGGTGGAGGGGAGGCGGGGGGAGACAAAAAAAAAAAAACCCCAACTTGTCAGCATCCTGTGAAAGCAATTGCCAAATCAACCTCTCTTAAAACAAAAGTACTTATGCACTCCGAGAAACCGAATGCATTATTTGGCTTCGCTCTTCTTTCAAAGCCCAGCAGTGTGCAACCAAACCTGTAATTCATAATCCATATAACACTTACCTATCACTATTTTTGTCCTACTAAAACATGAGTACAAAGCACTGGGGAGGGCTCCTGGGGAGTAGTTTGTTGCTTGTCATATCTCCAAATGTTAAGAGTCTTATGCAAAAACAATTGGGTCACACATTTTGTCCAATTTCAGAGGCAATATTCATGCATGTCTTAAAAACCCATTAAACACTTGCTGAGATGATCAGCACTGACCTAAACATTAGTAAAAAAGTGAGCGTCACCATTTGTCAAGAATGTAGGTTGTGGAGGGAAATTTGTTCATTTGTTTGAATGTTGAGCAAAGTCCCTCATCCCCGTGGGATCCCAGTCCTCTGGCCCTGACTCTCCACCCACACAGGGAAAGCCCACAGTCTGACAACTGTGTGGGCTCCAGGAAGCAGAAGGAACAGAGGACAGTCTAGGATGGAGGGTAACTGACTGAGCCTGGGCAGGAAAAAGAGCCTACAGCAAGAACATAAGTGAGAACTCTTTTGTTGGCAAGCGGTGGGAATCCAACTAGGTTTAACTGAAATAGAAACGTTATGGTTCACAAAACTGAAAAATCAAGGATTAAAACTCTATTTTCAAGAATGGCTGTGCCTGGACGCTCGAATGATATTTTTAAGACACATCCTCTCTCTGTCTCTTTCTCTCTCTCTCTCTCTCTCTCTCCCCCTCCCTCTGTTTCTCAACTCTGTCTCTGTCTCTCTCTTTCTAGCTCTGTCTCTGTCTCTCTTTCTTACTCCATACTTCTCTGTTTTGGCTTCATGCTCTGGAGGACAAGACAACCCCTTACGGAAAGAGATGAGCACCAGCATCTCCACAAATATGTTGCTACCAGCTCGGCAAATCCTGTCTTCCCAAAATGCTCCAACAAATGCTCTAGACTGAGTTCCACTGAACCTTGTTAAATTAAAGACCCATGTTTGAATCAATCGTTCTGGCCAGGGGTCCAGACTTGACAGACTTGAGTCAGCCCCATCTAAAACCAAAGAAAAACTGGGCTTCTGTGAGAAGAAAAGAGAGTAAAGACAGGCCAAACCACAGCTGACCACTGCTAAGAGAGAAGGGGAATCACTACAGACTAAGTGGAAACAGGCCAAGGAGAAGTAAGAAACTCTGTGTACTTCAGGGGTTAAACTGGAAGGAGGTGAGCCATGGAAAACAGACTTTCTGCTGCTTGACTTCTGACATCTTTGAGCTTGGGCTAGCCTCAACCCAGGCTGTGCTCCCAGCCCAGGGAGCTATTGTGAGCGATCGCTACAGAGCAACTGAGCCAACACTTCCGGTCCTAGAACAGGTTGTGTCCCTTTCCCTGCCACAGTCACCAGCTTCCTTTTCCTGTCCACCCCTCCCTAAGATGATCTGTCCGCGCTCACAGCTCCTGATGCTCTGTTCATACCCCTGAGTCCCATAACCCACCCAGCAGAGAATGAGCATCAGATCCCGTATCCCACCTTGGTTAAGAATGAGCTGCTGAACAAAGGGTCACACGGCCTGAAACTAAAGACTCAGAGACACCAAAATAAAGTGGCTGGACTCTGGGGTTCTAAAGGGAGGGGTGATCCTACATCTTTGTATGCCTGTCCTGGAGAAATTATCAATCCCATTCCCTTTCACACTCCAAAGAGTTCTGGCAATTGACAGTTACCAGAGGGAAGATGGGTGGGGGACGGGTGAAATGGGTGATGGGGATTACAGCACATCTGTCATGGCAAAATAAGTGAATAAATAAAAACTTTAAAAGGATGAACTGGGGCGGGGGGAAAGAGTCCTGATTTGGATGATAAATTACTCAATCATCACAGCTAGAAGATGCTGCAGTCTTAAGGGAGGTGTTCACGCTGTGTCAAGTACAAGAGGAAAAGGCAGCTGAGAGAGATGATAACACAAAAAGGTGCAGATGGGAGAGCCCATGGCAGGAATACCTAAGCCCTCACTGTGGTATGAGGACACTCTGCTCCTTGGCCTTAATGGCCATGACACACCTTCTCACAGTAACTTCCCTTTTTGAACTGATTTTTAGGTAGCCTCAATAGAATAGAAATTCTCCCCACTTTCCAACAATGTTGGATTTTTTTCCCTCCTGATTCTTTACCAGTTCACCCAAGTTTACCAAGAGTTTTCTTGCTTTGGGTTTGGTTTAGCTTTGGGTTTTACTAACAGTTTTACATATTTTCACACTGTAGTCATTTCAAGGGTTTCCTTAAAAACTGCACCATACTCTTCTCTTTGAATTCCACAAAACCACCTAGTTATGTGAAGGTCAGAGAGACAGAAGTTCGTTGAGGCCAGAATGTACATTCTGGAGCATTTAACATATATTCACAGAAGGGCTGATTTTTTAATATGGCAGCATGAGCCATTATTCAACGGGGTCCCCTGGCACATGCACCTCCCAGCAAGCAAAGCAATGAGGGTGGACACCAAGCAAGGGGTAAAGTTTCATTTCTAATTTGATTAGATTTACACACTTAAAAATGATGTTTAGCAACTTCTATCAACATTTTTATGGCTGCTGATGCCATACTCCCTACATTCCCCAAACAACTAATTCTGGGTAAGCATTAATATAACCCAACATAACATTAAAAAAAAAGAAACAGCAGCCTGTACTTCGAGAACATCATGTTCAGGCCATTTCATTTAGCCAAGTGAAAACTTAACCTAACAGGTAGACCAGAAAAAAAAGAAATCTCTCTGACTTCTCTTCATGTATTATCTGTAAATGAATGAGACAGAAACCCCCTGAACTTGGATAAGAACATCTGCCCCTGTTACAAGGCAAATGGAAGAAGGTACTTTGTACCTGGTAGACTTGAGCGTTCGAGTCACATAAAAATACGAATTCAGATGACAAAGAGAGTCCTTTGGTTTTGCAATACAACTTTCAAGATCTACCTCTCTGAAACGTGGATTTAAAAATAATATGAGACAGTTGTGCTACCTTACAAGAAATTTATCATGTCTTCATTTTCTTGGGGAGACCAAAACACACCTATTGTCGTTTTCTCAATGACACGAGTCCATAATTGGCTGAAAGCACAGATAGGCATATGTCTTCCTAGCTCAATCTCTGCTGTTCTGTTTTCTCCTTCACATTTTTATAGCTGGTCCCCTGGGTGCAAAATGACTGAGCACAGGCTAAATCCAGCCCTTACGCATTTTTAAATTTGGCTATCATGTGTCTAAAAATCAGAAAAATTTCACGGGAAATGTAAGTTTCTGGTTAAAATTGTGCAGCAGGATATCCCTGGGTCTCTGTGGCTACACTCAGCACAAGGGAAGTAGCTTCCACCCCCTTTTGAAGGTATATGGGATCTCCTGTTCACCGCGGCTCCCACTATTCTCTTGTTTGCAGCCAGCCTGCCTCTTACACTTCCACAACCTGCCTGGGCCCTGTTGGTGTTTGAGTCTGCACTCCTATGTCCCCCAGGATCAGCTACAAAACTAAATGGACAAGTCTGCAACTACTCCCCTTCTATTTCTAAGCAGCATGAAATCATAAAAGCTACAGAAACTGATAGTCAAACACACTTTATCATGCTATCTTTTCAACCAACTGTTAGTTTCATCTTGAGCTTATGGTAGACGTTGTTGACCTTCTTGGCAATGACTTTGATATTCTGGGCAGATACTCATGAGAGCAGATTCAAACTCTCAGTGTAGAGTCTTTGATAAGCTCTAGTCATGGGTCACGATCATCCCCAAACAACTCACTCTCCCAGGAATATGGTGCTGCTGACTGCTGTCAGTGCGATTTCAGCTGTGAGGGTGAGTTTTTATTAGCTCATCCACCTCCCCAGCATTTCCCTATAGTTAGAGATGATCTAGGGACTTAAGAGTGTGACATCTATAGTTGAAGAGCAATTCCACCCAGAAAGGATGCCCAGAGCATGCACTGCATTATCAGCTCCTAACAAACTGACCCAACCACCTATTTCTGTGATAAGCAACTAATGGGTTTAGCAATGGTTGAATGAATGTTCCTTGGTTGAGATCATCTGCACTTTGATCATATGGAATGCTATATAACATGTACCTAAAGCCAGCAGGATTAAATCCAGGAATACCGGTTATCAGTCAATGTTTTCATGGCTACCTGAAGCATTAACTGCACACCAGCTCTAGAGTGAGTGTTGAAGTTAGAACCCTTGGTACTCTCATATGAAGGATGTTCCACATATGATTAGGGACCCACCTGAAAACGTTTCTTTAGACCTAAGTGCCAAAAGAAGCCTTGCTTAATACAAACTGCCCACCTGCCACTGCTCTGCCCCTTAAGGACGTTGAGAATCTTGTAAATTGATAATGTTTCCTCTTTTGCTTGGGTGCCAGGATGCTCAGCCATAACCACAGGTCAGCAGTAGTACTCATGGATCCCATAATATGCAGATTGGTGTTTTAATTTCCTCTTGGCCTTAGTCTTCTATGCTTTCTATATTTTCCCTGATCTTGAAATTTTTATATTTTTATGTTATCCCATAAACGTGTATGGAAACACAATTTTGCAGTGGAAGAAACTGGGAGATGGATGCCTGGATGGATGGTGGACAGAAAGACTGATCTATTGATTCCATTGTCACTATATGAAAATTTAACAAGCTGGTGAAACCAATCTGCAACTTTCTGCCTCACTTTCCACACAATAACCCACCCTGCTCTGAACAGCAAATACAAGGACTTTGGAAGCAACAGTGTTGGTCCCATATGCTTAAAGCAGATGGGAGCCGCACTGTCTTCACAGTAGCATCTGCCCAGGAACCAAAGTGAAGAGGAGGAGGCTGGGGGAAAGAGCAGGAGGGGAGAGAAACACAAAAGAGCAATCAGGACTGGAGGAGAGAGATACTTCCTGCTACCAGTCTCAGCCATGGTTAAAAAGCAAGCTCGTATTTACAAACTGCTCCATTTGATATTTTCATGTTTATGGCGTTATTTAATTCAATCCCTGCTGCCACGGGGTATTATGATCTCCACTGTGCAAATGAAGGAGAGATACAGGCATAGTTTTCTCAGAGTCAAATTGGTGAGGCCAACATTTATTCCAATACCAGCATCTGCATTAGAGAGAGTGGGAAATTCAAAAACATAGGACATTCTCTCTCTCTTTTTTTAAGATTTTATTTATTTATCTGACAGAGAGAATGAGAGGGCAATAGCGGGGGGACAAAGAGGAGAGAGAGGGAGAGGCAGACTCCCCACCGAAGCAGGGAGCCCAATGTGGGGCTCGATCCCAGGACCATGGGATCATGACCTGACTGAAGGCAGATGCCTAACCGTCTGAGCAACCCATGAGCCCCAAACACAGGACATTCTTAAGGGGCATGTTCTACTTTGGGGAAAAAAAAAAAGGAACACAGACAGAATTAAGATGTGCTATATTGAGGTAACATAAATAATAGAGAAATGACGTCAGCTATAGTCAGAGAGACAGGAAAATGATTTTTATTCCAAGCATCACAAAACCATGACAGCAATGGGTTCTATGTGTGTAAATGCAGAATTTCTTTCTTTGCAGATACTTCATTGAAGACTAGGTTATCCATTATTCTATGTTGGCAAAATTACACCAAAAATTTATTTAAAATACTCCAGCTGATCTCTCACTATCCCTATAAACCAAGCCACTATCAATGATACAGTGTATACGATGTATCAGCATAAAGCAACAAGAACACCATATTTAGGGCGCCTGGGTGGCTCAGTGGGTTAAGCCGCTGCCTTCGGCTCAGGTCATGATCTCAGGGTCCTGGGATCGAGTCCCGCATCGGGCTCTCTGCTCAGCAGGGAGCCTGCTTCCCTTCCTCTCTCTCTGCCTGCCTCTCTGCCTACTTGTGATCTCTGTCTGTCAAATAAATAAATAAAATCCTTAAAAAAAAAACACCACCATATTTAGAGGGATAGCAGCATCATAGCTGAATAAGACATCCCTTATTCCTACACCACCCCCACCCCCGCAACCACCAACAACAATTTGGTATCCATCCATGGTCAAAAGTGTCTTTGTGGGAGCTGTGGAATTCAGCACTGTACACAAAAAAAAAACGAAGAAAAGTCTAACCCCGTCATGTGTCAGGTGCTAGATACACAGATCTTGATTCCAGCTGTGGACCCCATAGGGACCCATAAACTAGCTCTGGCACTTCTCAGCCATGGTCTGAGAGCCCCCAGAAAATAATATCTTAGATAATCACCCATGGATGAGAAAGTTTTGTGGAAATATAGGTTTTCAATGGATAAGTGCCAGCATATGTTAGAAGAAAAAAAAGTGAATTTGGACACATTGGAGAGGGTAAGAAGAAAAGTCTGGCTTTACCCACATCACCTCTCTTCCAAGGAAGCACAGCTTAGGGCTGAGAGAGATCTTCTTGTCCATGATTTCTACCATGGGAAAAAGGGAGAATATGTAAGTTCCCAGCTTCCCCAGCTCTGAGGAGTGCTGCCAGAGATGTTCGTTTCTCCTCCATCCTGTCCAGAATACTGAATCATGAGAAGCATGACTGGGGATGGGAAAAGACTGGCAAAGCAGAAGACAGGACTCACAGAGGGCATTTAAGGGACAATAATCCTACTAACTGTGTTGTGGACTTCATCAAAAAGCTCACTAACAAGCTGCTGGAGACACCTTGCCCACAGATCTGCACAGTTGGCCCACAGGCATCGCCAGTGCTCTGCACAACTCATTTATCCACACTTCCCCTCTGTGGCCAGCTCTCTGTGTGAGCTCCTGATGGTGGCAGTGAGAGCAAGCTTTGGCAGATGGCTAGTGAGCATGTATAGAAAGCTTAAAACTGTGGGCTAGGAAGAGACCGCCAACTTAAGCTTGAGCATCATCTTTGGGGAAACAAAGGGAAACTGTCAGCATTTGGCTGGGGAACTGCAAGATTGAAAGAAGGCATTAAGGCTGAAGAACTCTGCCACATGAGGGAGCAAGAAATACGAAGCAGGTGTATTCACAGGTCTGAGACAGTCTCAGATTCCTTAGCAGGGCGGATGGAAGGGATTTCACTTCCAGCTAATAAAGACTAGAGATGATACTACTTCAAATGTGAAGACAGTTTTGTAAATTTCAAGGAACATGAAAAATCAAGGCAACATGACATCACCAAAAGATCACAATAATCTGCTGGTAACCAGTTATAAAGACTGTGATTTACCCAGTAAATAATTCAAAATAGCTATTTTAAGGAAACTCAATAAGCTATTAAAAAAACACCAGAAATTTGGGGGCGCCTGGGTGGCTCAGTGGGTTAAGCCGCTGCCTTCGGCTCAGGTCATGATCTCAGGGTCCTGGGATCGAGTCCCGCATCGGGCTCTCTGCTCAGCAGGGAGCCTGCTTCCCTCTCTCTCTCTCTCTCCCTGCCTCTCTGTCTACTTGTGATCTCTGTCAAATAAATAAATAAAATCTTAAAGAAAAAAACCACCAGAAGTTTGTAAAAAAAATTTTACAAAGAGATAGAAATCATAAAAGAGAATCAAATGGAAATTCTGAAGCTAAAGAATGTAATGAGTAAAAAAAAAAAATGCAATGGAGAGTATTAATAGCAAACTGGATCAAACAGAAAAAAAGAATCTGTGAGTTAGAAGACAGACTTCGAAAATGTCCAGTCAAATGAAAACAAAGAAAAAAGAATACAAAAGAGTGAACAAGATAATATACAGAATGGAGGATAGTCACATAAATTTATATGTTTGATAATTTAAAAAACAAAGAATGAACAAAGCATATGCGATCTATGAGACACCGTAAAAAGAAACAATTTGCAAAGTGTTGGAGGTCAAGAAGGAAAAGAGAGGGAACTGGGGTCAGAAAGCTTCTTTAAGGAATAATGGGGGGAATTTCCCAAATCTCAAGAGAGACTGGTACCCATAGGTACCAAACAAACTCAACTTGAAAAAAATCCTCCCCAGGGGTGCCCAGATGGCTCAGTTGGTTAAGCAGGTAACTCTTGATTTTGGCTTAGGTCATGATCTTAAGGTCAGGAGATTGAGCCCTGCACTAGGCTCTGCGCTGGGTGTGGAGCTTCTTAAGATTTTCTCTCCCTCTCCCTCCTATGTGACTTCCCCCAACTCATGTGTACACACATTCTCTCTCTCTCTCAAAAAAAAAAATCCTTCTCCAAAACATTATAATAAAACTGTCAAAAATCAAAGACAGAGAATTTTAAAAACAGGAAGAGAAAAGAAGCTTGTAATTTGCAAGAGAACCCCAATTGTTGTATCAGCGGCTCTCTTAGCAGAAACCTTACAAGTCAGGAGAAAGTGGGATGATATATTTAAGGTGCTGAAAGAAAAAAATTACCAACCAAGAATACCCTAACTCCTTGACTTATTTCACTCAGCATAATCTCTTCCAGTCCTGTCCATGTTGCTACAAAAGTCGGGTATTCATCCTTTCTGATGGAGGCATAATACTCCATAGTGTATATGGACCACATCTTCCTTATCCATTCGTCTGTTGAAGGGCATTTTGGTTCTTTCCACAGTTTGACGACCGTGGCCATTGCTGCTATAAACATTGGGGTACAGATGGCCCTTCTTTTCACTACATCTGTATCTCTGGGGTAAATACCCAGTAGTGCAATGGCAGGGTCATAGGGAAGCTCTATTTTTAATTTCTTGAGGAATCTCCATAGTGTTCTCCAAAGTGGCTGCAACAACTAGCATTCCCACCAACTGTGCAAGAGGGTTCCCCTTTCTCCACATCCTCTCCAACACATGTTGTTTCCTGTCTTGCTAAGCAGAGAAAGTCAATTATCATATGGTTTCACTTATTTGTGGAGCATAACAAATAGCATGGAGGACAAGGGGAGATAGAGAGGAGAAGGGAGTTGAGAGAAAGTGGAAGGGGAGGTGAACCATGAGAGACTATGGACTCTGAAAAGCAATCTGAGGGTTTTGAAGGGGCGGGGGTGGGAGGTTGGGGGATCCAGGTGGTGAGTATTGGAGAGGGCACGGATTGCATGGAGCACTGGGTGTGGTGCAAAAATAATGAATACTGTTACGCTGAGAAAATAAAAAATAAATAAAAATAAACAAACAAACAAAAAGAATACCCTAACTGGCAAAGTTATTCTTCAGAAATAGAGAAATACTATTCCAGACAGAGAAAAGCTGAGGAAATTCATCACCATTATTAGACCTGCCTTATAACAAATGCTGGAAGGATTTCTTAAAGATAAACTAAAAAGACACTAATTAGTACATGAAAACATATACACAACACAATAGTTCAGAAATACTGTGCTTCTGTAATATGGTGATGTGCTAACAACTTAACTCTAGTTTAAGTCTTAAAGGATAAGTGTATTTTTTAAGGATAGGAGAATTACAAATAACTATAGCTTAATAATTTGTTAATGAATACACAATATAAAAATAGGTAAATTGAGACATCAAAACCAAAATATTGGGAAGGGGAGGTTAGAGGGTACAGTTTTGGGCTACTGAAGTTGTTAATTTAAGATAGACCATTATCTTTATAAGATGTTTTATGTAAGCTTCATGGTAACCATAAAGCCAAAACCTGCAGTAGATTCATAAATGATAAAGAAAAGGGAATCAAAGTATACCACTACAAAAAAAATCACTGATTTATGAAGGAAGACATCAAGAGAGGAAGAAAGGAAAAAGGGAATTATAAAACAGGCAGAAAATAGTTAATAAGATGGCACTAGTAAGTCCTTACCTATTAATAATTACTCCTTCAATAATTACCCTAAATGTAAGTGGATTAATTTTTTTTAATGTTTCAAGTTTTTATTTTAATTCTAGTTATTAACATATAGTATAACATTAGTTTCATAAACAGATTAATTGCTAATTAATTTTCAATTAAAAGGCAGAGAATGGCTGGAGGGATGAGCATGTGCAGGTACACACACACACAAACACAAGACCCAAATACATGCTCATTACAAGAGACTCACTTCAGCTTTAAGGACACACACAGGCTCAGAATGAAGGGACATAAAAAGGCATTCCATGCAAGTGGAAATCAAGAGAGCAGGATATCTGTAGTTATATCAGAAAAAGTAGACTTTAAGCCCAAAACTAAAAACAGACAAAGAAGGTCACTATATAATGATGAAGAGGTCAATTCACCAGGAAGATACAATAATCATAAATATATATGCACCCAACATTGGAGCACCTAAATATGTTAAGCAAATACTAGCAGATCTGAGGGAAGAAACAGACAAAAATACAATGATATTTGGGGGCTGTAACTTCCTACTTCAATACCCACCCAGACAACCAATAAGGAAACACTGGACTTAACCTATACTTCAGATCAAATGGACCTAACAGACATCTACAGAACATCTTATCTAATAGCAGCAGAATATGCATGCTTCTCAAATACCTATGGAACATTCTCTGGGCCAGATCATCTGCTATGCTATAAAACAAGTCTTGGCATATTTAAGAAGTCTGAAATCCTACCCAGTATCTTTTCTGGCCCCAACTGTAGGAAACTAGAAACCAGTAACAGGAGAAAAGATGGAAAATTCACAAATACATGGAAATTAAACAACACCCTCCTGAACAACCAATAGGTCAAAGAAGAAATAAAATATATTGAGACATATGAAAATGGAAATAAAACATACCAAAATCTATGGGATGTAGCAAAAGCAGTTCTAAGAGGGAAATTTTAACATTGAACAACGACTTAAAGAAAAAAGAAAGAAACAACCTAACTTTGTATCTCAAGGAAGACCAAAATAAGTCCAAAGTTGGAACAACAACAACAACAACAACAAAATAACAAAGATCTGAGCAGATATAAGTGAAATAGAGAAAAAAAAATACATCAATGGAACTAAGGGCTGGGTTTTTTTTTTAAACAACAACAACAACAACAACAAACAAAACAGGCAAAGCTTTAGCTAGATTAGCTTTAAAAAATATGACCCAAGTAAGCATAATCAGAAATGAAAGAAGAGGAAGGAAAGAACCAACAAAACTAAAAGGAGACCTTCAGAATGGGAGAAGATATTTGCAAATGACGTATCCAAATAAGGGTTCCTGTCCAAAATCTATAAAGAGCTTATCAAACTCAACACCCAAAAAAACCAAATAATTCAGTTAGGAAATAGGCAGAAGAAATGAACAGACATTTTTCTGAAGGACACATACAGATGGCTAAAAGACATATGAAAAGATGCTCAATATCATTCATCAGGGAAATGCAAACCAAAACCACAATGAGATATCACCTCACACCTGTCAGAATGGCTAAAATCAACAACAGAGGAAGCAACAGATGTTGGCGAGGATGTAGAAAAAGGGGAACCCTCTTACATTGTTGGTGAGTGAGAATGCAAACTGATACAGCCCCTCTAGAAAACTGAAGATTCCTCAAAAAGTTAAAAATAGAGTACCCTATGACGTAGCAGTTGCATACTAGGTATTTACCCAAATGATACAAAAATATGGATTTAAAAGGACACATGCACCCTGATGTTTATAGCAGCATTATCGAGAACAGCCAAAATTATGCAAAGAGCCCAAATGTCCATCAACTGATGAGTGGATAAAGAAGAGGTGGTATGTATATGCAATGGAATATTACTCAACCATAAAAAAGAATGAAATCTTGCCATTTGCAATGATGTGGATGGAGCCAGAGTGCATTATGCTAAGCAAAATAAGTCAGAGAAAGAGAAAAACCATGTGATTTCACTGAGATTGGAATTGAGGAAATGAAACAAATGAACACAGGCGGGAAAAAGAGAGAGAAGCAAATGATAAAACAGACTCTTAGCAATAAAGAACAAACTGAGAGTTGATGGAGTGAGATGGGCCAAATGGGTGATGAGTATTAAGGAAGGCTCTTGTGATGAGCACTGTTATATGTTATATGTAAGTAACGAATCACTAAATTCTACTCCTGAAACTAATATTACACTATGTATTAACAAGAGTTTAAATAAAAACTTGAAACTTAAAAATTAATTAAAGAGGAGAGATTGCAACCAATACCACAGAAAAACAAAAGATTAAGAGACTACTATTAGCAATTTTACATGCTAACAAAATGGATAGTCTAGGAGAAATGTCTAAACACATACCAACTACCAAAACTGAATTGTGAAGAATTAGAAAATCTGAAAAAGACCATTAATGACTAAGGAGACTGAATTAGTATTTAAAATTTTCCCAAAAGAGAAAAGCCCAGGACCAGATGGTTCCTCTAGTGAATGCAACCAAACTTTTAAAGAAGAATTAACATCAATCCATCTCAAACTCTTCCAAAATGTTAAAGAAGAAGGAAAACCCCAAACTCATTTCACAAGGTTAGCCTTACCCTGACACCAAGGCCAGCTAAGGACACTACAAGAAAACTATAGTCTGTTATCTCTGATAAACATAGATGCAAAAATCTTCAACACAATATTACCAAAACAAAATTTAACAAGCATTATGATGATATATCACTGGGACTCAAAGATATCTTGGCATGTGCAAAACAATAAATGTAATATACCATGTGAACAGAATGAAAATAAAAGTCAGATGGGTCATCTCAGCAGATGCAGAAAAAGCATTTAACAAAATACTACATCCTTTTATGGTGAAAGGTCTCAACAAATTGGGTCTAGAATGACCATATCTCAACTTAATGAAGACTATATATATATAAAACAAGCCCAGAGATTACATCATACTCAAGGGTGAAAGTTTGAAAGTTTTCCTCTAAGATGAGTAACAAGATGTGATGTCCACTCTCACCACTCCTATTCCACATGGCACTGGCCGTCCTAGCCAGAGCAACTGTGGGAGGAAAAAGATCCAAACCAGAAAGGAAAAAGTAAAACGATGATATGACCTTACATAGAGAAAAATCCTAAAGACTTCATCAAAACACGGTTAGAATTAATGAACAAATTCAGTAAAGTTGCAGGGTAAAAAAATTAACCTATAGAAATCAGTTGCATTTTTACATATTAATAATGAAATATCTAAAAAAAAGAGGAAAAACCCATTTACATTAACATCAGAAATAATAAAATACTTTGGAACAAATTTAAACCAAGGAGGAAAAAGATATGTACACTAAAATCTGTAAGACTTTGATGAAAGAAACTGAAAAACAAATAAATGGGAATATATCCCATGTTCATGGTTCAGAACTATTATTGTTAAAATGTCCACACTACCCAAAGTCATCTACAGATTCAACACAATCTCTATCAAATTCCAGTGGCAAAAATATATATAAAAAATTCCAATGGCATTTTTCACAGAAATAAAACAAACCCTAAAATTTGTATGGAACCATAAAAGACTTCAGAGTAGCCAAAGCAATCCTGAGAAAGAACAAAGCTAGAGGCATCACAATTCCTTTTCATATATACTACAAAACTACAATAACCAAAACAGTATGGCATAAAAATAGACACAGAGACCAATGGAATAGAATTGAGAGCCAACAACAGACCCTCCCACATATGGTGAACTAATATTTGACAGGGGAGCCAAGAACACTCAACGGGTAAAGGATAATCTTCCCACTGAATGGTGATGGGACAACTGAAAAACCACATGCAGAAAAATGCTACGGGGCCGCGACCTTACATCACGCACAAACATTAATCCCAAATGGTTTATAGGCTTATAAGGACTGAAACGATAAAATTCCTGAAAGAAAACAGGGAATATCTCCTTGATAAGGGCCTTAGCAATGATTTTTTTTGGATATGACATGAAAAACATAGGCAACAAAAGTAAAAGTAAGCAGGTGGGATTATATAAAAAATCTTCTGCATAGAAAAAGAGACCATAACAAAATGAAAAGGAAGCCTGCAGAAGGGAAGACAATACTTGCAAATCACAGATCTGATAAGGGGTGAATAACCAAAATACTTAAAAAAAACTTCACACAACTCAATAGCCAAAAAAAAAAAAAGAAGAAGAAGAAGAAGAAGAAGAAGAAGAAGAAGAAGAAGAAGAAGAAGAAGAAGAAGAAGAAGAAGAAGAAGAAGAAGAAAGAAAAAGAAAAAAAGAAATAATCCAATAGGGGAAAAATGAGCAGAGGACGTAAATTGACATTTTTCCAAACAAGGCATACAAATGGTCAACAGGTACATGAAACGATGCTTGACACCACTAATCTGGAAAAAACTACAATCAAAACTACAATGAGAGATATCACCTTATAGCTCTTAGAATAGCTATTATGAAAAAGATAGGAGATAACAAGTGTTGGCGAGGACATACACTCTTAGTGAAAATGAAATGGGTGCAGCCATTATGGAAAACAGTACAGAAGCACCTCAAAAAGTTAAAAACAGATTAAAATTAAAAATGTGATCCAGCAAGCACACTTCTGGGTCTATATCCAAAGGAAGTTAAATCACTATCTTGAAGAGTCATCTGCACTCCATGGTCATCGCAGCATTATTCAGAGCAGCAAAGACATGGAAACAACCTAACTGTCCGCAGGTGAATGAATACAGAAAGGGTGGCGTCTGTGTTCAACGGCCTTGCGTTCAGTGTGAGAGGGAAGGAAATCCTGGTTTTGCGACGCCAAGCAAAGAACTTGAGGACATTATGCTATGGGAAATAAGCCAAACACAGAAAGACAAGTAACCGATAACATCACTTAGATGTGGAATCTAAAAATACTAAACTCCTAGAAACAGAGAGTAGCAGTGATGGCTGCCAGGGTCTGCGGGTGCAGGGAATGGAGGGAGGTCGATAAAGGTACAAACTTCTGGTCCTAGCATGATTACATGCTAGGGATCTGGTGCACAGCGAGGTGTGTCCAGGTAAAAACACAGTATTAGGTACTTGAAATTGCGAAGAGAGTACACCTTGATCATTCTCCCCATGATGAACAAACGGTATTTGAGGTGACGGAGGTGTTCATTAACCCCGCCGAGGTCATTGTTTTTGCAATATGCAAGTGCATCGAATCAATACTGTATGCCTTCAACTTACAGAGTTATATGCCAATTATGTCTCAGCAATGCTGGGAAAAGAACCCAAAGTAATAAAAAACAAGGGAAACAAACAAACAAGAAGATCAAGTTTATAAAATACTGTACTTTTCTTTCCTTTCTTGTCTACACACAGGTACACACACAGTACACACACACACACACACACACACACACACACAGGCCTCAAATCCCCAGTGGTACAGTGTAGACGTCTACATGGCAGATGCCAGGGGCTCAGACTCAAACTAACCCATCTGGCCTCCAATCCTGGCTCTTCTATTTGCTAACTATGTGACCATGGACAGATGACTTCAAGATGTGCCCCCAATTCTGTTTCTATATATGTTTCTATTTCCTTACGTATGTATATATATCTTGTATATTTGTCTATTTACATAGATATGTAATTAGTAAGCACTTGGTGTTAGATCAGGTTGGAAATTATTTTATTCTGCAAAAAGAAAATGAGTGGACATAGGTGTGAATTTTATCCAGGTGGCCCCAAGGGCCCCTCTTAAGTGTAGGATGGACCTTTCTGAGTTTTTTCATTACATGTCTAGCACGGAAATGACACCAGCACAATGGAAGGAAGCCAAGAACGGTGGCTCTGCTTGGCAGGCTGCACACCTCAGTGGCCAGAGCGCTGGGGGTGAGGTAGCTCTTTATCAAAAACCATTCACTGATCGCCTGCGGTGGGCTAGGCATGAGATGAGGGCCTGGGGAGGGGGCTAAGAACAAAATTAAAACAAAATTAGAACTGAGGTTCCCATCCTGCAGACGGTGTGGCTTCACACACACCCATACACACGTGCACATGCACACACACACGTGCACACATGAGAACTATTACAAAGCAGGGCATTGTTACACACAAAATGATGCAAGAGAATTTGCATTTAAATGTCCCAGAAGGCAGATTGCTAAGTATTCCCTCCATCAGGGAAGGCTAGTTGGCAGCGGTGATAGGTAAGTAAAAGTAGAAGGAGGTATCTGGACCGGTTAAAGGAAGGAGGAGGGTGGTAGCCTGAAGCCAACGTCACAACAGTCAGATCTATGAGCGGATGTGTGGGTGGGGAAGTGGTCTGGTTTTCTTGAATGGAGAGGCCAAGGTAGGGAGTTACAGAGAAAAGTAAAGCTGAACAGAAGAGCCACTTGGTGATGTAATGTTCAATGTGAGGTTGGATTTGTCAACTTTGCAATGGAGCCCGTGGGGAGAGTCTGATGACAATATTAGCATTGAGCTTTGGTCCTGCCGTGGATATCATCGTTGACTTCTTGATCAGGTCCATCAAAATTCGTTAGATTGCTCCCTAACTTGCATGAAAGAAAGAAGCTTGCTAGGGTCTTTCACCGTTGTCCAGGACAGGGACTGGCACACTCTGGGGTCCAGCCACACTACAATGAATAAGTAAGGTTCAACTATTTAGGAATTGAATGAGTTAATAGATATAAAATCTGGCACAAAAGTACTGCCCTTCTCTCCTCCTGCTCTTCCATGTCATCCCCCTCCTTCTTTATGAGTATGGCAGCATCATCCAGAGTATGCATCATACTGGCCCATCCACTGGCCAAGGGAGCTGAGTACCACCACGCAGGTTGCGCACTGCACAAAACGTTCACAAAGACTATGAAGAAAACAGCGTTGTGTGGAATTGTTTTACACAGCAGCCGTGTACAGGCAAGCTTTCCATGTCATACCCAACTTGGAAATTGCTTTCATACCTGAAAATTCTAGAATAACCTCAAAAAACCTTCCCACTGTCATGGCAGAAGGCAGATGAAAGAGTGGACAGAGCAGAAAGAAATCGTAACAGTGTGAAAATGAGAGAAGAAATCCCCAAGGTAACTGGCAGCTACAGCAAGCATTTTTAAGTACAGCAGAAGAAAAGAGTTTGCAAAAAGAAAGAATGGGAAGATCACTACTTTAAACGCTTGGACTTAAGTAACTGCAGTCGAAGACAGAGAGAAAGCTTTGCAACTGGTATAAAATACTTGATTCAAGAGTCTAAGAGGTCAGCTTGCATGGAACAGAACAGCACAGGATACGGGACACAAAAGGACTCATGAATGATGTAGATTCAGGAAAACTTCAGGAAGCAAACTGGAAAGAGCCAGGACTGTTGCTAAGGGACTTACCTATTCTTTCTGAAGGTAAGATTGACTATTAGTATCACTACTTACTATTCCAGTCTCAAAAGTATGCCTGTGATATATATACTATATAAAAGAAAACATTTTAGAAACTGTATGCCATTAAAACCATATGGAGGTTCTAATCATTCACAACAAGTCACTTTGTTATCTTTTGTCTTTAAAGCCTGAATTCAAGGAATTGACTAAGGACAGGAATACAGCAGAGAAGGTCCCCAGGTAATAAGCCCAGTTAGGGTTCTAGCTTGTGCCCAGACTGGGCAGAACAAGGAATTTTACAAAGGTAAGGGTATGATTGGTTTTTAAGTGGAAGTTAAAATAATGCAAACAATGTGAAAGCATCAATTACCATAGAGCTCATCTTGCTTGCAAATGGCTTCTCACAAATTTACACATTTCATTATAATGACTTCATTTAATAGAAATGCACCAATGTCAAGGTTATCTCTGCCAGAAGCTCAAATGGGCAACAGGACAAAGGAAGGAGAGTGGAATGCCCACCTCTGTGGCTGCAGGGGGAGTGTGAGCAGATGGCAGAGCAGGGGTGCAGGCGAAGGGGACACGGAAGCTGGGCTGCAGTGCCACAGGGGATCGGCCTCACCTTGGTGGTTCCAAGTGGGTCAGCGTTTTCTTTGAGCAAACATGCACAGCATCCCAAAACCTCCAGAAGGCAGAATTGTGAATGTGGGGGGTGACAGACCGTCCCTGCTGTGTCTCAGTTTCAGCTATGATCACTCTGTCACGTGTGGGGCACTGACTGGGGCAGGCAGCCACCTCCCTGCTGGACTCCCAGCCCCTGGAGAGTGCAGCCCTGTCTGGTTCACTTTCGGATCTCCTGCGGTGACTACCTCAGTCCCGGGCCCATCGTGGATGCTTACAGTGCACTGGGCTATGTACATGACATCTACTAACCTCATCTAATCAACTACCATTCCTCTGTAGCACATGCTGAGATTATCTCCAAACCTTAGGAGACGAAGGAACCACTCTCAAGTTACAGAGCTGATTGGTGATAGCACCATGCTTTGCACCAAAAAAAAAAAAAAAAAAAAAAAGTCATACTTTTAGTCACCATTACTACCCTGCCTTTAGATCAGGGGTAGGCAAACGATGACCCATGGGCCAAATCCAGCCTCTGCTGTGTTTCCGTAGAGCCCACAAGCTAAGAATATTTTTTGTATTTTCATACATTTTTTTAAAAAAATCAAAGCAAGAATATTTTACAACAAATGAAAATTATATGAAATTCAAATTTCAATGCGCATAAATTACATTTTATTGGAGTACAGCCACACTCACTCTTGATGGCTACTTCTGTGCCTAGAATGTCAGAGTGGAGTGGCTATGACAAAGGCCACATGGTCCATAGAACCTAAAATATTTACCAGCGGGCCCTTCATGGAAAAACTGTCCTCACCCCATCTCTAGGTACAGAGCTAAGAAGCAGACATACCTCTGTGCCCAGCTGCACAGGCAGATTGGCCCAAAGGGTCAGAGAAATCGGAGTGATGAGTATTGGGTCAGCTGGGAAGCACCACCGTCCCATCCAAAAGCCGGGCCTACCACCTGACCACACCTAGAACCAGTGAGGTGGGTACAAAGAGCTTGGCTCAGATCTACCTGCCAGCAGAGGAGGTGTTGCTAATGGTCGTTCTGAAGGTCAGTGAGGATGCTCAATGAACCACTGATTGATTTGGCCACCTTGCAAGCAATAAGGATCGTATGGATGACTGAGCTCTGCAGATGATATGAAAATCACATTTAGCCTTGAGTCAGCAACCCCTCTCCTGCTGAGCTCTCTTCAGAGATGCCAACAAGTTGCAGAACTGACAGATTTGAGTATCACCACCCTCTGCTAGGGATGCTAATTGACTAGTGACAGAGCCAGGAGGCAAACAGCAGGAAGGGAGAGCTGCAAACCAGACGCCCACACAATCCTGTACTCACGGGACCAGGGGCCAGGGTGAGCCTTCTCTATGCGCAGCCAGGAGAACCCAGGGGAAGCAACCAGGAAGTGCTAAAGGCAAGAAGCCAGGCCTGGGCAGGGGGCTCCAAAGAAGGGAAGCCCCTATGTTTGACAGGTATCCTGCCAGATGGTCAAGCCTAATGACACCCCTGCCCTGTTCCAGGAGCTGGAACAAAGTGGTCACCACACCAGTTTTTAGGAGCTAGCCTATACTAGATGGCACTAGCTGTGCCCTGGGACTTCACAGTCACTCTTCTGCAGGACGGCTACCCTGAAAACATGCAATAAGAGGAGGGGGGAGGTAGCAGAAACCACATCCTTAGAAAACGGAAAAAATAAAGCATAGGTTTTGGGGCCAGAATCCCCAGGCTCCAGTTTTATCTCTGATGCTACTCCTTCCCATGTGATCCTTATCAGGTCACTTAATTTTCCAGATCCTTGGCAAATCCCTTTGTAAAATGAACTAGGAGTTCATTTAAGGGTTATATATTTAAGGGTTTGGGTTATGTGAGTATTAGGTCCATCTGCATATAACCAAAAAAACCCCGCAACAAACAAATAATGATGACTAAATGAGAATGAGACAGTGATTTACTTCTCTGTCACATAAAAGAAGTCCAGAATTTGGCAGCTCAGGGTTGGTACAGCAACTACATCCTCATCCAGACACAGCAACCATGTATCCTCCTATGATGCATTTAAAACATACTTTCCATCTTAAGGGTGTCTCATAGCCACAAAGTGACTGCTGCAGTTCCAGCCATCATATTTACATTCTGGGGAGCAAGCAGCAGAAAGAGGCAATGGATAAGTGGCATCCTTCTCATATGAAACAGCCCCTGATAAGGAGATTCCCCAAAAACCCAATTCAACAACTTCAGCTCCAGGGACATTCTATCCCATCTTTCTCTTCATTATCCTGAAATAATCAGTCTCTGCCCTTCATTCTTCCTTCTAGGCCTGCACTGAGCAATACAATAGGCAGTAGCCACATCTGGCAATAGAGCCCTTTACATGTAGCTAGTCCAGACTCAGAGGTGCTATTTAAGTGTAAAGTAAAATCTTTGAGATTACTTAAAAAATTACAAAAGAAAAAGAATGTGAAATATCACATTAACAATTTTTACATTGGTTTCACGTTTAAATTATAACATTCTGGATTTCCCAGGTTATAGTATATTATTAAAGATAATTTTACCTATTTCTCTTGGCTTTAAAAATGTGTTTACTAGAACACTTAAATTCCAAAATTCAAAGAGTCCTAGAGACAGATGTTGGTGATGGAGAACAATATGCATGCATTTAATACCACCAAACTACACTTAAAAATGATGAAGCTGGTAAATTTTATGTTATCTGTATTTCTAATAAAATATGGAAAAAAATATTTTTATTCTTTTATTTAAATTCAATTAACCAACATATAGTACGTCATTAGTTTCAGATGTAGTGTTCAATAATTTCTCAGTTGCGTATAATACCCAGTGCTCACTCCATCATGTTGGAAAAAAATATTTTAAAAGAATTACATATGTGGCTCTGCTTTTCTGGCTCATGTTCTATTCCTATTGGTGGGAACTGCTTGAGGGTAGAAGCTTCTGGAGGGAAGCAACTACATCTCATTGATTTTTGTCTCTGGATGCTGTGGGGTGCCTGTTTGACTGGGCAAAGTCACACACAGGATAACATCTCTGATCACAATATGGCAAAGGGAGGTGAGGGGACGAGGGTCTGGCAGCAATAAAACCTGCCCCATGTGGGGCTTTGGTCTGAGAAGACACAGCGTGGCCCCTATTGTCAAGGGGCTGGTGCACAGCCCCACGGATCTTGGTTCAAATCCTAGGAAACTGTCACTAACCAGTGAATGACCTTGACAAGTGACAATCACCCTGAGCCTCAGTTTCTTCATGGGCAAACCAGGGCTGATGAGAGCACCCGCCTCACCACCTTGCAAGGAGAAATGAAGGGATTTGGTTGGCATCTCCCCAAAGCATAATGTACGATCAATAAATATTAGCTTTTTTTTTTTTATGAGCTTTTACGGGCCTGTCGTGAAGGAAAAGCAATTTTTAAAAAGTTGCCTGAAGCCAACCCGCATTAAGTTATTTCCCTGCTGAATATTAAAACAATTTTTAATCTGAGATGACAAAAATAATTTGAGCTGGCAGATGGCATAGTGTTGTCACCCACTCTGTGGCTTGGAATTGAATGGATTATACATAAATACCAAACTCTTCCCTTTTTTGGGAAAGCACCTGACTCCGAGATCTGCTCGGTGCTCTGGGGTGCGGCAGTAGCCCCGCTCACTGGGGGCCAGCAGCACAGGCAGGTGGCCCAGCCCCTCCTACAGAATCACACAGGACAGGCTGGTACGCCTCTTAACGCTCGACAAACCACAGCGGCACAGGGCGACGTCGGCGTCTCATTTACACTACATGTTCAGCTCAGGTCAGGTCAGGGCAGAGCCTTTGCTTCAAGTTACTCCCACTCAAGGACCCAGGTGAGAAAGTGCTCCGGATTGTGGCTGTAAAAAACAAGAAACGACAATTCCCACGCAGTCCTGTAAAACCTGCAGACAGAAACAACGCACCTCTTTTGCACAAAGTCATTGGTGGACAGGAGTCACTTGTCCATGCCGAATGTGAAGAGCGTATGGCAGTGGGATCCTATCTCACGGTGGCAAGGGTGAGGGTAGGTTGATCCTCGCTGGTGGCTGCTGCCCGAGTAGACGGTTTTCCAATGACAGAGATGTACATGATGCCACCCAGTGCCCCAAGATCAAATTCTGGGATTCTAACAAAATCCTTCTCCATTTCGTATCAACACAAAGCAATGAAATGCAAATTGAAATGATGTACTATTTAAAAAAAATTTTTTTATTAAGTAATCTCTATGACCAACATGGGGCTCGAACTCATGACCCAGAGAGAGATCAAGGGCCACATGCTCTACTGACTGAGCCAGCCAAGACCAAGAAACAAGAATTCATATCCTCTGGCACATTTGTTCAATTTCTGGGGACTGAGCTGAATGAAGCTGTTCAAAAGCTATAAGCCCAAAGACATTTATTTGTTTATAATATGAAAAATGTTACTACCAATTACAATAGCAAAATTATCTATAATTTTAAAAAATAAAAATAATTTAAATGTCCTTCTATAGAGGACCACTTAAGTACTTTATAGCAACTCATTTGTGGATATTATTTATATATTTTCAATGATGCTTATTAAGTCTAACACACATGGAAATATATTTATGACAGTGTGACATGAAAATCGCAGGGTACAAAATAATATGTAAATAATCATCACAACCATTTAGAAATGGATACAAAACAAAAATGCTGCAAATAATTAAGCCAAATGCTAACAACAGCTGTATTGGTACTATCTTCACCTCAGATAAAATAATAATGAAAAATAACTTTAAAGTGGAATCTGAGCAAATGAAAATTATCTTCTGTTCAGAGGGGTTCTGTGAAGTGGCTGCTTGGACAGAAGTTACATTTGGAAAATGGTTTTTCCATGAGAGCAGGGGTCTATAATAGGGCAAGTTCACCATAGGTGCTCAAAAACTTGTACTGTACAAATAAACACAGTCATAAAGATGACTCAGGAAAGAGAGAAAAAACAATAAATGAATGTCAAATTGAGAGCATAAAAAGGAAGAGATCATCTCTCTTGAGAACCCTGGCTAGATCACATTAATCACTAATAACAGAAATGGTTTTCAGGCCCAGAAAAAAAACAATCTCCCAGGATCAGTTCTGTAAGGGCAAGAAGGTTCTAGCAGCCATGGAAACTCTTATTTCTTTCTTGATGTCACCACTCAGGAGTCTCCTTTGCTGTTACTTCCCCTCCCCCCAACAAACCACTCCCTTCTTTAGAGTTACTCTCACACCCCAAGACTGGTCGATGATAGGGTATAAGTTGGAACACCTGCCTGTTATAAAGAGAAGATATTTTCCTTCAGCCACAGAAAATGTAATAGTGATCTTACCTTCAGTCCATGATCTGCCCTGTTCTTTGAAACAACCTCTGTAAACTCTTATTACTTAATGAAATTCCCAGGAAAGCCTAATTCTGGGTTTTCCAATGGAATATGGACCTTACTTAAATATGCAAGACTGCCAAATATGGTTGTACAGGATGTGCACTGCACAACCCAGGAGCTATGTTATGTATCAAAAACATCACAGACTTATTACAATTCTTTAGCCAATGACAGTAAATTGTCTAATTTTTGAACAAAATCAGTACATTATGATCACTTTCCAGTAGATGAAAGAAAAACTATCTCACAGAAGGAGCTTTCTTCCCCCTAGTTTAGACAAAGTATTATGTGGACTATGCTGGTTCTGAAGTCTGCTCTACAAGTACAAACATTAGTGCCTGCCCTTTCCTCCCAGCCTACTTGCAAAAGGGGTGCCACACTCAAATGCTCCATGGGTCAGACAGGTTACATAAAGCAGACCACGTGCATGCATCCTTAGAAAGTAGTGGTAGTTAAGAAACTGGAGAGAGGGGCCTAAGGTAAATGCCTTCAAGTTTATTTTAAAAACAAAGTAGTCTTGTAGGCTAAATATAACTCATCTGGTAAACTCACCTGTCTGGTCAACAGTTCACAAACCCTGGCCCTTGGTCAGATAAGTGTTGGGAAAAGGGGACAGAAAGCAGCTTATTTGTTGAAACTTAATCTTCCTTTTTGCCAGCAGTCAAGCCCAAGGCATTTCAAAAGGTTTCCAAGCTAGTGGTTCTCACAAGGGGTGTTTTTCTCCGCCAAGAAACAGTGGGCAATGTCTGGAGGTGTTTGGTTGTCCCAGCTGGCAAGGGCTGTGCGGTTGGCATGTAGTGGGGAGAAGCTAGGGATGCCGCTCGGCCCCCTGTGGTACACAGGACAGCCCCCACAACAGAGAATTAATTATCCAGCCTCAAATGTCACCATGTCACTGTTGAAAAGCTCTGGTCTAAGTAGTTGTGTGATAATTAAAAACAGATAAAGAAAGAATGACTTTGAGCTTGATGTGAAGAGGATCCTTAAACGCTGAGCTATATCTATAGGTGTGGATGGCAGAAGTAAGGGTTAGCCAACTCCGGACGTGTCGCAGTGAAAAAGGGTAATAGATATTGCCAAAGACATGCAGACCTTTGGAAGCAAAGGGTTATTCCAGCAACTCATTCTGGGGACCCCTGGAAGCACCATTTTGCTCCTTGTTCACACGTAGGTGTGTGATGTCCGCTCTGTGTGTACAGACTGCAGGGATCATTCCCGTGTCTGTTACTTGCTGGGAATGTTTCATTAGCACATGAACCACTGGAGATGTTTAAGGATCTTAAATTCTTTCCTCAGAAAAACCATTATTCATGTTATGTACTCACGCTGCTGAATACGCACATTATACTTTATTCCGCTCCTTGTTTGTAAAGACGTTGAGTACCAAGCTTCAGGTAGACTGTGAAATTTACAAACTGGCCTGAATCTCCTGCCAATTACTGCAGTAGAGAAATGACTTCTGAATTTCAAACTACCAGAAGCAAATTTCAACTCCATTCTGATGTAAGACTGTCACTGACTACACATCCCAGGAAATCTGATGGTTCTTGAAATGGGCAAACCAATACACTGTCTCATCCATAACTTCATTATACAGTTTCTTTCCCTGAGATGGGTTTAATAGAGCATACTGCCTCTTCCTATGTGGTCCATGATCCCATCAGGATACACTAAAATGTCCTAAGATGACAAGAACCAAATTGGTTTGGGGGCACCACCACCATAGCTGGGAACCATAGGGAGTCTCCTCTTACAAAGAGAAGATGGGAGGGTACGGTGAGTTATTTACCTGGTAACAAAGTACTCAAAATAGAGAAAATCAATGAAAGGAAATATTATCTCCCCAGCACCCAGTATATTGCCTGAATGGCTGAGAGTATCAAACACTAACATTTTTAAATGAATGATAGATGATATTAATAATGCCTCATTTAAAAACTTTTAATTTAACAGTAAATCTAGAAGTTCTTTTCATAAATATGCAGAGATTTTTAACAGCTGCATAGTGTTCCAAATCATAGGTAGCTAATGATGGATATCTTCGTTTCAGTACTTTGTTATTACAGAAAATGAGCTAATGTTAAAATTTTCTGAAGTTTCATTTCTCTCATTTGTATTTCTAGGCTAACTTATTAGAAGTGAGAGCAAAAGATGGGCCCATTCTAATTTCCGATCTCCATAGCAGCAGCGTCCACAATAGCCAAACTGTGGATAGAGCCAAGATGCCCTTCAACAGACGAGTGGATAAAGAAGATGTGGTCCATATACACAACAGAATATTACTCAGCCATCAGAAAGGATGAATACCCAGCTTTTGCATCAACATGCATGGAACTGGAGGAGATTATGCTGAGTAAAATAAGTCAACCAGAGAAAGTCAATTATCATATAGTTTCAATTATTTGTGGAACATAAAGAATAGCATGGAGGACATTAGGAGAAGGACAGAAAAATGAAGCGGGGGTGAAATCAGAGCGGAAGATGAACCATGAGAGACTGTGGACTCTGGAAAACAAACCGAAGATTTTAGAAGGGAGGGGTGTGGGGGGGATGGGTGAGCTGGTGAGGTGACGGGTATAAGGAGGGCACGGATTGCATGGAGCACTGGGTGTTACAGGCAAACAGTGAATCCTGGAACACTACATTGAAAAGTAATGATGGTGATTAACATAACCTATTAAAAAAAAGAAATACATAGCCAAATTTCTCTCTACATAGGCTGTTATAATTTACACTCCACAGGAATGTATGGCAATGCCTATTTCCCCCATACCATCACCAACATGGCGCATAATTTTTTATGAATAAATAAATGTAAAAATTTAGAACATATTTTAGCATTGTCTTTTGTATTAACCTATTATATGACAGACGCTCCAGGAGAGCTAAAACACTGGAAAGCTCTTGAAAGAATGGGAAAGGAAGCGAGGAAGCAAAGAGCAATGCTGAACACACACTACCTCATATTAAATGACCTTGTTCTGATTTTCCAGGAGCTACTGGCCAAATGCAATAAAACACATATAATAAAGATTCTGAAGTCTACTGCTCAGCCAACTTGGATTCCTGCCATTGCTTTTATAATCTTAAGAGGGCATTTCAATGCAGCTCCAAAACTCTTGATCAATGCACCTGTGACAACCAGCATGTCATTTGACTTGGAGGCAAATGACACTGGTGTCCTGGAGAAATGTTTGTAGGTCTTGATACCCTAAATCATATTTAATGGACTTTTCCATGTATGATTTTTAAATTTTTATTATGAATTTTTAATGCACATAAAGCACATATATTAATATGAAGATTTCCATCATCAAGATTCAAAGATGATTAGCTTTGAATTTTGTCAATCTTCATTCATTTCTACTGCCATGTATTTTGTGTTTTCTTGGCTGGATATTTTAAAGCAAATCCCAGACATAATGTCATTTCATCCATAAATATTTTAGTAGTATGCAGATATTTTGTGCACATGTTCAGCAGGAAAACAGGGACCAGAGAATACATTACCATAATAAATTCTGAGAGTAGGGAGGCAAGGAGCGGCCAGATTCAAGCTGGGTTCAAGTGAATTTGAGTTTTCCCCATAAGAGAAAAAAACTGAAAAACAGTTGCTAGGAGCTTGAAGTCTTTGCTTTCTGCTTTCTTGAGTCATTATCTGAAGCATAACCTCACATATACTCAACAGAATACCAACTTTCATCTGGCAAAGGTGCATCTACAACTATAACCCAGAGATATCCAGCTACAGCTGCTGATTTAACTCTCCTTCCTCAATAATTGATAGACAAGTAGACTAACAATCACTAAAGATCAATCAACTTGAACTGATATTTAGAGGAAATCCCACCTGACAACACCACATACTCTTCTTGAGATGAACACGGAACATTCACTGATGGACCAACCACCAAATCCGAAACCACTGTGGTCATGGGAAACATGTTGTCAGACCACAAAAGGATTCAACTAGCATATTGAAAGATATGTGGAAAATCTCCAAATGTTTAAAAATTAAGCAATATATTTCCAGATAATCCATGGATCAAAAACAAACAAACCCGCCATAGGCCAAAAAAACAATACAAATTATTTTGAACTGTATGGCAAGGAAAACACAACATACCAAAATGTATGGGATATGGGTAAAACACAGTGTGTCCAAAAAAAAGTAACATTAAACATGTTTATTAGAAAAACAGAAAGTACTCAATTAACAATATAAGCATCTACCTTAAGAAGTCACAGGGTTTTAGAACGGAGGGGCGGAGAAGATGGCTGAGCCTGGTGGGTATTAAGGAGGTTATGGATGGCACAGAGCACTGGGTGTTATATGCAGACAATGAATCATGGAACACTACATCAAAGACTAATGATGTACTGTATGGTGACTAACGTAACAATAAATAAATACATCAATAAATAGGGGGAGTAATCAGAGAATCAAAATAGTCGGAAGGAAATAATAAAGACAAGAACTCGGGTCAATAAGATGGAAAGTGGGGAGCCAAGATGCCTTGGTCGGCTGACCCTCAAACTCTTGATTTTGGCTCTGCTTGTGATCTCGGGGTGGTGGGAATGAGCCCTGGGGCCAGCTCTGCGCTTGGCAGGGAGTCTACTTGAGATTCTCTTTCTCCATCTGCCCCTCCCCTACTCACATGTATGCTCTCTTGCTCACACTGTCTCAAATAAATAAATAAATAAATAAATAAATCCTTTTAAAAAAGATGGAAAATGAACAAAATAGAGGAAAAATGAATGAAACCAAAAGTTCTTTCACTGAAAGAATCAATAAAATTGATAGGTCTCCAGCTAATCAAGTGGGGGAAAATGACCCTATTATCAACATAAGAATGACAGAAAGGATATCACTGCAGATCATACCAACACAAAGGAGTATATTATGAAGAAATTAATAGGAAGTAATTTAATAACCTGAATGAAATGGACAAATTCCATGGAAAACATAAACAATAAAGTTAATTCAATTAACAGTAGACAGTAAATACATTAAATACATCTCTATGTATTAAATAAATTGCCCCTGTAATTAAAAATTTTCTTGGGGCGCCTGGGTGGCTCAGTGGGTTAAGCCTCCACCTTCAGCTCAGGTCATGATCTCAAGGTCCTGGGAGCGTGCCCCGCATCACGCTCTCTGCTCAGGGGGAGCCTTCTTCCCCCTCTCTCTGCCTGCCTCTCTGCCTACTTGTGATCTTTCTCTGTCAAATAAATTAATAAAATCTTTTTAAAAAATCTTCTTATAAAGAGAACGTGGGGTGCCTGGGTGGCTCAGTGGGTTAAAGCCTCTGCCTTCGGCTCAGGTCATGAACCCAGGGTCCTGGGATCGGGCCCTGCATCGGGCCTGCATCCTCCTCTCTCTCTGCCTGCATCTCTGCCTACTTGTGGTCTCTGTCTCTCAAATGAATAAATAAAATCTTTAAAAAAAAAAAAAAGAGAGAGAGAGAACTCAATGTCCATTTGGCTTCATTTGTTAATTCTAAAAAACATTTGAAGAAGACGTGATGTCAAGTTCTGTGCAAAGAGTTCACACACTAGTTTAGGGAACATGCCCCAATTTTACAAGACTAGTATTAATCTGATACCTGAACCAAAGACATTTTAAAAGAACTACAAAGCAATACCCAAAGAACACAAAAACCATTTATGAAATTCTAGCGAATCTAATTTACAGAAAGGATCATACATCATAACAATGAGGTTTAACTCAAAAAATCAAGGTCATTGTAACATTCAAAAATTAAATTCACCATATCAACAGGCTAAAAGTAAAAAATGGTACCTTCATCTTCATAGATTCAGGAACACATTTTACAAAACACAATTCAAGATGGACACTGTTAGCAAATTAGGAATAAAATGGACTTTCCTCAGCCTGATGAAGGATGTTTAACCAAAAACCCTAGAGCCAGTGATGAAAACAGTGTCTTCGTGTCTTCCTGGAGATCACGAACAAGGTGAGGATGTCCACTCTCACTTCTTCTATGTAACATGTCCTATAGGTCCTATAGCCAGCACAGCAAGCAAGAAAAAAGAAATAGAAAGCCAACAGCTAGGAAAGGAAGAAGTAAAACTGTCTCTCTAACCACAGATGACATAATCATTTATATAGAAAATCCTAGGCATCTACAAAAGAAACCTATAAGAACTAAGTGACTTAGCAAGACTCAGGATGGGAAGCTAACATACCCCACAATCCTGTGTTTCCAAAGCAATGGATAATCAATATATACTAAATGTAGGTTGTTTAAGAGGAGCAGAATATTTGTGTGATTTCAAAGTACCTTTGCCCTGATTACTTTTTAGTCACAATGAACAGGGAAAGGATAGTAACTTTACAGTAAGAGAAAATGGAAAATATCTTGACCTGGTGACCAAAATTCCTATTAACAACAAGAGGTAGAGAGAGCTCAGTGCTCCCTAATGGGATATCTGCAGAAGGACACGGTATTGGTCAGTAAAGTCTAGTAGAGTCCTAATGTACTCAAGTAAATTAATTAATCATTAATAAAATATTTTGTGTATATGTATACACATACACAGATAAAGAGATTAATCAAAAGTGACAAAATACTGTAAATTAATGAATCTGTTTAAAGGGTATTCAGAAATTCCCTGTCGTGTTTATGTAACTCTCTGTAAGTTGGAAATTTTTTCTGAATGAAAAAGAATGGAGACACTTTCCCATGATTCATAAACTCCTAGAAGAAGGTCCAGCAGCGTGTTTATTTCTTTTTCCCAATTGGTGGCATGTTGATACAGGCCAGCTTTCCCATGTTTGTGTTAGCATCTCAACTCAGGATGTGAGTTTCCTAGATTCAGTGCAAACCAATGAAGAATCAAGGGGCAGCTCAGAAGCTGTTGCAAGGACACGGGTGTTGTGTCTTCTTGTCACTTGGACAACTTCCTTCCTATCTCTGAGCCTCCATGTCTTTGCTTAAAAATGGAAATAAACAGTAATAATATACCAACCTCGCGGGGCTGTTCTGAGAATTACAACAAGAGAAAGTACAGGCTCATCCCTTTAACAGGCACCTAAAAACAACCCACACCTGCTTCACTGCTTTCACTGACCCCTGGGATGAGACCAGGATCCACCCACCCCATGCCTCTAGCATCTCACCTGATCTGGCTTCTGTTCTCTGATTTCGCCACTCTTCTTGTCCCTGATTATATCGAGACCCCTGTTCTTAGTGCCACTCTTCAGACACACCCTGCCTTGGGGTCTGTGTAGTTCTGTTCCCTGGTCCCAACGCCCCCCTTAGCCTGGACCCACACAGGGCTCCTTCTGTCCTTCCCCGCAGACCTCAACTCAGTTGTCATTTAGCCATGAGGCTTCTCCCCCAAATTACAAAACAGAGATGGTACGTGCACTCATTCCCATTCCTTCTCTGCCTCTGTCCTGTTTTTTTTTTTCCAGCCCTTACCACATACAACTTCACTATAACTGTTCATTTATTTATTGCCTGTGTCCTTCTCTTCAAATGTCAGCCATTTAATTATAAGGACTTCTGTTTATTCGGCACTGTACCTTGAGCACGTAAATAAGTGCTTGGCACCAAAGAGACACTCCATAAATATTTGCCAAACGAATACATGAAGGAACGGGAAGTCAAGCTCGCTCACATCTAGTGCAAATACAGTCACTGCTTCACAGATATTACCTTAAGTCCGTTTAATTAAAATTTTTTTCTCTGTTGACATCTGTCATTAAATATCTCCACTGCTTCTAAAATGCAATGAATTTAAATGTACTGGATTTCACAGTGGTCTTGGAGATCACTGGTAGATTATTTGACACGTGACAAAACCAGGCTCAGAGATCAGGGAGTCACAGTTCTGAAGAAGGAAAGGAGAAGGGGGGAAAACATTCCTCGCGCAGACATATTTGAATATTTGATCATTCCCTTCCCAGAGGTGCCACCTAATTATCAATACAGGTCAACTCCGCAATAAAGTTGGATTTTCTTTCTTACCAAAGTTACAGATAATTAGCAGCTGTTCACTCACTTCTAAATATAAAACAGCAGGCTCCCGTTTCACATGCCACTCCTCTTACTCCAGAGAAGCAGAACACGTCTCAAAAATTCAGCAATTGTGTGTGATGGGCAGTGACACCAGCAGACAGCTTACTGTCAACACCCAGGCTGACAAATGACAATCACGATCCCAACGCGCCTGGAATCTGGGCCATCTGGGACCCTGGGCGTCACAGGCAGCTTGTCCCTCCCTTGCCACTACTTCCAGCAGCTGTGGATGCCGGGCTTTGGCCCGGCCACCTGCATGGACAGACCCAGCACGAGGAATCGACTATTCCGTCTCCAGGGCCAGGAAAATCAGACAGGCAACCCACTCCCCTGAGAGGGTGTTCTATGAGGCCTCCCTGGGAAAATTCTCAAGTCAGGTCTGAAGCTCCTACTAGCAATTAGTTCTCCTTCTTGGAGAACCAAGGAGACTAACAGACTACTGCCCACTGGCTATAATCTAAATGTGGTAGGCCCAGGCCCTTGAGTTCATTCCTAAAACACAAGTGAGGCACCGAACCAACGAGAAATTCCTATCAGAATTCGTCCCACTTATGGGCTCCTTACTTAGAAATGTTCCCTCTTGCTCTTTGGACTGGTGGGAATGGATTAAGGAGAACCCAGACTGTTTGTATTCTAAACCAGGACAAAGCAAATTGAATGTCGGTTTCATTTACTGAGCCCCAGATCCCTGTCTCACAGAATATAATGAAGATGTTCAGCTGACTCTCTCCGCCCCTATCAGATTAGTTACTAGAAAACACATAAAAGGGGCCTTGGTGTAGGATCAGGGTGATAGGCTCCTGTCGCTGGGCCCCAACACTGAATGAGCCAGGTTGCTTCTGGGTGTCAAGACTGTACAAGCTATCGAAGATTCTCTCCTTCAGCCAGGCACTGGAAGCAGTACAGGTAGTACATGGAAAATATCTGGCCATTGGAGAGGATACAGAGTAAGTTGCATCCCAATTTCTTGACACTTTTTCTATTGGAATCTCAAAATTTCCACCCCACTGCAATGTAAAGACTTTAAAGTTTTTGTCCAGAAATGGAAAGCAGCCTCAATTTTGAGAGTCCCTAAAACATCAAGTGCCCAGGCCCAACGAGACTTGTGGTACCATCTCTCAACAGCACCCCGCGCGCGACAGAGATTGTAGAAATGCGTCTTGCATGCAGGGTTTATGTGCCAGTTTCCTTGAGCACTGAACGTTCCCAAGACTTTGGAAGAAAGGCTTTCTGTGTAGCTTTCCCACGGCACAATTGTTCCTTATTCGTTCACCGGCTTCTTTCTTCCTTAAAACTTCACACAAGTTATCAGGGAGGGTGCGTGGTAGTGTAGGAAGACAATGTGGGCCTTAGAGTCAGGGAGGTCTGGATTCAAATCCTTGGTGAGATAATTATCAATCACAGTATCTAAAGAAAGCGATTTTCTTCTCTGAATCTCAGTTTTCTCATTAATAAGGCGATCTTGTTAAATTGTCCCTCCAGTGGATGGTGTCTCAGATGACAGATCAAATGTTTACAGTATAAAAAGTGAAAATGGCATTTTGTTCTTAGCCTAGTTATGTCCCATTACACAGGCCAGAAGAATTTTCTATTTCTTAAAGGCCTGCACTCCTGAAAGCCATGAACTACAAAAAAATTCTCAAACATTCACACCCAGAGATAAGCCACATCCTGATGCTCATTAGCAAAGACAGGAATGACTTGTCTATGAAAACTGACAGCTTTTCTGCACTACCCAGAGAGGGGTCCACACAGCGTGGTTCCAGGTTCCCACTGTAACTTAGAAGGCAGCTTCCACCATGTCCAGAGCCCTTGATGTCCTGCAAACTGAGGGGTATGTCCTCAAACCCCTTGCAGCAAGAACCCACATACGTGGTACCAACCTTGACTTCCATGGCACAGGACATCTACACAAGGAAAAGCAATGGCACCAACATCATAAATCTGAAGAGAGCCTGACAGAAGCTTCTGCTGGCAGCCCGTGCCATTGTTACCCTCCAAACCACAGCTGGTGTCAGTGTAGTGACCTCCAGGAATACTGGCCCGAAAGCTGTGCCCTGGTTTGAGGATGCCGCTGGAGCCACGCCCACTGGGGGAGCCACACGTCTCACGGCCTCTTCACGGAACAGATCCCAGGAGCCTGCCAGGAGTGCTGACTTCTGCTGGCTACTGATCCCACGGGGGACCACCAGCCTCCCACAGTGACAGCTTAGGTTAACCTGTTTGCCATCGATCTGTGGGACACAGCCTCTTCTCTGTACTGTGTGGACACTGCCACTCCGAGCAACAACGAGGCAGTACACTGAGTGGGCGTGTTGTGGTGGGAGTTGACCTGGGACGTTCTGCTCTTGTGTGGCACCGTCTCCCGTGAACCCCAGGCAAAGTCATGCCTGGTCTCCACTTCTACGGAGATCCTGACGGGGTAGAAAAGGAAGAGCGGGCCGCTTCTGAAAGGTGGTGACTGAGCAGGAATTTCAGTTCAAGGACTGCTCCAACTCCCAAGTTTACTGCTACGTGACCCGAAGTCGCAGCCTGGTCTGAAGGCACATGTGCCCTCTCTTGGTCTCCCACGGTGGACTGGCCCGCCTCTCAGGCCATTGAAGTGTGGCAATGACCACTGAGGGGTCTTAAGCGGCTCAGCCAGAAAAATGGAAATAAGGTTGAGAGGAAGTACAGTTTCTAAAAGCTATGTCCAAAAAATAAAAAAATAAAAACAAAAATTAAAAAAATTCTGACTCAGATGTAATCCGATCTGGACTGCAGATGGGTCTCCAAATATCGCCTTCTCTCTTCATCTGGGAGCCCGCTGCTGGGAAAACAGGACTCCCCCGTGTATGTTTTATTCAAACTCCACTCAGTACTCAAAACTTGTGTATTAAGTTTGACTTCTTTGACTTTTAACAGGGAGGAGGTCTCACCAAGAGGCCTACACAGATGCAGGCCCCAGAGCTTGCGAGCCGTGTTGCCTGAGAAGGGCACTTTACGAGCCTTGTGGGTCCAGGCCTGTCTTGCTTGGCTTCCAGGGCGAGTCTAACCGTGCTAAGGTGGTGATTTTGTACTTACTGAGTCTGTTTCTAAATTGCTTTTTGTTTACCGCTATCTGGCTCTCTGGTTTTATTTCTGCTTCAAGAATGTGTGAATTAATTCTAATGGATGCCTGGCCTCCTCGAGCAAATGAAAAGTGCCAAGAGGCTGGTGTGTCTCTTCATTCGGTGCTGTCAGTCTACACTTCCAGGGCCCGCTGGAATGACTGACCCCCAGGGGTACAGGTGGCTGAGACCAGAGGCCTGGCTCGACTGAATTGCTAAGAGACCCCCACCCCCGGGGGAACATTCTGCACCACTGGTATTTTCTTTCCACTGTAAAAGACATTCTCAATTGCCTCGTCTGTGCATGGTTTTCCGGCCAAGGTTGCGCACATATGCATTTGTACACTGTAATGTGACCTATGAACGAAATTCCCAGTACGGTCATCCTGTAGGGGTCCGTAACGGAGAAACCTCCCTCCTTCTCACAGAGGACAAGCGTCAGGAGATACTCCTCCACGGCTCTCTTGCTGGGACTCATACATGTGTTACCGGATATGCCAAGCATGCGAGGCCCGGACTCCTCTCAGCCTGGGCTATTTCTCAGGGCTGTGGATACACCAAGCAACCCTGGGGTATGAAGCAGTATCTTCCTCTGGAACAAAGAGCTAGGCTGCTTGCCACTTCCTTTAAGACTGTGGGTTCTCCAAGCTTAGTGTTCCTCTCCTGTAATGCATACCACTGCCGGTGCAGATGACTGTTTTGCCCCTGCATCTGCCTGCGGCTACTGGAGTTCAGAGAACCAAGAGTATGCGAATTCTCAGGCTACCGCTCTTTCTCTGAGTCAGAAAGTCTTTATTTCTGAGCCAAGAATCTTGTGTCTTCTGTTAGCACTCACGAAACAGTGGCAAACTAACTTGTTAGCTTGCAAGTCAGATAAAATCTCACTCTTCACCATTCTTGGCAGAAACAGATGGCTTTGTAATATGGTCTGTAACTGTAACTCGCTGGGTCTGTGGCCAATCTTTTGGAAGTACCCTTAAAGATCACAGGAAGATACATGAAGATCCTGGAAATATGTCATTTGCATACGTTATAGAAATATCAAAGTCAAAAAGACAGATTATCACTGAAAGGAAGCAAATGGGGGCGCCTGGGTGGCTCAGTAGGATAGGCATCTGCCTTTGGCTCAGGTCATGATGCTGGGGTCCTGGGATCGGGCCCCGCATGAGGCTACCAGCTCAGCCAGGAACCTGCTTCTCCCTCTGCCTCTACCTCTGCCACTCCCCCTGCTTATGTTCTCTCTCTCTCAAATAAATAAATAAATAAAATCTTTAAAAAAAAAAAGAGCAAGGAAATGTTTGCAAATACTTTGAGTTGAAACTTGTTTTGCTTGACTTGCAGAACAGAAGGCTCTGATTTATGGGATGTGCATCAACTATATGAATGAGCTAGAATGTATACCAAAGTAATGAAAATGTTGATTGCTTCTGGCTTTTCTTGAATACCCATTGCTACAGCCCAAGAAATCTGAAGTGTTCGGAGCGTGTGAATTGCTTTCTTTTGAAAGAAAGAGGGAGTGCTTCTACTCCTAATCATGACAGATTAACTGGTGCCATGCTTTCCCTTCCACTGAAACAAGAAAACTGGAAAAAATATCTGAAACAGTGTTGTCAGACACTGCCGAACAAGCAGGCAATGCAAAACTGGGATCCCTGAAAGAAGGAGGGAAACGAATGAGGACACTGCTACAATTAGCCTTGTTTTCTATTGAGAGACACTATCCACACTGCAGCACATGGTATGGAAAGCAAAACAGAACAGAGTAGTCTCGCTGAGTTGAAGATACAGAGACTGGCATGCAGCGAGACAAGCTGCTGGAATTTCTAAAGCAGATTACTTGAGAGAAAGCTCTTCTCATATGAAGAAAGAACTGAAACATTTTTACATAGGGCTCCCCTTGAGTTTCCAGCTGAACAAATCCTCAGTAAAACATGTGGAGGGGAGATTTCCACAAGATGGTCAAAACCACAGTGGGCAAAGAGTAACTACGAGAGGGCTCTAAGCTGAACCATTCCCAGAGATAATACAGCATGAGGAGACTTCGTGGTTTAGCCACAGTGGAGACATCTTGCTGAATACTTGAGATGTAACAGTAGAAACCAAGCATTGGACACACCCAAGTAACATGTCTAAACAAGACCTGAAGTAAGGACTTCGCTATGCCAGCCAGGGCAAAGCTAAAAAAGAAGTCTCAGAAGAATCAAGTCGACCTCAAGTTAGCTACTCCGCCCATCTGAACAAATCTCAATATGCCTTACAGGAAGGCAGTGGAAACCAGACACTTGACAGCACAACGTTTAGAATGTCCAGCTTCAACGACAGAGGGATGTCTACAAAATTCCCACGTACATGAAAATTAAAATCCTTCTCAATATCTCAGGAAACGAAGAAGTAATCAGAAGAAAATTATAATGTAATTGAATTGAATGATAATGGAGATGCAACATATCAAAGTCTAGTTATATAAGTCATAATTAGTGAAAGATTAGTGGCTTTAAGAAGTTACATTAGTGGGACGCCTGGGTGGCTCAGTTGGTTAAGCGGCTGCCTTCGGCTCAGGTCATGATCCCAGCGTCTTGGGATCGAGTCCCGCATCGGGCTCCTTGCTCTGCAAGGATCCTGCTTCTCCCTCTGACACTCTGTCTGCCTGTGCTCTCTCTCTCTCTGACAAATAAATAAAATCTTTAAAAAAAAAAAGAAGTTACATTAGAAAAGAATAAAAAAGTAAAATTAATGACTTAGAGTTTCACTATAAGAAATTAAAACAAAAAGCCAAAGTAAGGGCGCCTGGGTGGCTCAGTGGGTTAAGCCGCTGCCTTCAGCTCAGGTCATGATCTCGGGGTCCTGGGATCGAGTCCCACATCGGGCTCTCTGCTCAGTGGGGAGCCTGCTTCCCTCTCTCTCTCTCTCTCTCTCTCTCCCTGCCTGCCTCTCCGTCTACTTGTGATCTCTATCTGTCAAATAAATAAATAAAATCTTTAAAAAAAAAAAAGCCAAAGTAAACTCAAAGCACAAAGAAAGAAAATTTTATTTACTTATTTTCATTTTTTAAAGATTTTTACTTTATTTATTTGACAGAGAGAGAGATCACAAGGAGGCAGATAGCCAGGCAGAGAGAGAGGGGGAAGGAGACTCCCTGCTGAGCTGAGATCCCAACGCAGGACCTTGAGATCACGACCTGAGCCGAAGGCAGAGGCTTAACTCACTGAGCCACCCAGGCATCCCAAGAAAGAAAATTTTAAAGAGCAGAAATCAATGAAATAGAAAATAAGTAAATAATAGAGAAAATAATGCAACCAAAACTGATTTGTTGAAAAGACTGATAAAAGTGATAAGCCTCTAGCTAGACTGATTTTAGAAAAAAGACGTTAATAATCAATATCAGGAAAATATAGGAGAAATTATGATAGATATTATACATTAAATAATTTATATAATTTATATATGTATTAAATAATTTATATAATTAAATGATATTATACAATTAAATAACATGTAAACTATGAAGAAATCTGAAATCTTAGATGAAATGGAACAATTCCATGAAAGAATACAAAATGTCAATCGACACAAGAAGAAAATCTGAAGAGTCCTATACCTATTACATACATTTTATTTCCATTAATAAAACCTTAAACCCCAGTGACTTTCACGGGTGAATTCTATCAAAAATTTAACAAAGAGGGGCGCCTGGGTGGCTCAGTGGGTTAAGCCACTGCCTTCGGCTCAGGTCATGATCCCAGGTCCTGGGTTCAAGCCCCACATCGGGCTCTCTGCTCAGCAGGGAGCCTGCTTCCTCCTCTCTCTCTGCCTGCCTCTCTGCCTACTTGTGATTTCTCTCTGTCAAATAAATAAATAAAATCTTTAAAAAAAAAATTTAACAAAGAAATAATACTAGTTCTATACAAACAATTTCATTCTAGGTAATTCACTAAATTTATAGAATGTGATAATCTCAATAGATCCAGAAAAATATTTGACAAAATCTAATGCCAAATTATGATAATAACTTCCAGCAAGAAGTAAACTGCTCCAGTGTGATACACGGCAGCCACAAAAGATGTACTGCAAACATTATACTTAATGGTGACAACTGGACTTTCCCCTATAGTTAGGAGAATGTCAAGGACAACTACTTTCCCAGGTCCATTCAACATTGTACTGGAAGTCATATGAATTTCAAATACTCCAGAAAAAACATAAAAGGCTTAAAGATCAGAAAACAGGTAAAGCTACCTCTAAGGGCAGATGACAGATTATTTAGAGAAAAAAATCTTAGGAATCTGAAATATAACTACTAGAATTAGCAAGTGAATATAAATGGCTGTGGTATCCAACATTAATATTAAAAATTAATCAAAGACGTCCAGGGAAGATGGTAGAGTAGGATAATCCTGGGTTTAATTTTTTCCATGGATATAACTAGATACCACCTACATCAGGGTAAATAACCCAGAAAATTATGTGAAGGCTGGCAGAACACTATCCACGACTAAACGTAGAGACGAGACCAGGAAAGGTGGATACACGTCAGGAACCAAACTGACCCACAGGACTGTTTTCATGAAAGAGGGACACTGCAGGCATGGGAAGGGGAGAGAAAGAGATCACAGCACACACCCTAGGCACAAGAGACCTGTATGAATCTTCATGACACCTGGCTTTGAAAACCAGAGGGGTTTAACTTCTTAAGTTCTTATAATCAGTGGGGTTTAACATCTGGAACTTTATAAAACAGTGGGTGCAGCTCTGGGAGAGCCTGAAGGTGACAGGAAACTGAGTCCATGCCTTTAAAGAGTTTGGACAATAAAGAGCCCTGCTGAGATACAGTGCAGAAGCAGGAGGGAGATTCGTTCCTCGGGGCTTGCGCTTAAGGAACAGGGATCTTTGAGAGACTTCTCCAAGAACAAAGGAGCTGGTCGGTGCCATCTTCATCCCCCACTCTGTAACCTAGATACAGGGACACCTGCAGGAATGAATGCAGTGGGAATACACTCAACCTAGCTCCCTAACAATTCCTCTGCTCCCACATGTTTCTTAGGTCTGACCCCTCCAACCTGGCCTCAGCAGGAATTTTCCTGGGAGGTTGCTGATGTTCTCCCATGCAAACCTTGCTAATACCATGCACCCTACCCGTGTTCTCCTGTGGAACTGCTCCCTCCAACTCAGCCCCCTCCCAGAGCAGATGCATGCCCCACCTCCACACTCTCCTGAAGATGTGCTCCCTTCATCAGACCCTCCGTAGGAGTCCATTCAAAGTGGTGCCACAGGGCACCTGGGTGGCTCAGTGGGTTAAGCCGCTGCCTTTGGCTTGGGTCATGATCTCAGGGTCCTGGGATCGAGGCCCGCATCGGGCTCTCTGCTCAGCAGGGAGCCTGCTTCCCTCTCTCTCTCTCTCTGCCTGCCTCTCCGTACACTTGTGATCTCTCTCTGTCAAATAAATAAATAAAATCTTTAAAAAAAAAAACAAAAACAAAAAACAAAGTGGTGCCACAAATGTAGCAGTGTGCACGGAGCCCTAACAGGCGCAAGCACCACTCCAAACTGACTCCTGCCCCAGGGAGAGGGGAAGATAACCACATACACCAGTCCAACTCAGGCCCCCACACTGGGCTGGAGGCAGACACCTGGTCTGACTACAGGTTCCACCTACCAACAAAATCATCTCAGGGGACAACACAGGGAAAGCACCCCTGCAGTTCAGTGCTACTGCATATCTGGCAACCACCTTGATCTGACTCAGCTAAAGACCCCCCCCAAGACGGCCCCAACCTGGCTCACTAACAACACAAGCACACCCACAATAGGCAAAGAATGCCACTGCACATAACTGGAATGAAGGAAAAAGGGCTCAGCGACAAAGGCAGGGTAACATGCAACACACATACAAACAACCCTGAAAGCACTAAGTTCTGGTGAATAGGAGACACGGCACTACAGGGTACTCTAGGACCTCTTCAAAAGGCCACGACTTTCGAGAGGAGGAGACATGACTGACCTTCCTAACATAAAGAAACAGACACAGGGAGTTAGAAAAAAATGAGCCAACGGAGGGATATGTCCCAAATGAAACAAAAAGACAAACCTCACAGCAAGAGACCTAAATGAAAGAGAGATAATATGTCTGGTACAGAATTTAAAGAAATGGTTAGAAAGATACTCACTGGACTTGAAAGAAGAGTGAAGGACCTCAGTGAGACCCTTAACAAAGAGATTAAAACATAAAAAGGAACCAATCTGAGATGAAGAACTCAATAACTGAAATTAGAAATACATTAGAGGGAATAAATAGTAGATGAGAGCAAGAAGAAGAGATCAGTAACCTGGAGGACAGAGTAATGAAAAGAAATCAAGCATGAGAGGAGAGAGGGAAAAAAAATGAAAATAGATTAAGGGAACTTTTCATGCATAGTAACATTTGAATTATAGGGATCCCAGAAGAAGAACAAAGAGAAAGGGGGACTCAGGGCGCCTCAGTGGCTCAGTCGTTAAGCATCTGCCTTTGGCTCAGGTCATGATCTCAGGGTCCTGGGATCAAGCCCCACATCAGTCTCCCTTCTCAGTGCAGAGTCTGCTTCTCCCTCTCCCCTTAGCTCATACTCTCTCTCACTATCTCTGTCTCTCTGTCTGTCTCTCTCAAATAAATAAATGAATAAAATCTGAAAAAAAAAAGAGGGAAAAAGGGGGACAGAAGATGTATTTGAAAAAATAGTAGATGCATTTGAAGAAAAATTCCTTAATCTGGAGAAGGAAACAGAAATCCAGATCCAGGAGGCACAGAGAGCCCCCATGAAAATAAACCCAAGGAGGTCCACACCAAAACACATAGTAATTAATATGGCAAAAAGGACTGATAAAGAGAGAATTTTAAAAGCATCAAAAGAAAAGAAAACAGGAGGAGTCAAGATGGCGGAGAAGTAGCAGGCTGAGACTACTTCGGGTAGTGGGAGATCAGCTAAATAGCTTATCTAAAGATTGCAAACACCTACAAATCCAACGGGAGATTGAAGAGAAGAAGAACAGCAATTCCAGAAACAGAAAATCAACCACTTTCTGCAAGGTAGGACTGGCGGAAAAGTGAATCCAAAGCGACGGGAAGATAGACCGCGGGGGGAGAGGCCTGCTCCCGGCGAGCGGCGGAGCAACGGAGCAAAATCAGGACTTTTAAAAGTGTGTTCCGCTGAGGGACATCGCTCCAGAGGCTTAACTGGGGTGAAGCCCAGGCGGGGTCAGCGCGGCCTCAGGTCCCGCAGGGTCGCAGAAGGATCGGGGGTGTCTGAGTGTCACAGAGCTTACCGGTATTAGAACGGGGAAGCCGGCTACAGAGACAGAGCCGAGGAGTGACTCTCAGCTCGGGGTTGCCTTGAACTGGTCGCAGGCTCGGTCAGCTTGGAGCGCGGCTGGAGGACAGGGTGGCGGGAGTCATTGGGCGCTGTTCTCTGAGGGCGCACTGAGGAGTGGGGCCCTGGGCTCTTGGCTCCTCCGGGCCGGAGACCGGGAGGCCGCCATTTTTATTCCCGTCCTCCAGTCTCTACGGAAAGCGCTCAGGGAACAAAAGCTCCCGAAAGCGAACCCGAGCAGATGACTCAGCGCGTCCCCGGGTAAGGGCGGTGCAACTCCGCCTGGGGCAAAGACGCTGGAGAATCACTACAACAGGCCCCTCCCCCAGAAGATCTACGGGAAACCCAGCCAGGACCAAGTTCACCTACCCAGGAGTACAGTTTCAATACCAAGGAGAGCGGCGGAATTCCAGAGGAGAAGAAAGCAAAGCACGGAACTCATGGCTTTCTCCCCATGATTTTTTAGCCTTGCAGTTAATTTAATTTTTTTTTCTTTTTCAATTTTTTTTTTCTTTTTCTCTTCTTCTGCTAAATTTTTTTTAACTTTTATCGTTTTCTTTTTTTAACGTTTTTTAAATAGTTTATCTAATATATATATATATATTTTTTTTCCTCTTTTTATGTTTTTTCTTTATCGGCTTTCTTTTTTTTAATAGTTTCTTTTTTTTTTCTTTCTTTCTGAACCCCTTTTTATCCCCTTTCTCCCCCCTCACAATTTGGGATCTCTTCTGATTTGGCTAAAGCATATTTTCCTGGGGTTGTTGCCACCCTTTTAGTATTTTACTTGCTCCTTCATCTACTCTTATCTGGACAAAATGACAAGGCGGAAAAATTCACAACAAAAAAAAGAACAAGAGGCAGTACCAAAGGCTAGGGACCTAATCAATACAGACATTGGTAATATGTCAGATATAGAGTTCAGAATGACGATTCTCAAGGTTCTAGCCGGGCTTGAAAAAGGCATGGAAGATATTAAAGCAACCCTCTCAGGAGATATAAAAGCCCTTTCTGGAGAAATAAAAGAACTAAAATCTAACCAAGTTGAAATCAAAAAAGCTATTAATGAGGTGCAATCAAAAATGGAGGCTCTCACTGCTAGGATAAATGAGGCAGAAGAAAGAATTAGCGATATAGAAGACCAAATGACAGAGAATAAAGAAGCTGAGCAAAAGAGGGACAAACAGCTACTGGACCACGAGGGGAGAATTCGAGAGATAAGTGACACCATAAGACGAAACAACATTAGAATCATTGGGATTCCAGAAGAAGAGGAAACAGAGAGGGGAGCAGAAGGTATATTGGAGAGAATTATTGGAGAGAATTTCCCCAATATGGCAAAGGGAACAAGCATCAAAATCCAGGAGGTTCAGAGAACCCCCCTCAAAATCAATAAGAATAGGTCCACACCCCGTCACCTAATAGTAAAATTGACAAGTCTTAGTGACAAAGAAAAGATCCTGAAAGTAGCCCGGGAAAAGAAGTCTGTAACGTACAATGGTAAAAATATTAGATTGGCAGCAGACTTATCCACAGAGACCTGGCAGGCCAGAAAGAGCTGGCATGATATATTCAGAGTACTAAACGAGAAAAACATGCAGCCAAGAATACTATATCCAGCTAGGCTATCATTGAAAATAGAAAGAGAGATTAAAAGCTTCCAGGACAAACAAAAACTGAAAGAATTTGCAAATACCAAACCAGTTCTACAGGAAATATTGAAAGGGGTCCTCTAAGCAAAGAGAGACCCTAAAAGTAGTAGATCAGAAAGAAACAGAGACAATATACAATAACAGTCACCTTACAGGCAATACAATGGCACTAAATTCTTATCTCTCAATACTTACCCTGAATGTTAATGGGCTAAATGCCCCAATCAAAAGACACAGGGTATCAGAATGGATAAAAAAACAAAACCCATCTATATGTTGCCTACAAGAAACTCATCTTAAACCCGAAGACACCTCCAGGTTGAAAGTGAGGGGGTGGAAAAGAATTTACCATGCTAATGGACATCAGAAGAAAGCAGGAGTGGCAATCCTTATAGCAGATCAATTAGATTTTAAGCCAAAGATTATAATAAGAGATGAGGAAGGACACTATATCATACTCAAAGGAACTGTCCAACAAGAAGATCTAACAATTTTAAATATCTATGCCCCTAACGTGGGAGCAGCCAACTATATAAACCAATTAATAACAAAATCAAAGAAACACATCGACAGGAATACAATAATAGTAGGGGATTTTAACACTCCCCTCACTGAAATGGACAGATCATCCAAGCAAAAGATCAACAAGGAAATCAAGGCCTTAAATGACACACTGGACCAGATGGACATCACAGATATATTCAGAACATTTCATCCCAACGCAACAGAATACACATTCTTCTCTAGTGCACATGGAACATTCTCCAGAATAGATCACATTCTTGGTCCTAAATCAAGTCTCAACCGGTATCAAAAGATTGGGATCATTCCCTGCATATATTCAGACCACAATGCTCTAAAGCTAGAACTCAATCACAAGAGGAAATTTGGAAAGAACCCAAATACATGGAGACTAAACAGCATCCTTCTAAAGAATGAATGGGTCAACCAGGAAATTAAAGAAGAATTGAAAAAATTTATGGAAACAAATGATAATGAAAACACAACAGTTCAGAATCTGTGGGACACAACAAAGGCAGTCCTGAGAGGAAAATATATAGCGGTACAAGCCTTTCTCAAGAAACAAGAAAGGTCTCAGGTACACAACCTAACCCTACACCTAAAGGAGCTGGAGAAAGAACAAGAAAGAAACCCTAAACCCAGCAGGAGAAGAGAAATCATAAAGATCAGAGCAGAAATCAATGAAATAGAAACCAAAAAAAAAACAATAGAACAAATCAACGAAACTAGGAGCTGGTTCTTTGAAAGAATTAATAAGATTGATAAACCCCTGGCCAGATTTATCAAAAAGAAAAGAGAAAGGACCCAAATAAATAAAATCATGAATGAAAGAGGAGAGATCACAACGAACACCAAAGAAATACAGACAATTATAAGAACATACTATGAGCATCTCTACGCCAACAAATTGGACAATCTGGAAGAAATGGATGCATTCCTAGAGACATATAAACTACCACAACTGAACCAGGAAGAAATGGAAAGCCTCAACAGACCCATAACCAGTAAGGAGATTGAAACAGTCATCAAAAATCTCCAAATAAACAAAAGCCCAGGGCCAGACGGCTTCCCGGGGGAATTCTACCAAACATTTAAAGAAGAACTAATTCCTATTCTCCTCAAACTGTTCCAAAAAATAGAAATAGAAGGAAAACTTCCAAACTCATTTTATGAGGCCAGCATCACCTTGATCCCAAAACCAGACAAGGATCCCATCAAAAAAGAGAACTACAGACCAATATCCTTGATGAACACAGATGCAAAAATTCTCGCCAAAATACTAGCCAATAGGATTCAACAGTACATTAAAAGGATTATTCACCACGACCAAGTGGGATTTATTCCAGGGCTGCAAGGCTGGTTCAACATCCGCAAATCAATCAATGTGATACAACACATTAATAAAAGAAAGAACAAGAACCATATGATACTCTCCATAGATGCTGAAAAAGCATTTGACAAAGTACAGCATCCCTTCCTGATCAGAACTCTTCAAAGTGTAGGGATAGACGGCACATACCTCAATATTATCAAAGCCATCTATGAAAAACCCACCGCAAATATCATTCTCAATGGAGAAAAACTGAAAGCTTTTCCGCTAAGGTCAGGAACACGGCAGGGATGTCCGTTATCACCACTGCTATTCAACATAGTACTAGAAGTCCTAGCCTCAGCAATCAGACAACAAAAGGAAATTAAAGGCATCCAAATCGGCAAAGAAGAAGTCAAACTATCACTCTTTGCAGATGATATGATACTCTATGTGGAAAACCCAAAAGACTCCACTCCAAAACTGCTAGAACTTGTACAGGAATTCAGTAAAGTGTCAGGATATAAAATCAATGCACAGAAATCAGTTGCATTTCTCTACACCAACAACAAGACAGAAGAAAGAGAAATTAAGGAGTCCATCCCATTTACAATTGCACCCAAAACTATAAGATACCTAGGAATAAGCCTCACCGAAGAGACTAAGAATCTATACTCAGAAAACCATAAAGTACTCATGAAAGAAATTGAGGAAGACACAAAGAAATGGAAAAATGTTCCATGCTCCTGGATTGGAAGAATAAATATTGTGAAAATGTCTATGCTACCTAAAGCAATCTACACATTTAATGCAATTCCTATCAAAGTACCATCCATTTTTTTTCAAAGAAATGGAACAAATAATCCTAAAATTTATATGGAACCAGAAAAGACCTCGAATAGCCAAAGGAATATTGAAAAAGAAAGCCAAAGTTGGTGGCATCACAATTCCGGACTTCAAGCTCTATTACAAAGCTGTCATCATCAAGACAGCATGGTACTGGCACAAAAACAGACACATAGATCAATGGAACAGAATAGAGAGCCCAGAAATGGACCCTCAACTCTATGGTCAACTCATCTTCGACAAAGCAGGAAAGAATGTCCAATGGAACAAAGACAGACTCTTCAATAAATGGTGTTGGGAAAATTGGACAGCCACATGCAGAAAAATGAAATTGGATCATTTCCTTACACCACACACGAAAATAGACTCAAAATGGATGAAGGATCTCAATGTGAGAAAGGAATCCATCAAAATCCTCGAGGAGAACATAGGCAGCAACCTCTTCGACCTCAGCCGCAGCAACATCTTCCTAGGAACATCACCAAAGGCAAGGGAAGCAAGGGCAAAAATGAACTTTTGGGATTTTATCAAGATCAAAAGCTTTTGCACAGCAAAGGAAACAGTGAACAAAACCAAAAGGCAACTGACAGAATGGGAGAAGATATTTGCAAATGACATATCAGATAAAGGGCTAGTGTCCAAAATCTATAAAGAACTTAGCAAACTCAACACCCAAAGAACAAATAATCCAATCAAGAAATGGGCAGAGGACATGAACAGACATTTCTGCAAAGAAGACATCCAGATGGCCAACAGACACATGAAAAAGTGCTCCATATCACTCGGCATCAGGGAAATACAAATCAAAACCACCATGAGATATCACCTCACACCAGTCAGAATGGCTAACATTAACAAGTCAGGAAATGACAAATGCTGGCGAGGATGCGGAGAAAGGGGAACCCTCCTACACTGTTGGTGGGAATGCAAGCTGGTGCAACCACTCTGGAAAACAGCATGGAGGTTCCTCAAAATGTTGAAAATAGAACTACCCTATGACCCTGCAATTGCACTGCTGGGTATTTACCCTAAAGATACAAACGTAGTGATCCGAAGGGGCACATGCACCCGAATGTTTATAGCAGCAATGTCTACAATAGCCAAACTATGGAAAGAACCTAGATGTCCACCAACAGACGAATGGATAAAGAAGAGGTGGTATATATACACAATAGAATACTATGCAGCCATCAAAAGAAATGAAATCTTGCCATTTGCGACGACGTGGATGGAACTAGAGGGTATCATGCTTAGCGAAATAAGTCAATCGGAGAAAGACAACTATCATATGATCTCCCTGATATGAGGGAGAGGAGATGCAACATGGGGGGTTGAGGGGGTAGGAGAAGATTAAATGAAACAAGATGGGATTGGGAGGGAGACAAACCATAAGTGACTCTTAATCTCACAAAACAAACTGAGGGTTGATGGGGGGAGGGGTTTGGGAGAGGGGGTGGGGTTATGGATATTGGGGAGGGTATGTGCTATGGTAAGTGCTGTGAAGTGTGTAAACCTGGCGATTCACAGACCTGTACCCCTGGGGATAAAAATATATGTTTATAAACTGTAAAAAAAAAAAAAAAAGAAAAAAGAAAAAAGAAAGGATGAATACCCAAGTTTTGTAGCAACATGGACGGGACTGGAAGAGATTATGCTGAGTGAAATAAGTCAAGCAGAGAGAGTCAATTATCATATGGTTTCACTTATTTGTGGAGCATAACAAATAGCATGGAGGACAAGGGGAGATGGAAAGGAGAAGGGAGTTGAGGGAAATTGGAAGGGGAGGTGAACCATGAGAGACTATGGACTCTGAAAAACGATCTGAGAATTTTGAAGGGGTGGGGGGTGGGAGGTTGGGGGCACCAGGTGGTGGGTATTGTAGAGGGCACGGATTGCATGGAGCACTGGGTGTGGTGCAAAAATAATAAATACTGTTATGCTGAAAAAATAAAAAAATTAAAAAAAAAAAAAAGAAAGGAAAACATTTACATACAAGCAAAGCCCAATAAGGCTACCAGCTGATTTTGCAGCAGAAACTTTGCAGACCAAAAGAGAGTGACATGATATACTTGAAGTGCTGAAAGATAAAAACCTATAATCAAGAATACTCAACCCAGCAAGGCTATCATTCAGAATATAAAGAGAGAGATAAAGCTTCCCAGACAAACAAAAGTTAAAGGAATTCATTACCACTAAACCAGCCTTGCAACACATGTTAAAAGAGACTCTGAAATGGAAAGGAAAGACTATAAACAGGAGTAAAATATGAAGCATAAAAGCAGTAAAGTTATTTTTATCTATAAAAATCAGTCAAGGGATTCAAAAAAATAAAAGAATGTAAAGCATGACACTATATATCTAGAATGTGGGTACAGAGGAGTAAAAATTTAGTGCTTTTAAAATGGGTAAGCACCTATCAATTTAACTGACTGCTATATGCCCAAGATGTTATTCATAAACCTAATGGTAGCCACAATTCAGAAACTGGTGATATGCAAAAAATAAAGAGAAAGAACCCAAGTATATCACTGAAGAAAGCCAGCAAACTAGGAGAGAAGAAAGCAAAAGAAGATTGGAACAGAGAAATACAAAAACCACCATAAAATAAGTAACCAAATGGCAATAAGTACACACCTATCAATAATTACTTTGAATATAAATGGACTAAACACTCCATTCAAAAGACAAGGAGTGACTGAATGGATAAAAAAGTAAGACCCATCTATATGCTGGCTACAAGACTCACTGCAGACCTAAAACACATGCAGACTCAAAATGAAGGGATAGAAAAGAATTTATCATGGAGAAGGAATGTGAAAAGAAAGCCTCAGTAGCAATACTTATACCAGATGAAACAAACTTTAAAACAAAGTTTGTAACAACAGATGAAGAAAAACACTACATAATCATAAACAGAATAATACAACAAGATGTAAGAATTGTAAATATTAGTCCCACAACATGCAGGCACCCAAATAGATAAAGCAGCTAATAACAGACATAAAGGGAATAACTGATAGTAATACAGTAATGGTAGGGGACTTTAACATCCCACTTATATCAATAGATGGATCATCCAAACAGAAAATCAACAAAGAAACAACGGCTTTTCATGACACATTGGACCAGATCGGTTTACCAGATATATTCAGAACATTCTATCCTCAACAGCAAAATACACATTCTGTCAAGTGCACATGGAATATTCTCTAGAAGAGAGCACACACTAAACCACAAAACACATTCAGAATTCAACAAATTCAAAAATACTTAAATCATACCATACATCTTTTCTGACCACAATGCTATGAAACTAGAAAGCAAGCACAAGAAAAAAATCTGGAAAGAACATAAATAACATGCTACTACACAGTGAATGGGTGAACCAAGAAATCAAAGAGGAAATACAAAATTACAGAGAGACAAATGAAAAATAAAAACACAGCCATCCAAAATCTTTGGGATTCAACAAAACTGTTCTAAGAGAAAAGTTTATAGCAATACAGACCTACCTCAAAAAATGAGAAAAATCACAGCCAAATAATTTAACCTTACACCTAAAGAAGCAAGAAAAAGAACAACAAAACCCAAAACCAGTAGAAGGAAGGAAATGATAAAATTAGAGCAGAAATAAATGAAATATAAACTTAGAGAAAAAAAAAAAAAACAACAGAAGAGATCAATGAAACCAGGAGTTAGTTCTTTCAAAAGATAAACGAAATTGATAAACCTTTAATCAGATACATCAAAAAGAGAGAGAAAGAGGACTCAAATAAACAAAATCAGAAAGACAAGAAATAACAAACACCACTACAAAAATACAAAGGATTTTAAAAGACTATCGTGAAAAATTATATGCCAACAAATTGGAAAACCTAGAAGAAGTGGATAAATTCCAAAAAATACATAGTTTCCCAAAACTGAATCTGGAAGAAATAGAAAATTTGAACAGACCAACTACCAGCAATGAAATTAAAGCAGTAATCAAAAAATTCCCAACAGAAAGTCCAGGACCAGAAAGCTTCACAGGTAAATTCCACCAAACATTTAAAGAAGAGTAAATGACTATTTTCTCAAACTATTCCAAAAAATAAAAGAGGAGGGAAAGCTTCCAATTCATTTGATGAGGCCAGCATTATGTTGTACCAAAATGAGATAAAGATACCATTAAAAAAGCCCACTATTTCTGATGAACACAGATGCAAAAATCCTCAACAAAATATTAACAAACTGTATCCAACAATACATTAAAAAAATCATCCACCACAATCAAGTGGCATTTATTCCTGGGATGCAAGGGTGGTTTAATATTTGCAAATCAATCAACATGATGTATCACATTAGTAAGAGAAAGGATAAAAACCAAATGATCCTTTCAGTTGATGAAGAGAAAGCATTTGACAAAGTACAACATCCATTCATGATAAAAACTGTCAACAAAGTAGGCTTAGAGGGAACATACCTCAACATAATAAAGGTCATATATGAAAAACCCACAGGTAAAATTATTCTTAATGAGGAAAAAACTAACAGCTTATCCCCAAAGGCAGGAACAAGACCAAGATGTCCACTCTCACGGCTTTTTTTTAACTTAGTACTAGAAGTCCTAGTCACAGCAATCAGACAAGAAAAAAGAATGAAAGGAATCCAAATTGGGAAATAAAGCCTTCCTTATTTGCAGATGACATGATACTATACACAGAAAATCCTAAAGACACCCCCAAAACCTATTAGAACCAATACATGAATTCAGTATGGTCGCAGGATACAAAGTCAACATAATACGCTTTGTATTATATTACATTTCTGTACACTAATAATAATGTAGCAAAAAAAGAAATTAAGAAAAAGATCCCATTTATAATTGCACCAAAAATAATAAAATACCTAGGAATAAATTTAACCAAGGAGCTGAAAAACCTATACTCTTAAAACTTTAAAAACTGATGAAAGAAACTGACGATGACACCAACAAATGGAAAGATATTCCATGCTCATGGATAGGAATAACAAATATTGTTTAGAATGTCCATATTATCCAAAGCAATCTATAGATTTAATACAATCCCTATCAAAATACTAACAGCATTGTTCACAGACCTAGAACAAATAATCCTAAAATTTGTGTGGAACCACGGAAGACCCCAAATAGCCAAAGCAACCTTAAAAATGAAAAGCAAAGCTGGAAGCATCACAATTCCAGACTTCAAGTTATATTATAAAGCTGTAATGATCAAAACAGTATGGTACAGACACAAAAAGAGACACATAGATAGATGCAAGAACAGAACAGAAAAAACAGAAATGAGTCCACAACTATATGGTCAATTAATCTTCAACAAAGCAAGAACGAATAGCCAATGGGTAAAGGACAGTCTCTTCAGCAAGTGGTGTTGGGAAAACTGGACAGCAACATGCAGAAGGTTGAAACTGGACCACTTTCTTACACCATATGCAAAAATAAATTCAAAATGGATTAAAGACCTAAATGTGATATCTGAAGTCATAAACCTGAAAGAAGAGAGCACAGGCAGTACTTCCTCTGACATTAGCTGTAGCAACCTTTTTCTAGATAGGCCTTCTTTGGCAAGGGAAACAAAAGCTAAAACAAACTATGGGGACTGCATCAAACTAAAAGGCTTCTGCACAGCAAAGGAAACAATGTAGTGAAAAGACAACCTACTGAATGGGCAAATGACATGTCTGATAACAGTTTAGTACTCAAACTTTATAAAGAACTTCTACAACTCAACACAGAAGAACTCAAATAATACAATTAAAAGGTGGACAAAGGGAGCCTAGATGGCTCAGTCAGTTAAACTTCTGACTCTTGGTTTCGGCTCAGGTCATGATCTCATGTGTCATGAGACAGAACTCCACGCTGGGCTCTGCACTCAAGCAGAAAGTCTGCTTGAAGATTTTCTCCCTCAGGCCCTCCCAACCCCCACCCCCACCCCACCCCCATCCCACCATTTGCATGCTTGCCCCCTCCCTCTCAAACATAAATAAACTTTAAGTGAATAAATAAGTAAATAAAGACACAAACAGACATTACTATACATGCAGATGGCCAACAGACACCTGAAAAGATGTTCAACATCACTCATCATCAGGGAAATGCAAATCAAAACCACAAAGAGGTATCGCCTCACATCTGTCAGAAGGGCTAAAATCAAAACACAAGAAACAACAAGTGTTGGCAAAGATGTGGAGAAAAATGAACGCTCTTGCAATGCTGGCGGGAATCCAACTGGAGCAGCCACTGTGGAAAACAGTAGGAATATTCCTCAAAAAATTACAAATAGAATTACCAGATCTACCAGATGATCCACTAATTTCCCTACTGAATATTTACCCCAAAAATATGAAAATGCTAATTTCAAAAGATACATGCACCCCTATGTTTATTGCAGCATTATGTATAAATGCCAGATTATGGAAGCAGCCCAAGTGTCCATCGATATATGAATGCATAAAGAAAACGTGAGATATATATATATATATATATATACACACACACACACACACATACACACACACACACATATACATGTAATGGAATATTACTCAGCCACAAAAAGAATGAAATCTTGCCATTTGCAACAACATGGATGGATCTAGAGGGTATAATGCTAAGTGAAATAAGTCAGTAAGTAAGGCAAAACAAATACCATACGATTTCACTAATTTGTGAAATTTAACAGAACACATGAACAAAGGAAGAAAGACACAAACCAAAAAACAGACTCTTAACTATAGAGAACAGAGTTTTACCAGAATGGAGGCTGGTGGGGTGAAATAGGGAAAGGGGACTAAGAGCACACTTACGATGAGCACTGAATAATGCAGAGAATTATTGCATCACTGTATTGTACTAATGTAACACTGTATATTAATCACACTGGAAATTTTTTAATGATAATATATTTATTATATACCACCAGAAAACACTTGTGAGTTTTCAAAATTTTATTTACAATACAGTCAAAAACATAAAATATTCAGGGATAAATTTGTCACAGTTGTGTATGACCTCATTGCTGAAAACTACAAAATGTTCCCCTTCTGGGGAAAAATTAAAGCCCTAAATAAATGGAGAGAAATACCATATTCCTGGTCTGAAGGTAATGGCATGCTGGTAATCATTTAACAATGAACTCCCGCCCCAAAAAACAACAGGGGACTTTGCTAATTTCTTCCACCCTGGCCAATGTCAAGCTATCAAATTTCTGAAAATTTAATAACTGTCTCTTGTGACTTAGTATGAGCTATTTTCAGCTTGCCAATGACCAAAAGACTTAATGTTGTGAAAATGACAATCCTCCCCAAACTGATCAATATCAGTCTTAATTGGAGCAAGTATTGTACATTGACAGTTTAATTATAAAATGTATATGGGAATGTAAAGGAGCAAGAATATCCAGAACAATCTTGACAAAAAATCAAAGTTAGAAGACTTGAACCATCAGACTTCAAGAGTTACTTTGAAGGTAACCCTGACAATGGGATACTGGCCTAAGGATAATAAGAAGTGGAGCAGATCAGAGAACTCTAGAATAGACCAAGTCTGCATACAGTCATTTGACTTGCAAATGCCTTTTCAACACACAGTGTTAGAATAAATGGTTATCTGTATGGTCTAAAAGTAATCCTTGACCCCATACCTCACACCATATAAAAAGTAATTAAGAGAGATTAGAAAATAATAATAAACACACAAAAAATAATAAAATGCAAAAATTAAACTTTAAAACTTCTAGAAGGAAATACAGTCGAAATCATTCACTATTTGAGGGTAGGAAAAGTTCTTGGGATACTGAAATCAATAAGGAAAAAAATGGCATCACCAAATTTGAAAACTTCTTTTCAACATAAGACATCACTATGTAAATGAGTAAGCACGTTCCAAGCTAGGAGATAATGTGCGTGAACTGTGCGTCTGACATGTGCCCGGTGTCCCACATACATGAAGAACAGTAACTCCACTGACAAATAACCACTTAGTAACAGGTAAATGATTTGAATTCATAAGCGCATTAAAAAGTGCTTAATATCACTACACATCAGGAAAATGTAAATTAAAACCACAGTGAGATTCAACCACATGTCTACCAAAATGGAGAAAGTTTTATTTAATTAGTTAATTAATTAATTTTTATAAAATGGAAAACAAATTTAATAGACTGAAACACCAAATACTGGCAAAGATGTGGAACAACTCCCATCCATTATTGGTGGGAGCATACGACAGTCCAACCGCTTTAGAACCATAAGATACCTGGGAATAAACCTTACCAAAGAGCTAAAGGATCTGTACTCGAGGAACTACAGAACACTCAGGAAAGAAATTGAAGAAGACACAAAAATATGGAAGACCATTCCATGCTCTTGGATTGGAAGAATAAACATTGTTAAAATGTCTCTACTGCCTAAAGCAATGTATACTTTTAATGCCATTCTGATCAAAATTCCACCGGTATTTTTCACAGACCTGGAGCAAATAATCCAAAAATTTGTATGGAATCAGAAGAGACCCCGAATTGCTAAGGAAATGTTGAAAAACAAAAATAAAACTGGGGGCATCACGTTACCTGATTTCAAGCTTTACTACAAATCTGTGATCACCAAGACAGCATGGTACTGGTATAAAAACAGACACATAGACCAGTGGAACAGAGTAGAGAGCCCAGATATGGACCCTCAACTCTATGGTCAAATAATCTTCAACAAAACAGGAAAAAATATATAATGAAAAAAAAAGACAGTCTCTTCAATAAATGGTGCTGGGAAAACTGGACAGCTATATGTAGAAGAATGAAACTCGACCATTCTCTTACACTGTACACAAAGATAAACTCAAAATGGATAAGAGACCTCAACGTGAGACAGGAATCCATCAGAATCCTAGAGGAGAATCATTCTGAATGTCAGTCAAATTGAATAGTCACATTTCTGCGAACAGCCTCGTCGTCAAGGAGAAGCAACAAGAGTGATGGAAGACCGGGACCATCCTTGGTGGCCATCCTCTCCTGCAGCTCTGGAGGAAGGAGGACCAAAGGGGGAGGGCGTGGTTAAGAATAAAAACATCCTCATAGTCTAGGAAAAGGCTGGTTAATCCCCAGCCAGGGGATCAAGTAAGTGCCAGCACTAGTTTCAAGTCCTTCCCTCAGTCCATGACAGGTCACAACAGGAAACACACTGCCAAAAGCCAACCGGCCAGTAACAGCAAAGCTAACCAGTCCAGAGACTTGTCCTCAGGAAAGGCAAGGAAGGGCTCAGGACAGGCCCCAAACTTACCAGCAGGAGACTCAAACTTCAGCAAAATGCTGTTGTATCCCAGTGTAATCAAGACGGATTCCTTCCCCACGCGGCAACATTCAGTGTCTCTGTTGAGTAAGCATTTGAAGACACACACGCCATCGGCTATAGAGGATGGAAAAAAAAAAGGAGTGGGGATTAGGAAAATCCATTTTTGAGCATTGTAAAAAGGTTCAGCAATGCCATCCCTACATTTCTCTCCTTTTTTCAAGGCTCCCCATTTCCTTCGTAATAGAATCCCTCGTGAGACATAAGGCAGTAGGAGGATCCGATAAAACGGGAATTAACTGTGGCCCCGTAGCATTTCTTCACATGTGGGTTAGCACAGAGTCAAAACTAACTCTTAGTGGCTCTTGTTTTTATGTCCAGGGCCCCACTCCCTTTAAACCTCCTATTCCCCAGTGGGTTTTGTGTCTCTTGAAGGCATCTCGGGAGAGCCCAAGTTATGTCCCTCTGGTGATTCCTGAACACTTAGTATATACCAGAGAGCTCACACGGTCTTCCTTGTAAGTGCCAGTGTTCCTGGGTAGAGGCGAGGCAGAGAGCTCAGGTCCAAATGTGCGCAGCTAGTAAGGGCAGAACCAGGATTAAAGCCTAAGATTAAATTTGACTCTGAAGCCCATTGATGCTCTTACCACACTGGGCCAAGGCAAGCGCAATAAAGAGGGTGCTTGGGTTCTGCAAGCAGGGCCGGTGGTGAGTGGCTAGGCTCTCACCAGGTTCATGCATGGGTGATTGGGAAGTAACTGGCTATTCCTCCTTTTACAAGTTAAGCAGGCCCTGAACACTGGGACAGCTGGAGAGCGGTGGCAAAAGTAATAAACTTGGGGTTGGGTTTTCATCTCTGATATTTACTAACCTAGGGACTTCAATCACCGAATCACACTTAGACACATTATTTCACTATGTAAAATAAAAGTATTGATATTTATTTCCCAAGCTTTTTGTGACGACTGAATAATAAAGGCGAAAATAATTTTTAAAATCCTGATGATATGGTTGGGACTATGGGATATATGGGGCTATGGTCGTTTCTCTCATTCTAGACTAGATCTTAGTTTCCATCCTTAATGTCTTCCATTCTCCCTTACAAAATCAAATACAGGAAGTGTTTTAACTTTAAAACATAGTTATATATTGGGGCACCCGGGTGGCTGAGTGGGTTAAAGCCTCTGCCTTCAACTCAGTTCATGATCCCGGAGTTCTGGGATCAAGCCCCACATCAGGCTCTTTCCTCAGCAGGGAGTCTGCTTCCCTCTCTCTCTCTGCCTGTCTCTCTGCCTACTTGTGATCTCTGTATGTCAAATAAATAAAATCTTTAAAAAAATAGTTATATATAAAATTCTTTTACACAAGTATGTGGCCCATTCATATACACACATTCAAAACACACACACACACACAGTTAAGATGACCAAATATTTTCAAATATTTTCATCCATTACTTCAAATGAATGAATACTTCCTGATGGAAGCTTTCACAAATATTTTTCATAAAACATCTTGGCTGGTTAAAGAGTGCAGATGTTTTGAAAACATTTTCTTGGCATACAGCGTGATTACAGGTTTAATTATTACAGCCCAGTCCGTGTCTCAAAGGCATCAGTGTCCCCTTGCAGAGAGGCAGCTGTGAAGAGATGCAGAAGAAGGGAGCTTGGGCTCTTCTAGATAATGTGTTTTCTTTAAATCACAAGAAATGGGTTCCCCCTCCCCCAACCAAGAAATCAGGATTTTCTGCATTGACCAATTGTTTTCTCATGGTGTTGGAGTAGGATGAGGGATGGATGCTAATCTTCTACAGTACCTTGCAGTCTGTGAACTCTGCAGGCAGGAGTGATCTTATTTTCTTTTTTCAAATCATTATCTTTTTTTCTCTGAACCAAAACCCAGCACAGTACCCCGTACTTAATAAATATTTTTTGGATCAGTGAAAGCACTTCTCCATATATTGACTGTATAGCATCCCAGCATAGATAGAAAGCTTCAAAATTTATCTGGTTCAGTTCTCCTAAACCAGATATGGTCAGAATTTTTTATTTTGCTGTTATTTGTTTGTTTGTTGTGATTTGGTTAGGGTATAAAATGAGGTGCTGTTTTATCCGACTTTCAGACATTGCAAAACGCTTTCCCATATATCCTCTTTCCTATATCCTCTCCTATCCTCTGTTTAAATATGGGTGGAACAGGTCTTTTTAAGCATGCCATAAAATCCAGTAAGTACTTAAGTAACTACTTAATTTTTTAAATCTACATTTGGCAATAAATAAATACTTTAAACAAAACCAAAAAGCAATAAGCTGGGAAAATATTTTCAGCACACCCAACGAAGATTGAATATCCCCAAGAAACAGTTTACTCTAAAAAATAAGAAGAAACAAGCATCCTTACTGAAAAGTTAGTAGAGGGATCGGGAGGTAATTGACAACTAGTAAAATGCCAATAGCAAAAAGAATGTGAATAATGAATTACAATAATATTCAAAGAAATGTGTACTAAAAGAATTAGATCTAAATTTTTACCTCACTGTCAATATTTTAGAAAATATATACTAACAATATCAAATACTGGAAAGGGTATGAGACAATAGTGAATAGCAATTACTGGGAATATAAATTTCTAGGAGGTAGTCTGCCTATAGGGTTCAAAATGTAAAGTCTATGTAATCTTTGCTAGACATTCTGCTCATAATCATTTCCTCCAGGATGTACTTTATCAAGTGTGTATGAGTGTATAGTTAAGGACGTTCATTTTAGAGTTGTTTACTATCGTGACAAAATGCAAAGAAGCAGAGTCTACCACTGTGTACATAATTGGTTAAGTGGAACATGAGGCCTCCATGTTCAGGTTGCAAAACAGCATGTGTAATGTTATTGTAGCAATTTAATGTGTTTATCTTCAGAGAGAGTGTTGAAAAAGAGACAAACCAAGATGTCATCAGTGGTTTTCTCTCTACGGAGAGATTTGGGATCATTTTTATTTTTCCCTTTATAAAGTTCTGCCTTGAGTTTTCTATGAGACTATTTATTTTTAACAATCAGAAAATACAAGCAATCCAATAAAAGATATGCTACCATCACTAGTGTATTTTACCACAATCTCACTCATGGTGGGTATTACCATTCTTTTAATTCTCTTATGTATTAGATATTAACTGGTAGTTTACTAATTCAAAAATATTGATTTAGGAGTAAATGTAGCCAATTGATCTAGGAATAAATGCACGTGACACAAGTGTTATCTCAATTCTTATTTTCAAGATCATTCATAAAAATGAAGATTTTGTCGTGTTCTCTGTTTGCTGACCTTCTAACTGGTACTGATTTCCTATCCTCAGACCATGTAAGTACATAAAACAAACATTCTTGTTGACTTCTGTTAACTAATCTGAGCAGTATTAAGTGCAGCTACCTTACGGTAACGTATTTCACCAACTGAGAAATGCGTCTTTCTAAATTTAAAGGATCTGTGTCAGAAAAATTAAGGAATACAATAAAGAGTTGTTGGGAACACATATAAATCCAAGACCGTGAAATACGATCACAATGATGACAAGTAGGGGTGACGTGGAGATCTAAGGTTCAGGACATCTTTCTCCCAGCCAAGTTATTATTACCATTTATAAGAAGTACATCTGCAGAACATTCTGACTCCTTACAAACATCTCCTTTCATCTTTTCAGTGGTACAGAAGGCTGGGTGTTTCTGTGTACTTACTGTCATTCTGCTTTTGAACAATTACTTTGCTTACTTCGTCAAAGGGCAAGGCCTGATCTGCCGGTTGTAGCGAAGTCACAAGCACTGTTAAGCCCATGTGCACAAAATTGAGGCAGCTTTAGAAAAGCAAAGAGCCTTGCTGCTCCCTCCCTAGGAAAATGCCACTTGCTCTCCCAGAAGCTTCTCAAAAGAACATCGTGATGGTGGTGGTTCAGATGCCTGTTCTATCTTCTACCTACTCTCATCTGAGAGGATTCCCAGAGACACACAAAGAAATCCATGTTCCATCCATTTTACAGGTAAACATGGAAAATGCCACAGAGTAAGATCAAGAGAATTGCTCTTGGCTCTATTAAGCAATATTTCTCTTCTGCTCCGCATTGGCACCCTCCTCTTTCAGTCCTTGCAAATGCAAAAGACCTCCCTCCATATGAAAGTTACAATGCTAACTGACCAAGAACTTTACGTATCAGGTATGGTCTAGAACAGAGGTTCTAAAATAGATATATATATACCTATATATATATATATTTTTTTCCTGGAAAGAAGAGTACTCATGGCATTTATGACAGTTAATATAGCATTGGTGCCAATTCTTTGCTAAGTGACCCTTTTAGTATTTTCCTGTCTAGAAATATGAACTTAGGCTGCCTAAGGAAGATGTTTTCTAGAAATAGAGAGCTACATGATTATAGAACAGCACCTCTATAGATGGAATAAAGTGTATAGATAAGTGTGCAGTTATTATTTCTAGCAACTTTAACCACAGGAAAGGAGTGTAAAGGAAAAAGGACAGGATTACAGAACACCCAAAATCTAATATTAAAATTGGCATCAGTGCTGATGGTATTAACCACATGGTTTCCTATGAGACATGACAAAATAGCAATAAAGGATACATCACAGCTTCTCCCTCTCCTTCGGAGAATTTTGTGTTTGAAAGATTCGATCCTAGGCTCTCGCTTGCTGAGTAAAAACTGAAAGTGGATTGATTGATTCAAGTCGAAGGGGGCCAAGTGTGAACAGCAGAAAAGAAATGAAGAGAATGCGAAGGTATGTGGGAAATGCAAGACAGGGCTTTGGAGGAGGTTTCAGAGTTGAGAATCGGGGTAGCATCCACGGGCGAGATAGAGACAAAGAAATGGAAGCCTGGCTGTTAAGACATCAGTGTCAGAGTCCATAGTCTCTCATGGTTCAACTCCCCCTCCAATTTCTGACTCTGAAAAACAATATAAGGGTTTTGAAGGGGCGGGAGGTGGGAGGTTGGGGAGCCTGGTGGTGGGTATTATGGAGGGCACGTATTGCATGGAGCACTGGGTGTGGTGCTTAAACAATAAATTTTGTTACACTGAAAAGATTAAATTTTAAAAATGGATTTAAAAAAAAAAAGACATCAGTGTCAGGAGACCAAAACTATCATCACCCAATATGACTGCTGAAACAATTGTCTGGTTGTTGGTCCGGTTTGGGTTGGGTTTTTTGGGTTTTGTGGGGTGTTTTGGCAAATGCTAACTCTTCCTCTACATGTTGTATTCTAGTTATACTAGAGCTGCAGCCTGGCATTAGACAACCAGCACACAGTACCATGTCTCCCTTCAGCCACCATCCAGCTACGATCCCGTGCTCCCCGCCAGTTCCAAGTACATGCCTCTCTTAAGTGTGGTTGTCCACAGTCATTGTCTAATAGAATCTTGAAAAAACAAAACAAAACCATATAATGTATTATTTGTTTCAAGGGTACAAGTCTGTGATTCGTCGGTCTTACACAATTCAGAGCACTCACTGTAGCACATACCCTCCTCACTAGTAGAATCTCTAGGGCTCAGGGAAACAAGTTCTTCAGTAGATTGCTTAAGAAGGGTCATGGGAATAACATTTCCTGAACTCTCGCATGGCAATAGTTGTCTTTGTCTTTTACGTTTTTGAAGGTCAGGTTTTTCTGGATATAGAATCCCCGGTTCACATTTTCTTTCTCTGTGGATCTCTGGTATGTTGATCCATTTTCTTCTAGGGAATCGCGTTACCATCAAAAAGACTGATGGTAATCGACTTTTCTGGCACTTGTGGGTAAAATACTAATGTTGCCCAGATGTCCAAAGGGTCGTCTCTTTCTCGAAAGGTCAGTAATTTTTGCCAGAATGTGTCTTATGCTAGCCATTCTAGGTCCATATTTTCAGGTATAAAGTTATTCTTTCAATAGGTATTTTCAATTTTTTTATGTTGGCAAAATTTTCTCAATTATAATTTTTGTATTTGTTTTATGTCTTTGCTCTGTTACCTTCTTCCCAGACTCTCATGTATGTATGTAGTTGGATCATCTGTGCTGAGCATTGATATTTATAACTTTCTTTTGACTCTCTTTTACTTCGTTTTACATTTAAATATTTTTCCACCTTTTCTCCCTTATTTGACATATTTCTTGTTGCTTCTAATTTAATCTTCACTTCTAAAATTATTTTACTTTTAATTTTTTATTTTATTCCTAAGTATATTCTTGAATTCTATCATTTTGTTTATGAGTTTGCTAATTCTTCTTTGTGTTATTCTTGCATGTCCTGTGTAAATTTTCTTAATTTCTCTGATTAAAAAAAAAAAATTTAACCTTTCAGACACATTTTAGAGCACTTATTTTCCTAGCATGCTTTCAGTATTGGTGGGGATGTTATTTTGTCCCTTCCTGCCTTTTTTTCTCTGTATGGCATTTGACTTCAATACTTTCCTGTTGTTTATTTTTATGTGAATATCATTTTTTTTTTTACAGATTTTATCTATTCATTTGACAGACAGAGATCACAAGTAGGCAGAAAGGCAGGCAGAGAGAGAAGAAGGGAAACAGGCTCCCCGCCGAGTAGAGAGCCCGATGCGGGGCTCGATCCCAGGACCCTGGGATCATGACCTGAGCTGAAGGCAGGGGCCCAACCCACTGAGCCACCCAGGCGCCCCTATGTGAATATCATTTTACTAAACTTTTATAAAGACGGTAATTGCACATACAGTTTTATAAGACACTATCAAATTGTTTTCCAGAGTGACTGTGCTGTTTCAAATCCCCATCAGCAATGGACGAATGATCCAGTTTCTCTACATCCTTGACAACATTTGGTGTTGTCACTATTTTTTGCTTACACATTTCTATCGTTGTGTAGTGTTATCTCATTGTAGGTTTAATTTGCACTACCCTGATGACTATGATGCTGAATATTTTTCACGTGCTTATTTACCATCTGTACATCTGCTTCTGTTCATGTGTTTTACCCATTATTTTTTTTAACTGTGGGGCTTCCAGAGTTCCTCTTTTGTTCTAGATATGGGTCCTTTGTTATATATATATGTGGTTTGCAAGTGTTTTCTCCCATCCTGTAGTTCGACTTTTCATCCTCTTAACAAGATCGTCTATAAAAAGTTTTGAATTTTGATGAGACCCAATTTATCAAGTATTTCCTTTTATGGATCATCTTTCTGGGTCAAGTCTAAGAACACATTCACTGACTGCCTTGACCTTGCTCATCCTATGGTTTCATTACATTTTTTTTTAAAAAAGAGAGACTGAGAGAGAGAGAACATGTGTGAGCAGGGTGGAGCCCGACATGGGGCTCGACCTCAAGATTGAGTTTCTCCACTGTAATCTCTCTTGCAACTACAAATGAGTTCACATCATTCCAAGCTTCCAGATTTCAATTAATGAGGCACATGTGCAGTCACTGCAAAGCTCTGCTCAAACTTTGACAAGCTTCCCCCTACCCTTACCCTTTCACCCCACACACTGAATATTAAAGCACAGACCACTCCCAAAACTATAAACCCCTCAAGTCCCTTTTCTGCTTCTCCCCAAAAAACCCCTAACCCCTATACATATGCTATATAGCCAAACTAACAACCGGCTGATCTCCAAAAAGGGTTCATTATTATGGAGGCAATAAGGATGTAAAGTTCAAGAGTGTGACTTCTGAAGGGATATGGTTCCCCTTCTGCTACTGAAAATATCACCCAATTTATAAAGTCCGTTTCATATGCCACCACCTCCATGGTACCTTCCGTGACTGACCCCAACTGACATATGTATGTCCCTTACCTCACTGCCCCAAGAGCTCTTCATACCTCCCTTACGGCCCTTAGCTTCTTTTCTCATTTGCACCCACATCTTATAAATTTTGCAAGATGTCTCACCATTCCTGAGCAGGAATTGGGACCTCTCCATCTCTGATTCCCCTGAAGGATCTGGTACACAGCCAGGACCACAACTGCTAACATGACTGGAACCACCTCTGGCATCACTCAAGTTCAGATTCAAGTTCACTCCGTTCAAGCTCATGGACTATCCGCCATATCCATTGTTAAAAACAAAGTAAAAAGACAAACTTAGCTCATCTTTCTAATCTTTGTAGCCTCTGAATCAGCTTTAAAATATTTTTTCACCATTTCCTCTTTGCTTCTGTATCCTTCTTTCTACACATGACCACAGCAGACAGAACAAATAAACACCAAAACTAACTCCATAATGAAATATTAAACACCTCTGTGACCAATATTTTCAAATCAGGAGGAAGTAAGTTCTCATTCTGTCTTTAATGAAATAGTATGCCACTTCCCTAACAGCTTCCCTAGGAGGCTACAGCTCCCTCAAATTTATTTACAATGCTTGTCTGAGTAATCCTTCAGCTCCCCCTGCCATTTCTCAAAGTGGGAAAGTGACTGGGAGCCAGAGACCCCTAGAAATTCTAGGAAAATAGCAGCAGATCACTGCTTCCTAGGAAGGTTTCCTCCTTCCAGCCAGCAGACCACTCAGCATATAGAATTGATCCATACATAGCAAATTAAAACAAGTAAGTCAATACAGTCACAGAAGTAACTTTCTAAACCACATGAAGAAAACAAAGAAGATGGAACATCAGAACATTACAGATACCAAAGTGTCAACTGAACTTTGTCAGAACCTGGTGTTTTTTTTTTTTTTTTTTTTTTTTTAGTTGTCTTTTTTCCAGCTCTGGCAAATGATTGGGATCTTTTGGTTTATGAAATGTTTTTTTGGTTACAATATGAGATTAAGAGAAAAAGCTTCCTCATTTCTCCATAAAAATGCGAAATCCTCCTACTCTTCCTAGAGAAGTTGCTTCTCTTAGATTTAAATTTAATTTCACTGTGAATGTCTCTTTAGGGTAATTAAATACCATGGAGTCTACATTCTGTCTAGACAGCATTTTCTCAGATCACTAGCTTTCTCCTTGTGGTTTCTAAAGACGATAAACTGTCTTCTTGTCGTCATTCAATTGGGGATAATGGCTCCAATGTGGATTTACCAGCTATGACAACAAAAAAGTGGGAGCTTCCCAAGAAAGGGTATAAAATAACAACTTCGCTGTCAAGAGCTGTTCTCGGGATTCGTGTTTGTTTTCACCGTACGGCAGATGTTGTGGAACCAGATGTGTGCAAGCCTTGGTTAGGGGACTTGTTCAAACATGCGGCTAACATTCACGAGCATCTGCTAGGAGCCAGTCACTGTCGACTGGCACTACGGGAAGATGCAGAGAAAGATAAATAAACCATAGCCCCAGCCTTGAGAGAGCTCACGGTGCAAGGAGAAGAGGTCTGCTCGAATGCTACAGAACCCCAGGAAAACAAGAAACGACTTTTGCCCGTGAGATTTTTTACAGGAGATGTTATTCTGGACCTGAGCCTCAGAAGAAAAAGTGAGATATGCCAAGGAGAAAGGGATAAAGGAGGGAAAGATCATTCCAGTGAGTGGGGAAGAGCCCCCGGTAAAGGCTGGTGAAGGAACATGCCGGGCATAAAAGGGCCAACCCGGAAGTGAGAAGTGGTCTTGCGTGGCTTGCAGGTGGACTAGTAAGTTAATACATCAGTCTGCATGGGAACAGCGGGACAGGGACCTTCTTGTGTTTTCATCTGCTGCAATTAATGTCGCCATTTTGGTTGACAATAGTTGCTCAGAGGAAACACAAGGAAAAATGGGGCGGCTGGCCATCCTTTGTAGGGTACCTTCATATCCTTTTTCTCATCTCTTCCCCACTGCTGGTCGTATGACAGGGCTCCTTATGCCTATTCTCTAAACAGCAATACTGAGGCTGAGAGTTCCCAGGCTATTTACTTAAGCTCCCCTTGGTCTGGACTGCTACTATTTACTCTCACGGTTCCGCAGCGTGCAGCTCCCTGTGACAAGTAAAAACAAGAGGGAAAAGACAGATAAAGGCATTTCAAAGTTTCTCAATACATGAGTTCTGAGATCCTGTTTTCAAAGCAATGAGGTGTAAATATTCCCAGCTTTTACTACTTAATCTTAGCTACTCTTAAAAGCCTACTTCAAACTCCAGCAGCCATACATTAATTGACACATATGCACGCATTTATTTCTGGGGTCTCGATTCTGTTCCATTGCCCGAGGCTTCTGCTTTTAGGCCAGTACCATACTGTTTTGACTACTGCAGTTTTGTAACACAGCTCAAAAGTAGGAAGCAAGATGCCTCTGGCTTTGTTCTTTTTGTCAGGACTGGTTTGGCTATTTGAGGTCTTCTGTGATTGCATGTAAGTTTTAGAATTGTTTTTTTCTACGGCACCTGTGTGGCTCAGTTGGTTAAGCATCTGACTCTTGATTTCTGCTCAGGTCATGATCTTGGGTTCATGAGATCAAGCCCCGTGTCAGCTTTGTGCTAGGAGTGGATCCTGCTTAGGATTCTTTCTGTCCCTCCCTGCTCCCCCCACATGTGGACATGCACATGCTCCCCCTCTCAAAAAAAAAAAAAAAAAAAAGGAATTGCTATTTCTACTCCTATAATGATGCCCTTGGAATCTTGATAGGGATTATACTCAACCTATAGATGGCTGTGGGAAACATGGACATATGAACAATATCAATTCTTCCAATCCATGAACACAGAATATCTATTTATTTCTGTCTTATTCACTTTCTTTCATCAGTGTTTTGTAGTTTTCATGGTGGAGATCTTTCCCCTTCTTGGTTAAATTTGTTCCTAAGTATTTTATTGTTTCTGATGTTATTATAAGCAGGATCATTTTATTTCTTTTTCAGATAATTTGTTGTCAAGATAATAAGTGTCTTTAAAATGATGAAAGGGTACATGAGTGAACTGGAAAAGAGCCAAAGAGAAATTTTAGAAAATAAATTAAAAAAAAAAACTAAAACAAAAGATGAGTTTAAAAACAGATTAGATACAGCTGAAGAAAAAACTGAACAGAAAACACATGTTGGGCAACCTTCTAGATTGCCTCGGAGAAAAACAAAAAGAAAACATGAAATCAGTTAAGAAACTCAGGCCATAACAAGGAGATCTAATCTACACTTAATAGGAATTCTAGGAGAAGGGAATAGAAGGACTAGGGGAGGAATAATACTTGGGAATATAATGGATGACAATGTGCTGAAACTTTTGAAAATATGCATCACCATATACAAGAAGCAAGAGTTACCATCAGGGTAAAGGGAAATAAATTCCATATTTAGAGACACTGGTAAAATGTCACTATACCAAACAAGGAGAAAAATCATGAAAAAAGCCAGAGAGTAAAAAAAACAAAACGACTATATAGGAATAAAAATTATACTGACAATTGCTGAAAGGAAAGAAGTTCCTTTTGTGTTCCTATCACAAACAATTTTCAGAATCAGAAATCAAAACGTATTTTTTTAATTTTCTAATTTTTTTAATAAACATATAATGTATTATTAGCCTCAGGGGTACAGGTCTTTGAATCGCCAGGTTTACACACTTCACAGCACTCACCATATCACACACCCTCCCCAATGTCCATAACCAGCCACCATCTCCCTCCCCCTATCCCCGGCAACCCTCAGTTTGTTTTGTGAGATTAAGAGGCTCTTATGGTTTGTCTCCCTCCCGATCCCACCTTGTTTCATTTATTCCTTTCCTACACCCAGACAGCCCACATTGCCTCTCAACTTACTCATATCAGGGAGATATGATAATTGTCTTTCTCTGATTGACTTATTTCGCTCAGCATAATATTCCATCCACGTCATCACAAATGGCAAGATTCCATTTCTTTTGATGGCTGCATAGTATATGTATATATATATTGAATATATAGACCACATTGTATATATATACCACATCTTCTTTATCCATTCATCTGTTGATGGACATCTAGGTTCTTTCCATAGTTTGGCTATTGTGGACACCGTATTTTTTTTTAAGGTGACACTCTGGCTCAAAACTAAGTTTAGGTTTTAAACCATGCTCTCTTTTATAAAATTATTTGACTTGAAGGACACTTGAGATCATTCCATCCAACTCACTCACTTAATAGTGAGGGCATGCAGCCCAGGTTGTGAGTTCTCCAAGACCTCACTGTCAGTTCACAGCAAGTCTGGTACTAGAACTTCATCTTCCTTTAACCTCCCTGCAAGTGGAAATCTGCAAAGTCGGGATTATCTTTAGTCCGTTACATTTGCCTTACAACACTGATTCCAAAAACCTTAAATTATCTGCCAATTCATACACAGGCACATTCATGCCCACACACCCTCTTGCACATACTAATCATAATACCATAGATTAGAAAACATACCAAAACCGGTCACGGCTTCTCAAACTCTTGGCAAATCAGAAGCAGCTCTTATGATGGAGTTCGGATAGGTAGCAGCAGATACACTCCGTGGTGACTGGTCTTTGCTACCCAGTGCACGACTCTGCACCAGACTCCACCGCACGCACACAAATGGCATTCCCATTTCTCAGCATTACCGAAGTTCTATTGGCTATTTCTGCCTGGAGGACCCTGAGAACACGCTATCACCTTCCTTATTATCTTCAGGTGGTAAGTAAATTATTTGAGGGTCCAGATTCTGGACGTGTGGAGGACTCACACATTCAAACAGAGGTATACTTGGAAAAATGAAGCCCAAAGCATCTCTTTACCAAGTAAACAAAGAATCTCTTTCTGTTAGTTAAGCCTAGAATTGGAGAACCAAAAAGAACTCAAGTTCCTGTATAGTGTTGCCACTCCAAGGGGGCCCAGGGATGGACCAGCAGCCTTAGCATCACCTGAAGCTTGTCAGAAGCAGAGACTCTCAGGCCTACACCCAGATTCTAGACCAGACTGTGTATCTTACCAAGACCCCAGGATGACTCACGGCCAAGGAAGTCTGAGGGACTGATCTAATCACCCCAAAATGAGAATTCCCCACCCTATTTTTATCTCACACCACATATCTTATGCCTTCCTGTTCATTAATTCCTTTATAGAACACATGACTATATTCTCAGCAGCTTTGTTAATTAAAAAAATAAAATTCTTAGATGTGAGTAGTAGACCTCAAAACACCATTAAAATGATTAGGCTTTGGACTACATCTCTTTCCCATGCAAAAGGAATTTCTAACGCCCCTAAAATAAGTTTAATTCAATGACTGCTTGATTTACCCTGGAGAAAGATATGATTTAATGTTTTTGCTCCTTCGTGTACATAAAGGTAAAACGAAGAACTGATCTAATCAAGTATTCAGTGAATTCAGCTCTATGTTCCACTGGTTTTCATAAAAATCAATGATTTAGGAAGGATTTCCCATTTTCCTTAATGCTATTGATTTTCTTCTAAGTGCAAAAGCAGTTAATATCTTTATTTTCCTAAGTGGTATAATAAGCCAACAAGAATTTTAAAATGTAGAATATTTTCTATATTCTTTTACAAGTAGGGAGCAACTAGGAAATGTTTTTCTAGTGCCGTTTAATGCAGGTGATCTTGCTTTAGAATTTTCCAAGAAATGCTAGGTTTGAAGAAAGGATGACAATTTGGAGAATAGAACCTTCACTGGCAGTCAAATGATAATTTTGCTCCTCCACCTTCACTTTATAAAGAAATCAAGAATTCCTTTAGGAGATTGGATCTGATGTAGCACTTGCATTTTTACTGCAGTCACGGAAAGATTCTTCAATGTCTAGATCAGCATGTTTTGTAGAACACAATGCAAGTCTTCAAATAATTTGAATTACTTTGTAACTTAAGAAAACACAAGTAAGTGGGGACAAAATAGTTTGTTCAATAATTGTTTTGAGACAACTGGATAAACATTTATGGGATAAAAAGAGTTATATATTTACCTCTTATTCTTAATTATAATTATACAATTACTATTATATAAATCATCAGATAATTAAAATATAATTAAATATATATAAGAATCATGTATATAAATATAATAAAATATAATTTAAATAATTATACAAATTATTAGATTAAATATTTATTTACAAAAAAAGAAAGCACAAAGACAAAAGAAGAAAATATAGGTAAACTGTTCTATAACCTTGGGCTGTAGAATATTTGGATACATTTTTCAGGCATTATACCAATGACAGGCGCCATGAAAACAAAACCAAATACATGTAACAATCTATCTTTTGAAGGCATGAAAATTTAAGACAAATTACAAACTGGAAAGATGCTATAATATTTAATAAAAGGGTAATATATTTAAAGATCCACAAAGAGATAACTAACATTTCTACCAAATTTGTGAAAATATTTTTCTGTCTTCAGTGAATGTAGGTTTACATAGAGAGAGAATATCCTTATATGATGACAGTGTAAAAGAATATTTTTGAAGGGCAATTTGGTAATGTATATCAAAAGTTTTTAAAATACTCATGCCCTCTGAACCAGTAATTTCAGTTTGATGAGTTTACACTTAGAATATGATAAAGATAGTGTGAAAGATTTAATTACAATTCTCTCCATTGTAGTGCTGCTTGTCTTTTTGAAAAACTGGAAAAACTTAAATGTCAAGTAATGGGGAAGTAATTAAGTAGATCACAATAATCTACATGGGAACACCATGAAATTGCCAAAACTCTTAATGTGGATGGTTGTTCCTTATGTATTTTAAATGAAATTTTTAAATGAAAAGTTTTTGCATAACTCTGATTTTATAAAGAAAAAAATTATACACCTAGAAATACCTGTAAACATAGGCATTGAAGCTTTAATAGTGTTTTTTTTATTTGATAGGTAGAATTGTTGTTTATCTTCTTACTTGTCTCCACTGTTTCAATTTTTCAGTAATAAATATGTATAGCTTTTTAATAAGAAAACAGAAGTCATTTTTACAAAAAATGAGAGATAGTATGTATCTCATATGCCTTGAAGTGGTAATAATCACTTAATATTATACTGAATTGAAAGGCACAGAAAATGAAACGTGTGCATGTATATTTCAGTGCACTGAAACTGCACTCTAGGGAATTACTGGAATGTATCTGACACTGAACTCAGTAAGTGCACCATAAAGAACGAAAGCATCAAGACTGAGTGTGTTTGTCTTCCCACATTTCCCTAAAATGGTTTCCAAAGAAATAAGTTCATAAATAGTAATTTATGCATATCTTCCTAACTCACTATTATTTTAAAATACCATGCTGTATGTTGAGTAGTAAGCTTTCCTAACTTGACCATCTGCCTTTCTTTTTCCTAACTCAATCTGTATCTGTTTAATTTTTCTGATAAATCCAGAACTTGATACTGTGTACGGATGACAGACTCTGTCCGCCATTTAGACTAAGGCCACCCTCTGAAGTACTACAGGGAAGAATTTCTTCCTCCTACATCTCTCTCCTATTTCTAACCTAAAGTTCCCATCACTGCGACACGTGGTGAGGATCAGTCTTCCCACCACAGACCTGCAACACGAAATACTAGCCTAAAATCCATGCATAGATACATATATGTATACTCATTAAATATACAATATATATCTCTGGTCTTAAAGTAGCTGACAGTAGAGAAAAAATAATGTAATTTGGAATGTGTTTACTGTCCAATTATCAAATCACACAAAAATTTTAACTTAGGTTTATTTAATGTATTAGACACTACTGTTTATATAGCAGATTAAAGCATGACCTAATTTCTCCATATTGACAGTCCTGTGTGAAATATTTCTTACTATAATGAGCCCTTAAATCACTCTGGAAAGGTAATTTAAATTAAAAAAATAATTGTTCTCCATCATGGACCCACATATAGAGCTCAAATTTATTATTTTTTCATATATATGTGTGTGTGTGTGTGTGTGTGTGTGTGTGTGTGTGTGTGTATATTTCTTCTTTATATATATATTTTTTTTCCTGGTATTTTAACTTACTTTCTCAAGCTGGTCTTTGGCCCTTATATAAAGTTACACACACAAAATTAGGAGGAATGCTAAAGGGCACAAATTCAATTCAGAAAAGCAAGGACTGAGAAATGTTACAATGCTCCTGACTCTGCTGTGTTAGAAGGTAACAAAGCTCTCCTGCATCTAGCGCGCATCAAGACTTTGCTACCTGAAAGCTGAAATGCCTTCAGGTCACTGAAAGTATGATCCTGAGCACACCATGACAGTAAGTCTGGTTTTCACCAAGGATTTTTTTTTTTTTGAGATGTAATTTACATACCATAAAATTCACCATCTTAGACTAAAATATAGTGCTATTTTTAATTCACAAGGTCGTACAACCAGCATTATAAAATTTCAGGACATTTTCATCACCTTAAAAACAAACTCTATACCCATTCACAGTCACTCCCCATTTCCCTCTCCCTCCAGTCCCTGCCAACCACTAACTTCCTTTCTGTCTCTATGTTTTTACCAACTCTGGGCTTTTCAAATGTGATCTCGGTGTCTGGCTTTTTCCACTTAGCATACTTTGTTCAGGGTTCACCCATGTCATGGCATGTACTAATACCGCACTCCACTTGATGGTCAAATAATATTCAAACATATGGGCAGACCACAATTTATCTTTTCATTAGTTTATCCACCAACCAGCTAGGTTGCTTCCATTTTTTATTATTATCATAAATAATGCTGCTATGAACATTCTTATACAAATGTTTTATTAGAGTATGCTCTCACTTCACTTCTCTTGGGTATATACCTAGGCATGGAACTACTAGGTCATATGGTAACTTTGTGTTTAAATTTTTGAGGAACTCTCAGACTGTCTTCCACGCCACCTGCACAATTTACGTTCCTACCAACAATGGATGAAGGTTCCAATTTCTCCACATCCTCTCCAACACCAGTGTTATTTGGTCTTCTTGTTATTACTATTACTGCTGTTATTATTATTCTTGTGGGTATGAAGTGGTATCTCACTGTGGTTTTGATGTGCATTTATTTCTCTTATGACTAATGATGGTTAAGTGTCTTTTCATGTGCTTATTAGCCATTTTATATCTTCTTTGGGAAAATGTTCGTTCAAATACTTAGTTCATATTTCAATTCTGTTGCCTTTTCATCGAGTCGTAACTGTTCTTTATATAGTTTAGTTTAGATCCTAGACTCAACAGATACATGCTTTTCAAATATTTTCTCCCATTCTGTGGGTTGATACTCTTTTGATGCAAAAAAGTTTGTAATTTTGATCAAGTCTAATGTCTTTTTTCTTTATTGGCTTTGCTTTAGGTATAACATTTAAGAAACCATTGCCTAATCCAAGGTCACAAGATTTAAGCCAATGTTTTTTTTTCTAAGAGTCTTATAGTTTTAAATCTTACACTTTTATCCACTGGGAGTTAATTTTTATATATACTGAGGTGATCCAAATTCTTTTTTTTTTTTTTTTGGTATGTAGATAACCAGTTTTCCCAATACTATTTGCTGAAAAGATTATTCCTTCCCTCATTTAACTAACTTGACAACCCTTGTCAGAAATCAATTGATCATAGATGTATGGATTTACTTCTGAACTTTCAATTCTAGTCCATTGATCCATCATCTGTTCTTAGGCCAGTACCACACTGTCTTACTATTGCTTTATATTAAGTTTTGTGGTTGAGGCATGTCAGCCCTCCAACTTCATTCTTCTTCTGAGAGATCATTTGCCTATTCTTGGTCCCTTGAATTTCCATATAAATTTTAGGATCAACTGTCCTTCTCTGCCAAAGGGGCAGATGGATTTTTGAAAGGGATCGCATTGAGTCTGTAGACCAACTTGGCAAGTACGTCATCTTGAGAGCATTAAGTCTTGCCATCCGTTAACACAGGCTGTCTCTCCATTTACTTAAATCTTATTTAATTTCTTTCAAAAATGCTTTAGAGTTTTCAGTGTATCTTGTGCCTCTTTTGTTCAATTGATTCCTAAGTGTTTTTATTATTTCATTCAAACAATTAGGAATTTTAAAGTATTATTTTTAGACTGTTCAGTGTTTAGAAATGTAACGGGGTTTTGTGTGTTGATCTTGTGTATAGCACACTTGCTGTACTTCTTTATTAGCTCCAACAGCTTATTACGTGTGGGGGGCTGACACTTTAGATCTTTTATATACAAATATAAGGGCTTTTATCTCTTCCTTTTCAATCTGGATGCTTTTATTTCATATTTTCCTCATAAATCCTTTGGATAGTACCTCCAATACTATATTGAACTAGTGAGAGCAAACTCTTCTGTCCATTTTTGATCTTAGCAGGGAAAATTTCTGGTGTTTCCCCAGTAAGTATGACATTAACTGTGGTCACCAAGGACTTTAAGCAGTAGACTGAAGCATTATAAGATTGGAAGACGTGGAGTTGCAAGTTAGTAAGTGAGAGATTTACTTTCTGTGCTTTGTAGACTAAGGCCAATTATGTTATCATTACAATTAGTGTCTGCTAAGTTTTTCAGTATGTTGGGACTCTCCACGCTTTATACTCTCTATGAGGAAGAGGCAGTTCCTAGCCTGTTTCCAATGAGATCACTTATCTCCCAACTCCCTATACCATCTCTGTAGAAAGACAAAAGCATTCCTCATAGTTCCACCACCAAGAGAACAGTTTCCAAGAGAATTTTACTCACCTCTTTGCTGTCCCACCACCAAGCACAGAAGAGAATAATGACCCAGTGACCCCCATACTTTCTAGCTAGTTACCCATTTTCCTCATATTCAGGATTTTTCCCATTATGCCTCACAGTCCTGTAAACCTCACACACTACTAGAATGTCAAGCCCCCCAAGGCATTCATTTATCTGACCCAGCATCCCATAATTCCTGGACCTCCAACATCCCCCTACTGTACACGTGGTCTTTCCCTCTAACACCTTGATCTTGTATCAAGTTCCCCTCATCCTCCTTAACATCAGAAATCTGCCCACTCTGGAGAAACTCACTTCTCCTGCAGGCCTCTAAACTTAATGTCATTTTTTATGACATTTCTTATGCATCTACTGTTGATGACAAATTACCGTCACCTTAGGAGTTTGACTCAACACAAATTTATGGGCTCCCAGGTCTGTGGACGAGAAGTCCTTTTCTTCATGACTGGCTCCTTTTTCACATTCAAATATCAGGGTTTTTTTTTTAGTTTTTTATTTTTTTGTTAACATATAATGTATTATTTGCCCCAGGGGAGCAGGTCTATGAATCGCCAGGTTTACACACTTCACAGCACTCACCATAGCACATACCTTCCCCAATGTCCATAACCCAACCACCCTCTCCCTACCCCTCTACCCCTGGCAACCCTCAGTTTATGAGATTAAGAGTCTCTTATGGTTTGTCTCCCTCCCAATCCCATCTTGTTTCATTTATTCCTTTCCTACCCCCCAATGAAAGGAATCCTATTCCTTTCATTTATTTCTTTCCTAAGCCCCCCACGTTGCCTCTCAACTTCCTCATATCAGGGAGATCATATGATAATTGTCTTTCTCTGACTGACTTATTTCGCTCAGCATAATACCCTCTAGTTCAATCCATGCCGTTACAAATGGCAAGATTTCATTTCTTTTGATGGCTGCATAGTATTCCAGTGTGTGTGTGTGTGTGTGTGTGTGTGTGTGTGTGTGTGTGTACCACATTAGCCATTCATCTGTTGATGGACATCTAGGTTCTTTCCATAGTTTGGCTATTGTGGACATTGCTGCTATAAACATTCGGGTGCATGTGCCCCTTCGGATCACTACGTTTGTATATTTAGGGTAAATACTCAGTAGCATGATTGCTGGGTCATAGGGTAGCTCTATTTTCAACTTTTTGAGGAACCTCCATGGTGTTTTCCAGAGTGGCTGCACCAGCTTGCATTCCCACCAGCAGTGTAGGAGGGTTCCCCTTTCTCTGCATACTCACCAACATCTGTTGTTTCCTGACTTGCTAATTTTAGCCATTTTGACTGGTGTGAGGTGGTATCTCATTGTGGTTTTGATTTGTATTTCCCTGATGCCGAGTGACGTGGAGCACTTTTTCATGTGTCTGTTGCCCATGTGGACATCTTCTTTGCAGAGGATATGAAAAGACATTTCTCAAATATCAGTTTAAATATCACTTCCTGATAAAGCTGCCCCTGCCATTCCATCTTTAGCCTCCCAGTGACTTCCTGTCACATAACCCCGTTTTCATTCTCCACCTAGCTGTTTCATTGCCTAATATAAATTAGGCATTCATTGCCTAACATAAATATTTAGTATTTATGTCTTAGTATTTTACAAGCTCACCACTAAAATATTTACTTGGAAAATTTCTCCCCTTTACCTGGTAACTTTACCAAACTTCATTATTATACCTCCTAGTACTTTCAGTGGATTCTAAGCAGGTAATAAAACATTTGAAAACAATGACCATTTTGTGATTTCCTTTCTGGTACTTTTTAAAAGCTTATTTTATTGTCTAAAACTTCCATGACACCATGGAATAAATAGTAGTGAGAGTAGGCATCTATGTGACATTTCTTAATATTAGATTAATACTGGGGCACCCGGCTGGCTCAGTCAGTGCAGCATGGGACTCCTGATCTTACAGCTGTGAGTTCAAGCCCCACATCTGATGTAGAGCTTACTTAAAAACAAACAAATAAATAAATATTAGATTACTATCTCTATTTTGTGACCATTTGGTGTGATGTTTATTATAGATTTAACACCCAAATTCCTTATCACATTAAGAGAGCTTTTTAACGTTGTTTACTAATATTTTTATCACAAATGAAGCTTGAATTTATTAAATTAATTTTCAGCATCTTCTTTAGTCTGTTAATGTGCTAAGTACAAATTGTATTCACAGGCATTCTGTCAAACTATCTCTGCATTTCTTTGTTAAACTGACTTGGATATTGGTAAGTATTGTTCTAATAAGCTAGTATACTTAAATTGTTAAGAGTTTAATACATTTTCACTTATTTACTCCTAGGGGAGATTAAGGTATGCTTACTTTGCTTTTGGGCCAACAGTGGCATGCTAACTTCATGGAAATGAATACTGTGCCTTAGAAAATGACCCAAATCCTCTAACTCTGCATCAGTTTTAATAACACTGTAGTATCAGTTACTTAAGGATTGATAAAAGTCTCCCAGTTAGTCTCCCAATTAACTAATCCAGCAAAAAAAAAAAATGGCATTACATAAATTCTCCAGAAATGTACTCTTTCTTATCTTTTGGAAATGCTTTCCAAACCATTCGCTGGTTTCTGGCTCGATAAAACTGCACACCAGGACTTCTCAGGTCAAGCTACCCACAAAACAAGGCAGAGGGTAGAAGGGCGGGAGGGAAAGTTAAGTGCTGGGTCATTCCACTTTGAACTGTACATTCTAGTCTTTATTACCTCTGGAGAAGTCTAAAAGGATAGACGCAAGATTATCTGTGACTTTCGCTGCTTTCTTGTCCTTGTCCATTAAGTCCAAAAGCAGGAATTGATGAAGGCTTAAAAGCTATTTACTCTCATTGTAGAAAACTCTGGTTTCTGATGTTCCTCAAGTTCCCATCATCCTGGGACTGGGAGAGTCAGTGTCCTGAGGCATTAAGTCCATTAACACTTTCCCATAAATCAAAATGCTTCTTTTAACTTATTTCTTTTTCAATTTTTTGTATCATGATCTTCTAAACTTGTCCCTTAATAATGAAGTAGACTGAATTTTTGTATTATGATTTCTTTTCTTATTAAGAGCAAGATGGGCCTTAAGAAGAAATTGGCCAGGGGCGCCTGGGTGGCTCAGCAGGTTAAGCCTCTGCCTTTGGCTCGGGTCATGATCTCATGGTCCGGGAATCGAGCCCAACATTGGGCTTTCTGCTCAGTGGAGAGCCTGCTTCCCCCTCTCTCTCTGCCTGCCTCTCTGCCTACTTGTGACCTCTCTCTCAATCTCTCTCTGTCAAATAAATAAATAAATAAATAAATAAATAAATAAATCTTTAAAAAAAAAAAGGAGAAATTGACTGTATTGGCTAAATAGTGCCACCATGAAGACCTTCCTAGGAACTCTTCATTGTTTTACAGCAAGTAATCCCACACAGCGCATCACTTCGGTCACTTTGGTTTGCATTTCACAGATGATTAATTTTGGAAGACACACCAGGAGGCTGCCCTGCTCGAACCCAGCCTTCTGGATGTTTTAATGAATTATGACTATGGTTGATACTTGGTTGCACCTGCTTCAATAATTTTTCCAGACCAAAATTTACATGGTCATGCTATATGGAGTAGAACTTTTGGTCCTGTCTGCACATACTGACTCTGTGTAAGCACAGATGGAAATATTTTTCTTATGATAACATTGATCCTGCTTTTGGTTCCTGCCCTGCAGTGTTCACTTCCAAGCAGAACATGTGTTCATGAGTGCTGGGGTAAGCCGGGGAACAGGTTAGGGCAAAGAAATTAGTGCTAATCAGGCATGCAACCTTCTCCCCCATCACCATTTTTATAAGAGAGTATCAGTCGCACACCTCGTTCAATTAACAGGAAAGCATACGACTCTCCACTCAGCTGGCTACACTAGGGTCTATGCAGAAGGAGTTAATTCAGAAACATAATTCGAACTCTCTACCACCCAATATCTACCGAGATATGGGCTAACACTATTTCTTTTTTTAAAAAACTCTCTTCTAGGCTTGACATTCTAATGTCTACCCCTACTTTAAGAAAGATGTGCATCACATCATATGCGCATCATATCCATTCTCCCTTCTACACCTTCTCCTCTTCTCCCCGCCCCCCACCTTTTCCTTCTACATGTTATGGAGACTGTGAAGTGATTATTTTCCCATCTTCGCGTTTGTGGCTTAGGACTAAGCTTGCAGTCGATCCTTTACAAGCACACAACACAGCACCATGTTTGCTGCCCCTGTCCTAACACTGACACCATGATTTGGTGTTCTAATTTGTCCTACTTTGGTGTTCTTACTGCATCTTATCTCAACCTTTTTAAGTCTCCTTGATTTAGTTTTGGAATAAAATCAGGTACAGATAAATAGCTTATCTCCCTGCCTCTAACACTGCTCTCCCTAATATTTACCCTCTCCTATGGATGTTGAGGGAATTTTCTAGCATACTCTTTATCATGCCACTGCCCTCCTTAAAACTCTTCAGAAGGTCTCCGTAATATACAGAACTGATTCCAAATTGACTTGTGTAGATCGTCCAAGATCTCTTTCTCCAAATTCGTATTTCCTATTTAGGAAGCAACCTGGCAGAGGAGTTAAGAGTTCAAATCCTGGCTTCACCAATGATGACAAATTACCTAACCCTTCTGGACCCAGTTTCATCATCTATGAAAAGTACAATAAGGGTAACTACCATACAGGTTGTTGAGGTCAAAAGAGTTGTTATACATAAAATATTAAGAAGAGTTTCTGAGACTTAGTAAGCAGTTAAAGCATATTAGCTCTTGTTATGTGTCTGTACTCCCTTTGCCACTGTGACCTGTTCATAACAAGTTACTTGGAGTTACCTATTGTTCTGTCTCCATTAAACTCTTCCTACAACAATCTTTTGCCAAACCCAAACCAAGTATCTAACCTCTGAAATGGCAGACAAACTATTCTTCTTAATTCTTCCACCCATCCCAACATCCCCAGACTGGGAACCTGAACTGAACAACTATTTCTCTTCCCCGTCTACTTTGTGGAGCACTTAGCTCTCTGCATTTCAAATGCATATTTATCTATCAGCCTCTCTTACAGGATGGGGAACTCACGAAGGTTAATTACAATTCCATCTCCAGGAGTCTGCACTGTGTTTAGCACAGAGTAAGCTCTCAGTAACGAATTGATGAACTAAGAATAAAGGAATGAGCAACTGAATGAATGAGTGATGGTAACCTGATAGGTATAAATAATGTAAGCAAAAAAAAGAATTCAAGAAAAGAATAAAAGGGATTAACGATTAATGGTTGGGAGACATGGAGGAGACTGTGTTTTAGCAAGAAGTACAAAAATATGCTGCACTTTATGAAGATCAAATAGATAATCATGCACATTTCATTTTAAAGGCGGTGCAGCTCTAAATGGAGAAGTGCTCCTCGCTGGATAAGTGCCTGCTTCTGAGTAAATTAAATTTGTATCTCTATAGATTGTACACATTATAAGAGCCCTGCATATATTAATAATGGTAGTTCCTTGAAAGCTACTCAAAACTGCAAGTTCAAAAAGATGAGGAAATGTTCCCATGGGAAAATATCATGGGTAATTATATAAAAGGAACCTTTCTTCACAGATGCTTTATATTATTATAGCCCTCAGTGTGATGATATGGCCACCTTGGTTTTTTCCTGAGGCACATAAATATCCTTTCCCCTCCTCTGCCTCAAGGTGTCTTCAAGGGGGTTCTTGGAAGCTACACATATTACATATGGCCGAGAACCCATCAAGGTCATTGTTTGATCCAGAAATATATGATCATGAGCTCCTTACAGTCTAGCCAATGGATTCTCATAAAACTTCTCCTTCAACAGGTCCACTGCAACATATGTCAATAAGATAAACCCTTACTTATTCAGTTAAAAAAACAAGAAGTCCCTCAAAAGCACATGTTAGGAAGGAAGGAAGGCAGACACAAAGAGAGAGAAAGAGAGAGAGGGGGGAACTGAATCAGATGGCCATATTCACTTTCTTGGCTGCATCAAACTAAGTGCCTGTCCAAGTTATTAGATTTTAAATAAATTAGTACAAGAAAATCCAGATCATTCAGTGATTACAGATTATCACAATATGAAATAACTATAATCAGAATTTCATTATACACTTATTTATTTATTTGGTTTTTCTGGATTGAGGCATGCAAGTTTTCTGAGGAAGAGCTCCCTCTTAGTTCCATCTTCCTACTGTAAAATATTCCATTTTATGAGAAGTTCACCATTAAGTGACCCATTCTACTGTTGATGGGCACTGGGTTGTTTCCACTTTGGGTATTACAAACAGTGCTCCTACAAACATTTCTACATGTCTTTGATACACATCTACCGGCGTTTCTGTAACACACCGGCTAGAACTGGGGGTGTGAGTACGTACAAACTTAGAAGCTACCACCAAGCAGATTTCCAAAGTGATTGTAACTATTTAGTGTATGTGAGGTTCAGCTGCTTGGAATTCTCACCAGCACTTGATATCATCAGCTTTTAAATTTTCACCCATTCTGGTGTGTGCATAATGATATATTTTCCATTCCCCCGAAAACTAGTGATATTCAGAGCTTTTTCTCATGTTTAATAGCTATTCAGATAGCCTCCTTTACGAAAACCCTGCTTAAGCTTTTGTATATTTGTCCTTCAATGCATCTGCTTTTTTGGGATTGATTTGTAGGAGTTCTTTACATATGGAACATCAGATGGCTTTACTAGATATCTGTATATATCAATCACCTCCCATGCTGCATGCTGCCAGTCCCTGCCAGTGTGCTCAGCAATCACCTGCTGTTTGAAGGATGCTTCCCATTCACACCAATAACTTTTTCCCATGAACTACTCTCTCTACCCAAAAGCTTCTGGCTCAGAAACAGACTTAGCCCATGTTCAGAGTAGGTTAGGAGTGCCAGAGAGTTAATGCTCTTAAGAACATTCTCTCCCAGAATGGAGACACACCAATACCTCCATAGCAAAAACCCCACCCTTGCCAACAGAAATGTAGCTTGGCTTATTTGGAACAGACGATCTTAAATGTGTGCGCCATGTAGGCACATCTATAGACTGCTGAGTGCTCGCTAGCAAGGTCTTGCATTCTCCCTTCTGTAAAACTCCATCACGAGCTACAAGAGATTATGAGTCACTTGATGTGTATATGTCCATAAAAACTAGCCAGCCAGCCAGAGTGTTGTTCCCCATTAGAGTCCACTCTATTAATAACAACTAGTTGTCATCTAAAGACTCAGCACGGCTGACGGAGCAGTCCTGAAGTCTGAACATTACATCAAAAGTTCTGGTACCTGTTTCTCGATGCTCAGTACATGCGCCAGCGACCACCGCTGAATGCTGTGTTTTCCCCGGAATTCACCGAGAACAGTGCTGTGGTTTGGTAATGACTTTTATAAATGACTTCAAAGAATCGAATAACAGGGGGTTTTTTTCGGTTTGATTTTTATAGGATAGATAATAGCCTAGACAAAAGATACTGAACTCAAGAGGAAAGACAGAATCAGAGAAATGGTCCATAGGAAACACAGCGAGTCAGGAGGCCGAGCTATGAGTTTGGGAATTTGCCTTTTTTTCCCACTTGTCTCCCCAGAGTCTAGCACAGATCTAGCATACAAGAGAACTGAAAAATATTTTTGAATGAGTGAATAAACTAATGAACAGAAAACAATGCAACATGTTAAATGTTGTAAATGGTCTGGTATCTAAAAACATGTCCCATGTAAATCCATGTTCAATGAGAGTGAAGGATCCTTCTAAGAACTAAATCTTTTGGGGGGTTTAATCACTTCTTTTTTTAAAAAATATTTTATTTGACAGAGAGAGATCACAAGTGGGCAGAGAAGCACGGGGAGAGAGAGAGGGGGAAGTAGGCTCCCCGGTAAGCAGAGAGCCTGATGTGGGGCTCGATCCCAGGACCCTGGGATCATGACCTGAGCTGAAGGCAGAGGCTTTAACCACTGAGCCACCCAGGCGCCCCTAATCACTTCTTTTTTAAAATTTTTTTATTATTATGTTCAGTTAGCCAGCTTATAGCACATCACTAGTTTTTGACGTAGTGTTCAATGAATCATTAGTTATGTATTACAACCAGTGCACAACAGCCAAACCATGGTAAGAGCCAAGATACCCTTCAGCAGATGAATGGATAAAGGGGATTCAAATATACGATGAGCTGTTACTCAGCCATCAGAGAGGATGAATACCCACCATGTGCACTGACATGGATAGAAACAGACGGGGCTCTGCTAAGTGAAATAAGACAAGCAGAGAAAGACAATTTTCACATGATCTCACTCAGATGTGGAACATAAGGAATAGCGTGGAGGACCACAGGGGAAGGGAGGCAAAACTGAATGGGAAGAAATCAGAGAGGGAGACAAACCATGAGAGGCACTTGTGAGTTTAATCACTTCTAATAATATTTTCCTGTAAATACTTTTCTGGGTAGAAATGTTTATGCCAGTGGACAAGGTTTAAAATCTCATAGGAATAAACAAGTAAAGGGTCTTTTCATACAAAACAGCAAGCATAATTTAATGTTGTATTAGGACATAATCTTGCATTATCCTAGGCTATAACATAATGTTCTCCACAATCATTCACTGCATATGTATTTCTTGATTGTGTCTTGCATACCAGGTATTGGACTAAGTCCTGGAAATGAACTGGCTCACAAACTACATGTGATGTAACTGGAGAGAAAAGCAGCCTCATAAATAATTAAAGAATAATACATCCTGGGGGGCGCCTGGGGGGCTCAGTGGGTTAAGCTGCTGCCTTCGGCTCAGGTCATGATCTCAGAGTCCTGGGATCGAGTCCCGCATCGGGCTCTCTGCTCAGCAGGGAGCCTGCTTCCCTCTCTCTCTCTGCCTGCCTCTCCGTCTATTTGTGATCTCTCTCTGTCAAATAAATAAATAAAATCTTAAAAAAAAAAGAATAATACATCCTGGTAGAAATATACTATTAAAAAGTAGAAGTGCAGGGAGAGATTACAACAACAGACCTGAGAGAGTACAATGATAGAACACAGCAATTCAACTCAACGCACATTTACTGACCACCTACTTCGTGCAAGACACTGTTATTTGACTTAAATGGAAGGCAAATATGGAAAAGACAAAAATGTTGCTTTCAGGAGAGCTACAATAATGAATCATACAGACAGATGACACATTTGAAGGGGATAGAGTCATGGCAGAACAAATGTTGACTGTGGCTTTAAAGGCAAATTTTCTGGGCTTGTGACTCAGCTCTAGCCCTTTCTGAGTGCCCTTTGGTCCATTACTTAGCCTCTCTGAGAATGACAGTGGTTGTGGGGATTGAATTAAATAATAAATATAAAGTCCTTGCACAAGGTCTGATATATTATCAGCATTCAGTGGATGTTAGATGCCATTATGGTTAGCCTTACTATGAGTGTTATGCTACACATGAAAAACTGGCCTGAGAGTGGGATTTAGATGGCAAAGTAGCCTAGTTAGCTACAATGTAATATTTTTGATCCCCAGGTCAGGTATCTGAACCTGCAATGAGTGAATGGCTTCTCATTCCTTTTCACTGTCATACGTTTTCATTCTTGCTAACTGCCATATAATTGCTTACACCTCTACACAAAGACCTCCGTGAGACTGAGTAAATAGGATATAAAACACATATTTCTGTTCTGCATGGAAATCCTGCGAACAAGTCCTATCAAACTGAATATACTGAGAATGATGTCTTACTATAAGAACATGACAATGAGGGTCCAAGAATTAAGCATCATTCTTTTCCACCATTATTAGAAGAGTACTTCTGAAAAAAAAAAAAAAAGAGTACTTCTGTTTAGGCATCCATGTTTAGAGGAGTACTGAATAAATTAGAAGTTCAGTAAGAATAAGTCAATGGATAAAAAAACAGCATCTGTGATGATACTGTCCCATCAACAATACAACCTAAAAAAAGACTGAATTGTACTCTTGATAATGGTTGGTTAAGTTCCTAAAGAATCAGCCGTCTTACTGCAAATAACAATAATTCTGAACAAAATACAAAAAACATCCACCAAAAGCAGGCAAACAACCAGAGACAAGTTGACCCATGGAAGAAAGGCATGGCACTGTGTTGATTTTCTCTTTCCCAAAGCTTCCTGGTTGACAATAAGACCCCAGTGTACCACGCAGGGTAGGCAACAAGCGAACAAAAAGTCGTCTTTCTGGCCTGAAGAACAAGAGGACACAATTTAGGGTAAGCACAGCTGCCAGACAGCAAGGGGATAATCCTAGAAAGAAGGCAGCCAGAGAAGGGGAGCCTGTTCTGTGGCTGCAGTCTGCAAACACCAGCTGACACCTAAGACACACGGAATGAGAAGCACTACATAGTTAGTTCAAAGAAATGACTTCAACTGAGATCTAGGCTTCCAATCAAGAAACAAAAGTTTAGGGGCACCTGGATGGCTGGTTCAGTTGGTTCAGGAGCCCACTTTTGGTTTTGACTTAGGTCCTAATCTCAGGGTCCTGGGATCAAGCCCCATGTCAGGCTTTGTGCTCAGTGTGGAATCTGCTTGAGGATTCTCTCGCTGATCTCCCTCCACTCATGCTCTCTCTCTCTCTCAAATAAATAAAAAAATTAAAAAAAAAAAAAAAACAGAAGTCTGTGTCCAACAAAGTTACTTCCCTGCTTATAAAAGAGAAAATCATCTTTGCAAGGATGTTACAAGTTGGATGTCAGAATCTCTGAGATATACCACTCACAATGTTCAGGATACAACTCAAAATTATTTGACTTATAAATAAACAGGAAAAAGTAACCAGATTCTCAAAGAAAAGACAATTGGCAGAAAATGCTCCCACGATGATCCAGATGAAGAATTAGCAGACAAGAATTTTAAAGCAGCTACTTATATATACTTAAGGACATAAAGTAAAAATAACTGCAAAGGATTAAAAGATAGGGGAAAGAAACAGAGAAATAGAAACTATCAAAAGAATAAAAAATTCTAAAAATAAAATATCTGAAATTATAAATTTACAGAATGAGAATAACAGAATGAGATGAAAGGAAAAACAGTCAGTGAATCTGTAAGTGAATAAAAATTATCCAATATGGAGAAAAATATTTTACAGATTATGAAAAAAGCCCCAATGAATCTCATAAAATATGAAATCTAGCATACAGGTGACCTGAGTCTCAGAAGGAGAAGAGAAAGAATACAATAAGGAAGATATTTAAAGAAATAATGACCGAGGGAGGAGTCCAGATGGCGGAGAAGTAGCAGCTGAGACTACTTCGAGTAGCGGGAGATCAGCTAAATAGCTTATCTAAAGATTGCAAACACCTACAAATCCACCGGGAGATCGAAGAGAAGAAGAACGGCAATTCTAGAAACAGAAAATCAACCACTTTCTGAAAGGTAGGACTGGCGGAAAAGTGAATCCAAAGCGACGGGAAGATAGACCGCGGGGGGAGGGGCCGGCTCCCGGCGAGCAGCGGAGCAACAGAGCACAAAATCGGGACTTTTAAAAGTCTGTTCCGCTGAGGGACATCGCTCCAGAGGCTTAACTGGGGTGAAGCCCAGGCGGGGTCAGCGCGGCCTCAGGTCCCGCAGGGTCGCAGAAGGATCGGGGGTGTCTCAGTGTCGCAGAGCTTACCGGTATTAGAACGGGGAAGCCGGCTGCAGAGACAGAGCCGAGGAGTGACTCTCAGCTCGGGGTTGCCTTGAACCGGTCGCAGGCTCGGTCAGCTCGGAGCGCGGCCGGAGGCCAGGGTGACGGGAGTCATTGGGCGCTGTTCTCTGAGGGCGCACTGAGGAGTGGGGCCCCGGGCTCTCGGCTCCTCCGGGCCGGACACCGGGAGGCCGCCATCTTTATTCCCGCCCTCCGGACTCTACGGAAAGCGCTCAGGGAACAAAAGCTCCCGAAAGCGAACCCGAGCGGATGACTCAGCGCGGCCCCGGGTACGGGCGGTGCAACTCCGCCTGGGGCAAAGACGCTTGAGAATCACTACAACAGGCCCCTCCCCCAGAAGATCTACGGGAAACCCAGCCAGGACCAAGTTCACCGACCAAGGAGAACGGCGGAATTCCAGAGGAGAAGAAAGCAAAGCACGGAACTCATGGCTTTCTCCCCATGATTTTTTAGCCTTGCAGTTAATTTAATTTTTTTTTCTTTTTCATTTTTTTTTTTCTTTTTCTCTTCTTCTGCTAAATTTTTTAACTTTTACCGTTTCCTTTTTTAACGTTTTTTAAATAGTTTATCTAATATATATATATTTTTTCCTCTTTTTATATTTTTTCTTTATCGGCATTTTTTTTAAAAATAGTTTCTTTTTTTTTTTTTCTTTTTGAACCCCTTTTTTCCCCTTTCTCCCCCCTCACGATTCGGGATCTCTTCTGATTTGGCTAAAGCATATTTTCCTGGGGTTGTTGCCACCCTTTTAGTATTTTACTTGCTCCTTCATAAACTCTTATCTGGACAAAATGACAAGGCGGAAAAATTCACAACAAAAAAAAGAACAAGAGGCAGTACCAAAGGCTAGGGACCTAATCAATACAGACATTGGTAATATGTCAGATATAGAGTTCAGAATGACGATTCTCAAGGTTCTAGCCGGGCTTGAAAAAGGCATGGAAGATATTAAAGCAACCCTCTCGGGAGATATAAAAGCCCTTTCTGGAGAAATAAAAGAACTAAAATCTAACCAAGTTGAAATGAAAAAAGCTATTAATGAGGTGCAATCAAAAATGGAGGCTCTCACCGCTAGGATAAATGAGGCAGAAGAAAGAATTAGCGATATAGAAGACCAAATGACACAGAATAAAGAAGCTGAGCAAAAGAGGGACAAACAGCTACTGGACCACGAGGGGAGAATTCGAGAGATAAGTGACACCATAAGACGAAACAACATTAGAATCATTGGGATTCCAGAAGAAGAGGAAACAGAGAGGGGAGCAGAAGGTATATTGGAGAGAATTATTGGAGAGAATTTCCCCAATATGGCAAAGGGAACAAGCATCAAAATTCAGGAGGTTCAGAGAACCCTCCTCAAGATCAATAAGAATAGGTCCACACCCCGTCACCTAATAGTAAAATTGACAAGTCTTAGTGACAAAGAGAAGATCCTGAAAGCAGCCCGGGAAAAGAAGTCTGTAACGTACAATGGTAAAAATATTAGATTGGCAGCAGACTTATCCACAGAGACCTGGCAGGCCAGAAAGAGCTGGCATGATATATTCAGAGTACTAAATGAGAAAAACATGCAGCCAAGAATACTATATCCAGCTAGTCTATCATTGAAAATAGAAGGAGAGATTAAAAGCTTCCAGGACAAACAAAAACTGAAAGAATTTGCAAATACCAAACCAGCTCTACAGGAAATATTGAAAGGGGTCCTCTAAGCAAAGAGAGACCCTCAAAGTAGTAGATCAGAAAGAAACAGAGACAATATACAATAACAGTCACCTTACAGGCAATACAATGGCACTAAATTCTTATCTCTCAATACTTACCCTGAATGTTAATGGGCTAAATGCCCCAATCAAAAGACACAGGGTATCAGAATGGATAAAAAAACAAAACCCATCTATATGTTGCCTACAAGAAACTCATCTTAAACCCGAAGACACCTCCAGGTTGAAAGTGAGGGGGTGGAAAAGAATTTACCATGCTAATGGACATCAGAAGAAAGCAGGAGTGGCAATCCTTATAGCAGATCAATTAGATTTTAAGCCAAAGACTATAATAAGAGATGAGGAAGGACACTATATCATACTCAAAGGAACTTTCCAACAAGAAGATCTAACAATTTTAAATATCTATGCCCCTAACGTGGGAGCAGCCAACTATATAAACCAATTAATAACAAAATCAAAGAAACACATCGACAGGAATACAATAATAGTAGGGGATTTTAACACTCCCCTCACTGAAATGGACAGATCATCCAAGCAAAAGATCAACAAGGAAATCAAGGCCTTAAATGACACACTGGACCAGATGGACATCACAGATATATTCAGAACATTTCATCCCAAAGCAACAGAATACACATTCTTCTCTAGTGCACATGGAACACTCTCCAGAATAGATCACATTCTTGGTCCTAAATCAAGTCTCAACCGGTATCAAAAGATTGGGATCATTCCCTGCATATTTTCAGACCACAATGCTCTAAAGCTAGAATTCAATCACAAGAGGAAATTTGGAAAGAACCCAAATACATGGAGACTAAACAGCATCCTTCTAAAGAATGAATGGGTCAACCAGGGAATTAAAGAAGAATTGAAAAAATTTATGGAAACAAATGATAATGAAAACACAACGGTTCAGAATCTGTGGGACACAACAAAGGCAGTCCTGAGAGGAAAATATATAGCAGTACAAGCCTTTCTCAAGAAACAAGAAAGGTCTCAACCTAACCCTACACCTAAAGGAGCTGGAGAAAGAACAAGAAAGAAACCCTAAACCCAGCAGGAGAAGAGAAATCATAAAGATCAGAGCAGAAATCAATGAAATAGAAACCAAAAAAAACAATAGAACAAATCAACGAAACTAGGAGCTGGTTCTTTGAAAGAATTAATAAGATTGATAAACCCCTGGCCAGACTTATCAAAAAGAAAAGAGAAAGGACCCAAATAAATAAAATCATGAATGAAAGAGGAGAGATCAAAACGAACACCAAAGAAATACAGACAATTATAAGAACATACTATGAGCAACTCTACGCCAACAAATTTGACAATCTAGAAGAAATGGATGCATTCCCAGAGACATATAAACTACCACAACTGAACCAGGAAGAAATGGAAAGCCTGAACAGACCCATAACCAGTAAGGAGATTGAAACAGTCATCAAAAATCTCCAAACAAACAAAAGCCCAGGGCCAGATGGCTTCCCAGGGAAATTCTACCAAACATTTAAAGAAGAACTAAGTCCTATTCTCCTCAAACTGTTCCAAAAAATAGAAATGGAAGGAAAACTTCCAAACTCATTTTATGAGGCCAGCATCACCTTGATCCCAAAACCAGACAAGGATCCCAACAAAAAAGAGAACTACAGACCAATATCCTTGATGAACACAGATGCAAAAATTCTCGCCAAAATACTAGCCAATAGGATTCAACAGTACATTAAAAGGATTATTCACCACGACCAAGTGGGATTTATTCCAGGGCTGCAAGGTTGGTTCAACATCCGCAAATCAATCAATGTGATACAACACATTAATAAAAGAAAGAACAAGAACCATATGATACTCTCCATAGATGCTGAAAAAGCATTTGACAAAGTACAGCATCCCTTCCTGATCAGAACTCTTCAAAGTGTAGGGATAGACGGCACATACCTCAATATTATCAAAGCCATCTATGAAAAACCCACCGCAAATATCATTCTCAATGGAGAAAAACTGAAAGCTTTTCCGCTACGGTCAGGAACACGGCAGGGATGTCCGTTATCACCACTGCTATTCAACATAGTACTAGAAGTCCTAGCCTCAGCAATCAGACAACAAAAGGAAATTAAAGGCATCCAAATCGGCAAAGAAGAAGTCAAACTATCACTCTTTGCAGATGATATGATACTCTATGTGGAAAACCCAAAAGACTCCACTCCAAAACTGCTAGAACTTGTACAGGAATTCAGTAAAGTGTCAGGATATAAAATCAATGCACAGAAATCAGTTGCATTTCTCTACACCAACAACAAGACAGAAGAAAGAGAAATTAAGGAGTCCATCCCATTTACAATTGCACCCAAAACTATAAGATACCTAGGAATAAGCCTCACCGAAGAGACTAAGAATCTATACTCAGAAAACTATAAAGTACTCATGAAAGAAATTGAGGAAGACACAAAGAAATGGAAAAATGTTCCATGCTCCTGGATTGGAAGAATAAATATTGTGAAAATGTCTATGCTACCTAAAGCAATCTACACATTTAATGCAATTCCTATCAAAGTACCATCCATTTTTTTCAAAGAAATGGAACAAATAATCCTAAAATTTATATGGAACCAGAAAAGACCTCGAATAGCCAAAGCAACATTGAAAAAGAAAGCCAAAGTTGGTGGCATCACAATTCCGGACTTCAAGCTCTATTACAAAGCTGTCATCATCAAGACAGCATGGTACTGGCACAAAAACAGACACATAGATCAATGGAACAGAATAGAGAGCCCAGAAATGGACCCTCAACTCTATGGTCAACTCATCTTCGACAAAGCAGGAAAGAATGTCCAATGGAAAAAAGACAGCCTCTTCAATAAATGGTGTTGGGAAAATTGGACAGCCACATGCAGAAAAATGAAATTGGATCATTTCCTTACACCACACACGAAAATAGACTCAAAATGGATGAAGGATCTCAATGTGAGAAAGGAATCCATCAAAATCCTCGAGGAGAACACAGGCAGCAACCTCTTTGACGTCAGCCGCAGCAACATCTTCCTAGGAACATCACCAAAGGCAAGGGAAGCAAGGGCAAAAATGAACTTTTGGGATTTTATCAAGATCAAAAGCTTTTGCACAGCAAAGGAAACAGTGAACAAAACCAAAAGGCAACTGACAGAATGGGAGAAGATATTTGCAAATGACATATCAGATAAAGGGCTAGTGTCCAAAATCTATAAAGAACTTAGCAAACTCAACACCCAAAGAACAAATAATCCAATCAAGAAATGGGCAGAGGACATGAACAGACATTTCTGCCAAGAAGACATCCAGATGGCCAACAGACACATGAAAAAGTGCTCCATATCACTCAGCATCAGGGAAATACAAATCAAAACCACCATGAGATATCACCTCACACCAGTCAGAATGGCTAAAATGAACAAGTCAGGAAATGACAGATGCTGGCGAGGATGCGGAGAAAGGGGAACCCTCCTACACTGTTGGTGGGAATGCAAGCTGGTGCAACCACTCTGGAAAACGGCATGGAGGTTCCTCAAAATGTTGAAAATAGAACTACCCTATGACCCAGCAATTGCACTGCTGGGTATTTACCCTAAATATACAAACGTAGTGATCCGAAGGGACACGTGCACCCGAATGTTTATAGCAGCCATGTCTACAATAGCTAAACTATGGAAAGAACCTAGATGTCCATCAACAGACGAATGGATAAAGAAGAAGTGGTATATATACACAATGGAATACTATGCAGCCATCAAAAGAAATGAAATCTTGCCATTTGCGACGACGTGGATGGAACTAGAGGGTATCATGCTTAGCAAAATAAGTCAATCGGAGAAAGACAACTATCATATGATCTCCCTGATATGAGGGAGAGGAGATGCAACATGGGGGGTTGAGGGGGTGGGAGAAAAATAAATCAAACAAGATGGGATTGGGAGGGAGACAAACCATAAGTGACTCTTAATCTCACAAAACAAACTGAGGGTTGATGGGGGGAGGGGGTTTGGGAGAGGGGGGGTGGGGTTATGGATATTGGGTAGGGTGTGTGCTAGGGTGAGTGCTGTGAAGTGTGTAGACCTGGCGATTCACAGACCTGTACCCCTGGGGATAAAAATATATTTTTATAAAAAATAAAATTAAAAAAAAATGAAAGCAAAATTAAGATATTTTCAGATAATGGAAAACTAAAAGAATTGGTTGCTAGCAGACCTGCATGATAAAAAATGTCAAAGGAAGTTATGAAGGCTGAGGGAAATCATACCAGATGGAAATTTAGGTCTTCAGGAAGGAATAAAATACATCAGAAATTGTAAGTATATGTTTTATTCTTTTATTTTTTAAAATTTAACTTATATTGTTTAAATTCAGTTATTTAACTTATACTGTATCATAGTTTCAGATGTAGAGTTCAGTGATTCATCAGTTGCAAATAACACCCAGTGCTCATATCACGTGCTCTCCGTAATGTCCATAACCCAGTTACCGTATCCCCCCACCCCCCTTTTCTCTCCATTGCTTTAAAATATTAATAATAGTTTAAAATAAAATTTTAAACATTTTGTTCTGAAGTTTATAACATATGGATATGTAACACATATGCTAAATAAAACATAAACAATAAGAAAGTAAATGAAACTGCATGGCTGCAAATTTTCTACATTTTACATAAGCGGCACAATAATAACTCTTAGACTGTGAAAAGTTAGAGTGCATGTTATAGTTCCTAAAGCACTCCTTAAAACTGCAGAGGCATAGCCAAAAGGCCAATAGATAAATTTAAGTGGATTTCTCAAAAATATTCAAATAATCCAAAAAAAGTCAAGAAAGAAGGAACAGAGGAACCAATTATAGAGGGGACAAACAAATAAAATGACAGACCTAAATCTAACCATATCCATGATTACATTAAATGCTAAAGCATTAAGCACTAATTAAAAGATAGAGAATTATCAGGTGCCTGGGTGGCTCAGAGGGTTAAAGGCTCTGCCTTCGGCTCAGGTCGTGATCCCAGGATCCTGGGATCCAGCCCGCATCAGGTTCTCTGCTCAGCGGGGAGCCTGCTTCCCCCTCTCTCTCTGCCTGCCTCTCTGCCTAGTTGTGATCTCTGTCAAATAAATAAAATCTTAAAAAAAAAAAAAGATAGAGATTATCAGAACTGATTGAAAACCAAAGCCCAACTACATCATGTTTACAATACTTTATAGATATGGATATGTTGGGCTAAGTTTATATACATGTACACAAAGGTATTTATCTATACATGCGATGAGTTAGCATAAGGCTGGAGAAGGTGTACTGGTATCAGATAACATATCTTTCATGAAAAAGATATTGCCAGAGATCAAGAGAGTCATTTGATAATGTAACAGGGTCATTTCATTAGGAAGACACATAATTATAAAAGTGAATGTGCCTAGTAATAGAATTTCCAAATACATTAAGCAAAAATTGACAGAAATAGATAAAAAAAAGTAAACATACATACATAATTTGAACAACACCACAGACCACCTTGACAGAACTGGTATTTATAGAGCACTCACTCCCAAACTGCTGAATAAATATTTTTTTCAAGAATACAAAGTGTAGTCTTCAAGACAGATAATATCATGGGCCGTAAGTGAAGTTTTAAATATTCTAAAAAGTACGAAATCATATTGAGTATGTTCTCTGCCCACACAGAATTAAAGGAGAAATCACTAACAATAATACATCTTATTTAAAAATAAAAAAAATATATAAATATATTTATAATATATTTATAAATATATCCATATAAATAAAATGGATAAATATTTTTATATAAAATATATCTAAATATTTTTATATGAAATATATCACCTCATTTATAATTTTTATGTAAAACATTTATCCGTTTTATCTAAATACTGAAAAAATAAAATAAAATCTTAAAAATTGAGCGGAAATAAATTGCCTTCTCTGATATAAATAAATAAATACAGAAAAAAGGGATAAATATTTTTTAAAATAAAACTTATCAAATCTGACACAAGAGGAAATAAAAAATCTGCAAGTCCTACATAAATAACAAATTTTTATTTGTTATCAAAATCTTGACCAAAGAGAATTTTTTATATGCTCAGATACTTTTCCTGGTAAATTGGATGCTGAACATTTAAAGAAAAAATAACGCCAATCTCAAAAAACTGCCTAAGAATATAAAGAAGAGAACACTTCCCAAGTCATTTTTGAGGCCGATATAACCGTAATACTTATTCAGGGTAATTTCTTACAAGGAAGCAACAAAAATAGAAAATTACATGCCAATTTCCCTTGTGAAACAGACACAGTATTTCTTCCTTTCTTTTTTTTTTAAGATTTTATTTATTCATTTGATAGACAGGTTACAAGTAGGTAGAGAGGCAGGCAGAGAGAGAGGGGGAAGCAGGCTCCCTGCTGAGCAGAGAGCCCGATGAGGGGCTCGATCCCAGGACCCTGGGATCATGACCTGAGCCGAAGGCAGAGGCTTTAACCCACTGAGCCACCCAGACACCCCTTCTTTTTTGTTTTTGAGAGAGATAAAGAGAGTGTGGGAGAGGGACAGAGAGAGAGAATCTTAAGCAGGCTCCAAGCCCAGCATAGAACCCGACACAGGTCTCAACCTCATGACCCTGAGATCATGACCTAGGCCAAAATCAAGAGTTGGACACTTAATCAACTGAGCCAGCCAGGCTCCCCCAGACACAAAACTCCTTCACCAAATAAAAGCAAACTACAGAATTAGTATACAAAAAAGATGATTAATCATGACCAAGTAGGGTTTCTCAGTAATGTAAAGCCAATTTAACATCCAGAACTCAATCACTGCAACTTCCACATGAACCCTATAAAATTTCAATTAACAAAGAAAACACACTTAACATACTTTAATAGTCACTGATTATAAAGACTTAGAAAACGAGGAATAGGAAGGAAATTTCTGTCTGAGGAAGGGGACCTCCAAAAAACCTTCAGCAAACATCATACTTAACGGCTTAAAAATGTGAGGGCGGGGACACCTGGGTGGCTCAGTGGGTTAAAGCCTCTGTCTTCAGCTCAGGTCATGATCTGGGATCGAGCCCCGCATCGGGCTCTCTGCTCAACAGGGAGCCTGCTTCTCTCTCTCTCTCTCTCTCTCTGCCTGCCTCTCTACTTGTAAGCTCTCGCTGTCAAAACAAAACAAAACAAAACAAAAACAAAAACAAAGATTAAACATGGCACTTCACAAAAGAAAATATGTGCAGCAAATAAGCCGCCCCCCGGCAAAGTGCCCCACATCAGTAGGCATCAGAAGAATTAAATTACAAGTCCAAGGAAATAGTACTAGAATCTACCAGAATAGCTAAAATCAAGAAGACTGACCACACTCGTGGTGAGCATACCAAGCACTGCAGCAAACTCATTCATCATTGGTTGGAATGCAAAACAGTAGAACCCCCGTAGAAAAGGCCTGGCAGTTTCTTATAAAAGTCAAGATATACCCTGGCACAAAAACAGACACATAGATCAATGGAACAGAGGAGAGAATACAGAAATACACCCATGATTATATGGTCAATTAATCTATGACGAAGGAGGCAAGAATACACAATGGGGGGAAAGACCGTCTTATTATTTAATAAATGGTGCTGGGAAAACTGGACAGCCACATGCAAAGAGATGAAGCTAGACCACGGTACAGCGTACAGTGTACGCAAAAATACACTCAAAATGGATTAAAGACCTAAACGTGAGACCTAAAACCATAATACTGGTAAGAAGAGAACACAGACCGTAATTTTTCTGACATCAGCAATAGCAACATTTTTTTAGATATGTCTCCTTTGACACAGGAAACAAAAGCAAAAATGAACTATTGGGACTACACCAAAATAAAAAGCTTTTGTGCTGTGAAAGAAACCATCAACAAAACAAAAAGGGAACCTACTGAATGGGAGAAGATATTTGCAAATGACAGATCTGTAAAAGGGTTAATATCCAAATACATAAAGAACCTAGATGACTCAACACCAAGAAACCACAGGGGCGCCTGGGTGGCTCAGTGGGTTAAAGCCTCTGCCTTTGGCTCAGGTCATGATCTCAGAGTCCTGGGATGAAGGCCCGCAATGGGCTCTCTGCTCAGCAGGGAGCCTGCTTCCCCCCACTTTCTCTGCCTGCCTCTATGCCTACTTGTGATCTCTGTGTATGTGTGTCAAATAAAGTAAGTAAAATCTTAAAAAAAAAAAAACCCACAAATAATCCAATTAAAAAATGGGCAGAAGGCCTGAATAGATTTTTTCCAAAGCACACATACACAGCCCACAGATACATGAAAAGATGCTCCCCATCACTCACCATCAGGGAAATACAAAGCAGAACCACAATGAGATACCACCTCATACCTGTCAGGAGGCCAAGAATAAAAGTGAATAGCAAGTACTGCACTGTTGGCGGGCATGCAAACTGCTGCATCCACTGTGGAAAACAGCATGGACACTCCTTAAAATATCAAAAACGAATTACCACATGATTCAGTAATATCACTGCTGAGTGCTTACATAAGAATACAAACACGAATTCAAAAAGATACAGGTTCCCTTATATGTACTGCAGCACTATTTACAACAGCCCAGATAGGGAAGCAAGCCTTGTCCATTGACAACAGAAAAATAAAAGAAAGATGTGTGTGTGTGTATGTGTGTGTGTGTGTGTGTGTGTATAAAATAGAAATTATCCATAAAAAAGAATGAGATCCTGACATTTGCAACAACGTGGATGGACCTAGAGGGCAAAAAACTGAGTAAAACAAGTCAGGCAGAGAAAGACAAACACCATATAATTTCACTCATACATGAAATTTTAACAAAGAAAAAAAAAAGACAAACAACAACAACAAAAAACAGACTCTTAAATACAGAGAACAAACTAGTGGATGCCAGGTGCAAGGGGGCTGGGAGGATGGGTAGAACAGAGAATTAAGAATACACTTATCGTGATGACCACTGAGTAATGTGGAGAATTTCTGAATCATTATTCCGTATACTTGAAACCAATATAACCCTGTATGTGAATACCTATACTATACTATACTACTTCAGTAATTTTAAAAAGTTAAAAAAAATCATAGCCATGAAAAAACATGCCTGTGAAAGCACCAGTATGCTTGGACGAGGCATGACTGGATGTTTCAAGATTTTCCTATTAATATAGATTTCTGGAAATTTCTTTTGTTATCTCTGAATACCACAGAGAAATAGCTGCAAATATCAAAATGTTAAGAAAATTATGCCCATTTGTTTTCTGCTGATTGAGAAAAGACACAATTACTCCATTTCAGAATGACCTTCATTAGGCTCTGAGAAGGATAGACTCTTAGTTGGGCTTTCATTAAGAACCACTGGAGTTAATGTGTTAATTTATGGCATCAGCAAAATGCATGAGCATATCTTGAAATAATGACAGCAAACTGATTAGTTGTTCCCTGTGAGATACAGAGCAAGGAATATTTGTTTTTTGTACTTTTAGGCATTAGCTGATTTATCAAATCCTAGAATAAGGTCCAATTTTTCAGAATCACTGAAATAAACAAAAAATTTTCTTTAAAAACTCAACATATCAATTATCATATGGTTTCACTTATTTGAGGGAAATTGGAAGGGGAGGTGAACCATGAGAGACTATGGACTCTGAAAAACGATCTGAGAATTTTGTTAAGGGGTGGGGGGTGGGAGGTTGGGGGCACCAGGTGGTGGGTATTGTAGAGGGCACGGATTGCATGGAACACTGGGTGTGGTGCAAAAATAATGAATACTGTTATGCTGAAAAAAATAAAAAAATTAAATTAGGGAAAATATAAAAAAAAAAAAAAAAAAAAAAAACTCAACATGTTTCTACCCTCTAACCCAGAATTTCCAATCCTAGGTATTTCTGCATGAGAACTGAAAATATAATTCCATTAAAAAGACATTTTATGTACAAGAATATTTATAGAAGCTTTATTTACAATAGCCAGAAACTTGAAAGAGCCCAGTATTCATTATTAAAAATGTATAAACAGACTGAGGTATATTAAACATAATGGGCTACAACCCAGCCAAGAAAGGACAAAGCACTAATCCTCAAAACTTCATGGATAAATCTCAAACGTATTCTGTTCAGTAATACAAACTTAACACAGAAGAGCGCATACTGTGCAATTCTACATAGAAGACAGGCAAAATCTGAATTCAAGGGGGAAAATATTAGAATAGTGGTTGCCTCTGTGGGGAAGGGGGAGCAGTGCAGGACTGAGGAACCTTCTTAGGTGACAGTTATGTTCCCTATCTCCATAGGGTTTGTGTTACCTGGACAGAGTATTTGTCAGAATTCATCAAATGATACACATTAAGACTTATACATTGTTTCATGTAAGTTCTACCAAAAGAAAAAAAAAGCTAGTAAACAAATGTCAAAGTTTGAGGATGCATGCTAAAGTGGCTAGGGTAAAATGTACGGATGTATACAGCTGATTTGAAAATATGTCAAAACCAAAAAGGTGGGTTTATCAATGGATAGAGGAATGGGTTAATAATAGATATGAGAGGGGCGCCGGGGTGGCTCAGTCAGTTAAACATCTGCCTTCGGCTCAGGTCATGATCTCAGGGTCCTGGGATCGAGCTCCTCACTGGACTCCTTGCTGAGCCAGGAGCCTGCTTCTCCCTTTACCTCTCTCTCTCTCTCCCTTTCTCTGGCAAATAAATAAATAAAATCTTTAAAAAACAAACAAACAAATAAATAAGAGTATGCAATAGAGCAAGTGTAAGAAAATGTTCATGACAGAATCTAGAGTGTGAGTATATGGATGTTCACTCACAATATAAAATTTCCATTTTCAAATATTTGGGGGAAAAGGCAGTTTGATAATAATTATGGAAATTTACATGAAAATATCTGTAAGTGGTATTATCTTTAAAAATTGAGAATCTGTGGTCATAACTCTTTTTATAAAGTCAATGCATATTAATCTGCAATATAACCCTGAAATATAAATTTTGAAATGGCCATGTTTATCTGATTTGGTATTTTTATTAAAACCATACCAGAACACCCGATCTGTATCTACAGATAGAATGTAATTTTGAAAGCAGTGTTTTGAAAGCCAGTTATGAACTGGCTTTTAATAATTGTCTTCAAAAGAGATAATTATTTACCTCTACCCAAACTTCTTTTTAATATCCATATGTGTCAAGTTCTAATCATCTGGGAAACCTAATGACTTTCTATTTTGAATTGTTTTGAATAAAGCAATCATTTTTTATCTCAACTGTTTTCTAAATAGGAAAGTGAAGAGAATACATTTTAATAGTAACAATTGCATTAAAGTAGAATTTCTAAGTGGCAATTCTAATTACTAATAATTCTATCAAGAAGATTGTAGCATTTCTAACTCTTCAGATTTTTACATGTAACACAGATTATAAACATCTTGGAATTATTTTACATAGGGATATGAGAACTCCTTGGGCTCCTTAAGAATGATCAGTAGCTCTTTCAAACTGATGGCGTAAAATAGAGATGACAAATACATGACAAATTCCTGATTCAAGGCCGATCATCCAAAACCAGGGCAATCCTTCCCACCTGGCCTGATACAGTCACAGAATCCTTCTCAACACAAAGCCAAGCAGGCATTACTAACTGATCAGAGTTGACACAGAAGAAGAAATTTAGAGATCTTGGCCCTTGCCCTGTCTTTAGGTCATGGTAGTCAGATTACTGTTAACTACAAACATGACTTGACAGTTACAGAGCTGAACTGCGCTGACTGTGGAGCGTTACTCTCTTTGGAGACAGGCTTGGCTGTTAAGGAATTTTCAGATTATGAGGCTGGAAAACTCTCTGATGGTAGAGGCAAAATAATGGTTACCATTTTAGCAAAACAAATTTGTGTACCAATAAAAGTAATATTCATTAGGAGAGTAAAAACTTGAAGATAATGGTATGATATTTAACTATCTCCTTCTGGAGGTTCTGAATGTCCTGAAGAAATCTTCAGTACAAATAGATTTTATTACTTTGTTCATGTCCCTTCATGTGGTTTTTAATGAGGAACTTCTGGTTAAAAATGGTGGGGTCAAGCTACTATAATTCAATTTGCCTCTACATAAACCCACAAGATAGAGTAACTGATAAAAGGGCAAGAAGTGATCTTTGACTCCATTTAAAATAGACCAGGATTAATCAAATGTGAGAAACAATATTATTATTTGAGCTCCTATAGCTTGCTATGCCTAAAGCAGGTTCATTCTTGAAATTTTTTACATGAGTCTTTTTTTTACTTACTGCAGTTTAAGATGGGATTCGGACACCTACAGCAAAGAGTTCCCAGAAGAAGTGCTATCCTAATAATAATGACTGTGTGTGCATAATGTGATAAAATATAACAAAAAATAATTGAAAGCAAAGATAAGCAAAAATAATATGAAATTTATGTATGGAAAATCACATGTATAATAAGCTGTTCTAACAGCTTTATATGTGATACTCATTTTTTAAAAAGATTTTATTTATTTATTTATTTGAGAGAACACAAGCACAGGAAGCATCAGATGGAGGGGGAGAAGCAGGCTCCCAACTGAGTGGAAAGCCCCATGTGGGGCTTGATCTCAGGACCCTGAGATCATAACATGAGCCGAAGGCAGACGCTTAACCGACTGAGCCACCAGGCACCCTATGTGATACTCATTTAAATCTTACAACAAATCAATGAGAAAGATACTACTATTATCTCCCTTCTACAGATAAGGAAATTGAAACACAACAACTGAGTAATTAATTTATCCAAGGTCACAAAGTTAGTAAATATGGGCACTAAGAATTGAACCACAGCTGTTCAGTTTCGGAAACTATCCTTTTAATCAATAGGCTATTCCAACTCTCCACTTAAAGGTAGAATGAGTACACAGACGTACAACCCACAGTCTTACATATTTGCTAGAAATGGGCTGTCCACCTGTCTCAGACCTTCCTATTTGATTAATAGGTTGTTACGTAAAGAGTAGCACACGACCAGACACTGGCCCACGGTGTCCAGAATATAAATATGTATCAATTACTCATGGAAATCAGAGATGCCCAAATAAATTCCTCCTCTGAATTTTCATAAAAACATACAGTGATGTGACAGACAATGCTCTCAACATGCCAATAAATCATATCGGATTTAGTTGCATATGGCTGCTACTTAACATCATTTGGCTGAAGCTGAGAATTCCAGGAGAAATTGTAATTAAATTAAAAGCTATTCTACTAGGGATAAAAATAATGCTCTTCAGTCATAAACAGCCTAGTTTTATCTAAGATAAAGTTCAGTTGATCTAGAGAAGGGATTAGTTTAATTGTTTTGGACATCTACCTCCATGCATATTAATTGACCTTGTCGAGTTTCACAAACTCTGAGCAGCAGATGGTTGTGTTAATGTCACTCCTAAGAGAGTAGAATGCCCATGTTCTCTGTTGCCCAAAAAACAAAAAAGTTACATGTCTTGCTATTTAAAAAAAAGCCAAAAACCTGAGGAGTCTGAAGATCGTTGTCCAAAGAATAAGATAGCCCACACTCACAAGAGAGGAGCCAAAGGAGCTGAAGGAGGGCGAGTGAATGGAGCCAACAAAACAGGGAAAGAGAATGGCTGCCCACACTTCTTTCAGAAAGAACATGGCTATGATAGTTTTTTCCTGGGAAATTTAAAAATTGGCATTATCAGTTTTAAGCACTGTAACCTCCTGGTGAACCTTGAAGATGAATTATTTGCAAAATTAACCCCTAGGCAACACCTTGAGTTGACCTTTCGTATAGTAACTAGATATAAACCAATTAAACATCATTAAAACATCTGTTAAAAAATAATGATTTGGGTTGAGAAGTAGTTGATTGTGGGCCACTGTGTATTCTGACAGTAATTAGTTATCTAGCAGAACCAGCTGTCGGTTGAGTTCAATCCTAATTTGCGCTAATAAAATCATACCTCTTGTATTTCACTTCTCTATCTAAAGAAATGTGATCCAAAAATTGTCTGACGTCTTTAAGATCAAGTTAAAAATAAGAGAAGAAATAGCCAAACTTTTTCCCAGTTTTACAATGTAAGAAATTATTGTTTTCTGTCTCAGGGGATCTCTGCCTATTCATTCTGATTTTTTCAAGGGTATTAAGTTTTAAGCTCTATGTAAACATCTATAGACAAAGTTTTTATTGAAGTTAAGCGAGTTAGCTAGCTCTGGCACACAGGGCCAAAGATAGAAGAAAGAGCAATAAAAAAATCTGGAAAATATATATATAACTCCTGACAGGTCTCTCCATGAGGTTATAAAGAATATATTAGGGGTCTATTTTATACGAGCTCTACCTAATTCCACTTGCTTTCTAAGGTATAATAATAACAGCTAATATACATTGATTCATACACTTTGACAGATAATATTCAAGGCACTAATGTTACAGCCTCAATGAATCCTCACAACACCCCTATAAGTTAGGCGTTATTATAACTCAGATTTACAGACAATGAAAGTGAGGCATAGAAATTGGAACGAATCTGTCCAAAATCACATGAGAGGGTGGCTGAACAGATTTCAAACCCAGACAGTCTAACTTCAGAGTCATGTTCTAGTCGCTGTGTTATACTATACTCTTTTGGCTCATGAAGCACAAATTCAGTTTTTCAAGGAGGCTTAGAACACATTTTGAATGAGATGTCCAATAATAATGGATCTGAAATGGGGATATAAGACAGTTAAATGAGCTCATCCTTTAATTAAGAACATACCATACCAAAAGCAAAGGCAACAACAAAATAGGTAAATTTGACTCATCAAAATTAAAAACATCTGGGCATCAAATGACAACATCAAGAGAGTGAAAAGACAGCCTAAAGAATGGAAGAAAAGGGGCGCCTGGGTGGCTCAGTGGGTTGGGCTTCTGCCTTTGGCTCAGGTCATGATCTCAGGGTCCTGGGATTGAGCCCCACATCGGACTCTCTGCTCAGCAGGGAGCCTGCTTCCTCCTCTCTTTCTGCCTGCCTCTCTGCCTACTTGTGATCTCTCTCTCTGTCAAATAAATAAATAAATCTTTAGAAAAGAAAAAAAAATAGAAGAAAATATTTTCAAAGTATATACGTGATAAAGGATTAATATCCAGAACATATAAAGAATTCCTATAGCTCGTCCACAACAACAACGAAACAGCTCAATTCAAAAACGGGCAAAGGACTTGAACAGACATTTCTCCAAAGAAGGAATGCAAATTGTCAAGAGGCGCATGAAAAGATATTCAACATAACTAGCCATTAGAGAAATGAAAATCAAAACCACAAGAAGATACCATCTCACGCCTGTCAGAATGGCTATATAAAAACAAACAAGGGGCGCCTGGGTGGCTCAGTGGGTTAAAGCCTCTGCTTTCAGCTCAGGTCATGATCCCAGGTTCCTGGGATCGAGCCCCACATTGGGCTCTGTGCTCAGCAGAGAGCCTGCTTCCTCCTCTCTCTCCCTGCTTGGCTCTCTTGCCTACTTGTAATCTGTCAAATAAATAAATAAAATCTTAAAAAAAAAATAAAAACAAACAAATAGGAAAAACAAACAGGTGTTGGTGAGGGTGTGGACAAAATGGAGCCCTGTGCATTACTGATGGGAATGTAAAATGGTGGAAGACCACTGGCTGGCTGGAAGACCCTAAATCTGTAGGACTGGCTAGTGAGCTGGAAACCCAGGAAAATGTGATATTGCGGTCTGAAGTCCAAAGGTGGTGTGGAGGCAGGATTCCTTCTTTCTTAGGGTGACCTCCGACTTTGCTCTAAAGGCTTCCGGTGGTTGGAGGAAGCTCACTTACACCACAAAGGGTAATCTGTTTTATTCAAAGTCAACTAATTTTAAAGGCTATTCACATCTAAAAAATGCATTCACAGCAATATCCAGACTAATGTTTGGCCAAACAAGGGTGCCCTAGTCTAAGCAGGCTGACACAGAATGAACCGGCACAGGGACGCAATCATGTACCATTTCCAGGTAGTCATTTTAGATGACTAGTTATGTGGATTATGTATCTCAAGAAGGGCTGGAGGGGATCAGTCCTGAATGGAAATAAAAACACTTCAAAAAGACATGAAGAGATGAGGAGAGGGTGGTTTTCTGAACAGGGGTCCATGCAGGAGCCCGGCAAAAACTCCTGGACTTGCTCTCTGAATCCCAGGGTCTCCACCAGTTGGGCTCAACTCAAACTGCACAAGACTCTGTGTTCCCACTCTCTACCTCACTTTGACTTGATTTCATTAAAAAAAAAAAAAAAAAAGCTTCAAAATTTTCTGAGGTTATATTTGGAGTGTTATTAGTAGCTCTACATAAGGTATGAATCATCAGCTACAACTGCTGTGGGAAGGGTAATATTTGACACAATGCATGACACTTGAACCATATGTTATTTAACATATGTTATGTATAGGCCAAAAGAGCTCAGAATACCCAAATGGTGAGTCTTGTATTTTTAGTCTATGCCAACCACATTAGACTGATGGCTAACTCATGAGCTAACTCACTGGGGTAGAGATTAGTGATAGGAACAAACCCAGCATGACTTGCATCCTGTAACTATATGGCTAGATTCTACCCTTAGCTTGTACCACCATGCTGAGTAACTCCGGGCAAGGCAATTCTCCCCAAAACTGGTCTTCTTTCTGTAGAGCAAGAATAGAACTTATTTCCTCTGCTTATGGAATCTGCACAAATCTGGAGGGAACCACATAGATACTCAAACAATATGGCTTCCTGAGTGTCAAAGGACTCAAAAAACTTTATCCAGTGGCAGTCTTTCAAATATAAATTTATGGGGCATCTTAGATAATCAATAGCCACAACATGCTACCTGAAATTGAAGAGCCACAGAGAGAAGGAACTTCTCATTTCAAAAGAATGTTTACCAAAATTATTCCGGTCCCATCCACCCCAACTTGGAACTGAAAACATGAAATAAGGAAATTCACACATTCTCAGACACTGATACACCAACGGCCACCTTAATTAATTCTTCTTTATTAGACTTTACATGACAAAAATTTCCCTGACCTATTTTCCATCTCAGAATATAGGGCCAAACTGCTATAGGGTTTCCAGGCTAAATAAATCTCTAACATTCTGGAACTCTGAAATCAGACCTTCGGTAACAAATGGGTTTAAATTCCTATCTTAAAAAACTGTCAGGTGTGCACACTGGTGGTACAATGGTATGATGCATTTCCTTAAAAAAGAAACTTCAGTCAATACCTTGTAATGTTCAAATAAATACACCAAGTCCATTAAGTCAAATACAATCACCAATTTTTCCCAACAGCTAATAAGAAAAACCTGGAAGCATGGTATAACTCTTCTCGCCTCTGGTCTAAGGCTGAACACTCCTGTAATATTACCCGGTCTTATAAAGGTGTTGGAAATACAGACAGAAGATTAGCACATCAATAAAGATTATTACAAAAGTATTTGAAGAAGGAAAAAAAATACTCATCTCTTCAAAGCACATTCTCACACAGTTTAAAAACAGACAAAGACATTTTCACTGACATCTGAATCCTCCTAGCAACTCCAAGGAAAAGAGGGAAACAATAACTTTGCTACTAGCTTTATTTTTTTTTTCAAAAATTGGGGGATACAAAAAAAGGGGGTTCCACATAACAGGAAAAGCTTGAAATTTCAGTGTACTGACATCATTACCAGTGTTTACTTCATGATTTTTTTAAAAGATTTTATTTATTTATTTATTTGACAGAGACACAGCAAGAGAAGGAACACAAGCAGGGGGAGTGGGAGAGGGAGAAGCAGGCTTCCTGCCAACTAGGGAGCCCCATGTGGGGCTCGATCCCAGGACCCTGTGATCATGACCTGAGCCAAGGGCAGATGTTTAATGACTGAGCCACTGAAATCTCCTTCATGATTTTTAATGCTAACTGCATCAACTTCCTTTACATTCCCTGGAAGGCATCTGACATTCTTTTTTTACTTATTTAAATTTAATTAGCCAACATATAGAGCATCATTAGTTTCAGAGGTAGAGTTCGGTAATTCATCAGCGGCATATAACACCCCATGCTCATCACATCATGTCATCTGACATCCTTATTTATAGTAAGTCACAATGACTTTTACCTGGAGAATTCTTTCTGGAACTTTCTAACATTGCACAATGACTAAATATACTCAGCATATTACAAGCCCAACAAGGGAATTGTTCTGATCATGCTGAACATATGCTGAGGTTCATGACAGCGCAAATCTGTCATGTCAGGTTACATGGTCCAGCAACCTGGATGGGTCCATTATTCAGCCATGGAGTTCTGGGGTGATCCTGAATAACCCCTCAACCTTCAACAACTAAAATGTTAGAGGTTAATTAAATGCAAGTTTGCATGCACTTCCAATTGTTATTTGATGAAAAAATTATATGAGTTACAGAAATCAAAGTCCTAATTTGGGGAGCCACAGAAATCCAAAATGCTAGAATCCTCCTCATATCAGAATGGCTCATGAGGAGAGAGGAACATTTGTACAACATACAGAGAAATGAAACAAAGTAAGTCAGACACAAGTCAGAATGGGCACTTGAGTGTGTGCCATAAAAAATGCCTTCTGGGGGCACCTGGGTGGCTCAGTTGTTAAGCGTCTGCCTTCGGGGCTCAGGTCGGGATCCCAGGGTTCTGGGATCAAGCCCCGCATCAGGCTCTCTGCTCAGGGGGAAGGCTGCTTCTCCCTCTCCCACTCCCCCTGCTTGTGTTCTCTCTCTCACTTTCTGTCAAATAAATAAATGAAATCTTAAAAAAAAAAAAAGCCTTCTGAATTCTCCACACACAAGATCCTAAATGCCGCCTACAAAGCACAAAATCTCACTCTGCTACAACAAAATAATTACTATTCTCTGTAAAGATAAGACTGTCCTGGGCCTATGAAATTACTCTGAAACACAAAAAAGGCATGGTAAATAATGGTAATGCTCTCAAATAAAAGTCACTTTTATAAAACAGTTCTACTGCAAGAAAAAAAAATTGTATAATTCAAGTTCAATAAGATAATAGAAGAAATTGCCTTTTTAAAATAAAGCAGACTATTATTAGAAGGGCACAGGGGTGCCTGGGTGGCTCAGTGGGTTAGGGCCTCTGCCTTCGGCTCAGGTCATGATCTCAGGGTCCTGGGATCAAGCCCCACATCGGGCTCTCTGCTCAGTGGGGAGCCTGTTTCCTCCTCTCTCTCTGCCTGCCTCTCTGCCTACTTGTGATCTGTCTCTGTCAAAGAAATAAATTTAAAAAAATCTTAAAAAAAAAAGAAAAAAAAAAAAAGAAGGGCACAGGCTAAGTTAAAGAAAGCCTGCATTAAAATTACAAACATGGTAGCACCTAACTTAAAAACTGTGTAATGTTTAACCTTAGATTAGTTTGAAAACTGTTTTGTGATAGGAGCTGAAGATCTAATTTACTACTCCAACAAAATATGTGCTATGTAATGCTTCCTCCCACTGATAATGATGGCAATCCTTATCACATACTAAACTCTTCTAAACACTAAATTCTGTTTCTGGGATATCTATGATACCACAAACCTACTATCCAATCTTGCACCGGTACAACACAATTTTAATTTGGGTAATTTGGGGAGTTTTGCAATAGCTTCACACCTGACAGGGGAGAATCTCCCCTAAATATTTTTAAACATTTTTTCAAATTATTCTAATTATTAATTCTTCTATATAAATTGTGGAATCATTTTGCTAAGCTAAACTGAACCTTCCAGCAAGTTCAGCTGAGATTTTTATTGAAATGAGATTAAGTGTATTTATTAATTCTGAAACCCAAAAGCACACCTAAGTGGGAGGAAAAAAAATCCCAAAAAGAAAGGCATGATAATACTAATAATGATTATTTTCAAGTGATGGAATGATGAGTCATTCTCAGTTTCTTCTTCATACGTTTTTGTATTTTTCAAATGTTCTACAATAGACAATCACTACTAGAACCAAGAGTCGCTGACATGTAACATTGCATGTAAGTGAATCATCGAAATACATGACTCATTTATTTTTTTAAATTTTTTTTAAAAGATTTTATTTACTTATTTGACACAGAGAGAGAGATCACAAGTAGGCAGAGCAGCAGGCAGAGAGAGGGACGAAGCAGGCTCTCTGCTGAGCGGAAAGCCCGATGCAGGGCTCGATCCCAGGACCCTGAGATCATGACCTGAGCCAAAGGCAGAGGCTTAACCCACTGAGCCACCCAGGCGCCCCTCATTTCTTTCTTTTTTTTTTTTAATGTCTATTCTTTCCATCTTTATTGAGCTCTGACATATAACACTGAGTAAATTTAACGTGTACAGTATGATGATTTAATACACAAAGGTATTGAGAAATGTTTACCACAGTAAGATTAGCTAAACACAGCCTTCAACTCACATAAAAACATGACTCATTTCTAAGATACTCTCAGAACACAGATCGAGTTCGTGATAATCAGTGAAAGGATGAGTTGTGGAGACAGGAATATTATTATACTAATTTCCTTATAGTCAATAGGAGTCAAACTTTATTATATTTTCTTTATCTTTAATAATTACACAAATACAGGGGCTCCTGGTCGGTTCAGTCAGTTAAACGTCTGCCTTTGGCTCCGGTCATGATGCCAGGGTCCTGGGATGGAGCCCTGCATCAGGCTTCCTGATCAGAGGAGAGCCTGCTCCTCCCCTCCCTCTGCTGCTCCCCGTTTGTGCACTTTCTCCCATGCCCTATGGTGAACAAATAAATAAAATCTTTAAAAAAATAATAATGTGAATACAGATTTAGGAATTTTAATTTTAATCTTAAGCATATTTAATTTTAATCTTAAGCACATTTTAAACTTAAGCATAGTATGTTAGGAAAAGAATCAGGATGCCTATTTCTCCAAATCTTGGAAGATGAAATAGTATTAATTAACATTATCATGTATTGTCTGCATATCATATACCATTTAATCATCAAGTAATGAAAGTTACTGTCCTCCCATTACAGCTCTGGGGAAAACAGCAGCTACTGCTAAAATGAGCAGCTCTGATTTCAGCCCCGGCCTGTCAGCTGCCGCCGGACATTTTCTTAACCTCTGTATAGACCCCCTTGCACAATCACATCCTATAATATTCATGTTGGTGAAACTGGATACTTAGGCTTTTTTCTGGAATATCATCTCTCTCCCAGTGATCAGTCTGTTGATTACAGTTTGGAGTAAATTTTAATCTAAGAATTAATAACGATGAATTTTTCTGGCGTGAAACAGGGCACGTATCTTCATTTATCCAAGTTCACACAGCTCTCAGTAAAGCCTTAAAGTCTCTTTCTGTAGATCCCTAGATGGTTTTTCAGGTTATTTCCGGAGATTTTATATTTAGGGCAACTATCAACACTGAACCTGTTCTGTTACAGGCTCAATCATTCTTCCTCTTGTCCTCGGTAATGCTGATTGTTTTTATGCATTCATTTTGAATTGGGTCACTTAATTCTTGATAATCACGATTTTTCCATCAATTCTCCTTAGATTTTTCTACATAGACAATTAAATCATTTATCTTATTTTCCTTCTTCTCCTTTTCCCCTATTTTTGACACTTGTCACTAAATTTGTTAGAATTTCCCAGAATTATCATTGTTACAGCAGATGCCCTTGTCCTGGTCCTAACTCTATAAGGAAAGCCAGAACTAGTTTTTAGCCATCCCGCTGATATGGATTTGCAGGCTGATGAAGAGCTGCTGTCTTGACACCCCCAGAACAACCAAACTTCCCTGCCCAGAAAAGGTCATGTCTCGCCCAGCAGGGACCTTCAGAGGACACTGGTCCAGCTCAAAGATTCCCAGCCACCTTGTCTGGGGGGTCCCTGCGCTGTGCTCACCAGTGGCTGGAGCTTCTCCCATTCCATCATTATGAACCAGACTATTGGGTATAGATCTGGAGCCTCAAAACTATTAAGAATCCTTCCCTTCCTTAGTTTAATAGCAGAAAATTATGGTCAAATTAAGGAGGGCGTGGGATGTGAAGAGCACTGGGCGTTACACGCAACTGATGAATCACTGAATACGACATCCGAAGCTAATGATGGCTAATCATTATATGTTGGCTAATTGAATTTAAATTTTAAAAGTTTAAAAAAAATAACTTCTCCATGCAAATACCATAGATTTACTTAGAATGACATTTAGAGAGTACAAATTTTACATACATTGTAAAAACAAATAGGTTAAAAAAATACTTGGAACAAAGAGATGTTGAAACACAAAGTATTAGGGATGATGGTCTTATGGGACAGTGTTGGGTTTTCTGCTCTGAACCTTTATACAGTTTTCTTTTTTCTTTACATAATGACTTTGTAGCACTTCTACAAGAAGGGGGAAAAAGACTTTATGTTAAAAAAGAAATATAATTCAGGGCTCTCCAAAACTTCAAGAGACACTTTGCACATCCAAGAAATGAAAATAATGACCATACAGCATGAAAAAGGGAGGGGGCAATAAATTAGCTTACACTGAACTATATAGATGCACAAGGAGGAGGTAGCAGGCGGGAATCACCCATTTATGACTTAATCCTCACCTACTTAGTGTGTTGGGAAGAAGTGGTGAGGTCAAAATTGGGAAACCTTGTGACAAAGCCCTTGGAGAGGACCAGTGAACCTGGCATGTACTGCTCTTGGCCACAGCACTATCGGGCTGTGCTGCTGACCGGGTCCATGCACAGCGGCAGCTCCGAGAACGTGGAGAGTTCCGTGTCACTGCTCTGCTAAGTACTGAGGGCATTCAGAGAGGAGTAATTGTGCTGGGCAATCAGAGCAAACCAGCACCGGCTTGACATCACCTGACCCCACCTCCCCATTCTCTTTTCTTATTAGAAAGGCTGAAAAAAAAAAACAACGTCTAGCAAAGCCTTTTCTCTCCCTGTTGATCTGCAAGCCTGCCCGAAAGAAACAAAGACTTCGGGCTTCCAAGCCACTTTACCAAACACAGCAGAGAGACTGGTTGGAAATTCTCCACTGCAGGATCACAAAATGTAACTGAGAGACACTCGAAGTCGTGCACTTGGCAGTTCCAGGGGTTATGGGCGGGCTGTCCTGCACTTGGACGCACCATGAGGATGGATGCGTAAGCAAGAGACGGTGAAAATGCCAGCCTCAAACCAAAACCTCTAACAAAATAACAGGCAAAGATCCCCTGGTGTCCATGACCTTTCATCAGAACTGAGTATGGATTAATCTAATGAAAGCAATATGCTTTCACATTTAAATTCATACCAAAATCTGGGATATTATTCTACAAAAGCCTATACATGAGTGAGGACTCTGGGGCCATGTTTTTATAATTTCTATGGCCACCAAGCGGTACAAAGCAAGCAACGTTGGCTTGAGAAACTTTGGACAAGTGATTCTATGCCTCTAAGCTTCGATTTCCTCAACTATAATTAGGAGATGATGGTGATGGTGACATGGTAATAATTATCGCTTCCTGGGGGGCGGGGCTTGGGGGAGGCTTAAGTAAGCTACTAACGTGGATGTGCGATCACTGTGTGAAGATGGGCTGCTCTACTCTACCCCTTGGATTCCACGGCTCCCTCTAGCACAGAGATCATTCTCAACAGATGACTACCATGCAGGCAGCCTATTTCAAAACAAGCAGAGAGCCAGGCACACTTCAGCAACCCTGCAAAACCATTTTAAATGACTGGCAAAGAGCCAAGGGACCTACCCAGGCACACAGGGTACATGGTAGCAGAACCCAGGGGTGTTGCCCAGTAACAAACAACTCGACCCTTCAGCCATATAAGATGACGCAAATGAATGCAGGTCAAGAAAGTAACACAACTTTAGAAATGCTAATAGGAAAATGGGAAGCACATGCCAGGACCGTCGGAACTGTCAGAACAGACAGGCTGCGCACTGCGCACAGACAGGCTGGCAAATCGCGCATTGCCCCGGAAGCATAGCCAGAGAGCATGGTTTCATCAAAGGATTCTTAGACCAATAAATGTACACCCCAGACACCTGTTCTAATTAAAAGCATTTATCTCAAGCTGAAAGGACTCTTTTCAGGATATCCTACTGTAAAAATTTTAGTTATTCCATAAAACTCAAACCCATGTACCTGGTGGAAGGCTGGCCCACTCACAGTTCCAGTTCAAAGCGTGAACTAGAACACAGAGGAAATTGGTGAATTAGGGCCCTTATTCTTTGTCAAGATGCTCTGTGTTGATGAAACCCCTAGCAACTGTGAATGCAGGAAGCTGTGAATTTCCGTAAATAACTTCTTTTTCATTTCACACCTCTTAAAACTTTCAGATCAAAAGCCTAGATTCTCCTAGGTCTCTGTGTGGTTCATGTGTTCGTAGCCATGAAGCAATCCGTACTCAGCGACCCAGATCCTCCTCTTTCACAACAGTGCAGTAAATTGATTAATGTATTTAAAAATATATTTAAAAATTCACAGAATATTAAGACTGAAATTTAGACTGAATCCCTAACTACCCAGAGAAGAAAAAAAGTGGCACAGAGAGGTCCAGACACTTGACTAAAATTGCATAGCAGACTAACTTCTAAATGAATCTCTGACACAGGAATGAGCCCCTTGATGCTTTTTTTCAATACTAGTTGTTTCAGATGATTTTTAAGGGAAAACACTTTTCACTACTTTAAAATGAAAACCTAGGAGTGCCTGGGTGGCTCAGTAGGTTAAAGCCTCTGCCTTCAGCTCAGGTCATGATCCCAGGGTTCTGGGATCGAGCCCCACATCGGGCTGCTTGACAGGGAGCCTGTTTCCTCCTCTCTCTCTGCCTGCCTCTCTGCCTGCTTGTGATCTCTGTCTGTCAAATAAATAAATAAAATCTTAAAAAAAAAAAAAAAGAGATGCCTTCTTTTTTCACAAATGTTATAAACTCAAAGAAAATCTTTCCCCCATCCTGTAGTGTGCCCAGGATATAAATACTTTCTTTTCCCTCTTCACTCAATTTGTCAACCAGAAGACCATTAACATTTGTCAAAGAGCAGCTTTTGGTGTGTGAGATTATCGTGTACATCGAAGGTCCTCATTCATTAATGCCAAACCCTAGTCACCGTGACAACCAAAAATGTCCCTAGGCACTCTAAATGCCTTCAAGGAGTGGAGAACCATCCTCTGAGAACCAATCCAGAACCATCACCTGCTCCGTTTGTCCCTTCCTGTCCTTTCTCATGTCCTTATAACATCCTTCCGGTTCTCCAGCACTGTTTCAATAAAGTATATTACAGAGTTAACCATTCATGCACCTGTCCCCACTGCTTCCTGCGCCTGTCTATGAGTATTTTGATGGCAGGGATCATACTCAAAACTCTGTATCTTATAAATACTCAATAAATTTTCACCGGGGGGGAAAAGATGGATGAAATAAATGAACAACATATACAGGAATTTGGTCTTTTGCTAAGGAAAAAAATGGAAGTACATTTTGAAATATGCAAAATATAGGAACTTCTATCTTTTCAACTCCCTGAAATTAATTTCATAATTTTGAAGAAACTATGTGGAGACATTTTTATTCTGTGTAGGAACCTGTATTATTAGTTTTCACCTGCTTCTGAACCTCCTTGCTACCACTAACAGGAAAAAAATATGATTCCCCCACCAATCACAAATCCATTCAAACTAATTAAACTATCCTTGCAAAATCTGCATAGTTAAACTGATTGCTAAATGGGGAATAAAAACCTGTTTTACCTTAAGAGAAATTCAGATACCAACATTAGAAATAAAGGAGTAGGTCAGTGAAGCAAATGACCACATCAGACTGTGGACCGCCTGGGTGGCTCAATCAGTTAAACATCGGCCTTCGGGGGGGTGCCTGGGTGGCTCAGTCGCTAAGCGTCTGCCTTTGGCTCAGGTCATGATCCCGGGGTTCTGGGATCGAGCCCCGCATCGGGCTCCCGGCTTGGTGGGAGGCCTGCTTCTCCCTCTCTCACTCCCCCTGCTTGTGTTCCCTCTCTCGCTGTGTCTCTCTGTCAAATAAATAAATATTAAAAAAAAAAAAAAAAACAAAAAAACAACATTGGCCTTCGGCTCAGGTCATAATCCAGAATTCTAGGATTGAGCCCCACATGGGGTTCCCTGCTCAGTGGGGAGCCTGCTTCTCCCTCACTCTCTCCCTCGGCTCTTCCCCCTGCTCAATCCCTCCCTCTCTCTTATAAATAAATAAAATCTTTAAAGAAAAAAAAAGACCTCATCAGAGTGTGTGAATTATAAGAAACACAAAGATTATAACATACATGATATAATGATAAAACCTATAATACTATAGGACACAGGAAAGCAGCCATGGGTTCCTTATTGTATGAGGTTTCCCTATGTTTCAATTTAACCTTTCCATTCAATCCCTTAGGCAAATGAAACTGTTACCATCCCCATTTCACAGATCTGAAAAATAAGATTCCCAGAGATTAAGTAACCTCCACAGAGTCACAGAACTCATATGTAGCAGAGCCAGGATTGGAGCTTATCCAAGTTTGAATTCATCTGCCTCCACACTCCTGATCACCATGCTCAACCATCCCCCACACATACGGGGCTAGACTGTCCTCCCCAAAGCAAAAGCACTTAACATGAATAAATAAATTGTCCCACTGCTTCAAAGTCACACATGACACGAAGTCTTCACGTGTCACCCATGTCATGGCTGCCTCCTCTGGAAGAGAAGTTGAAAAGAAAGGAAAATATTTTTTGATATGTACAATGATGCATCAGGTCATGTGCTTCCTAGTGAAACCTCACGTAATCCCCATAAGAAAAGTTTGTGTGTTTTCAGATAAGGACACTGAGGCAGTGAGGGCAAGTCACCTGCTACATTTCACCTCCCTCTGCAGTCAGGCTACTAGCTAAGACCCAAACTGGGATTCAGTGCAGATAAGTCTTGTTCTTCCATAATGCCATCTGTAGAAGTCTTTTATTTTTTTTTTTAAGATTATTTATTTATTTGAGACAGAGAGCAGAGAGAGAGAGAGAGAGAGAGCAGATTGCGCACATGAGCTGGGGGGAATGGCAGAAGGAGAGGGAGAAACAGGCTCCCCCGCTAAGCAGGGAGCCTGACAGGGGACTCAATTCCAGGACCCTGAGATCATGACCTGAGCTTAAGGCAGATGCTTAACCAACTGAGCCACCCAGGTACACCTATGTAATTCTTTTAAATAAAAACACTGAAAGAGCCCGATTTTCTAAAATGTGGAGAAATACTGGTTCAGGCAGTGTATACAAGATATCGAAGCCTTAGCAAAATCTCCAGTTCTGCTGGGGATGATGGCTTAGGCTCCTAACGAAATGACAGAAACTTATCCCGAGAAAAAGACAAAGGTAGGCTTCCCCTATATTTATTTCTGTGGGCCTTTTACAGAACGAAGAGCCAAATCTGGCAGGAGATTTGTTGACTGGTGTTCTTTATCTTCAAACAAATCCTAGCCCGTCAGCCTATGTTCAAGAACAATTTCCTGACAGATAATTATATTACATGATGCAGATAGAGCTGTAGTTCTCACCTGACTGTATTTTGTGCTTTATAAAAGTCTTTTCTAATCAGTAAAGATGAGTTACAATGTTTTGTTATTAGTAATTATAAAACAGCCATGGTATTTAGTTCGTTTCATTATATTTTCAAGCATCAGATTCTCAGGTTATTAAATTAGACATGTTACCACCAGGAAGTCTAGCAATTTGTCCTAATTAACAATGACAAAGGGAGACAAAGGGAAATACTGTTTCCATGGTCTAAAAGGATTCAGAAGCTAATGTCATCTAAGAGACACTACACTTGGTGATACTTGTGAAACACACACACACACAGACACACACACCCAGGTTCCACTTTCACCAAATAGCACAAAGCAGGCACTCAATAAAAAAGCAGTTCTAAATGAAATCTCTCTTCCCCCCATTTGTGCTTTGGATGCCATTTTAGCACAATTGTGATCAGAATGATCATTGACGGAAATGTTACGAGTTATATGTGGTCACCAGTGAAAATCAATAAGGCCTCTCAAATACCAGTTCCAAGGAAGCAAATTATGTATAATTCTTACCTTCACAACTCAATGATGCTTGAAATGAAATCCCTTTATACCTTTTATGCAAGTATGTCTTAGTGGTAGTTAGCGGCTTCAAAAAGGGGGTTTTTATCAGCAAGATTTCTGCTACTGCACGTCCACTTCGACTTCAGGGGTCAAGAGGTGTTGGATCAATGCATTCTGATGTTTGAAGCATGCTGTTTCTTAGCTTAGAGAGAAATGCTACCTACAGGGTCCTCCTGCTCTTAAATAGGGGCAAGAAATGGAAAGAAAAACACACAGAGGTTTTCAACTGTATCAAAGTCTTCAGAAGTCTCAGAATTACAGTTTGGAAAGGGAAAATTAGAGAAGCAATCCCTTAATTTCCATTCTCTCTCTACTTTCTGATAGAAAATGTCTTTCTCAGGCATATTACCAAAATAAATATGAGCAAGATTACATACAAGGAAGTATCTGCACTAAGTCATGGAAATCATGTATATACACACACGCCTATAATGATACAGATATATATACATATGTAAAATACCTACTGACGGTATAAATATATGTATATACATACATATACCTATATGGTCATTGGTATAGACTTTATCTCTGTACATACATGTACATATACCATTGTGGGTACGTATATAATATATACCTATGCTTTTCATAAGGAAGGTACTAACATACAATCGTCAGGTTAGAGATGAGCAAACTGACGCATAGAGACCTTCCCAACAGTCAGGATACAAACCCAGGAAGCCTGGTCCCTGGATCTCCACATTAAAGGTAAAAGCCACTTAGCACAGCCCCGATGACACTGCAGGTACTAATGCCTGCTGCTCTCCAACTTTAATACACTCATCTTTGCTCACTACTAGCCACGCTGGCCTGTTTTAGGGCAATTCATTCACTGGGCCCGCCACAGGGTCTTTGCACGTACTATTCACACTCGCTGGACCACTCTTCCCTCTCCTCCTTTTCAATCTCAGCTCATCTGTCACTCGCCCAGATGCAGCTGTCCGTGACTTCCCTAACTACCTGTTGCCCCATCAGAGGTTCTCTCAGCACTACATATTTCTCTAAGATTTCTACAAGATTACACTAGTCTGGATAATCATGGGATTAACGTCAGTTTCTCCCACCAAACAGTCAGCCCTAAGAAGGGGGGAGAATGGGTGTGCTTTTGATCACCTCCAACATTTCTGTCAGTGCCTAGTACATAAAGTGTACTGAGGGGTGTATGAAGGAATATAAACAGATAGGTCTTTTAGACAGGTTTTTCTGAATTTGAAGAATGAAGGTTTTTAAAGTCTAAACAAGGGCCAAAATGAGAGGAGTGTCAGAGAATGATGGGTCAGAGTGGTGGAGTAGGGACCTCATTCATCTGCTTAGCTGACAATTACCAAGCACCTCCCTGTTAAGTGTCTAGTTATATCCACATCATAATGAAGACAGTTCTGGAAGGAAATCATCTTGCTATGAGTAACTAAACAAATGCAGCATGATTTAAGGGCAACATACACAGGGAGAGGAGCAGAGGGACAAAACAGCTCAGCACGGTCCACCATCAGGGATATTTCAGTGGCAAAAAGATCTCTAGCTAAGTCTAGGAGGAAGCAAATGTATTTTTCAGGTTGATGAAAAAGAATTTGATAAAATCTTATGTTTGAAGTTACAGCACCTGAGAGAACACAGTGTTCAAGGTGCCACAAAAGGCTTAAAAATGCAAGCATGCATGGCACCAGGTCCTGCAGAAAACCGTGTATCATGCACAACAGTTCTGACTTCTTCTGTGGCCAATGAGGAAACTGAATAGTTATAAATGTAGGAAAAACATGATATAAAATGGCAGAGATTGTTCTTTTAACTTCACAAATTCATCTTGCCTCTCCCTCCCTTGGTGTGTTGGGTGAGGCTCTCCGTCCTGCATTCAGATTCTCAAGGCTTTTCTCTTTCACCGTGTCAGGGAACCTCTCCTGCCCAACACACCAAGGGTATTCCCTTATCCCAACCCTCCGGCAGCTCTCCATCATGACTTCCCTGTATCTATTAATATAGTTCCACTCAGGATTGAAGCCTCACTCACATCTCCCTCTCTTGTTGGACAAGTGGAAAATTATGTTTAGGAATATTAGAAAGATCCCGCTGCTAGCCGGTGGAAATTATATTGAGGTGGGAACTGGGGTGGGCCCTAGAAAGGCTACTACACTGTGCCATCTATCTCCCTTCGCCCTGTGGACCTCTTTAAAGTGAACCACACTCTGGGGAAAACTCTCAGGTCTTGGATGTAGGTAAGGCCACCACACACAGGTAAGTAGCTTGCATACTGCACAAAGGTTCCCTGCGAGGGGTTAAACATCCTCGTATTAACCACATCCTTTGTATCTGTGCAGAGGGAGGTGCCTTTTTCTAACTCAACGATGGACCTGTATGTAGAAGTCTAACAGATAAGCAAAGTTGAATAGAACTCTTCAATCACACAACAGATAATGTAACAAGGTCACTCTGTCCAGTAACAAAGTCACTGAAGTCCTGAAGTCATCTATACCTCTGGCAATAGGAGCTAAAGTCCCCAGGCTGACGGTCTGCTCCTTACCCACACCATAAAGTGAAGTCTGATAACCAATACGCCTGTCTTCTTACACAGAGTCTCCCATCAGCCTTCTTACCGAAGAGCTAATTGTGGTAGGGAAACAGACACTTAAAAATGCAATGCCAGTGGGGCATCTGGGTGGCTCAGTGGGTTAAAGCCTCTGCCTTTGGCTCAGGTCGTGATCTCAGGGTCCTGGGATCGAGCCCCACATCAGGCTCTCTGCTCAGCAAGAAACCTGCTTCCTCCTCTATCTCTGCCTGCCTCTGCCTACTTGTGATCTCTGTCGTCAAATACATAAATAAAATCTTTAAAAAAAAATGCAATGCCAGTAAAAACTTATGCCAGTTTATAGAATAATCAATACATAACTGCTTAGGAAACTCCTACCAGTCCTATACACTAATCAATCTAGTCTTTTAAAGAGACACAGAAAACTAATATAAACAACTGATATAAATAGAAACAACTTTAAAAAGTCAAAGCCCTGAAAGAGAATAACCAAGAGAAATAATTAGAACAATTGACACCAGAAGAAATAGAAATAATTTAGTAAACAGAAGAAGACATTTTAGGACATTTGATATCCACAGGGAGATTCCAAAGGGTATCACATCAAATGTTAGTAATGGTTGAATCTAGCTGGAGGGTATTTATAGTACCAACTCCTCTGTGTTCAGAATTTTTTCTATAAAGAACTCAAAGTTCTCTATATATTTTGGATCCTAATCCTTTATCAGATATGTAATTTGTGAATATCTTCTCCCATTCCAAAGGTTGCCTTTTAGTCTTGCTAATTCTTTCCTTTGCTGTGCAGAAACATTTTATTTTGATGAAGTCCCCATAGTTTATTTTTGCTTTTGTTTCCTTGGCCTCAGGAGACGTATGTATCTAAAGGTAGTTGCTACAACTGCTGTCTGTGTTCTCTTCTAGGATGTTTATGGTTTCAGGTCTCACATTTAGGTCTTTAATCCATTTGAATTTATTTTTGTGTATGGTATAGAAAAGCGGTCCAGTTTCATTCTTTTGCATGTTGCTGTTCCTTTTTCCCAACACCATTTGTTGAAAAGACTATCTTCTTCATTGTTGAAGATTAATTGACCACATGGTTTGGGTTCATATCTGAGTTTTCTACTCTTTCCCATTGACCTACGTGTCTGCTTTTGTGCCAGTAACATACTGTTTTGATTACCTGAAATATAACTTGAAGTCCAGAATTGTGATGCCTCCAGCCTTACTTTTCTTTTTAAAGGTTTTTCTGGCTATTTGGGGTCTTTTGTGGTTCCATACAAATTTTAGTATTGTTGGCTCCAGCTCTATGAAAAACACTGTTGGTATTTTGATAGGGATTGCATTAAATGTGTAGCTTGATTTGGGTAATATACACATCCTAACAGTATTTGTTATTGTAACCCATGATCATGGAATGTTTTTCCATTTCTTTGTGTCTTCTTCAACATCTTTCATCAGTGTTTTCAAGTACAAGTCTTTTATCTCTTTGGTTAGGTTTACTCCTAGATGTCTTATTGATTTTGGTGCAACTGTAAATGGAACTGATTATTTTCTCTTTCTGCTGCTTCATTATTGGTGTATAGAAATGCAACTGACCTCTGTATGTTGATTTTGTATCCTGTGACTTTACTGAATTTGTTCATCAGTTCTAGCATGGCTTTGGGTGGAGTCTTTCAGGTTTTATATATAGAGTATCCTGTCATCTCCAAAGAATGAAAGTTAGACTTCTTCTTTGCTGATTTGGATGCCTTTTATTTCATTTATTATCTGACTGCTGTGGCTTGATGATGATTAGCAATGGTTAGATTTATTTGGAAGATATTAGGTATTTATAAGTGCCCATTTCCCAATATTTCTCTGTGTTCAGATTTTTTTTTTTAGAAGTGAACAGACAAAATGATATTGTATCTCTAAAAGAAGGATAAAGGCAAGCTACCATAACTTAAAAATGAAATACAAGAAAAAATTCTGAAATGAAATGGATTATTAAAATGACTATGACTGGGGCACTTGGGTGGCTCAGTCACTTAAGTGTCTGCCTTCTGCTCAGGTCATGATCCCAGGGTCCTGGGATTGAGCCCCACACTGAGTCCCACATCAGGCTCCCTGCTCAGCAGGAGGTCTGCTTCTCCATCTTCCTCTGCATCTCTTCCATCTTGTGTACTCTCTCTCTCTCACTCCCTCTCTCAAGTCACTAAAGAAAATCTTTAAGTAAAACAAAATGAAGTGAATAGGTCTAAAAACCAAGAAGGAAAAAGACAATGAAAGGCTGAGAAAGATAAACATAAAACTTTAAAGGTAATCTAATTTTTTTCTCTGCAGTAGTTTTATTTTTCTCTTTACACTTGATATTCTGAAACTTCAAAATAATGAATCTGTAATTTTTAGATTACCTTTAAACACTAGATCATACTGAAAACAGACATTTCAACACAACAGTGAATACTGGAAGACAACATGGAAATGCTTTCAAATATCTGAGGAAAAAAAAATCTTGAAGCTAGAATTGAATAGGCAATAGACAGAAATTAATTTGAGGGTAAAATAAAGACAGTGTGAAGTCTTGCAAGACTCAGAGAATTCATCTCCCAGCACTCAATAAGTTCAGTTCAGGAATGACTTAAAAGTAGAAAGAAAGTTCAAAGGAAATTAAAGAGAAACAAAGGGCCCTTGACATTGGGACAGTCTTCATTGATTAACAAAGGTTTGAAGATATGGCATTAACTTCTTTTTCTAGAAATCCTGACCAGTACTTGATGCTGTTATAAGTACAGTTTAGATTTTAGATAATAATACTAAGCTATCATACGGAACGCGTAGAAAAGCAAATTAGACTTAGAGATCTGGAACAGTGTGTAAATGGCCAAAACATTGATAATAAGAAAAAACAGGTGCATAACAAAATCAGTAATGTTAGAGTAAAAATGCCCTAAATATATCATCTTCCACAGTGAGAGGTAACGGTCTGAACACCAACTGGACAGCAGAGAAAAGTGCATCATTTGAAATCACAGACTATTAAAAATGTGACCACATTTCAGGCATCAGACAAGGTGAATGTGAAGGTAAAGTTTCTAACATGGTAGGGCCTTGCACATAGACCACTTTTAAAATTCTTATTTAAAGGGGACATTTTGTAAAGTGAGCTTACATAAGGTGGCAATAAATGTTCCTTTTAAAATATTTTCTCTTTTCATATTTTTCATCCCAGGAAGCCTCAGTACAGTAGCAGGTGTATTTTATATAAATGACCAAATGTAACAATGTAAGTATGCCTCACAACTTGATCTCCATCTGTCTCCCTGCTAGAAAATTAAACAGGCTTGCCACAGATAATCCTTCCACAAATTATTCTTTCAGGTGGCCTCTGTGTGTGGCATATTCGTTTGAGTTTTACATCTCTTAAAGTTAGAGTGACCTCTTTAGGCTCCACTCTTGGGACATCAGTGTTTTTCCAACACAGACTCTGTCTTTATATTCTGCCAGCTGACTATGAAATTCACTTGACTACAGTGAAATCTGGCTTTCATAAGGAGTTCAGGAGTTAACTGTTACTGAAAAAAAAATATGTGGGAGGCAAAGTCTGTCATGGTTAATAATATGATTTATTGCAATTACAGAAACTACCCTGATTGTTCAAATCGCGGTCTGTGGGCCACAGCCAGATTAAATGCCAGGCTGTGACTAGCACAGGGGAGGTAATCAAATAATTGCCTTCGCTAAATAACACTCTTCTTAATTCACAAAGCAAACTTTTAAAAACATAAATTGGTATGACGTGATTGAGAGACACAAACCTCCAGGATTTTTAAAATTAAATTATACAATGGAAATGGTCAGTGTTGGCTAACCAAAACCAATTTTTGAGGCAAAGACATTTGAAGTTCAGTGTGTTATACAGAGATGAAGACTTCACACAACCCAAATCTAGCTGTGACAAAATAGAACATTGCCATCTGTGAATGTTTGTGTCCCTTCAAAATCTATACACTGAAATCCAACACGATAGTGTTGGTGGTAGAGCATATGGGAGGTGCTGAGGTCATGAGGGTAGAGTCCTCATGAAGAGGATTATGGCTCATCAAAGAGCCCCCCAAAGCTCTCTCTCCCTCTTTCCATCCTATGAGGACACAATAAATCAGCAGTCTGCAACCTAGGGCCCGCTGACCTTGTTGGTACCCTACTCACAACTTCCAGCCTCCAGAACGGTGAAATATAAATTTCTGTTATTTATAAGTCACCCAGTCTATGAGATTTTGTTGGAGCAACCCGAACTAAGATACTCTTCATTCAGGAAATTCGAGGGAAAGAGAAAACTTGGAAAAACAAAAAACAAAGGGGCGGGGAGAGTTAGCTGGGAAAGGGAAGGAGGAAGATGATGGAGGTAGGATGTATGCTCAGTCAGATGTTATCTACTTTGAGATAGTTGGCCTGAACCAGCAGATCTGAGAGCAAAGGACAAGGCAGCATTTCCAAAAGTCTGTCAAATGTCACAAATAATTTATTCTAGTTAAAATTTAAAAAAAAAGAATTGGTCATCCATATTGTCAGTGATAAATGTGGATAATCAAAGAGTCCTCAGTTACATAATTATGGATATGCTTTCCTTAGTCCCTAAAGAAAAATGGTACAAAATGTAGTAAGAATAAGAATAGTGAAGATGGATGCTTACTATGTGCATTATGTTCTAAAAACACTGTAAGATCAGTCTTTATATAAGTTCTTTATAAATATTTAATAAGATTTTATATAACCCATTATCATGCCTAGCACGTTCATACTCCCAACATTTCCAAACAACTACTAAAGGGCACTACGTTAATTACAGCTTACAAGGAGGGCACCAGAATTATAAAAGGCTTTATTGCATCTTCCCCAGAAGCATGAAATTAAGATGTGTTCTAAAATGTAAGGATGGGCTAAGTTTCGATCTTGACTGTGCGGAATTTATAAGCTACTAAGGAAGCAGAATAGACAGAAAGGATACCACAAATAACCCACCGATGGCTCACCAGAGACATATGCAGATCCAATTGGCACAGGGAAAATATGAAAATACATATTTATACATATACATATGTATGTAAAATATACATATAATTTAGATATGTTAACACACAGATCAGTTTGAGTGAATGAGGAAGTACATGGTGCAAACTGATGAAAAACGTGTTACTGGGAAGACATGGCACGAAACGTGAGAGCAATGTGATCTATCAGAGGAAAGGGTAGACGTCAGAGTCTTCATCTACTAAAGGAACGCTGGCCACAGCCCGGGACTGGATCATGCCACGGGTATGCACCTGCGGAAGCACTTGGCTCCCGGGTCCACTCCAAGTTGCTAGAACTGGGCTAAGAAGTGAGGCTGATGCCAAAATTAGGCATGTGAACAACAGCTAGGAGGAACCAAAACCGGAATCAAAGGGATTTTTTAATAGCAAGATAGGTCAATAAGTAAATGACAAAAACTGGAAACCAAGAGAAACAGATTAGAGAAGAACCTAAGAAAGACAAAGGATGAAGGAAATGCCCAATTCATTTCAACCGTCTTGCCGGCTGTGCACAGTTGTAAAAGCTGGACTTTTCATTCTCCCAGCTAAGCATTTAATTTTGCATCTATTTCTTTTGTGTTCCTGTTCTTCTCCCTAAAGGCAACATTCTTTACAGGCGGAGAATCTGACAACACAAAAGAAAGCCCCTGTTGCCTTTACAGAGTCCTTGGGATGAAAATCGGAGGTCTGTAGCTTTTCTCGGAAATGTATCCTATCGAAGAAAAGGGCTGGTGATTATTTCTTCACCTTTCTTTAATACAGCAATCTTCACTTGTTTGTCTTAAAAGGATTTTTTTTCCCTATCCTACTGCGTCCTGGCTTATTAGTTAAGCTTCCTCTTCGTTCCTGAAATACTGTCAGATAATTTACTACTAAGCACTGTCAGTTGTTTTAAAAATGTTACCACTAGGGAATAACAAAGAGTAAATATGAAGATGTTTAGACAGAGAAGGAAACAAAAAATAGAGCATCTTTCAATTAATCTAACTTAACATGTCTAGTTTATGCCAATAATGAGGTTGTGAACAGGAGAGGAATCCATGTTTAATGAATAAGCCATAATTCCCGAGTTTAGGATATAGAAAGCCACAAAAGAACAGTACCCTGCTCCTAATTTTATGTATATAATGGATAATTCCATGTGTCAACCTGACTGGTTTAGGGGGCACCCAGATATTTGTCTAAACATTATTTCTGGATGTGCCTGGGTGAAATTAGCATTTGATTTAGTGGGATAAAAAAAGTAGCCTACCCTCCTCCACGTGGGTGGGTAGGCATCACCCAATCTGTTGAGGCCAATCGGATTAAACAAAAAGGTAGAGTAAGGAAGAGTTCAACCCCTCCTGCCTGATGGCTTGAGCTAAGACACTGATCTTGCTTACCCTTGGTGCTCCTGGTTTTCAGGATTTCAGACTGGGACCGAATTACACCACTGCCCTTCCTGGGTCTCCAGGTTGCGGAAACAAGATGATGGCCCTTCTCGGCTTCTGTGATTGCACAAGTCAATTCCCTAGAATAAATTCTTCATTGACCTGTTGGTAAGTGTTGGTCCTGTTTCTCTTGAGAACCCTAAGTGACATTGAAGTTACAAAGAAAACGAGCAAACTGAATTCAAAAGGGTGCCAAATCCCTCAGGGGAGAAATGGGAGACACAAATTGCTCCGCTCCCGGCAGACTGCGGGGGAAAGAGGTGAAAGACAAACTGAAAATTTTGCAGGAAAGAAAGATCAACTGGAAGATTAGTGAACTCGTAAAGACCTTTGGGTCTCACTAGCAAGAGAGTTTAGAATCCGGGGAGCCCCAGACTCCAGTGAAGTCTTAACCCACTACCAGCCCCTTCCTTGGAGCCTCCCCCTGGGGTGATGAGAAAGACTGAAGGAGGACAGGAGTCCTGAGGATCATGCCTGCGGGCAGGGGGCAGAGAGCCCGATAGGTGTGACGGGGCAGCAGGGCTACCTAGAAAAGTCATGTGTCTTCCCTGCATCTATGGAAATCACATGTGTTTTTCCCTCCTTCCCGCTATTAAAATAATAAATTAGTGAATTTTCTATCCTTTTTAGAATGACACTTTGTTATTTAATGAATATTCTCTGGGCACCATTTACTAACTTTTACTTAAAATTTTTGTAACTAATGAGATTAGTTATATATTTTTAGAACCAATAAATTTTTATGCAATCTCTCTTAGTTTTGACATGAATGATAAATGTTTCATAAAACAAATCTGAACGATGTCCCTTATTCTATTCTGGAATAGCTCAAGTATTCTTAGCATAATTGACCTTTAAGAAGTTTGATAGGCTTCCCCTGTGACACCATCTGGGCCTGGTGCTTTTGCTACGGGAGTTCCTTAAATATATCTTCAATTTTCTTTTACGATAATTGTTCTGTTCAGAACTTCTGCTCCTTACAGCATCAGTTCTATAAGCTGCATTTTAAAAAATATATTCATCTCATTCACTCTTTCCATTTTTTTCACAAAGTAATACAAAGTAGTCTCATGATGTTTTATAATTTCCTCTTTTCTAGTATCTAGTTCTCTTTCTCAATTCTAGCTTTGTGTATTTGTGCCTTCTCTTTCTTCAGATTAGTTCATGGTTTCCCTTTTGTTGATTTTCTCAAAGAACAAGATTTTCAAAGTTTATTCAGTTTTTAGCTTTCTAACTCATGAATTTCTACTTTTAATTTTAATTCCTTCTACTTTCTTTTGGTTTGTTTGAATGGTATTTTGAAAACTTCTGAGTTGGGTATTTCTTTTCATTTTTTATTAATGTAATTCAATGTCATGAATTCCCTATGGCCTCTATTTTAGCTATATCCCATGGACAGTGAGATGTCAAGAGATGTTTAATATCTTGTTTAACAGTTTTGTTTATGTTTAAATTTCCAGGGAAAGGAGACTGTTTTAAAATTTTTTGTTCCCAATTTCTACTTTATGCTAAGGTTGTTAAGTGGAGTTGAGAGTGGTGACAAAGAGAAGTTTTCAGAATAATGAGCCTTTGGATCCCACAAGATAGAAAAGAAGCAAAGCGATGAGAGGATGTATAAAATGGGAAGAAAAAGAACCGAAAGGCCTAAGTTCTTGAATAGATAAAAAACTATAATAAAAATGTGGCAGCCCTATTCTACCCTACCCACATAGGATTTCCAGGTTGATGTTGTAAATCCTCCAATTTATAAAAAGAAGCTGAAAAATCCAGTTTTTTTTGTATGAAATCTCTTCATTCTTAAATGATGGCTATTAATTCAATTATCAATTTTCAGCATTTGTTTAACAGATAGGCCAACCTGTTGGAATTAGGCCATAGATACTGAAGTTTGAGATTTCAGAGATGGAACATTTCCGGTAGATAACAAATTCTGAGTGTGGCCAAGGCGGTGCATGGTCAAAATGAAATTAAAGCTTGAGGTCACAGAGGTTACCCAAAGACCGCAGAACTACCAAGGATCGTGAGAGGAGACGAACTGGAGAGGAAAGCTGGGAACGGGGGCCACAGTCCTTGAGGAAGAGGTTGAATGGCCACAGAGGATTCACTGAGCAGGGCTGCTGAAGGTGGGCATAGCAAGTCTGGTCGATTTTTAACTGACCTCAAGGTGAAATATGGGGCTGTGGGGTGACGTCGTGTTCTTGACCACAGAGATTGCTGGGGAGCTTCGATCCAGGCTCCAAAAAGGTCACAGGAATACTACGTGTGTTCCTATGGGAACAACTATTCCCTATCTTTCAAGAATCTATCCTTTTAGGGGCCTAATGTAAGAAAAAGTCTACTGAATATTAAGGCCCAGGTAACTGATCTAGATTAGATGAGGACATTTACCCATTTCTAATCATTTGTTACCTTGGTGACTCTCCAGTTTCCCTGAAGACAAAGGAGTTCAGTTCAGAATTCTCCCCATTCTCCGAGTACACGGGGTATTCAAGCTGGGAGACATACTCAGAGGAGCAAATTCGGGGGTTCTTAAGATTTTCATTCCATAAATCCCTTTGGCAGTCTGGTGAAGTCTATGCATCCTGTCTTAGCATAATAACTTTAAATGCATAAAATGTATAATGTTACTAAGAAAACTAATACAGTTTTCAAAATACAATAATATGTATGCTTTACTTATGAATAAATGAAATAACAAGATCTAGTGGTAGTCCTAATAACTATTGTAATTTTAAAGCAGTAATGTGCAAAATGATATTCTAAGGCTGTTGTAAGTATTGTAATATGACATGAAAACAGCTGTGATTTTATTAGTGATAAAGTATAATGCTGAGACTACTGTGGGCTGTTGTCTACATTCAAAAATGAAGGAACTATTAAATTTAAGTTAGAAGTCAGTGAATATAAAGATGTATTTTTCCCCCATTCAAGTTCATAGACTGAATTCTACCCATGCTTTGCTTGGGAGTCTATGGATCCCAAGTTAAGAACCTCTGAGAGTTTAACTTTTTCCATCCTCCCACCTCACTTGGAATTTTGGTCCATCTTTAAAGAATAGAGGCAAAATAGAGTCTGCTTCCTGTTACCAATTAATATTGCATCATCTACCCCAAGATGGAGGTCCACATCAGCAAAGCATTTAAGAATTCTTTTAGTTTTACTTTTCTTTCAACCAATCTCATACCTTGCTAAATTGTAGGTTTTCTGATTAATATCTTACTGTTCTGTGTATTATACAATTATTTTGCAATTATTTATATGTCTTTATACTTTTTATACATGGGCCATTAAAATCTGTTCTCCATTCCTCATAAAATCATAAAGTCTGGGACACTCGGGTGGCTCAGTCAGTTAAGCCACTGCCTTCAGCTCACGTCATGATCCCAGCATCTTGAGACTGAGTCCTGCGTGGGGCTCCTTGCTTTGTGGGGAGCCTGCTTCTCCCTCTGCCTCCTCTGCCTGCTGCTCCCCCGGCTTACACTCTCACTCTGACAAATAAATAAGTAAAATCTTAAAAAAAAAAATCATAAAGTCTTCTAACAGTGTCCTCTCTTTGTTCCTTACTGGAATTATACACAATTATTCTTATGAGAATTTCAATTTTAATAATATTTCAATCATAATGAACAATCTTCACATTCTGAGTCCTGAACGAAGTTATGTACATTTCCTAAAGTCTGGAGTACATATCTCCAAATGTCCAGAAGTCTCCCTGATATAATGGGCCACTTTTATCCTAGATTCCCATCATTTTCACATCTCTAAACAATTTTTCCCCAATGTATAGGATGGATCAATCATTTTGCTTCCTACAAGAAATTGTCAAGCAAAAAACTCAAACATTTATTCAGTACAGTATCTGCACCACATAGCAGATAATCCAGTGGCTATCCACTCACCAGAGGACATCCAGATAAGTGAAATCTCACACCATTCCTATACCTCACTATGCCTAAGTGGTGATCACTGTCAGGCATGTAACATCCATCCATGCCTTCCGTAGGTCAGGAATTCTACTACACACCCCCATGTTGACATCATCCCAGCTGTCCTATTTCTTAGTCCAAAGTTTTCACGGGTTTATATGTTCCTATGAATGCATACCTTCTTGATACTCAGAATATATCCACTTCCTTCTGAAGAGCTTATTTTCCTTGGAACAAGAGATACCCTGCCAACCCATCATAACCATTAATGTGACAACTGATTCTTTACAAATTTCTGGGTAAGAATCTAGAAAAATGTAATGAAACTGAGTAAGCGGACTCTCAATTTGCAATCTTTCCAATATGCCACGTTGTCTTATCTAAAATTAAGGATGGGGGACGCCTGGGTGGCTCAGTTGGTTAAGCAGCTGCCTTCGGCTCAGGTCATGATCCCAGCGTCCTGGGATCGAGTCCCACATCGGGCTCCTTGCTTGGCAGGGAGCCTGCTTCTCCCTCTGCCTCTGCCTGCCATTCTGTCCACCTGTGCTCGCTCTCTCTCCCTCTCTCTCTGACAAATAAATAAAAAATCTTAAAAAAAAAAAAAAAGTAAAATTAAGGATGGATTCAGCTCCTAGGGTCTCAAACCACTCAGTTGACTCATACTATAAAGTTTTTAGGAGTTTTCTTTTCACACTTGAGCTTTTCAAAAGCACCTATATCAAGAAAAAGTATCATTGTTACTATGATATATCCTTGTCTGAGCAAGCGTTTCTTAGATTTCAAGTTCTGTGTGGCTAGCAATGGTCATTAGGTGATGTATATTTAACTCCAAGGTCCACAGTAATGTTGAGTTCAGTTTCAAAGTAATACAATTTGAGATTATGGGGCACAGACTCCCCTACTACAAGACAGCCAAGGACACCAATCTCTGGGCCGATAGTCACAACGCCTCCTCTTCTCTGCAGAATCTCCCTCTGTCTCTCTCTTATAGGACATTTGTCATTAGATTTAGGGCCTACCCAGACAACCCAGGATAAGCCCCACCACCCAAGATCCTTAACTTAATCACATCTTTTGTCAAACAAGGTAATACTTTCACCACATATGGTAATATTCATAGGGTGTCAGAATTAGGACAGGGACATCACTACTTACCCCATTACATTTTGACTTGTGTAATCCATGAATAAGGTAGTTTTTTTTTTTTTAATAAGAGAACTACCATAATTTTTAAGAAACTGGGTTATTACTTAATAGAAAATTATTGTTGTCTATAATATCTTAATGTCTTTATCCAGGGTGATTTTTATTAGCTGATGTTTAATGAAAATAAACATTCATATTTTTAAGACTAAACCATAAAGATATTCTTTTTCTGCACATGCCTGCTTGATCATTGTTCCTATGGACTGTTATTTACTTCTTAGCCTCCCACAGGCCTAATAAAAAAAGATTTTAATATTTTTTCCAGATTCCACTGATGATTTTTTTAACTTATGAAAATCACATTATACCAACATAAAACAAAGCACATTAAATGTAATCTATTTTCACACACTCTGCATTCCTTTTTATTTGCAAATATTCTGATCTCATCTAAAGAAATGATATATGAAGCTATTTCTTTAAGGCAGAGCTCAGAATGGAACTTTAAATCTCTTAAATGCTGTATGTTTATCCAATGTTGTTACGGTTATTATTTTAGCTATTTATTGCTGTCTTTAAACCAGAATTAAAAACATAAATAACAAGGCACGATAATCTAAGATACTGCATCGATCAGCTATTCCACAAGCTCAGAATGTTTGAATCAGCCAGATTTGCCTGGGTCTGAATTTAGAACACCATTTTCACCCCTCATCTACCATTTTATCACAGACCCCGACACTCCTGGTAAATAGGGTTGTTGTTGTTGTTTCTCCTAAAACCACTGCATCTTTCTCTTTTAGTACAAACAACTTTCTAACAAGAACGGTAATCAAGATGAGAGTAAGGTAAAGTACTGTCCAAGCTTACAATGCTCAAACGTCAGAGAATTTTTGTTTTCTCAATTTATCTTTCACAGCGTCTTGTTCAAGATACTGTTCGGTTTATCTCTCTGCCTGTATTCCAGCTTAAAGTTTCCCCCAGACATGTTGATTTTTTTTATTTTATTTATCCTGAGTCTATAAAACATTAACATAGTTCAGTAAATGGGAGCTATCCAAAAAGATGTATTCTAAGAAATGCCAACCCTCTCTCTCCAATTACTTCCGCCTTTTTACTCGATTTCCATCTACCCCATTTAGGCAACCAATGTAATTAGTCTTTCATGCACGCTTCTTTTCCTTCTTGTGGGCATGAATTTCAGGTGCACTAGTAAATTTCTCCTTCTTTCTTATACAAAACATGGTGCATAGATACTCTTTTCTATTCTACCTTTTTCACTTATGCCAAATATTAATACTTTGTGGTATCCGTTGCAAAAACTTTGAGTTTGTCACTTGGGTTTTGAATGCAGACTTTTGTGTATTTCTGTAGTAAATTTTACTGATCATTTATTACACAATATTTTGAATCCAGTTAAAAAGCCTTCCTTCATATAGCTAAGAGAAGAATCATATATGTTTTCTTCTGGTACTTAAGTGATTTTGTTTATATTGAGATTTCTGATGCATCTGGAGTTTATGCTTGTACATAATGTGAGGTATGAACCTCATTTTATCATATTGCAAATGGCTAACGGGTTGCCCCAGAATAACACATTGAAAAGTCCATCTTTGCTCTGATGATTTAAAATGGCTTCTTTATATTTCCTTATATTCCTTCCTTATATTTCCAGATATTCTTGGGTCTGTTTCTGGACCTCTTATTCTATGCCATTGACCTGTCTTTCTCTTCATGCTTTCACTGTAGAGGATTTGAGGTGTGTTTTAGTGCATGGTAAGGGCTACTTTTCCTACAGAGCTTTTCTTCTTTAGTATTTTCCTGGCTATTAATAAATAGCATAAACTCTAGTATCAACTCATCCCAATCCATTTAAACAAAAATCTTGCTGGTATTTTATAGGGATTGTGTTAAATTTATAAATTAACTTAGGGAGAACTGACATCTTTATGAGGTGAGTCATCCTTTCCAACAGGGGTAGGACTCTAACTTATTAAATTCTGTTAAATTAATTTTCAGTATTTAATCTCCTTTGTTGCTATTTTTTAAAATATTTGTTAAGTTTTTAATTTTAATTCCAGTATAGTTAACATAGTTACCGGAGGGAAGTCGGTGGGAGGATGGGTAAAATAGGTAATGGGGGTTAAGAGTGCACTCATCCTTTGTTGCTATCTAAATGAGGTTTTTCCAACATTATGCCTAAGACTTGGTTATTGTTTCTATATCTGAAGACCAGCAATTTCAGTTTCTTTATGTTAATTTTCTATTTTGCTACTTTCACTAAATTCCATTATTTTGAGGGAAAGTTTACCATTGTTTCTCTAGGGTTTCCCAAGTACATAATCATATTACCTGCAAACCCAAATAGTTTTACTTCTTTTCTAATCCTTATCCTCTAACTGCCTTGGCTATGACTTCCAGGACAAGATTGAGTAGTAGTGGAGGTATTAGGCTTAATTTCCTTGCGCTTAATCTTAGTGGAAGTGCCTCTAGTATTTTCCCATTAAGTAAGATGCAGCTTTAAGAGTGAGTTATATACTTTTAATTAAATCAGATTTTATCCAAAGATTTTTTTTACTATCTCTGGAGATATTCCTGTGATCTTTTATTCTTCCTTTGATCTGTTAACATAGTGTATTACTTTACTGGAGTTCCTAATAGCAAACCAAGATTGCATTCCTGGATTAAATGTCATTTAAGCATGGTTTATCAGTTCTTTTTTTGTGATGCTGGATTCTGTTGGCCAAGGTTATATTAAGTACTTTTGTATCAATATTCATTAGCGATATTGGCAATAATTTTCTGATTATATTGTCACTAGCTTGACTTTTAAAAATAATTTTAATACTCTAGAATATGTTATGAAGCACTGGGTCTATCTGGTCTCTGAAGGTTGGGTGGAACTCCCTTGTGAAACCACTGGGGTTTGGTGCTTCCTTATGGAACAACTACCTTATAACCATCTCTATTTCTTTGATGAAAATAGGTATATGTAAGCTTCTATTTATAAGGGAGTCAATTAGTTTAGGAAATTTCCCATTCTGTACAGGTTTTCAAATTTATTTGCATGGATACTGACAAAAGAATCTCTAATTTTTAAAAAAAATCTTCTGTTTTAAGATTATATCCTCCTTGCCTTCTTATTTTGAATATTTATGCCTTCTTACTAGGTTAGTGGTTTGTATATTTTGCTAATTTTTTTCAAAAACCATGATTTTGACTTATTAATTAAATCTACATTTATTATTTCCCTCCTTGTTCTTTTTTATTTTTCTAATATTTTCTAGCTTCTTGAGTTTGCAATTTGATTTGCTAACTTTCATTCCATCCCTTTCATTGATAAAAGTGTTTGAGGCTGGGACTCTTTCTTTAATCACTATGTTAACACACATCATACACATTTTTCTATCCTTATGTCCATTTTTAGATGAACAATTAAATACATCAAATTCTCATCATCAGTCCTGCTGAAGCTTATCCACTTCTATCTTAGTGGATTCCAATAGATTCTCAGGGAGGTTCCTGAATAAACATTCCTGAGCTCCTGCATTTAAAACAAAACAAAACAAAAAACAAATGTAGGACACCGGGGTGGCTCAGCTGGTTGAACATCTATTGGACTTGTGATTTCAACTCAGGGCGATTTTGGGATGGTGAGCTAGAGGCTCAGCACAGAGTCTGCTTGACATTCTCTTCCTCTGCCCTCTCCCTACTCACTCACACTGTCTCTCTTTGTCTCAAATAAATCAATAAATCTTTAAAAACACACACATAATGATGATGTTCTACTGGCGATGCCATTTGTATGTTGTTTTTGAACAACAAACATGTCTTTAAACAGCTAAAGCCAGCCTCGCACTTTTGCCTTTGTAAGACATTTTATCTTTTCACCATGTAACTTGGAAGATTTTAGAAGACATCTTTATAAAATTTAATAATGTTACTCAGTTAGGTCTCAGAGTTAGTTGTTATGGGTCAATAGTACCTGATACCTAGTAAGCCCTTTCAATATTTAGATTCTAACTTTTTATTTACTAGAAATAAGGGCGGTTTTTTAAGTTACACTTTTAAATATTAATTCTGTCCCATTGTTTTTATATCTTTCTTTCAGGGACTCCAATTATACCTAATTGGATCATCTTCGCCTACATTTCATTTCAAACACTTTGTCTTTTTTCTTTTTTAATCTTGTTTTTATTCTCTTGCTATATTCCTAATTTTCTTCAATGCTCTTACTAAGTTTTCATTTGAATCTCTTATTTCTTAGGGAATTTTAAAATTAGTCCTTATTTCTTATATAATTCAGACTATTCAGTGCTTTTCCTGAATTTAATCAATCCTTATTGTGGTCTTTTTTATTTGGTGTCCATTTATGTTCTTGGATTTTAAATTTCTGTCTTGAAATGGTTTGTTTTTTCAAATCCCCAAATGTTTATTTGAGAATATCTTATTCTCTTTCATTTAGTGGGTGGAATTGTTATGCACTGAATTAATTTAATTCTCATTTACTTCTGTATTTTCATGGTATGTATATATAAATGAAGGCTAGTTATGCCTCTGCATTTCTGGGTAGGGATGGTTTGGAGTGTTTTAAGAGATACCTTGTTCAAGAATGCATTTTTCTATTGATATTGACATGTGGTAGATTTACAGGACAGCTTTTTGAGTGGGATGAGTGGGATGTTTGTTCTCTGCTTTTTTCTTTGGCCTTACAAGGCAAATGTGCTTTCCTTTACCCCACCTTTACCTGTGGTTTTCAAAAGGTGCATCTCCATTTTAAACTTCTCTTCTCCTGAAATGTCACCTTTCCAAAACTTCCTCTTTTATTTGCAATGTTAAGTTTGTTCCTTGTTGTCAGGTTCCTGATCTACAGGATTGCTTTTTTGTGCCTCATAAATTTTCACTCTTATGGTGGACTTCACAGTGATGACTTTAGATCAGTAACAGATGTGCTGTTAGTTCTTCCTTCTCAAGTCTATGAAAGTGATCAGGGACTGCCCTTGTAATTCCCAAGGGCTTACAGCAGGACAGTGAGAGAGAACTCACCAGGATTCTATGTTTATTTTTACAGTCACAGGCATTTTGAAGTTTGGACAGTATTTTATCTTCTTGTGATGCTGAGAGCATGAGTTTTAGTCCTCCTTCTTGTTATTTCTGTTTTGGCAGAAGGTATGCTGGGAGATTAGGATTTACAGCATGACTATTAGCTCCACTAGCCAGGAAATTTATATTTCCTAATATTGTCCACCATAGGGGCGCCTGGGTGGCTCAGTGGGTTCAAGCCTCTGCCTTCAGCTCAGGTTGTGGTCCCGGGGTCCTGGAATTGAGCCCCACATTGGGCTCTCTGCTCAGTGAGGAGCCTGCTTCCTCCTCTCTCTCTGCCTGCCTGTGATTTCTGTCAAGTAAATAAATCTTAAAAAAAAAAAAAATACTGTCCACCATATAAAAGGCTTCTAATGACAGCTATGAGAGCCCTAGTTTTCCACTTTTGCAGAAATACATACTGCAAAGCAGGTTTACTAATTCTCTAGTAAACTATTGGTGTGTACTATTATGCCTACAATGACGTAGGAAGATGGCACAAAAGACTTAGGAGTATTTGAGGGTCTATGAAAAAAAAAAAAAAACAGATACCCCCACCACTGCAGCTAACTAGCTGAAAGTGAAAAATATGAGACAAAAAGGAAAGCAGAATGTTGAGGAGCAGTTACATGGTCTGCCAGTACCTGGTGAGAGATGTTTGCCACATAGGAAATGTGATAATATTTGGTAATTAATCTCTGGGGCTACCATAAAAAGATGGACATGGGTTTATGATTCTTTCTAGTCTTGTTTACCTCTTGTACCTCAGTCCCCTTGGATTGTCTATTTTCTCTTATTCTGTTAATACTGTGGTTTTGGGGGTCTGTGATAGAGATTTCATTCTATGAACTTAAGAGCTGGTGAGCTCCAGAGGTACAATCAGGAGGACCACACCGAGAAAGGTAAGGGCTCACATGTACTTTTCACAAGTAGTGGGGTTCTGAGTCCACCCACTGCTGACAATAGTCCATGTGTCTAATAGGTAAAATTATTAAGCGTAAGAATTATACAGAAAATCTGGTTATTCTTGATTGCTGGTTAGGATTTATAAGGGTGCAGACAAAGAGAGGTAATTATAATTATAAATGAAGGAACTATCAGAAATAATGAAAATGACTATGACATTTCATAATCTTGCTACTTGCCAATGACAGAATATACTGCTTTGGAAGAAGTTTACACAAAGGCAGGCGTTCTGCTTCAAATGATATGAAGTCCCTATTTCCTGAGCTCTAAGCTCCATGGAGAAAACTGTCTTCTCTAGCTTTCTGAGGAACTTGACTTGTTAGCCGTTCCAGGCCCTTCTGAACGCTGGCTGTTATCTACACTTTGCAAATATGTTTGACCCTATGTAAACTACGCTAACTAAAAGTGTAACAACACATTTTAAAAAGAATCAGGGAAAAAAAAAGAGTGGGGAAGCCTGAAGATGATTCCCGAAACACTAAATGGAACTTTATTGAGATGGACATTGCAAATCAGTACAACTGCTCCCCCTCATTTGTGGAATTACTAGTTTAAAGTTCAGCACGTGTTCTGATTAGGAAGGATTTGCTCCAAGAGGAACAAAATTAACCAGTAAGAGCAAAGAGAAACTTGGCTGGTTATTAGAAAGGTTACAGAAAACTTAGCTCACTGTAATTATGGCAGAAAAAAGCTGATGTGGATTCTAGGTCCGTATTTTCCAAAGAAAAATTACACTCTCCTGGCCCCCATAAGCTACATTACTATACCCCCTAGAATAAGGCTCTATTGCACATCTCCAAAGAAACACAGAAATGATTAGGACAATGGCCCTGACCTCAAGAAGCTGAAAGGCAAGGCCCACAGCATTTGTGAACGGCTTTGCCACCAGATAATGTATTCCCAGTCTAACTGGAATTCAGGGAATCAAATGCTCTATGAAAAAAAGAGGGGGACAGAAAAATCACAACTATTCCTGTGAGTCAAGGGAGAAGAATCATGTACGTTGGTAAAGAAAGCATGTTCTAACTGTTCTCCAAGGAGACCGGAGAGAGAGCCGAAGTGGACAATGGGGCTGAGCTCCTGGCTGCTCTTCCATGTACGAGCGGGCTGAACCTGCACGTTTATTCCATGTCTCTGAGCCACAATCTCTTCTAATGCTATTATTATTCTGCAGATTAGAAAATTAATATTCATTGCCTATTGCTGACATGTTCTCTGCTCTTCTGATCTGATATTCCTAAAAATCTAAGGAAACAGCATTCACACCCTGAAGCATTTGTCATCTTGTAGAAATGGGATTTTAAAAAAAACTTCCTTCTCTGAGGGAGAAAAAATATGAAATCAGAAAAAAGTCTCCCTGTAAGGAAAAAAAATAAGTTTCATCCAAAGGAAATTCACAAAGCAATGATACAGACCTTCTGTTTTCCAAGCACAGGGAAGCACTCTGAGGGCTCGGATTCCAGCCCCAAAGGCTGGGTGTGCATCTCAGGTCAATTCCATAGGCTACTTCCGGAACCCACTCGTTTTCCAAGCGTTGCTTCTCACGTTCACATGCAATGCTTGCCTTGGGATCTGTGCCATCATTAGCTGCACTCGGTCAGGCTAAGAACCAGGCACACGATTCAGACCCACTTTCCTATTCCCTGCTCTGATTGATGGATTTTCATTATCTTTGATTTTCTGGTACTCAAGTTCCAAGGCGGAGCTGTTCATACAAGCCTGTCCAGAATCTAACTCCACGTTTTTTAAAACATATATTCTAAACCTATGACTGTGTAAATGTCAAGGTTTAGGAAACATGTTTTCGATCATGACTTCAAGTCATAAAACATGGCGGCTCCAGAACTCAGCGGTAACCATACAGCGCACCACTTATTTATCCCCTAAGATGCAACAAACACAGTGACGGCTCTGGTTTCCTTTCTCCTTCCCTCCCTTTCTTCTTTCCTTCCTTAACTCCTTCTTCCCTAACGTCATACTCACTTTTTTGTTTCACTGTATAAAACGTCACTGTAATTTCTAGTATCTGAAACAATGGCGCCCTGTCTCCCTTGTGAGTGACTTGAACATGCTTCAGTGTCTGACCCAAAACACAAATTTACCTTCAATACATCTCTTCGCCACAAAGAAGAAAAGCTAGCTGAGCCCTCCACACAAAGAAATGAAGTCATGCTGACTAAAAACTAAACATAAGTTACCACGATAGGATTTGTCTTAATCCTAAAGCGGGGCCTTGTCTATCCAGCTCTCCAAAGTACAACAAAGGCCCAGGAAGCCCAAAGCACATTGGAGCTGATTTTTTGTTCCATCAAGAATAGAGCTCTGCTCAGATATTTTGAATACTTTCAGAGACCTGCTCTGGTTCTGCATTTTAACCGCAAACCCCCTGAGAGATCCAGGGTAGGACTACACCTGATAACTAATTAAAAAAAATTGATTCTCTCCATGGTGTTCAGCAACTCCTGTTAGAACCCCAAGTATCTTTTTCTCAAACAGGCCTGTCAGAAGTCCAGCACAAGACCCTGATCCTTTCCAAGTGGCTCTAGAATGTACACTCTGTGAATGTGGTGACCTTTTTTGCTCACTCCTTATGGCAGGCAGACTCCAAGAAGGCGCTCAGTGATCTCTGCCTCCCAGTACTCAAGCCATGAGGTAATCCTCTCTCAGGTATGGACTGGCCTAGGGACTAAGCAACAGACTCTCAGACAAAGGTCAGGATGTCACTTCCACAATCAGGTTACATGTGACTGAGACTCTCGTCTTGCTATCAGCCACCCCCCGTATCTCTTACTGGCTTTGAAGACATGTTGCCAGGTTGGTCAGGCCCATATACAAGGAATTAGAGATGGCGTCCAGCAAATGGGCCTCGAGAAGCCAAGGCCCTCAGTGAATAGCACTTCATGAACCACTTCAGCCAAGAACCACACAAATGATCCCACCCTAGTCAAATTTTTCTGTGAAATCTCAGTACCAGCTACTGATGGCAGGTTCTGAGAGAATCTGAGCAGAGGACCCACAGAAACCATGCCCAGACTCCTGACCGCAGAAATGAGGAGGTAATCAGTGTGTATTGCTTTTAAGCCACTAAGTCTGTAGTTACTTGTTACTCGGCGATAGATAACCCATCCGCTGCCATTTCCCCAGTGCCCAGAACAGTGTCTGCCTCGTGGTGGGTAGGCAATAAACACGAAATGCATGAATCAATAAGTAAAATGAATTCCTGTCCCTGACACAGGGACGGTTACTGAAGAAAGTTAGCAGGCATCACAGTGCTGTGGTGTACAACACAACATGGCGAATAAACTCAATTTTCTACAACAAATATGCTAAAGAATGCAATTTTCTAAAATACACATATAGTAAGTAAATGCAATTTCCCATAACAAACATGTTAAACAAGCTTTTCGGCAGTTGTAATAGCCTCAAAGTTGACTTATATTTCCCAGGAGATCACCCTAAGCTTTCTATAGTTAAAAACAAAATATGACTGGAGATCTTTTTGCCCTTCCTGGTAAAGCCACTGGCTAGGAACTCCATTTCATGATGACAAGAATCAGAATATGCAGAGTTTGGACCGAGACAGTCCCTCCGCCTGACCTGGCTAGTGCTCACCATTCTTGATGCCTTTATGGTGCCTAATTGGAAAATACACTTCAACTTTCTTACTCACACTCTGAGAAGCATTTGGGTCAACCTCTTCCCTGTTTCTCAAAAGTTTCTCACTAAATATTCTTACAATTTGTGGCCTGAGATTCTGACTTCAATCTTAACTAAAGTCAATCATAAAATTCTTTTATTTCTCATTACAAGTTGTGGTAATTGCCTTGAAAGCAAAGGGCTGAGAAATATGGCAATGGACACAACGGGAACAGTGGGTACTCACCCTGAAAGAGAAGCCCCTTCTCCAAACAGGACTTTCCAACTTCGAACTAAAGAATGAGTAGGAACAAAATATACCAAAGGCCAGAGATCTGGATTTGGAAAAGCATTTTAAGCAGAAGGAACAACACATAAAAAGGCCCAGAGAAATGATTCCTCAGCAGAGAGGCTGACGTTACAGACTCCACATAAGACAACTATACACACAGTAAATCTACTAGAATCACAAAATATATTTTTCTCATACAGTCTTTCAGGAAGCCCAGCATGGACAAAGAATCCTGAAGCTTTCCAAATGGTTCTAGAATGTAAGCTCCATAAAAGTGGTAGCTTTGCTTTACAGCTGCTTGCCAAGTATCTTTACATTATTTCTAATTGACAATTTACTTTGGAAAATTAATAGAGGATTTTTTTTTTCACATTTTCACATTACACATTTTGCCATGAAGTCTCTGGGGAAGAAGCCCACGGTGGGAGGAAGCCAAGCCATGTGGAGAGGCTGCGGTAGGCTCCCCACTGTCAGTCCTCATCTTTGAGTCTTCATTTTATTAGTCAGGGTTCTCCAGAGAAACAGTATCCATGGCAGGAGGTGGGGGTGTCCATATATCTGGCAAACCTATAATCTGCGGGTAGGCTAGCAGAGTGAGTACCCAGGGAAGAGCCAGTGTTACTGTTCAAGTCCAAAGGCCATCTGCTGACAGAATTCGTTCTTGCTTGGGGAAGATCAGTCTTTGTTCTGTTAAGGCTTTCAACTGAGTGGATGAGGCCCACCCACATTCAGTGTGGACAATCTGCTTCACCCAAAGTCACCATTTAAACATGAGTTTCATCCAAAAACACACTCATAGAACCATCCAGATAATATTTGAACAAATATATGGGTACACAGCCCACCCAAACTGACACAAAAAATTAACCATCATACCAGCTCTGATATTAGCCCAGGTAAATGAAGCCGCCTTGCATCCCCCAGACCAGGCTGGCCACCAGCTGGGTCCCATGATTAGCCTCAGTCAATGCCACAAGGAGCAACAGAATCACCCAGCCATCCCCTGCCTGGTTCCTTATGATGCCTGGAAGCGTCATAAATAGTTGTAAGTCAGTGAGCTTAAAGATGGCTTGTTATACTCTAAGAAGAACTGGGGCACTATCTTGAATTCCCATTACTCCCTGTCTCCCTCAGTGAGCATCGGCTCCCCCGGCCATCCCAAACACGCCAACTCCTTGCAGCCTCATGGCCTTTCGACCTGCCGTTCCTTCTGCCTGTTGTCTTCTCCCTCCAGCTCTCTGCTTAGCTGGCTCCTTCCATCCTTCCTGCCTCAGAGCAAATACTACTTCCTTAGAGAGACCTTCCCTGATTACTCTCTAAATTGGACTCCCTCCCTCCCTTTCTTTGTCTCTGTTTGTTTTTTTTTTTTTCTTCCATTGGGTTCATTTTCTTCAAATCATTTATCTCACTGTGAAATTGTCTTGCTATGTCATTGGCCAGCATCTTCCCCCAATTAAAATATTAGCTCCATACAGACGGGCTTTTATCTAGCTCATGTACTGTGCACCCAGCGATTAGTGCAGAACATGTGTTCAATAAATATTTGTTGAATGAAAAGCAAATGAATGTGTATATCATTTGTAGGTGACTGACTTCAGGATTCTGATCATAGGCTTCAACTTACTGAGTCTGTTATCACAGAATTTAATGAAGGGAGATTAATACTCACATGTGATACAAAGGATGTCTTGCTCTGACTTTTCTTCTGCTCTTTTCTCCCCCTCTAATGAGATGAGCAACCACGAGGGAACAAAAACCCTAGCATCCTTTTAAAATACCTCAGAGAAAAAAAATCACTGCATTTTTATACTTGATTATTTGTGTGGCTTATTTATATATTTCCCTAACTCTTCCAGATTAATTAAAAGACAGCTCTAAACTTAGCAAGGGAAGAAATGTTCTCTCCTCTCTCCTGGAGATCCAGTCTACCATTAACCTTTGTGTGATACAGTCTCAGTTCTTAAATTCCTTTCTCCTCCACCACTCACCCCCCCCTCCCGTCATGGCACTGACCTTGGAGGAAAGAGTGGAGAGCAGCAGACCCATCTCCCACCTGCTCTCTGCTTTCTCTCCACCTTCCAGTTCTTTCCCATACTTGAGGTATGAAGATAGTATTTTTCCCCCATCACCTGAACTCCAGACTTTCTCCCAAGGCCCATCCTGCTTGCGGCCGTCCCTCCAAACCCAGCAGGCAGCCACCCCCACCCTATATACCATCCTTACCAATTCTCTTATGTTCTGATTCTCCCTTATATTAACCATGTCTTTTATTTTTGTATCTGATGCTTTGACATTTGGGATCTTGTTGACCCTGGGGATTCGCCCCCTCCTAGGTTAACCAATTCCTAGAGATAGCAAACAACTCACTGCAAGCACACTTTTCAAACACAAGCCAACCAATCCAGAGCCCACACCTCTAAGACCCCCTTGACTGGGGTCTCACACTCCAGGCCACTATCCACCTGCCATCATCAACCTGGGGTCAGGTGCCAGACAACTTGGGACAGCCCTGGTTCTCCAGACCCCGCTGAAATTATTCAAACCTGTCAACCTAAGCCTGCTGATGCTGCCTCCCCCATTCCTTCCCACAAAAACCACAGTGAAGTCTCTTACCCACAATTTCCCTTACTCTCTCTGTCTCCCACCCACCCCCAACACGCCTACTGCTTCTTCATGTGTCCGCCACCATGCCGTGGTGTGCCCCCCCCCCCCACCCCGGGAACTATAAGCAGCTAATTTTCCAGTGGCACTCAGCACCTGGTTTATTGACCTTAGTGTACCTCAAGTTTTCTATGAATATACTGTATTTTAAAACATCCCTCTAGAGACTAGGTCAAATCAGTTGTCTTAATCATTTGGGGGCAACTCAGATTCTGTACTCAGTGCTCAGTATTTAAAGTTTTATTTCTGCAACATTTAAAAATTCTGGATTTAAATCACTGATGCACTCAAGAAACCTTTATTGATGTCTTGTGCGTACTGAGTATTGTGGAAGACTCTGGAGATAAAAGGATGAATCAGGCATGATCTCAGGCAGGCTTGTGGTAGGATAGGGACTCAAAAAAAATATACAAGAAAGAAAAGGAATGAATGACTGTCTTCTCAGAGATCTCCTGGTGCATTCCCTTTATAAAATCATTGTCAGTTTTGGAAGGCTTGAAATGAGAAAAAACTGTTTCTCTTGCTCTGTTCCCTTTTTTACATGACAAGCTACTGAGATTAGGAATCTAAAAGATTATTTTATTTCTCCCTGTTATCATCTACCAGACTTAATTAAGTTTCCTTTGAAACATCTTCACAAAAATACAGCCCAGCTATTCCTCAGAACAGCCTGAGAAAACTGTTGTTTGGGGGACAGAATATGAGCCCTTAATATACGCCAGGCATCACACCAAGCATGATGTATGCATTATTTTATTTAGTGGCATAACATGTGTACTGCCATCCTTATTTTACAGAGGAAGAAACCGAAGTCTTACAGAGGCTGAATAGTTTGCTAAACTCAGCACAGCCCATAAAAGGTAGCACCAGGACTTGAATCCAGCCCCAGTTATTCCAGATCCTACTTGTTTAGTAACTAATTCCATATGTGAGCTAAGAAACTGTACCATTTTCTAAAGGTAGATTGCTTAGAACCATTCTTAAGGACTGGACCCATCTGGACCCATCCAAAAGACTTTATCCCAGGAGAAATTCTAACCATTCGAAATGCGGCTACTATATTTGAACACACCCAAATCTTTCTTCTAAGAGTTCATGAGAATCTATTTTTAAACTCGCTCGGCCTGCCCATCATACAGCAGTCTAGCTGGTCACACAGTAAAATGAGCTACTAACAAAACAACTCCAGAATTAGCTTCTCTTCCAAAACTCTCCATAGAAGGCTTTAACAATTGCGTTTCAGGATTTAAGCTATTAAGAGAGTGAGCTCTCCTCTTTCTGGTTAGTGATTCGTTCCCAAGGAATTGTCAAAATTGGGTGACAATGACTGCCTGCCCTAGCTTTAATTTTCCCATTTCCATTACTCTGGTCTAACCCATCCCACAGAGGTTACCTCTAGACTCTAGGAACTACATTAAGGGAAAGCATATTCCTCTCTGTAAGATAATTACATCCACACAAGCCAGGCATCGGTAACTTACGGGAGAGTCTACGACTTCAATCACCCTGAACCTCAGGGATTCCTTCTCTTAACACATTATCTGTGGGAAAGAAATTCATAGGACACCAAATAATGTGTAAATCTGAAATCTGTGCCTTTGTTTCTCCACATGCCTGGCTACCCATTAAATCAGATGACCATCATTGACAAATTGAACACTTTTCTGGCACCTTGAGTTTTAAAATCCCCAGGAGAAATACTGGAAACTACTCCCCCCCCACCTTACAACCAAAAGAGAAATCTAGGAGTTGCTGAGTAAGGCTTTTGATCCCTTGCCAAGACTCCAGCTAAGACACGAGGCAAACAATATTTAATATCTCTTTTTTAAAGATCCAAACTTCCCCATCCCAGCCTAGAGGGAAGCGAGAAGACACACGCAAAGGCTTTCTATCATCCCACAGTAAGCAGGTATTGAGCATCTACCGTGTCTGTCTGTCCTAAGGCCTTGGAGACACAGCAGTGACTTGTATTCTCCTCACAGAGGAGCAGGTCAGTAGTTCTGTTATTTGAAATTCCCACTGGAACCAACACAGAGCACTTTAAACAATTCTCAGAATCTTAAGAAGTTAGGGCCGGAAAAAGAAACTCCAGGAGTCTTTGGAGGCTTATAGCTGTCTGGGGCTCTGTTCCCTCCATGTACTAGAGCGGGGTATTTAATATAAGCTGCCAGGAGGAGCTGTTATCCCGTCTTATTTATATGTAAAGTTTGATGCTGCGGAATGCACATTTTCTGCTGGCAGTTCTATAGGTTTCCTTGGATTCTCAAAAAGTCCAGGATCCTATACGAATTAAAAGCATTCCCTCAACATACCCACAGCTCCAGGAAGCCAGGGGTCCCACGTCGTTGTAAAAGGTCCCTTTTTTGAACCAAAATGTAATGTCCAGTGGAGACCACATTGGCCACGACAGCCACTCCAACTGGTGAACAAGCCGCACGGCCCTTCCCGCGCATCAGAACTTGGCCCACAGAAAGCTGCAGGCGTGGCGGGAGGGTGGCCAGCGGCCAGGGAGGTAACAGGAGCCCAGCAGGCCTGGAAGTAAGGAGACGGGGCTCCCTGTCCTGCCCTGCTCCTGAGTAGGTGCCGGGCGAGGACATCGCGCGCCTGTCTTCTCCAGACCTGGCTTCTGACACCTCTAAGTTCTAGCCAGGACAAGTTCTCAGCGCCCGGCTGCCCGCCGCTCCCAAGTTCTTGGAGCGCAACAGAGATGCGATTTGGGCCAGCGGGAGTTGGGGAGAAGTAGCCTGGCATTTCCTCTCGGCGAGCCTCGGGGTGCACACCTCCCCGGGCGACAGAGACGGCGCAACCCACACTTCCACGCGCCCGAAAGCACACGCGCACTCCTCACACATCCTGGACACGCAGCCGCGTCCCCGCACACGCGCGCCGACCCCGGCCCCAACTTTCGAGCGGGACTCAGTATTCACCGTCAATCACCGTCGCATCCGCCTCCTCCCCCGCCGGGTGCACCTCCAGTCGCAGAGACTTCGGGGTCGGGGGCGAGAGCTGCCCGGCCCCGAAAAGCTGCTCCTCCGTCACGAAGCGCAGTTGCACGCGGAACTGCAGGCGCGCGGGGACCCGGGCCATGGTGCGAGCGCCTCCTCCGCGCTGCTCGGCGCCCCAAGAAACTGCCGGGGGAAGGGGGAGGGACTTGGAAGCGCAAGCCACCTTCCTCACCCCCGCGCAAGTCCGAGCGTCCACCTCTGCCCGCCCAGGGCTCCTGCGGGCACCTGCAGCCCCGCGACCCCGCACCGCCACCCCGCCCTCCCCCCCAGGAGGTGCCGCGCAGGTGCTCGGGGCCACCCCAGTGGGCCACTGCTCCCACACGCAAGTTTGGGGAGCTCACGAGGCACCTGGAGGCACTGGGGTTTTGGAAGCAGAAGGGTGACACCTGCTGTTCACTGGGACTGCTCTGTGGGCGTGGGCGTTGGCTTGGAAATGGCCTTGGCCCGGGCTCTCTGCTGGGTGGGCTCTCGCCCAGTCCAGATGGTTTTGGGGTGCTCATGGCCACGTGGGAGTGACCATCCCAAGCGCAGAGTGCTTCTTCACTGACAGGGTCCCGACAGCAGCAGCAGCAGCAGCAGGCGGTGGGGGAGTGCTGAGACCCTCATGCAACTGTCAGGGCTCAAATGACCACACTCTTCCCCCGTCGCTTGGAACTGCAAACTTGCTTTGCTGCTGGATGGTGAACCATCTTCCTAGTCCTGGGTCAGAAGGGCCAGGGGCTCTTGTCCCCAAGCGGATGCCTGACTCCAACAGCTACCCAACCTAGCCAGCTGGCTCCAGCGTCAAAGGACAGGGGCTCCAAACCCCAGGGAGCCGCATCACACGTTAGTCTTGTGCAGAGCGAAGTTGGTCTCCGGTTGCAGGGGATTAAGAAAAGGAAGTAGTCTTTCTTTTGACCAGTGGCCCCGCAGTCATAGACTCAAGTGCCATAAAGGGAACTTTCCTTCACTTTCTGAACCAGCTTCTGTGTGTCCTTGGTCTCTGACGTGCCAGGCAGAATGGAGTGCAGGAAGGAAGCAAGGACTGTACATCCACTGGGATTCCAGCAGGCTGACTGGATAAGAATGAGCTTACCCAGAGATTATGCTGAGTGAAATAAGTCAAGCAGAGAGAGTCAATTATCATATGGTTTCACTTATTTGTGGAGCATAACAAATAGCATGGAGGACAAGGGGAGATGGAGAGGAGAAGGGAGTTGAGGGAAATTGGAAGGGGAGGTGAACCATGAGAGACTATGGACTCTGAAAAACGATCTGGGAATTTTGAAGGGGTGGGGGGTGGGAGGTTGGGGGCACCAGGTGGTGGGTATTGTGGAGGGCACGGATTGCATGGAGCACTGGGTGTGGTGCAAAAATAATGAATACTGTTATGCTGAAAAAATAAGAAATTAAAAAAAAAAAAAAAAAAAAAAAAAAGAATGAGCTTCCCCAGAGGCCATGGGGTCTGTAACTTCAGAGTTGCCCACCTGGACTGGTAAACCCAGCCAGGCTTTATGAAAGGCCTGGTCTCAAGGGTCTCCCCAACCCCTACCCCACATCCCATTGTTGTCCTCTTTTTGATGTGGTCACTCTAGTTTCTCACCTTACTCCCTCCAGAGAAGTTTTCCTCCCTCCTTCTTTGTCTCTTATCTCTATCACCCAAGTATCACGCTCTTCTTTCCTATCTCGTTCTTACTTCCATCTGCCTCATGGCTTTGATTTGTGCCCCAGGAGCCTCCTGGAATCAGATGTCCTTTTTTTTTTTTTTAAGATTTTTATTTATGTATTTGACAGAGAGAAAGAGACCACAAGTAGGCAGAGATCGGGGGAGAAGCAGGCTTCCTGCTGAGCAGTGAGCCCGATGCGGGGCTTGATCCCAGGACCCTGGGATCATGAGCTGAGCCAAAGGCAGAGGCTCAACCCACTGAGCCACCCAGGCGCCCCGAATCAGATGCCCTTTAATGAGTTGGAGTTCTGGAAAGAGTTTCTAGTTTGAGGCCCACAGAATACCTGCCCTCTGCCCTACCCCAGCCCTCACTAGATCCTTCTGCCTGTCCTGCTTCCAGCCTCCTCGAAGTGCTCTCCTGCCTTCCCAAATCCTTTCCCTCGTCAATCACTTGTCCTTTCCCTTGTCATCACTCCTTGATGGCACTAAGTACTTCCATGCTACTGAAGACCCTCCAAAGTAGCTCTTGACCTCTTTACCCTTCTGTCAAAAAACCTTATTCAGCCTTCATATGTGTCACCTGGTAACTGGAAAGTAAATCTGGAAGGACAGATGTCTGATTTATACTAAAAGTGAATGGTGGATGAAAATGACTCATAAAGCATCTCTAGGGGCACCAGCCTGGCTTAGTTGGTAAAGCATGTGATTCTGATCTCCAGGCTGTGAGTCTGAGCCCTAAATGGGTGTAGAGATTGCTCAAAGAAAAAAAAAAAAAAAAAAAGCATCTCTAGAAGGGCAGTATCTTGACCTTAGTAGAATTCCCACCATATGCTCAAGAAATCTGGAGTTCTGATATGTAAAACAAACAAACAAACAAACAAAAGCAATGGTAGTTCTTCCTCCACATTAATGCAAGGGGAAAAACCTGAACTTCAGCTAACTTGAGCAAAAAAAAATCAAAATATTATGATGAAGTCTAAGCTTTGGTCATGACTAGATTTAGGAACTCAAGGTTACCACATGGTCTTGCCTCCATTTTACAGAAAGGTCCTTGTCATATGCTGGAAGGTACCACCAATTTACATTCCAGCAAAGGCGACACTCCTCCTCTCCAACTCAGTGAGGGTCACTTGCAAAGGACTAGTTTCCTGTGATGGGTCTACCCAGCTGTGACTTAGACCAAGGAGACTGGTAGCGTTACCAAATTTCCATCATCTGAGTGAGGGACGAGCAGATACCCACAGGAAGGAGGTAGCTGGGAGGACAAAGCAGGAACTAACCATGGTGTCTCACAGTGCTTCCCACATGCCTGGCACTGTACTAAGCATGTCGTGTACACTATTCAGTTATTCCTCCCCACCACCCTGGGGAAGAGATACTGTTACTGCCCTCACTTTTACTGATCAGGAAACAGGCACAAAATAGTAACTAACTCGCCCAGTTACAGCTGAGAAGTAGCAGAAGTCCTCTACAGCAGTTCGGACACAAGAGTAAGTCTCCGATAGCGCTTACTACCACTTTCCAAAGTTAGAAGCTACTAGACTAATTTCTTAGTATTCCAAATGGATACAACTCAAGGCCCCAAAACCGTAAACACAGAAATACGTACAGGTTCCCACTTTCTTCCCTCTTGTCCTCCCACCCTCTCGAAGGTGGGTAAGAATTCCTTAGGCTTCCTCCCCGACGAATGTTTGGCCTTTGAGTAGCTGTATGCATACCTGAGCAGATTTACCCTGGCCCAAGCCCCGGCAGAAAGTTCCATGAATCAAGTTTTTCTGACTTCTGTATTGGATGGAAGGCAGATTCACTCATACCCTCTATTTGAACCACCACTGTGTTCCACTTTCTGTCTTCAGTTTATCCAAAATTTCTTCTCCGGGCCACCAAACTTTTTTTTTTTTTTAAACCAGTTCAGGAGAGTTACTGAGAAGACAGAAGAGCTCCAGCCTGCAACAGAGCATTCTGAGATGAATTGAGCAAACTTCTCTGCTCAGTTCCCATCTCTGGTCGGCCACCTCCACGTTGTGCTGGAGGATGGAGGCCGTGCTTTGCCAGCTGTTTGCAGAGACTGAATGGGGGCCAGAGGATCAAACTGGGGAAGCCAAAGCCACGATCCAGATTCTTCCTCTTGTGTATCCAAAGCCATGATCCAGATTCTTCTTCTTACATATCCAACGCCATGATCCAGATTCTTCTTCTTGTGTATCCTCTAGAAGGCATAAGTCCTCTTGGAAGGAAGAGGAGGACGCTTGGTACACAGTTTCCCTGAGACACCCCCACCCCAACCCATCATTGCCACCTCCTGATCGACTCTGTTGTCATACAGCATCAAAAGCACTTACGTTTTTCCTGAGTATAATCTGCCCAAAATTTTCATTCCCCAAGTAACACCTGGAAAAGGACCTCTAGTTAACCTCACCTGCAGGGGCCTGTGACAGCAAGCTCAGCAACCAAAGGGTCTTCAATGGACAAGTGCTGAGTTGAGAGAGAGAACAAAAGTCCGGAACTGGGTGCAAACCTGGAGATCAGAGGATCTCTGGGTGAGCATATGTCCCTTCATGTATCTCCTGTCTTCCACAGGAGCACCCCAACCTGTTCATGGGCTGCATTTCAACAGCTTAAAGTCTAGACTAGGTTCTTCAACCCCTGGTGAGCTCTTCCTTGTACCTATTAGCAGATTAGCAGATCCCACCTCCTGGTCCAGACATTGCTTCAGAGAAACTCGGGCCAGAGTGCCCCCTGCCCCCTTCCCCTGATCTCAAAATATATTATCCTCAGCAATATGGCAGCCACACGGCTCGTTATGATGCTCCACAAAAAAAAAAAAAAAAAAAAAAAAAAAAAATCTGCGCCTCAGCTGAACAATTTAGAAATAAATTTCTACATGCCACAAAGCTTCTGATGTCACTCATAAGTAATTAAAACAGAATATAATAATCCGCATATGATCTAGCCCATTAAACACTTGGAGTCAAAACTCTTATTTGAGTTTCCCATATTTGTGATTTCACCTATTCACCAAAATGTAGCCCTCAAATCAATATTACCAATGCCTTCACGATTATTTGCAGACACACGCTGGGTGCTGAAAGTTTGAGTCACCTGATGAACACATTCCCAGCTGAGGCTGAGCAAGTGACATTCTGTCCTCTTGTTTCAGCTCTTTCCCTGCAAACAAGCAGTCTTTCTGCAGTCTATTTAGTATCCTGTCTTTCACATTTCATATGCAATTTGTTGGGGATTTTGCTATTTAAAATAGTCCCCTAGCATAGTGCTGTCTACCGCTCCTAAGCATAAGATGGTTGTGAGGTATCTTACAGAGAAAATACATGATTTAGATAATCTTTGCTTAGGCATGAGTTATGGTGCTGTCGGCTGTGAACTCAATGTTAGTGAGTAAATAATATATATTAAATAATGTGTCTTGAAACAGATAAACACCTAACACAAGGTTACATACTAAATGACAAAAGTGTAGCCATGGGCTTGTAGGAACGTAACACTTTATTTCCCCTAGGAGCGACGGTTCAGTATTTGCGAATTCAGTGTTAGCAGCAGCTTTCCAGAACATAACTATCTTGAATGACAGGAATTGACTATATTTTACCACGGTAATTCATTTTTGGTGGTGCTTGGTGAAGAGACCTCTGTAACTATCAGACAATGTAAGATACCACTTCAAAGCTTAGGCCCGGCCTCTGCATGCATGGCTTGGTGAAGGGCACACCTGTTCTTCCTGCAGGTGCAGAATGAGGTGGTCTGAGAGAGGGGACAGAGTGGGGGAGCATGCCAGGCATCGTAACTAGCCTTAAGTTACTGGAGGAACTCAATGTCCTGCATAATACAGGAAGGACTAACTTCATTATGAAAGATGGGGGACATTATGGGGAAAAACAAGAAGAATGTTTATCTTCTCCCTTGGAAAACAAACCATATGGAGAAAGAGGGAAAGAGGAAGTGAGCGAGAGAATGATCCAACAATCACTCTCTACACCAGTGGACTTCAAGCCATGGTATGCGAAGACCCAACATGGAGCATTTTAAGGGAATGCATTTCCAGATCTACTGCCACAAGTATTTTTCCTAAAATTGATCTTCCTGAGAAGTATGCACAATGGAGATGCTCACTTTATTAAGGAAAGCCATCTTTCCCTTATCCTAATTTTACTAAGGCTAATTGCCATGGAGTACAAACGCATCCAGAGCACTAAATAAAGAGACAACTTAAAATACTGCCCTAGGTATACAGAAAGTAAATGACTACAATCTGTTTAAAAGTCGGGTAATATCCATTTTTTTATTTTCAATGAAACCGTGGGAGGCCTAATTGAGCTGTCAACTGAGAGATTATTAAACATAATTTTAGGTGGTAGATTACTCTCTGACCCTTGGCAACTCCCAGCAATCATGAAGGCCATGAAATAAGAGCCCCAATGCTTAACCTTCCCTAGCTTCATGGCACAGCAATGCCTCTGCTGACCCTGTAGGGAGGACACAGCACTTTCTCCAGAAGACCCGGTCCAGGGGCACCCGCCTGGTTCAGTCAGCAGCGCATGCAACTCTTGATCTCTGGGTCGTGAGTTCAAGCCCCATACTGGGCGTGGAGATTACTTAAAATAGGCACAAACACCTTGTCCAGGTTTACTGGGAGGGAGTAGCAAGAAGTGAAAGGGAGCCCCACAGGGCTGGGAATGCAAAGAAGGGGCAATCATGCTGAGAAGGGTGCTAAGGAGCCTGGGAGGAAGAAGATCTGGGGCCAGTCCCAGGTGCTTTCCTTATTACCTGAACAACCCAGGCAAATTACTCCGGTGCCCTGAATTTACAGCAGCTTTTACAATAAACCACCAGGACCCTATGGGGTCCTTGTGGAGATGAAAAAACGCTGCAGAACAAGAACTGACTCGGGGCTGTCATCACTATCCTCACTCCGGGAAGGAAACAGGACAAAGTAAAAGTAAAAAGACAAAAGCTGAAATAAACCATATTCCCTCACCTGAAGGCTACCACTGGATTACTTTACAAGAGTTATCTCATTTTTTTTTCCCTATCGGCCAGCTAAGTCAGCTTTTGTTACTGAAAGAGAAACAAAAACCAGTGTGGCTATCCACAGGTGTGAGAGATGTATGTAGGACTGACTCCATACTTCTCTGATAAGAGGGAAAAAAAAAAAAAAAGACTGACTAGTTACAAGACACGTGAGCTGCAGCTCTACTTATTTTTGTTTTTGTCTGTCACTTGTTTATGGCTGTGACTGACATCGCTCATGCCCAGAGGCGCACTGGCATGTTTTGTAAACTAGCAGATAAACAGCCATGCTCCAGATCCGTTTGTATGGAGGCGAAAGCAAACATTAAAAAAAAAAAACCAGGGGCGCCTGGGTGGCTCAGTGGTTAAGCCGCTGCCTTTGGCTCAGGTCATGATCTCAGGGTCCTGGGATCGAGCCCCGCATCGGGCTCTCTGCTCTGCAGGGAGCCTGCTTCCTCCCCTCTCTCTGCCTGCCTCTCTGCCTGCTTGTGATCTCTCTCTGTCAAATAAATAAATAAAATCTTTAAAAAAAAAAAAACCAGATTAGGGAAAACAAGCTGGATTGAGAAGAGGATGCAGGGTGGGCGGGGCATTCTATAAAACTAACATAATTATTAGTAATCTGCCAATCCGCGTTTAAATCCAGGGTCAGACCTCCTGCAATAGTCAGTTACAAAGAAATTACTTTGCTGATCGTCAGCTTGGAGCTCTCCCCAGAGGGGTGATGTGTTTGGATGAGATGATGCATGATCTCTCACGAGGTACATTTCTTGATCTTCAGCCAGTAATTACAAGGAGACATAGAAAGCTTACTGACCCACCTCTTTGTTTTTTTTTTTTTTTAATTTTTATTTATTTATTTGACAGAGAGCAAGATCACAAGTAGGCAGAGAGGCAGGCAGAGAGAGAGGAGGAAACAGGCTCCCCACTGAGCAGAGAGCCCGACGCGGGGCTTGATCCCAGGACCCTGAGATCATGACCTGAGCCGAAGGCAGAGGCTTAACTCACGGAGCCACCCAGGCGCCCCCACCTCTTATTCTTTTAGCAACTCACCAGAAGCCAGAATACACTTGATTATCTGATTTATTAGATAGTGTTATAGAAAGACGAAAAGGAATGATACCAAAAAAATGTACAAGTATGTATTTCACTAACACACCCATATTCTTTTCAATTCTTCCATACATAGAAGAAAGTTGCTTCACCAGTTCATACAAATGCGTCCATCCAGTTGTCAGGTCATCTGTATGTTTAGAAGAACAGCTGATATTTATTCAGTGATCTACACGCATTGTCATTTGTACATATCACATGGTTGCAGATGTACCTTTAGGCCAGGATTAGCGCTAGTCACATTCTGAAGGGCAATGCTGGTCACACTCGGTCACGCACAATAATTCTAGTTCTCCCAAGATCTCGGGCGCTGCCACTCTGCTGCTGGTGGACCTCACTTACTGCAACTCGGTTCCAACCTTGGGAGGAATTGCAGTCAAAGTCGAGCCGCAGGTTAAAACGTGCAACAGCTAATCCAGGAAGCTGATGAAGTATGGAGAGATAATGCAGGGTAACTGCCGCATTCAGTTACAAGTGAGTGACATCTGCCGCTCATTGCTTTTGCCACAGATATTTTGAACTATTTCCACGTCCTTTCAAAGCTGTAATAATAGCTTGTCTTTTCAGGGACATGTTGACACAAAATTTCCACAAGGGGCGAATGAAGGAGAGTGGGATTATCTTAAAGAGCCCTATCTCCTTGCTTGTCAACCAATCAGTACTTCCCTTTCATCCCTCTGTAATTCCTGTGTGAGCCTGGGAAGTACAGGACAAGGAGCACTTGAACCTCCTGCAGCACCCTGAAGTCCTCATCCGCAAAGCAAGGATGGTAACTCCAGAACCAAACACCCTGTGCAAAGATTGAATGAGTCCTGCATAGAAAGCAATGGCACTGCCCAGGGAAATCGCCTTGCACTCCGCAGGCTCTGAGGGCACCTCGCTCACTTGTCTCGGAGCACTCATCTCAGATTACACCTGTGTATGTAGGGTGTGTGTGTGTGTGTGTGTGTGTGTGTGTGATGACTTCATGGACTTCCCTCTCCCCTGCACCGCTGTCAGCCCCACCAGCGTCGGTTTCGCTCACCGTTGAATCCACAATGCTTCAGGCAGCTCCTGATTCTTAGCGGCCATCCAGACAATATTGACTCAATGAAAGCCAGTAGGCGGCCCATCGTAAAGGCTCGGTGAACGTCAATTTAAAAACAAATACATACAAGATATTTGGTGCCATCAAAATGAGAAATGTAGAGGAGGAGGAAGGCATTCCTAATCATTAAGAGTCTGAATCTGACACGGGAGCTGGCTGCAAAGCTAACACAGCGTTTGCCGGGGGCTCTGGGCTTCCTCGCTGCAACCGAAGCAAACACTGAGGAGGCTCGTGTTTAAGAGCTGGGCCATTACGTGCTAGGAAAAACTGGCTGAGCCACTGGTCTCTTGGGTCCCCCTTGTTTGTTTAAGAATCTACTTTGTCTCTGATTCTTTCAAATGAATTGCCTGTTCCTTCTGAGTTCTCCTTCTTAATGGAAAATTTAAATCAGCAAAGAATCTTCGAAATTTACAAGCACAGTGCAGATTTGCAGCTCAGTAGCTCCTAGAGGTCTGCCAAATTTGTCAAATTTCTAATGATGGTCTGGGGGAAAAAATGTTCAATTAGATTGCCGAGAACACTGACATACACAGAGCACATAAATTTTTACCTTTCAAGGATCAAAATTAATTTTTGGTATGAGGACATTATTAGGATGACAGTTTTACTGTACAAGTTAAAAATAGGAATTGCATAATAGAACAGAGACACTCTATCACTGAGCTCCTCGTCAAGATGCACTGCAGCGTGTGTGTTCCGGGGACAGAGAGAAATAAACAGCTGAGCTCCCGAGGCAGAAGTGGTACAAGAAGACAACATATTCCAACTAATTGCAGACAATAAAAATAAATCTTAAAGCAATTTTTATATACACATAAATGCAAAGCAGGCCATTGTAGACAGTTTTCCCAAGCTTTGTCATCAGATCTAAACCTGCAATGCTTCTGCCGTTTGTCTAATACAGCGTTTGATTGGAAAGCTTTCAAAATAAATTCACCTTTCTTCTGTAGTTTGGCATTAAGGGTCTACTCTCCTTCTTCCACACTAATTATTATCCTTGAGAAGTTATGTCACTATTAAGAAAAGGCTGAAGATAGCGTTCTGGTTATTTATGTATACAGTTTCCAGTTTATTATGGTGCAGAGACAGGGCTCTAAGTCAGCAAATGTGTCCTTCCAATGCAGTCTCACACCTCTTCACCTCTCTCTGCCCCAAGGTCTCCACCTTTCCAGAAGGGGATAATAATAAACTTAACTTCACAGAGTAATGGCCTGGATTATCTGCTTAATTCTTTTTTTTTTTAAGTGCATTTATTTGAGACATAGAGAAAGAAAGAGGGAGAGGGAGCGCACAAGCGGGAGGAGGGGCACAGGGAGAAGGAGACTTCCTGCTGAACAGGGAGCCCTAGGACCATGACCTGAGCCAAAGGCAGACGCTTAACCAACTGAGCCACCCAGGCGCCCATCTTCTCAATTCTTATTTACATGCATGGATTTGAAATTCATTTCTATTCCCCAAAGAGCAACAATTCATAGTATAACCATCAGGTCTGGCAATAGGAATAATGTATGAAAAATGCTTAGTAATTCTAAAACCTACACAAAGAATTTTATTAATGTTATTTTATATACCTTCCCAAGAAAGGAAGGAACACGGATGCTGGCCATTGGTAAAAACAGCCCCAAATGGTCACTTGTGAGCCCAGCCGCCCACACGTTTGCTGAGCCCACGCCTCCTTAGGTCTTTCAAAGTGGGCAACACTCAGTACTTTGCATCGACCTTCAGTGGTACCTGCCAATTATCTTCCCCAGATACCAGCTAAGAAGGGCTGTATTCTAGAAGAGCTGCAATCTTGCTCTGTAAAAATAGAAAACCACTTTAACTTGTGTAGGCTTAACGCAAGTGAGGACAGAGAACTAACTCAACCTTAGTACACTCGGAGAGTTTTCCTCCTTCATATCTTAAAATGATCTGTTTTTTCTTCAAGTTTCTCTGAAAATCAGGAACAAATTGGTCAAAGAGGACATTTAATTGGTAAACAAAAAGGAAGTATTATTTTCCCAGTTTTTTATGCATATTACTACAACTGAGAGAAATAACCACCTTGAGGATAATGATCTTTCAATTTTCAATCATCATTTAGTTCACAAGCTATAAACTACCGATTCACCAAAAACAAAGGAAATACAAATGTCTTTCACAAATAAGATCAGATGTTCAAGCTCAAGTTGGAATGTGTGAAATAAAAATCTAAAGAAAATCTTTCTTTTGTAGAATCACAAAAGATTTCAAAATCATATTGGTGAAACATTTTGCTCATTGATTGTTAAGTACATTGATAAATATCGCTGGAGGATAGCATCTGTCAAATTTCAAAATATCTATCTCATTACCCAGCAATTCCACTTTCTTTGGTAAAGATCTGTTTATTTATTTTAGAGAGAGAAAGAGAGCAAGCATGCATGAGCAGGAGGAGGGACAGAGGGACAGAAATCCTTAGGCAGTCTCCTCGATGAGCACAAAGCCCCCCAGGACTTGGGCCTCTGGGCTCCATTCTGGGATTCTGAGATCACAACCTGAGCCAAAACCAAGAGTCTGATGCTTAAATGGCTGAGCCACCCCAGTCATCCCTCAACAATTCCACTTGTAAAATGGACTACAGGGTCAAAGCTCATAAGGAGGCCAGATTTTAAGGTCAAAGCCTAAGCAAAATTTATAAATTTACTCTGAAATCCCTTCAATCCACCTCAAACTACAACCTACCCTATAGACTTGTAATATAGTCTACACGTTAAGAAATATGTAAATATCTAGAGACACATATGTACAATGTAATTGACAGCATGTCCATCAACAGAGGACGATGAGACCATCACTCAGCATCTGAATTAAAATGACAATGCTGAATTTATTGATTAGAGTAAAATAAAGGGAAGTTCTACTCAGGCTCATTGTCTTTGCATAGGGCAGACTGCTGTCATTTTTGCTCTGTGTTGTGGAAAGTGTGGGGTTCAGGGGTTGGCAGCTTTTCAGGGGTGTCATAGCCCCAAGAGTGGGCACCATGACTCAGTGAGACTGCTGATTGGCTGGGTACTGAGGTGAGTCTTGGCCCTGATTGGCCCTGACTGGAGTCTTGGCCCTGATTGGCTGGCTTTCAGAAGGTGGGGATGGCAGTGACTGGTTGGCTTGTACATACGGGTCACAAAGTTGATCCACTGGTTTAAAATGTTTTCTGACGGCTCCTGCTTATCAGGGCCGCAGAACAATCCCCTTTTCCAAAATTCGCGGGAGTATTTTCATTCCTACTAGTTGAGCTCGTGCAGATGCCTTCTGCTGCAACTCCATTTCATAGTCACGCAAGCGCAGGTGTGCAGACAGGGGCACTCCCTGCAAACAACCTGAATGAGGTGATTAAATAATTTGGTGATTCTTACTGTGGCATGCAACATCACTGTTTCTTTAAGGAAGGAAACAAGGCGTACTTATGTCCAACGGTCTCCATGAGGTCGTGGTGAGTGAAAAACGCAAAGCTCATAACAGGTTCTTAGTGTTTACACAGAACTGTCTGGAATGATAAGAAAGAAACCGATAAAAAGTATTTACAATAAAGAGAATCTGGGAGCCTTGGGGTGGGAAGAGTGGAGACCCTTTCTTCAGAAAGGCAGCCTTCAAAAACCAGAATCTTGGACTCCGAAAGCCATTCTCCTTCCACACTTCCCTGCCAGGCTCCTCTCGTCCACGGACTGTTCTGACAGCTGGCGTAAGAGCACCCACAGCACAGTCCACAGAATGTCTTCGGGAGCTGATCACAGAACACCGTCAGCCAGAACCCCTCTCCTCTTGATTCATTCCTATTTGCTTGTTTGAGCACCTTCTCAGGGTCTGGCAAACCAGGGAACACCCCCATCTTAGAGCTCATCCTGAGCCCAACTGTCCTGCGGGGAGAAGTCTACACCGCACGCCTTTCCTGCCCACCTGCTGCTGCTCCTGGGGGGGTGTGGGGTCTTACCGGCTCACCCTGTGGGATGCTCCTGGTGTTTACATTCTCCCTGTTCTCTCCACGTTCCCTATTTAGTCAGTGCAGGGCTGACATCTTCACACATGTATCTTTCAGCCGCCTCCTAATTCAGTGCCTCCAGGGCCCCCGAAGGACTCCCAGCAGTCTCCCCTCAAACCCTCCCAGCCTCCTGCACGCATTCCCAAGGCTCAGAACTAAACCCGGCCAGGCGGCTGCGGCCCCCAGAGAGCGACACTACAGCTGGCTACAGCGAGAAGGGAACCAGGAATGCAAACTACACAGGAGCAGGAACACAGTCCTGTCAGAATGGCTGAAATCTCTGCCCCAGTCAGCACGCGGGGAGGGGCGGCCGGGGGAGTGAGATTGGGGTACCGACCACCCACAGGATGCTACTAATGTGACCCGAGGCCCACGGTCGGCCGGCTGAAGGTGCTACCACAACAAAATATCCAGACTGCTGGGTGTTCTTCCTGTTGGCCGGGGGTGGGTGGATTAAGTAGGTAGATTTATAGATTTTTATTTAACTTTCAACAATTATACAGGTATACCATGTGCACTGTGAAAAAGCAGAAACTGGGGCGCCTGGGTGGCTCAGATGATTAAGCCTCTGACTCTTGATTTCCACTCAGGTCATGATCTTGGGGTTATGGGATGGAGCCCCTTGACGGGTCCCATGAGCCACGGAGAGTCTACTTCGGCTTCTCCATTTCCCTCTGCTCCTCCCCCTACTCTCTCTCTCAAATAAATAAATCTTAAAAAAAGAAAAAGAAAAAGCAGAAACTGCATACAAGCAAAATGAAGCAAGTACAAGTTAGAATGCATGCATTCAGGAACAATTATTATGAACGTCAGATATACTCTAGATGTCTTTCTGTATACATATACAGATGTTTTAATTTGCTTTTTCAATTTACATGGGGATTCAATGAGAATATACAAATATTAAGTATTTTTCACAGTTTTGTTCTTAATCACAGCAAAGACGCCTTCAGCGTGGGTTTCACCTGATGTTAGACAGTGGTCTGCCATCCAGCTAGCTCATTTGCATTTAGCTAGCTCATTACACCCATTTCCTGTGGTTGGCTGCTTTCAGCGAAGAAAGAATTCACTGAAAATTGAAGCAAACAGACATTCCTTTGGGTGATTAGGGAAACAAAGATTCAGGTAGAAATTTGAATAGCTGTGCCCAAGAAGACAAAGAGGGGGCAAAGTTGTAAGTGGAAAGACCACAGCATATAGGAACATGGACGGAAATCAGGTTCGCTGGGACTGATTGGGTCCACATGCAAATGAGGGACTGAAGCCTGCTAAACTGGACCGGCTCCTTTTGAAGTGAAGAACGCAGGTGATCCCACTGCCACAGTGAGGGGCAAGTTCAGTCCAGGCTGACTGCCATGTGGCCATCTGTAAAGTGCAAAAGGTTCAGAACTTCTCCCATTAGGATGTGCCCAAGTCTCTCCTCCCTTAGGGCCTCCATACCCAATTTTAGAAGAGACTCTCTCTGCTCGGCTTGCTGGCTACATTTTGAAATCTCTTTTTATAGCGCCCAGGGATGGAAAAGCTTTGTGGTTGTGGCTGTTTGTAATGTAGGTAGGAGTCTGAATGGTTATTTCTGCTTCCGAAAGTAGAATCTGATGACTTTTGAAAGAGACCCCCTTTGTCTTGGAAATGACGTTAATATCAGCTCTCGGGGGACCCCAAAGGAAAACAAGAGCTACCGCGCTTCTGTTCTGCACTAAGTCACCTTCGATTCTGAATACGGGCGCTGCAGACTTGAAAGAGGCAAGCATCTAGTTAAGCATTTTACATTCCGTTGTAGCTTTAGCTCGACTGTTCTGGGAAGAGGCAAAGTTTGTCCTACCAAATAAAGCTTCCATCTGAAGCATGCACATATTCAGCTGCTCACGCTGCCATAATAAACCACCACAAACTGGGTGGATGACAGAAATGTATTTTCGCACAGTTCTGGAGGCTAGAAGTCCAAGATCAAGGTCCCAGCTGATTTGGTTTTTGGTGAGGACTCCCTTCCTGGCTCGTAGATGGCCACCTCCTTCTGGCCATGTCCTCATACAGCTTTGTTTCAGTGTATACGCGCAGGCAGAGATAGCAAGGGAGCTCTCTTGTTACTTTTTTTTTTTTTTTTTAAAGACTTTATTTACTTATTAGAGAGATGGAGAGAGAACACAAGTAGGCAGAGCAGCAGGCAGACGGAGAGGGAGAAGCAGGCTCCCGGCTGAGCAAGGAGCCTGATGCGGACCTCAATCCCAGGACCCTGGGATCATGACCTGAGCCAAAAGCAGCCACTTAACCGACTAAGCCACTCAGGTGCCCCTCTCTTGTTATCTTTGAAAGAGGACTTCTGCTGCCTCCATTTGACCTGAAACTTTTTGGTTGGATTCTTTCTTTTTTTTTCAAATATTTATGTATGTATGGGGGCAGGGAGCACAGAGGGAGAAAGAGTGAGAGAATCTTAAGCAGACTCTGCACTGAGTTGGGACCCCAGAGCAGAGCTCGATCTCGTGACCCCAAGATCATGATCAACTGACTGAGCCACCCAGGCACCCCGGGTTCTTCTTTCCAGCTAGTCTCTTGGCTTAGGCAGAAGAACCTGAGGGCAAAGCAGTCCTTGATAGGAACAGAAACTACTCCCTTATGCAACAAGGACTGCCCTGAGCTAGAGCCAACAAGACCAGCCCCTGACTGACTCCAAGACAATGATGGATCTGACCCCCACTGCCCACCTGCATGCTCCCACCGACCTCTGTCCTACACTTTTCCGTTGTAACCCTGCAAGTATTTTCGGCAGTTTGGAGACAGTCTTTGAGACATTAGTCTGCTGTCTTCCAAGGGCTGGCTTCACCGAAATAAATTCCTATCTTGTCTCTCTACCTCTTGTTTCTTTGCCTTTGGAATTTGTCAGTGTGAAGTGGCCGTATGTGTTCTGTTTGGGACCCCCAGAGCCAGATGCTCTTTCAGCCCTGAACCCCAGTTATATCCTTCCTTTCAAGGATATTAATCTTAACAGATTAGCGCCCCACTCTTATGACTTCATTTAGCCTGAATCACTTCCTTAGAGGCCCGATCTCCATATAGCCATACTCAGAGACCGATACCAACATCCGGAACAGTGCATACCCACCTGATGGTGTCACTTAAGACCGACCAGCCCTTGAGGGATAATGTTAACTTATCTGGTGACCTTGAGAATGGGCAGAAAGCTCCTCACAAAATTGGTGGGGGTTCCTCCCACCTAACATGGTCAGGTGGAAAGAGCAGTGTGTGGCTGCAAAGGAAAAGAGAGGACTGTATCCTCCACAAACCCCTCAGCACCCGGGAATGTGCTGGAGGCCAAATATGGGCTCGGGGCATGAGAACACCACGGAGCACAGCTCTGGTCCTGAGCTGACTGAATGCAAATCCCGATGCACCTCTTGTTTGCTATCTTGGGAATATCACTTCGGCTCTCTGAGCCAGAATTTTCCGGCGGACAGATGAGGTACTCTGTGCCGCACCAAGGCACCAAGGCCTGGGGCTACTGACTTCCGCCCCCCCAACCCCGCCCCCGGTGATGAGCAGGCCCTGGAGGCTCTGCACATGGTCATTATCGATGCCCGTCGTGACATGCTAGAAGTAGACAGCGCTAAATAAGCTTTCGTTTCCTCATCTCTCATATGGAGTTTAGCACTTAGCTTGGCCCCAATTTGTTCACTGATTTCCTTCATCTTCTTGGCTAAGTGTTGACTCTACCTGGCCCTCAGTTCCTACAATGATGGAAACAAGGGAGCTGGACCAGAACACATCCAGGCTTCGTTTGGACTCCGCAAGGCTGCCGCAGTCACTGGTATTGAAGAGACACAATCTTTACACTGTGTTGAGCTGAACACATCAGAAATGCTTTTATTAGCCCACCAGCGAGGGCAGCAAACACAGCACATTCCCCTCTGCATACACCTGAAAGGGTCTGCCATGAGCTCCTAACATTGTAAGTGAGTCCCAGGGGGTAAAAATGTGAATTGTTACTAACTTTAAGACTAGTTAGGTTTTATGACAATGCAGATCATTCACCCATTCATTCATTTACTAGATATTTCCTGATGGCCTACTACGTGCCACTCACCACTCTGCACTGACAACAATCATTTTAGTGTATGTGCTGCTGAAGCGAGCATGACAACAATCGTTTTAAAAAGTCCAAATTCCGGGGCGCCTGGGTGGCTCAGTGGGTTAAGCTGCTGCCTTCAGCTCGGGTCATGATCTCAGGGTCCTGGGATCGAGTCCCACATCGGGCTCTCTGCTCATCAAGAAGCCTGCTTCCCTCTCTCTCTCTCTCTCTCTGCCTTCCTCTCCGTCTACTTGTGATCTCTCTCTGTCAAATAAATAAATAAAATCTTAAAAAAAACAAATAAAAAAAAATAAAAATAAAAAGTCCAAATTCCTTGCCTCATTGATGCCTACAGTGGAGGAAGCAGTCAATAAACAAACCAACAAGTCCATACAGAATATGGATGTCGGAAGAGTTATGGGTAAGTAAAACAGGGTGAGGGAGATGGGGAACGCCAGGTGCTGGGCAGGTGACCAGAGAGGTCTTCTCTGCTGATATCTGAGCAGAGGCGGAAAATGTGTGACAGTAAGCCACACAGTGTTAGGACGGTAGGTTCCCTGACAAATCTTAATGTCTATAAGGTTAGCCCTTACAATTTAATAAACACTAAGAATACACACACACATGTTTACTACACAGGAGTAAAGTATAAGTACTACTAAAATAAACAAATGTAGACATATTCACTACCCAACATAATAAAAAATATTTACTACAAGAGCTCTTGTACCAATTTTTATATCATTTTTAAAAGGCATTTTGCAGAAGAATGTTAAAGGATAAGAGAGAGTCAAGTTATATTGCTAAAATGAAAGAGGCGGGCACCTGGGTGGCTCAGCGGGTTAAAGCCTCTGCCTTCGGCTCGAGTCGTGATCTCGGGGTCCTGGGATTGAGCCCCACATCGGGCTCTCTGCTCGGCAGGGAGCCTGCTTCCCTCCTCTCTCTCTGCCTGCCTCTCTGACTACTTGTGATCTCTCTGTCAAATAAATATATTTAAAAAAAAATAAAATGAAAGAGGCAGGTAAAAAATAGCCTTTATAACTTCAGTCCATACCAGAACCCAAGATGGCCATTCTCTTGTTTGGACACACTGGCTGTCATTGCTTCTGCGCCTACCTTAGTCCATGGCTCTGTATCCAAAATGAAGGAATCTTCAGGAACCACAGCTAAAAAAAGAAATGGGGCGGTCCTAGAGTCAGAACACAGGCTCAAATGGTCCTTCATCTCCCCATATCACTATCTATAGCTGGTCTCTTCCCATGATGAGGCCTACTTGTCGTAGAAGCACTAGAGTGGTCTCGTTTGCAGGGGTCTCTCTTTGGCTTGTCAGCTCTCTTGCTCCCAGGAATTATGAACCTCATTTGGAATTCATGAAGCCCGTGTGTCTGGGGTAGCATTGACCCACCCTGCTAAGTTTGCAGCCATTTTCCCTCTCATGTATCACACCTGCAATGAGACTGGACACTCGATGAGGACTCAAAGACCGGAAGATACCTCCGCCATACCAGTCCGCAACGGTTGTCTTCATTACTGTGCTTTGCTCTGTACAGCTGGCAGCTATGTAAAGAGCTAAAGTTTCTCTCCCTCCAGATTATGACATTGACCTGTCTCCTGCTTGTCACTCTCCTCGCCAACCAGGGCCAAGTTCTCCCGATTTGTGCAAACCCTTTGTGCTTGCAGATCCCCTGGGGGCTCAGGACCAGCAGACTTTGTAGAACCAAAGTAGTGGACAAGGGTCCACTTTTCCCCTTGTTTCTAAAGATGGTGATGGGGTTCTGGACATGCTACCCCAAAACAAGACACCTTGCCATACTGAATATTTTCAGCTGAAGGACTCTGCGGAATGGCAGGTACAGAAAGGACGTTCTGACCTCCTCCTGCAGCAGGTTATGAAGCCCTCTTGGGAGAGGTGCCCTCCTGCCTACACCAGGAAGAAAGGAGCATTCTTCCCTCCAAAGAGGGACACAGAGAGGAATCTGGCCAAACAGAGTTTGCCAATTGTCCCCCAGCTAAGTACACTTATCCGAAACTCTTTGTCTTATCATATTTTTCCAAGACTTTGTACTTCTCATCAAACCTAGCACAGGAACCCTTATGTTTAACATTTCTTTGGTTCTTCACTTCTTTGTGAAGGGTCCTGTGTCACTTAAAACTTATATAAATAAATTTGTGTCCTTTTCTCTTGTCTCTGGGGTCCCAGCTAAGAATTTGGAAGGGTACAGGAAAAAGTTAATTTTCTCCCTTCCAATGGTGTAGCTGCAAAACCTCCTAAAATCCGCCTCCAGTTTGCAGCCTACTCTGGATATAGGAGTCCTTATTCTCTCTCCATACCTGGCTTCAACTTGTGCTAAGGATCCTTGTTTGGCTTCTTCTTCCTGAGAGAGTAAATATAATCCCAGTCCTGTGGTCTGCCCTGGGGGCTGGGGGTGGAGCCTTGGGTGCCACTGTCTGTGGGCTGCTGGCTTAAAGGGCAATTCTGTTCATTGCTCAGAGCCCAGGGTCTTTGGCACTGACACAAAGGGGTGGGGATAGAAGGAAATTAACTTTCTCCAGCTAAAGGGAGAAGAAGTGGGGGGAGTTGGCACTTAGAGCAGGTACTTTGTACAGAAAGTGTATAGCCTTTGATGCAAGAGGAAGATCTACAAAATTACCATTGAACATATTAAGGGTTATTGCTTTTTCTTGAATTTCCAGAAAAATAAGCTCTTAATGTCATATTTTGTAATCTGAATTCATGAGATGTCTTTTTCCAAAATTGAATTGAAATGCTTATTTTGTCTTTGATAAACAGCAAAACACCTGATGGGGTTCAGGACACACTACCCCAAAATGGAGCACACTGGCATATAAGATACCCAAAAATGAAGGAATTAAAAAAAAAAAAAAAAAAAAAAGAACAGAAGAAGCTGGAAGGTCATTCTAGACATTCCCCCTGCCCCACCACAATCATTCTTCTTCCCCGAAACAGGTCAAAAACCTCCCAAGTGAAAGATACCCTACCAGTACCAGGAGATGGGAAGAAATTCTTATTACCAGAGATGGTGAATCTGAGGCCAAGAAATCCATACAAACTGTTGGGGCCGATCCCACGTTAAAACCTGTTAAACCCCTAGGGCCTGCCTGGGCCTACTTAGCCATAGTGCCTCCATGTTGCCTAGGTAGCCATTTTGTTGTTTAATAAATGCCTCAGCAATTACTGATACCAGTTCCGGGTAACCGTTGCTAAAACACATACCTAAAACAAGGCCATTTTGTTGTTTAATAAACACCTCAGCAATTACTAGTATCGGTTTTGGGTAACCATTACTAAAACACACAGGTAGGAGACATCCAATCAGCCAAACCCACATACATAGAGGTCTGAGGTTGTGCCCTATAAAACTAGCCTGTAAGACCAAAGGGGGGTCGCTCTCTTGGGAGGCGGCCCTGGCTGGTCAATCTGACTTCTAATGCTTGGCATAGGATAAAGCTTTACATAACTTTCACTTTGTCTCACCCTCATTCTCCTGGCCGGTCAGTCTAACTTCTAATGTTGGGCATAGAATAAGGCTTTGTATAACTTTCACTTTGTCTCAGTCTCGTTCCTTTGATAACGGACCCCAAAAAAACAAACCTTGTTAAACTAAACTTTATCTTCCTAGGTACGTCTGCACTGTTTACTACTCCTAGCCCAAAACCCTTTGTCTTGCAAATTCTTTTTTTTTTTTTTAGATTTTATTTTATTTATTTGACAGAGAGAGAGAGATCATAAGCAGGTAGAGAGGTAGGCAGAGACAGAGAGGGAAGCAGGTTCCCCGCTGAGCAGGGAGCCCAATGAGGGGCTGGATCCCAGGACCCTGGGATCATGATCTGAGCCAAAGGCAGAGGCTTTAATCCACTGAGCCCCCCAGGCGCCCCTGTCTTGTCAACTCTTGACAAATGTATGACTGCTTTGTCTAAAGGATACAGAAGCTTCCTGCTTTGGTCACTTCTTTGGGTTTTCATTCTTTTGTAAAGGCTCCTATGTACATGTAAAAATTCAATAAAATTAGTATACTTTTCCCCTGTGATCTGTCTTTGTCAGTTTAATTTTCAGAGCCAGCCAGAAACCCTGAGATGGTAGAAGAAAACTTTCTCCTCCCCTACACAGCCTTTAAAATATGTTTCTATCTGCATAATGATAACAGACATATAATAGTAATACAATAGCCAAAATGTACCAATGTGCACAACTCTTTGTGTGTGTATGTATAAAATGTAGTAGAAATACACTTAATTTAAGCTTTATTTATTTATTTTAGAGAGAGAGCGGAGGGAGAGGGAGAGGAAGAGAGAGTCTTAAAGAAGACTCTGCCCTGAGTGTGGCACCAGACTCAGGGCTCTATCTAGACCCTCCCTAAGAACACAACCTGAGCCAAAACCAAGAGTCAGACCCTTGCCCAGCTGTGCTGCCCAGCCGGGTGCCTCAAAATCCACTTAAAAATTTTTAATGGAATTACAGGTGATGTTTTGCTTTCTCTTTGGAGTGTCTTGTATTTTCCAAGTATTCACAGTGAAGATATATTAGTTTGTATGAGTTCCTATTTAAAAGGGTCTCAAACATGAAATTTATCCACTAACAGAAAGTCAGAAAGATTTACTTCAGGCAGAGTAAAGCAATCCAGGTAGAAAGTCTGAGATATGAGATGCGGATAACGTGTTGGTGAATCGAAAACAAATAGCAGCTGTAGGAAACAGCCATAGCGTCAAATACATGTGCGTAAAAACAAACCGGAACCCACATCTGGGCAACAATGACACTTCTCTTGGGAGGGGGTCATCAGAGTGACAGCGGCACATGGCTTTGGTGGCATTGTTTATGAAGGACAGAGGACAGCAGGAGTAAAAAGAGACAGATTTAAAATTTGCTTTCAGTGCTCCTTCCAAGTCAGTAAAATTGAGAAAGAAAAAGATGATTTGGGCCCCATTTGACAGAGACATTGCCACAAAACATGAAGTCAGGACTTCTATTGTAGGTGTTAAGACTAACAATATGACTTTGAGAACATGAGTTTAAACCTTACTAACTTAAGGTGAGAAACGTAAGCTAGTCTTTGGAAATTCGGTCATGTTGTCTTAACGAATCTAGCTAGCCAACCTCTAGAGCTCACAAAGTATTCACACATTCTCCAAAGAAGTTATTACATGGAACATGGGCAAATAAAAGTTGAAATTATTTGTTTCCTTATACTTTAATGTGACCTCTTATTTATGGGAACTCCTATTTCTAATTCCATACATTTTCTGTTTCCACACTAGATGTGAGTCTGTACATCTTAGTTCCATCTCCAACATTTCCGGTAAATTATGATGAGTTAAGCTAACAAAAGTTAGCTGTTTAATTTTCTACTTGCTAAATATCCAAGGACATGGGAGGAAAAGGAGTATGTGCTTGGGTAGGGCAAACCTATGGATTCCATGAATTTAAAGAACATCCTTGGATGTCTCTTTATATTTAAAGTTCATCGAGGGAATGAGCGAACGGATGGATATGGAAATGAACTGATGGTTATGCACATCATCAAGCAAAACACTTGATCACCTGCCTCCCTTTGGTTTTGCTTCTTCTGTCAGCTGGTTCTGAGCACCTGCACTGCTGTTTTGTGCAGGACCGTTTTCCAAGGTGGCCTTAGTAGTTGGGGAAATACCAGGACGGGGTCTGCTATGGGTCCCCCCAGCACTCAGCCACACGTGCCCTTCACTAAGAGAGGGGGTGCTGCTGGCGGCCAAAACCCAGAATCTCAGCACGGGTGCTGCCTCCTCCACAGAGCTCGGTCCCCCGTCAATCCAGCAATGATACAGCTGGCCTGTGGCCTTGCCTCCCAACTCAGTGGTGACAGCTCCTGTCTCCACCAGGTTCTCAAAATCCGTGTTGCTCACTCAGCAATGGGCTGGTCAGCCTTCATGTGGCAGGTGAAGGGGCGACGTGCCAAACACTTACAGGACAAAGTAGGCAGAGCTAGACTTAATAAAGAGGTTAAAAAGAAAAAAAAAGATTCTGATAACAGGGGGATGTATTTGAAGGAAGTTCTAACCAAAGATACCACTCCACTCCAAAGGCTTGTGCGTGAAGAAACACAGAATGAACCAGAAGTCATAGAATTAGAGACGCTTCAGAAATGGGGGTCTTAGAGGTCCAGCAGTTCAAAGCCCTCCCTACTGGTGAGGAAGACCAGATTCTGCCCGAGATCACATAATGCATATATGGTGGACTTCACATCTGTGTGTCGCCTCACGAAGCACACTGGCATACACTGCCTTCTTTATTCCACCACACTAACCCAGTAAGTTCAATTATTATTATCCCGCAGGTTCTACATCTAAGGAAACTGTCAGAGATCAGACTTTTCCCCTCCCATGACACCCAGAGTCCAGGAATCAGCCTGATGGTTCTCTACCCCGACCCGGGTGTTCGATAAATATATACGGAGCTGCTTGGACCCAAGCTTTTCACTGCGGCTGACTACGGATTAGAGACTGAGAATGATTCTGAGATCACAGAGAGAGGTAAACCGTAACTTTGTAAAAAAACAAAGAAAGTAAATATAAGGATAAATTTAAGCCAACACTACCTGAGCAATATAATAATTATGAATCACATTTTTATAAACAAATTAAAACACATTAATATATCACTTATAACATATAATTTGAAGGCAATAAATGGGGTTATATTGTTTCTAAGACCCATGTATTTTCTAGGAAGAAAGTAAAAGTACTAATACTTTTTTATATTGATTATACGTATATAATTTGTAATAATAATGTATATTATATATAATATCATGTACTATAACATTATTATTATTTCTTTCAAATTCACCAGTAAAGAATAGTAAAAAAGTGCATGACTTCTTAACCAACAGAAGGGAAAAGGGAAGGATAGAAATTAGCTAGTCCGACAGAAGGGACAAACAGAAAACACAGGAGGAGCAAGACAAATAAAGGGTTAAATCAGATGGCAGATGAGACTGAGGCCTGGGGTGGCTCAGTCTGCTAAGTGGCTGACTTCTGATTTTGGCTCAGGTCATGATCTCAGTGTCATGAGATGGAGCCCTGCATCAGGCTCCCTGCTCTGTGCTGGCTTCTTGAGATTCTCTCTCTCCCTCTCCCTCTGCCCCTTCCCCTGTTCGCACTCTCTTTCTCTCTCTAAAATAATATTTTAAAAGTTGGTGGATGAAATCTAATTATGTCAACAGTTGTGTCAACTGTAATAAATAGACCTAAGGCCCCAGCTAGTGGCCATGCTTTCTCCGAAACCTCCAACTTTGATCCATTTAACAAGAAAAACATCTAAATCACTAAAATATGTAAAAGTAACAAGTAAAATTATGAGAAAAGGGTAAACCAAAAGAACACTGGTGTATCGGTATTAATATGAGACAAGAAAGACTTCCAAGCAGAATAGCATGTTGGAGACACGCAGTCACATTACAATGGTCCCAAAGGAGAGAAAATAATTTTAACCTGGACTCTGAACAACATGGCCTTCAAATTAATTCATTAATTAATCAATCAATCATAGAATAACTATAAGGAAAGACAGATCCACAGTGTAAGAGATTAAAACTTGCATAAATTATAGAACATGCAGACAAAATACACCAGTATGAATACTGCAAATATGAACATAATTACAAATCTGGGAAAAATCTGTGCACAATACTGAATAACACACAATCTTTTATGGCGCGCACTAAGTATTTAGGGAGACTGACTATACTAGGTCATAAGGCAAACCTACACAAATCTCAAAGGACTGAAATCATACAGGCATATTCACTGACAGTGAATTAAGAGACAAATCAATCACAACATGACAGCTAGAAAACGCTAATACATTTGAAAAGTATGACCCAGACTTCCAAGTTGTCTGTAGGTTAAACACGAAACGGTAGTAAACTAAACAAGATTTAGAAAGGAATGATTACAAACACATACCAAAATATCCCTGAAACTCTTTATCCAATACAGTGTAAGACTGACAGAAAATGGAAAATTTCCTGAAAAAAAAATACAACTTACCAAAACTGACTTATAAAAGAACTAAAAACCTGAGTCATAACATTATCATGAAACAAAAGGAACCATTTAAAATCTTCCTCAAAAGGAAACTCTAGGCCCAAGTGGTTGAGTCTACCAAACATTTAAGAAATAAATAAGATGGAGGGAATGAAGAGCAGCATTATTAAAAGAAAACATATCTGAAAAATATACATCAAGAAGAAAGACCTAAGTTAGTACATAAGTTCTTGGGGCACCTGGGTGGCTCAGTCATTAAGCGTCTGCCTTCTGCTCAGGTCATGATCCCAGGGTCCTGGGATGGAGTCCCACATCGGGCTTCTTGCTCCGCGGGATGCCTGCTTCTCCCTTTCCCCCTCCCCCTGCTTGTGTTCCCGCTCTCGCTGTGTCTCTCTCTGTCAAATAAATAAATTTAAAAAAATCTTTATTAAAAAAAATATATGCATATATTTTTTTTCTTGTTTCTGCACCTGGTAAGCTCTCCAAAAGAGTTAATTTTTAGCTTTACTAGCAGTCAAAAGGAAAGACCTGAATTCCAGAAAAAATCAGCCCCCTCTAGCACACCTATAGCAAGGACCGACCCAGCCCTCCCCACACAACCCCCCACCCTCAATACCCTGCTACCCAGGGGACCACGGTTCACTGGGCTCCTGGATAAACTCATGTGCTATCTCATTTAATCTTCACACCACATCCCCATGTTGTGGGTCCTACTCTTAGTTTGATTTCACAGATGATGAAACTAAACTTCAGAAAAGGGATTTTCATGGTCACATAGTTAGCAGATGATAGGGCTGGAAAGGAAGACAGAAAACTGACTAGAAAACTCATACCCTCAGTCCTTCCATAACTATATTCTGAATGATGCCACTAAGCCTCCCACCGTCAATGAAGAATGTTTGTTTTCCCACAACACTCCTCTTCCTCGGCACAGATAAACCAGTGCTCACTATTTCAAAGAACCATATGGTGCCAAGGACTGACCTTTAGTGGCTGTATACAGAATGCCGACATTATGAGGACTGTGCCATCATGTGACACGAGGCAGTCACCAGTTATGAACAACAGGTGTTTAAAAACTGCCCTGGACAAATATTTATGATCTCCATAAATCAGGTGTTAATAATGGAAACTATCCTATAGAGTTCTGGAAAATCATTAATTGAGTCAATATATAAGTCCTTTACAGTAGCCACAAAGAAGCAAGCAGATGGCACCTTCACAAAATACCTTCCACCATTGTATCATGGCCAACCAGGTCCTGAGTATTCTTTGTGTTGTCAAAGTGGGATTCTGTGTCTGTCCAGCCCTAGCTGCACTCCACTCTCATAAGCAACCACTACCAATTACAAAAAACATCCAAATTTCATGATGTTTGTTCCTTTCACAGAAGAAACACTCTGCTTCTGAAGGAGTACTGGGGGTTGATTGATTCAATTCAATTACCAAGTGTACAACCTTTACTGCAGTGCTCTTGGCTTCATCACCCAGAGTGAAGGAGCTGCCACCTGCCTTCTGGAATTAGCCTCCTACCCAGACACATCAGTCTCACTCCTCTGACAGCTGCACCAGGTTCAGTACTCTAACTCCCCAGAGATGCCGTGGGGGTCAGTCGGGCTTGTAAGACGGTGCCTAAGGAACCATGAGTCATGCGTTACACACGCTTCCCACTTTTATCTTTGCTTGTGTGTTGTAGGGTTTTAAAACAGCTGTTGGTTTCCTTGAACCTTTGTATTCAAATTCATTCATAGCTTCAAAGAAAAGAATTATCAAGTCACATTTACAGAGCAGCCTTCTCATAAACCCGTGACTAAGCAGTGGCTTCCAGGTAGCCAAAAGAGAACCCAGGGCACCGGGTCACCGAGGCAGTGAGACTGTCACAGCTGCGTCCCCGCCAGCACCTTCTGCTGGCCCTTCTGTCGTACGCAAGAAAACCAGAGGACCAGTGTCCCTGGCACGTACTGGTCTTGATGCTGCAGACCAAACAATGTAATGCGCTCAGCTCCTAATACACCTGACATCCAAATGTAGAAAAGAAAGGCAACTTTGAAGTGTGCTGAGTAGGAGAGAGAAGTGCCAGTTACAGGAGCACTGGGCCACAGCTCGGGCCCAGGAATTTCGGTGTAGGGGGCACACATTTCACAACCCATAAACTCCACTCTGGTACCAAAGTATTTTTAAAATTCTCTATTTCCAGTGCCTGTTCTGCAGTTGGCAGTAACCTTAATAGCTGTTACCTATGAAAAGAGGAAATGGATTGGGAAGAGGAACTGTTTTCTTCTTAGTATACATCTGTTTTGCCTTACTTTATTATCTTAAGAAAAAGGGTCCAGTCTCCCTGTCTCCTAATGAACCCTCTTCGGACCAGACCCGGATGAACCCTGTTACTCCACGGAAAAGCAGATGGACAATGGTGGTGCTTCAGAATATTCTAGGTTCCCCCAGCGGGCATAGCATGCCAATATACTCTCCCCCAGAAGCCACCCTATAAAACCAGATGTTAGAACGGATGTATCCACCAAGTATTATCAAGAAATTGAGCCTCTGAAAACATGCAGAAATGTTCTAGTGCCAGAACACAGAGTTCGATAAAAGCTGGAAGGGGAGGGGTGGGCTCAAAGGGGCGGCAGACGTGAGTGTGGGCATCCCTCCCGGCTACTAACAGAGAACCAGCAGGGACAGAACGGCTCTCTCCATTTGTATGACGCTGCTTAGCAAAACATTTCTTTCTTTTTATCTTTTCTTTTTTAAAAAAATTTATTTATTTATGTGGGTGGGGAGCACGAGCAGGGGAAGCAGCAGAGGGAGAAGCGGACTCCCTGCTGAGCAGTAAGCCCAGGGTGGGACTCGATCCCAGGACTGTGGGACCATGACCTGAGCTGAAGGCAGACTCTGAAGCGACTGAGCCACCCAGGCGTCCCAGCAGAACATTTGTAGGCAAGAGTGTGACTGTTGTGTTTCACTGGTCCTAAGCCATGTGGCACTTTGGATTCTGCAAATCACACCGGAGGGCGACACGGCATCCCGTGTTTAATCGTCTGGGACTGGGCATACTGCAGTGACAACACACCTATCAAGCAAGTAAATCAGCCTATTTCAGAAATGCAAACAGTGTGATTTCCTGCCCATAATACCTGCTGTTTCTTAGGGTTTCCCCTAGACATACTCTGGGGTCTTGGTTTGCTGCCAAGTGTCACACTGGGGGCTCTGTATTCTAAAGACCACAGAGCTACTCCTCTAATGCATACAGCCTACTGATGCAAACTCTCTGAACAGCCATTCGGGCACAGGGGAAAGCCACTGGGTGCTCCCGACCACTGAGAAACATTTCTACTGAATAGGGACAGCTTGTATATTTGGGAGACTTTCCAAAATGTTCTGTTATAGATTGTATCCTTTACTCTTAATTTACCAGGCACTCAGAGATTTTTGCTCTTAAGATTTATTTATTTATTTGAGAGAGGGATTGTAGGGGGAGGGGCAGAGGGCCAGAATCTTCAAGCAGACTCCCGGCTGAGCACAGACCCCGGGAAGGGGCTCGATCTCACCACCCCAAATCATGACCTGAGCCTAAACCAAGAGTCAGATGCTTAACTGAGCCACCCAGGTGCCCCAGGCACTCAGAGATTTTATTTCTTTTTAAGATTTTATTATTTATTTGACAGAGAGAGAGACACAGCAAGAGAGGGAACATAAGCAGGGGGAGGGGCGGAAGGAGAAGCAGGCTTCCTGCTGAGCAGGGAGCCCAAGGCAGGGCTTGATCCCAGGATGGTGGGATCATGACCAGAGCCGAAGGCAGCCGGTTAAACAACTAAGCCACCCAGGCACCCCCAGAGATTTTTTTTTTAATATTCTTAGTATTTGTTAACTCCAATCAACATCAACAAATATATCCTTTAGTAATAAGATGTAAGAAATCAGGTTGGCAGTATTCATTTGTGATTACTGAAGCATGAACATTTCATGGCTGCATCATTAAATACTGTGTTGAAAGTAAAGCTGTATTTGGGGGTACCTTTCAATATGAATGCCTAAGTAAATGCTTCCCAGGGTTTCGAAAACCAGTGGGTCGGTCGGGGATTTTAAGCCATTATGTTCTGCTAGACAGGTGAGTCTGGACTCCTTAGTTTTAACATGTTTGTGTGTGTGTTTTTTATCAGCTCAGGAAATCCTCTCAAAGCAAAGTGCAGATAAAACCACTACAAGATCAAGAAACAGAATACTGCTAGCACCCAAAAGCCTTAAGTTCTTTCTTAATTGCAAATGTTTTCTCCTCTCCAAAGGTAAACAATATACTACAGTACACTTCTTCCAGTTTTTGAACTTAGACGTAATAATGTAACATATTTTCCTCCCTATCTGGCTTCTTTTATCCCGGTATAATAATGTAACATATTTTCCTCCCTATCTGGCTTCTTTTATCCCGGTAATAGTTGTGAGATTTACCATGTTGTTGCTTGTGCTTGGTTTAATTTACTAATGTCTGGTGTTCCATTATATGAATAGCTCATAATCTCCTTCTTCCTTCTACAGTTGAAGGAAGTGGGTTGTTTGCAATTTGGTGAGATTATGAGTCATATTTTACATCAGAAAAAAAAAATCTTTTTTTCATACTTTAAAAAACAGTTCCCTTACTGAATAAATGTAATGAACTGTTCTGAGAGTATGCAGGTATGTTTAATGGGCTACAATTAAAATGACAGAGTTGTAATAACATGCTAGCGTAACAGCTTAGTGCTGTATTTGCAATTCATATTCAAGGTTAACTTCAGAATAATCACTTGGGACATAAAATACTTATTTGCCCAAAGTGCATCCACACTTAACATGGTAATTGCTGAAGGAAGGGGTTCCAAATAATCAAATACCAGTTTTGCTGAGTAATCATTTTGCCAGATCATTGATGATTTTTTGAAGTATTGATTTTTCTGCCTGTAAAATGATCAAATATAAGTCTTGGATCAAATATAAGTTGCTTTTTAAAAAAAGATGTGTTTATTTGAGAGAGAGAAAGCACACAGCTGGGGGGGGTCGGAGAGATAGGGAGAAAGAGAATCTCAAGCAGACTCCCCACTGAGCTAGGACAGCCCAACAAGGGGCTCCATCTCAAACCCTGAGATCATGCCCTGAGCATAAACCAAGAGCCAGACACTCAAACGACTGGTCCACCCAGGTGTCCCCAAATATAAATTGCTTTTGAGACAGGGAAACCAAAGTGACCCCATGAGAGAGAAAAGGCTGTTTTGTTTCCCTTGGCTTCTTACCCAGCTTCTATTCTTGCTATGACGTGCACCCCCATCCCACTCTACACAGGCCTCAGAAAATGCAAATAGCGTATATCCTCCTTATAAGGGAAAAGGAATTTATGATTTGTCTCAAAAGATAGCATTTAATGAAGGACCAGCTGAGAATGACCAAAGTTATACACACATTCCAGACCACGGGCCGAGACACGGAGATACCAAGACCTCTGGCTTCAGAGAATAAGTGGCTTATGATGGACACCTGTACCCTGTCCTCTTTCTGATTGGTTCCTGGATGCCTGAGAGGATACATGCACCACAATTGTCAATAAAAACCCTCAGACCCCACACCAAAATGAGACACTTTTTCTTTCAGTCTCCCAGATGTTCCATCTGTATCTCTGTATCGCCTATAAACTGCTTTCACCTGCTGCTGGCTCCAGTTGATTTCCATCCTGCATGAAGCCAAGGACCCACCTGGCTGGCCCTGCAGGAGCCCTTCTGGGTCCTTGGACCCACCTTGCCTCCTTCCCTTTCACAACCTTTTTTTTTTTTTTTGCTTTCAGTTAATTGGCTTCTAATGATTTGATTCAGAGCTACTGAAGGAATTATAAATTGATTTAAGCTGTCACAGTAGACTTCAGCAACTCTACTAAATTTTGCAGTGTATTGGCCTCCAAATTTGACTTCTAGAAGTGTGTGTAGAGAACATAGGTATATAGGGAAAATAGGATAAATGCACAGATAAAGCGTTCAAGATGAGTCATTAAGAATTATTTGCAATAGCAGGAAAAACTGACCTTAAATTAGTATAATTATTAGGTATAGTCATAAGACAACTGATTTCTTAATCCATGCAACAAATATTTGTTGACTGAACTGCATACGAAGTGCCAAGCTGGGGGAAACTCTGCAGCGATCCACACGGAGAGGTCTCCGGGGTTCGATTCAAGAGGACAGCCTGGGAAGATCCAGAAGTCACCTCCTCCCACAGACACAGAGACTATATGGGAGCTTTCTCTACAAATGGAAGCTTTCTCTGAAAAAACCTAAAGGCTGACCGAGCAGCTCCTACAGTTTGGGTAAACGAGAGCGAAACCGCATGGAAGCGGGGAGGAGAGGCTGGGACACAGTCCCCCAACGAACCTGCACCCACGTCCAGCGACGAGCACCAGAAGGGAATTCGAAACCAGCATTTCTCCCTGACGAGCCAAGGAGTCATACCCCACACCAGACACCCGGACTTTTAAGATCTGCCCCTGAGAGACGAGCCCCTAAAATAGCTAAAACATTTGGAAACCAATGGGACTCACGTCTTTGAGACCCACAGGCTGAAGCCAAACTGCAACCGCCTCTTTAAGGACCCGAGCGCGAGGACTTACCACCCCAGGGCCCCGCGGCAACTTGTCCTGTCCAGATAGACGGGAAAAGGGTTCCTGTGCTCATATGAAAACGTTGACCCGAGGAGCAGCGTCTAGTTTCGAGCTGGTGGGCACTGCCGGCTTCTCCAGCCACAGAGACGATGGGCGCCATCTTTGTCTTTAACCGCCACCGGCCTTTCCGCTTCCGCCTACGTGGTCGTCACGGCCTCCGTGAGCCGCACCTGTGCGGCGACTTCTGCTGCAGCGGCCCAGGCGATGCCCTTGATTGCCCGACCCGGGAGGCCAGGAGGGCTTGCACTCCTAGGTCCGAGGGCCTGTGACAATTAGAGGGACAGTTCTGGGCAGGCCACCACCCCCGGGGCGCTGCACAGAGGATTAAAACACACCCCAGTCTTCTGGGGCAAGAAGCCTACTTGTCCAGGAGCAACCCCCCACGCAAGCTTCTGGGTTGGCTCGCTTCTAGGGGTCTGTGGCGGGGCTCGAGCTTCCCAGTCTCACCCAGGCAGGAGACTATACCATGGTGTGGCACCCTGATTTCTGTGGCATCACTGCAACGCATGGCTCTGATGGCCAGCAGGACTTAACGCTCAATGGGACTGGGACCAGGGAAGACAGTGTTTGAACAGCTGCCACCCCCAAGGCACAGCAGGGAGCCACATTCCCGGGAGCTCAGTGTCTGTGAAAAAGGCCTATTAGTTTATCATCCTAGTGGCAGCCTGGGGAGCAGGCATCTCATTAAAGACAGAGAGGTCCCTGCAAACCTGAAGTTTGGAATTACAAAGGAAGACACGTTAAGTAAATATTCATCCAAAATATGTATTTACTGTAAAAAGTGGTTGGTGCTCTACGCATACACTTTCAACACCTTGAGTTTTGAGACCTCTTTATAGCTTTGGATACGCGTCCTGTATCAGATAAACGATTTGTAAATATTCGCTCCCAGTCTGTGGTGTCAAGGGCTGCGAAGGGGCTGATATTTTAACCTGCTGGCAAGCTAAACCTTAAGCTTCCAAGGTTTCAAAGACACCAGCAGAGCACTCAAGGCTCCTGGGTTAGAGAGAAAGGACTTTGAAACTTCACATTTACAACTGGAAGACCCAGGAGGGATGTGGAAAGACCAAGGTGGGTACTGCACAGGTGGGGGGCTTTGAGTCACAGCTGAGAAACCCCATTTTTAAAGCGGGCTGTAGCAAGCCTGCCCAAACTTTTCGCTGAAGAAGACAACTATCTATCACACTGTCAGGAAACCAACATGCCCTCTGCCCCAGAGGGAGTCTTTCTCTCTAACTTCCAAGGCTTTTTGCTAAATTTATCTCCCTTGCACGTACTCTCTCTCTAATAAATAAATCTTAAAAAAAAAAAAAGTTTTATAGTTTTAGGTTTCATCTTTCAGTTTCTTTCTTAAAAAAAATATTTTATTTATTTATTTAAGAGAGAGATCGATCACAAGTAGGTGGCGGTGGGGGTGGAGGAGCAGGCTCCCCGCTGAGCAGAGAGTCCGATGCGGGGCTCTATCCCAGGACCCTGAGATCATGACCTGAGCTGAAGGCAGAGGCTTAACTCACTGAGCCACCCAGGCGCCCTCATCTTCAGGTTTCTGATCCTTTTTGAGTTCTTTTTTGTGTATGGTGTGATCACACTTTTTTTTTTTTTTTTAGACATATGGGTGTTTTTTTGAAAGATTCTCCATCGAATTGCCTTTACACATTTGTCAAAAACCAGTGGTTCATAAATGTGTGGGTCCATTCCTATACTCTTTATTCTTGTCCACCTATCTGACAGATCCTGTTGGTCTACCTTGATTCCAATACCACACTATCTTGGTTAGAGTACCTCTACAAGAGCCTTGAATTTAAGTATTGGTAGCTCTCCAATTTGGTTCCTCTTTTCCAAAGCTGTTTTAGCTAATCTAGATCCTTTGCATTCCCATGTGAATTATAAAGACAGCTTGTCATTGTCCATTAGAAGCTTCCTGGAATTCTGATTGGATTGTGTTGACTCTATAGATTAAATTGGGAAGGATTAACATCTCATCAATCCTGGGTCTTCTGCTTCATGAACACAGCAGATCTCTCCTTTTAGTCTTTAATTCCCCTGTGCAATGTTTTATAGTTGTCAGTGTACAAACCTTTCACATCACTTTACCAAATTTATCATTCATTATCTCATAGTGTTTCTATTATTTCTCTCTATATCTTTTTGCTTTCAACCTCTTGGAGCACATTTTCTTGTACCCAGTATAGAGATCTGTTCTCTTTCAAAAATGTTTGTTTGCCAATCTTTCCATTTTAATTGCAATAATAGCGCACTTATTATTTATTTTAATTACTAATAGATTTGCGTTCACACAGCTTGAGCCCAGCTTCCCATGTTCTCCAGGCACACATGGGATACCTTCCAATTTTAAGGCCAACAACAAACATGAAAAACACATCTCATCAGCATTGGGAAACTACTATGTGTAGGGTCCCTCAGCCTAACTAATCTGACATCCAGCCCCTGTGAGAGTGAGCAGACCCCTCCTCCTGGTCCAGATGTTGCTTCAGAGAGAAGCAGAACAGAATCAGACTGCAGTGCCCTTCTGCTCCCTTCTCTGGATTTCAAATACAGGATCCTCAACAATATGGCAGCCATACCATTGATGGCAGATTTCTACACACGTTACTTTTAGACCATACTGGAAGGAACGCATTTGGTGGATTAAATTGAATCAGTTAATGAAATCGGTGCTATTTTTCAGGCTGAGTTCAAGTCTTGAAATGTCCAAGTTCCGAAAGAGAAGGAAAGCTATTAAGGACCTTTGGTGGGAAGAATGGTAAAACCAAAGTGCACTAATTATAGGATATATTTGAAAGATTTCAGATTTTTAAAAGAAACCCAAGTGCAAAAATAAGGCTGGAAACCGGGAACTCCATTTTTTTTTTGGTACAAAAGTTCCAAATATTGGACAAGTATTTATGCAACATAAAAATGCTCAGTTGGGTTAGATTTGTTTTCTTCCTAGCCTAATACTGTGTCTTCTTTTAACTCTTAGCTGTCTGCCTCTTCTTTCACTTATTAACTAACATTATTTTGGTACATTTCTGTTACTGGATCCACTTAAGTTAGAATGATTTTGGTGTTTCTGTGGGCTAAGATATCAACATTTTTGTTTCAGAAGTAACTTTGTACTGACTTGAAAGCACCATGGTGGTGATTCCCAAAAGGATATTTTCTGTCTTGCATTTCTATCTTTTAAAGAAATCCAAACAAATTGGCTATTCCATATTCTAGGAGGAGGCCCTACACACACACACACACACACACACACACACATTAAAAAATAATGTTTGCAAGGTTAAAAAAAAGTGTTTTAAATTTGATTGTGGTGGTGGTCACATGCCTGTGTGTGTTTGTCAAGACTCAGTAATGCATACTGAAAACAATAATTTTTTCTATATGTAACTATATAATTCAAAGAAGAAATAAATAGGGGCAGGACATCTTCTGAAGTGTATTAAAATGAATTTTAATAAGCTGTTTCAATCTAAGCTAAGAACTTGGGTGCCAGATATCAGTGTGAAGTGACATAAAACAAACACTTTACGAACATCCAAAAATCTGGACTTACAATGGAACTGTTGACAGCTTCTGAAATTAAATAGCACTCAATCACTAATTTTCTTTGAGGGTAAGATTTGTACCCTGCTGGGTTTATAATTCTGTTTTCTCTTTTTGTGCTGTTCATGTGTAAATATTGCTAATTTTATTTGACACAAAAACAGAAAACAACTTAATTTTGTTTCTAAGCTAGTCAATGACACTAGATGAGGCAGGCAGTGCGCTCTGAGCTTCCTGGGAATGATCTGAGGTGGGGGAAAAAGCAATGCATTTCAAATGTATTTGTAACAAGGAAACAAATTTATTGATTTTAAAAGACAAGACACCATTTTGTTTTGAAAAACACAAGAAAGCTAGCCTGAGTTCAAGTCTGAAATATTCAGAAAAATCCTACTAATATCTTTAGTATGTTCCAGTCATTTGTTTAAACAACACACTAAAAGTTAATATATATTTTTATAATTATAAAAGTTCCCCAGTTATTGTACAGTACACAATACAAATCGCCCACAAACTATTATTTAGCTCCTGCCAATTTTGAGAGGACATGATATACTAAAAGATTTAGCATTTCTCACAAAAATCACATCAGGAAATACGTATTTACAAAATCAAATACATTATACAAAAAACCATCACATGTTATTCGGTAAAGATGTTTTTAAATAATTAAAAAGTTTATTCAACTGTAGTCCAAAAACTGGAAAAGAACATTACATTATCTCACACATACAATCTCTACAAAAGTTGCTTACCTCATTTACATAATATATTCAGTCGATTGTAAAATAAATGTTCAAATATCTCCTAGTGTTACTATGTTTCTGTGCTTGTGGGACTGAATAATGTAATCTGCCACTTACTAAGTGAAATTTAAATGATGGCACTTAAAAAAAAATACAGTATTTTAAAAAAACACAATGAAAGAAGTTTTACCTAGAAGGTACGAAAGCCCTGAGTGATAGCGGAATTACTGATTGGTAAGCACTACAATTAAACCTAATTAAAAGTTTACCACCCCAGGCACAAATTTCCAAGTTTTCTCAAGGCACTCACTTAAAGTTTCTGTAACCAACGCATTGGTCACCACCATAGGTCCCAATTGATGATGGAGATGAGTAGCGAAAAAAATTTTGCTTTGGTACAAAAGATGCTTTTTAAACGAATAAAATTCAATACCTCCTTTATTGGGTCATTTAAAATTGTGGTTAGCAGGTTAAAACAAGGCAATCATTCGTTCAAAACTATTAATTCATTGAAGGAAAAATTTACTTGGTTATTAACAGTCAATGGGAGTTTCAATTTTTTCCTTCCTCCCCCAGAATCAGAATTCTTCTAACAGAGATTTGTTGTCCTCATGATCGAGCTACGTAACAATTCTTACCAAAAGATTTCATTACTCAGGGCTTCCAATCCCAACATCATAATTTATTTAAAAAACAAAGGAAAGTGGTGGGGGGGGGGATAAAGAATCACATACCGGAACCGAATAAAAGAAGAGACAAAACACATTTCTTGAAAATAAGACGTATTACCAATTACTTCAAACAAAAGGAAAAAAAAAAAATCCTAGGCAGTCACTTTGTAAGTGGCTTTTACTATTTAAGTAAAATTGGTAAACTAAACTCAGGTCTACTGGCACGTAAAATCACTAGCAGCAATGATCAGAGCATGCAAACTGAGAAGCATTTACAGTAAATCATCATGAAGAATTCAAAAGAAGAGAGTTAAATTAAAACCCTTTGAGTATTGCATGTTAACACATGAGTAATTTGCATGGTTGGACTTCCTACACTGCCTGAAAAGCAATGTTTTTGCGGCAAACTTGCACTATGCTGTGGATGTCCCTTCACCAGACATCAGAATAGGTTTACACTCTCAGGCGGCGCCAAGCGCATCTGCAGACGACACTGCTGTCATGTTCCGGCACGTGGGGGACAAAAAGGGGACAAAGGCACGCAGAGCGTCCCTTGAACCAAGTCGGCAACTGTGTAAGCGGACTGGCATTTGCCCATATCAGAAGCAGTCGTCATGGCATCTCCGGACAGATGAGCTGAGAATGAAATGCTTTGCTCTCTGTTCTACCTACATCTGAGTTTTTGACAAACTGTGACATAAAGTTTTGGAGCATAGGTAAAATTATGCCCTGTCTGAAATTCCCAAACAATATTGTTTTGTGAGCGATCAAACTCCACATAGCTTCCCTGCCCCCAAAGAGTTCAACTTTTCTTTATCCACTCGAACTCATTTCTTCCTAAGGCTTCGCTTACAACTGTACTTTCTAAAGCTAAATAAAAGAGATCTTTTGTTTTGTTTTGGGGAAAGGACAAAAAAAAATAAAAATTAAAAAAAGAAAGAAAAAAAAATGTAACCCTTTCTTTATCATACCTTTTAAAGGCAATCTAGGTACTTTTCAATGTGCAGAGATCAGTTTCGACATAGGTCAACAGGCCCATGTATCTGTCCTCCTTTTCTAGAGTCATGATGTGATGCTAGAAAAGTTGATTTTTTTCTGTAAACAGTACACTTACTTAGATGGCAGTGAATATTTGGGAATAAATATATCAAGCCCTCTTGAAGAAGAAAATTAAGAGTTGTATATAAAATGCAAGTGTTCAGCATGGAAACACTTTCTCTTCCTACCCCCCCCACCCTTTTAAAAAAACAGCATAATTAGACATTTGGATATAGAGTATATTTTACCGGTCTAAGTCTAAATAAATGATCTGAAAGGCTTTTGTCCCCCATTGTATATCTTACAATGCTCAAAGGGTTAATACAAGGCATTACATCAAAGGGGTTTTCTAATACTAGAACTAAGCACTGGAATAATGCTTCTATTCCAGTTTTTTGTGTTTTTTTTTGTTTTGTTTTGTTTTAAAATCACCAAACTTGCAGAAATACTAGGATTCCATTCATTGATTTGTTCTAACCATATACATGGAGGTTGATCTGATCTAGCGACAAGCCCAATTTCCACAGCACTGCATGTCCACCCGTCTCCCCCGTGTTCCCGTGCTCTCCATCGAAATCAGAAGTTCTGATTTGTCCTGATTTCCCTGTTTTGATAGTTGGTGTTTCCTCACCAGGAATTTGGGGGAGGGAAGGTTCTACCAAAGGTCAATTTGTTGTCTATAACCAATGCCTCAAATTGTACAGAAAGGTGACTTGCCAGAGCTTTTTTTTTTTTTTTTTTTAACTTTCTACTTGAGTCCACACGGGGAGGACCAACATCACAGTGACACACATTTTTTTTTCCTTTTACACTAATGTTTCAAGCACAGCATCATTTTAGACATTTCAAATATACCATCTGAAGAATTTTTTCTTTAATTTGAAAATGCATCACGTTCAGCACTTCTGGGGAGCGCGCTCACATAAAAAGGCTCATGACGACAGCAATGAAAACCGTGGTCGTTCCTGAACGACGTTGACAGCAGATGCCGCAAGAACGTGTTCATTTTGACTCGTCTGCTACAAATCGAAGGCAGTCAGTGTTGCAACTACTAATTTCAGGTACGCAGTGTTAAAACCGTTTTCTAAAATTTACTTTTGTTTTTAAAGTACACCATCTAAAAAGAGGTGCGTGAACCGTGCTATACAGTACAAGAAAAAGCACAAAAAGGAAAAAAAGCAGATTTCTGAAAAGGCAGTAAGACTTAAATAGTCAGTCCAAACATGGTTTGGATGAGAATCCTGAAAAAGTGACCAGCCGTTTGAGAGCCAAAGAAAAATTTCAAAATTGGGCCCTGTGTTCCAAGGAGGTGGGTCCCCCATTTCACCCCATTGTTCACTGGCTTCATGAATGCAAATCTTCTGGGTACGATTCTCAAAGTATGTATGTGAAGATCAAACCATACCCACGAGACTCAATCCTATTTTACGGAAGTATCTTTTCAGAGACTTAAAAATAGCCAACATGCCTTGCATTACATCTTCCACGCTGAAAGTGTAGCACTTGGTCTATGCAGGTACTTTTCATGACTAGTGGGTCTGGTTACAATGTCAAGAAATATTAAGAAGTCCTTACCATGTGTACTTGTCACTTGTCAATAAATCTACTCTGAGAGTATTAGAATCCGTCTTCCTTAGAAAAAGTCACAGTTTCAGTGAATGAAACAAATGAAACCAAACATCAAATAAATGCAATAAAGGGGATTGTTCCAATTGCCTCAAATGTACAAATTAGGAGGTTTGATTCTCTCCTCTATCTCACAGTTCAAATTCGAGAGTGGTTGAGATGTCTGTGTCTGATTGTAGAGGTGTTCTTGTCTTACTGTAGACTACAGATCACCGGAAATAGCTCAGACTGCAGATGCTCTTTTGTCTGTTGGTTTGGAACTATCTGTTCTAGTCAAAGATGAATGTTCCTGTGTTCGTAAAGGAGATCTGGAGGTTTCTAGTGAGCCAAGCTGAAATGCAGTCCTACTTATTAATTCCTAATCTGTCCTGATGGAGAACAAACCATGAACAATTGGAAGAAATGTTGAATCCTGGAGGGTCCCCAATCCCTACCTTTCATCACTCGAAATTTGCCCATTGTTATCAGATTCCTCTAATGATACAAATATATCCAACAGTGAACAGTGACAATTAATACATTGAAAATTGCTCAATAAACAAGGTGAAACCAGCAAATACATTTGGTCCAATACAGATAGAGTGGAGTTCTGGGGCTGGTGGACAGGGAGAGGAAAGCAAAAAAGCTTTTCAGAAAGGAGAGTTGAAACGAAGAGTGCCTTTTTCATTTTGTGATTTTAATTTTACCTGTAAACGTCCCCTAATGCACAATGAAATAGATATGTGGTCTTTGCAGTGAAGTTGTTTTGTTTGTTTGTTTGCCTTTTTGTGTGTGTAACGGTGCAAATTCATCGCTTTTGCGGGGGAGGGGAAAAAAGGGGACTCGTCATTTCAATGATATTTGGATGAGGTGATGGGAGAATGCCAGTAAAGGCCTACAAATATATGAGATAAGTCATACAAAATTTGAATCCATTTAAAAATTACATCTAGAACATTTAAAGTTTACTTAAGAAACTTTGTTGATCTTAGTTTTGTGAACAGCCTAAGGCAATCGAGCAACCAGAACACCCTACCCGATAAGCCATTTGGTACTTTTAACTTTACAGACTGGCTTACCCTCTACTTTCCAACCCCCCACCCCCACCCTAATAAAACTGGAAAGATAAACATCTTGAGATTAATATAGGCCTCATTAATCATCTGTAAATCATTTTGTGCTTTCTCTCTTTTTTTTTTTCTTTTTGGCTTTATGTGTTTATGTATTCATTTCTTTTTGCTGGTCAGCTTTTTAAAAACTACTTAAATGGATCAGTGTGCCGGTTTTTGTGGTTGTTGTGTTGTTGCTGTTAATAACTTGAGTGTTTAAAAGAACCTTGGCTTTTCATGTAAATTCAAATGGGGATGGGTGTATCCAGTCTAGGACCTCACCTGACTTTGAGTTGACCCCTGCCCACCAGCACTTGTGTTCGCTGTGGACACACAGATACCAAGACACAGACTAAAACAAACAAACAAACAAACAAACAAAAAAACACCTTTAGACTGAAAAGATGCACTTCGATAAGTACCTGCTTATTTTGTTAACTTTCTTCAATGAGAACTAGATAAAAATGACCTAAAACATGTATGATTTTATGTGACAAGTTGGTAATTAAAACTAGTCTGCTATTCCACACCCTTAAGCAATCTGATTTATAATCAAGTAATATTCAGCTCTATGAACAAAAAGTCCATTCGTGGTCACTCGGAGAGGGGAATTGATTTTCTTTTTCTTTTCTTTCTTTTTTTTCCGCTTTTTGTTTTGCTCTGCTTGCCCTAAATTTCCTTTGAAGAACACGTGACCTGTCCTCACTCCGGGAATCTGAACGTGACAGGTACACCTTGTCAAATGGATTGAAGAGAATTCACATGAACAAAATAAGCCTTACTAAACTTCAGTTCTGTTTTAAGGCACCATGTAATAGCCGAGGTACGATGATCCCTGATGTACATTCTTCAATGGCACTGGTCCATCCGGCCACCTATCCAAATCCTACTGAATTGGGGATAAGCAACAGTGTGGTGTGCCAGTTACACTGCCTTCAGGTTCTGTTTAAAATTTAAATCCACATACTTTAGAAACCAGGAAATATTTTTTGAAGGAAATCACGATATGCAGGTTGCTACATTCCTTGCATTCTATAAATTTTCTTCTATAATAGCAGCATCTTGAACTACTATTAGGAAAAAGACCTGGAATAAAAGAAAGTCATCCAAATGGAATGGTTTCCTGTATGTCCAGCTCAGCATAAGTAGCATGTACACTTAAAAAAAAACAAAAAATATTAAAAAAAAAAAGTCAAGTCATTTTTTTTTCAGCTTCAGTATCTAACTATAACAGCCCCACTCAACAGCAGAATGCATCTGTGCAGTGGTCCCAAATACAGAATCAGTAGTCTTTAAACAGAGGAATTGGTATGCAAATAACGGTTAAAATTCAATGTTTAACGGAAGCTTGCATTAATGTGGTTTAATAATTATGTACACAAATTATGTACATATTAGCATAATCTCTTGCAGTTTTGTCATTTACTCCGAACGGATAAATGCACAGCTCAATTTTTCTCCCGAGAAAAAGAGATGACCTTCCCAACCCTCTAGCACTGTAATAAAAATGCTCTGTATTCTCTCTCCATACCAAAGTGTTATCAAAATCCTGTCTTGTGGTTCTGTCCAATGCAAAGCACCTTTCAAAAGCAAATCTGATGCATCTGCTGGCAAATGGGCATGCCTCCAGTGTAAATCAAAGAAATTCATTTCTTTTGATATTTCACAGAAGTGCATCTAATTAAAAACTTACACATGAAATCATACACCAAGACTAACGATCAACAATAAAATATTTTAAGCTACAAAAATGTAAATTACTTTTTAATTATAAGAAAACAAAAACATTGGCATTAAGTGTGGTAAAAATCCTTCTTGACACCTGAAACTAAAGAAGAAAAAAAAACTCTTATTATTTAGAAGCAAATGATTTTTTTTTAACGTTAAAAAAAAAAAAAACAAAACAAAAACAAAGAAAGAAAGACCTGGCAAAATACATACACCCATTCCATTTCACAACTCCAAAAAGGTAATGTTCAGCACAGATAGAATTTGACAACAGTCGACCTTCAGGCTTATTCAATTTTCAACTTAAGCCCAATCTATCAACAGGGGTAATGTTAGCTGGAAAAATACGCTTTAATATTCCTTAAACCGCGGTGTAGGTGTTTCCTGTGGCGCTGCACTGTCTGATAGTCTGAGTACTCGTGACGATGTGCTCGCTGTGGATGGGGTTCAGGAGGCTGGGCTGCACCCCGCTCTCCAGCACCGGCTGCATGCAGCCCACCGGAAACGCCTGGTTCAGCTCGGTCTTCTCTCTTTTGGCTTGGGGTTCCGAAGAGTCGTCCAGTTCTTCATCCATTTCGCTTTCCACTTCGCTGCCTTCGTCTGCACAAACGACACCAAGACCCTGTTACCAGAAGAGTCTCGGCTCCGTGCCTTTCATTGGTACCAACGCTCTATTAGTGCACCTGCAATCCTTTCCAACGTGGCAACAGTAACTGAGTCTCGGCTAGGTTGTGAGTGATACTTTTAAGAATTCTCTTAAGAAGACTTCTGGGATTTCCTGAAGTTTTTGGATTAAGTAGTTGGCTAATTTGAGTCATCCTAAAGTAGTCACTTGGGTAGGCTATGCTGCTTTTGGGGAATGAGCTGAAAAATACTAAGGCAGGAAGGGAAGGAGGGAGGAAAGTTCTCCGTTTCCTTCAAAATCTACACTGGGTATCAATTCCATCTGTGCCCATGTTTATAGAATGTTGATTCACAAATAACTACAACACGCACACACAAGGGTGACTTTTCAGTGTCCTTGAATGTTGTAGATGACAATATTAAATAGGCCCTTAAAAATATACTGACTGAGGTAGTACTATCAGAGTAAAAATGTACAATGGATTTCCATTCCTGGCAACACTGCCACTCACTGTTAATAGCTGATATTCATTTCTGGAATTTAAATGTATTAAATAGTCATTGTCACCTTCACATTTTAGCATATTTTATGCTAATCAAGACACCATTATAATGGACTACTGTTTCTTTCTTTTTTTCCCCCAGCACGTACCGTTAAAATTCAAATGTACAGTAGAGAGAGAAAATGCTCACACACAGCCTTACCACATGCAAGGTTCTCCTACGAAGAGAGTGGAGAACACCTTCCCATCAGTGATAATTTTTAAACAGTGGAGAATAGATTTCTGCCTTAAAAATCTAGAGTTTTTACTTCACCTTCTACATGATTTCCTGTTTGTTTTTTTTTTAAAGATCAGTTTAAATTTTCATTTGAAACAAAAATTGTTTAGCTGCTCAACTATACCTATATTAACTAGGAAATTTGGACTTTACGAACATGCAGTGAATGTTAACAAGTATCTCTTCAGTCTCTTCAGTCTTTAGGGAGGTTGGACTCTTTCTGAGAGCTGCTGAATAGAGTTGTACCATGTGGAGCACATGCCTCCAGAAGTCCCTGCTAACAAATGGGCCCTTTGGCTTTTCGTCCCTTATTATTGTTATCTTACTATTGGGGCAAAGCTGGTTCCAGAAAAGAGTGATGAGGAGGAATGGGGCTTCCACACATGGTTGCACACGTTGTGCAGCATGTAATTGCCAGCAGCACCATCTCCAGAGAAGCGTGACTTGTGATTGAAAAGGCTGACATGAGATTTATTGACTAGAAAGGATGTAACACATTATTGACTAGAAAGGACGTAACACATTATTATAACACAGAAGTGCTCTTACATGAGGCTCATCTACTTTATCCTGTTACCTTTTCGCCTCTGGAGAATGGACTTTATAATAATAGGGTTTGTTAGAACAAGCACATCCAGAGGGAACATGGGCTGCAGGGAAAGGGGTACGTCTGGTAGACATTTGCCTCGTGAAGACGGTATAATCAAAACATATTTGTATGACACATTTTGGGTCTGTTTTTGTATTTGCTTATATGTAAACACAAAAACACTGGAATAATCCTCACATTAAATTCTTAATGGTGGTTATCTCTTAGGGTTCTGACTATGGAAGATTCACTTGTCATAGTTTCTAAATCTCTGTATTATTTGAAATTTTTATATAGAGCTGAAATGACTTTTATTATCAGGGGGAAAAAATGAAAATTTTCATTCTGTGGAAAAGCCCACAGGAATTCTTGAAGATTTCACTTTCAAGCCTCAGGCCCTGACTACGCCAGTTTGGCCATATCTCCAGAAGCACCAGGTCTGGGGGGTGAATGGGACCAGGGGGGCCACCCCAAGGTGAGGATAAATCACATTGCTTCGTGGCTCCCTCTCCATCAACATCTCTGTGCCTGAGAAATAGTGTCAAAATAATAAGAAAGGAGCACTGAAAGGAAAAAAAAAATAATTTCAAGCCAGTAGGTGAGCAAAGAGAGTGGAGAGACCCCTTTTATCCACCATGTCCTGGGTAGAAATGGCAATGGGATAACAGGCTGAACAAACCTAAGTGCTCCAAGGCCACTTCTCTCCACGTCCACTTGTGGGTGATGGGGTTCCTATGGATATGCTCCAAAGAAATCCACCAAAGAGCAAGCCCTCTCTCCAGTTCTAAGGGCCAATTAATGCAATTCCATAGACATTTTATGCCCTCATAAAGACTCAAGGACATTTTCTAGAAACATCCTCAAAGTTATGAGGATCTGGCACACAGAAACTAAAATTAGGTGCTACTGGAGTTGACTGAAGACTTCGCTCTGGTCCAGCACGTCACAGAGAGGCCTGGCAGCCATTCAGTGGCCAAGCAGAAGATGCCTGTGCGCTTTGGCACATGGGGTGAAATCCTCAGGTGTGACCCATCAGGCTTCGGTCAGTGCAAGGCAAGGTTGCCTCACGTTGGCCACGGGTTTTAGCACTCACCTTCCTTGATCTGAAGTTACAAACTAGTATCAGCACTAATTCACCTTCTTGTCACAGGGTTAGCCGTAGAGAGTATATATTTGCAGAGGAATGTCTCTGGACTATTATTTTCTAACCCATCCTGCACAGCTATGATGCCTATTACTAAAACAGGAATTAATGCCTGCACCACTGGTCATAGAGACGGACAGTGGTGCTTAACATGGGAGTGAGACGGATTCCTTAGGATTTCCACCAGGATGTTCACGTTTTCCACCATCAAGGAGGCAAGGAGGCTGGCCACAAGTACCTCGGTGCAGGAGGCTCCAGAGAACCATGCTGCCCTTCACATACAGATTCCCCAAGCCCTTCCTCTGGCCCATTTCCCTGCTAGCTGTGGCTCTGTCCCGGAAAGGCTAATTGTACAGTTTTCCCCCATGTGGGCATTCTGTCCTTGACTCCGGCATTCAGTTCCTTAGAACCTCAGGATATCTTTACTTTCTTGGTTTTTTGTTTGTTTATTTGTTTTGGTGGTTTTTGTTTTGTTTTAGGCCTTTATTTCTTGCAGTGTTTGTTTATTAAACATTTTCCTTTTTTTTTTTTTTTTTTTTTAAACCGAGCTGATATTCGTTTGCGTGTTTTAACTGAGGGTGGTTTTTGCTGCATGTGCTCTTCCCCAACCTCATTTCCCCAGAGCCCTGTCCCTTTTACTGTGTGGTTCTGTAGATCTTAAATTCCTTCCAGAACACGCATCTGAATGGCGTCTTAGCTGAGTGGCAATGCCAGCTTTATCTGACAAGGGTTCCAGTGATCCTTTTCATCTGTCCCACTGCTGATCTTGCTTTTTTATGGTAAACTTCCTTGCTATCTCTGAGCTGTTTTTCCAGTGAAAAGTATGCATTGGTGAAAAGGTCAGGCCTGAGAAATCTTTCCACCTGCCCCATGGGCCTTTAGTAAAATTTTATCACTTTTCTCCAGGACTCTGGTGGTGGTCAGAAATAATTTCTTGTTACCTGTAATGAACTGTGGGCAAGAGTCACGCAGAGTTTGTAGCTGCATTTAAATTCAATTCTTACATTTAATATCCTTCCCATAAAGAAGGCACAGAAATGGAGAAGTAAACAACGAGGATTTCAAGAGACATAACTGTCCTATTCCTGTAGGGTTATCGGCCATTTCCACAGAATAACACATGCCACATTTTCCCCTATGGTAATTTCTCAAAGAAGTCCTTAGAAATGTGCATTATTTTCACTTCTTACCTTTATCCAGATTTCCAGGAGACACAGCATTTAAATCACCAAACTGTAAAACAACAGTCATTTGGGCAACAGTTACTACCAGGTAGAATAAAATCATATTCTATGAGTCTGTGGTAAAAACACGAGGAGGACTTTTTAAAACTGTAAACCAGTGACCGTTTTGATCTCTAACTACCTGGGTCACCTAATTATCCAATCAAACATGTCGAATTTGAACAGTTGAAATTGTGTCACAATTTAGCTGTCTTGACCTCTTCGCAAAGGATAACAATTTTCTCTGTCTTCCACACTCCATTTTACTTTTTATTATTATTTCCCACTTAGTAGTGAGGAAATGGGGGCTTGGCTGGCCTGGAGAAGTTGGAGGTGGTGGGATAAATTCGGAAATTTGGTGAAGCAGGACCTGTCAGCTCCATCGCCCACGGGCAGTCTAAAAGTTCCCCCCTGGGGCCGGGTGGGGGGCAGCCACATGACAGAACTTGGTCCAGCCGCTTGGCTGAACTCTCTCTTTAAAAGCTTTCACTAGTGGAAATGAAAAACTGTGGGAATGCCAAAATTCAGAGTATTTATTTTTTAAAAGCCTTTGAGACTTCTTGTATAATAATTTGATGTTCTTATTTACTAAGATGTCAGGGTCCCGTTTTAAAAAAGAAAACCATCTGCTTATTAGTAATGCAACAAAAAAGAGCTTAAAACAATGTGGAACAATTAATAACCTTCAGCTTAGATTTTATTTTCTATTCTGATTCAAAAGCTTAATGATATTTTTACCATGAGGAAATGGATTTTGAGAGTCTCAGAGAGAACAAAGATGGATCCTCTAAAAAAAAAAAAAAGGAATAGCAGAGGTAATCAAGTTGATCAGAAAAAGGTGAGGAGAAACCTGAAAGTATCCACTTTTTAAATGGAGAACATTACTATTTTAAAAGCTGAAGATTCAGAATAAGTCATTATAGAAATTCAGAGTTCTCAAGAGGCTTAGAAAGACAGAGACAGAAATTCTACTTACTTCAGAAGTTTGCTTATAAAGAGTTCCATGATAGGAGTATTTTTTTCATCTACAAGGTAGGTCTACAAAGTAATAAAACTGATCTTATTTTGCAAACATATTTTTTTTTTTTTTTAAACCTACACACGTATTGTTCTTCTTAGTAGCTACCTTGGGAGCTTAGACATTTATTCCAAGGTCCAAGGTTCTTGAATGCCTCTTTAACAACCAATTTCAAGAGTTAGCTTATGTACCATTCAAGAAAGCCCATTTTGTTATTTTATACCCAATTGGGACTGCAAATTACATTCCAAATTGTACTGATTTTCCTTGATCCTGGGATGATTTCTGATTACTCATCAAAATCAAATTCACCTCTGCCACGATCCCAGGATATTTAAAATAATATGTCATTTTACTCTATTATTTCCCAGCAGTTCAGAGGCAGTTTAAAAAGAAACATGCCACAACATTTTAAGCTACCGCAGCAGGACTGGAACAAATGTGCAGCTTTCCCCAGGTGACTGCTTTCGAGGGGACAAGGGCCTTCTGGATCCATAACTCCTAGAGCGTTTTTTGGAAAAACTGTCCCATTACTTTACAGTAACATCCCAGTGGGCAACAAATACGAAGTCATAAATACTGAGCTGCTCTTTCGATGCTGCTCCTGATCACTTGGCTCAGAACCTTATGTTAATCTAAATAAAAGTCACAGCTTAAATTATGTAAAATTTCTTGAATTAAAGAATGCAAGTGACAACAACAACCAAAATCAATGGGACTCTTTTTGGTATTACTTAAATATTTTAGAACTATAAACAGAGAATGCTCGAAGTTGAAAGATCCTGTGTAAGTTACGTCTAAGTGAGGCAACACACTAAGATTCGTGTTTCTTTTAAATGAACACTTCAGAGCACTTAAGATCAATCCTGGAAATGAGCTGGCAAGTGCTGAGTCTTAAACATTCCTTTATACCTGGAAAACGTGAGCATTCCATTTGTTTTTGGAAGAAATCTCAAGACGTTGTTTGAGACTAAATTCTTATTGCCATTAGCGATCAGTAATGTCACACAAAACGGCTAAAACCAAACTCTAGACCTACTTGGAAGTTGCCTTCAAAAGAAACTCTTTTGGTTGCTATTTAACTGCAAATATGGCGACTTCCTTAATACAAAGGTCTTCCTTTGAACGTTTCTGCTTAATCTGAATGAATACATTTGATTACTCGGGATGCTAAAAATAAAAAACCCACCATGATCAACATGTCATTGACTGCTAACACTGTGAGTAAATAAATATTTGCATGCTCCATACTTTGTCCTTGTGGCTATGCCCTACGCTGGACATGGTACAGGCAATCTCGGGGACACCGTCAATGTCTCTAGGTGTTTCTGGGATCAATTACAAAGTTGCACGTGTACGGCAAAGATGGTAGATTCAAAATAAAAATATTGTGACTAAGGTAAGATTCTGATACCCTCTGTAGCAGAAGGTGAAGGCTTTCATATGCATTTCTTTTTTTTTTTTTTATAAAGATTTTTATTTATTTATTTCACAGACAGAAATCACAAGGAGGCAGAGAGGCAGGCAGAGAGAGAGGAGGAAGCAGGCTCCCTGCTGAGCAGAGAGCCCGATGCGGGGCTCGATCCCAGGACCCTGAGATCATGACCTGAGCCGAAGGCAGCGGCTTAACCCACTGAACCACCCAGGCGCCCTCATATGCATTTCACATGTGAGGAAAGAATACACCTGTGACTAAGGAAAACTCACTTTACTTCCACTGGTAGGCTAAGATTAGGAGAGTCCGTTCCTTCCCTTGTTGTTCAACCAACATTTACTCGGAGCTGACCAGATGTCAGCCAACCATTGTGCTAGCCAGTTCCAGGCGGTCAATTTGGAAGTATTTCCTCTTTCTAGAGGTGAGTAACAGAAGTTGTCTATATCACAAAGGACCAGGTAGTTTAGCCATAAAATGAGGCAAGCTTTGAGAAAGTTTTGGAAGCGTGGGCGTATGAGAAAGGGAAGTCAACTGTGGGGGCTTTGGATGGGGCAGCAGGAGGGAAGGACATCAATGGTGGCCAGGAAGATTAGGAGAGGACATAAGGAAGACAGTGTCACCAACAGGGGACAGACGACAAGCACTGAGATTACGCTAGCACAAACCAGACAAAAGAGAAGGAAGACATCTAAGATTTGGATGGACGAAATGGAGGCTCAGGAGAAAATAAAGGCTGACTGGATAGCAGATGAATGAATTTGTTTCCTCATTTCAGCCTCAGCAAAACGTAAGAATTTGGCAAGGCATAGAGCTGAGATTTAATCTTGAGGTTATTAAAAACAATGAATTGATTCCTCTGACATTGGTAGGAAATGTGGTGGTGGGAGATGTGAGACCAGATATTCTTGACCCCCACTTTAGGAATTTAAGGTGGGGAAGGGAAAAAGAAGGGGTGGGAGGAAAAGAGAGAGACAGACAGACAGACAGAAAGGGAGAGCGAGAAGGAGAGAGTATGTCTGTTCCATACATGGAGGAAAGAATAAACATTAAGGGATTTAAAATGTGCTCTGGGGTTGGAAAGCATACGGCCTCTTGACGTAGGTAGGAATCCATACTCTACAGATAGATCGGGGATGTTCTGAAGTAGAAACGGAATGGAACATAGAGGAAGCGTATTTGCCATTTTGGGAAGAAAAACCTCGTTTTCCAGAAACCATTTCCTCCAGGTCCCTAAAGGGTCCCGAGAAAGTGCGCCCTCCCGGGGACAGCAGACCAACACGTGTGGAGGGAAGGTCTGAAAGACCGCCACCTCGCAAGGAGACCAGTACTGACCGGGACGCGCCAGTGGGCAACTGGACGGTGCAGTAAACACAGCAACAGGCAGGACCCTTCCTGGCGAGAACTCCAGTGCGACCCTGACGCGTGGCCAAGCAGTTGTGGAGCGGCTCCTTACACGCCCGTCAGGTCTCCCACCCATGAAAGGGTCGGGGCGCTGCTCACCCCAGAGATGCACACCGCAGGCACCCCCAAGAGACCACTGTGCGCTGGATCCAGGAGCAGCGAACTTCTCCCAGGGAGGGAGGCAAGGCTTGTACTCTGATCTTTGGGAATGAGGACCATGCAGAGGAAGTCCGGGTGCAGACAGCAAGCAGGTGGGAATCCGTGGGGGTCCACAGCGAAAGAGACTGGGGACAGGCCCCCTTCAGGGGCCGAAGGAAAGCGTTCAGGGGCTGGGATGAAGATCTCACTCTTGGGGACGCTTTCCCTGCCAGATGGGTTTACCCCATCCTGGGGAGAAAGCATTAGGGAGTCACCCTAACCACACCACCTTGGGTGGCCAGGCAAACACCCCCTCTATAACCTGTGTCCTTCTAGAAGATCTGTGAGTGCATCAGATTTACAGGTAGATACAGATTTATAGACGCGATCACACGCACACACGCAACTGTGCACCCACGTTCCGTTTGCTCATTGAAGCAGTAGCTGTCCGCATCGAGAATCACCATGTCCACCAAGCAAGCTACCATGCACAAAAATGCCTAACTGATTTCCCTGGGGGCATCACAAAATAGGACCGTGTACAGTCTAGAACAGGGGTTGGCAAACATTTTTCAGCCAAGGGTCAGACAGCTAACTCCTGTAGTCTTCATGGTCATGTTGCGAATATTCAACTCCGCATTTGTGCTGCATTTCTCATTCACAGACTTTGAATTTTATCTACGACTTTCTACCAGTCTGAAAGGCTCTTACAGCATGCATTGCAAGTTCTAAGCTCGTTGGAATCCCACATGGATACAAAAAGTTTACCAGGATCACAGAGCTCAAAGTTGTGTGTGACATATATACAGGGAAGTCATTCGAGACAAAAATGGACACTGAAATTGAGGAAACCAAGAGCTACTGGGCCGTGGGGCCAGAATTGCCCTAAGCCTCATGTCCAAATGGAGGCCCAACTCTACTGTTTAGTTAGACACTAAGAAATACGGTATGTACTGGTCTTTGGACAATTTCATGAGGATTAACTCGTGCCACCCAACGGCACCACAGGCAACCCCTAAGCCCTCAGAAGGCTTTCTTGTATCAGCACTACCCAGTGGTTCTGTAGGATCTATGCTGCATAGACGCTGGCAGCCAGAGCCGGATGCGGAGATGACGGCAGATGCTTAGCTGAAGGCAGTGACCCCAGTTGGCACATAATACCTAAACTTTACATGTGACCCCAGACATTCCTGCTGACAGGGAAGGGGGCAGCTATGGACAATAGCAGCGGATAGGCCAAAGAGTTGGAAGTTTCAACTAGAAAAGACCAGTCATTTGGGGGCCTCGACTACTCTTAGGAGTAGCCTTTCCGTAGGTTCAGAATAAAGCGATGCCCTGATGTCATACTTGCAGACTGGTCTTGCCAGCGGTGGTAAGTTTTGATACATGCATGTCGGGAAGAAAGTGTATGTGTGTGTGAGTGTGTGCACATGCGTGTGCGTGTCTGTGTGTCTGTGTACATTTTTCCAGTTTCTGCCAATGAATTGTTTGCTCTAGGAAAAAAAATCTTTAAGCTGTCAAAGGCAGTAAGAACAGGAAACTGTAAAATTCTTCTGAAGTGGTTTCTACCTCGTAGTTGGAATAAGATGTCTCTTTGGGACTTATTTTTACTCTTAAATGTGAAATAAATTACACATATATAGGAACTGAATATACAATACTTTTTCCCCATGTCACAAGTTCTTTCCTAACTAGTCATTCCTACTAGTTAAAATTTGATACAAGTCTAGCTATGATCGTCTAATTCTGTTTTTACGTCTTCTCTAATACTGCCATTTCTTTTTTCTAATTGACTTACTTCTGCATTCTGTTTTGTTGACTGTGTTTTCACAAAGCATTGAATTAGTTTGCCTCTGATTACCAGTTGGGCTCCATCCCAAAGAATGCTGTTGGATTCTTTGTAATTCCATGAATCATAGGACTCAACACTCAAAAACTGTCTAGAGGCTACTTTTCCCCCTGGCCCTATAGTTTCATTAAAGCTTTCACATGCCTTTATATTATCTGTTTTATGAACTTCAACTTCTAAGCTCATCATGTGAAAAACATGATGGTCTAATTGTACACACTGTTCCTTGGATTGTCAGTGCCAAATCAGTATTTAAAAATCTAATCTGGAGTAGAAGGCAATCAAATATAATCTCTCCACGGACAGAAAGGTCTTGAAATGTCAGTCATGAGGGATTTCAGAGCATTAGTTAATTTTCTTGAAATGTCTTCCAAATGAGAACCAAGTTAATCGAATAATTTTACATTTAGCTTTAGTGGAGGGTTTCACAACTGAGGACAAACAGTTGTGGATTTTAAAGTGATTTCCAATTTTATAAAATTTGCAAGGAATGCTAATCATGTTCCATTTGGTAAAATCCTGCGTTCCTTGGTGATTTTTCTTTCTATAAATGTATCTCCCCAAGCATTCCCAACTAGTTCTATCAAAGCCTGCTAAGATGGCTGAGATTTCTGCTGGCTTGCTGCAAACCAAAGCAAATTGGGCCCTCCAGCTGCTGGTGGTCCTCCTCCTTCGGAATGGCCGCGTGTGATGTCGGCTGTCCTCTCCACAGACTGCAGACTTCCATCACAAGTCTGAGCCTTCAGGCTTTTTTGTTCCCCTCTGTCCCCTGGGAACACAGCCAAGCATGTGCCTTTATGCTGTTTCAAAATCTCTAGGAACCTCTCATGAGTGAGGACGCACGCAATGAAGAAAGAATCTAAGCCCGAGTTCCTCTTGAAGGAAAAAGTCATTTCAACAACAGGAATATACAATGGTACCATTCGGCTGAGCCGAGAAGGGCTTCCGTCCTGAGCCCCACACTCTGGAGAGCCCTGCCTTGGCTTTCCTGTGGCTGGGGCCCTCCCTTCAGGCCATCACTGGGCCAAGTGGACGTGTTTTCTTGGAGCCTTTGTGTCCCTCCCACCCCGCAGGCCATACTCTTGCTCTCTAAGATGTCTGGACTCCCTGAGTCCCCCTCCCGGCCTGTGCAGATTTCTTTTCCAAGTCCTCCCTTCACAAGAGAGAAGGGAGAGCCAACGAGGAGCAGCAGTTTTCTAAGGGTGGATAAAACCTAAACACTGACTATTCACAGCATAGGATGGGGAGGGATAAATACAAGTGGTCTGGGGCCAAAGGCTGGGGATATCCATGTCATTATTTGCTGCCATGGGCCTAGGAGGAGCCTGAGAATTTTACATTTAAACACAGCCTTCTAAGTTGTGATCAAGACATACTTATCAACCAAGGTGGATGGAATCGATTTTGCTTATACTTTGACTCAATGCTTTTGAAATGTTTGGACATGGGGTACCACAGGCCCTGAACATATTAGGGTTCAGCCTGGCAGCATATCCTTTACGCAAATGAAACCATGGGTTAAAAAGAAAGAACGCTGGCACGCCTAACTTAAGACAGGTTTCATTCGAGGCCATGGTCCTCATCTAGGAGGAGACCTTGGCCTTGGTTGATTATGTGAGAGGCACACTTCTTGATAATTATACCACCTCTCTTTTTCAGAAATTATTAACTGGACCGGCAGTGGGGGTGGGGGTAGAGAAACATGTTCTCTTTAGACCCAGTAGTGTGAATCAGGTTTGAAGTGAGTGTAGTATCAAAACACCTGACCCATGTACTCATAGAGAATCTCTCACATTTACACAAGTGTATTATTGTATACAGCAAGGGTGAATCGCAGGAAACAGCTCCTGTGACTCAAGGAACTTGTGGTCTCCAACAAGAGCAACTTCTTTATCCAAGGACCAGGAACCACCACGGCCACCTGTTTGTGAGCGAAACTACCAGAAATACAATGACAAGGCTAGAAGCCACCTGGGCAGGGCAGGCGATGACGTGAGTGCCATGAAGAGGCCAGCAGAGGGAGCTGTCACGCTTACTCTCTGCCCCAGAATCTACAAGTAGCTCGCTCTGAGGCTGGGGATACCAGGCTAACTCTTCCCTAAGCAAAGAGCCCAGGGGTGGACTTTCCTGAAGAGAACAGTGTGCTGAGATTTTTTTCCCGATGTGTCCAGTGACCATTTCAGTTCTTGAAGTATGGTAAGAATTCTTCAACTCTTTTGGGACATCTGGGTGGCTCAGTCATTAAGCGTCTGCCTTTGGCTAAGGTCATGATCCCAGTGTTCTGGGATCGAGCTCCGTATCAGGCTCCCTGCTCAGTGCAAGGCCTGCTTCTCCCTCTCCCAATCCCCCTGCTTGTGTTCCCTCTCTCACTGTCTCTCTGTCAAATAAATAAATAAAATCTTAAAAAAAAAAATCTTCAACTCTTTTATACTCTTTCCCCATTTCCAAACTCTTTAGGAAAGCTAACCTCTAGTTGAAAGCACTTAGGAAGGCCTAATTCGACAGAGAAGGTCCCAGAAATGTGGACAGACACATCCTGGGGGAGAAGGAGCACTTCTGGGTCTCTGAGTTATATTTTCCTGATAAAAGAATCCAGTATGTCAATCATGAAATCCAACGAGAGGGCCTACAAATTGGTAGTCTGTCTTTCCATCATTGTTTTGTACTTGCTTTCTGGAATGAGTATTGTTTGAGCACCTACAGGACTGAGGTTAGACCACAGTTACAGGCAGAAGTCCACTCCCTGAAGAGCGGAGGAGAGGAGGTGATCGCCCAGAGCTAGCAGGAAGGAAACCAAGGACAGGTGGCTAATGAGCAAGGATCCCAGAGCTGGAAAGGGTTGTGGCCCTGGGCAGCTGAGTCCCTGGGTGCTTTTCTCAAACACAGAGAGAGAAAGGAACAGAAAGACAAACCAGGGACGAGGAGGGAAAATGAGAGCTTCTAGAAAGCCAGTTCTTAGGAACTTGGAGGATGACGGTGTACAAGAAGGGCCTTCCATGTCTCTCCTCCAGGAGATCACTTTGAGAAATTTATTTTCAAGTTGGCAGGAGTGTGCTCATGTAGGGGGCAGATTTACAGATTTACAGCTAAAAGCAGACTACAAATTCCAAAACAATGATTTTGACTTAGGTCTGGTCTGCGGGTAGGTACAGAGGAGCTGATGGGTGTAATTTGTTGTTGATGGTGTTTCCCAGTACACTGAGCTTTCCAACTGCCATTGGCCTAGACTCGTTTTCTAGTTCGTCGGCACGTCCTAGACGTCTAAGGAACAAAAAGTGGGAAGGGAAAGTGTGGTAGGACGATCAAGATGCATCCCGTGATGCAGAGGAAAGAGACCCTAGAACAAAAGGATGAAGCTTACATGCTTGCATCTGGTGTGTGTGTAATCGTGAGTACGCGTGTGTTGGGGAAGCTGAACAGTGCAGACGGAAATAAATGAGTCCCCATTTGAATCTGTCTACAAACAATTTATACGGTGAAAAATGAAAACGTGGACCGAACCCATGTGGCGCCTTGGAACGACACAGTTCTACTTTCTACTGCTTCCTAATTCTGGCGTTGGGGAAATTTTCAACCTGTTTTTCTCATGGGTGAAATGGGAACACTCACACATGGCTTTCAAGGTTTTAGTGAATATTAAATAAGAATGCAAAACACCTAGTATCATGATTGTCACAAGGCAATTCCTCAATTCCTCAATGTTAATTAATTAGAAAAATTTAGGAATATCAATAAGCTTTAGTATAATAATAAACGGTATAGCTTTCACCAAGTATTTGTTAAATTTTCTAAACTGCTGCTGTTCCAAGATGGCTTTTTTTCTGCAGATGATTTTAACTTCAGATATGATCCATTCATTTTAAAATATCCTATAACTAATCTATCATTCCACAGGTCCATTTTCAGCGTATTCCCTAGTTGCACTAGATTGTAGGACTCACTGAAATCTATTTCTCATTAGTTTGATTTTACCTTAAGAATCCGTGCTTATTTATCTTGATTCTACTTCTACCAAATGGAACTTTTTCACTCAACTCTTACCCTAAAAGCTTGCCTTCAGAATTATTATTGCTCTGGTCCAATTTTTAGGTTTTGAAGATCTTTTTTTTCCCCCCTTTTACTTTGAGTACATCAACTCTGATAAATTCAAGACATTTTTCTTTTGATGGTATATTCTTAAGGGTTCTTCCATTTTTTTTCCCCTAAAAAGTATGACTAAAATATCATCTTTTTTATATTGCTATTCATATCTGAACCACCGAAGCACTTTTCGGGTCCTACTTTTCATTTCAAAAAATTGGCTAAGTAGTTGGCTTAGACGTAATATTAAATAAATGTAATTAAATTATGACAGAGAATTTATAAATATATTGAATAAGTTAAACACAAAAATATTTATCACAGAAAATCATTTTATGCAGCCACCAAAATTTATAGACTCAGCTGAATATTTTAATGGACTATGCCTATTTTAAGGAAATAAACTTCCAGAGAGACTCCAAATAATCATAAAATTCAAATAATAGGATAGTTTCCTGCTCAATTTTTCTCGTCAGGGCTGTACAGAAAGCCCTGATTTTTTAAAATTTTCATTTAACAGGTGTGCAAACAGATGCAACTTGTTTATTTTATTCCTACTCTTAAAATTTCTCCACTCCCAGAGAGTCTCTGTGTGTATTTATAGTATTAAAGTTCCAAAAAAATTACATAATTTTAGCAGCAAATAAACTGTTTCCTTTTTATCATCCAGGCAAAAAACTTAACCACGAAACTCTGGACTTGCACGTGCTTTGAATAACTTACTAGTCAGCATTACTGTGACAGTGGACTGACATTTAGATGAAAACACATGGGGTGGGATTCTGTTTCTGTTTCTTTTGAGGGGCGCTCTGACATGGCAGTCTTTATGCCAACAACGGATTTATGGTAGTGTAACAGGGAATGCAAAAAATAGTAGTTTTGTACCGTTGTATCTGGGCTTATATGTAAAACATGGATTGGTCTCTCCTGCCTGCTCAAATAATGTAAACAGTTGTAAAATTAAAATTTATTTGTTGATTTCTCATTAATGAAGGTACACTAATGATCCCTAAGTCACTTTAAAAGGAAAACTTTTCCCCTTGCTTCTGGACCTAGTTGACTGGCTGCCACCTCTCCCAAGTAAAGCACCCATAAGGCAAAACCAACGTCTGGCCAAGTCTGTGTCTGACTTCACAACAGTTCCTGCTCCCATCCCCCATCCTGCAGCAGGTGATAAGCGTGGGGGATTAACACCAAGAATTTGGGGGCCAGTCTGCTTGGTTTTGAAGTCTGATTTTGCACCATTAGTGGCTGTGTGACCTTAGCGAGCTACTTGATGGTTCTGTGTCTCATGTCATTATCTGTAAAATACATCCGGTTTTGGGGTGCTTGGGTGGCTCAGTGGGTTAAGCCTCTGCCTTCAGCTCAGGTCGTGATCCCAGGGTCCTGGGATCAAGCCCCATATCGGGCTCTGCTCAGCGGGGAGCCTGCTTCCCTTCCTCTTTCTCTGCCTGCCTCTCTGCCTACTTGTGATCTCTGTCTGTCAAATAAATAAATAAAATCTTTAAAAAAATACGTACGGTTTTATACAGGGATAACAATATTCATTGAGTTGTCATGAATTATTAAGTTAATCTACATAAAACACTTAGAACAGTGCCCAGCACATAAATGGTATGTGAATGCAGGTTTCACTTGAAGTTTCTGGCTTTCTTTCCTCATCCAATTCTACCTCCTGTCTACTGAATTTGAGGTTGTTTGACCCTCACATTTTCCACAGAAACTTCCCCTTGGCCATACTCCCTTCCATTCAGGCAGGACCTGTGTGCATGTCTCCGTGTCCCTTTACCACAATTCTCACAATTCACATAGCTAACCTTTTTGCCCTTTCGATCTCACTTCAAACATCCCTGCCGGGGGGAGCCTTCCCTGGCACTCCCAGGCTAGCTTAAGGCCTCATGCTTCGCGTATTCCTATATCTCTAATTCTGTAGCTCCACAGTTATGTGAACATCTAGTACATATGACTCCCCTACTAAAATGCAAGCTTCTTGAATGCAGGGCCAATATCCACTTGGTTCATTACTATAACCTAATTATTATAGCACTTGGTCTACAGTAGGTATGTAAGAAATACCTGTTACATGAATGAATAAATTAATTTCAGAGATAAGTCTAAGACACAACATCAGTGAACATGATTCACCCAAGATTATACCACTGCAAATGACAGAACTACCAGGAGAATTGAATCCTCCTGACTCAAAGTCCTCTATTATTTCCAGGGCGTTAAATCTTTACTTACACGTATCATACAAAGAACCATGTGACTAGTATAGCGCAGGTTCTAGAATGAAAAGTTAAAGTACAGATCAGAGAGAATGGGGTATGTGAGGTAGTTTGGAGGAATTGGAGCCCCCTGAGGAACTGATATTTCAGATGTGAAGTAGGAGTTAGAATGGGCAAGGGGAGTTGGGCAGAAAGTCCCGGCTAGAAACGATTTACACAGTGGTCCAATGACGAGCAAAGCTTGGCGAACAAGAACAGAGAAAAGACCACTGTGATGGCAGCAAATGGAATAGGAAGAGGGAGGCTGAGGTTAATCTGAGGGGCAGGGCCAGATCGAGCATGACCTTGTGTACCAAGGAGAGAATTTTGTTCCTTCACTAACAGGAGAGAATACCATGGATGGGTTTTCAGTAGGGGTGACACAGCCTACTCTGCACTTTCATAACATGATACTGACTGCACTCTGGGAGGTCTGGGGAAGAGCAGACTTAGTAATTGGGGGGACATAGGGGTCTGGACAAGAGTCAGGTAAAAGATAGTGCTCAGATGTCCAGCATGATCAGCAGGGAGAATGTGGTACCGGTTACTGAGAAAGAGCCATTAGTAGACACATCAAGAGTTTGATTTCATTAAGTACATAACAAGCTCTCAATAAGACTAAGAACTATTATCATGTTTGCTGTCGTTACTGATGGTTGAAAACCAGTGGCTCCAACTGAGGGTAATGGTGACCTTTATGGATTTCAATGGATTTGAGCCCAAGGTGTTGCTCCCGCCATGTACACGGGCACTTCTGGACTTGGTGTCTGGAAGGGGGAATCGCCTAAGGGGCGAAAGCAACTGAGCCTCAACTTGCAAAAGCCCTTTTGACCTCCAATCTGAATTCTAGGGTAGCCACAGGATAACAAGGGAGAGACACATGTGAAAATAGCCTTCTGTTTTCCTGAATTTCCTTCTCTTCTTCCCAGGAATCAAGAAATTTTAGATATGATAATATGACCACGATCTCCAGATCTGCAGTGGCCAACAGATATACAAGGCCCTCAACGTTGCCATCAATGTTGTTGTATGGAGAGAACAAAGCTATAAAACGAGCCTTGATTGGCCGGGGTTGAATAATGGATGAGTAGAGACAGCTCAAAGGATGGTCTTATAAATTGGGTAAGGAGAGAGTAAGCAAAGAAATCAAGAGATGCTCTTAGATCTTAGGTCTTCCAGAAGGTATTTTATACCTTATTTTCTAATAGAGATTTTATTCTTATTATATCTTCACCTCTTGGGGGAATGTGTCACACTCATAAAGTAAAAAAAACAAAAACAAAAACAAAAGAATGCCTACAGGCACAGTCAATCAGCAGTACTGACTATGAGACCATCTTCACCCTGGTGAGCCAGCACTGCCCGCACCAACAAGCAGGGGGCGTGCTGAGCCCTCATGCTGGGTGACCAGCTCCTGCCCACAGCCTTTGTGCTCTTGAGATGCAAGGGAAGCCAAGACCACACATCAGGATTAGCCTCTTGGTACTCATTAGAACCCCTGCTATCACTATGCTGACCACTTGTTAAAGGAGTCCCAGAATAGATGAGGGGGTTGGCAAATGGGTTAAATATACCGGAAGGCAAGTCTGTTTCTAAAGTTGGGAGCCCTGACTTGATAAGTTCTGAAGTACTTAATCTACATGCCCACTGGGCGTTTGTAAGACAACCACTGCAAGAGGCTCTAAAGGAAGGCCAAGTCTAAGAAAAGTCTAGATTGTTTTGGTCCTGCCTGTTGTCTAAAAGCTACAGTGATCCTTGCTTCATCTTGCACATAGAATGTATGTACATGTAACTGGCATGATTTAAGCACAATCACTACTGAGAACATCACACAAACACGTACAGATCAACACACGAGAGGGATTTTAAAGAGGGAAAGGGGAACCTTTTGCCCAACCTATTGAAGATGTCTGACATGGATTTTATTGATAGTAGAATACTTACAAAGCATCTTGAGGTATTTTAATATATTTTTAATTTATCCCTTTATTATCATATTTATTAAACTAGAAAAAGCATCTAATACTTACTTGGATTTTCTAAAACTTAAATAACCACATACACACAGCTTCAAAATGAACCTGTCTTCTTTACTGCTTTGGGTAATTTGTAGTATTGCCTGATATTTATAATCTAGCAAGATCTGAAGAACCCCCAGTTCAGGACAACAAAACGAGATGGCGGACATTCACTTGAGCATTTGCACCCATCCCTCCTCGTGTTCACCACTCCTTGTGTAAATGTACTTCAAAGTGTTAGCTTTCTGACACGCGTTCAAAGCAATACAGTTTTATTTTCTATCTAAGAACTATGAAGAGAATGTTTTCTTCTTCATAGCTTCAGCAGTGAGAAGCCTGATTTGAAAACCAGAGTCTGAGTACTTGAGACAGTCTCCACCACCCACCAAAGCTACATAAACATTTCATCTGGGTCCTTTGCTTTTTACATCAACCTCAGATACTCATCTGTAAACCAGGGTAGAGCTGTGCTTGTCTCGGAAAGCGTCCAGAGCTTTGTTACATAGAAAGGACTTCGAGCTGTGCCTGGCACATAGTCAGTGCTCCCAAAACATAAGCTTTTGGCACCATTGTCATCGTTACTATCCTTCTGAAACAGAATCATTTCTTTCGTTCCTGGGCACTTGGACAAAGAGCCTACAAAAATACGTATTTAGTCTCTTCTCTACATTCCTAGCCCTTTGCCTTATCAGCAACATCAATCTTCTTACTTCCCGTTCCATAAGGGTTTTTTTCAGTCCAGTGATTCTCAAAGTTTTCTCTCAAGCAGACACCTTTATAATATATTGAACCATACCATGAACGTTCACATAATGTAATTTATAATTCTGGACTCTTTCAAGTTAAGAGAATACACACAAACAGAAGGATTTAAGGACCCCCCCCCCCAATAACTCCACAGCCCCTCAGGGCCTTCATTGCTTTCATCAATCAATAATATATTCAAATTAAAACAAAATTCAGGTTCTTTTGTCAAAGCCCCGTGAGTCACAGCTCTTCTGGACTCTCTTACCTCGCCCATAACCGCGATGGGTGTCTCTCCTGTTGCCTGAGCAACACGATGTTCTACTAAGTAGAACATGTACTCATCGTAGAGCAGACGGATCAGATGGAAGGAGCCGAAGCTAGCAGCGCTGCGTAAGGTTAAGTCCCGAATAACCATTGAGCTGTTTCGAGAGAGAAGACATATATGCAGCCAATATTAGTGACAGGATGAGAGTTCAACCTACTTTCCCTCCTAAAAGAAGTTAAGTCAGAGGGTCTAAAAGGCTGGGGTACTACACAACTTGCCAAGGACTAATTTCATGACCAAAAGCAGTCGGCTCCTCTCATTTAAACAGGGTGGTAAAGAGGTACCCCTTCATGAGTTTTCGTTAGATCCTGACCAGATCTAGTCAGGTTTTCACCGAGAAAAAACATTTTATTGTCATGGCTGAGTCTTCTGATTCTGTCTCTCTCACAGAGGGGACCAGAACTAAATAAAAAAGATTATTGACAGATTCGCAATTCCAATCACTACCATATGAAACACTCAAAGTGAAAATCTTATTGATGGGTAAACAATGCGTCACCACGTCCCAGTGATGACTTTGGATGTACACTTCGGAAGAAACAGGTATTTGTGCCATACAGAGATTACAAAACATACTCAGTAGTAACGCTCCCAGATGTGGCAATAGAGAATGAGAGTATGTACAGGGATCCCTGCAGATCTTATTGGAAGGCAACTTTATTAATTGATCCCAGTTTCTTACTGATGTCCATTTAAATTAAGCTGATTTTCCATTAGAAATAAGTATAATAAAATTAATTAAGAAATGCATAAAATGTGAATTTATAAATTTATAAAAATGTGAATTTATAAAATATGATACCAAAATATGAATATTATTAATAATAACAACATACTCTACTATATTTTAAATGGAAACCAGTCCTAAATAAAATTTTGTCCTCACTGAAGATACACTGGTCTTGGATCTTACCCTCATACTTCAAACCTCCTTAATATTTCTAACTTAGAGTCAGAGTGGGGTGAGTATGTGTGTGTGTGTGTTTCTTATCACTCTCATTTCGTGGTCTTTTCTAGAGATTTTTGGCCTAGGAGAATTAAAACAGCCATTATATTCTCCGATAGGTGGAAGAAATAGGATCTCACAAATGGATAGGCTGATATCCTAAAGCCTGTTTTGCAATGAAGAATTGTAAAATGTCAGGCAGATGGAAAAAGACTGTACTTCTGTTTTCGGTTTCATTGTCAACTTTATTTATGTAGAAGCTATTAATATATCAAATTCTATACATTCAGTTTGGCAAGTGGCAGATGATCATGGTACATGTGAAACTCTAAACCCTACATTCTGATTCTGGCTCTTTGTTAACTCACTGTCGACTTAAAACAAATCATTTCCCTGAGATTGCTTTTCTTCTTGGGTGAAAATAAAAGCTACATTTTTGTTCTTACCTAACTTACATGATTATTTCAAGGATGTGAAATAAACTTATGAATGAACAGACTGACTACTTAAATATAATATACAAAACAGGAGAAGATGAGCTTCTCATTCTCGGTTATAGCAACAAGAACAGGAGGTTATTATATGATGATGGCAGGGGACCTCCCATTAGTGGATTTATTTACTAAGAAGAAAAAGAAAAAGCAGGAGTTAAGAGTGAGACTGACTCATGTTAACCACAATGTGATCTTAATTTTAAGCATGCCATTCAACATTTTAAGGTTCAAGGTTAGTATAGATCAAATGAGATAATGTATGTGAGATCTTAAGAAAACTAGCCATTACTAATTTCTCTGATGTTGGCTATAGCAACATTTTTCTATATATGTCTCTTGAGGCAAGGGAAACAACAGCAAAAATAAACTATTGGGACTACTTCAAAATAAAAAGCTTCTGCACAGCAAAGGAAACAATAAAAAAAAAAAAAACCTAAAAGACAACCTACTGAATGGGAGAAGATATTTGCAAAGACATATCCAAAAAAGGGTTAGTATCCAAAATATATAAAGAACTTATATTATTCAATACACACACATACACACACAAAACACAACAATCCAATTAAAACATAGGCAGAAGACACAAACAGACTTTTCTCCAAAGAAGACATCCAGATGGCCAACAGACACATGAAAAGATGCTCAACATCATTCATCATCAGGGAAATACAAATCAAATCCACAATGAGGTTATCACCTCACTCGGTCAGAATGGCTAAAGTCAAAACACAAGAAATAACAAGTGTTGGCAAAGATGTGGAGAAAAAGGAACCCTCAAGCACTGTTGGTGGGAATATAAAATGGTGCAACTACTGTGGAAAACAGTACAGAGGTTCCTCAAAAAACTACAAATATAATCACCAGATGGTCTAGTAATCCCACTACTGGGTATTTACCCAAAGAATATGAAGACACAAACTTGAAAAGATATATGCACCGTATGTTTATTACAACGTTATTTACAGTAGCTCAATTATGGAAGCACCGAGTGTCCACCCATTGACAGATGAATGGACAAAGAAGATGTGTCATATATACATACATTGACTATTATTCAGCCATAAAAAGAATGAAATCTTACCATTTGCAATGACAGGGATGATCTAGAGATTAAAATGCTAAGTGAAATGTTAGTCAGAGAAAGACAAATACCGTATGATTTCACTCATATGTGGAATTTAACAAAACAAACGAACAAAGGAGAAAAGAGACAAACCAAAAAGCGGACTCTTAACTATAGAGAACTGATGGTTTTTTAGAGGGGAGGTAAGTGGGGGGCATGGGTGAAATAGGTGATGGGGATTACGAGTACATTATCATGGTGAGCACTGAGTAAGGTATAGGATTACTGAATCACTATATTGTACACCTGAAACTAATATAACGCTGTATGTTGGTTATATTGGAATTAAAAGAATTATCCATTACCACAGCACTACATATATTAGAGTTAATAATATATTCATTATCATACACCATAGTTCTAGTGAATAAGTCCTTAGACTCAAACACCTTAGCGAAAGCTCAAGTTTAGAACTCCGTAAGTGAACTACTAAAAACAGATTCTTTCATTCATATGCCACACACATAAAATTCTGTTTATAATTCTATAAATGGATATAAAATTCTACATATAAATTCTAGAAACAAACAAAATTCTATATATTTGAAAATAAAAAATTATTTTTCTATGGAAAAATCTAAAAAGGCAGAGAAACCTCTACTTAAAAGAGCAAAAGCAAACACAACATGAAAATAATAAAATGTTGCATAACATTTTTACCTCTACTGATCCAAACTTGATCATATGAAATAAAGAATTTTGAAAAATCAAGTCAGAGAGAGGCAGAAATTTGCTCCTAATTGCATCACTTATTGAAGGCAGCAAATATTTATAATATGTCCCAGAGAAGACAAATGGCTAAAAAAAATTTTTTAAAAATGAGTACTCCTATTCAAAATTTCAAAAATTACCAATTAAAGTAAAATACCAAATATCATTTATCATACTGTAAGAGAGGAGGAGGTCCAGTGTTACAGAGAAGACGGGAAAAGAATTCTCATTTACTGTTTTCACAAGTATAAATTCATGAAACTTCTGTTTGGAAGAGAAATTTGGCAATATTTATCACAATTAAAAATGCAGAAAACCTTTGACCTACCAATTCTAATTCCAAAATTTATGCAAATGAACAAAGGTAAATTTTAACTGTAGCAAATTTATCCCACTGAGAAACTAGGAGGGATCAGTTGATGTTGATTAAACGAATTACAAATTATGGCTCATTCATATACAAACTGTGTGCGGTTTAAAGAAACGAGGAAAAACCAGACATAAAGGTAGTAACTCAGAAAGGTGTCTATGATAGATATTATGTCAAGTTAAAGAAGTAAGATATATAGGAGTCTATTTAACAGGACAATTGTCTTGTAGTTAAAAAAAAAAAATCCTACCCTTAAGTAAATGAGAAATTATTAGCTCTGAGCTAGCACACTTCATTAACACAGTGTTAATCACTTCAGAAAGTTCAAACCTTTTTACCAGAATGTGTCTAAAGATACAGGAGAAATTTCATGCAAAGATTACAGTATTTTTTATCATTGTATCACAATGCCAAAACCCACCTAAATGCTTAAGAATAGGGGAAAAGGTAAATGTTTAAATAATGTGTGAGATATACATGTGATATTGGATATTGTGAGGACATTATAAAAGTTATGCTTCTGGGGGCGCCTGGGTGGCTCAGTGGGTTAAATGCCTGCCTTCGGCTCAGGTCATGATCTCAGGGTCCGTGGATCGATCCTGCACAGGGCTCTCTGCTCAGCAGGGAGCCTGCTTCCCCTCCTCTCTGTGTCTGCCTCTCTACCTACTTGTGATCCCTCTATCTCTGTCAAATAAATAAAATCTTAAAAAGAAAAGTTATGCTTCTGAAGATGTTTAATGACAAGAAATGCTTAAGATATAATGTCAAGTGAAAAATGCTAGGGGAAAGAAAAATATAGATGATAAACTATGGTAAACAACTGAATTCCAATTTTATATCGCCACAAAAAAGCCCCAACAAATCACCAGTGGTTATTTTTCCAGGTATTAAAATTATGAATGATGTAAGTTTATTTCTTGTTAAGTTTTTTTTTTTTTTTTAAAGATTTCATTTTCGGAGCACCTGGGTGATTCAGTTAGTTAAGTGTCCAACTCTTGGTTTTGGCTGAGCTCCTGACCTCATGGGTTGTGGGATCAAGCCCCATGTTGGGTTCTGTGCTCAGTGGGAGTCTTCCTGGGTATTCTTTCCTTCTGCCCTCCCCTCACTCGTGTTCTCTCTCTCTCTCCCAAATAAATAAAATCTTTAAAAAAATAAAATATTTTATTAAGAAATCTCTACAGCCGGGGTGCCTGGGTGGCTCAGTTGGTTAAGAAACTGCCCTCGGCTCAGGTCATGATCCTGGAGTCCCGGGATGGAGTCCCACATCAGGCTCCCTGCTCAGCAGGGAGTCTGCTTCTCCCGCCAACCTCTCTCCTCTCATGCTCTCTCTCTCATTCTCTCTCTCTCTCAAATAAATAAATAAAATCTTTAAAAAAAAAAAAAAGAAATCTCTACACCCAACATGGGGCTCAAACTTACTACCCACAGATCAAGACTAACAGTCTTTACTGACTGAGCCAGCCAGATGCCCTTCCTTGTTATTTGTAATATGTCACAGATTTTCTAAAGTGAGCACATACTGATTTCATTTAAAAAATGTTTACTTTTTAATTTTTCGTATTTAAATTTTTTTTTAAAGATTTTATTTATTTACTTGAGAGAGAGAGGGAGAGAACCGGAGAGAGAGAGAGAGAGAAAGCAAGAACAGACGGGAGGGGCAAAGAGAGAAGCAGACTTCTCGCTGAGCAGGGAGCCCCAAGTGGGGCTCGAACCCAGAACCCTGGGATTATGACCTGAGCCAAAGGCAGAAGTTTAACTGACTGAGCCACTCAAGTGCCCCTAAAATATGTTTATTTCAATAGAGGACATTACAAGTAAAAAAAAAAAAAACAAATTCTGGGTCAGTTGAATGTCAGTAAATCTTTGCAGAGATAAATATCACAGATATAGGATGAATTATATATAATATTTTTTTAAGTTCAAGTTTTAGGCCTTTATATTTTCCTTGAGATAGAAAAACCCTGAAATCGTGTTAATGACTAAGAAAAGCATTCAGATTGAGTAGCCTTCTGACAGTGCTATAGACATCTGCTGAGACCCCCTGCTTTTTCCCAAGGGAATTTACATTCGTCCACTGGGTAGAGGATTATCGCATTCCTACTCTGCGCCAGTGTCTTGTTCCAGAGCGACTCACAGGAAATTCTGGTATCAACAGAGCTCACACTCTAGAAAGAGAAACGGCTGGAGAGAAAAACCACAGGTAGATATAAAATATAAAGTGAGGCCGTGATAAATCCTATGCGAAAAAAATAAATCAGGGAAAGCAGTCAGAGAGTGATGGGGGCAGGCACTTTACACGAGGTTATCTGAAGAGGGGACATCACGGAGTGGAAACTGGATTGAAGGGAGCCTTGTGAACGTGGGAGCTTCCCCGGCAGAAAGGAGAGCAAACGCCAAGACTGGGAGGCAGAACCATGCTTGATGTGTTCAAAGAAGAACCGGGAGGCTCGTGCCCTTGAAGACAAGGAGCAAAGAGAAGAATCCAGAGTGGGCCTGGGGTCACCCCTGGCTGATGTCGGGTCTTGTAGGCCATGACGAGGCCTTGGATTTTATTCTAAGTGTTTTGGAAACTTGTAGACAGTTAGGCAATCAATTTATTTCAGCACAAAACACACACGTAATACCGAAATCTGCTGGAAAACAAAACAAGTAAGAAATCTGCTGACCTTCCGGTAAAATCCCTAGCTATTTTTACCAAATACTGATAAGCACGCCATGAAATTACTGTCGTAGGTGTAGAAAAACATCAGTTGACTTGCATGATTAATGCTACGTCTCCTTCAGTATCTTCTCTATGTTGGGCCTTTGCCCTACAAGCCAAGTATTAAATGACACAATTAGTGGTTTAATTGGAAACTTTTTGTCTGATTCAGACTTCTGTAAGATATGTTGCAAAACAGACTCCGCTGGATTTCGCGTTGCTAAGTTACCACCAATTCAACTTCTTTTAAAATCAGAGTTCTCGAGTTAATTATTTTACAACAGATGAGGGACCCCTTTGTGGATTTATCTTTACATCTACGGTCTGGAAGCTGTAGCATATGCGCTAACCAGTGATACTCAGGCCACTCCATGCATCTGGGGATATGCCACAACCTTCCTAAGGAGAAAGGGGACAGCGTCACACCGGTGACCCCCTACACATTCTTTTCAAACAGTGCTGACGGTCGGCTCCAAAAAACTATTACTTTCTGGAAGATGTATAAATCGTCCAGTTGTAGGAAAACTAAGTTCCCTGTATCCCCTTTCAAGTCACTGTATCAAAGCTATATATTTTGTTCTTTAAAAAGGGAGTATTTGGGTGACCCTCAGGAATGTTCTCTTCTGTTAACCACAGAACACACCGGCTGAGAAATGGCCCACATGACTTCTCCACGTCTGCCCAAGAAAGGTGGTGATATCTTCTTCCCACCTTCCGGGGAGCCAACGGTAGTCATTCAAAGCCAGGTTAGGCCAGGAGAGACCCCCATTTGGAGCACAGCGTGTCCGCAGCAGCGTGTCACCTGATGTCCTGATTGTCTGCCAGCCCATTTCTCTCTTTGTAAATATACACCCAGAACTTCAGAAATTATGAGATCACCTGGCTTCAGAACACGAAGGGTCTGTGTGTGGAACTGCCAAATTCTTACTACAATGCCAGAACCATGGGGGGAAAAAACCACACACACACAACTCTGTAGTTCTGCCTCTCTGATAGTTTGTGAATGCAATTTCATTACCAAAATGTTCTTAAGCCTCAGTAAAAAACAGTTCGGATTTTAAAGGCTCTTCTATTTCTAAGCCATGGACTTTTCCTACCAGCAGGAGGTATGCATCTGTCTGAATATGCCTTTCCTTCTGTGGCCCTGAACTATCTGCCTTGAGTCTTTTTGAAATGAAAATAATAACCATAATAGTGTCTAATAATAACAAGCCAATTATCCCCGACTCAGGCAAGGACAGAGGGCAGGCAAGGGATGGCCTGCCGGGTTTGTATATCTGCAGAGAACAAGAAATACAAGTAAGTAATTTTCTCTCCTTTCAAGATACTTGCAACAGATCTCTGCGGAGATGGAGGCTCTAGGGGTTTATTTCTAAAACGATATCAACTAAATATAGAAAAAAATAAAAACCCACAGGAAGGAGTAGGGCAAGTCTGACTTAGCAACATAAGAAAGCACTAAGGAGGAAGAAAAAAGAAAAAACCCAAAACCTTGCATTTTCTGATATTGGCGAAGCTATTGGCCTTATAGGTTCTAGAAGAATAAGCTTGTATAACTTTGGTTTCGTCAGTCTTTCATGAAATACATATACCATCTGTATGACTTGCTGAGAAGACAATGTTTGAATAAAAAAAAAATCGAGTCATAGGCAAATGGGAAAATATCCAAAATCTTCTTAAGAAATGTTCCCAAATTAAAATTCTGAATTCTTACAATTACCCCTACTGTTGCTGTGGTTTCTTTGAGACACTGTGACAATGTTTTCGAAATCTTCCCCATGTATCCAGGGAAAACCTATACCTCTCATCAACATCTACCTCGTTAACACCCAGACATCTAAACCTACCACTGCAGCATACGAGGAGGCTCACTGAGTCCGGCAGCATTTTAATAAGGCCCGTCTCAAATCCCGTGGGCTAAAGGTATCAGATGTAGGAGAGACAGAACTGTGGAATTATTCCAGTCCCAAAACAAAAACGAAATGATAATAATACAAAGCAGGCAAGCTTTCCTTCACTTGACCCTGGGCTAGACATCAGAAAACTATTAGGTAAGATGAAATTAACACTTAATGAAGCATCAGAGCAGAGCTAGAGCTTAACTTACCTTATTCGTGTTATGAAATGAAACCCCACCTCTCAGTTTCATCATATATATATATATATATATATATATATATATATATATGGTATATAAGGTATATAAGCCCATGTACACAGGCTCTGTTTTTAATCCTTAGGGCAGACCTATGGCCAACAACTCATCCCGACCCTTGATATCACATATCATGTCACCTGAAAGGTTTTCTCTTCTGGGGTTCCATGTCGACAGAAACATACATATACAATTTTAGTCAATAAGGGATTCATAGTGTACCATCTACTGATTATTGGTTCTTAAACTGGCTATGGGTTAGAATCACCAGGAGGAAGCTCTCTGAAGACCAAATTTCTGACGACCTCATTTCCTAATCACTCCCATCCACGCATCAAGATTTTCAGATCAATAGGGTTGGGGGACGTTCCTCCAATTTGTATTGTTTTTACACTAATTCTAATGTGCAGCTAGGTTTGAAAACAGTTGTAGCTGATAAAATTAAGAAATGAACTGGATGGTTCTGAGCTTGCATCACCACCACTTAAAAGACTTTCTTAAAAGCACAGATGGCTTTTAAGCACTATAGTTCCTGATTCTGGCAGATTTAGGGGAGTGGCCTGAGCGTTCCCTCCAAGTGAAAGTGATGCTCCTGGTCGAGTGACCGCAGCTCGCAAATCACCCACACCAGCAAATCAGGAGGAGAGTGGGGTTAAGTCTTCACCACAGAGGCCCAAATAATGTACGTCTGCAAGAGGGAGGGAGCTGGGCCCTTTTCTGTCTGTTGCTGAATTTGTCTTCTGGACTGGTGCCTGAGACCTCCCACCTGGGAATGCCAGGGCTGGGAGCAGGAGGCTTCGATTCCCAAACGAGAGGGTTTATCCCCATAAACCTGCTGGTACGACTCGACGAGGCTAGAATCACCGAGGTGGGCTGAAGGTAATAGCGATGGGGGAATTTCCAAACCAAGTCTCCATTCGTTTCTTTACCCCGTCTGGGAAGCACGCCTATTTGCAGAACATGAACAATACATAAAGCTCAGGAAAAAGTGAGACAATACCTGTAGAAAGACCATTTTAGCAGGAATTGCCGGGCAGCTTTAGGAAAACTGGGCCTTCCCTCGTACGGTTTTAGCGCCTGCATCATCACGTTGTCCAGCCACGCGGCCCACTGCTCCAGGGTGCTCTGCTGCTGGAGGGTCATCTTGAAGTCTGTCTCTAGTCTCTGGACCATGTTGTCATCACACTGGCACACCCAAGAAGCCTGCTCCTGGGACAGGACACGGAAAGCAAAGGGAAACTTCAACTCAGCATCTTTCCCTTGAAGGTCGGCACACAGACCCTGCTCGTGAACAGGAAATTACAAGGACAGCTTCCAACAACGACATGAATTAAGAAAACGAAGGACCACTTGTGGGTCGTTAAGAAAACCAGCACCGCCTCTGCGCCTGAAAACGAGACACGACACGGAAGCGTGACTTGGTTTTTCCACATCAGCTAGTCCACGTGAAGGACTCAAATACACGATCATCTAAAGAGAAAGAGTGGCTGAACTGACAGTGTACGGGGTCTGCCTTCAAAAGTCGGCTCTCCCTCATTTTCTCCCCGCTCCACCTCACCCCACAATCAGAGAAAACTTTAAAGCCAATCAATCCTTTTGAGAAGATTTAGGGAAAGTCAGATGGAAAAGCAGATTCGATTGACCAAAAGTGTTCCCTCAGGATTAAAAAGAAACAAGCCTGGAGTGGTAGGAGGTGGGAGCATGTGCTGTCTGAGTTTTATGGATCAGGAACCAAAATCTCCAGGGCTACTGAGGCGAGGGTACGAATGCAAATTAATTCGTGGAACTGAAAACAACAGTAACAACGGCCACAAAACTACTTTAGAGAAAAGGTAGACATCTACCTGCCTAGGAATTCAATTACAACAGTCTCCCTTCTGCATCTCACTGGGAAGTTTCAGTTCAGGAACAGCAATGGGAACAGAAACCTTTTTTTTTTTTAAGATTTTATTTATTTGACAGAGAGAGAGAGAGAGAGATCACAAGTAGGCAGAGAGGTAGGCAGAAGGGAAGGGAAGAGCAGGCTTCTTGCTGAATAGAGAGCCCAATGCGGGGCTCGATCCCAAGACCTTGAGATCATGACCTGAGCTGAAGGCAGAGGCTTAGCCCAGTGAGCCACCCAGGCGCCCCTGGAACAGAAACCTTTAAAGCTGCTTTTCAGTAGTTGCTCTAAGTTTTGTGACATTTCCAGGGCTGTGTTATATTTTATTTCTTAGATTTCATCTCTTTAGTAGGAGCAGGGGAGCAGGGGGAGGAGCAGAGGGAGACACAGGCTCCCCACTGAGCAGGAAGGTAACCGCAGGGCTCATCCCAGGACCCCGGGATCGTGACCCGAGCCGAAGGCAGACGCTTCACCGACTGACCCACGCAAGTGTCCCTGTGTTATATTTAAAAATTAAAGAAATATACACTCTCAGGGTCAAAACATAATTATTGGGAATATAATGTTTGACTGAGAGTCAGAGGACATGGACTTTAATGCAGGGCGTGTGTCAGCTAAACCCACCTCAAGCAACTCGTGTGATCTATGTAGGCCTCATTTTCCCGAAGTATAAAACAGAGAAATGTGATGTGACAAGAATTTTTAAGCTGCGTTCACTGCAACGAGAAAATGTTTTCAAGAAAAGCTCCTGTGGAGGGGTGTCTGTGAAGGTCTTAATTCTACCTCTAAAACATTGTGATCACGTGTGTAATTTTCTGGAAAGGGTGTGTATAGCTTCCATGCCACGAGCTGTCGGAGGGTGAGTCCACTCACACAGACAGCTTCCGCTGAGGAAACCCCTCATCTTCATTCTCTGGTTCCCATGTCTCTTCTCATGGTACAGACATTACCTATTCAAGAGACATTTCAACTGGGAGGCATTTTAATTTTTTTTTTTAAAGATTTTATTTATTTATTTGACAGAGAGAGATCACAAGTAGACAGAGAGGAAGGCAGAGAGAGAGAGAGAGAGGGAAGCAGGCTTCCTGCTGAGCAGAGAGCCCGATGCGGGACTCGATCCCAGGACCCTGAGATCATGACCTGAGCTGAAGGCAGCGGCTTAACCCACTGAGCCACCCAGGCGCCCTGGGAGGCATTTTAAAAACAAAATGCCCAAACTGAATTTATTCTATTTCCCTAGGTAAACCTACAGTTCCTTCTTAATTTTCAATAAATGACGCCATCCGCTATCCTTCTCTGATCTAATTAACCATAAAGTCTTTCAGATATAACTTCTAAGAATCACTTTCAAAGTTTAAAGTACACTATAAATATAATTCTAGAAAAAACTGAAAATACGACTGAGCACAAAGGAACAAAATATTAGGAATATCTAAGATGTCAACACTAAGAGATAACTAAAACATGCTTTTAAACGATTCGCATGCACTATGTGCTTATGCATATATAAATATTTAAAATAAAAAAGGACCACATTATACATTCGAGTAGAGATTCTGCTTAGTTTCTCTTATGAGAACTGAATTTATATATGATATATATAAGATAACTGAATTTCCATGTAGGCAAATGTAGAGCTATATTTAATTGTTGAATGACTGAATTTGCTTTAACGCATGAATATACCATTATTTTCATAATCAATTCCACACAGACATTCATGTTCATTATGATTTTTCACTATTAGGTAAAATGCTGGAATTAGCCATCTTGAAGCGACATCTTTGCAAAGTCTGCATTTACTCCTTTATGATAGAATTATATAAGAATAATAGTTAAACACTTCCAACACACACTGTCAGATGACTCTGAAATTTTATATTAAGAGTCCAGGAGAGTATCCAGGGAAGAATCTAGGCATCAAAGAAAGGATAGGGAAGGTTGTTTTTGTTCTCTTTCATTAATGCCTAAGCATTTTTAAAATTGTGATAAAAACTAATAACATAAGTTTATCATCTTAACCATTTTTAAGAGTACAGTACAGGAGTGTTAACTATATGCTCCTTATAATGCAATCAACTCTTTCATTTTCATAAATGGAATATATTTATTTATGAAATATGTTCATAATTTCATAATTTATGAAAATCATTTTATATAAAATATATTATTTTATATGAAATATATGAAAACATTTCATAATTTATGAAATATATTATTTTATGAAATATAATCATAAATGAAATATAATTATAATTTATATATTATATATTATAATGCAATCAACTCTTTCATTTCAAATATATATTTATATATTATATATTAATATATATAAAATATTAAAAATACATATAAAATAATATATATATTATATATTAAAATGCAATCAACTCTTTATTTTGCAAAACTGAAACTCTGTATTCATTGTAGGGAGGGTGGGTTGTTTTTTGTTTGTGTGTTGATAACTGGGGTGGGGGCTGGGGGGAGGAACTCACTGGCTTCCTTGGAGGAATTCAATTTCCTTTCATAACATAAATTCAAACTCACTATTTACTTGGAAGACAGTTTTAGGAAAGAGAGGGTGATTGGGACTGAACACTGACTTAAAAAAATAAAACCACAGGGCATTATTCTGGCTTTTCAAATTACTTTACATTATACATCATTTTACTACTTTGGAGACTGAAAATACATTAACAATAGAGTACTCTATAAATATTCCCTTGTGAAAGGAATTTGGACTTTTCAGCTCTATAAAGGGAAAAAGCTAAGATGAACATTAAAGATGTTCTTCACTTACAAATAAATTATATCCAAAATGATAAGGAGTCGGTTGCGTCACAATCAGAGTATCTTTTAAATAAGCAAACATAAGTGTGCACAATGGATAAGTTATCAGGTCAACCCACCAAAGCTATTTGCCCATAATGTGGATGAAAAACTATTTATTTACACACAAAAACGATACCACTGCAATGTTATCAATTAAATAAAAGAAAACCAATTATACTGCAGTAGAAAGATGATTTTTTAAAAGATTTTATTTATTTATTTGACAGAGATCACAAGTAGGCAGAGAGGCAGGCAGAGGGGGGGGGGAGGAAGCAGGCTCCCTGCTAAGCAGAGAGCCCGATGCAGGGCTCGATCCCCAGGACCTTGAGATCATGACTGGAGCCAAAGGAGGAGGCTTAAACCACTGAGCCACCCAGGCACCCCAGCTGATCTTTGTTTAGTAAGATTTGTTTATGTATTTGAGAGAGAGAGTGAGACAGCACAAGTGGGGGGAGCAGCGGAGGGAGGGGAGAGAAAGTTCAAGCAGACCCCCTGCTGAGAGCAGAGGGACTCAGGCTCAATCTCACAACTCAAGATCAGGACCCCAGCTGAAATAGAGAGTCAGGTGCTTAACGGATTGAGCCACCCAGACGCCTGCCCCTAGATAGGGTATTTTGAATGCCTGAGTGAAAGAGGAGTTAAAATTAGAGAAGAACGAAGTGGTGAAAAAGATTTATGGATGTCCTGAAGGAAACCTCTATTAGTATTTTCAAGCTTCTTAAGAGCATTATAATATTGACACTGAAGAGTCATCTCCTTGTTAAACATTACAGTCCCTTTATTGCAAGAACACCACCTTCACACATGTCCCTGTTGCTGAGGTCCCTTTGGAAGGGCCAGGGACGACGTCCAGATGACCAGGAGAGAGTGACAAAAGTGCAAGGAGAGGCAGAGGATGGAGAATCCAGAGGACGCTACGAAAACCGAGCCAAGCTCCCAACAGAAAAGGAAGGAAAGGGAGTCAAAGGTGGAGAACACGATACCCTAAGAAAGAGAAAACTGATCAAAATGAACACAGTGTGAGAAGGAAGGTGGTGGGAAGACAGGCCACTGTGCTCCTGGTCCTCTGAAGAAAGGAAAGGGTCTCAGAGGACAGAGGTGAGTCACCCAGGTATCAGCACTGATAACTGTCATGCAGACCCAAGAACACTCCAGAAGAAGGGAAAAGGGAGCCTGAGTTGGTTGGGGAGGAAGAGCAGAGCAGAGATAAAATCCACCATTTAAATGCAAAGATGATCCCAAAGTGGGCAGTTACAACCAGGAGGAACTCATTTGCATAAATACTTCACAGGGTCGCAGATACACGAGTATACATACGGAACAGAAGACCTTTCTCAGATATTACCAGGAAGTATTCTTTCTATTTTCTGTTCTGGAACTTAATGTCACATTTGAAACCACAGGTTGCCTTACCACTTCGACTTTTTTAAAAGTGCTTTTTATTTTTATTTATTTATTTTTAAGATATTATTTATTTGACAGAGACCACAAGTAGGCAGAGAGAGAGGAGGAAGCAGGTTCCCTGCTGAGCAGAGAGCCCCCGGGATCATGACCTGAGCCGAAGGCAGAGGCTTTAACCCACTGAGCCACCCAGGTGCCCCTAAAGGTGCTTTTTAAAGTATCTCTTCTGAATGGAGATGTGAAAGCAATAACAGGATAAATTTTCAGGCAATATGAACTTCTAATAGTCTCACTAAAACCAGTTAACGTAAATTTCATTGAACTATGTTAAGCTAATGGCTTTGCAAAGCCTGAGACAGTTTGTTCTTATAGACATTTTGTGTTTGCCTGTGTATTTAAACATGTTTTTACATAGATAAACACACAGATACATAGAAAGGCAGATTTTTTAAGACTTCACATAACCAGGGGCGCCTGGGTGGCTCAGTGGGTTAAAGCCTCTGCCTTCGGCTCAGGTCATGATTCCAGGGTCCTGGGATCGAGCCCCGCATCGGGCTCTCTGCTCGGCGGGGAGCCTGCTTCCTCCTCTCTCTCTGCCTGCCTCTCTGCCTACTTGTGATCTCTGTCTGTCAAATAAATAAATAAAACCTTAAAAAAAAAAAAAAGACTTCACATAACCAGCAGTTTGAGCCCAATCCATGAAAGTCAGAACAAACTTAACTAATTACTGCATCCCAAAGTGAATCAGGCCCAAATATTACTTTTTGATATAATGAAATGGTAAAACCAGACCAGACGTGCAGGTTAAAATTTCTAGAAAACAGGAGTAATTGGTGGTTTATTTTAAAGCAAAGGCATTGTTTAAGTTTTACTGAGATATAATTCTCATATCAAAAAATTCACTCGTTTAAAATATATCACTCAATGGCTTCTTGTAGAACATTCAGAGTTGTCCACCTATCATGATTTTAGAATGTTTTCATGTCCCCCAAAAGACCACCCCCTGCAATCTGTCACCTTTCAATTCCCAGTCCCTAGAACCCAGGCAATCAAGAACCTATTTTCTATCTCTTATAGACTTATCTATTCTGCACATTCCATATAAAAGGAATCATGCACTATGTGACCCTTTGCGTTTGGCTTCTTTCCCTTAGCATAGTATCTTCAAAGTTCATTCACAATGTAGCAAGTGTCAGAACCTCATTTCTTTTTGATGCCACATAATGTTCCACTGCGTGAATATGTTATGTACTCATCAGTTAGCGGCCATCTGGGTTGTTTCCATGGTCATGCAGCGAAGGTGAATTATGCTGCTATGAACATCCATGTACAAGTTTTACGTGGCCTTGATTTTGTTTCTCTTGGTCCAGGAGTGAAGTTGCTAAGTCATACGGGAACTCTACGTCAACCCCTGCAGAAACTGCTACACTGTTTTCCAAAGTGGCTGCATTTGACATTCTAGTCAGTGGTGCGTGGGCTTCCGTGCAGTGCCCTTCCTTTCCCCTACATCTTGGGTCTCACTTCTCACACTGTTCATTTTAATCAGTAATCCCTTTCTTAAGGTAGCATATTCCACCTTAAACTCCCTTCTTTCTGCGATTATCTGTCTGATTATACCCATTTCAGTGTGGATGAAGTAAAAATCCCACTGTGGTTCTGAGCTGCATTTCCCCAGTGCCAATTCCATTCATGATCTTTACAGGGGCTTACTGGCCATCTGTCTGTCTTCTTTGGAGAAATGGCTATGCAGATCTTTGCCCTTTTCAAACTGGGCTGTCTTTCTATTGTTGGGTTGTAAGAGTTCTTTATATATTCTAGATATAAATTTGTATCAGATAGATAATTTGCAAAAATGTTCTCAATTCCATTAGTTGTCATTTCACTTTCTTGCTCATCTCTTGAAGCACAAAAATCTTTCATTTTGGTCATGTTCAGTTTAGGTATTTTTTTTCTTTCTTCTGTTGCTTCTGCTTTGAGCAATGTGCTATTTTTATATGGTAACAACTAGTTTCATTATTTTAATATCTGAAATAAAATATTTGTGGGAGTTCATAATAATATTCCTAAATTGCCTGTCTTTATAAGTGTACTTTAAAGTATAAGTAAATAGTTTGATCGCAAGGTTAAAAGACCTTTTTTTTTCCACTGGGACAAACAAAAGAGCCAAATATATTGCTACTAATTCTTTGCAAATGAACAAGTGTTTACCAGATGCTCTGAAATAGTTTCTAAGTGTTCTTAGTTCTTTCAAGATGGGGCACTATTTTTTTTTTAAAGATTTTATTTATTTATTTGAGACAGAGAGAGAAAGAGCGAGAGTGAGTGAGCACACCCAAGTAGGGAGGCGGGTCAGAGGGAGAGGGGATCCCTGCTGAGCAAGGAGCCCAATGCAGGGCTGGATCCCAGGGGCCTGAGATCATGACCTGAGCCAAAGGCAGGCACTTAACCTACTGAGCCACCCAGGCACCCCAAGGTGGGGAACTATTAAAAACATAAATCTCTTGTGTGTTACAGCACAAAGGACTTCATGTATTACTAAATATGTAACAATTATCTCAGACAGATGTTGTAAGGTGGAAAGGGGAAAGCCCAGAGCAGTTAAGCAACTTGTCCAAGATTGCACAGCTAGCAGATGGAAGAGTTTAATCTCTTGCCTACCTAACTTCCATGGCTGTGACTGTCCTGACTCCAGTAATTAGCAAACCCTGCTGACATATGTCACATTGAGTACAATACATCTCAGCAGACTACGAGACAGACGAGCAGTAAAGGCCCGGCTGGGTCAGATTCCCCTCTTTCAGAACACAGGACCACAGATGCTGTCTGTGCCTTGAGGAAACGTAGGAAAGAGCAAGAAAAAATGGGGTGTCTTTCCTTCCAAGAGATATTTTGAAAGAAAGCAGAGTACCTGGACATTGGCAAAGTCGACACGGTTGAGGTCATTGAGCATCTGGTTGATCTGGGAAGTGTTCTGGAGCACTGCACGAGCTGCCTGGGCCAGGTGATTGAGCGATGTGTATCTTCGCAGAGTCTGGGCAAAGGCACTTACAGCGGCAACCTAGAAAGAAATCCCATCAAAACCGGGTAGCTTTCCATTCCAGGAAAAGAGACCGCCGCAATCTTCAAATCTTTATTCCCTTGCCAAATTATAACTGCTTCCCTCTGATACTTATTTCGAACTCATTTTGTGGGAGAGGTTACTTGTAAATTATAGCATTTAAATCTCAAAACCAAGTATTATTTTCCTTTTGAGTAGGTAGAGGTCAAGACTAAAACAAACTCCCATGTTCTTCGACATCTGAGTGCTGCATTAATTAAACTAATCTTGCAAGAAACGACTTTGTCTAGGGAAGCAGGAAAAGTGTTGATTTTCATTTCTCTTTTACTCTCTGTAGAACTGTCAATATAAACTCAGTAATGCCATTTTTCCCCCTTTTTATTTGGGAAACCGAAATGTGCCATCTCACTTTTTTAAATGGATAAAAGATTTTTATCTTTTATCTTCAGAGCACTGTCATCCAGATTCGCTCTTACGGCTTTTATTTTAGAGAAGGTGTTTTTCGTATTAGCAAATACATAGCCAATAAACTTATCAGACATCGGCAACAAGAATTCTTTTGCACGATCGGAATTTCGGTACAAGAGCCATCCACGATTTCTCCATTTGCTCCTCGACATCTACTTGCCATTCTTCTCCAGGCTCCTCTGCCCAGGAAGGCTGCCCTGAATGGACATTAAGCGCTGCCCTTACATTTTGGCTTCCAGTTGGGTTTGGCCAATGATACGCAGTGGAAGAACAGAACGATGGGGGAAAAGAAAGAGTGTTCAGAGAATTTATTCCCCTACAACCTCTGCTCTCTCCACGTTTCGTCAAAGCTTGCTTTCTTGGACTAAGGCCACACAGTCCTTGAGGGAAGGAGATGATGTCCTAATGCCATAACTTTTACCTCTTTCCCCTTCAGATCTAGGGAAGCTCATGTCTCCCCACTGTTGCCAGCCCCAGGGTGATTTACCAGTCCTCTGAGTTTTCTTAACTGCTCACATCTTTGGGAATAGACCCTTCTTAAATTCTTTTCAGTTATTCTCCCCTTGGATCTACCATTTGCTTCCTGCTGAGACCCTCAATGAAACAGGTTACACTGAAAGATAGCAAAGATAATGTAAAAAAAAAAAAAAAAAGTCTAGGTAAATATCTAAATCTCACGATCTCATGGAAATCTGTCACATGCACAGTAAATCTAATGAGCATTTTTAACATATCTACAGGACTGCATGTCATGTCATTAAGTGACAAGCGGTATGTAAGAAGCAGCTGATTGAACAGTCTCGTCCAGGGTGTTCAAAGGTCAAAGGATGCTCTGTCTTAATAGTGAGATGTTTTGGGACTATGTGGAAGTTGGAAGAGGTCTTACACTTTTTTCCATTTCTGTGGTTTCTATTAACCGAGGACAAACTAAGTGCCAGACACCATGTTCAGTGCCTCACATATATCACCTGAACTCTCATAACTGTCACATGGGACACACATCGTGACTTAAAGGGGTTAAGCAGATGGCTCAAGGTTGCACCTAAACTATGTTATGGTGGTGGGGCAGGTTTGATAGCAAGGGCCCGTCATAACCAAATTAGGCTCTTTCCTCTGTTGGGGCAGATTATTTTCATTGATTGAGTGCTCAGATGAAAACAGGCTGTACATGAGTGACAGAAGAAAAGCAGAAGACACTGTCCCCCAAGGCAGATCATCCACATCAACTCTGGGGACCAATGAAATTGGCCAATGTTGCAATTAGATTGCTACTACATTCACTTCCATAAACTGGGAAGGAAGGTCCTTTCAGCTGTTTGACGTTCTAATGTGAATATGACTAAGTCAGCAAACTGGAAAGCATTCCTGGAACCATCATAATCAAACAGTACCTCCTTCCTTTGCCCACCTCAATGTGGCACTCTAGAACTTTCTGCAATTATGGTCATGCTCTGTAGGTGTGCTGCCAAATATGGTAGCCACTGGCCACATGGAGCTGTGGTACACCTGAAACACAGCTAGCTAGTGTGGCTGGAGAACAAAAACTTTAACTTAAATTAAATTTCAAATTCAAATTCAAATTTAAATAGCCATTGTGGCTCCCCTTACTGCATTGACAGCATAGTTCTAGAGCAGTGATCTAAGGTGGGCATATCCATGAAACGTCCCTGCTGTGTATTTTATTTTTTTGTTTGATTGTTTTTTCTTTATGTTTTGGAAAGTGATACTGCACATCTTGGGTCAAAGCAGAAGGAACTAGGAGTGACTTGTGTTCCCAAAGAGGCCTGTCAGTTACAAGAAGGTCAACTTATCGACTGTGTCCCCACACTGAAAGGCAAGCTGTACGGCTGAGGACAGTGGACATAGCCATTGAGAAAAAGCCAGAAGTGTAACTTTTGATACAAAGTTTAGACAGAATCAGTCGGATCTTGCCATAGGATACGTTCACAGACTAACCTAAAGTAACAAAGTGAGCAGGGCACACAGTGGAGATCACAAGTCATATCTGGAGCCATACAACCCACATTCCAGATAAACACCATCAATTATGAGATAACTGCTCACTTTAAGCATTCTCCAGTGTTCAAAAAAAAAAAAAATCCTGAAAATCAAAAGGATATTAAATGTACATGAACGTTTCACATTATAAATGAGTGTAGTTCGGGACTTAAAAAACAAAAATCTAAAACTCCCTCAAGTGGAAACTATTTGAACATTCCGGGCTCTTCTTTTTCGTTTTTGAAATTAATGATAAATACACTGAAATATATCTGAAATATACAATCTGAAATATACACTTTGAAAAAGGGCTTACAAATACTCCACACTTTAAACGCTTCTTTAGTCCCTTCGGAAGGAGTAATATCAAACGCCATCTCTCGTGCACATGCTTGATTACATGGTTATATAGCCCAAGTAGAAAAAAAAGTTTGAAAAGCTCAGTATATTCTGATACCAACATCGTACATGACACCATTTAACAGGACAGATCTAAACTTCACATCTCAGAACAGTTTCCTAAAAACAGAAGAAAAGGCAAACACATACTAACTTACCTTGGTTTGTATCATTCTCTGTGGGATATTGTTCATGGCATTGGAAAGCCAACCTTCAAGGCTTTTTGCGAAATTTCGAATGGCTTGGGTCAAGGCACCTAAATGTTGAAGAATAAAAGCAGAACGAAAAAGACACCAAAGGATGTTAATCTGTATTCCCGGGGAAGAGAAAAACATGCATACATGACATCTGAAATCACACAGATCTTATACTGTCCTCATTGATGAGACTTTTACGTTAAATACAATTCCTAACTTTGAAAGCATCCAAGAATTGCATTTTGGGCTTTTTTGTTTGGTTTGGTTTGGTTTTAAAGTTGTTTTGTTCCCAGATATTTATGACACTTTGTTAGGAAATGCAAACATTCAAACATTTTTGCTGACAGCAACATATACCAGTTGTGAATATACTTGTGGAATTTTCTACCTTAGACAAAACAGCCTTTTCGTTAGCAGCTTAATGCTCAAGGGCTAAGTACTTTCTTTGTAAATTCTTCATCCTGATTTTTTCAAGCTCTGAATCTATTTTCCTTTCTTTAGTTAAAAAGGAAACAAGGAAAAGCTTTCTCCCTTTCTCTACACATCTATCCATTCTAGAATATACTCAGGGAGTGGTTCTCTCTTACTCTGGTTGAAAAGTAAGGTAAAAATTAAAATTGCCTGACTTGAAAATTTCAGACAACTATTCACCGTTTCACTTGGTAGGTAGAGATAAAAGATCAGGGTGATATAGTTGCTGTCCCCAGAGACCAATATTCTAAAGAGATCCCTAAAACAGTCCATTCCGTATTCGTCACCTATCTGTTAAGATCTGAAAGAGGACTGGGTCCCACGAGAGTAGTTTTTATGGTGGTCATAAAATGACTAGAAGCATCAACAGTTACCAGGAATGACTACAACTCTTTTCCAAGAAGGGACCTGCTTCCTGAGATGGGTTGTATAATATAATAAACAGAGAATTTTTCGCTTGGTCAACAAGTCATTCAGTATTTTACTTCATCTGTACCCAAGGCTCCCCAGTGTAGGGAGTGGTTTCAGACATTTAATAGATAAGTGGTTGAAACACCCACAACATGAAAGAAAGTTCTGTGGGTTCCCTCTAATGTGGTAGACATTATAATTTGGAGTCTCCTACAAGAAACCCGGAAGTTACATTTTTCTCAAAGCTCCCAAGAATATTAATATTGATGCTGGGATTAAATTTCTTGGTTTTTCTTCCTGCACTCAAATGAGTCTGACATGCTTCTCTAATACTTTTGGAAAAGCAGGGCTAGAAATAATTTAGCTTGCTCAAGTTGCTTGTGAAAGATACAAATTGTAATGACCCAATCATAAAAACAATTGATTTTTAAAATCATTTTTTTTCCAACTGGCCAAATGACAGAAGAGAGGTTGAAATGACTAAATTTTGAAGAAGTATCGACTCTTAACCATGACAATCATCTACTGGAAACACTGAGTTGGAAATTTCTTGAGAACTAATCTTGTGAAATTTCCAAAGCTTCCCATTTGAGCCAAAAAAGGAAAAAAGAAAAAAAAAAATTCTTCTGCTGTCTTATGTACTAGAACCATGGAGGGCAGGCATGAATGGAAATGAAAAAGAGTGAAAAAAAATTTAACGACCCTTTTTGAAACTCGGGAAAATTTTGTTCAAAATTCAACTGCGCTATCTGTATTTTGCATATTTTCTACTATTAATATATAATAATTATTTGATCTGCATAAAAAAAAACAAGAACTAAGAGAAGTTACTTTAAAAAAAAATACTGAGTATGGGTCTTGTTTTATCTAGACAAATTTGCTGCTGGGAAGATCATAAGATAAATTTTTTTTTTTTAATCAAATGACTATACATTTTTACTTTCTTGTATTAAACGACATTTGGGGCCACTTTTACGTATACTCATAATTGTACATAAGTGTTACCAGTTGAGTTCTTATACAATTCTTACACTTAACTGCTTTTCATTTTCAGATAAATGTATTTTAGAATATAGTAGCTTCAAGCTGACTTCAAATTAGTGTGATATGCAGACTTTTTTTGGCTAAAAAAAGGAATCCCATCTGGACAGTAAATGGTAGAGTGAAGTACTAGTAGCCAGGAAAATATAATTTTTAAAAATAAAATTAAGTTTGCTCTCTCTATAGGGATTTGTGTCAGATCAAATTGTGCAGATTGACTCTGACAACTTTTTCTCATGAATGGATGGTTTAAAATTTAAAACTATTCCACAGCTAACTTGTCTCAACCTGCTTGTGATTTTATATTAAAATGTACACGATCAGAAGATAGCTATTTAAGCTGTATTTTAAGCTTTGTTTTGTGAGGTCTTCTTATAGAATCAGAATTAAATTTTTAAATGTACGCTGTAGGCTAGCACGTTAATGTCCCTTATAATGTCACAGAAACTCTAAAATTATGGCCATCTGTAAATTCCTGAAGTTGAGTTGTCTGTTAAATGTAGAGACAGACTTCCTGACAGAATAAATTGGTTTTCGAATCAAAATTTGCAAAAAAATAAAGAAAGAAAGAAAAAAGAAAGGTCAAGTGTATCGTGCACTTAAAATTATGAGGCTGAGAGTCAGCTAAAACGGATACATGATTTAGGTTAGGGAACTGTTGACTGCACAAGTCCTGTGGTGTAACAGAAGCAAAAGATTTCAGAATTTTTTAATGAAGTTGATGTTGTTGGTTCGCCTCAAACAAGAAAGAGCTCACAGATCTCTCTTCTTGTACTTCATGAGAAAAATGGTACTTGGGGCGGGGGGCAAAGATGTCACAGGCTAAGGAGCCAGCCCTACGCAACTTCTCTTAAAAATCTCTAGAGATTATCACTCAGGGCACAGGGAGCAGGAGAAAAACAAGGAAAATCGAGATTCTGGAATGTACATCGGTAGAGAATACACGCATGGAAATTTTCCATGACGACATCACTTTTAGTCAACTGTCAGGAAACATGGCGCAGAGAGAGTGGAAAATATTACCAATTTATAAAAATGTGAGACACTGATGGTTGGATTTCTTTTTTTTAAAAACTTATTTCTAGAGCCATATACACATGTTTATTGATATTATATGTAAACGAGTGGCTAAGCATGTATTTCAAGATGGTGGGAAACATACGAAAGCACTCCTATCTTCCACTGTTGTTTATCATATTGAGAAAAAAGAAAGCATAGACATACAAATGCTGGTATCTTCACCTTTTCTTCTACTAACTCCTTCCTTCTTGTTTTGTTATGATTTAATATAAATCATTGGTGAATGGTGCACTTGAAGTACACGGTTGCCAATTTCATGAGCTATGAGACTGCTTTTACCTTATTATGTCACTGCGGAGTGGAAACTCTGTCCCATTTCATTAAAAGCTAAGGTCATTGGGGCACCTGGGTGGCTCAGTGGGTTAAAGCCTCTGCCTTCAGCTCAGGTCATGATCCCAGGGTCCTGGGATGGAGCCCCACATCGGGCTCTCTGCTAGGCGGGGAGCCTGCTTCCCTTCCATTCTCTCTGCCTACTTGTGATCTCTCTTTCTCTCTCTCTGTCAAATAAATAAACAAAATCTTTAAAAAAAAAAAATAAATAAAAGCTAAGGTCACTAGGTGCTCATGAAGATGTTGGTATAAAATCCTTCCAGTTGCCTCGGACACACAAGCATCCACACTAGCGTTTATATTGACACTTGCAGAAATAGCTTTGTTGGCCACAAGGTAGTTTCATCAACAACATCACAGAAAAAAAAGTCATCTAACTTATCTGTGTAACTCCTATTTGCCTCACGGTGGGAATACAATGCTCGTGCAGTTGTACACAGAGACCTTTCGCTCACCATGCTGGTTAACCGTTACTGTTAATGGAAACTGCATTTGTAGTTCTCAACATGACGGACGGGACAAAGTAAATGCTTTTATATAGGAATTCAACTTCAGTGGAAACCAAGCTAAATTCATTTCAAATCAAAAGCAACCATGAAAGAGGCTGGTCTACAGATTTCAAAAACTTTTGGCTTTCTGAAGGAAACTGTGTCCTTGGGTAGAATAATCTTTACAAGGTTGCCTGGCCTGGGAGTGTTCTTGCAATTAGTTATTGGGGCTGTCACACCCATAAGTTGTCTTTTCTGTCGAAAAGAAAATGAACGATTGGAGAACAGATCTTTTTTTTTTTTTTTTTTTTTTTTGCCCGGTTCCCTACAGTTTTGCTCTAGGCTGCTTTCGTGCAAAACTCTTGTGTTGCATGTTTCTTTTTCTCTTCTTTTTTTTTTTTTTTTTAAATTGGCAAATCTAAATGAGATTAGAATCACCCTAGATTGCAACGTCACTTTCCCAAACTACTTGGGTGGAATGTATGAGAACAAAAGCATCCGTACTCGTCTGCATTTAACTTACTAGGAATAGGTCTAAGCACGTCGGGGATGAGAATCTCCACCAAAGCCTGGTACATCCCATGGTCACAGTTACACATCCATTTCAGGATAGACTCATGTTTGCACAGAGTTATCAGCTTTGCTTTCGGAAGTCGACTTTCTATTTCACTCAGATTGCTGGTGTGAATAAATGTAGCAAATGAATAGATGGCAAATGAGGATAAAAAAGAAAATGGACTTTAAAAATAGTTTTAGTTTAGCAAATATCACTGAGGTTAGAACTACACCACCACTGCCCTGGCGCCCTGCGGCCGGATACACACAACAGTCCCCCAGAGCTGCCGAGGCGCCATCACACACTCGGACGGTATGAAGGGCAGATACGATACTCATTCCCTGAGGATGAAATAGCTCGACCACGGTCCCCCAGATCGATCAAAATGGGAGCTACGACACACACACGGAAGCCTCGAGAGAGCGGTTTGTGGTTCATCTCAATCTATTCATTTAATGTTATCAGGTAAGGTTCACAACTGGTATACAGATCTCTCATTTATTAGCTGTGACATCTACTCAGCCATGAACATGAATCGGAAAAGCCTATTGATTCTGACCTTGATTCAGTGATGGTAGTGCCGTCGGTCGGAGTCGAGGGAGAATAGCGCCAGAATGTTTGCCACAGTTTTTCTATCAGGCTAAACTGAAGATTCACAACAACATCCAATATTGCCTAAAAAAAACCCAAAAACAAAAGCGAACGGTCATCAGAGTTGCCTTACGACGCCGCTGATGGGGTTGGTGAGGAGCGTGTGGCGTACCGGGATATGGAGATGGTGAGCGCGGCTGCGGGAGCGGCATCTACACGGTCAAACTGGGGTACATTTTGCTGATGGACGTCGGCAAACCGACGAGCTCAGGCAGGGAGAAAAGAGCTCTGGAAAGACCAGCGGGATGACGTGTAGTCCCCCCAACACAGCCTCATATCCTTGCGTTACCCTCTCTTTTTCTCGCTTACTCCCCTTCCTCTCCATTGTCTTCTCTTACTTTTCTTCCACTCCTTTCCACGCTGCTTCCTTCTGCCTCCATGACGGCAGCCACTCTTCTCCTTCTTAGACCCAGAAGGACACAGTCCCCAGGGGGCCAGGGGAGCCCATGGCCATCCAAGAGCGCAGAAGTGAAGGGTGTGGAGCTGGCTGTGTGGGGTGGACAAGAGCCAAGGCTAAACGCGCCTGTCCAGGGGCTGCTGACCAGGATTCCAGAGTGTTCCCAGTCAACCAGAGGCTGGGGCAGGAACCACGACGGGGCTGGCCTTCAGAGGACAGTGTCCATCTGGGCAGAAAAAGGGCACCTCTGCGGTCAAGCCATGCCTTCGCTTCAATCCTGCCTCTGCTCCTTCTCTTCAGAGAGCAGCTTTAAGACTACTCCCTTCTCTAACCTTGGGTGCAGGGCCCTCATCTCCTCCTTCAATTTTCTCTCCTAGAACCATTTCCCAGCTGCATCAAAGATATTTTTTTTATGATTCTAAAATTTGCCCCTTCATTAAATTTTGATGATCATATTTAATTTCCCCCTGCCATCGCAATTAGTTTATAAATTTGCCTTCAGATAAAAGCAGTCAGAAAACCAAAGAATAACTTGTTTGTGCAAAGAACATGTGATTCTGTGATTATTTTGGGCATAAAAGACAGAAGCCATCAGCATAATGTGTCTCGTGTCGTCAGCACTGAGAATGAGGACAGGTAAAACAGCCCCAGCAAGATCCACAAAATTCCTAGAAGGAAGGAGACCACTGGGGGCAACCAAGAGAGCCAATCTGGGTATCCGAGGCAAAAAGAGGAAAACTATTAACTCCCTAGTTCTAGATCTGTGAAACCCGTGTAGGTCTCTCGCCCTCTGTAGGGTACAGAGAATAATGGATTTTCTATATAAACACACCCTGAAACCAAGTCAAACATCAAGCAAAACATGTTTGGGAGCATGTTAATTAACACTTTTCATCCTTTGATATCAGGAACAATAAAAGATGCAAGTGTTAAGCCTTGAAATTAAAAGGCAGACAGATGGCCCTCCTCCTAGGCAAAAATGTTCTCAAGGAGGAAATTATTATTTTTTTAAAGATTTATTTATTTATTTTGAGAGAGAGAGAGAGAGAGAGAGAGAGAGCATGAGTGAGCAAGCACAGGGGAGGGCAGAGGGGGAGTGGGAGAGAAAGTTAGCAGATGCCGTGCTGACCATAGAGCCAGACCCAAGGCTGGATTGTCAGGACCCTGAGATCGTGACCTGACCCAAAACCAAGAGTTGGGCCCCTAAACCGACTGTGCCACCCAGGCACCCCAAGGCAAATTATTACACTCCTTTCCCAATTGTACCTTAGGCACATTCCAGGAGATATCTATTAATAAAGCAACTATTAATGCCACATATAATACCTACATATCTCTATCTATGAGATCGCTATAAGAAAGCTAAGCTTTTATAAAAATAAAACCAATTACTGTTGCAGCAACTTGTGTGGAAAATTCTACTTGTGCCTTCCATAAAAAAACTAGTGATACTTATAAAACAGCCTTGATAAGCAAATTGTGAGAATTCCAGAAGAAAAAAAAAAAAACAGGCAAAACAGGTAGATTAATCTTTCTTAAAAACATAAATGGTATAGAATATGAAAAAAAATAAGGCAAGGGAAGAATTCAGTGCATCTTACATGTGGTCCCTCTCCAAATTAAATAATCTCAAATAATTCTTTTGAAAAGGACGTTCACATCAGCCTCGCTTGAGACATTTTTACAAATGAATAAAACATTTTACCATTTGTCCACCTACTTTCAAATATGTTCAGACTAAAATATATAGGCAAATGTATTTTTAAATAATCCTTATTGTACTGCCTTAGGGCAAGTGACTATTTACAGGACGGGATATGAGACTGAACACCTGCACTTCAAAAGTTTGGAAGTTTGACATGAAAAAAATTAATTGGAATTCTTCTTTATCACATAATTGGAATTTCTTTTCCATGCCTCATGAGAGACGGCATGAATGCTGGTGATCCTGCAGTTAAGTGGGGATCATTCATTCTCTGGGCTCCGTGGGCTGCCATTTCCCACAAAGACTGATTACCACACACCACTGTATCTCTTCACACAGACTATTCCCGAATGTGGGTACGCTAATGTAATTTTTGTAATCCAAAAGATGATGTCATCTTTCATCTTACTGGTGGAGTTTTCCACTTCGAATAAGCTTACTGGACATTCTTTAGTAATATAAATAAACCCTGCTCCTATTTATATTTTGAACAAATAAAGAAACTTAAAACAAACCCAACTTATATCTGTGGAGGCCGGTTTGCTTAAAGCAAGATTCACCTGAACACAGAGACATGAGAAATTGCTTAGAGAATCTTTATATAAATCTTTATTGAAGATACATGATAATCATGTCCAAAGAAAGATTTTTTTTTTCTTTTTTGAGATACATAAGGTTCATCTAGAAATTCTCTAATGTTGGGAGAAGCACAGTACTTAAAGGGAGAGGAGTATTAAGAGTCTTTCATCGTTCCAGAAAACGATGTTTGGGAACGAACCGGCAGGACATGTTGGAAAACACTTTTGGCACATGGTTTGTTAATAAAGAGAGAACTTGCCCTTGGTTGGTAATAATCCAGCACCCTTGACAAGCACTCTGATGCACTCGAGCAGTTTGTATTTCTGGAGTGGGAAAAAAAAAATCTGTGAATGCTCTGAGCGGAGACTTCTCACTGTATACTGCATTGTCAGCAGTCAGGACGACTGCCCGTGAAACCCCAAGGAGTATCTTTTACTTCTAAGCAGATCACAAATAGCCCTGGAATAAAGGTACTTAAATTCTAAACAGATTCCTCTTTCAAAAGGAGAAGCATTTGTTGCAATCTGTTCTGCCCTTCCCACCAGGGGAGCTGCAGGTGTATTAAAAGGCTGGCTTGGAGAGTGGTCACCTCTTGGAGACAACGAGCCAGTTCCGGTGGGGAATACTCAGAAAAAGAAGTAGAAGCAGGATGGGAAATACCCAGAGAAACTTTAATTAACCACAAAAACAAAACAGAACTAGAGCCTCCATAATCCCTCAATAACCTCAATAACATCTAAAATGCTCCATTAAACATTTCTAGGACATATCTTTTTCTTTTCCCTCTTTTTAAAAGATTACTTATTTATTGAGGTCATCTCCACACACAACGTGGGGCTTGGATTCATGACCCCGGGGTCAAAAGTCGCATGCTCGTCTGACCCAGCAAGGCAGCCCTCCAGAAAAAAAATATATATTTTTTTTCAGAAAATATTTTTGACAGAAATACACAGTTAATGGTGTAAAATTCAAAAGGTTAAAAGGGATATTGGGAAATTAATTCTTTTCCACTGACTCCCACTCATCCAGTCTCCATCACAAAGGCAACTACCATTAACACACTGAACATTTTGTTCTTTCTGCTGGAGATTTATATACATGTTCTTTTTCACTCGAATGATAGTATACAATACATGCTGCTTTACATCCTACTTTTCCCTTAAAAATAAACCCTGGAACTCAGTCCACAGGAGTACATCTAGAAGGGTCTGTTATTTTTAATGGCTGCATAGTACTCTACAGACTGTATGATGTTTTATTTACTCAGTTGCCTTTTAGATGTGGAAGCTACAACCAATCTTTTGCACTAAAAACAATAATGCAACAAGTTCACTTATATTCACCCATATTTTCTAGGGTATGTCCCTAAAATGGAATTGCCATGTCCAAGGATTCTGATTAGGAGATGCTAAGAAGATGGGCAGTAAAATGCATTCTCCCTTTCCCACAGCCCTCCTTTCTTCAGTCTGAGATAAGAAGAATGATGAACTTTTGACTTATGAACCAACTTCCCTTGTCCTTTAGGAATAAGTTGGATTATTTTGTTTTAGCAAGCAGTCTGGCAAAACTTAGCGTGCATTCCTACTGTGTTTGAAAAAACTTACCTCACAGTGCTCTCGATAAAGACTCTGCAGTGACTTGATATCCTCAAAGGTAGTACCATCTGGCAGAGAAGAGATTTCAACTTCTCCAAACTCTGGAAGTGCTCGAGATGCATCTGTTGCCATGACAACACAACAGGGAAAAAAAAAAAACAACTATTGTGGATTGTGGCAATTACAGATTAATGAGGAGAAATTTAAGATAGACTACGAAAGGAAAAAAAAAATGTGAAGGCCAGAGTCCAACAATTAAGAACTTTTCATAGTAGTATTTTTCAAACAAAAATGTAGCAACATCATCAGTATGAAAGAATAGAGGAGGAATTGTTAAAATTGTGGAGGAACTAAATTTTCACTACTGTTATACTGGAAATAACATACCATAATGTCTCAACATAGGACCCCTATTGAAAGGAAAATATCTCAAGCTGGCCAGTATCAATTTTAGTTATTTTATTATTATGTTACTTAAGAATTAATAAAAATAGAAACCTAGCTTTACACTTGTTATGCTCATACTTCTTGTATCATCATAAGCCAAAAAGCTACAGAATGAACCCAAATAAAACTACAAAAATCAAATTAAACTTAACAATATGAATTTGACAGGATGGATGCTGCTGCTGTCCTATAACTGAATTACCTCTTGCAGCATGAATGTGGCATGGACCGCCGCAGCCCAGATCTTCTGAACTTGGCAGGCCTCTACCAACATGTACTTCCTGGTGGCTGGTTCCCCCATTACTCTTCTGTATTCAAACGAGCTGTGGAACTTTCCTCCACACAGAGCACTGGGACATCATTTAGCCTTCCCTTGGGATGCATTACATAATTTGTGTAAGCTACATATTAAGTCTCTCCTTGTTCTTTTCTCGTGGGCTCAGGATATCAGTACACTTTGATGCCTGCTTTATCATAAATTCAAATAGAAATGTGTGAACTAAAACCGCAGAACAGTAATCGTTCTCCTCTTCTAGATAACCCAGAATATGTCTTTATTATTTCTTGACAGATTTGAATTGAAATAAAAATACAGGATTAGAAAACAAAATTAAAACCCTCTTTGAGAGTTCGAGGCTTTCAAGAGTGTGCGGGAGGACTTCAGTTTGGGAAGGGTTGCCATCGTGTTTTCAACTTCAGTAACTATTTTGACGTGAGCGTCCTTTTTAGTTGTTTGTCAGAAGGGGCACACAGACAAACGCACACGCAACCCACACACACGTGCACGCTCTGGTGGCTTCTATTCATCTTGATATGTTGTACGGAATCTACGCATGTTCATCTCTAGAAAAGCTGTCGGTTGCAACGCCAGGCCTTGCACTGGTAGCTATGACCACAATATGCAGAATGTTCGAGTTCTACTTCCCCACTCTTTAAATGACAAGCAACACATAAACCATCTACGGAATTACAAAAATAGGATATATTGTGATCAGTTTAAAAGAATAGCTTTTTTAAAGTTTATAGGAATTTCTTTTTTTTCTAACCTGAGACCACGCATTTGCAACTTTATACATAGGAAAGGAGAATTCTTGTGGGCCCTTGAAGTTAACTACTGAAAGTAAACACAACTTTGATCATGAAAGCCCAATTAATACAAATTCCTCAAGACAATTTCATAGCTATGAGCCTTTAACTCCTATGCATTTAGAAGTCCTACACTGCTTGATACTTTTTGAAAGATGCTCTATAACACGAAGAAACAGAAATGGTCTAGAACTATCCCATGATAGGCAGAGTTTCAGCACACACACAAATGTTTCTGTGTGGCTCACATCTGTAATAGACACAGCACTTGGAGAAAACACTACTATTGTTCTCTTGTTTTCAACATCTTAATAGCAACCATACTATGCGTTACACCTTGACATACCTAAAAACTGTTGATGATGTTGACTTTGGGCTATTACAGTTTGTTCAACAGATGTGCCGGTCTGTTGACCACTTCCTGTGAAACCATCTGCAACCCCATCCACCTTCTGCATAGGCTTGTACCTAAAAATATTAGATGGGGAAAAACAAACAAATACAATTATTCCTTGTTTTCTCGCACTACACATAACTCCTGAGGCATTTGATTTTACTCTATCTTCTTTAATGTCCCATGATCGTTGGAGGATTTTTTTTTCCCTGATAGTCTCAAAAAGTTAGGATGAAGAAATTTTTTCAATTGTGTAAAGAAAAAGGGGAGAGGGATTGGGGAAGGGGACCAATTTTTGAAAATTCAGAAATGTGTCTAAGAACAAAGGAGTTACGAAGGTATTTCTTCGGATGGGGTGGCTACAATGCCCGTGATGACACGCAGTGTGAACATAATATTTAGTGGCCAGTGGGTCAAGGGAAAACATTTTAACTACATTGGGACTTTAATCTGAAATAAGACCTAGGAGCAGGGGCCTGAGACATGTTAATGAATGGCTTTCGATTAATTAATATCTCTCATACACGATTCAGCATCCAAACTCTACCACACTCTTTTTCATACTTCCTAAAGCCTTCCATGCATCTCAACACAGTCATCTCCACTGACCCCTAACCTCGCCTGCAAATGCAAAGACCATACGCATCAGCTAGCAGAGAAGTACATGCAAGAACCCACCTATAAACCTAGGTTACCAAATTAAAAAAAAAAAAAAAAGAATCCACGTCCGCTATAGTCACGCATTTATCTTTAAGTCCTAGTCATACAAACTCATGAACTTTCCTGCTAAGACAGAGAAGACAGGCTTCAGCAGCACAGGCAAGAAGGACAGTCTGCTTGAGAGAGAAACAGCACATATGAAAAAAAGCCTGGGCAAACGTCCTAAGATGAGTGAATACAAAATAAGATAGAAGAATTTTTCAAAGATTTCATTTATTTTCCTTCATGTTAAAAATTTAGGGAAAAAAGATGAACGTAAGAAAAGATTAAAATCTACAATAAGCTTAGGACCTCGAGATACTATTCACTTTGTTTATTTTCCCATCTTCTCCCCATTTCTCATTATACTTATAAATAAGACCACCTAATATTCTCTCCACCCAGACACTTGACTCTAACACTAATACCACAAATCAACTGCATCAGTGATATGAAGTTACCAAGAATAACAATGTTCCTGACACATGAGCAGGGCACGCCCAAAGGCACCTGCACTCTGACAACAGATATGAAACGGATGGACCCGGTGAGACATCACGCAAACCAATGTGCAGTTTGCGTTAGGAAGCGACTCCATCTTGAATGTTGTTCATTAGAACTTGGATAAACAAAACTTCCAAGAAAAGCTGCTGTCCCTCATAATGACATTTACATTCACTGCTTCTGTGACAGCTCTCAGAGAGAACTACGAAAAGCAAACAGAAAGTCAGAAGGTGAACAGGGTGGGAAAAAGAGGACAACACACGTCATCTGTGTTATCATCTTGGTGATGGCCCCTTGCCACCCAAATGTGGATTGTTATTTTTCTAATGACATCGAACAACTCAAACCTATCCTTTTATTTAATGGGGGGGGGGAAATCTGAAAGGACTTTTCCACTGGGGCCACACCAAACGATGACTGAAGAGTTAGTACTATCCTGTGCTACAAGTGTCACTGATGAAAAATTGAATTTTTAAATTTTTTTCCTCCTTAAAGAATCATCCCAGAGAACCAAAAAAGACTCGGTGGGGCAAGTACTTTGAGTACTCATGTGGGGAAGCAGTTGCCAACCATTCTTTTCTAGAAGCCCTGAATGATTTTATCCCTGAGGAAGTTCCTCACCCTCACTGACCCATTCCAGGCTTCATCTGATTTTAGCCCTCTTTTTTCAGCTATGAAATTTTATACCACTAATAGAACAGGCTAAAACTGTTTAAACATGTTTCCTCATTTAACTTAATGGAGTTAAGTTAAATGTTAGTATTAACTAACAGAAATGGTTAAAAGGATTTCAATTCTTTACACTGCAGAAGGGAAAATGGAAAGATATCTTATAGACTTAAATTCTATTAAATTTTAATATGGGATTAGAGGGTAATTATGAGACTTTGTTTTATCAAACTTCCTTGGTCCCGCACAGCATCTAGTATACCACACACACTTCCTAAGCAGAAATGTCGAGGACAAGTAAAATCTAGCCATAAAAGGAAATGATGTCTATTCCTTTTAGAATGTAAGTTTTTAGAGGACAGCTGCTCTCCCACAATCTACTCGCACACAGTACTTATCAAGCCTGCAGCTTATCGTAAGCAAAATTATCTGCTTCCTCAGAAAGATGAAGACAGAGGAAATTCCGAAGGGAAAGAAATATGATATTTTTAATAAGCACTCAAAACCAGAACACATTATAATTAATAATAATGATATTGAGTGGGAAGCGGTGATTAGAGGTACATATATTATACAGATGGAAAATACATCAAGATTAGCTTGTAGATAAAACGGAAGTTGGTCAATTTTGGAGAAATCGTGCGGGTCTGTCAGTACACAAGAACAAATCTTATGGAGGAAAGGTAAAGGTAAAGGAAAAGGAAAAGAAGAGGGAAAGGAAAGAAGAGAAATGGAAAGGAAAGGAAAAAAGAAAAGGAAAGAAAAAGTCAGAACGGAGAAATGAGTGGATTTATTCGAATGCCACAGTAGTAGGGTGAACAGTAGAATGAACGGATACATTTTGTCTGCCTTGTCAGTAGGACCTCTGTAAGCCGGAACCTTCTGCTGTATCTCTTCAGAGAAAGGTTGAGGGCCAAGCCTGGGGGCAGTGTGGGCCATAATGAAATCAGGAAGGGCAGGAATATGGCTCATATACAAGAGTAGCATTCCTGTGAGCCTCTGACAGAGCTCCCCAGTAATGCTGACTTTTCCTGTTTTGTCTTCAGTACCAAGTCACATAGGGGCATATCCTCAGTGTATTGCCTGACATGGGGTTGGTCCTTGGAATCCCTGGAAATCAGAAACGCTGGACAGAGGGAAGCTGGATGGTCATTTACCTGAAGCTCTAAGGAAAACATCCTATCACTACCATCACCTGAGAATTGGGTCTTCCCCGAGGGAAAGTTTCACAAGAGGTCAAGAAGAGCCACATTACAAATAGGGTGAACAACATCTGTAGTAACTAATTCTCCTTAGAAGAAACAGTTAAAGATGATATCATCAGACCTTAGGTCCTGAAACCTAAATGTGTATCAGTAACTGGGTAGCTTTTCAGAAAGCTCAAATGATAGGCTCACCCTAGACTACCCAGCAAAATTTTTAACACAGGGCTTAGGAACAAACCTTCATGAGCCTCCCAGATATTTGAATAGCCTGCCCAGAACTAGTCCATGGGAGCCTGTTGGCCCCAAAATAAGTTCCTTCAGCCCAATGTTGTGCAAGTACAACCATCACATCAAAGAAAAGTCACTTTTTTATAAACTGAGTCCTCAATTTTTTTTTTAAGATTTTATTTATTTATTTGTTAGAAAGAGAGAGAGAGAGAGGGAGCGAGCATGAGCACAGGCAGACAGAGTGGTAGGCAGAGGCAGAGGGAGAAGCAGGGTCCCCGCTGAGCAAGGAGCCCGATGTGGGACTCGATCCCAGGACGCTGGGATCATGACCCGAGCCGAAGGCAGCCGCTTAACCAACTGAGCCACCCAGGCGTCCCGAGTCCTCAATTTTTAATCTGTTCCCAATAAACTACATTTGGAATATAAATAAGTATCACTGAGTGGCTAATAAATGAATGAAAGCATCCTCAGGGGAACAGATTTCATTTTATCCTACCACCAATTGATCATAGCATCTATCAAATCGATTGAACAAATATTTATTGAGCATTTACTATGGGGAAAACATGGCAGAGGCATGGTTTCGAAAAGGCCATGTAGTAATAGATATCTTCCAGGATGTTTCTTACATTCTGTTGACTCAAATGAGCATTCAACATTATGTTAACCCCGGTTGAATTCCAACTGACCTCTGAGCAATTGAACAGCTTCCGGACCTCCTGCCTCTCTGCTTTCTTCATAAAGTACCATTTAAACATGAAACTATAAAGGCCAGAGACACTTCCTACCGAAAAAAGTCCCTTGATGAATCCCTTAAAGAACTGACTTTTTAGTATTTAAGAGTATCTTCTCTCTTCGTCCCATTTATTTTACAAATTCAGTATTTTTAGACGAGGTTTTCTGACAGCAGCTCCTCAGTGCTCCTGAGCCGCACACGCTCTGAGAAAGACCTGTGCCTCATCAAATGAAGAAACAGCTCTTGGTTTCCAAATTAGCAAGAGGCAAATGATCATTTTAACAGCTTGCAGCTCCATGGGCAATCCGAGCTGAAGTTGTTAATGATTAAGAAATCAAAGAAAGTCTAATGCTTTAATAGCGGCGTGTACGCATGAAACCTGTCACTAACACAGAAAACACGGAAAATTGTTAGGAATCTTCCCCCATGGGGTTAGTGGTAGCTGTTATTTAGAACTTGGACAGCTGGAACTCTACTGTAAAACTGCATCTAATTCTGTCAAGAATTTCACATGTACAGACACTGAAGGAATCCAACGAGAGGCAAAGAATGCCCTCTATTTACTCGATTATATTTGCTCTCGTATTTAGCGGTATCACGATTGTTAACAGACTAAATGAGACATTTGGGAAAGTCCCTCTTGAAGCAGGTGAAAAACGCATGGGCCACATGCAACGTCTCAACTGCATGGGCCACATGAGTCTTTTATCGTTCTAGAAAGTACACAATCATTTGATCAGCATGAACCAGTCTCCACACTGAGCTCCTCATCAGGGCAAGAGGCTAAAATTTTCTACTGGAACCTTGAGATTCAATTTGGACCAATTGTCCCAGAAGATCTTGAGGCGACTCGAGGTCTGAAGCCAGATTAAAAAATGAAGAGATCAGAGGAAAATACAGAATGCTGGGAGCGTCTTTCTTTCAGCGTGTGAACCGCCTCCTTGATGTCACACAAAGCGTGTCTATGTCTAAATGACTTCAAACGTCAACCCTGCTGGTGAATGACAGTTACCCCATCTCTTCAGTCCTTATTGGTGGCTCTTGAAGTATTTGACTCCTCATTAGCTCTACGTCTATAATTGGGCAAGGAGAGGAGGGAAACATTAAATTCAGAGCGGGTAGTTGTATTAATTGCAGCAGTTTTAGTAGAAAACGTGGGAGAGGCAGGGAAAGGAGGAGGCTGAAGCTGTTTGCTGAAAGAAAAGGTGGAGATCATTCATTCACTTAACAAATATTTACAGAGCGCTGACAAGATGCTTGGTGCTGGCGATGTATTGTTGAAAGAGGCAGACGCTAGTCTCCTCTCATGACTTTCAAGGGGTCCTCACCACAAAGGCAACTTGGGATTCGTATGTCGAACTCGTATAGTCTTGCTACAAATATGCACGACACTTCTTTGATCTACAGCTGGCCCTTCCTGTTAAACCATTTCTACAGGGATGCCCTTCCCTACCTCTTTTCTTTGAAAAATAACAACCTGACTCCACTTGATGCCAAGAGGGCAACAACCACAAAAGAGAACAACCTGGGGCTCTGTCTAAGGAAAAACAAATTAGAGAGCTTCTCGAATACAGCAAAATTAAATGGGCCTCCATTTCCTTATCAGTAAATAGTCCATGTAATTGCCAAGTGAGATCTTGCATAGAAACTGCTTATTGAAGGACATTTAAAATGTTCAATAAACGTTTATCAAGAGGGTAAATGGTGACTGTTACCATTAACAAACTTTACACGAATTACTATGGTTAATAGTTACTGAATCGTGATTAATTTTGATTCTCTGATCTTTAGTGGAAACTATCTTTACATCGGGGACCACTGTAGGGGCACAGTGAACGTCAGATTCAGTGCCAAGATTCTTTATTTATTTCCAAAAGCCAAAGGTGCAGGCATGTGATCATCTTCCCACCGATGACTCCTGACAACCTGAGCTGCCCCAGAGCAACTGACCAGCCCTAGATGCTTAGCTCTGCAGTGACCCCCTGAGATTCCCGGCCCAGGAAAGGGAGGGTAAACTGTTAGCATCAATCAAAGCTGAAAACCACTCGCCAGGAGGTGTAAAGAAACAGAAGTCTAAAGTTGCCTAATTGCTAGAGTTCATTCATCTCTGAAACAGCCTTAAAGAAATAAATACTGTTCTCTAGAGCACACAGTATAACAATATTAATGATAACAATTTACCTAACACTTGAATGTTTCCAATTATTTAAAAAAAAAAAAACCTTTATATACTCTTTCCCACCTGAATGAAGGAATAATTTGTGAGGTAGTCTACTATGAATCAATGTCCATTTTGAGATGGAGAAACCAAAGTTCAGTGAATTTCAGCCACACACACTGCAGAAATGCCAGAGCAGTCTACTGGGAAATTTAAGATTTCCCAGTCTTAAATATGGGATGCTTTCCACTAGCCTGGGAAGTCTATATTAAGGAAAGTCTTGTGTTTTTCTCTTAGATTTACTTATTTATTTGAGAGTGAGTGAGAGAGAGAGAGAGAGAGAGAGAATGCGTATGACTGGGGGGCAGAAGGAGAGGGAGACTCTCAGAAAGATTTCCTGCCAAGCGTGGAGCCCCATGCAGGTCTCTCACGACCCTGAGATCATGACCAGAGCTGAAACCAAGAGTAGATGCCCAATCGACTGGGCCACTGGGGCGCCCCTTAGAGAAGGTCTTCTATAGACAAGGGTCCATGTCCTCCCTCACTCCTTGGAGACATGGGTGCTTTCATATCTGTCAACATCAAAGCAAAAGCAGCCCTGCTGTGTTTCCAACTGGCCTCTCTCTCCTCTCTGTACCACAAAGCTTCCTTCTTTCACAGATCCATTTCCTATGAAGAGACCATTCAAAGAGGCAGGAGGTGACACCTGCCCCCACTACTTGGGACATACTCACTGAAGTGTGATTTTTCCCTTTATTTCATATGCACAAAATTTATTACATGTGTATGTTCCTGTTTGGGTTATCTTCCCTCTTTAAAGGGGGCATTCTTGTAAGAACAAAGACAAGAGGACTGGGTTCTTCCTTTGTTGTTATATGATTGTGGATAAGGTACCCTGATGGACTTCAGTTTTCTCATCAAGAGGATGGACTGGACTGGGGGAATCTCTTCCTTCCAGCTGTAAGAGTGTACGATTCTATGATTCCATCTCTTTTAGATGTGATGGACATTTTCTATAAGCAACTGCTGGTGGTCAGGTGTTTATTGGAGGAATGATAAATGCACCTTAATATTCTGAGACTGGCTACTGGGATCAAACACAGCCCAGCACACTGTCAAAAGCACTTGGCTCCATTCTACCACTTCTGCTACGAGGATTTGGAAGAATAACTCAAATACATATGCCAACACTCTCTTTCAACTCTTCTTTCAAATGTGAAAAATAAACTGCAGCAAACATTTTTACTTGTTTTATAGACCTGAGAAGTCCTGGTCTCCCTTTTGCTCTATAATAACCTGACTTATTTATTGCCTAAATAAGGGCATGCAAATTATCCATGAGTGAGTTTCCTTGAAACTAGAGAAGACATTTACGTGCAGAAGTTATTTTCATGTGAAATATTTTCAACAGAAGCCATTTTAAAAAATTATACATTCTCCTTTATTTTTTAAACCCAGGATACTTTACGTCTTTTTGATTACCTATACTGTCATCAATAAGCCAAAGTTATTACACTGCGTTGGACTATATTCTAGTCGCTTACTGATGATACTCAAAACTACTGGAGCACCTGGGTCTACTTCTCCTTCCACTGAATGTGCACACACTTCTGGTGTTGATTAACCCAAAAGCAAACAGAAGACCCTTGTCACCTTGTCACTTACATTTCCTCTTGCCAGCTCTTCTACCCCACGATTGCCCATGAATCAAGTGGGCTCTCACCTGCTCCTTTAGTTTAGGTACATGGCTTGAGGATGGCTTCATCTTTCCAATTAAGCTATACTACGGGCTCTATGACATCTGTTTTTTCGATCAGAAGCTGTTTCCATTTATTTCCAGACTTGTGGCTATGCCCCATATGGTGATGTTGCTGGGAATCGGATGTGGAGACAAGTGGAAATTTCCTCTACTACCCTATCAAATCTTCAGGTGAGAGACCGAAAGTAAAGGGGTTCTAATAATTATAAAGATATACAGAACGACAATCATTAGTACTTCTCCAACTACTGTGACTTCCAACTTCACAGAAAAATGTGCAAACTGAGCTGTAAAACTTCACTTCTATTTGATCCAATGATCACTGCATATACTTGAATTTTCATTCCGTAAGAACACATAAAACATGTAAATTTATACTTCGGAAGATGTACACATGTACATGCATGCACTAATGCTCGAGGCGTTGAGATAATCTGAATATTCTAAAATATTAGATACAAGTAGCTGCTACAAAATATTTTAAACCTTTCACATGACTTATATTTTAACAAGAATGGCAGGCTCTTCTTATGTGAAATTGAATATATTCAGTAGAGTCGTTTGAGTTTTATAAGCCATAAGACAAACGATACAATACTTTTCTTTTTCACTGGCTTTTTTCAACAAATACTCTTAACCCCGACATCCAGACTTAGAGAGAATACTCTCCCTCTTCTAAGTCTTCTTGCACAATGGGATAACAGGCTTCACTGAACGGCTAAGAACGTGGCCAGTTGGTAGACTCCTTCAGAGAGAAAACAGAACACTCCCTCCATCCTGCTAGTCCCAGTTAGGTGTCTGTGAGGTTGACAACACTAGCAGGGCAGTCAGTGATCAAGACACCATTCCAAGAGCAACTATCCATAATCCAAAACTTGTCTCATTAAAAACAAATAAAGAAAATTTCAGTACCACCAGCCCTTGAGCAACACATGTTCGAACTGTGCAGATCCACACAGTTACACACAGCATTTTTTCAATAAATACATACTGTAAATGTATTTTCCTGACTTGTTTTTTTAGTAACATTTTCTTTTTCCAGCTGACTTTATGGTAAGAATATACCATATAGTACATGCAACATACAAAACACGTGGGAATTGACTTTCTATTATGGGTAAGGCTCCTGGTCAACATTAAGCTATTAGTAGTGAAGTTTTTCTGGGGAGTCAGAAGTTAAAGCCAGATTTTGGACATGTGGCAGAGTCAGTGCCCCTGATTCCCTGTTGCTCACGGGTCAACTGTACGTCTTTGGTTCTCTCACATCCTTATTTCACAAGAAATCAAACACTGTAAGGAACTAAAGTTGGTACAATTTATTAGCATCACTGAGAATTTTATATCCCTTCTTAAATATATCCGCATTAGGTCTAACTCTGAAAGCAATTACAACTAGACTGAGAGGGCAGAGTGTTCATGGCTTGTAAACCCTTAGAGCTCCGGAATCTGTTTCACAAGGAGGACTTTTTAAGCCCCAGGTCTTTCTTCCCTGACCCAGGCTCTTTTTTTTTTTTTTTTTTTTAAGATCTTATTTATTTGACAGAGAGAGACACAGTGAGAGAGGGAACACAAGCAGGGGTGGCTGGGAGAAGGAGAAGCAGACTACCCACCGAGCAGAGAGCCCAAGGCAGGGCTCGATCCCAGGACTCTGGGATCATGACCTGAGCTGAAGGCAGATGTTTAATGGACTGAGCCACCCAGGCGCCCCATGGGCTGTTTTTTTTTTTTTTTTTTTTTTCTTAAAAAAACAATGAACATTCCTTGAAGGCTCCCATTTCCATGAGCACTTGCGTGATTCTTTGCAGGTAAATCACAGGGAGAGGTAATCTTCAAGCTATCTTAAAAGCAACTGATCAAGTTTTTGTTCAATATTTAAGTTTGAATATGTTCTTTTTGGACCAACTTGTTTTGATCTTGACGTCACCATCAGCTCCACTGTGAAGTGCTGCGATGCCTGACAGCAGAGGACACACCGGAGATGAAAGGCACTAAGTGTCGCTGCTAATAGGTGAACCAGATAATCATAACCCGCGACGATAACCGTTGATGACAATTCACATGAACTCCACCTCCGTATAAGGGAGTGTTCTGACTCATTTTATTGTATTTCTCCAAGACCTTTTAATATACTTTACTGACTATACCTCAAAATAACCCAGAAATTAGCAATTCAACAAAGAAGGTCGAGAACCTGTGATTCAAAAATCTGAAACCCTAGAGATCACCATTTAACAGTCAATCCTGAATGGACGGACTCTTCAGTCTAGAACACTAGCACCAGAAATTTTGATGGCGTTAAACCACTTAACGAGCCTCTTACCTCCAGTCTGCTCCCATGAAATATAGTCTTGTCCCTAATAAAGCTCTTTAAAAAAAATCTGCAAGTCCCATTGTTTTGCTCCAAAGCCTTACACAGCTTTTAAGCCATGTTGCACGCAAAGACCAAAGTTACTGGCCACATATACCACCGAGTCCCCCAAGGTAAGGTCCAAAGGAAGTTTTAAATCTCATCTCCTGCTGGACCACTCAAACTTCTCCTCAGTTCTGCCCCTGCCGGGTCAGCCTCACTAAACCACACAGTACTTATCAAGGATATCCCGGACTTTATACTCCCCGGAGCTCTTGCTTGCCTGAGTCCATCTTCCTGATCCCTCTGAGACACCCCCCCCCCAAACAGCGCTTTCTCTAGGACACTTCTCAGTCCTCCTGGGGTTAGCTGAAAATTCCTCTGTATTTCACTAGTTCCTGGATCAAAGCTTTACTTCAGCTCTTCTCACACTTCATTCCTTAAGAAAAAAGGTTCCCATGCCTCTCCTCCTAATTTCTTAACTCCTCTAAGTTAGAGACTGTGTCTTCCCTGGGCACACGGGGGTCTAGCATGCTTGCTGACTAAGGAAAGGAAGGACCACTTTGTGACAGATTCTTTCTCTGGCAGTCACTGGAGCGAATGCTTCCGACAAAGCTAGTATGGCTGGGGAGGGGACCCGGCTAATCATCCCAGACCAATACATTCGGCAGACTGAGGCAGGCCATCTGATGACCTGTGTACAGAACTCCTTTCCCCTACTTAATTCTGCACGCTCAATTGAAAAGAAAAATTATAAATACTTTTATGGCTGAGCTATACTGGTAAAAAGGAAGAGATTGTTCATTTTACTTACTCCAGACTGTGACATAAGCCACATGAGACTTGAAGGCCCTGGGCTAGGTAACAGCACTATGGGCTTGAGTAGATCATTTAACGTCTCTGGGACTTCCCTGAAAAACAGAGCTATTAAAGCTCTGGTCGTCACAAAGCTGAGGGGCCAGACTAGACTGAGGTATTTTTAATTCTGAGATCTGTGATTCCATCCATCCATACATTCATCTATCCATCCATCCACGAAAGCTGGATTCAAAGAAGACATAAGAAGTCTTGAACATGGTGCCATTGCTCCTACCATGTCAAGAAGAGTGACTGAGGGAGGTTGCCAACAGCAAGAAAGGAACTCACCAACACCGAAACCAGTTTCCCAGGTGGCATTTGCTTGGGTTTGCGCCTTACGTGTTGTGTTGGGTCTCCTCGGCTGCGTAGTTTGGGATGTCACATTTTAACTTACAAGGGGCCCAATGGGTTGTCTAATAAGTAATTTTAAAAAGATGTGGAAAACAGGGGAGATGAAATTCTACTAAATCATATTTGAGAACTGTTCATGGCGATTTTTAAACGCATGCTGACAACAGCCACATTTTTGCACACTTAGGTATTAGCTCTAGAAAAAAGGAGACCGTACATCTAAAGAAATGCGTAGCTTGGACAGGTCAGGGAACATTCCAGAGTCTACCTTTGTTTCTGTTGCATGGGCTGCTGCCTCATAGCCATATACTGCATGTCTTCCTGCAGACGATTCAGAGGGGAATCTGGCTTGACGCGAATCCCATAGTAATGGTACTTGGAGTTTCCTCTTCATAAAAGAACAACAAACATTAGAGACACAGAAAGTCAGTCGAATCAATATTAATCACGCAGGATGTCCACTTAGCTACACACTGGGAAAGGTTAGGTAAAAGTGGCATATTTATGTCATATGTTTATGATCTCCCTGTTCTGGATCACCTGTGTATTTTTATGGTGGCTACACCTGAAGAATCAAATTAAGATTCTGAACCAGTGGGCTCAGGGCCCTGCGATAAATCTTTCCTTATAAACTAAAATATTAGTATAGTATTATATTTTATATAAATATTCCTTATAAACTATAAAATATTAGTACAACAGCCACTGAGTCCATGCAAGTTACATTTTTCTTTTCAAATTTGTATTTTAAATTTAATTTAGAAGGGGTGATGGTGCAAAAAAAGTCTGGCCAATAAAAACGCATCAACAGCATAAAGGGCTGCACACTAGATGGGAATTTATTACGACGTGGTTGTACAAAATGAAGAAGAGACATCTTGATTCTATTGTCTTGGATACGTTCTCCATTTTTGCAAGTTCTATTATGGCAGAGATCATGAAGGTAACTCCACTGATACAGAATGTTGCGGTGAAGTCTATTATTTACTATTTTGAAACCGAAAAGGAAGCAGGCATTTAATCTGTTGGTCTTGAAACATACTTTATTAGTCTCTGTTCTAACGGATTCATATAGGTTTTGCGGGCTGAGTAAGATGTGTCACAACAGACATGGGGAAATTTCTCTGTGAAAATGGCAAATTTCCACCTGGATGAAAATTGTCACAATTTCCCCATGTTCGTGAGAAAGATCATGTTTGTTATTAGAAACGACAAAGTTTTGCTCTGAATGAAATTTGCAAATTCTTGCAAAAATAACATTTTAAATATGTAGATTTGTGCAAAGGGAAAATAGTTTTTCACAAGTCTATATATAGCAAGACATCAGCTGCTTTTTCCATTTTTTTTCTTTCATTTACAAAAAGAAATGCAAGAAGAGTGTGGATTAAATATTTTATATAAAAATAGAACAGAATTTTACTTCCAAAATTAAAGAATATATATTCAAAGACATTAAATCTTATTATATAAATAATATTGCTATTTTTTTTTAAAGTAGGGCATTTAGTATCTACCTAGTTTTGGTAAAATAAAACAGTATGAAAACTTAGGGCCTTCTACTTGCAGAGATTAGATCTTGTCTCCAAAATCCACTGCAGAACAGAACAAAAAACAAAAACAAAAAACACCAATTTGTAGTGTTCTCCCTTACAAACAGGGCAAGGGTAAGGAGTAGAGGTGGGAAGCAGGAGCCATCCCCAAGGGATGTAGCCAATGATCGCTACAGAGTAAAATGGTGTCTGTCTTGTAGACCAAAACAGATAAAGTGTCTAGTTTCTTCTCCATTTTCTACAAATCAGCATTTCCAGTGGGTTGGTGGGGAGATGATTGGGGGAGATCAGCCATGTTCCATGATTTTCTTTGCTTAAACTTAATTTGCAGATGGATTCTAATGAAAGGAAACTTTTGAATTGCCTTTTTTTAGAACATAAAGTTGAGAAAAGTTTTGGTTTGAATTAATTCACCAAATTATTTTATTGTTTAACAAGTAATAGCTGTGCATACAGTTCATCAAGAAGAAGGAGGAGGAGGGGACTGGGGGGGGGAAGGGGAAGGAGGAGGGGGAAGGGGAAGGAGGAGAGGGAAGGGAAGGGGGAGGGGTTGGGGAAGGGGGAGGGGAATCATCTGAGTTAGTTTGCCTCATGATTTATAACACTGATTTTCTTTCTGTCCCCTGGGTTAGGAGTAGTAAATGAATGAGAAACCACTCTCCACGACAGACCCTCTGGAGCTTTGCCCTCATCGTCAGCAATTCTACATTAGAGTTCTGCTATCTTCGTAACATAGCATTTGCTTAAACTTTCCCCATAGGGTTTCTTTCCTCCTCATTCTTCTAGGCTTTCCTTTCCACCTCTAATTGCAAACACTACATCCAATTTTAAAAGGAACAGGAAACATAATTGTTACATGGTGAGGGGGGAAAACAGAACATCAGAAAATAAAGCTGCAATATTGCAATATGTACTTACAGAGTTGGATTCCACTCATTCACAAACCCAAACCACCCCAATTTTGTCCCTTTCTATTTTAAAGATGTGTTTCAAGGTTTGAAAGGAACCTCAAAATAGGACCCACTGAAATCCCTCTCCGCAACAAAAGGAGCAAGACAATACCATTACAATGTTGAATAAAGCCCAGACTCTCAAAATACTGGCATGGTATGCATAACTACCGAGCCTTTGGCAAGGGGATAGCAGGTTAGATCCCCCAAATAAAGATGTTTGTGGTTCTGGGGTGGGGGTGAGGGGGTGGGGGGGGGCGGAGAGTATGAGAGAGACAAAGAGCTTTTTTCAAGGGACTAAAAGTTTGAGTTCCTCGACTCTTCATTGTCTCTGGTTAAAAATATACTATCTTTCCAAGTATAGGTAGAAGAAAATATATTTATGAGAGAACCTCCAGCAACCTGAAGGTAAAATCACTTGAAATGCAACAGAAAGGAGTATTCACACTCTGAATACAGGCAGATCTCATCAATGCCATGAAACTGACATATACACCCCCCCTTTTTTTTAGCATACATTGACTATGAAGTCAATTACTGAGGGTCTCTTTGTTTTATTAACAATATTAAATACTCTTCTTCACTAGAACACTAGGAAGCTGAGACTTAAAAACCAATGAAGGGTGTATCATCTAATGTTCTACAGCATAGCATCTTTATTTTTATACTTTTTAATATGGATTTCTGTAGGATTTAGGAAATCAAAAACATCCATATCCTTCTGCCCAGCTTCTTAAAATATTTATGTTATGATAATTTGTAAAAATTATAGAAAGGCCCAAAATGAAACGCCACAGTTCCAAGTATTATGTTCATGATATTTTGATTAGTAAAAACACTCATATCTCTTTCCAAAGGAAAGAGGCGAGAAACTAAGAATTTCTTTCACATTATTGGTTTCCGTGCAATGGTGGTATACTATATTTTTACTTCCCTACATGTACGGTTTCACAGTCAAGAGTTTAAAAAAGGCTAGTAAGAGGTTAAACAGGACCATATCATTACTGAGGGCTTCAAACTCCCCAATTTTTCAAGTTCACCATATGATTTTTAATTGACCTCCAGAAATGAAAACTCAGCTTTAATTTCTCACTCTATTCAAAGAGTTATTTATAACGACATTTCAATATAATTTTGCAACAGTCAAGAGATAGTTTTCCACTGACTATATCACTTACTCATCTCTAGTCTGATTACTTTTAAAAGGAAAAAATAGTGATATATATTAATTTTTAAGGCACCATGTGTAAATCTTCCACTAACAGTCTGACTTGCTGATTTCTATATGATTTGAGAATCGACTCATCTCAAAGCTGAGCTCTGTTACTTTTAAGACAATGCATCATTCTGGTTTCGCAGTATTCTGTGAATAATGACCTCCTTCAAGAGAGACTGTATAAACTGAGCTATTTCCTTATTTTTTCTTTATATGTTATCTGTAATCAAGCACTTTTGCTCCAACGATATACTGAACTGCTTTAGTTTGAAAGAGAGGGATTAGTTTACGATCTTATTTTTTCATACTAACCTAGTTCCCAATCTCCTGGTTCGTAATCCCATAAAAATTGACCTTATTAGTTTTCCAAAAGAAGCAGCATTGACTGGGTCCAGTTTGTGTTCCTGACAATGTCGTAGGTAGTGGTTGTACAACGTGCTTCTGGGAAGGCTCACTCCTTCTGCTGTCTCATAATTGTCCAACAGCCACTGGAGCTAGTACAAATAAGACAAGGTAAACACAGAGAAACCATATAATTTACCAACATGTCTACAAGCCACTACAAACACAATACACAGAAATACTTAGAAGATCTTCATTAAGACTTGTAATAGAGTCAACTGTTGTTAATTCAAAGCCTGGTATAATCAGACCTTGAAAAACTCTTGGAAATGTGCACCACTGAACCTAATTTATGACCTCGGACCACATCCATTCCTTCAAACATTCAAGCATGTATAAAGAATGCTAATATTCCCTGTATTGATTGCAATTCTATGGATAAACACCTCTTCGGGAAATCCAAAGAAACCCCTTAACTGGTTGTAAATAAAATTTGTAATTTCTAATGTATAAGACGTTTCCAAGCCTAGTGGCATGGCACATAATAAGGCTTTAGGGTTACTTTGTTTTAACACATGAACAGCAGGCTGCCTGGTATGAGTTTTTATATTAAGTTTCTATTTATTTACATAGAATTTTAATTTACTTAGGTAATATACTCCAACAGGACAATGGTACTATCTAGTGGGTCAAATTCTGCAAGCAAAAAGGAAAAAAAAAAAAAATCAAGAATTTCTTCCCCAGAAAGAAAGAAATTAACCAGACACTGATTAAAAAAATATATATATGTAACTTACAAAAAGGAATCTTTTATTACAATCATTGGAGTTTTTCTACTTCCCTGCTATGTTTTTTCATAATTTTGGAAGATACATTACAATGGTAGCTGGAAAAGCAACATTTTCTCAGTCTGTAGTTCACATTTGAAAGGTTTATATTGTCCTGTGTTTTTTAAAAATAATTTTTAAAGTATAGCAAGTACAAAAAAATTTTAGAAAATATAATGTAGGAATGTATTACTGAATTTCAACAGCAGGAAAATTATTAACTCGTTTATTCATTTATTTATAAAAGGAGAAATGAAAAATGATTTTCTTAAGGTCACAGATTGTCTCAGAGCCCAATCTGGTTCCCAACACACATTTCCTGATTACTTGCATACCGGTTGTTATTTCCAAAGAGCAGCAAATACTTCACATTACTTGTCTCAACAAAATTTCCATGCCATATAGAAGAGGTGTGATAAAGAAGTGATATTTTTACATGCAATTTAAATTAAACATAAGTTATGGGAGCCCAAGGATTCCTGGCACATCAACTATGAGCCAGGCAACGTGCTAGGCACCTAGCAATGTAGAAATGAATGTGATCTCACTCTTGTCCTCTAGGAATTTACACTCATATTCCAAAATACAATACGGATACTCAAATATATCAAAGCATTGGCTTACATATTTTAAGATTTGTGAACAAACTCAGAACCTGAACCTTCAGACTCTTACTAAGAAAATTCATTAAAAATATTTTAGACTTATTGCCTTTAACTATGATGACTGAATTGACCAAAACCATTTTAATTTCAAATATTCTTACATGATGGTTATGTTTAATTAAACTTATCCCATTAAACTCATACTGATGTTGGCTCTGAAAATATGGGCACAGTACTCTTTTTTTTTTTTCTTTTTTCTTTTTTCTTTAAAGTAGGCTCCAGACCCAGCATGGAGCCCAACACGAGGCTTGAACTCACAACCCTGAGATCAAGACCTGAGCTGAGATCAAGAGTGGAATGCTTAACCAACTGAGCCACCCAGGCGCCCCCAGAGCACAGTACTTTTAAAAATAAAGTTCACATTCTGGTCAGGGAGACCTGAAGTTCTCCGTGAACACTTATATATGAGTATGGGCATTTAAACATACTCATTGCCTCTGTAACACATACAACCCTCCCTTTCTAAAAGGTTACACAAAATAAACGTTCATTTACATAATGACAGAAAAATTAAAGGTCAAAAAGAATTCTTTAGAGATGAAGCATCTGTAACCTGTCAGTAAAGGCGTTTTCCAGAGACGTGATTTCTGAGTGTTCTAAACAGCACACAGAGCAAGTTCACTTACTCATACTCATTTCATATAAGGGGGGGGCCGGGCAAAATGATCGGAAAACCCAGTTATTATGACTCGGGTTAGTATTCTGCCTACCATAGTGGGTCAGGATGTCTCTAGTGTTTCTTCATAAATGTTCAGATTCTGTAGATTATGAAGGCAACTGAAGACAGTGACACACAAAATATGGCCGTACGAGTCTCCCTCCTACCCTTCATCCGCGCACCTCAGGACCATGACTGGCATCTGAACGCAGTGCTTCCTCACGTGAATGGTGCTGGGGAGGCTCTAGTGAACCATACTGCCCAGAAATGCGAGCTCTTGTTTTGTGTGTATAGACTAGATAGAACCTTCCAATTGGTATTCTAAACATATAAAGAATATAGAAATACAGGACATAGACTAGAGAAACATAGAAAGGTATAATCTCTGAGAAATTCAGTTTCTTGAGAGGAAGGAGTGTAAAGGAAACACCAAAACAGAATCCTCAGAAAGGCAAATGTATAAAAACTCTGAAATATTTTTGGGGAAAGCAAATATTCTGCAACTGAACTAAGGAAGTGTTCACATCCATAAGCATGGAACACACAACAAATGTAAGTAAAGAATACCAAAGATATGTTTGTATATATTATCTTTGCTTTCTCATGAAAGGCATAGTGTCAAAGCCAAAGTAGTATGATTTTGTAACAAAGATAAATAAATAAAAATAAAATATTTCTTTGCTAATGAACATAACATAGAACTATATAGCTAATGTTAATTTAAAGGATATTCTTTTTTCAGAAATGGAAAATGATTTCATAACATGAACTCTATAACCAAAAGTATACAACTAGTAAAAATAGATCTGATACAATATACTTTCAACAAGATATAAAGCAAATAAAATAATTTGTTTAATTAATGAGATACAAATAGAAAATTTCCGTAAACTGCCTCAAATGTTTACTAGTTCTCTTGTAATATTTAATTACCTAAACGTAAAGACAGATATCTAAAATGACACTATTTTCTCATGATAAAGAAAATTGTCTTGTAGATTAAAAAAACCTGGAAAGCAAATCTAATAATAAAATATTTGAGGATGTGATCTTAAGATGCCTTTTATAGAAGTGAAAACTAGTGCAAATATTGAAGTTCAACATAAAATATTTTGAGTCCAAAGGTATGTTTACATATATAAAAGAGTTAATCAGACCACAGACCACTTAAAAAAAGTTTTAAAGAAAACTTTTCACAAAAATAGTGACATAATGACAGCAAAAGTTGCCTCAAAATACTTGGAAGCCTGGATCATATTACTCAAGTCCCAGATGAATCGTTTAGAGAAAATGAAGTTTTTACCGGATTGGCTCCGTGGTCCCCTGAAAGGCTCAACAGGTCAAGTAATCTGGACTGACAGCCTGGCAAACTTCTTGTTTTACCGTATGCAGTGTTACATTCTTAGAGACTCTTCATTTCTACGCCAGTTCTTCAAAAAATCTGAGTTTATTTGTAGTATGTGCGTGTATGTTTGTGTCTACATCATCAGTTGGTTTGAAAAACTCCGTAAGAGTGGGTTTCCGGAGGACTGTAACTTTGATGGACGCTAAGGTGCATTTCGTTCCCTGCCCCTTATTCGCAGGAGGAAGAAGGTTTGCTCCGTGCCAGAAGGCTGGCAAGCACTTTGGAAGAGCAGGAGGAGGTCCTGTGGAGGTGCAAAGCCCTGAGGGCTGGAGACCCAACCTCGAAATGCTGGGGACAACTCTACCATGTAAGCACAGTGGTCCTCAGCTCACTGTGTGAGCGGACTCTGGTTTAGGAGCCATGAGGTCAGATTCTGAGATGCAGCTGGGTATTATCATGCGCAGGCTACATGCAATTATGTTGCCTTCAAGTTTCATCACAGGGATGACATTGTAAATCTGATATTTGGGTCTGAAACACAGTATAAGAAAGGACTGATTTTGTTCTAAGAGAAACCTGGCTGTTCGGAGTAAGCTAAAGGCATCCCCTCTCGTGTGGCTCAAGGGAAGGTCAGACCTGTTGAGATCTAGTTTCCTTGGGCTTTGTCCTTAATAAAATCCCTTTGGACCCTAGAATTCAACACCCTTAACATTTAGCAATTTAGAACTAAACCATTACTATTTCGTTTCCTCTGTTATAAAATGTCATTGAATATTTACTTACCTTTATGGTTTTTAAAAGCTTGTAAAGATACCACAGGAACTTTTAACCTTTATCTTTAAAACTTGATTATTCTACTGATGAACTAACACAGATTCATGTAAGGGTGGAAACCAAGATAATTGCATCTTTCAACCTTTGCATTTAATCTATATTAATCAGGGTAGATTAAGGAAGACGAATAGTTCCTATTTTTCCCAAAGGGAAATACTGATTGACAAATTAAAAAAAAAAAAAAAAACATACTGCATTCCCCAATTAACATCTAAATGTAACATTTGGCATTTTTCCCCCAGATGGATTATTATCCATTAGGATTCATTTTAAGTTCAGTTCACTGATGATATGCATTTTGACAGGTCTTATTGCTGTCATAACTTATATTTACAATACAGCAAAGTCAAGGGAAAGTGAGTACAAAACAAGGGTTTGCTTTGAGCTGAATATATTTAAGTAGCTAAAACCAGCAAAAATCATAAAACAACTTGCTAGATTTAAAAAGTATAAAAAATAAATGCCTGATGCTTTTTTATATGCTTTAGATGGATTTTTTTTTTTAATGCAAAAGTTCAAGAACATTTTGTGGAAATTGGGAACAATTAGTTTAAGAACATTCCTGTGTTCAAATGTGCAATCTAAAAAATCTCACATCGGGTACAAAATAATCATTAAGTGCCAATTTATATTAGTTACCACTGAGAAGAAGTACAAAATAAACTTCGGTCTGCAATGACTGTCTACTTCGTTGTAGGCAGACGATATACATCATTAAGCCCCACTGCATATTCACATACAGAAGATTTGGAAATAAAAGTATTTAATTAAAAATTATTATACTAATAAAGTGAATTCCATAAAGCTAAATCAAAAGTACCATTCTAAAATACAAGGAGGTGAGTGATATCACCCTTGGCTATGTTTTGTTTTTGTTTTTTTTTTTTTGAAGGATGAGATTATTTGGAGAGAAACGAAGTTGTCTACTCCTAAATGGAAGGTTGCCCATGTGGCAATGATAGAGGGCTCATATATACTCTTTCACACAAATTCTATGCAGGGAAAAGGCTGCTTTATGCCAAAACTGTTCATAAACAAACCGACAGAAGCATACTTGATAACAAAAACATGCATGCATGAGTTCCCAAATAAATGAACATATGACAGGCAAAGGTATGGAGAATACTGAAGGTAAGATAAGATCTGTTCCCTTCTACTACTTGTTTATGTTCATCCATTTAGCAAATACTTGGGAAACTTCTACCATTACCAGCCACTCTTCTAGGCACCAGGGATGCCTCAGTGGATAAAAGGTATGAAGTCCTCACTCTCCTGGGACTTCAACTTGTCAGTTTGTACTCTCTGCCTGCATGGTGTTACTACCAAAATAATTGCCATTATGCGAATATTGACAATACTAGAAAAGAAACATGGCACTCAATGTAACTATACTCAGTTTCTGAGTGGGGTACTATATAGGGTATGAAACTGAGGAGTATATATGCATCATATGCATTTCAATCTGAAGGATAACAGAAAGATAATGATAAAAACAGAGTAGCAGTACTAAGTACTCTTAAGGATACACTGAAAAGGGGACACAGAATTCAAAACCCCACCCCAGAAAGAAAGGTAAAAAAACAAAGCCATCATGTTGGATTCTACTGACAGGAGATTATTTATTTGTTTGACCCTAAGAAGAATTTTCTGAGTTACTGTGAATAATCAAATGTGTAAAGGGAAAATGCGAAACCCATTCTATCCCATATTCTAAAATAGAGTGAAATAGACTTTCTGCTCAAAAATCATGATTAAGATGCCTCTTCTAAAACTACTAAACATGGGACACATATTATTGATCAGTTCTCCGAATTTCTGGCCTAATGAAATCGATCCTCTGTAGTAACTGAGAGGTCAGGGAAGTATCATCATGAAGTTGGGATTCATGTCCATTTTAAAGAATCCCACAAACCTCAAATGAATCTCAAATGGGTATTATGTCCCATATAGTGAGGGATACAGGTAACTTACAGTTTACTGACATTTAAGATATTAAGGATGTATTTTTAAAAAACTTTTCCACTAAAATTTTTCTTTACAAGTGAACATCACCAATTAAGTCAACAGATTTTAAAATGCCCTTAGCAGGTGGCTATCAACTAGAACACATGCAGTAGCTTTTCCAGTTGTTTAGATTAACCTAACAAAAATTAGGAGCATCACTAACTTTCCAAGGACAGAAAAACAACAGAATTCTTGTTATGTGTTCAGGGAGAAGCCTGACTGGTCAGCAGAGACAAGATCCTTCCTTTACAGTTTCTATACCATCTGTAGAATCATTTGTATTTGTGAAGACTTGACTGTAAATGTGCTTTAAATGAATTTAACTACCTCAGAGGCATAACAAAACAAATCAGGACATCTAGAGGGAGATTATCACTGTATTTGCAACATTTATCTATATACTGTATATGTGTGTGTGTGTGTGTGTGTGTGTATATATATACCACCGTGTATATATCCTGAAATGTCTCTGGCAGTTAGACAACACTACGGAAGGGCTACCGTGCTATGTAACAAAAAGCATGAAGCCACACAGTAACATTTATTCCTTGTTTGTGCAGCTTAAACCACACGTTCATTAACATTAAATATTATTTTCTGAGTTTTACAAGAGAATAATAATCTCAAAGAAACCCCAACATATCTGAAGAGTTTCCAACAAATCAACAAAAATATACCAAAAAACCCCATGTTCTTATACCTAATTATTAGTCATGGAATACTAATAAATATTGGTAATCCGAGTTAAAATTAAACACAGCACATATTTTACTAAATTGCATAATTCAAGTGAAATGAGATATGAATTAAATAACAAAAACACAATTTCTTAGAAGTCTGACAGTTCAGGAAGTTTACTGTTGGCTTCAGGTATTTGTTTGTTTTTCTTATGTTCCTGTACATTTTTGACTAAAAGTAAAAAACATTTTTACTTGCCATTTTCAAATCACAAATGCCAGTTAAGTCATTACTGCCCCCCCCAAAAAAACCCTAATAGTGTACAATAAACCAGTCTTTATACACAACTACAAATTCATGCTAACACAGTAGGGATATACTGATGAAACATATAAAAGAGTGACATTTTTTACTGCATATAAATTTTCAGACGGGGGTAAAAAATTACATTCCTTAAACTGTTTCAAAAAGAAAGGCCAAAACATACATTATTTTAAAATTTACAACCTATACTTTTTACCAGAATGGCAGGCATTCTCCAAATTGGCTAACCTGTTTTTATTTGCCATGATACTTCCTTTGAAAAAGAAATAGCACACAATATTTGTCTAAAAACAAATGTGTAAAAGACATGGAGGTATTTAGTGCTAAGCTGGAATATAAAATTTAAGTCTTTGAAAAGTCAATTATTTACAAAGCACAGTGAAAATATTATCTGTGAACTAAAGGTTTTAGGTTTACTGAAAAAATAACAATATCTCATTTCGGTTGGGTGATCCAATTTTAGACTTTTCACTCACAAAATATGGGGAAGAATTCAAAAATTATAATAAGTTATTTCTCAGTTTAAGAATACATTGTCAGTTGGGAGGGAAAACTAACTTGGTGTATTGTCATTGATATTAATTTAGCAGAAGATCTATCTAAAACAGATATAAGTCACAGCTCTATTTACTTTTCCCCATATATTCAGAAATTATGGCAACAAAATAATTTTTAATCAGAATTTCCATCAGTTCCCCCAAATCTGAAATTTGAAAGTGTTCATAGTTTCACAAAACTGTCCTTGATCTTCTCAGACTTACCAGTGTTACAGTGATGGCTGCATCTGGTAACAGGTAAAAGCATCAAGAAATAGTAACAGTGATCCTATTTAATCTCAATTAGTATCAATTTATAGCTTATCTAGAGTCTCCCTTCTTCTCTCGGCCCAGTTTCATTTTTCTGTAGGTCTCAGGACCTGAGCTCATCTAGGTCACTGTTTCCTGCCCACCTTATATAGTCTTACTGGTAAAGAAATCATTTTCAGACAGTTTACCACTCGGTTTGGTATTAATCATCTTTTTCCACTTACAGAATACCACTGGGCATACAAGCAGACACGACCGTTTGCCTGCTTTGGACACAGAGATGCGGATCACAGGCATTTGCTTCACAGACAATCAATATCAAACCAGAAAACTTTAAATACTGAAAATCCCCATTAATTAGCTCTCACAAGTAAATGGCAGCTTGGTATGAACTTGGAAATGTTACATCTGTACCAAAACAGCACAAAAACCTAGTAAAGCAGTATATCAGGGGCTCCATTGGGGGTTTTTTGTTTGTTTGTTTGTTTTAGATATTCTGCTGTACAAAATAGCCATGAAGGGATACAGAGATCATAGGGCGCTGAGAGAGAAAGGTTAAGAAGCAAAATAAACAAGTCAATAAATAAAACAAGCATTTAGAAGCAAGCAACACATGCAGAACAAGCAAGAGATTAGTTTACATGAAGAAGAGGCAACTTACATGGCTGTTGAGGAGAGAGCTTCTGTGAGTGGACAGACCGTCAGACTTTTGCAGCGTCTCAATCGCCATTTCAATCTGATAATAGATGTCATTAAAAAAAGGGCTCAAGACAAGATAGTAACAAAAGGCTCACCAGAGAATTTTTGATAGATTCTCTAAAGTTCAATGTCTTCTTCAATGGTGGCTAATGAACAGCTCTTACCTAAATGTGTCTTTTCCCCCACCTTCCCGCCCCACCCCCAGAGAATAAAATAAAAATAGGCATGCTAACGATAAGCCCGATCGCAAAAAGTACACCTTTTTTTTTTTTCTGGAACATTCTGTAATGATGATCAGAATGGAGGCCTGAAGAGCAGGAACTCCAGTGGTTTCTTTCTAGTTATGAGAAAACATTCTTGACTTTCAGAGTTCAAGATGTGGGCTAGTAACCGCTCTCTTTCTAAACAGTCTTTCACAGAGTATTTAATATTTGCTCTATTTTGTCATGAAAGAAAAATTACCCTGCAGATTCTGTGTTTAACATGCATTAGTATTTTAATGCAAATGTACAAAGACCCTTTCATTAGTATTCAAAAGCTACTAACTCTATCCATTCCTCCCTTAACCCTGTATTAAAATTTGGAAGTGGAGGGTCATTAGTATGAACAAACACTACGATGTAATCATGGTCCCTATGTTATATTTTAGGAAGTGGTGGTGAGGCAGAGCTATTAGAAATGACAGCAGAAATGGAACATAAAAGAGAAAATAATTCAGAGTCAACAAAGAAAAGGACAACCACAGAAACAGTTTTATACCATGTAATCTCAGCATACCATGAGCAATCATAGCACCTTAATTAAGGAGCAGGTGCCTAAAATACATGGGATGCACTCTTGATAACCTCATAGCAAAAGATGTCTATCTCTCACTCCCAGTGTTAGGGCACCTACTGTCAAATCAGGTTCTGAACACACTCTATTTGGTTACTTGGCTATGTTAACAACATTAACTGAAGTTAAATTTAAAAATCACATTATGTAAGAGAGAAAACTGATTTCGTTACTTTTATTTCTACCATGTGATCAAGTCAGCACATCAGTAGAAGCACCTATAAAGAACACTTAGTGTTTTCAAATGTAGTTGACTTACTTTTAGTTTACAGTGGTTACGGAAATTAACGATGCCTTGAAATTCTCACGTATTGTGTCCCCCCACCAACACAAAAAAGATCGTTGGCAATGTCCACAGCGAAGTTTTCTCCCCCATCAACGTCCCAATTGCTTCCTGGTGGAACTTTACCCACAGAATGTCCAGTCTCAATTACATCAGCATTAAATCCAATTTTCTTCTAAGCAACTTGGGAACTTAATAGCTTTAATTCTATTTTATGTTATTTCCACAAGTTACTAGAACCAGTAAGATATAAAACTGACAAAAATGTTAGACTAGAAATTATAGAAAAACATATTCTTAAAATAGAGATTATAGTAATTCATAAGACTAAGTAATAGGATTTGTTTCACTGTTAGTTTCTTTTAGATCACAAAATTAAGTAACCTGGCTTCTAAAACACTCTCCTTGCTGGGTGGAATGGTCACGTAGTAGATTTTCAGTTGAAAACCAACTGAAGAAGGTAATATATTGTACTAGTGAAAAAAAATATACATTACAAAAAGAGTAACGTAAATGTACAGAGTAATGAGTAAGCAAGCATTTTACTAAAATGTTAAACTGCAGAACTACAAAGGACCTTGGTACTCATCTCTTAAAAGGGCATCCTAAGTGTTCTTGTTTGCAAAGAGAACACATATATCCAAAAAGAGAGCTGAAAAGCCTCACCCTCACGTGACTTTAGATCACTTCTGTGAAGAATTCGCTCAGAAGTCTAATTTGCTACAATGCCTACATTTTCTTTCTAGTTTGAGTGTCGAGAGTTCGACGTTCGATTTCAGTCTACTAGATAAAAATAAAATGATCTGCATTGCCTGATTTTCTACATTGAGTTGAAAGGTGAAAATGATCAGAGGTGTCACTGCGGTAGTGATGATCGCCAAATCTAGGTCTTGTGGGTTTATTAATCAGCAATTTTAATTTCTTTATGACTAAAAGAATTCATGGTTACTGTTTCGGGTCATTAAAAAGTGGACATGCTAGACAAACATTTTACATTTCTTCCTTAAACCAGTGAGGCTTTAGACGATGATGATACAGGAGGTTATTTTTTGAAAAGTCAGTGAATGCTCTGAACTAAGGTTCAGTGCCCAGTTGTAGCTCTTACTGAATAATCATCCTGAAACTGAGTCACCAGGAGTGTACACGTCCTCTCTGCAATTACCTATTGCTAGGATACGTGGTGCTTGGGAGTTTAGGCTGGTTCAGGTGACCCTGGACTATTGCCTCATAATCAGATAAGAAGCTATGGCAACTCTTCTGAGATCAGATGGTGGGATGCTCTATCCAACATGAGACATCTGGCCTGGAGAGACAAGCTTTCAGAGCAATAAGTGGGATTACTGGGGCGAGTGACATTAAGAAACTCCCTGTGTGACAGAGCAGGTAAGAAACCGCCATCCATTCCTGACAATCTGGGCACATGGCTTCCTAGAAAAATCAGTCTTTTCTGGAAGAGAAAAGAAGATCCTCAACACGATGCTAGGGACGATTTTCAAACCCTCCAGATTCACCAGCTTCACGCGGGGATCCGGGGAGAAGGGGACTTGACTCTGGGGGTGGTTCTCCACCGAAGACAGGAAACTTTGCTTCCATCTTCCTGCAGACGTATTTTCAGCAATGGGAGAAGAGGGTTTTGCAATCTCGGAAGAGTGGCAGGCCTCGGGGGCAGAAAAGCAAGAGAGACAAATGAGACGTTCTCCAGCTCTGGTAATCACGGGGTCTCCAAGCCTCAGAGGCAGCCCCGATGGAATGCCTGGCCAGGTCCGAAGAGTCAACGCGCAGGTAATGAGAACTTGCTACACTCACAGGCCAGATTTCTTTCCGACCACATGGTAGCAGAAGGATGCAAAGACCTCGTTGCGGTGTGTCGTGTGACAAACGACTGTGGAGAATTGTGTGAAAAATGGGGACTGTGTGGAGCACCTTGCTGAGAGGGTCACTGGCCATGAAGACGATTCAGAAAAATCAGACTTCGTCAGAGAGCAGGCACCCCTGGGAGTCTGGCTGGCCCTGAAGCTTATTTGGGTAAAGAAAGAGGAAAAGGTAGCTATATTTAAAAAATGTTTGGGACCGTGTCACCAGTGAATTAGTCACTGGAGGATTAAAATGAATAGAGGTGTAACATTCGGCTTCCCCAACCAACCGCTGAGTTCTCAAAAGACTGAAAATCAGGGAATGGTGTACATGGGTTTCCTTCACTTGGTCAAAAGACACCCTGTACTAAGTCTGGAGGGCTCATCAGAGACTGTACCAACGACTTTGCTTCTGGTACAGAAAGTGGCAATGATCACAACTGTGATAAAAATATGACCACATGTCAATAAGCAAACCTTAGGTCTTGTATGGCAGTGTGTGTGTGTGTGTGTGTGTGTGTGTGTGCACGTGCGGGTGCGCAGGTGTGTATGGAAGACTTAAGCCCCTATTATTCTGAGAGCATATAGCAAATTCAGCAGATTGCACTAGTGACGGAAGTCTTTCCTGATTTCTCAGGAGTTAGGATTAGAAATTCAGAAGAGGCCGGGGAGCTGCTGTATTTCATATGTAAGAGAAAAAACAATATGTAAAACTCAATGGAGCTCCTACAAAAAGAGAAGAAGGCCTGGAAGGGGACAGGGTACCTATGATCTGATGGGGGACAGATACACAGTATGATGAACATATGGCCTCAAACCCAGGCTGCAAACTCTTTTCCAGTCACTACAATGCTAATGCTGCCTTGTGGGAACCAAGAACATGCACGTAGAGGGTCTCCAACCACCCAGGGTTACCCTGGGTGTATCTAACCAAGAATCAGTGTCCCCAAAAGGACTTCAACTTCAGAGGAAGTCCCACCCAAGCCCTTAGGAAAAGAGGATGGGAAGAGGAGAAGAGGGCACAGATGGTGTCTGGATGTCCAGCAAATACAATTGTGTCCTCTTCTCCCAACCTCAAAGAAGGGATCGATACTGTACTTCTTCTAAGGTAGCAAATACTTTTAAAGACAAAAATGAAATATGAAAAAAACCATTTTCCCCATTATTTATAATTTTCCATTATTATTTGCAATTGGCATTTGTAGTTCCCCATAACATTATGGATGGCCCTTTTATTATTATAGGATGGCCCCTCGTTTTGCAGACTTGCTCCCAGGCTGAGGTGCTCCGCTGGGGGGTAGGGAGGTTTACAGGACGTCGGGATCTGGGAAGACAGAAGTCAGGGTTGCCCTCACCTGCTCACAGAATGGGCAGAGTGGGGCGAACAGGGAAGGACAAAGAGGCTTTGAGTGACTGTGCTCTGGACAGTAGCATGAGAAAGCCTCAGCTTTTTCTCCTACAGAATCCTCATAGGAGCTCTACCATGGCCAGATACTGCAGGTTCAAGTAATCAAGGCTGGCTAGAGCACAGGGTTCATTCAGGGGCAGCGGATAATGTCAAAAAGGTAAACTGCAGTTGGAAATGAGGGAGACGTGAAGGGTGACAAGTCTTTTGCACAAGATACATGTGATAAAAAAGAGGCTCCCCTGGACATGTGATTTATACATCCATTTATGCATGCTTGTACAATGACTCAAATAGGGCATCACGTTGTGGACAATTAGGGCTCTCTCTTAATGTAAATATCAACCAGTCATTCCATTACATGCTAATAAGGCAGAAGGAAAAAGAATAATTATATCACCTTATTCATTGTCTTTATAGGTCAAGGCACATTCTCTTGACTCTGAAATGGCTTTTTAATCTATTTTAAAGAATAAAGGTCAAGATTGATATATTCAACTACCACTATAATTAAAATTGGTCTCTTGGTAGAAACTATTTCCTTTCTAGAACTGTTAAAGTGATTTAAAAACTGAAGTAATATTATAATACTTTATGGTTTATAAAGCCTTTTTTCCATTAATTCTCTTGTGATCTTCACAGCAACTTTGAGAAGTGGGGAAGGCAAGCAATATTATCTCTTTTTCACAGATTAGAAAATTGAGGTTCTCTGGGATTGAGGGATTTTTTTGAGATTACACAGGTATTAAATATGAGACTAGAATACAAGACTTATCCCTCGAAGTTCAATATCATTTCCATTTTATGCAAATACAACATAAATATGAATCATGGAATATTTCAAATCAAAATATCAAATATATCAAATGAAACTTCTGGGGAGTGGTTGGCAAAATTAACATTTTCTAAATGGTTTACAAGGAAATTACTTTCTAATAGGAAAGGGTTTAAACATGATTGACAAGTATTACTTGAAAATGATTTCAAAGTGATCTAAAGGCAACACAAACTTCTAAATGGATAGTCACATTTTAATCATCACAAAAATAGTTATCTTTAATGTATAATTCCAATTTTTTTTTGTCTATACAGGTTGCTGTATTAATCTCACCAATTAACATAGCATTTTTTTTTCCTTTTCTTTAGAGAAACCCAATCAAGAGAATACACTTAAGACTGGAAATTTTCTTTGGGGTAATTGCTCCCCTGAACTCTTAAGACTTCACATTTTGTTTGCATCTGAGGTCAAGTCAGAAATGTTTCTACTTGGTGGCTTTGGTTCAGAAAAGCTATCTGTGTTGACCAACATGAACACGTAGCCACCACATTTATCTGATAGAAATGACAGTGTCCTGGTGTATGTGCGCGGGGATGGGTGGGGCGGGTCAGAGGGGATTCCTACAGGAAGCACTCCAACCAGGAACATCAGAGGAAAGAATGATGAGATCTTAATCTTACATGCCTAGGCATTTAGAGCAAAGAAGTTTTAGGTCTTGCAAATGTCTAACTATATAAAATCTTCTCCATTCACATAATTTTATGACATCTAGAGAAAAAAATTAAGTTGTTTCGCTTTCAACATGAAGTTTTGGCAGTTTTGTACCACCTGAAGCTATTCTGAAATATTTATGAGGGAAAAAAAATCTGGGTTAAAAAAAAACTTGCATAAATTGAATGTGTTCTGAGAATATTTGACTTAAGTTGGTGGATTGAAACCAAGACTGCTGGTTTGGTTCCTCTGATCACTCCGTACAGCCCACATCCCTCTGCCCTCACTGGGACCCAAAAGACCGGCATTATCAGTGTGTGACAATGAAATTATTTTCTGAGACATCGATTCCGTAAGTACTCAGGGCTAAATTACCCTTCGGGAACCTGCTGGGTTAGAATTAAGTGATAGGATTTAAGGCCAAGTTTACATTTTCCAATGTATAAGATTTCAAATCTGCCTTTTGCAGATTATTCTGAGTTCTAAAGCACATGTTCACTTGGTATTTCATCTGCATAATCACTAAAACAGAGGATTCCTCCAAGCGTGGTGGTCCTGGATCAGTATGATGGGAGTCACCAGGGCACTTGTAAGAAATGCAAATTGGAGGGGGAGACAAACCGTGAGAGACTGTGGACTCTGAGAAACAAACTGAGGGTTTTGGAGGGGAGAGGGGTGGGAGGTTGCGTGAGCCTGGTGGTAGGTATTAAGGAGGGCACGTATTGCATGGAGCACTGGGTGTGGTGCATAAATGATGAATTTTGGAACACTGAAAAAGAATTAATTTAAATTAAAAAAAAATAAAAGGCATGTATGAACTCTCATAATTCAATAATAATAATAATAATAATAATAATAAAAAATCCACTAAAAGTAGAAAAAAAAGAAATGCAAGTCTTGGACCCCTCCCCACACTGAATCAATAGCCCCGGGGGTGGGGGTGTGGGGGTGTGGGGGAGGGCTCTGTCCAGGGATGTATTTAATCAATGCCCCCAGAGAATGCCCCCAGAGAAAGCACACTAAGTTGGAGAAACATGGCAGTAAAATAGTCTCAACAATTTTCTTCTTTGTCAGGGTCAGACTGCACTTACTATTTTAGGGAGATTAAGCAGGGAGAGAATGGGCATTCGTTCCCACAATGGTGCTAGGGAATTCTACTTAAAGAGCAATTTTGAAGTCTAAGTATTATTTGGATTTTTGCTTCTCTTTCACTCTCTTCCCACCCACTCCAATCCTACCTTGAGGCAGTTTTGCAATTTATATGAGCAACATATAATCCGAAGATAAAATTTTGGTGAATCTAAAATTAATCAATGTATAACACATTAACATTTGTGATTTAAAAAAATAATGTGGTAAGAGAGAAAAGTGAAAGTAACCGCTTTAAAGAAGTCTGGAGGCTATTTCTGGATTTCCATTTTTGCCTTCGAGGATTAGGCAGCTTTCTGGTACGCCAGAACTGGCTCTGGAACCCATATGGTAAACCTTTTATACTCCCAGAAGCACGTGCCTGGTCCACACTGCGGGCTCCATAAATGTCGGAGTGAATGATTAAAGAAACTAATCCAGACTCCAAGTACATGAATACAAACACAAAACATTCGCTTCCGCTCCAAACTACTGAATTAAGAGTGGATCCAAAGATCTTTACTGAATTTAATGCCAGTTTCTGTTCTCTGAACTTCCCACAGTCTAATAAAGGAGGACTTCTTCCAGGAACATGATTTCACCTGAATTGTGATACCTCATCAGCAGTCTTTACGCTGGGCTCCTAAAGGAAGGGTTGTGTCAGCCGTAGGCATTCGGGAAACATGACCAGATACATACACTGTATAATCATCAAGGGCTTGCTTGAGATTTTTGCAAATAGGAAATCACTTTTTTCAAATAGATAATGTATTCACATGTCTCCATGTTTTTTTGTTCCTTCATGCATTCTTCTGGAGATATCTTTGTGCTTCTATAAGCATATGCAAATGCATGTTTCTATTTAAGCATGCACATACTACCTCGTGCCTTTTCCCTTAACAATATGGATGGAGATCTTTCCATCTCTCTAGATCTCGATCTATGTGTGTCTCCTCTACGTCCACTTGCGTCTGTACACATCCTGCCTCATTCTTGACTGGCTGTATAAAATCCCACTGAATGAACAAACGCACCAAAATTTATTTAACTATTTCCCTGCTGATGGACAATTAGCCTTTCCCCAATTCTGTTATAAAGAACTCTCAATTCTGGTATAAAGAACTACCCCATGAATATGGTTGTTCATGTTCATGCAGCATTTCACACATGCAAGCATATTGTCAGGGGGATAAATTACTAGAAGTACACTCTTGGGGTCAAAGGATATAAGTATTTTCTATTTTTATAAAAATTTCCATAGTGCTCTCCAATTCTGTCTGTGCCATACTCAGACTCCTCTCAACAGCAAGACAGAGGGCTGGTTTCTTACGCCCCTGGCAAGGCTGACTGACTTTTCCAGCTTCACCTGTGTGAGAGATGAACAACAGTCTCTCTTTGTGCCTTATTGTTCATTTCCTTTTCAGCGGGATGCTCATTCATAGACTTCTGGCATTTTTTGGTCTTTTTCGTTTTCCTCATGGATTTATAACAGTGGTCTGTACATTAAACCCATTTAGTTCTTCAGATATAATGTCTCAAAACTTTATGCCAGGTTATTTCACTGTTGCCTTTATTTCCTGTGGTTTTTGTCACGGGGAACACTTCCCCTTTATGTAGTTGCTTTTTTTAGAGATATTCTTTGTAGCTTCTGGATTTTATATCATACTTCACCACTATCAAAGGATAATGATAGAATGCATTTTTTCCAACCAAGTGAAATTAATTTTTGTATAAGGAGTTAATGGATGGAACCCATCTACTTTTCTTTCCTAAACAGTCATCCAGTTGTCCCAAACATCATTTATTGACATATCCACGATGTCTCCACCGATAGGCAATGCTACCTTTATCACGCACGATATTCTACACTCACTCAGCCTGTTTAGGGTCTCTAGTCCACGACTGGTCTACACGGATCTATTCACATGCCAACAATCCTGTTTGAATTACTCTAACTTTACAATATGTTTGGATCAAATTGAAAGGCTGTTAACATCCCACTCCACTCTCCATTATTTCTCTTTTGACAAAATTTCCTTCACTGTTCTTGCATGTTTATTTATATAAACAGCCTATCTTGTAAAAAGAAGAAAATCTATTGGTATTTGGATTGGGTTCATATTGAAATATTAAAGCTAATTTAGGAAGATTCAAAATGTGTGATACTGAAACTCCTTTTTCAATCATGCAAACTTCTCTTTGGGCCTTAGGAATTTTAAAGTTCTATTTAGCCCCTGGACCTTGTACATATATTGTTAGTTTACTACATGGTGTGGTTTAAATTGATAATAAATGAGACCTTGGCTTCCATAATATTTTCTAACTAGTGTCATTTGTATCTAGAAAAGCTACTGATTTCATTAAATATTAATTTTACTAAATTCTCTTACTATTTGTTATGGTTTTTCATCTGCTGCTCATGGTTCTTATCAGGTATACAATTATAACTGCAATGCTGAGCTCTTTATCTCCTTTCTATTTTCCCGTTCTCTTTTTCTTATCTAACTACATCTTTCTTGTAATTTTGAAAGCATGGTTAAAAACCCGACATCTTCCTTTCCTATAAGGCAGATGGGAAAGGTACTAAACTTTTAAGTAGTAAATTTAAAGTAAATGTGTAAAATTATTTCTAACATTCTACAGGTAGATTACAAAAGTCCTAGCCAGTGAAATTTATGGGCTCCAATAGTTAGAATCAAACACAATAGCGAAGTTTTGAAAGAATCCAGATAATCTTGGGGCTAGTAAACATGACTGTAGTTATGCATGCTGAGGAGACAGTAATCAAATCACATACTTTTGGAGGATGAACTGATAAACAGGGGAACATGGAGAGATTTTCTCTCATTGAAAATTGGTAATCAGTCATAGGCTTTGTGTTGTATTTTCCCTCATTAAATGAAAAAACATGAGACAGTGGAACAGTCAGTATTACAATCTTATGGGCCTAACTACCCTATGATGCAGTAATCGCAATACTGGGTGTTTACCCCAAATATACAAAACAACAACAAACCCACTAATTCAAAGGGATACATGCACCCCTGTCTACTGCAGCATTATTTATAAGAGCCCAGATAATGGAAGCAGCCCCAGTGTCCTGATAGATGAATGGATTAAAAAGATGGGGTATATATAAGCAATGGAATATTACTCAGCCACAAAAAAGAATGAAATCTTGCCATTTGCAACAACACGGATGGAGCTAGAGAGGTTAATACTAAGCAAAATAAGTCAGACAGAAAGGTACATACTGTTCGATTCCACTCATATGTGGAATTTAAGAAACAAACCAAAGAGCAAAGAGGAAAAAGAGAGAGAAACAAACCAAGAAATGGACTCAACTATAGAGCGCAAATTGACAGTGACCAGAGGGGAGGTCGGTGGGGAGATGGGGAAACAGGTGATGAGTTTGAAGCACGTGCTGTGATGAGCGGCCGGTGATGTCTGGACTTGGTGAATCACAATGGTGAACACTTGAAACTAATATAACACTGTAGGCCAACCATACTGGAATTAAAATAAAAATGAAATAAAAAATTGTATGGTTTTAACAATGACTCCTGTATTTTATTTTATTTATTTAAGATTTTATTTATTTGACAGACAGATCACAAGGAGGCAGAGAGGCAGGCAGAGAGAGAGGAGGAAGCAGGCTCCCCGCTGAGCAGACAGTCCGATGTGGGGCTCGATCCCAGGACTCTGGGATCATGACCTGAGCCGAAGGCAGAGGCTTTTACCCACTGAGCCACCCAGGCGCCCCCAATGACTCCTGTATTTTAATTTGTCACCAAGCCACTTCGTATTTTAGCTGGAATTACCTGGTCTCCAGCAGTGAAACATGAGTAATTTTTTTTCCTCCCTCAAAATCTAGAGTAGTTTCAAACTAGTAAATTAATTGGAAACGTGACTTATAAATACAAGGATAAAGCAAATGTTATACAAGAGGTCACCTGGAACGCAGCTCATTTCCATATTCATTAAGCAGAATTTACCAACATAAACCTGCCTAATCTAGATGTCGCAGGAAATAGAATAAAGCCCTTTCTGGCATGTTGACAACACTCCTGTGTTCTGAAATCCTATTTCACTAGGAAACAGCTAAAATGTAAAATAACTCATTACACTTGGCTTTAGAATTCAGGAGAACCCGTCAGCTATGCTCAGGAGAGGCTGAAGGCCCCTGTCATTCTGTTTGTCTTAACCTTCCAGTTTATCAGGATTTCTAGGAGTGGAATGTCTTACAGCCTTAACCGCAAAATTATGGCTTCTAGATCTTACCAGCTTCAAGGCTGGAGCAGAGTGGAACTGACTGACGGCCGAATGGAACAGAGATAAAGTGAGGGAGACCACCAGTCACTCAAAGTCCCATTGTATTAAGTGCTTGGAAAATGAGGTCCCAGAACCTTCACTCAATTTAGGATTTAGTACAGGAAACAGAAGATTTCGTGGGACTCTCTCTGAGGAGATACATGTGAGGACTCCAGCTGGCCTAGAGAAAACAGGGCACAGGAAAACAGAAAATGCTAGGATCGTAATGGACTTACGTGTTTCTGCCAAAATAAGTGGAGAAGTGTTTTGTTTTTGTTTTTATTCTTCTCACTGAGACTAACTGGAAGACTAAGAAAATTATTTAAAATAGGAATGATTATTTCTGTAATATATGAAATACATAAAACTGATGTATGCATAATTTATGCACACTTTTAAATTAAAAGATTTTCTTCCAAGCGTATTTTTACGTATGATAATTAAACAGAAATTTTCATCTCGGGTGACTATTTTGCTTTTCTACCTCTATATAGCCGTAACCCAGAATCCAACATTATTTTTTCCCCCCTTTGGTATAAGAGATGGGCAGTCTGCCACCTTCTGTAACAGTCATTTCCCGCAAATATAAGAAAGGCCTTCCAGGGCTGATGAGAAAAAGAATCTCTGAGATACACTGTTACATGAAAAACAAGCAAGATGTAGTATTTTTTAATTACTATTTGTATTTTAAAAAAACATAATGACCAGCAGAGAGACAGAGAAAGAGACAGAGAGACATTCTGGTCTTCTATTCACAGAATATCTCTAGCATGACACTCAAAAACCTTGACACAAGCCTGAGAACAGTGTCAGTAGGCAGGTATCATGCACACTCCTAGATCTTTCCACTCGTATTACTTGAGAATACATAACTAATGCACATACACAAATTAATAAAAACAGAATAAATGGCCACTGGGACCATTCCAGTAAAGGAATACGAAGGGCAAAAGCATTTCCCGGAGGTACTAAACACATTCATTCACCTGTTTTCTTTTTTTCTTAAGTAATCTCTACACCCAACGTGGGGCTCAAACTTAAAACCCTGAGATCAAGAGTATGTGCTCTACTGACAGAGACAGCCAGGCTCCCCATCCATTCATCTTTTCAGAAAAAAGAAATTCCCTTACACAGAATCCATAAACATGTAACCCAAGAATAAAGAAATAAAAGCATCTCTAACTTTGAAACAAAGCTTAACTTTCTGTAATTACACAAGATAGGCCAGACTTTGACTTATATAGCAGCAGATGGACATTCAAATTCCCTCCCAGGCAAATGAAAGAAAGGACGGTGTTTTACATTAATCAAAAGCGGGAGAGATATAAACAATATTAGTTTCAACACATTTTCCTTGTGTCTCTTGGTGGGATCTACTTTTAGCAAGAGCCATTTAACATACATAATTACTAAATATATACTAAATATATATATAGAAAGGTATAAAAATTAGCTTTCATATTACAGTCTAAAAAATGATTAATGTAATCTTATTTAACAAGAAGGAAAAAAAAACCTCCATAAATAACCATCTAATTATAAGAACACAAATGTTACTTTATGGAGAAGTAAGTATATAAAGCTTCTTAAATGGCTATTATAAAGTCTGGTATAAAATAAACTAAGTTGCGATGAGCACAAAAATATCACTAACTACAATCACAAGGTTTTGATCCTCAAATGCAAATTGGGTTCAAGTTCCAAAATTCTGCAAATGATGTGGTTCTACAGAACGATAATGAAGAAAAATAAGAGGTGTTTTTTTTTTAATTATTTACTTATTTATTTGGCGGGGGAGCAGAGGGAGAAGCAGGCTCCCCACTGAGCAGGGAGCCCGAGGTGGGACTCGAACCCAGGACCTTGAGAAACTGACCCAAACCAAAGGCAGACGCTTAACCACCGAGCTACCAGGTGCCCCAGAAAAGTAAGAGTTTTAGATGAATGAAGACACACAAGGAAACATCATGGTGATGCAATCAGGAGAAATGTCAAAGAATGATGAGCTCAGAGTTGTGACTGAAGCTAACTCCTCCACATTAATATCCACGTGCCACTGAAATATTAACAATAAACAGATCCCTAGCATTATTAATTTAATAAAACATAAAACATTTATTCAAGTAGTAACTTAGCTGAACTTATGTCCAGTGATGTTCCATTAAAAATATTACTCTTTTTGAAAATTATTAATACTATCAGCAGGAAATGTCTATTACTGTGTGTGTATACATACTTATATAAATAAAAACATATATGTATATATGTGTGTATGTGCATATGAATTATACACACGACTCCAATAATCAAATAAAAATATACAGTAAAAGGAGAAATAGTATCTTGACCAAATCTGAGTATCAGTAGTTTATGTTATAATATATAGTCATAAAATAAAATTGTATATATTGCCATCATAATCTTTCAGAAAATTCTGTTATTTCTATGTAACTTGAAATCTGAAAACTTTTACAATGCAAAGACTAAATACTAAAACACGTTATGTAAATGCTTTGTCATTTAAAGTTATAGAACCGAAGGGAATCATTTGCTCAAATGCAAATTTTCCATTAATCACTCAGAGGTCTTTCTAGTATAAGAAAAATGGTTATATACGAATTATTAGATAGGTAAGAAAATATTTCAAGAACTGTTCATTCTTCTTAGCAATGGCTTCAATTTGAAATGATCATTTTGTTTCTATTGGCGTATCTTGGGAACTGGGTTTGCACATTGAAATAAACTTTTCTTTGAGCCAGAAGTTATTCCTACTAAATTTAGATAGAAGGATTTCTGTATAGACTAAAGTCAAGTGCAAGAGAGAGTCAAGGCAATTCTTCTGAGAACCAGGGCAAGAAACCTTGCTACCCACGAACTGAGTAAAGTTCTCTTGTTCCCAAGAACTCAAAACTTAACCAGTTTCACATTAACTGAATTAGCTGACTGTACATTCTACTTCTTATGACCTCTTAAGCAATAACCCCAATAGACTATTTCCCAAGCAGGAATTCTGGCCACGGTATAGACTACTGCTACCCATTCAGTTATGTTAAGCATGCTACAGGAGACAGGCTGAGCACTAAAGAACACGGAGGGAGATGAACGTCAATGGCACAGCCTGGCTCAAGGTTTGAAAGAAACAGCTTGAGTCTTGACCAACAAGTGGCTCAAGATTGTGCTCATATGGGTTCTACAGAGAATGAAAAAGATACATGAAAATAAGTAAATTCCCTTTAATGACATGGTACCTACCAAAATAATCTTTGAGTTCTAGGAGTCTAAACAACCAGAAGCTACAAATTTTCAAACATTTGGTAAAAGGAGAATGGCAGGAAATCGTAAATAGGTTGCACGACACTTAGACTTTGTTACCTTTACCTTTACTAGAATAACAGATGCGAAACTGTACACTTCATGGTGAATGAAGGAGATGATCTTTTGCACTATTGAGAGAAGAATCTAAATCAAATATAAATCTTGATAATAATGGAAGATAATACAATCAACACTAGCAGAAGTATATTTAGATTGTTTATTATTATGTTATTATATAGATCATATTATAAATATTACATTATAATATTTAGATTATTAGATGGATAGATATATCTATCATAGGACATTATCATTTGTGTTTTGACCTTACGATTTTTCCATGCAAAGTTACCTTTTTATTTAACTTTTTTATTCCTTTTGCTAACAAGGACCAAAAGAACAATCTTAATAAAAGAACCTTAGGTATTAATGTTCTTTTAAAAAAAGTATAAATTAATATATACAGTTGATACTACAGATCGATGGTTTTTAATAGGTTTCCACTATTCCCAGTTACTATAACTCAGCTATTTTAAGTGTTAGTTAAAAAAAAAAAATCACACATCAAATCTGTGTAGTGGACAACTTAAAAAGAGTAATGCCACTTTTCATACTCTACATAGAAAACAAAACAACAAAAAAACAAACTATAAAACTGTTACATTTGCAACTATATTGTCATGATCCCAAATCATCAATTTTATGAACTCAGTGATAATACTAATAAATTTAAGAAACCAGTATTCAGTGGATGACAATGTTTAGCAGACAGCCGGCAGTCAGTGTGAAGATAGACAACTACTCCTGGAGAAAAGGAAGGAGAAGAATTGGGGATGGGGCAGATGGAACGCCAGCATGGGAGAGGGTGGGTGAAAGGACAGTGGGAAAGAACTCTTTCTCCCCATTTTTCAATTCTCCTCAGGCCCTGACAAGTGGCAAGTATCTCCCTTTTCACTGAAAATGACCTTCTGAGTAGCCTTTATCAGGAGTGCTATAAAGTACGGTACCTGATCTACCTCCTTTCCTTTTATGGTAAAGATAATCTACAACATTTTACAATTTACAATTGTCAATATTATGATTTTAAAGCTGGGAGGAAATTAAGATATCATTTAGTTTAACTAAGCCCTTATTTTACTGCTAGAGGAACGAGGTCCAGAGAACCCATGATTTCGTTTCTAATCGACATAAATATACCAGTGTGGTTAAAAAGTTTAGAAATGTCATATTTAGTGGTATTAAAAGCAAGAGACAAACACACAAAGAAATGCTTCAAAAACACAAAGAAAGAAGTACAAAGAAGAGCTCTCCCTCAGAATGGCAAGTCATCTGTTCTGATGTTAGTAGGGAACGGTAAATTAAATATAATGAGCTTTTAGAGATGGAGCAGGGAAAAAGGACCAAGTGATGAAAGTCGGAACACATGCAATGATTAGAAACATAAAAATTATATACAAAATACTTACCAGGTACATATTATATCTTGAGGAAAATCCATAAAATGAGAAAGGTAAAGCCTGTCATAATATTTCCTATTCAATTTGTTTCTACCTCTATTTCATTGTAAGAACAAAATATACGGCAAGATTACGAAATGCACTTAATTCAAATCGCCAGCCCCCTTTTACGTGAAGCCCGTACATAACCACTTCCATTGCTACTTCAGCCAGGGGCGGTTCTCAGTGATCATCCTCCTTAGAGGGGAGGCTGGAAAGCTCAGGACACAGTTTGAGGGTATCAAATTCTACACAGCTTGTTATTACTATTTCTAGGACAGCATTATAATACATTAAAATCTGTGTCAAAATAAATCTTTGTATTAAATTTTAAAAACTTGAAAACTCAAATATGTAGGCAGGTTCCTCAGATACATGCTCACGCCTATCACCAGAGCCAACAGAGATGTTTTTTCACTGCAATCACCTACATCAGTCTTTCCCAAAGTGTCTCTGTGGTTGAACAGAGGGACTTTATAATATGACACACGGGTAAACACTTCTAACTTTACTATTTAAGTATGGGTTTTTATATATTTTAGAAAAAATTACACATAGTTTTCTATTTTAGAAGTGAATCAATTTTTAAAAATACGTTGAGTAAATAATAGTACAGGCGATCTGAGTGAATATGGCCAAACTAAATGTCTGAGGTTTGGGAAATGCTGCCCGTATGGTAACTGCTCTGGTGACAAGTTAAGACTACTACTGAGAGATGTGAAAATTCAAACTCAATTGTATTTTACTCTTCATAAGCCAGTGTAAATCAGCATAAGATAAAAGTGAGTTCTTTCAGCAGAAATTTACAGTATTTTACTATATATCACTGAAGGAAGCCTATAAAAATCAGCATCAATGAGGAAGACTCACCTCTCTTCCCATTACTCATAAAAAACTTTCCAACTCACGTAACGGGGGCGGGGGGGGGGGGACATATCAGTATCAACCCGCACAGAGGCACACAGGCCATGTTCTGGAAAATACCACAGAACTAAAACTACTCAACACATTCATGCCCGCCCCAGTCTGTGTTATTTTTTCTTCCTTCCCTCGAGAAGAAAATGTACCATGGAGGCTACCAAGAAGCTAAATGAAAGAAACAAAAACTCAAATACTTACTGTCGCTGGGGAGGCCCGAGTGGTATGTGTCACTGAGTGACCGGAGTTCTCCATGGAATTGCCGATGAGATAGGTTCCTCCAGAGCTGCTGATGAGTTGTCCTCCCGTGACGCCCATCTGAATCCCACCAGTGCCCACCATGCTGTGGGACGAAACCACGGTAGTCACCTGCGCAGAACTCCCTTGGGTATCAAAGTAATTCCCTCCAGTGTTTTGGCTGTACATCTGCGTTTCTGTGTAAGGATAAGTTGTTGTTCGGCTTTAGAAGAAGAAGGAAAAAGGAAGCAATTTAGTAGCTTATTTATATCATCCTCATTTCTTTTCTAGTGTGAATTTATGCTTACAATCTATCAGTTAGCTTAGCCTTTGGAACAAGAAGAGTGTTGTACTTCTGTATGAGACTTCATTCCAGAAATGAAGGCTACGTTCCTTTAGTTAAGTATCTCAACACTCCTCTGTCCTTGACAGCTTCTGCCCTTGACCGGTGCCTACCTCCAGCATGGAAATAAGCTCAGGTCTCATCCCGCCAAGAAATCCCGCTGAGGGCCTTCTCCAAGTCCTTAAAACACGGCCTGCAGAACCCAGTTTTCAAAAAAGGGGGCTGACAGGTCAAATCCCCATGCTACCTCCCATTCTGGGTAATTTGCAATAAATCCCCATGACCAAGAGAGTACGCATAGATCTCTCCTTGCCCCAGTAAGGACTTTGAGGAAACAGTTCCCTCTTGCTGGACCCTCCATCCCTATCTCTACCTCCTCTCTTCACACTCACGTTCCTCCCCAAGGAGATGACTATGCCACCTCTTCGCGTCCTTACTTTCTACTTGGCAACAAATGCAGTGAAGCTTCCGCCCTTGGCTTCTCATGGCAGTTGCTTTTAATAACGTCGCTTGTGGCCTAATCTAAAAACCAAGCTGAAAGGCTGACAAGTCCTTATCTTCTTTGACCCACCTACAGCACAGACAGTGCGGACTGCCTCGTGCTGCCCCTTCCTTCTCCTCTTCTGATTAAGAAGCTTATTTGCTTGATTTATTTTTCCTTTCCAATGGACTATCCCTTACATTTTAACCTGACTTTGGTTTTCACTTCTCATTGTGAAATAACGAAAAGCTCACATCAAGTTGCCAAAATAGTACAGAGAGGTATAAAACACTTTCATTAAAAAAAAAAAAAAAATCAAATATCCGGTGAAAATTCTCAGCTCTAGCATCATTCTCTTCAGTCCCACACCCCAGAGCCAGCCACTACTGACAATTTGGTGTTTATGTTCTCAGACATTTTCTAGGTCTATGTAGAGTCCCTCGGTCCTAACCTCTCTTGCTTCTGTGGCATTTCTTGTCCACTTTTTGCTTTTTCTCACTATTAACTTTAAAGGATCTTTTGGAGGCTCCAGTTTTCTGGCACTTATAATACGAGTATTTTCTGAGGTCTCCATTTTTAGCTCTTATATTTTCTCATTTTTATTCAGACCACCTATTTTTACTAAACACATGCTCATAGTAAACGACCTTACATGAGTTAATATCTCTCTCTACTTTGTGGTTATACTTGAAGAATTAAAATCTGGGTTTCTAACAGCCACCTGGTCATCTCCACTAGGAAACACCACGATAAATGGGAAGTCCCCATATGTAAAATTTAACTTATGGCTAAAAAGAAATTCCCTTTCTCTCTTGCTTCTTTCCTTAAACTCCTCCTCTTGGTGGAGAGCAGCGCCACTATCCTTACCTCATTCTTTCCTCATCCAGACTGACGTCAGTCACTAAGTCTTACTAGTTTTACCTACAAAATAATCTCCAATCTTCCTTTCCATTCCCACTGCCTTCGTTCACAAGATTCTCCATTATCCTTGCCCCCTATATTGGTTTTCCTTCCTCTCGTTTGGTTCTTTCAATCTATCTTGAATTTTGCCACCAGGGGAACTTCCCCAAAATTCAAATATGAAACTCAAACTAAAAACCTCTCTATGATTCTTCCTGGTCTTCGGAAGAAATTCAAAACCCTTGACCCGCCTGACAAGCAGCAGCAGGGCTGGGGCCTCCATGATGTCCAGACACGTGACTAGCTATGTCTCCAAATGCTCTCCTCACTCACACCACACTGACCTCTTCCCTGCTTCCTCCCAGAACTACTCTTCTGCACACCTTGCCCTCCACGGCCATTCCTCATAGGGCTGCTATGTTTTGTTCCCTGGGTCCCTGAAACAGCTCTCAATACACTTATTGTTAATTTCCTCGTGTCTTCATACTCCTGTGAAATGGTGTTTTATTCCCATCTGTACCCTCAACATTGAACACAGTTGCTGGTATGTAGCAGTTATACCAGGAAACAATTAAAAATATGATTCTATTTAAAAGTATATTTGACATAATAGCCACTTTCATAAATTTCTAAAATGTAAACCCTTTTTTTGTTCTGGTAAAATGTGAAAATTTATGTGAACTATTCTAAGATGGTTTGGTATCACCTAAAGCAGGTCATTCAAAACCATTATAAATTATCTTGTAATATAATCTATAGTATAAATTTTAGTAAAATAATAAAGGCGCTCTAGAAGTACTCTCCACTGGGTAAAGTTACTGCTTTCCAGAAAGAGTAACCACAGATCCAGGTATAAATTTTAGTTTGGGGTGATGTGTGAAATACCCCAAAGAGAACATTTTTCTTTACAGACAGAAAAATGCCATTTAAAATACACACACACCATCATTGCTCTGTTTCCCAACCAGAAGTAATTTTATATATTTCGTTCATTACACACTCATATAATAAAAAACAGCCATGTTGCTTTTGAATTTAGGTAAAAAAGAGAAATGTGCTCATTTTCATTTATGCCCACTAAATATGATAGTGGCCCTATTTCACTGAACTTAAAATAACACAATCTGACGATGATATTTTAAGTAAAGCCAAGTAAAGTGTAGCAATATACCTAGGACAATAAATACTTCCAGAAAGCTGGGCATGGTGCTGGCTTTCCTTTGCAGTCTGAACGAAATGATTAAGCATGCTCTCCACGCGAAGCTGATTTCACAAGTGAAACATACAAGAGCTAATGATTGCTAAAATTTACTGACCAGTTCCTATGCAATAGGTACTATTTAATGTGCTTTTCAGGTATTGACTCATTTAATCTTCATTACAACTCTATGAGATAGGTACTATTATAATTTCTAGTTCACAGATAAGGTGAGTACTTGTTTAGAAAAGGCTAAAGAGATTACATAGCTTTGTCTAAAGCGTACAGATAGTTAAAAAAAAAAAAGTAGATTTGGGGGGCACCTGAGTGGCTCAGTCGGTTAAGCGTCTGCCTTTGGTTGAGGTCGGCTCCCTGCTCAGCTAGGAATCTGCTTCTCCCTCTCCCTCTGCCCTTCCCCCTGCTTGTGGTCTCTCCCTCTCTCCGTCTCTCCCTCTTTGAAATAAATAAAATCTTTAAAAACATAGATTTGGGAGTCTGCATTTAGCCCATGTCCTCAACCATTTCATCACATTAAAAACAACTTTTTCTGTTTGTCATTATTTGTGAAGGACTGTGGGAAACAGCCCCTACAGGTCCTACAGGGAACCCAAGAGCTCCCTGTCGCTCTCTGGGATTTGCTTACATCTGGGTCTCACTGTTAATTAGCACCACACTCCCCTCTTCTCTGACTCAGAATGGAAACTCTGGAGACGTCCTCCCCACGACAAACGAGGAGAGATGGAGAAGGTGGGCTTACTTCAGAGGATACTTACCACCACACACTTGGATTTTAGAGGTTCTATGATCATGGAAGTCAGTATGCTACCATAAGAGACACATTCCAAGGGATTTAAATCACTCCATCTGTGGGGCATACCTCTGGAGTTCTCAGGGAACGAGGGTAATACAAACCAATGCATCACAGATACATAAAATCTCTACAGGCCTCAAGTCAGTTTGAAAACATGGCAACCCACGTTTATTTTCATACTTCCTTCTAGTAATTAGAGATCACTTGTGAGTTAGAAAGTGAGAGAAGACTGGGAGAAGGGGAAAGTCAATGAAGAGTGTGCTTGACTCACTGAGTTATCCTCATCACTCAGTCATGACCCCTGGGACAGGAGACAAGACTGGGGTACTGCACAGACACATACTGGGATAAAGACTGACAATTTTGGGGGGAGGACAAAATTTATTAGGAAATAAAGTGTCGTGGAGGGTTTCTGAATTTGTCTTCTGACAAATGTACCTTGCAGTGGGAGTGGAGGAGACTTTTAAACTGGGTCACAGAGGCGGACCACAATATCCTTAGTCCCTGTCCTTTAAAGGTTAGGATGATAAAGCATCAACCCATCGTTGGAGTTCTGTTTCCAGAGCCAGAGCCAAAGTCATGCACAGATAACTCCAAAAGGTCTCTGCCATGTCTAAATGCTTTAAGCTCCTGGAGAAATACTGAAAAATGTATGTTAAAAAGAAAAAGAAAAGAAAAGAAAAAGAAGCACCAACAGGACAAAGATCTTTCTTAGGTACTGGAAGGAATGACACTCTAATTCTGATGGCTCGGATCAGCCTGTTTTTCATACTGCATAATGAATACATAAGAGATACTGCCCGAACACTATTTTCCCCCCAAATTTCCAAAACATATGTCCCAGAAAATTACTCAATATTTGGCATATCATGGGCGCCTGGGTGGCTCAGTGGGTTAAGCCGCTGCCTTCAGCTCAGGTCATGATCTCAGGGTCCTGGGATCGAGGCCCACATCGGGCTCTCTGCTCAGCGGGGAGCCTGCTTCCTTCTCTCTCTCTCTCTGCCTGCCTCTCCGTCTACTTGTGATCTCTCTCTGTCAAATAAATAAATAAAATCTTAAAAAAAAAATATTTGGCATATCAGACTGAAAGCAGCTTACTATTTCTGGACCGTACGTTCCTGAAACAGCAAAATTCCCAAGCAGTCCTGTGCGCATTTGAAAAGTGCTACTGTGTTCCTTTTGCTTGTTCTTTATTGACTGCCAGACTGTTATGAAAATAATGTGTCATATTATTTCTATAGCAGAAGAGAAGACTTTCCATTGTTCCGCATATGTATCCAGTAATGAATGTAAATACATAGATACGTGCCTACTTGCTAACAGATGCTGCTTCATAGCTGAGTCTTTTATAAGATTCTATGTAAATGTCAGGGCTGATCCACTGAATTCAGTAAATTAGTGCTGTTTGCATCCCAGCGTGCCTCGGCACACACCTGGGCTAAGCATGACCCTGAGTATTCCCTGCTTGCATTTTCACTAGGATGATTATGCCAATTTGCCTTAGCTATCACCAATTTTCTGTTTTCTTTAGCGTCAAGTGTCTTATCCACAACTCCAGGCATAGAGTACCTCTGAACTGTGTGTTTTGTGTTTTGCCCAGGTTTTGAATGTCCTCCCGCCAATAAGCTAGTCAACCAGAGGATTAAGCAATGGCCTGAAAATGGTTAATTAAGGAAATAAGAGTATCTTGCAAGTTTTACACCATAAAATGTACCATGGAGATAGAATATAATAAGGCAGATCATTATAGTATCTTACACAGGGAGAACGTTTTATTCTTTGCAGGCGACTCTGTACACATTAACAAATATTTACTGAGCATCTATTCTGGCAACTAAAACACAAGGAACAAAAGAGACATGATATCTACGGTCACGAGGGCTAGAGGAGGAGTAGGTGCTCAAAAATAAGAAATGCAGGGGCGCCTGGGTGGCTGGGTCAGTTAAATGTCTGCCTTTGGCTCCGGTCATGATTTTGGGTCCTGGAATCAAGCCTGGCTTTGGGCTTCCTGCTCAGTGGGGAGCCTGCATTTCCTCTGACCCTCCTCCCCACTTGCTCATTCTCTCTCAAAAGAAAAAAAAAAAAAAAAGAATAAATACATAAATAAGTAACACAATATGATAATTAGAAATTCTCTTAAGTCTCTGGAAGAAAAATCGAATATGAAAGCAAATAAGTGGGGGGTTATTAGAGGAGTCAAGTAATGTTATCCCAAAGGGGAGAGATTTAGCTTAAAAATTAAAGATGAAAAGGAGTCAGCCCTGTGGAAAGCAGGAAGAATAACATATCGGGAAGAGAGTACTGCATGTGAAAAGCCACAACACAAGAAAGACCCTGATATTTAACAAGTCTAGAATGGCTGTATATAATGAACGAGGATATCAGAAAGAAACAGGCTTGAAAAAGTGGGTAAAAATTAAACATGCAAACAGTGTAAATATTTTTTTTTTAACTGTGGGTCACATTCACAATTTTAATAGGTCACAACAGCTATTTAAAAAAGAGACTGGCTAGACCAGCCAACATTCACGTACATTACACCTTGTAAGGATAAGCATTATTTTGAGAAACATTTATTTCTATCATTTAAATGCATGGTGTGCATGTGTGTGCACACACGTGTGCATATACTCCTGGGTGCATGTGTGCATTTACCTGAGTATAAAATGCACATCTCACCTTGTCACTGCGGATGGTAGTTCACTAAGTTTTAAAGACACTGTTATGAACTATCGCAAGAACTTTGAATTTTGTTTTCAGCTGGGGTGGGAGTAAGGAGGCTTGGCTAGGGGACTGTTCCTACTAAAGAAATAACCTGAACAAAGTCCTGAGGCCAGAGAGGTAACTGGAAACCATGAGGAAGGGAGGGCCCAGGGCTGCAGAGGGGTCACGGGAGGTGATTCTGGAACATGTCATGAAATAGGATAGGAGGTAATCTTACTGGAAAGTGTTTCAGTGTCCTGAAAGCAATATTCATTTTATCGAACCAGATTGAAGAAATAGGTAAATAAGTGAGGCCAGAATGTCTTTTTAAGTATTTTCCAAAAGTTTGAGAGCACAAGAGGAAATTTGGGAGAATTTGGGAATGAGGGGGAAATTATTTGTAAAGGCGGGGATCTACTGTCTCACTTATTGGCTAGGGGAACCACACAGGTGGGGAACAGTCACCCCCCCTTAACACAGCCACGGCCAGAATCTAGAGGCGGCAAGGGTGTGTGATTTGAGACCAGGGCAGCATGGGATGTTCTCACTGGACTTCTGTGATGTGACTTCGTCTACAGTCTGGATGCGTAACACCACTCATGCCCATCCTGGTTCGGCTGCGTTCTCCGGACATCTGTGAAATTCTCTAAGTCACAAATACCTTTCGATAAGTCCTATGTTCTGCTCACATAACCCAGAGCTGGTTTCTGTTGCTTAAAATCAAGAACCCTGCCTTAAACAGTTTTCCACTATGAAGTTTTTAATGTGCATCACAAAAGCCCTGCACAGAAGTAGCTATTATTTGGAATCTTCAACAAATTGCGTTCATGCGGGATATAATCTCCATCTGGCCGGCACACATGACTTATTTGAGTTTTGAAACAGATCTCTCCAATGCTTCCAGTTAGACTGAAGCCAGAAGATGCCACTGAGCGGGAACATGTCCATTTTGTGAAAGACACCAAAGGGTAAATGGTAATTCCAAAGGGAAGTCAAGTGACATGACATTTAATTTCCTATTATTACCTAAGAATAAAAAAAAAAAAAGACTAAAAATAAAGAAAGAAATACGACTCAATATCATGAATAAAACCCTTGGCTTGATTTAAATTCAGAAGACAGACTTACTTCTGCTCATTTCAACTGCTGTAACAATAAGTAAAAACTAAAAGCATCTATTGAATTGTTGCCAAAACAACGAGGGAGGAAATGCAACGATGAATGGTAAAAGTCGATAAGAATTCTTGCAACAACTAATTGGGATTTCCCATTCACATGCAGTATTTTCATTACCAAATATGTTGATAATGTCTGGAGTACTGGAACTGTAACTGCATATCATCCTGTTACCATTACATCAAGATAACCAGACATTTGCACTTTGTATTTAAATTCTTTAATTCTAATAAAGAAATGTGGTTCTCACACTTCAGTATTCATAAGAATCAGTGGGAGGGCTTGTGAGACACCCACGGCCAGACCCCACCCCCACCCCCAAAATTCCTGATCCAGTAGACCAGCTGGGTCCTTCTGACAAGTTCTCAGATGATGTCAGTGCGGCTGGTCTGCGAAACTTTAAGAACCACAATACCGGAAGATACTAAAAATGTGCAACCCACAGTTCACAGGCATGAAGGAAAAAAGTACGATCTCACAACGATTAGTTCTTCTAGTCCAAGTTTTTTTAAAAAGTCTAAAGTCTGCTATCATGTAGGAGCTGTACAGCCTGTTGTAGCTATCCCTGAGAGCATTAGCACAATGTCCATTACTAGAATGGTTTTTAAGCACACAGATGAGGTACACGTAATAAGTACATGTACAGGTCATTTGTCCTGACAACCTAAGTCAGGGAAGTACACACAGACCTTCAGTCAACGTTGGCAGAAATGGATCATGGAAGCTTTTGATCCACAGTCCCTGGTTTAAATTTATAAATAAGAAAAACTGAGCTAGATGGAACAGTAGTTCCATTTTTAATTTTTTTTGAGGAAATTTCATACTGTTTTCCATAATGGCTGTACCAATTTATGTTCCCACCAACAGGGTACAAGAGTTCCTTTTTCTCCACCTCCTCATCAACACATGTTATTTCTTGTCTTTTCGTTAACAGCATTTCCCTGATGATTAGTGATGCTGAGAAGTTTTTCATTACCTGTGGGCCATTTGTATGTCTTTGGGGGAAAAAAATGTGTATTTAGGTCCTTAGCCCATTCTTTAATTGAATTATTTGCTTTTTTGCAGACAAAAAGTTGTGTCTGTCCCCTAAATACTTCAGATATCAACCCCTTTCAGATACATGGCATACAAATATTTTCTCCCTTTTATTAGATGACCATTTCATTTTGCTGATGGTTTCCTTTGTCTTTCAGTTGAATGAGTTCACTCGTTTATTTTTGCTTGTGCTTTTGGTTTCATACCTAAAATGTTACAAAGACTGATGTCAAGGAGGGTATATATACCTTATGTGTTCTTTTAGGAGGTTTATAGTTTCAGATCTTATACTTAAGTCTATAATCTATTTCAATTTTTGTGAGGGCTATAACATAGTGATCCAATTTCTTTCTTTCTTTCTTTCTTTCTTTCTTTCTTTCTTTCTTTCTTTCTTTCTTTCTCTCTTTCTTTCTTTTTCATGTAGAGATCCAATTTTTTTCAGTATCCCTTATTGAAGAGACTGTCCTTTTCCTATTATATATCTTTGAGCCCTTGTCAAAGATTAGTTGGCTGTATATGCTTGAGTTTATGGCTTATTTCTGGGTACTCTGTTCTGTTCCATTGGCCCATGTGTCTATTTCAGAGTGACCATATAATCTAGTAATCCCACTTCCGGGTGCATGTCTGAAGGAAATGAAATCAGTATCTCAAAGAGGTATCTATATTCCCTATTCACTGCAGCATTATTCACAATAGCCAAGACATGGACACAACCTAAGTGCCCAGCAACAGATGAGTGGATAAAGAAAATGTGGTGTACATATATACAATGGAATGTTATTCAGCCATTACAAAAACCTACGAACACTTTGAGAACATAATGCTAAGTGAAATAAGTCAGACAAAGACCAGGACTACATAATCTCCTTTTGATGCAGAATATAAAAAATTAAATTCAGGGGCACCTGGGTGGCTCAGTGGGTTAAGCCGCTGCCTTCAGCTCAGGTCATGATCTCGGAGTCCTGGGATCGAGTCCCGCATCGGGCTCTCTGCTCAGCAGGGAGCCTGCTTCCTCCTGTCTCTCTGCCTGCCTCTCTGCCTGCTTGTGATCTCTCTCTGTCAAATAAATAAATAAAATCTTAAAAAAAAAAAATTAAATTCATAAAAATAGAGAGTAAAATGGTTGTTGCCAGAGGCTAGAGCTGGGAGAAATGGGAGATAATGGCCAAAGGACCTAATTTTCAGTTAAAGAGTAAGTTCTGGGGATCTAACGTACAGCGCTGTAACTATAGTTAGTAATACTGTCTTATATATTTGAAAACAATAACAAAAACTGAGCAACCACATACGGGCACATAAGCCCAAAAATGTTTGGCAGTGGAGGAAAAAAAAAAGAACCTCCCCCCACACACTGCCAAAAAAGCTGTGTTAATACTATGTTAACGGCATCTCAATTCAGTTCCAATCATTTTCCCTTATGTATTTAAAACAACCAAGTTAACATGTCAGTAAAGTTGCAGGATATAAAATTACTGCACAGAAATCAGTTGCATTTCCATACACTAATAACAAAGTAGCAGAAAGAGAATTTAATGATTCCACGTACAGTTGCACCAAAAAGAATGGAATTGGGAATTGGGAATTGGGAATAAACTTAACCAAGGAGGTGAAAGGCCTGTAGTCTGCAAACTATAAAACACTGATGAAAGAAACTGAAGAATGCACAAACAAATGGAAAGACATTCTTCAGTTTCTTTCATCAGTGTTTTATAGTTTTATAATTCCTTCCTTTGAAAGGAATTCATATTGTTTAATGTCCATACCATCCTAGGAAATCTACAAATTCAATGCAATCTCTCCCCAAATCGCAATAATATTTTTCATAGAACTAGAACAAATAAAACTAAAATTTGTCTGGAACCATCAAAGATGCTGTAGAGCCAAAGCAATATTGAGAAAAAACAACAAGCTGAAGGTATCACAATCCCAGATTTCAGGATATACTACACAAAACTGTGGTAATCAAAACAGTATGGTACTGGCACAAAAATAGACATATACCTCAATGGAACAGAAGAGCCCCGAAATAAATCTACATTTATATGTCAATTAATCTATGACAAAGGAAGTAAGAAAATACAAAGGAGAAGAGACAGTCTCTTCAAAAAATGGTGTTGGGAAAACTGGCCAGCTACATGCTGGAGAATGAAACTAGACCACTTCCTTCCACCATATACCATAAAAATAAACTCAAAATGGATTCAAGACTTAAGTATAAGAACTAAAACCATGAAACTCATTTGAGAAATCGTGGGTAGTAATTTCTTTGACATTGGCCTTGGCAACATTTTTCTAGATCTGTCTCCTCAGGCAAAGGAAACAAAAGCAAAATTATTACGGCTACATCAAAATAAAAAGCTTTTGTACAGCATAGGTAAATGCCAACAAAATAAATCAACCAACTTATTTGCAAATGATATCTGATAAAGGGGTTAATATCTAAAATATATAAGGAACTTGTACAGCTCAATACCCAAAAAAACAAATAATTCAATTAAAAATGGACAGAGGACTTGAGTAGACATTTTCCCAAAGAAGACATGCAGATGGCCAACACACACGAAAAGATGCTCAACATTACTCATCATCAGGAAGAATGCAAATCAAAACCACAATGATATACCACCTCACATAAGTCAGAATAGCTAGAATTTAAAAGAAAGGAAAAGGAGAGGAAGAGGAAGTAGTAGTAGTAGTAGTAGTAGTAGTAGTAGTAGTAGTAGTAGTATTGGTAGCAGTAGTAGTAGTAGTAATAGTAGTAGTAGTAGTAGTAGTAAGCGTGGTGAGGATGTGAAGAAACCCTCGTGTACTATTGGTGGGAATGTTAAGTTGGAGCAGCCATTTTGGAAAACAGTATGTAGGTTCCTCAAAAAAATATAAATATCATCTCATCCAATAATTCCACTACTGGGTATTTACCCAAAGAAAATAAAAATACTAACTTAATAAGATACATGCACCCCTATTGTTTACTGCAGCAGTAATCACAATAGCCACGGTACAGAAGTAACCCAAATGTCCATCCAAAGAGGAAAAAATAAAGAAGACGCAGTATACAGACACAATGGTGTATTACTCAGCCATAAAAAAGGACGAGATCTTCCCATCTGCAACAACAGGGGTGGATCTAGAGGGTATCATGCTAAGTGAAACGAGTTAGAGAAAGACAAATAACACATACTTTCACTTATACCTGGAAACTAAAAAACAAAACAAACAAAAAGCAAAACAAACCTATAAACAGGGAGAACAAACTGATGGTAGCCAGAAGGAAGGGGGACGGGGAGCGGGAGATACAAGCTTCCCATGATGAAATAAGTCAATCATGCGGATAAAAAGTACAGCGTAGGGAATACAGTCAGTGGTATTATAATAGCATTACATGGTGACGGATGGCAGCCATGCTTGTGAGGGGCACAGCACAATGGAGGGACTTGTTGAATGACTATGCTGTACACCTGAAACTAATGGAACACTGTGGGTCAACTATACTTCAATTAAAAAAAAAATGAAAGAAAGAAAATATTCACAGCAAAAATAAATAAGAGAGAAAATAAATAAGATAGACCAACCAAGTAGCCTGCTCTTGTCTCCCATGTCATTAAATGCTTTTATTGAATTCCTTCAACAAATACAGGTTGAGCACCTCTTTCTTTTTTTTTTCTTTTAAAGATTTTATTTATTTATTTGACAGACAGAGATCACAAGTAGGCAGAGAGAAGGTGGGGGGAGCAGGCTCCCTGCGGGACCCTGGGACCCAGGACCCTGGGATCATGACCCGAGCCGAAGGCAGAGGCTTTAACCCACTGAGCCACCCAGGCGCCCTGAGCACCTCTTTTAATAACTGTTCTAGGTATCAGAAAATGGGGAACAAAAACCAGGCACTTGACTACATGAAACTCCCATTCTGCGGGGGGAAAAGACAAATGTTAGGTAAGTTAAAAACAGTCACGGCAACAACAGATAGTCATTAAGTGTTGTGATCTCTGTTAGAGAACAGTAGGGAAAGTTACACAGAACTTCGGCTGTCGAAAAATTATGTGGCCAATATTAAGAATGCGGAAGACCTGACAAGATCAGAAGAAAACAGAAGAACGCAGTCAGAAAAGCCAAGAGGAGATCATGATTCAAGCAAGAACAGAGCAGCTGGCAGGGTGGCTGTTTGACATTAAGAAAATTTAATCCAGAAAAATGTCTATTAGACTTAACAGTTGGAGGTCACCAATGACCTTGACAAGAGCCATTTCATTGTAATGTGAAGAAGAAAGCGAGCTTGGAAGAATATGTGGTCAACCCAGAGAGATTTTAGCATGAGGAGGGGTAGACAGACCAGGCATTTGTCAGAGATGGATAATTTAAAAAATGGACAAAAGCAGCTAACACACTTACGTGTGCTGTTGAGGCCAAACAGAGTGCTAAGGCCAGGCAAACAGCCTCTCTGTGAGGCACAAGATCATGATTCAACAAACAGACCCTTCACAACTACGTGCCTTCAACAGAGATTTCTCACTCCAGCTTCAAATACTGGTCAAGTGGAAATGTTTACCAAGTTTGACTTTTGTAGTTGGTTTTAGAAGAATCCCTATACCAAAAGTGAATATACTTTTTCAGACAATGCTAATTACCCCACTTCCCATTCCCTACGCTCTCTGCCCCTGACCTAGTTACTAAGTAACACTTTTAATTATTAATTCCATTCCACAGATTAGGAAATCTTGATGCAAAAATGCTGTTTGTTGAGGTGACAGTGTAGTTAGTAGGAGACAGGATACCCAAAGGGGTATTAGCAATTCATTTAAGAAAACTAGTAACACAACTTGCTTCTACACCTATAAAAGGATATGTGGATCTCTTCCATTTCTTCCTTTCTTAATAAAAGGTGTGAGGAGAAGTGAGGAGGAAAAAAAAATAAGTGTCCAAACTCTTCCAGGTATTATCGTGGAGAACTATTCTAGACAACAAGCTACTGGATAGGAAAATATCACATCTCAATTACCCTTAATGTGCATCAGTTCATTCTACTAATGAAAAATAATAAAAAGTGATATAGACAGGATAGTCAGATAATATAGCCTTTCTCTCGGAAGCCATTTAACTAAAATATTCAATGTTGAAAAATTATTACATATGGACCTTTCTATACATTTTATGACTATCCAAAGAACATTAAATATTCACGAAATATATTTAACTATAAAAGTATAAGATGATTTTTTTAAAAACATGAAAAGAGATTCATATAAATAACAACATTCTTAGTTTTAAAGAGTAAAAAAAGATCGTAAGTTCAATTATCGACCTATAATAAGATATATAATCATGCAATAGTATAAAGTTTACTAAAATGTTTGCTTATAACTGAACTTCCCTCCAATCCCCCAATTACTCAGGATCAAAAGACCTTTACTTGCAGATCATTGGAAAGAACCATGCATTGAAGGTCAGAAAATATGAACTCTAGACATTAACTAGCTGGGCAAATCACTGTACTTCTCTGGGCCTCCACTTACTCATCTGTGAGTTTTAAGGATAGGAATTCATGATCTCAAACCTACCCAATACGACATTCTGAGAAGCTATATTTGAAAGTCTTCCATTTTTGAAAAGAGGGGAATTTCTTTTTTCTTTTCTTTTCTTCTTCTTTCTTTCTTTCTTTCTTTCTTTCTTTCTTTCTTTCTTTTTAAAGATTTATTTACTCACTTGACAGAACGCATATGCTTGTGGTGGGGGTGTGGAGAGAGAAGGGGAGAAACAGACTCCTGCTGAACTCGGGAGTCCAATGAGAGGCCTGATCTCAGGACCCCAAGATCATGACCTGAGGTGAAATTAAGATTTGGATGCTCCGCTGACTGAGCCACCCAGGGGACCCATGGGAATTTTTATGTTATTGAAGAAATGGAGCCATCTCTAACCGCAGAGAGAGTGTGCTTTTCCACAGAAAGGGCAGTTTTCTCTCCAAGAGCTTCCTAAGTAATCAGCTCTATACTTCCTGAAACCCAAATGACAAACCAAACCTTATACCAATTTGAATGTGTTTATCAGTAGAAGGATAAACGCAGAAAACACCCTCTCAGTCTCAACTACAGAAACTCCACGCCTGATTTCCTTAAAGTAGGAAGTACTTAAATGTTAATAAGAAAACATAATCGTACCTATAAATCCTGAAACCTATTTCACTAACGGACAAAAAAGGAACTTGAAGAGTATCCCTTTCCATATTTCTTATTTAAGCATTTAAAAAGTATATGCAAAAGGAGAGCCACGTGCCTCAGTCGGTTTAGCATCTGACTCTTAACTTCCGCTCAGGTCATGATCTCAGGGTCATGAGATCGAGCTCCATGTGGGGCTCCACACTGAGCACAGGGCCTGCTCAAGATTCTCTCTCTCCCTCTCCCTCTGCCTCTGCCCTCCTAGCACCCCCCACTTACTACTCGCATGCTCTCTCAATCTCTGTCTAAAAAAATAATAATAATAAAAATAAAATAAACAGTGCATTGCTTGCCACTAAATTTCTTTCTAAAAAAAAGTATATGAAAATTATAATTAGTAGCTTCAGAAAATGTACTTACTGTAGGATTTTCAAGAAATGACTTTTTAAAATGTAAGTCCTCAGGGTAGCTGGTGACATAGTTAAGTGTCTGACTCTTAGTTTTGGCTCAGGTTGTGATCCCAGTGTCCTAGGACGGAGTCTCACATGGGGCTCCACGCTTAGCACTGAGTCTGCTTGGGATTCTCCCTCCCCTTCTCCCTTTCCCTCTGCTCCTCTCACTTGTGCGCTCTCTCTCTCTCTCTCTACAATAAATAAAAACTTTAAAAAAAAAAAAAAATGTGAGTCCTTTATGAATGCTCATGGATTTTGAACAAATCTGTTCTCTGTCCAGATATTAATAATGTACCAAGTCCCAAAGTACACCATGAGACAGGACTCCATACCATTCAAGATCAAAGAATTCTGAGGTTCACTTTCTAAGGCATTCTTCTCCAGGGGACTTCTCAGAGCCTTCGGAAGACAAATAGAAATTTAGAGTCCTCAAAAGAAGGGCTTTTGGCACAGTGTCTCCCTGCTTATATAACCACAGAATGCTTTCATGGGACTAACATTCTGTGAAACACACTTTATAGAATTCTGTATTGGGGTTGATGAGAAATCTATGAGCTAAACAGGAAGATGATGAGAAGACCTCCAACCAGGCCAGTCTTACCGCAACAGATACGCAGGCAGTCAGCACACTGGCATTTCAAAATATTGATCATCTCTGAACAGCAGACAAGCTTCAAAGAGTGGCTGATATAGGACAATCCTTTAAAATTAAAATCATTAAAAAAAAAAAAAGATTTCTTAACTTGGCCATGATAGAGCAGGATGACTTTATTTCCATCTTGACTAACATGATGGAGGACTGATTTGTGGGGCAAGAAGGAGTCAAAAAAAAGGGGTAAGGAAAGAAAAAAAATCATTATATTAAAGAAAATTGATTTCTGAGCTACTGCAGGAAGTAGTAATTGCGTTGGACTGTGTCTCCATGGTATGCAGTGCTTCCCAGCTTGTTTAATTACAGCATTCTAAATTATCAGCCATCCTAAATTCTAAGAATCTGTAGAAAAAGACAAGACTGGGGCGCCTGGGTGGCTCAGTGGGTTAAGCATTTGCCTTTGGCTCAGGTCATGATCGGGGAGTCCAGGGATGAAGAGCCGTGTTGGGCTCCCTGTTCAGCGGGGAGCCTGCTTCTCCCTCTCCCTCTGCTCCTACCCCCGCTCATTCTCTCTCTCTCTCTCTCTCTCAAAAAAACAAAAAAAAAAAAACAAAAAAAAAAAAACCACAACAAAAAAAGACAAGTCTATGATCCAGACTTTGGAAAAGATTCATGGGAAAACTACTGGAAGGAAAAGCCAATTCTGTTCCCTTCTTCCTCTCACAGAGAGCTGTTCTCGAACACCCAGCACCAGAAATCAGTCTCGGCCTGTGAGGCTGCGGGAGTCGCCCAACCTCACGACGAGAACCAAGGAAACATTCCGGTATCATCCAATTATAATGACTGCACATGTTCACAAGTGATGACACATCTCTGGGAGGGCTATGACCACCTCTCGAGGGAGGCCCTGTGCATCCTGGTGACACGGCATGGGGACGCCGGGGACAGGAGCATCAGGGCACTAGCACTGACGAGGCGTGAATGGGTTGTGAGGGCAGATGCCGGGTGCTCGAAGGTTCAAGATAAAGACCGGCATGCCTGTCTTCTGGGAGTGTCATTAGCGAAAAGCCTCGATGATCGCACAGAAGTAGGAATCGCCCTGAGACCCAGGTCAGGGATCCGCATTAGCTAGCACAAGACTTCAGCGTGCCAGACTCGAGAATGGGGAGGACTGTTTCCTAACACAGAGGGAAGTGCATTAAAGAGAAAGAGGGAACAGGGAGCCTGGGTGGCTCAGCCTCTGCCTTCGGCTCAGGTCATGATCTCAGGGTCCTGGGACAGAGTCCTGAATCGGGCTCTCTGCTCAACAGGGAGCCTGCTTCCTCCTCTCTCTCTCCCTCTCTCTCTGCCTGCCTCTCTGCCTACTTGTGATCTCTCTCTGTCAGATAAATAAATTTAAAAAAAAAATCTTAAAAAAAAAGAAGGAAAAAAAAAAAGAGGGAACATAAGACCTCTCAAGTGAACCTTTGAGACAAACATTGTACAGAGTCAAATAACAGCCTCCAAAATCACAGAAAGATCGAAATAGCTTAAGATCAGGGGGAAAAAAAAAAAAAAAGTTTGTTATATTTGAGAATCAGTATTCATAGTCCTCTACCTGCCACAATTGTGAGGATAATTCACGACAAGACAGTTTTTCTTTAGTAAATATGAACGTGCTGCTACAGTATCTTTGGTCAAAAACTGCACTGGAATGGAAATTTTAATGAAAGGCTTTTGAAGCGGTATCTTCTCTCCACACATGTGTGGCCCCAGCGGCTGGAGATGAGGATACGATCCAGGCCCACACAGATCGGATCAAAGCTTATTGGGACTTTGTGGCAAATGAACTCACGACCTACAACTCATTAGTCATGATCTAATACACAGACACTGTGAGCCAGAGCAAATACATGTTGACGTGAGATATTTACTTGGAATCATTTCTGTACTTAAATGGGCTCTCTCGTTCTAAAGCGTCAACTTTAGCAATGCTGTTTTCCCAAGGTTTTGCAAGTGATCTCACATCTGCCTATGGTACAGGAGACCCCAAGGGCCGTGGCCAAAGAGTTTAAAAAGGCACGAGGCAATAGGCAGAATTCAGGTCCTCAAAAGGAGCAGGAAATAATTAAAAGAAGAACTATAGTACTTAATCTTTTTTTTTGTAGTACGCAATTTTACAGCAATAGCTAAAGTTGACAGAGTGTTTACTATTTATAAGATGCTACAGAAAGCACTTTTGGAAAAGCTAACCACCTCCATGGCATAGATGAATGAGAGTGAAGCAGGCAGTATATCTTGGACAAAGTCACACACCAGTCATCTCTCTGCCCGGCCTTGGACCAATGATGAAGGATGAGGATAGACACTGTCTCAACACCCATTCCAATGCCCTTTGTCCCCTGCTGCTTTCTACCGTAAACATGGAAGTTATAGACCAGCGTTCCCAGGTCCCCTTGCAGCTAACCACTGCCTTGTGATGTGGTTATACTCAAGAGAGAGAAGCTAAAGGGAGCTGGGGGCATCTGGGAAAGCTTCTGTGTGCATGTTCGTGGCCAGATACACACATATGTGTACACATATCTGCATGTATACACATATCCTCTTCTTCCCATCTGGAATGTAGCTACGATGGTCCCAACCGAAGCAGACATCTCATCAACCTATCAGAAAATCTTGGCTCTAACATCCCCGAGCTGTGAAACCCATGGCAGAAAAGGAAGCACGGTTCTGGATGTTTCTAAAGGTTCATTTCCTATTACCTTTTGGTCATTTGGCTCCAACCTGGCTCAGCAGAACTGATTAATCCCGATGGAAGAAGAAGCTGATGGAACTGAGAACGACAGGCACCCACTCCTCCCTTTCTAAGAAAGCCATTTTTCCCTACTATGCAGCCCACAAAGGCTCACTGCCCCTGTTCCCAGAAATATGCAGAACTCTGTGAGGCAAGACTTCATCTACTGGAGCATTTCCATGGTGTGGCCAGTCCAGTTATGCTCCCTCTGCTGTATGTTGGCTTGTAAGGTTTTCTCTAAGAAGGCTGACTTTACATTTGCACCATGGAGTACTAATGATTTGCACAACATGCAACCTCTGGGCTTCTTGTGACCTGAAAAAATAAAAGCTCTACTTTGTTCAAACTTCTATTTGTCAGATTTTCTGGGATTCTCTGCTGATAGAACGCTGTAATACACGTAAGACGAAATGCTACAGTAACAGACAGTAGAGTGTAACTCAGCCCTCCGCTGCAGGGGGCTGAATTGTTCAGGCTTTGTCTAGGATGCCTTTAAACGGGAAGAACAAACCAGGTAGGAGATGGCACACGCTTGAGCAAAGGCAGAGTATATAATGGCTTTACTCCGGGGCTCTCGTGACAGAGAAACCACAGGCAAGGATGAAATGACAATATAATCTCTAGCAGCATCTAGAAACCCATTATGTTTTCCTTGATAGTATGCCACTCCAAGTGGCAGGTGGATCTATTTTTTGTGTGTAAATGCCAACCGTAGTGTGGGTTTATGGTAGAGATTCTAAAAGCAGACTCCAGGAGGCCCCGGTCCTACACAACAAACAGGTAACAAAATATTCAGAGTGTGTTGAACATATGTAAAGAGTTTTGGGTTCACTGGAGCAACAGAAACTCATTGGCCCTTTACTGTGTGCCAGTCTCCTAACTCGCTGTAAATAAAACAAGAGAACGATGTTCTCTTGCTAGTAAGAGATGTAAGAGTAAGCATTCACAGCACCACGCTGGAAGTGAAAGTCAGGGTCCAGTGCTGTCCTTATCCTACAGGGGAAGGGCAAATTAACCACACTAGAGAGCCAAGGGTCCATGGCACAAGGCGGGGAGACAAGGGAGCTCGGTCTACAGAGATCCCACGAGGCTCGGTGTAAGGAACTGGGAAGGCAGAGAAAACCACACGTCCAAAAAACAGGCACAAAAGGGCAGTATTTGGGGAAACCCGTACAAAGTTGGTTGTTCTTAGAACAGTGGAAAATGAAGCTGGAGAGGTAGGAAGCGGGTGAATGCCAAGGTGGGGAGGTGAATTGTATTCTATAGGTAACGGGGGTTTTAAAGGCAGTGGGAATGTAGATGGATTCAGTGACCGAAAGCAATGAGAAAGGAGGGAAGGGTCAGGACGAGGGAGGAGCTTTCAGTTTGGTGCCAGCTACTGTCTCCCAGGCCCTGCATGAGTTGCTGAAAAGATATTTCCTCAAATCCTCACAACAGCCTAATAAGAGTGAGATCATCGTCCTCCCACTTCCCAGGAAAGAATCATCAAAAGCTCAAAATAGTAGTATCTTAATCAGGACAATAAAACTCGTGCAGAGTTAAGGGAGGATTCCAAAGGGCTTGGTTATAATAACAATAGGTAACCATAACTGAACTTTGACTGTGTGTCATGCACTCTTCTGGTGTTAGACTTATAGCGAGAGACAAGAATTCCAGCCCTCATGGAGGTGACAGGTCGAGATCATGGGACTCTATGACACTGCCCAAGGAGAGAGAAGGTGCAGTAAGGATAAAGCAGAACATACGGACCTGGGACACACCAGCGCTGAAGGGAGGTGGTGGGCAGAAGAGAATGAGAGAATTTGAATTCATTTCCGGTAAACTCGGAGACCCGGCAGATCACAAGCAAAACCTCACATGGTCAAATGAAAACAATCATGGTGACCTGTAATAGTTCTTAGTCTCTTATAACATCCCCAATCTTATTGCATCCAAAGTGGCTAAAAAACACACCTGGTATAACTCTACAAATATACATTGTTGCTGCGGAGGTGATGAGTTGGGGCAGGGGGAAGGCAAGTTCAGCAGGAAATTAAGATTGGAGATCAGGTACTCTTACGGACACGAAACTTCATTCAGGAAATGCCACAAGGAACAAATGTACTAGTTTTGTGGTAGTTCACAGACAAAGACACACACAAATTCATCTTATTTATAAAAACAAAAAGCACAGGTTATTAATAAGATATAGAAATCACCAACAAGGGGTATACATTTTTCTCAACCTAGTGAAAACCCTTAAAAAGCATAATAGTTTTCATAATTTAAAGTATTCCACTAAGGTGGAGATCAGTGCCCATTTGTCACAAACCTAGACAAATCTCTACACAGAAGCCTCATTCCAATAACTCTGATCTGGTTAACAAAATTTAAAAAAAAAAAAAAATTACCATGAAAACAAGGAAACAATCTGGGAATAGCAGGATGTGTCGGCAAACCCAGTGTTTCCCTCTGACTTTGTTGGGGGAAATGAAAACGGCTCCCACGTATCGACTTACATCGCTCCGTTGGTATAGACAGTATCGCTTCCTTCCACATACTGCACCTGAGCTGGGTAGACATGCTGGACCTGCTGCACAGTCTGCACCTGCTGTACCTGGAAAACAGATATTAGGATTGCAGTGAGAAGCCAGTCTGACCCAACACACGGCGTTAGCTTTGCCGCAAAGATCTCTCTAGGGTGTTGGAAACGGTGAGACTCATGCGCATTTCAAGATAAGCACGTGGGGGGCTCAGATCGACAGTAGCAAGCACACTGAATAAATTCTCTGCCGATTGCGGATACCTTTTCTGCAGGTGTGTAGGTACAGACATACTCCAAATATTTAGGGTGAAACTTTGCAAAGCTCCTCACTTATCCTAACGATTTATGAAGCTCTCTTCACCTGGTCTGTTACTGCTAAGTTTATTTTCCAATTTAAAAAATTCAGGGGCTGCCTGGCTGGCTCAGTCAGGACGCTTGTTCTCGGGGTCATGAGTTGGGAGCCCCACGTAGGGCACAGAGATGACTTCTTAAAAAAAAATTTAAAAATAAAACAAAAAATTAATAATGGAAAATTTCACCCACGCAAACGTAGAAAAAATACTATAATAACCCCCTGTACTCATCATCCAACATAAATATTTGCCACCAACGCTCCCCTTTTAAGCCCTTACAGGATGATTTAAAAGCAAGTGCACAGATTCTAACATTTCACTGGTAAGTAAGAGAGAGGGACTATTTTTTAACAGGAACACAACACAAATATCACATATAGAACATTCACAATTCCAGGATAGCATCTAGAATCCAGGCATCATTATATCTGATGATTCCAATGTGTCCTTAGAGCTGGTCTGTTCAAACCAGGATCCAAACAAGGTCTGCGTATTACATTTGGGTGAGATTTCCTACCTTTCTCTTTTAATCTCTAAAAGCTTCCCATCCTTTTTATTTCTTGACTATTACTTACTGAAGAAACAAGGAGTATTTATCTTATAGAATTTCTAGAATTTCTAGACTTGGATGATAGCTTCCCTGAGATGTCATTTACTAAGTTCCTCTATCTCTTGTTTGTCCTATAAACAGGGAGTTAGATCGAGGGCCTTGAACAGGTTCGATTCTTGAAGAGCTGCCATATTGGTTGCCGTATGACAGCTGGGGGTCTCTCCTTCTTCAGTGTTAACATATCATCAGTGGGGTCCGGTGTTGTCAGCTACCACCCTCTTCTCAGAATGCATCGTCTTCGTGCCTTCCCTGAGATTATTAGAAGCCACTGATGATCACTTTCTAGGGTTTGTATTTCAATTAATTAATATAGGTTATAGCTTTGGTAGACTGATTCTGTTCTGTTATTCCTTTTTCATTTATTAGTAGACTTCTATAAAGAAATTCCCCTCGGGGCGCCTGGATGACTCAGTAGGTTAAGGATCTGTCTTGGGCTCAGGGCATGATCTCAGGGTCCTGGGATGGAGCCCCACATTGGGCTCCCTGCTGAGAGGGGAGTCTGCTTATCCCTCAGCTGCCTCCCCCTCCCCGTCCCACTCGTGCTCTCTCTTTCTCTCAAATAAATAAATAAATAAAAAGAAATGACTCTCATTAATTACTTGGTTACTTTGAAATAGGGTCATACAGTTAGAGGAAGGTAACTACGCAATTCTTCTCCTTACCAGTACTCAAGAATGCCATCCCCTAGCTCCCTTCCAAGGTGAGCAATGTGGTTTGGGGTTTGGTTTGGTTGGCATCTTTATGATTCTTGTCTGTTAAACATACTTAATGTTTTTCAGTCCAGCAGTTCTTTGCTTGGTAAACTGTCCCATCTCTGACTAATGGCAGTCCCTTCAAAGGGCATTCTGTATCTTTTCACGCCATCACAGTAATCTTGCTTACCTCCCTTGCTTTCTGCTGTGATAAGATATTCTAGACTTATCTCTTACATTTCTTGTTCTAGATCTAGAATCAATAATTTCTTCAAAGAGCCTGGTTCATACTAGTTAGGAGTAATATAAACATGTAAAAACTGTTTAGAAAGGCAATTTATAGACAGACTCTTTGAAAACTTTGTGATTTCTCCTACAGAAATACCACTGGAAAAGTTACTGTACATATTATTTAAAAATACAGTTTATAACAGCATAAAGTTAGAAGGAAAAACCTTAAAGACTTAAGAGTAGAGTGATTAAATAAATTAGAGGAAAACCATTCTGTAGGATATATGGCTAATATTAGAAAAATAAAAATTGATATATATTTTAATAACAAGATCTCCATCTCCAAGACGTTATCAAGTGAAAAAGTATATTGCAGAATAATAGTTACAGAACTGCTTTACTTACTTTTAAAAATATGTCTACCTCTCATTTGCATGAACATGTGTATATAAATGGATATAAGTACATAAAGGAAAACAGAAGGATGCACATCAAACTCCTAAAAGTGGTTTCTCTGTTGAGTGACACGAAATAAGATGGGAGAGGTAAGGGGACTACCATATTTTATTCTATTTATAATACTCTTGGATTTTTAAAATTAAAATGAATTCATCTGTTTCATACATAATATATAAAATACATAAATCAGGGGTGCCTGGGTGGCTCAGTGGGTTAAGCCGCTGCCTTCGGCTCAGGCCATGATCTCGGGGTCCTGGGATCGAGCCCCGTGTCAGGCTCTCTGCTCAGCAGGGAGCCTGCTTCCTCCTCTCTCTCTGCCTGCCTCTCTGCCTACTTGTGATTTCTCTCTGTCAGATAAATAAATAAATAAAATAAAATAAAATAAAATAATAAAATAAAATACATAAATCAGTATGTGGAAGGACTTCCACTTCTGCCCACAATGAAATAAATATACTAGAAACACTTTTCCCACACTGAAAAAGTGGAAAACTGGACAAAATATGTAGAAACAATGTTTCTGGTCATCTGAGAAAGGGCATCATAGAAGTGTGATCCTTAAGAGTAAGGAAACAAATAAGGTAACCCCATAATGATCCCTGGAGCTGAAAGGGAGGCATTTCCCAGGCTGCTGAGCAGGAAGGTAGTAACCAAGTAGAGCATGGTGATCTCACTGAGGTTAGAAGACAGACATAGGAATTGGGGAGGCTGAGGCAGCTAAAATTTGGGGGCACGGTCAGAGAGGGCATTAAGCAGAGAATAATAATGGAGATTCCCCTGGAGTCTGATGCTGAGTAGGAAGTTGCACATTCAGTGCACAGAGATACTCAAGTTCTAACTGGACAGTGATGTGAATTGAACGTCCAGGGCATTCTGTAGAAACAGCAGAAGCATTAAAGCCATAGCAGAAGGGCTTAACTAGCTCTACAGTAAGACTACTTTAGAACCATCTTAATAAAGCTAAAAAGGGAGTGTCTGGGTGGCTCAGCTGGTCAAGTGTTTGCCTTCGGCTCAGGTTGTGATCCTGGAGTCCTGGGATCGAGCCCCATGTAGAGGGTGTAGGGGTGGGAGGGGGGTCCCTACTCAGCAGGGAGCCTGCTTCTCCCTCTGCTCCTCACCCTGCTCGAGTGCTCTCTCTTACTGTCTCTCAAATAAAAAAAAAATTTTAAAGAATAAAAAAAAAAAGCCTAAAAAATAACCTTCCAAAAGATCAAATTGATTCACTTAACTGCCTATATAAGACAAGGTTTAATGCTTTAAAAGGAAAACAGCAAAATCCAAACATAGAGAACTGTAAGAATCAAAATATCCAGCACCCAATAAAAAATTACTAGACGTGTGAAGAAGCAGGTACACGTGATCTGCAACCAGAAGAAAAAAGCCAATCAACAAAAACAAACAGAAATGAAAGACAGGAAGTGGCAGGGACTTTAAAATAGTTATAAGGAGACAAATTTTAAAGGAAAACATGAATATGATGAGAGAAAAGGGAAGATGCTATAAGGAACCAAGTAGAATACTGAAAAATACAAGTTGAAAAATACAATACCTGAAAAGAAAAATTCACTGAATGGGATTAAGAGCAGACTACATAATGCAGAAGAAAAGAATGCTCAATTTGAAAACGTAGTAATAAAAACTATGTGCTGTGGGGCACCTGGGTGGTTCAGTCGGTTAAACATCTGTCTGGTCAGATCATGATTCCAGGGTACTGGGATGGAGTCCAACATCCTTGGGCTCGTCCCTCTCCCTTTGCCCCTCCCCCTGACTCATGCTCTCTCTCTCTTTCTCTCAAATGAATAAATAAAATCTTAAAAAAAGAAAACAAAACTTTGTGCCATGAAGAACAGAGACGAAAAAGAAACAAGGAATAGAGAATCGGTGAACTGTGGGACAACAGTAATTGCAGTTGGAGTCCCAGAAGAAGAACAGAAAACACAGTTGAAGAGAACGTGGTAGAAACTTTCCCAAATTTGATTAAAACTGTAAACACACAGATGTAAGTTCAATATATCCAAATACACAAAGAAAACCATATCAAAGTATGTCATCATTAAAGTGCTAAAATCAATAATAAGGAGCAGCATTTAAAAATAGATGGAAAACGGGCATAATGTATACAGGGCAACACATATTGAGTAGGACTGAAAGATCCCCAGTTAGAAATAATGCGAGCACAAGACCATCAAATAACACCTTTAAAGTCTCGAGGGGAAAAGAATCTCAACGTAGAATTCCATTACTAGTGAAATGTCCTACCACAATGAAGGAGAAACCCTTTTTCAGGTAAAAGCTGAGACAATTCTTCACCTGCAGACCTCCAGGGGAGGTAATGACAAAGGAAGTTTCTGGGGCTAAAGAAAATAATACAGATGCAAACTGGGATCTGTACAAAGAAATAAGGGGCACCAGAGGAACCAAATTTGCAGGGGAAATAAAGGGATTTTTTCCTTTGTTTTCTCATCTTTTCATTTCTATAAAAGATAACTGACCATGTAAAGTACATATAAGAACAACAGGTAATGGGGTTCACTACAGAGGCAGAGAGGAAATGTGTGTATCACAAAAACAGCACAAAAGATGGAAGACAGAAATGAAAATATGCTTTCATAATATTCTTTATGTTAAGGGACATAATGTACATGAATAGAGGCTATGGTAAACTAAGATATATGTTAAAAACCCTAGGACATACACTAAATTATAAAACAGTACAACCAATAGCAGAGATAAAATGCAAAACTTAAAAACACTCAACACATCCAATAGAAGGCAGAGGCAGAGGAAAGAAAAGAACAACAAATGGGACAAATAAAAAAAATAATAATAAGATGCTAGAATTGTATGTAACCATTCTGATCATTATATTCAATACATAAGTTTTTTTTTTAAAGCCATTTTATTTTATTTTATTTTTAAGATTGTATTTATTTATTTGACAGGGAGAGAGCAGCAGGCTCCCCGCTGAGCAGAGAGGCCGATGAAGGGCTTGATCCCAGGACCCCAAGATCATGACATGAGCTAAAGGAGGCTTAACCCACTGAGCCACCCAGGCGCCCCTTCAATACACAAGTTTTGTATCTTGACTGTCAGAATGGCTTAGGAAGGTGAGACCCAACTATAGACTCTCCACTAAAAGAAACTTTATCTCTATCTAGGTGAGACCCAACTATAGACTCTCCACCAAAAGAAACTTTATCTCTATCTATCTATTTTTTTTTTTTTTTTTAAGAAAGAGAGAGTGGGGGTGGCAGGTCAGAAGCAAAGGGAGAGGGACAGAGAGAATCTTAAGGAGACTCCCTGCTGGGCATGGGGCTCAATCTCATGACCTTGAGATCATGACCTGAGTTATCAAGAGTAGGGTGCTTAACCGACTGAGCCACCCAGGCGCCCCCAGAACACACTTTAAGTACACAGAGACAGAAAGGTTAAAAAATTAAAAAATGTGGGAAAGACACTCTCAGCAAACACCAGTCACAAGAAGGTTGGAGTGGTTCTATTAGTATCAGCCTAAGTAGACTTCCAGAGAAAGAAAATTACCAGGAATAAAGAGGAATATTTCATCAATAAAATTATCAAGAAGAAATATCCTGTATGTGTTTGCCTCTAGGAACAGAGTTTCAAAATACATGAAGCAAAATCTGAGAGAATTCAAAGAAGAAATAAACAGGCAAACCCACAGTCACAGTTGGACATTTCAGCATCCTTCTCTCCATTGTTGACAAAGACGGAAAATCAGAAGGATACAGAAATTCTCAACCAACTTGACCTAAATGACTTTCACACCACAATTCGCAGAACAGCAACAAGATATGCACTCTTCCTACTACTGCTCATGGGCATGAAGCAAGAAGGCTCAAAACAAAAAAGAAAACAAGTCCTAACAAATTTAAAATAATTTAAAAAGGGGCCCTTGGGTGCTCAGTCGGTTAAGCATCTGCCTTCAGCTAACGTCATGATCCCAGGGTCCTGGGATCCAGCCCCACATCAGGCTCTCTGCTCAGTGGGGAGTCTGCTTCTCCCTCTCCCTTTTCCTCTGTGCTCTCCCTCTCTCTGTCAAACAAACAAACAAATAAAAACAATAACAATATATTCTCTAACCAGAAAAGAATTCGATTTGAAGTCAAAGATGAAAAGATATCTGGAAAACATTCAAACATTTATATGATGAACATAAAATACACTTTAACCTATGGAGAAATCACAAGAGAAATTTAAAAACATTTCTGAGTTGAAAGATGATGAAAATACCATCCATCCAAATCTGTGGAGTTCAGGTAAAGCTGTGCCCAAAGAGAAATCTATAGTTTTAAATGTTTTTATTAACAAAAAAAAAAAATCCCCAAAGCAAAAAATCTGAAGTTTCAACTTCAAGAAGCAAGAAAAATGAAGAACAAATTAAAACTGAAGTAGGAGAAAGGAAATCAAAAGCAAAAAAGCAATGAAACAGACATCTGAAAGGCAACTGGAAAAAAAAATCAATGAAATTTTAAACATTAAAGTAGATTTGGAGAAAAAGAAAGAAGATACAAATTATGAATACTAAGGATGAAAAGGGAAAAGCATCCTAAAGACAGAAAATAGAAATAAAGGCAGCTTAATGTCAACAAATTCAATTACTTAGGTTAAATGGAGAAAGTCCTTAAAAGACACAAAAACCAATACTTGCAAAAGTAAAAAAAGAGACAAAAGACTATATATATATATATATATATATATATATATATATATATATATAATTTGATTATATATATAATCAAATTTATCTCCCCAATGGAAACTCCAGGTCCAGTTGACTTCAAGGGTGAATTCTAGTCAATATTTCAGGAACGAATAAAAAGCCTTTAAGACAAATTACCTATCACACTTTAGATGAAAAATAACCCAAACTAGGACACAAAATCTTATCAATGCCATTTACACCTTGATGGGTACTTCGGAACAAAGCCTCTCTGCGTCTTTATAATGACCCTTTAAGATTCTACACATTCTTGCTACCTTCTCCTAGGTTCTGCTTGTTTTGTCTATATCAATCATCTCATCCACCACCATAAACCCACTATTTCCTTCCAGGCCTGATTTAAAATTTAGTTTGTCCAGAAAGTCTTCTGTAGCTTACTTTATCCCATGAGAGACTGTTTCTTTCTTTTTTCTCTTTTAGGACTCTTAATACAGGTGGTAGCTCGTGGCTTAGTAGTAACCTATGTACTCATTTGGTTTCCTTCATAGTACCCAATATGGTGAGAGCTGGCAAAATCATTAAATTTGAACATAGTAGAAATGACTTTAAGTCCTTGTGCTGATTATCTGCTGTCCATCTACTGAAATAGTCAATTTATTTAAGTAATAATTTCCTTGTGTGTAAAAATTCTACCTCTGGGTCACCTGCGTGGCTCAGTTGTTAAGCATCTGCCGTTGGCTCAGGTCATGAGCCTGGGCTTCAGGGATTGAGCCCCATGTCAGGCTCCCTGCTCAGCACTCCCTCTCCCTCCCCACTGCTTGTGTTCCCTCTCTGGCTGTCTCCCTCTCTGTCAAATAAATAAATAAAATCTTAAAAAAAAGAAATTCTATCTCCTCCATAATTAAGCATTTTTGTGAGTATCCAAAACTATTAAATACAGATACAAAGCATGGTATTGACAAATGTGATAATTAAAATACACCTTGAATAATTAGTGAAATTATTAAAGACTTCAAAAAATAACAGTCTTGTCTTCTACATTTGTGTAAATTTCAGCTTTATATCCCTCTTGGTTTCAGCCATAAATACGCACAATAAATGTTCATCAAGGGTTCTTTCGGAATATGAGATTCTGTAATCAAAGTAGAAACAAAACTCAGAAAAATGTCAAGAAACTTGGGAAAGAAGTCTAGACAGATGCTGGCTAACTCACCTAAGACAGCAATATATAAATACATCCCTTGATCACAATGAGACTTTACAGTACTATGTAAAAACAGGGCATCATTCTTCACATTACCAAGAATCAACAAAGTAAATAAAGACCAAACTAAACAGTAAAAATACTGAATTACAGCATATTTGGGAGGTAATATAAATTAGTATCCAGTGTGTATGGGTTTTTTTTTTTTTAAGATTTTATTTATGGGTGGTTTTTTTTTTTTTGGTCTTTTTTTATTTTGAAGATTTTTTTTTAAGATTTTGAGTATTTTATTTATTTGACAGAGAGAGACACAGTGAGAGAGGGAACACAAGCAGGGGGAAGGGCAGAGGGAGAAGCAGGCTCCTTGCTGAGCGGGGAACCCAATGTGGAGCTCGATCCAGGACCCCGGGATCATGACCTGAGCCCAGGACAGATGCTTAACCACTGAACCATCCATGCACCTCTGGTATGTACGGCTTTTCTACCAACCATTAGAAACTGGGTTGAAGAGGTCCTCAACACAACTCAGTGATCATGAGAAATTCAACTGCCCATTCTGCTTGTGGTTTGAGAAGGTATTCTTTCAAGGATGTAATGACGGTAGAGGAAGTAAAAAGATGGGGAAAATAGGGGCAGAGAAAGAAAAGGAGAAAAAAAAGGAAAAACAATTTTATGGAAAATAACTATTTTAAGTATGCATGCCTCATTTCACCAATGAGAAGTTAAGATACTTGAATCTCTTAGTTTTTAGCCAAAGGATTATTTGATTTTCTTTCTCTCCTGCTTCCCTTGTTCCCCCTCTTCCTCCCTTCCCCTCTTTTCCTCCTCCTTCCCTCCTCCCATCTTCCCTCCCTCCCTCCCTCCCTCCCTCCCTTCCTTCTTTCTTCTGTTTGACAATGGGGATCCATTATTAATAAAGATGGGTTGGAGAACCAGAGAAACACCCTCTTTCACCTCAAACAGACCCAGGAAGATATCTGTGTCTACAGAACAAGTCTTGCAGAGCTTACAAAACCAGTCATAGGCTGGAAAATGAGAAGGGCAGAATTTCAGCCCACCCTACCTTTGGCCCAAGTTCCCATATATAGAGCAGAGTTGGTTTTTGGGTTTTTTTTGTTTGTTTGTTTGTTTGTTTTTGGTATATTCCCAAAGAGCCAACACAATATAAACACACTGTAAATATTTAATAATTATTTAATAATTAAATAATGTCCTGCACCTCGCAAAGAAAATATCCAGTGAATATTTGTAAAATTTATAGTATCTTCTAAATGTGGATAAGAGCATTTGGTTTTTTTTTAATAATGAAACCACCAAGGAATGCTTATTATTCTGAAGTGAACTGTTTTGATTACTCTGAATGCCCTTTAATGCATCTTTAAAGACCAAAGTGAAATATTAGGAGGAAGTGCATGCTCTTTTCTCTTTCCTAAAATAATTAACTGTGATTTAAATTTGTTCAAATATCTGATACTGTTCTTATGTTAAACATTAATTTGTATTCAAATATTTACTAAATGTTATTATAGGTTTATTTTCTATTTTACTTGCCCTACTTTAGTGCAGTGATGTGGGAAACAAAGGCAAAAGAAAAAAAAACTAAATTTCTTTACAACTTACAGCTTCCCTGACAAGTTTCCCCCAGACAGTTGGAACGACTTTCCTCTAGGACCTCTACTGGCTCACAATTAATACTTTGTTTGCTAAGGGCAAATGGCATTCTTAGCTTAACATTAGCCCAACCTCCAGGATCCTGTAAGTCTCCTTTAACATATGAAAATTCCTTTGGAAACATCCTTTATCTCTACATGCCCCCAAGACATATCTTAGCAATCATCCTCCAAGCATATGGCCCGCTGATAGACATCTGAAGGGTCTCACAGTAAGGTTTAATTAGACGATAATAAATGACCTTGCCCTAACAACAGACAGCCCCCTCAAGGTTCTGGAAACCTTGCTCCCAAATTCCTTAGAGACTTACAATAACCCTAATCCCCTTCCAACTTGAAAGTATATAATCGGCCACTTATCAGAACCTCAGGGCAGCTCGTTCTGCCCCCATGTTCTGTCCCTGGGCTTTAATAAAACCATCTTTTTGCACTGAAGATGTCTCAAGAATTTGTTCTTGACAATTCACTCCAAACCCCAACGTTTCCACATCACAGGAACAATTCAGGTGAGCATGACTTAAGAGAGATGGAGAAACTCACATCATGTAGGCATTTCATTACCATTCCTAGGAACTATATATTCCATCCATCTTTGTGAAGTCTATAAACTGTCACATTTTACTGCCTACCTTATCAAAGCTCTTAGGGGAAAAGAAAAATATGATTAAATAAATTCTATAGGAAATTGATTTTCTTTTAACTTCACTGTCCTTCCCAAAATAAATTCAGCTGCATTTCCCAAGACAAAAGTTTTTCACGATTTTTGAATTTTAATAAACAACGAAGTGGTGAAAATGGGAACTGAAAAGAGCTGGAGGAAGGCAGAACTAGGAGGAACAACCAACTATTTCTATAACGAACTGTTCAATGAAAAAAAATGTCCTTGGGCTAATTTCTGAAAGGTTACTTAGTACATGAATGAATGTTGACAGTAATGAGGTCTGACCATAATAAAGTTCCCTACCAGAAATCTATCCATTCTCTGTCAAACAAAGGGAAAAAAAAAAAACACCCCAAAATATAAATATATGCAACAATGTATTTACATTCATAGACATCAGATGAATTAAGCAACTTAACCCTGTCTTACTGATACATATTTAAATAAAGCTCCTCTTATTACTAGTCAAATGTGGTATTACAAGTGCATTTGCCTATTTTTGTACATTTCTATAATTCTTATTATTTATAATGGAAGTGAACACCAAAACAAAGTACATACCACAGGAAAATGTGCTAGCTCAACAGAATCAATTAGTATATTTTGAGGATAACTTTATACAATATGCTGTTTTGGACGTGCTTCAAAAAATAAAATAAAATGAATCACACTTCAAAACAAATCCCTTTCAATAGTGAATGAAGTCATTTATAACTGTTAAGCTTATTAGTCAGCTAAGAACAACATTAGTTTTGTTGTAAAAATGTCTTTATTATGTCAAGATATTCATTGCCTTTCTTATGTAAGATTATTCCTTACACTTGTGGTTGGAACCAGACATTTCAAACCTTAGTACAGACAGTCCCCGACTTAACGATGATTCAGCTTAACAATTTTAAGCAACAGGCATTCAGTAGAAACCAGACTTTAAATTTTGAATTTCAACCTTTTCCCGGGCTAAAGATCTGTCCTACGATGTTCTCTCGTGACCACGTTCTCTTGACGTGATCATGAGGGTAAACAACCGATAGACAACAGGTACACTTCCAGAACCATGCTGCACCCAAAGACCACTCTGCCTTTCACTTAAAGTGGACTCAATAAATTACATGAGAAATTCAACACTTCATCATAAAATGGGCTTTATGCCAGAGGACTTTGTTCAACTGTTGGTCCTGAGCACATCTAAGGTAGGCTGGGCTAAGCTATTTTGTTTCATGAGTTGTATTAAAAGCATTTTCAACAGGATATTTTCAACTTACAAGGCATTTACCCACATGTAACCCTGTCGTTGAGGAAAATCTATACTGATAACTGTCAAAAATTGCATTAAGATGTCTTTAATAGGCCCACAAAAGATGTGGAAGAGCTCTTCTCAGATTAGAAACATGGGATATTAGAGGGGCTCTGTTACAGGCCGTTGTGTGACTGACCAAAGTGAAGCAAAAGGAAAAGACTCCACATCAGAACAGCTATTAATAAAAGGGCAGTGGGGAGGAGTAAGACACCCAGGGCAGCGGCGGACAGTTAATTGGAAAAGCAGCCTTGTGAGAAAAGAGAACGGAACTCATTCAGTATTTCTGGACTGGTAAAGCTGTAGAGAACTGAAGGGATTGAGGAAGCATAAGTCAAAAAGTTGAGAGAGCACTGTGTGGGAATGCTAGAAGGGGAGATGCGAGGACAGAAAAAGCATGAGGGAAAAACTAGTTTTCTAAACAGACACAGGTTATGAAAACAGGAGTAAACCTGAACCCATTTTTTTCGGACTTGGTTAAAAGTAAAATACATGACATGTCACAAGGTATTAACTGCATCTAGTCAAGAAAGAATTCCACAATTACTATGAATGTTCAAAAAAATTTGAGGGTAAAGGATGTTTATGACAGGACCACAGTGAACAAAAGCATGGCTAACTGACAGGACAGGCTTGGGGTAAAAATGTTACTGATATCTCCCTCATGGGGTTTGTTGTGAAAAACAAGAGGTTTCCCTAGATCTTTAACATTAATTTACAAAGTTCTTCCTGAGATACTCAATGATAACCACAAAACCCCTGTTTAATCTTTTAGGAATGGAAGGCCTTCCGCTTCAAAGAATGTGGTGATGTGAGCTATTGGGAAACATGGTGTTACTCATTTAAATGACAGAATTCATTTTATGTAGAAAACTGAATTTGTTCACTTATTGTGAACTCACTCACTGGCCCTGTGTTAGCTGACTCACAAACTGTGTGGCTTCTTATTTTCAGGAGACTCAGATTTTTGGGCATCATGATCTCACAGTAGACTTTCAGAAAATAAATGATCGTTCTAGCACATTCAGATCCCATAAATACCACAAAGTCTACGTCTTCAACAGGGCTAGAATTAAACATGGGACTTTGGCTTTATAGGAATTATTTACCAAAACTACATAGTTGCTGTAGGCAATCAGAAGTTGTTAGGAAAATGTAAGAATTACTGTTATACTTGGACTTCAAGAAGAATCATATGAATGCTGAAGCAGTGGTAAGGGAGGTCTTGGCTCACTATGTGATGATATGAACACAGGGGACTCAATCAGGAGCGAATCAGTTCAATCTTCCCTAACTGCCTAGCATGTCCCCCAAAGAATCATGTATCTGACTTGTATCAAAGAGCAGAAGCTACTTCAAAGGGGAGAAGCAAGTTCCCAAAGGCAAGATAGGAAGTGTTTCTGGGAAGAGGGACGTGACTCAGAACAAATTTAGTTTAGAATGATTTCTCAATGACAAACTTGATGGATATTACAGAAAAGACAGAAACCTGTTTTTGTGAGTCAAAAGGAACAATGTAACAACTACTTTTTACAAGTAAAGAACACTTTTCTCTTTTTCTTTCTTCCTTTTTTTTTTTTTTTTTTTTACATTGAGAGAGAGAGATGGAGAGAGCTGGTGAGCAGTGGGCAGAGGGAGGGAGAGAGAGACTCTCCAGCAGACTCTGCACTGATCTTGGAGGCAGGGCTCGATCCCATGACCCTGAGATCATGACCTGAGCTGAAAGCAGGAGTCGGACACTCTACTGACTGTGCCACCCAGGTACCTCTTTTTTTTTTAATTGATTAATTGTTTTGAAGTATAGTTGATACATGTTACATTAGTTGCAGGTGTACAACACAGTGATTTGATAAGTGATTTGCAGCTACCCTATGCTCACCACAAGAGTAGCTACCATCTGTCACCATCCAATGTCATCACAACACCATTACTATATTCCCTACGCTGCTCTCTTTATCCCCATAACTTCTTCACTCTGTCACTGGAAACCTGCATCACCCCCTCCCCCTCGCCCATCTTGCCCATCCCTCACCCCCTCACCTCTGGAAACCATCAGCTTGTTCTCTGTATTTCTGAGTTTGTTTTTGCTTGAGGAACACTTTTTATTATGTCTTAAACATTATTTCCCTTGCAGCCCAGCAGGACTGACCAATACTAAGATTCCACTAAAGGAAGCAATAATTTCTGGGGGAAGGAATTTACTAAATAATACTCTGGTGACCAGAAAGGTTAAATGAGCTAGGTACACCAAATTCACTGCACATTAGGAGAGGTCTCTGAAACAGAAGGCTCCCTCTAGTCTTTCTAGTAATAAATGAAACTATGTGGAAACATAAAATATCAGGAAATGTAAGCAGCGCATCAGAAGATCTAACTGCATAAAATTAAGTCTAGACTGATCGTTAGAATATGCACTTCAAATATGTCTCCTGGTAAGAATTCATAGATACAGAGTCACATTTGCTCTGAGTGTCTATGGTAACGATGCATATGTGCAGGAGTCATGATGCTGACTCCCTTGGGATGGAGTGCTGGGAATTCAGAGAGTGCGCTAGGAGCCAAAGCACATGACCTAAGTAGCAAACCCTCTTAGTATATAGGATCATTAAACTAGTGCTAATACTATTACTTATAGTGATATGCAGTATCATTTCATTCACAAAAATCCTGAGATGCAGGGTGCCTGGGTGGCTCAGTGGGTTAATGTCTCTGCCTTCGGCTCAGGTCATGATCCCGGAGTCCTGGGAACAAGCCCCACGTCGGGCTCTCTGCTCGGTAGGGAGCTCTTGCTTCCCTTCCTCTCTCTCTGCCTGCCTCTCTGCCTACTTGTGATCTCTATCAAATAAATAAATAAATAAATCTTTAAAAAAAAAATCCTGAGATGCAATGAAGATGCTAGGCATTTTTATCCCCATTTTATAAATGGTGACATAAATACAAAGACATCGTGACAACCCAAAGACACAGTAAATGACAGGCAGCAATGACTCTGGGTCTTCTAATTCAAATGCTAGAATTCTTCTAAAAATACCAGTGTTTCCCATGGAATATTATTCAGCCATCAAAAAGGATGAATACCCAACTTTTGCATCAACATGGATGGACCTAGAGGTGATTATGCTGAGTGAAATGAGTCAAGCAGAGAAAGTTAATTAGCATATGGTTTCATTTATTTCTGGAATATAAGCAATAACATGGAGGACATTAGGAGAAGGAAGGGAAAATGAAGGGGGAGAAACCAGAGTGGGAGACAAACCATGAGAGACTATGGACTACAGGAAACAAACTGAGGGTTTTAGGGGGGAGGGAGGGAGGGGGATAGGTTAGCCGGGTGATGGGTATTAAGGAGGGCACGTATTGCACAGAGCACTGGGTGTTGTACACAAACAATGAATCACAGAGCACTACATCAAAAACTAATGACCTACTGTATGGTGACTAACATAAAACAATTTAAAACAAACAAACAAACAAAAAACCAGTACCACTATTTCCCCAAATGTGGGAGGAATGACACTGGTGGTACAGAGGCAAGACATTAAATAGTTATAAACATAAGAACATAATCCATTTTCAATTATCTTTAAATCAGTCTGATAAGGAAACAATCTCAGTCTTTACCAGTTCTGACACTTAATAATCTTTTTTAAAAGCACAGTAAGCCTCAGTGTTAGTCACTTGCAAACAGAGCAGCAAGTCAAATCATATAACACTGTTTCCTTTTCACTGCAGTTAACTTAATATATGTCACCCAGTTATGTCAAGAGATATTAGGTTTTCCATTTTACATAGAAATTTAAGATCTTTTTAAATGAACTCATTTAAGTAATTTTATAGAAAACTAGTAAGTAAAAATATATATATAGTAGACTCTGGATAATGCAAAAATTGTGAGGCTGTTTGCAAAAGACAACAACTGCTCCGCATATCACACACTATAAATCATACTCTTTTTAAAAAAAATATATTAGGGACGCCTGGGTGGCTCAGTTGGTTGGGTGGCTCAGTTGGTTAAGTGGCTGCCTTCGGCTCAGGTCATGATCCCAGCATCCTGGGATCGAGTCCCGAATCGAGCTCCTTGCTCCGCAGGGAGCCTGCTTCTCCCTCTGCCACTCTGTCTGCCTGTGCTCACTCTCTCTCTCTGACAAAATAAATAAATAAAATCTTAAAAAAAAAAAAAAAACCTCTTTAAAAAATAAAAAAAATTTTAAAAATATATATTTTATTTATTTGACAGATAGATCACAAGTAGGCAGAGAAGCAGGCAGAGAGAGAGGAAGGGAAGCAGGCTCCCCGCTGAGCAGAGAGCCCAATTCAGGGCTTGATCCCAGGACCTTGGAATCATGACCTGAGCAGAAGGCAGAGGCTTTAACCCACTGAGCCACCCAGGTGCTAAAGACAAGATCAAAAGACTTTACCTTTTTGAGAGATTTACATCTCATGCAGGAATTAAAACAGAACTGGTTACTTCATTGTATGAACTTACTAGTTCCCTAGATCCCGAAACAGAAGGGGTAGCCGTCATAATTCTACCACAGTGGAGATCAAGTTACTTTCAAAGCAAATGGTTAGCGTATCACCTACTTTTGGGACAACGTTGCATTTTATGTATCCCAATATTTTTATAATCAAAGTTATAAGTATTTACAGTTTCATAAGACTCACATAACAAAGAAATCATCACAGTAAAATGTGATCACTTCTTGTTTTATGCTCACACTCATTTCCTGCAATTCCTCTTCCAGAAAATAATGACTAAGAGTCGGACAACGTGCATCCCTCTAATCCCCCAACAATAAATTACATCTTTATGTGTATATGGTCTCCGAACTAACCAGGATAGTTAACACTACCTGTAGCAACAGACAACACCTAAATCGCGGAGCTACTGGATAGTGTAGGAGGCCCCGCGCCCAAGTCACTTAGAGAGGCTCGGTAACAGGAGCTCTCTCATTGTGTAGATGTGTGACCCTGGTGCAGCCCTGGAGGAGGTGAGAGATTGTAGAGGAGGTATCATAGCTCCCAAATGCCTCGACTGATAAACAGCATGTGTCACTTTTGCTTACAACCCAATACTCAGAATACACATGTGGTGCCACCTAACTATAAGAAGTATACACAACGAACATTGTGTCTCTGCTATGTATCTTTTTATTAGAGAGGACATGTATGCACCAGGTGAGATGGAATGCCTTTTCCTGCTTTCCTTCACTGAACCATACCTCTGAGAGCCCTTTCCAAGTGTGTGTGTACAATGTGTGTCTGAAGCCATACACAAGCACAACTATTTCAGGTTTCACAAGTACACCATAGTACAGATGAAGCTGAACGTATTTAACCATTCCACAAGTGATGAACATTTACGTTACTTTTCTTCTATCATGAAAAACACTGCAGAGAAGGACTGCACCTGGGTTTTATCATTCTAGGGGGTGGATCTCTCCATATGTTTACGGGCCATGTGTTTTTCATGTTTTGTGAATAGCCCATTCATATGCTTTGCCCATTTATCTAAGGCATTGTTTGTCTTCCCTTAATGATTTACAGGACTCGTTAAAGGTGATGACATTTTTATTCCCATGCATTTCATGACTTTAAATTTGTTTATGGTGTTTATTAACTACTACTTGGCAAAATAGGTCAACTTCTTTCCTAGAAGTCTTGTGATGCTTTATGTTCTATGACTGTCCTCTTTCTAAGATGAAGAAAAAATACTTCCTGTTTTTGTTTGTATTGGCTTTGTAGTTTTAAAATTGATTAGCCCTCTAACCTATTTTGGGCATTAAGATAAAGGTCTAACTTTGTTGTTGTTTTCCCAGACACTCAATTTTTCTCAAGACCATCTATGTCACTATCCGTTTATTATTTGAAATAATACGTTTAATCATGAACCAAGTTTTTATTTATACATAGATCTGCCTGTTTACTCTTGGTCTGTCATCACTCAGTTTTTATTACTATTGTTTTGTTAAAGAATTCCAAGATTAGGAAGAGTAAATTCTTTCCCCAGTGCTTTTCTTTTTGCCAAATTTTCTGGGCTATTCTTGTGTATACTCCTTGCCATTAACTTTATAATCAGAGTTTTGACTTTCAAGAAAACCTTGCTATATGTTTTATTTGGATTATATTGAAATTATATCTCGTTTTAGAATTAGGGTCTTCATTTTAATGGCCTTTCACACATGAGTTACTTCACCCTAGCTCGCTGGTGATGTGTGAGCTTTCATAAAGGCTGATGCTGGACCTGAAAGTGACCTGGTCGGTAAGATTCCCAAAATGTCACCACCCTCAGCTTCCAGTCCCTCACCCCTGCAGCCCATGAATGTGATGAGGCAACGCTCCTGTGGTCATGTTACATGGCACAGCTGAGCTCAAAATAAAGTAAAACTGATCCTGCCCCAGGAGCCCTTAAAATAAGATTTTATTTATTTATTTGACAGAGAGAGAGAGAAGGAACACAAGTAGAGCAGGAGGCAGAGGAAGGGGGAGAAGCAGGCTCCCCACTGAGCAGAGAGTCCAACTCGGCGGGGGTAGATCCCAGGGCCCTGAGATCACCACCTGAGCTGAAGGCAGATGCTTCACTGACTGAGCCACCCAGGCATCCCTCAGGAGCTCTTAGAATAAGTGGAGGGCTTCTCTAGCTGATTGCAGGAATAGAAGTCAGAAAGTCAAGGCTGGCAGAGAAGGCCTAGCCGTGTGATTACTGCTGTCCAGACAGAGGGAGAGGAGTCAGGCGGGCAACCTCTGGGAGCAGAGAGCAGACCCCACCCGAGAGCCAGCAAGAAAACAGAGTCCTCAGTCCCACAACTGAAAGGAAGGAAATGAATTCAGCCAACCACCTCTCTGAGTATGGATGTGAATTCTTCCCCAGGACCTCTAGGGAAAAAAGTCCAACGTGACAGACCCATGAATTTCAGTCTGGGAAGACCTGGAACAGAGAACCCAATGGAGTCCATTCAGACTTCTGACTGCAGAAAATTAGGAGGTAATATATGGGAATTGCTTTAAACCACCAAATTTGTCATTCGTTACACAGCAATAAAAAACTAATCTAGAACAGACTTCAGGGCAATTGTTACACCATCTTTCACCTCCATGGCTTTTCAGGATTCCCAGGGAGAAACGAGATACACTCAGATTCACTTCCCCTTTCCTCGCTTCCAATCTCACGATACTCCCTAATTAAAAGCAACATATATACTAACCTGAATCTTTACTTCCCTGCTAATTTTAAGGTTTGGGGCAATGAAAGCCTAATTCTTCCCCCAAAAGTTCAAATATTTAAGATACAGAGTAAATCAGAAAGAAAACTATCGAAGGACCAAAAAAAAAGCATATAATAAAACTTTAGGACAATAATAACTATTATCAAACACTAGAATCCAAAATCGATTTCATAAGAGGTCAAGATATACACGATAAACAGGGTTCTTTCAGTATTTATCTACATTATGTGTGGACAATAATTTTAAAGGACAATACAACATTTTGGTAAAATAGTGACTGTTTTCAGTATATTCCACTAGTATAAATTGTTCCAGTATTTAAACCTGTTGTCTTCAAGTGAAAATGCAAGTTTTCACATTATATATTACATTTCTTAAATTCTTCATACTCTAAGAAATACTGAAATCAGCTTAGAAAAACCTGAACCGATATAAAGCTGAATTATATAATTTTTTAAAAGGTATCTTGAAAGAAAATTTATGATGGTCCTTAATGGCTTAGACTGAAAATAAAATAGGCTTCCCGGGGCACCTGGGTGGCTCAGTGGGTTAAAGCCTCTGCCTTCAGCTCAGGTCATGATCCCAGGGTCCTGGGATCGAGCCCCGCATTGGGCTCTCTGCTCAGCAGGGAGCCTGCTTCCTCCCCTCTCTCCCTCTGGCTGCTTCTCTGCCTACTTAAATAAATCTTAAAAAAAAAAAAAATAGGCTTCCCTACTTTGTCTGCATACTTCTATACTATTTAAATCCTTTTCAATGAAATGTATTGCCTGTAGCATTTGTGTAAAATGCTTAAGACAAAAGATGAATACGGTAAAGCAAGAAAACAGTTAAACAGTGAAAACTAAACATGATGATTTCAATTTCCAGAGAACCGGCAAAACCTTAATTTTTAGATTTAAAAAAAATAGAGAAAAGTAAACATAGAAAGAAGAGAAATATTTAAAAATAAGAAAATACTCTGGGGCGCCTTGGTGGCTCAGTGGGTTAAGCATCTGCCTTTGGCTCAGGTCATGATCCCAGGGTTCTGGGATCGGGCCCTACCATCAGGCTCCCTACTCAGCAGGGAGCCTGCTTCTCCCTCTGCAGGCTCATGCTCTCTCTTTCTCTCTCTCTGAAATAAATAAATAAAATCTTTTAAAAAAGATAAGAAAATACCCTAACATGGAATAATGATTAGCTACTTGTTAGAATTGCTAAAACAATGCTAGAAAAGTGAATATAAAAGAAAACATTCTCTTATTCATTGGCTGAAATAAATTTTAAAAGAAGTTGATTCTCTTAGTCACAATTGGGTTTTAAAATTATTGACTTGTACAATGTTGCTCTTCTCAAAATTATAATTTCTATGAAAGAGAAGTCAGAGAATTGTAGTGACAGATGAAGGAAACAGTATCTTTCTTGAAGCTCTGACAGATGGTCTTATCAGGAGGCTGGATGTGGATCTTGTTTACTTAACCGATTTATTCTGATGATTTCAACTCAGTAAACAAAAGGTATTATTGATCTAACTACCAAGTTGTCCCTGAACCTTGGGGAACAGGTTTGCAATTGATTTGATCATCACTGGGAAAGCCAGCCACAGGAAGTCTCTTTCCCACTTGCCAGACAAATGGCCTGGCACCTCCCAATGGAGAATGACTGCTGTGAGCTCTTCCTTTTCCCACTCTTAAGCACTGTAGTTCATCATTGAATCTCGGGCCTTGTCATCCATTTGCATCTTATATAACTAACTTCCCTGCAAAAACAATGCTGGTTGTGATGTAGAGGAGAGAAGGACAATTTTGTTTCTTAAGGAAACCCTGTGAAGGCAGGAACAAGGTCTGTTGCCTCCTTTATTACGGATCACAAGGCTGAGGACATGGTAAATCTTCAGGAAGGATTTGTTGAAGGAAAGGAGGCAGGCACAAACAGCAATTCAGCAAACAGCTCTGAGCTACCAAGGAACAAGAACAAGAAATCACACAGAAAAATGGCACAGTGGGGGCAGGGGTGGTAGGCAGGAAACGTAAAGAAAAGAAGGTAGTAAAGAAGGGAGAAGGAAACTTTCAGTTCTCACACTATTCCTAACTAAAGCAGTTTTATTTTTCCTTACTTCATGACTTTCTTATTAAATCACTCCACCAAGGGGTGCTTGGGTGCCTCAGCGGATTAAGCGTCTGCCTTCCGCTCAGGTCATGATCTCAGGGTCCTGGGATCCAGCCCCTGTCTAGCTCTCTGCTCAGAGGGGTGTCTGCTTCTCCCTCTCCATCTGCCCCTCTCCCCACACCCCCATGTGCTCTCTCTCTCTCATTTAAATAAATCTGTAAAAATAACTAAATATATTGCTCCACACATGCATTACTTTTACAGAATAAAACTCATTAGATTGGTAGAAAAAATAAAATTCTACCATGAAGGGCTGTTTATTCTAAAGAAGTAAAAAGACGGTCCTTGAAAGCAATAATACCACTTTAGATCAGATAACACTGTTAGACTAGGAGAAGCAAAGACATTTGACACCAAGAACAAAGGAACAAAAATATGTCAGAAAAATGGCTGATGACTAATTTGGGGCTGAATCCATGTCCAGTTAGGTTTACACACACGTTTTTTTTTTTTGTTGTTGTGGGGTTTTTTTTTGTTTTGTTTTGTTTTGTTTTGGTTAGCAGCTAGTTAGAGCATTTGAAATGGTCAAAAGCATGTTAAATAATCTCCAAAAAGTTATCCAACTTGAGTACACGTACACTGCATGTAGGCAGTCAATTCAACGTTAATCCGAATTACAAAATATTTACAAAAACAAAAAGAGTATTTAAAAATTACTCATCACATATTTTTAATGACTGCCTTTTAGAATCTTGGAATCAATATTCAGTCTTTACCTAATCAGTAGTTCAAAACAGTCTTCAATAAACTGTCAACTCGTTCACTTTACACTCTTCTGTGAGGTACATGATTTCTAAGAAAGGAAACCAAACTTGTGAATGCGCAATCTGTGAGTTAGAACAGTGCTTGCTTCCTGGATGGGGGTGGGTGCAGAAGAGGAAGGCAGAGAGGGACATACATGGGAAACTTTCGGGGGTGATAAAAAGGTCCTAAATCTTGGTCAAAGGGTACTTTCAACAATCGCCCTCATAGCACAATGGACTGTGTCACTTAAGGTCTGAGTAGCTCACGGTAAATACACTGTAGCTCACTTAAAACTAAAGGGAAAAAAAGGAATGTATATAAAATGCTCCCACATTTCTCTATTTTGTATGAAATACACTTACGGAACGCAATTAATTGCGAACTGAGAATAGATGCTTTCTTTTACAGTGTCCAGGTAACTAGCCGAGGAGTGTGTGTGTATGTGTGTGTATGTGTGTGTGCGTGTGTCTCTGTGTGTATGTTCAGGGGGAGGGGTGAGTGTTTTCCCCAGAAAAGTCAAACAGTAATTTATTACGTTTCTCATAATGATATATGGCCACAATAGTATTATAAAACATCTGTGGGGAAAATGACCAAGAATGTAATTAAACAAAACATCTTCAAATTATTATATTTTAACATAAAATGGATTCTATTTTTAGTGAAGCAAAATAGTTCCTGAATTATTTCACTCGGCTTACGGAAAAAACTACAGGCAAAGTCATCAAGTTGTTTGTTGTGGTATATACACCACTGAATGGGATATTCTTAATTGCTACCAGGGATGAGTTCCTTAAGCTCACAATCTACAGTGGCTTTCACTGTTTCAGACGCTTCTGCAGATAATGACACAATACGGTACTTTTCTTTTTTTTCTTTGCCAACGGAGCTATAATAAGATAAAGCAAATAAATTTAGATACTTACAAATAACGTAACCGATTCAATTTCTTCAGCATCAGTTAATTCCAATTGTTTAATTTGAACTTTACTTATATTAAAGCAGGGTACTTAGGACTAAATCAGTTTTCCACTAACACAGCTCTAAAATACATTATAATAACTATCAAATAATTGATATAGATAAGCCATGACTTCGGAGATAATTTCAGTAATTTGTATAACTAAAATCATTTAAATTACCACTCAAAAGATGATAAATTATTAATAAACTATGAGGTTTTACATGTGGTCAAAAATTTAAATCATGTAAGACTTCAATAAATGTATTATCTGGAAACGCAGTTATAGAAAATAATGGAAAACTTAAGCAAGATGAAGAGAAGCTGGAAAAAATCCAGGGACGAATAATATAAATTACTAAGTGATTGGAAAATAACAAAGAAAGCCTAAGACAATCTGGATTTGTAGAGAACGGAAGACTGGGGTGGGAATTCATACCATCTTTTATTCGACCAGAGGAGGCAGCAGTATGCGCAGGACCTTCCATGCTCTCTGCCCGGTAAGAAAGGGATCTAAGAGAAACCCAAATAGTAGCTAGAAGGTCTATGACTAGGTACACCAAGAAAACATTCCCTTGCTGTTTCAAGATTTTGGGGTCTCATCACAAATGCAGCTGTAAAACCTGAAACTCTGAGAATGTTAGCCACGACAGACATGATGACCAACGGTAGTCCCTTCTCCAGTACATGCGTAGCCTGTGCAGTGAGTGTGTGGGCCCCACGTCTCCATGTGCTCACCATGACCGCATGGATGCACCACGGTCTAGCTCCACACCACGGCACCTGTTTGCCCGAGACATTTCTCAGACCCTCAGCACCATCTCTGCCCAGCTGCAATCAGCCCTCGGCCAGGGACTGACAGGGAGACTGACCCCTGCTGTGAGGAGCCCTCTGCCAAGGACTGACAGGCATATGTACCCAAACTCTAGGCTTCCTCTTGCCTCAGGTGGTAATCTGAGATGCAGCAAAATGGTGGATCCCAGATTGTCCCCATGTGATGCATCCCCACTTATCCACGGTTGTGATGTATATAATCATAAAACTACTACTGGATCAGTTCCTTTCCTTGTTTCACTTTCCCGAGAGCCTACTGGCACTTCGGAAATCATCTCCCGAATAAGCTACTTGCACCGAAATTCCTGTATCGGAGTGTGCCTCTTTACCACTCAAACGAAGGCAACATACATGCCATTTCAATGTAGCACAGTCTTCTGAGATACTTACCAGTTTAAGTGGTTCCTCAATTTTTAAATTTCTTGAAAAACTTACGTAGCCCCACAAGAAATGGAAACCTTCTGTAGTCCAGTTTTCATTACTATCGTGCACCCAAAGTGAATAATGTCTGAAGAGCCATTCCGTACCAGCCGGCTACTGGGGCCTGTTAGCACTGAACTGGAATCCTGCTCTGTTGCTGCTGCTGTTGTCTTTAAGATTTTGTTTATTTCAGAGAGAGCACAAGCCAGCGGATGGGCAGAGAAGCAGACTCCCCACTGAGCAGGGAGCCCAACGTGGGACTCAGTCCCAGGAGTCTGGGATCATGACCTGAGCCCAAGGCAGACACTTAACTGACTGAGCCACCCAGGTGCCCAGTCTTTTGTTGGTTTTGAACTGTGAAAGCAAGAGTTGGGGAAAGTGAGCAAATACTGGGGAGATATTACATATATGCTGCACCAAACTGACCTTGTTGACGATATCAAGTGAGTGGCAAGAAATGGAAGGGGGAACAATTTCCTCGCTCTGTGATGCAATGTTTTCTTACACGTCTACCTGAAGTCCATCTGACCATCTTAGACCACTTAAAACCACTTCACATCCCAACGGGATATGCATTCCACACTTGAGAAAATAGGAAGCTACAGAAGAAAGAACCCTGAGAAAGCTCATTCACAACCTTACTTAGAGAAAGTTATTAGAGGTCTCGCAAGGTTTATGTTTCTAGATAATCTCCAAAACTATTAAATAAAGAGGAATTCTAGTCTTCATTCTCTGGGTGGTTGTGGCCAAGTCACTTCATTTCTCTGGACTTCAGCATTCTCAATCTTAAAATAAGAAACTCAAAACAGACTCGTATTTTTCTCTTCTGTTCTTGTTGCCACTGCAGGAATTAAAGGGAGGGGCAAAGGCCAAGCTGTAGTTCCCAGTCCCTTTACTCTGAAGGAGTTCTAGGAAGGTAAGTCTGATATATAGACCTTTTTGCTGGAAGGAAGAGAAGGAGACAGACAGAACAGATATGGTAGGGAGAGAGAGAAGTAGGTAGAGAGGAAAGAAGACTAGAAAAGAAAGAAAAATTTAAAAACCGACTTCAAAAAATACCAGTACTACTGGCATTCATTAGGATGGTTGGTGTTAAAAAAAGGAGAAAATACATGTTGATAAGGATGTAGAGAAATTGGAACACCCTTGTGTACTGTTGGTAGGAATATGAAATGGTGTAGCCACTAAGGAAAACAGCACGATCATGCCCCCCAAAATTAAAAATGGATTATATCATACAAGACCATAAAAATAGAATATACCATATAAAAATAGAAGATACTTAAGTTTTATTTAAGTGATCTCTATACTCCATGTGGGGCTCGAACTCATGACCCCGAGATTAAGAGTCACATGCTCCTCCAACTGAGCCAGCCAGGTTAACCCCCAACAATTCCACGTCTGGGTATACACCCAGGTCTCAGAGAAATGCTTGTACACCCATGTTCATAGGAGCCTAGTCACAAGAGTCAAAAGATAGAAGCAAGCCAGTGTCTCTCGACAGATGAGCGGATAAACCAAATGTGGTACGTACATGCAGTAGGCCATAGGCTACAACATGGATCACCTTGAAGACATGATGCTAAGTGAAATAAATCAATGGCAAAAAGACAAATATGATAGGATTTCCCCTTACATGGGTCTTTAGAGTAGTCACATTCACAGGGACAGAAAAGGAAACAGAGGTTACCAGGGGAAATGGCGAGTTGCTGAATGAGTAGCTTCAGTTTTGCAAGAGGTGTTCTTGAGACTTGAATAACTTAGCAAAATTGAACTGTGTACCTTAAAATGCTTAAGATGGGGGCACCTGGGTGGCTCAGTGGGTTAAGGCTCTGCCTCTGGGTCAGCTCATGGTCTCAGGGTCCTGGGATCGAGCCCCACATCGGGCTCTCTGCTTAGCGGGGAGCTTGCTTCCCCCTCTCTCTGCCTGCCTCTCTGCCTACTTGTGATCTCTCTCTGTCAAATAAATAAATAAAATCTTTTTTAAAAAATGCTAAAAATGGTAGATTTTATGTTATGCTCATTTTTCCACAACTTTAAATCTTAAAAATCCAAGTTAAAAAAATCCACAGGACTAGATGACATGTAAGATCTCTTTCAGGTCCACAGTCTTTAAATTAGTATTAATAAAACTTATGTAATTTATCATGGTTGTGATAAAAGAATCACAAGCAAAATTAGAACAAAAAGTTATTTATCCCATAAATACTATGCACAATATTTGCAGTAGGTGTATTATAACCATTAATCTCTACGACGCAAGCAATGAGCTTCTGTGACAAATACCTATTCATGCTCTCTACAGAGATTCACTAAAATATTACCTAAATGTTGGAAATATCAAGGCCAAATAGAAAGTTCTGCAGATTTAAGATTACTATTAATCTCTCATCAGACTGTCACCTCCACTTTGAAGACCATTGATTCCTGGCCAGAACGAAGGGCAGCGTCACACCATAACCCTTTCATGGTCAAGCCTGTGTCAGGATAAGCTGTACGTGTCTGAGACTCTACCTTGACCCTACATCCTAGTGAGTGGGACCTTATCATGCTGTAGCATATCCATCTTGTCTACCTGTCCGTGATGCACTGCAATCACTTCATGTTTCTTAAAATGATCTGAATTAGCATACCATCTACTCAGAAATTCTCAAATTTCCCCGTGCAAGATGAGGAGAGGTTTTCTAAAATTAATGTCGTTTTTTGTATAATTCTATTTCTTACTGAAAACATAGAGCCTAACCTAAGTTAATGTAGCATTACATTTTCTCTTTTCTTATTCTCCTTGGTTTTAACTTAAAATTTTTTAAAATTAATTGAACTCCTCTAAGTTAATTTTAGAAATCTATTTAATTAGACATAGATGAGATATTTGCTAGTTTAAATAAAATAGAAATGGAAGAACAGTAAGCTATCAGTAGGCAAAAATATTAAAATACATATAACTGGCCAAGCAGCAGACAAGAAAATGCTCAATGTCATTAGTCATCAGAGAAAAGCAAATTAAAACCACAGTGAGATAACCACAATACACTCACTAGCATGGCTAATATTAAAAACATTAACAATTCCAAGTCTGATAAGGATGTCTAGCAACTAGAACACCTGTACACTGCTGGTGGGAATATAAAATGGTGTAACCGCTTCGGAAAACAGTATGGCAGCTTCTCACAAAGTTAAACACCAGCATTTGTGACCCAACAACTCTATACCTCAGGCTTTACCCAAGAGAAATAAAAACCTATATCCACATAGAGACTTAACAGATGAATGCTCAAAACTGGAAACAAACCAAATACTCAGTAATAGGTGAATGGATAAACGAAGTGTGATGTTACTAGAGTGGGATGTTACTCACCCATAAAAAGGAATGAACCACTAATGGACACAAAAACACAGAGGAACTGCCCCGACACTACAGTGACTGAGAGAAGCCAGACACAGGGGAGTGGATGTTTTGTGATTTCATGTATTTTAAATTCTAGAAAAGACAAAAGTATCTAAAAGACAGAAGATCAGAATTATACTGGAACTAGGAATGGGGGAGGGGAAGAACTGAGCCGAATGAGGCACAAGGGAGCTATTTGGGGTCATGAAAATGTTCTGCATTTTGGTTGTGATGATGTTTATACAAGGGCGCATATTTGTCAAAACCCATCCAACTGTACACTTAAATGGTGAATCTTACTGTATGTAAATGACATCTTCCTAGAAAGTTACAACTTTATGGTAGCAATACATTAGTTTGTAGTTTCCAAACTTTTTTTATCATTTTCTCCTCTTACTTAAAAAATATTTATAAGTCACATACATGTTCTACTGTATTAATAGGATACATTTTACAAAACATACAGAAAAATAGGAATTATAAAATTAAATGTTAAAGATCAAATATTTAAGTGTCCTCCTTATTTGAGACAACTTCAGTAGCTAATCTAATGGCATAATACATACTTAGGTGAGAGGTTCGTGACGGAAGATGGTGGACATAAATCTGTGTGTCGAAAATCTTGGTTCTCAGAACACGTGGGACCAACTTGTTATCATTCAGGCAGGGAGACACTAAACAGATATTTAATATGTGACTGTCAGAGAGTTAGGGAAGCATTCATTCTGCTAACTTCTTTGTTTCTGCAGTATGTGTGCTATCTTCAGTATGGGGGGATTTCAAGCTGTTAACCCACGTCATGAAGTTAGTTTAATCAAAACTAGTCCACATGACCTACCAATCCACCTTCATGGAAACACACACACACACACACACAATGCAACAAACAAGTGAGGGGGGTGTTGTTATCAACCCCTCTTCCCTTAGGATGCCTCAGTCATACATGTGATATACGCAATTTGTTACATTTTAGCTACATTTCTTATTTTAGGTAAAAAAAATTAATGGAAATTCCAACATTTCTTCCTCCTCTTCCAATCTTCTTGCACAACCCTAGGATGCAGCTGTTCTACTTTGCAGACATCTGATGGTGATCACTTACACTATTCGGAAATTGCAGTTTTAAAAGTGGCATGTGTACATGTGCATACTTCACACTAAACATGTAAATATTTTCAATCGCTATTAATTGAGACACTGTAGCATTACCTACTTCATTCATTAACTCAATAAACACTTACTGAGCACCTATTACATGCCAGACAGACCATGTGTATTAGGTTGTACTATGTGGGAGCAAAGGGAAGACATGGCTCCTGCACCACGGCTGGCCGGTTGGCTCAGGCACGGAAGTGTCGACTCTTGGTTTTGGCTCAGGTCATGACCTCGGGGTCCTGAGATCTTGAGAGGGAGCCCCTCATTGAAGCTCTGCACTCAGCGGGGAGTCTGCCTCTCTCCCTCTCTTTCCCCCTCCCCCTGTTTATGTGCACTCTCTCTCTCTCTAAAATAAAATCTTTTTAAAAAATCACAAGGATGGAATAGACTGTGAGGGAAAGGTACGTGTGGTTCTAGGAATGTGTAACAGAAAGACTTGCTCTAGTTTGAGGATCAGCCATGCTTCCCTGAGACCATGACTGCTGACCTCTAGTGTTCAATAAAATACTACTAAACCTGTACAAACAGAAGCCAAGATGTAAATAATACTTATGGGGCCAACTGGTATGATGAAGCTTCTTTTGTACTCACTCTGTCTGTGGTATCATTTACTTTGATATTAGGGCTGGCTCTATTCCACTCATTAGCCCAAGACAATTACAGTAGTAGCTCAACCTGACACCAAGAAGATCATAAACATCTATAAGAACACCCTGAAACTGGGGCGCCTGGATGGCTCAGTGGGTTAAGCACCTCTGCCTTTGGCTCGGGTCATGATCTCGGGGTCCTGGGATAGAGTCTCACGTGGGGCTCTCTGCTCAGTGGAGAGCCTGCTTCTCCCTCTCCCCCTGCATGTGCTCTCTCTGTGTCTGTCTCTATCTTTTCTAAAAAATAAAATCTATTTTAAAAATTAAAAAAAAGAGAACACACTGGAAACTGAACATCAATCTGTTATAACGCAGTAATTCAGACGATCTGCAATAAATTCAGTTTCATTATAAGGATTAGCTAAATACACATGCACAAACACACGCACACGTACACGCACACAGTAGGCTCCTGAGGAAATATCCATAAATCACCTCTTAAGAAACCCTGCTCTTTGCAATCATTTTCCCACCTACAGTTTCTAGCAAACTGTCTGATACAATGAATCAGTAATTTTGCCCTCATATTTACAAAATGCTTTGCCTATTACAAAGCACCATTACAAAGATATTTCTCCTTTGATTCTACAGACAGTTTGGGTATATTACCTGTTTCAGAGATTAGGAAACTCAGGCGGGAGGGACTCATCCAGGAAGTCTCCCCCAATTGCCCCTCCCACCAACTGACTCACCTCCAAATTACAACCCACTCTTTTCTGCTCCCACAGTGCCATACGCTGTAGGTACTGGCATTCTCTGGGTCATTTCTGTTTACCTGTCAGTCCTCTCTGGCCTAACCTTAAAGTTCTTCCTGTCCCAGGAGCAAGTACAGTTCCTGCCACAGGACAGACGCCCGATCACTGTTTGCCAAATGAGCTCCAGGATACAGTGATGGCAAGTCAAGGGCAGGCAGGCTGAAGCAGCTTGCTCAGAACCACACAGCTTACCAGCGGCAGACCCAGCATTCCTACTCACTCATGTCTCCTGAGATCAAATTCAAGGCACTCCTCCTTTAGCCCCCATCTCTAAAACTTTAGGATGACCTCCAACCAAAAGGAGGTTATAAATGATTTAAGCTCAAACACCAAAAACATTTTCCATATGTGAAATAAACTGTCTACTGAGATCTATTAGCACTATCAGCCCTTTCTATATTTATACTGACTATTTAAAAAACGATGGGTATTGTTTATTACACTAGCTTCTCTGAGCCCTCCCCCCGCCCAGTGGAGTTCCTCAACATCTCTGATGTTTTTTTGCCTTGTTATTTTAAAATATCTACTTAAACTAAGTAGCTAAAGAAACACTCAATTTCTGTGAAATGTATTCATGAAATTGCTGGGGAAAATTAAGAGTAATCATGAGTTTTAAATGCATAACCGTCTACCAGATCGATGAACCACAGGGTACAAACACCTTAGTGAGCCTCAATGTCAAGGCAAAAGCCTTCAACATAAGTATAATAACAACAACAACAAAATCATTGGAAAAATGGTTTTGCACAGAATAATTATGTTATCAAGGGTCATAAATGGGACTGTAATCAATGGTTTGGTCAGTTTCAGAAGAAATTCAGAAAAATTATCATCACGAGAACTAAAGCTTAGGTTCATTCATTGGAAAGTATCACTTTCCAGAAACTTCAGGAATAATTTTGCGCTGTTATTTCAACCTATAGATATAGTTTTATTCACAAAAACAACTCTTGTTTGCTTGTCTATATAGTTTTAACTGCTAGTGATGAGATACAAAGTTACCCTGAGATTCACAAACGGGACAGCCTTTTTAAACCTAATTATGTTGAAAGACACTTTTATTTAAGAATCACCTTTCTTCTTATATTTCAAGTGCTATCTTTTCCAATGTATTTTTTTCTTATTCATTTCTCCTCTTTAATCCTACTACTTTTAAAAAGCTAAAATTGCTAATAATAAGAAGGCACAGATTGAATAGGATCCCAAGCTATTACGACTTAATAAACCCAAAACCCCAAGTAGTAAAGGAAAAAAGAAAAAAAAAATTACGGCTTTGGATAGCTACGTAGATTTATGAGAAACAGTCCGATCAACTTGCAAACCAGAAATAGAAGCCCCATGTCTTACTGTTTTCAGTTTTGAGGCTTACTTTTTTGATGCTCATTAAAATTATATAAATTCTATAATCTTTTAAAGCAATCTTTAAAAATTAGGATCAATAAAGGATAAAAAACTATACCTTTTTATTTAATAAAAAACCCGTATTCTACCTGCTTCCCCAACCAATAATTAACATGTCAACCATAATATGAAGTTGGATGACTTTAACTTTTTAAAACCTGCTAATCAACTGATTTGATGAACTTAAGTTTCCTCCCAGTTAAGATGGGAATGGTTGTCTGGGCCTTCATAGAACGGGATATATACCGGTACTCATTAAGACAAAAATCAAAGCCACAAATGGGCTAATTATCTTTGTTGAGTTTACAACCTAATTTCAAATTTCTAATGCTTTTATTTTCTTGAGAATAACAGAGTTTGCATTTTCTAACAACCAGTTATTTAAGCTGTCCTCCATTGTATCATCAATTCATTACACATACTTGTATTTTTAAGAATCTTGAAAATATCACCAATTTTTACTGATCTTTTATTTTATGTATTGATCAGCCTTGCTTGTTTATAGATGGATATATGCATGTACGTATGTACCTTCTTGGTAGTCATTATCAAAACTAGAGAGTTGATGGGGAATGTGAAGAGAGTGTGACCAAAACCTCAAAACTGATTTTCCTCTACATTTTCTTTCTTTCCTTTTATTTAAAACTTCAACGCGGGGGCAGGGGCGCGCAAAGGTGGCTCAGTGGGTTAAGCCTCTGCCTTTGGATCAGGTCATGATCTCAGGGTCCTGGGACGGAATCCCGCATCGGGCTCTCTGCTCAGCGGAAAGCCTGCTTCCCAGCTCTCTGCCTACTTGTGATCTCTCTCTCTCTCTCTCTCTGTCAAATAAATAAATGAATAAATAAAATCTTTAAAAAAAAAATAAAACTTCGACTCAGTGAAGTGAAGCAAAATATTTTAAATTTGGGATACTTTTCTGAAGAACTCTTACACCTTAACATATGTATAACTATTGGGCAGAATTTCAGGTTTTACTTATTTAAAGGCAAAATACTGGGGCGTGGGTGGCCTCTGCCCTCGGTTCAGGTCATGGTCCCAGGGTCCTGGGATGGAGCCCGGCATCGGGCTCTCTGCTCAGCAGGGAGCCTGCTTCCTCCTCTCTCTCTGCCTGCCTCTCTGCCAAATAAATAAATAAAATCTTAAAAAAAAAAAAAAGGCAAAATATTAAATAAGTACCCATGTCTACTGAAAACAGTATTAGGACTAGTAATTCAATTATCACTTAACAGACTGGTAAACTTAGACTGGTATCGATTTTCAAGCACTTTTTCTTTTGATATGATTTCAGACTTCTAGAAAAGTTGCAAGAATTATGCACAATATCCCTAAATATCTACATCGACTGTATCACCTTTCCCTCTTTTATTTGCAAGGTTCTATAGTTACTGATTGTTTATACTTATGATCTGTGTTTAGAGAGGGCTTCAGAAGTTCAAGGTTTATAATTTTTTTATTTGCTAGTTATTTTGCTCAAATAGCCTATGTTGCTCCAAGAGTCCAGATGCACCTGTTTCCTTCGCGAGTTTTGCTTTGTGGGATTTCTCAAAAATGCACGGCGATTCATAAAGCTAAAACCAATCCTTCTTGACATAAAGTATATTATGTCCTATGCCGTGGGACTGCCATGTTCAGTACTGTTATTATGCCACTTAACAGCTGATCTTGATATAACTCACCTGACTGCTTTATCTCTGTAGGGTAGAGCTTAGGAGCTCAGGCTCTAAAGTCGGATGACTTTGATGTGACTCCTGGCTAAAAAAATTCATGACTGAAGGAAAGGTGTATTCATTTTAAACATCGGGTTTACAACCTAGCTCTGAGCAACACGGCAGCCAGAACCAAGAGGGCGGCTCTGATTTACTCTAAATGGGAAATCCATCAGTTAGTCAGGGCTGTGTGTAAGGAAAACGAAGCATCGGAGTCTCTCTGAAGAAATGGCTTTGACGGGGCGCCTGGGTGGCTCAGTGAGTTAAAGCCTCCGCCTTTGGATCAGGTTATGATCCCAGAATCCTGGAATTGAGCCCCGAATCGGGCTCTCTGCTCAGCAGGGAGCCTGCTTCCCCCTCTCTCTCTCTGCCTGCCTCTCTGCCTACTTGTGCTCTCTGTCTGTCAAATAAATAAATAAGATCTTAAAAAAAAAAAAGAAATGGCTTTGATGGATGTCAACACAAATTTTTAAAGAAAATAAAGAGGCATTCCATGTGTTTCTATTTCTAAAATCAGCCCTGGATCAAAGGAAGAGCAAAATGATCATTTTTCATGGACAGAAAATCGGTGTTAAGTGTTCCATGAAATTAACCTTCTTACATGCTGGTTTGGTATAGGTAGTGAGCTTGATGAATTCTGATGAACAACTCATCTTGCTCTGAAAGAGTCCAGGAGAGGAGATGACTCACAAACTGTGTTGCGTATATCCTTACAGCTCCCACAAAGGCATCTCGGGAACTGCTTTCGAGGGCAAGGAAAACCTAAGTGGACAGGGTCGTTACAAGCTTTAGAAATGACGGGCTGAGCACCAAGCACACGGAAGGGTCCACAGCAGATGCTCAGTAAATGGCAGTTAGCTTACTGGATTTGTTATTTTCACTGGATATCTGACAAAACTGAGTGGTGGTCAACTTCGAAACGAGCGATTACTGGGCGCCTGGGTGGCACAGTCAGTTAAGTGTCTGACTCTTGATTTCAGCTCAGGTCGTGATCCCAGGGCCATGGTATTGAGCCCCGTGTCGGGCTCCACACTCAGTGTGGAGTCTGCTTAGAGTTTCTCTCTCCCTCTCCCCTTCCCCTCCGTGCTCTCACATGCATGTGCATGCACTCTCTTTCTCTCAAATAAATAGATACATCTTTTTTAAAAAATCAAAATGAGTTATTACTGAAAACTTAAAAAGCTTACACTGCCAGACCAGGAGCCACCTAGGACCCCAGCTCATGTCTAACCACTTGTCTATCTCCCCTCTTTCCTCCAACCTCAAAAAACACTTCCCTTTATTCCCTCACTGGTTACCTCTATTCTTTGTTCTTAGATTAAAAGTCACTTCCTCTGGAAAGACTTCCTTGACCAGCTCAGGCTATAAATAATTTTTATTTGGACCTTGAAGTTTCTCTTTCTTTCAGATACTGATGGCAAGTAGGCTCAGCTATGTTGAGATCTATTACACGGAAAGTGCATTTTTAGCACAGATAAAGAATTCCTCTGATTTGCTTTGGTAAAGAGGACCAGTGCTCTGTTTAAATTATGTTCCAGCTTGTTCAAATTATATGGAAATATTAAGTGCCAATTATCTTAAAGTTTTCAACTTTCTACTCATGGGAAACATTTTATAGGACAAATTGAACTCTTCAAGTAAAAAAAAAAAAAGATCCTGATGTTGGAATTGATGGGTTTGATAAGCAAATTAGATATTCACAGGAAACATCATATATCCCTAGGAATAAAATTATGGAATCAACTAAAATTAGTCTATACAACTAAGTGATGTACTTTAGAAGAAAATTTTCTGCAATTCAACTCTGGAAGGTCTTTTGGGATAGTTGCAATAAATTAATAATTTAAGTCTCTTCCAACTAGAAACCCAAATTCCAATCAGGCTAGCTAAAATATTAAAATAACATTCTTACCTTCATTTCCTAAACTCTTATATCCTACCACGATACCACATTTGATCTAAAATTATTATTATTGGGGCGTCTGGGTGGCTCAGTGGATTGGGCCACTGCCTTCGGTTCGGGTCGTGGTCTCGGGGTCCTGGGATCAAGTCCCACGTCAGGCTCTCTGCTCAATGGAGAGCTTGCTTCCCTCTCTCTCTCTCTCTCTCTCTCTCTGCCTGCCTCTCTGCCTACTTTATTATTATTATTTTATAGATTTTATTTATTTATTTGACAGACAGAGATCACGAGTAGGCAGAGAGGCAGGCAGAGTGAGAGGAGGAAGCAGGCTCCCTGTGGAGCAGAGAGCCTGATGCAGGGCTCGATCCCAGAACCCTGGGATCATGACCTGAGCCGAAGGCAGAGGCTTTAACCCACTGAGCCACCCAGGCGCCCCGGATCTAAAATTATCATATTTCATGAACTGAGTAAAATACTGGAGGTATTCCTAATATTTACTGAGAATTCCTCTGGCATTTTCTCTAATCGCTATGGCAACTGTAATGGGTACCTACTGACATGTGTAGAGAATGCCAGTACTGCCCCATAGGTCAGACCACGTGGTCTCCGTTCTGATCTAGAGCCTGAGCCTCCCTAACTCATAAGCCAGAATAACACGAAGAAGGATCAGAGGTCCATGCTTACTGAAGAAAATGAAAGCAACAGGTTTTTAAAACCAAAGTAACCGTAGAGGAAGGATCACCTGACAATGAGGGCAAAAAAAGAAGACCAAAGGCCAAACCTTATAGGAAAGGGGGTAAAAAAAATCCCCAAATTAGAGGAGTCCAATAATACTACTAAGAACAAGGAAAACAAAAATAGTAAAAGTAATAATAATAATAATAATAATAATAAATTTATTGATGACTTATTATAAAATACCAGGTACTACCTTATTTAATGAACACATCATTTAATATTTGTAGCCAAGCATAAGCTAGATATTATTATCCCCATTTTATACATGAGGAAATTTAGTCTCAGGAAAGCTTAGTAATTTGCCCAAGAGCATATAGCCAGAAAAGAGCTAGGGCCAGGATTTGAACCTGTATTTTCTAACTATGAATATCAGTCTCTCCACCTCTATGAAACCTGATTTCCTTGATGAGGTGGCCCTCCAAGAAATAAAAGGGAAACCAGCCCAAAAGTCATAGAACAAGAGAGATATAGGATAGTCAAACAGTATCAAGTGTCAAAGAAAAATCCAGAAAGATCCTAGAGAATATTGTTGGATTTGGTTCTGTCCAAAGGGCACAGTCTCCACAGCTATATGGGTAGCACCCAAATTTCACAGAGTGAAGAAGTGGATGGATAAAAGGGAAATGGTAGACAAGGACAGATGTGTCTCTCAAGAAAACTTGCAGTGGGGACCAGACCATGAGAGATTTCAACTGAAGAAGGTAAAGAATGAAAATACGAGGGGAGGAACAGAGGCAAAGACACCATAAATGGCTCATCTGACTCAACTTCCTATAAGAGGTTCTTCTACATCCCTCCCTTCTCACCCTTCACCACCCAGAACAGACTCCCTGGTTTCCCTTGAGCTCTTCCATGCTTTTCCCTCTCAGAAATACACCCTCTTCCAGTTTGTTTTTCTTAAGACCTCCAACTTTTCCTTGAGCACGTGGCTCAAAGGTCATACCCACCGTGAAGACATTACAGACCCTCCCTCCCAAGAACAATCTCCACTGTTATTCTTGGGGTGCTTTGCACCCAATCCTATAATAACATCTATCTCCCTCAAAATTTGGCTTTCCTCAATCAGGCACCATGTCAAACCACCTTTGAGACCCTGGCATTTAACACAGTGCCGGCCATATCCCTCAGCAGCTACCTTATCCTCAACTGATCGCAACAATCTAACACCAGACAAGAAAAGTATTTTTCAAATCACTTAACAGAGAATCACTGCATATGATTACTCAACCATTTAAATAGTAGAGCTCTTATTTTTTTTTTTTATAAATATTCAGTAGAGATGTTCGACTAAAAGGCCTACATTTTTGGATTGGCACAGCAAAATTTATTTCAATTGTAAATTAGCAATGTTCCTTCGAAACACCTTTTCATATCAGATATAAAAAATCAGCAATTCTGGCTCTAAAAAAATAAAATAAATATGCTCTACAAGAGCTAAAATCATTATCTTTTGTTTTTCTACAAAAAAGACATTCAACAGGAATTCATTTTAAAGGGTAACCCCATCTTTTAGGATGTCTGCCACAATCTTAATTAGGAGAATAGTGTCCCCTTTGGGAAGCAAGCCAATGGGAATCAAGTCCCAAATAAGAGCGAACCACAGAAAAATGTCTTTGTTTCTGTTGATTATATAAGATAATGGTCTCAAATGAAAAGAATTCTATTCATGTCCATCAAAGCTAGGGTGCACAGAAAGCAAATCTCTTGACCCTGAACAGAAAAGACAGATAAAGACAGAACAAATGGCATAGACTACTTTAGGCTTGGCTCTCCAAACTAGCAAAGGGACCCATTTAAAATATTACAGATCAAATTTCAAGCCAATATTACATTCTCTTATGGATTTAACATACTATAGGCAATCTTTTTTCCCCCTTAATCACTATTCACTGCTTCCACCACAAGAACTTTCTCATGGGTATACTGCTAATCATCACAGTTTCTTTCTGGTTGTGGCAATATATGACAGGTATCACGGGAATATGGCAAATAGAAGTAAGCATAAAAATGACCCCTCATCACAACCGTGGTATCACATGAGGATTTCAGGAGTACCCATGTTTAAGTTCCTTTCCTAAAATCTGTTTCCGAAAGATACCCATAAAAAATAGATCCACTGGGATTCATTTAACATTTATCCTTCTTGAAGGGTAATCTTCTTGAAGACTGCCCTTTGCCTAGAACCTAATTGGCAACTTCGATTGACTCCGTTTCCCAAACAAAATGTCATTTGTCCCTTGGACCACAGGGATAATCTGCTCACGTGCCAGGATGTACCATAACTTATATGAAAATGTTAAATATGTGATAGATTGATACTCACCAAAAGGAAACAATATAGCTAGAATATAGCTATTCTACTCATCTCTGTATCTCATATTATATATAACAGTCACTGCCCAGATAGATGACTTACAGAAAAATTAAGATTCTTACCTGCCTATAATTTTGAAATGAATTTTTAATCACATAAAAAAAAAGAGGTTTCAATGTCCCACTTACATACTAAAGACCTGCTAGAAAGAGAGTCCCTGCACAGGAAAAGGTAAAGACCATAGTGTCTGGTAATAAAAGAACTCAAACAAAGTTGACAGTAACTTGACAAAAGATATTTTTCTTTGAATTCAAACCGAAGCCCCTCAACCCCAGGGCTCCGCTGTATCTGGGATGTCATGTTTACAAGACGTGGTATAGGGATAACACAGTTGCCAATGTTGACAGAAAAGATGTGTGCCTTTTTCTAAGGAAGGGGGAAGACGGGCAGGGACTGTAGAGAAAGTACGAACTGTACTCGGAGGGGCAGTTAAAACTGGGGAACATGAAAGGGAGAAGAAAGTCTTAGAGCCCTGGTTCTAAGTGGTTTAGGAATCATGGACTATCCGAAGCCCAAGATTACAACAAGGAGTAAAAGTTCTGACTTTAGGTTCTGCTTTGAAAACAATCTAGACTGGACGGCTGTGGGAGAGAAGGGAATAGTGGAAGACATTCTCCTCCTTCCCTCTCCTGGATTTTTAACTCAGTTTTAGGGCAAGTGGGGTCAAAGACCTCTCGGATTTAGGCATCAAATGACCAACTTGAAGAATAATCTACAAGAAACTCTAACAAATGACTCAAGGCAGAGGGAAGGCAAGGGGGAAGAGCTGGTTTCCAGCCATAGTCTATAGAGACCATCCGTCTAAAAAGTCTCTTCTAAAGATGATGATGAGTAATATCACAATTCTAATATCTAATCAATATTGAATTTGAATAATTTTATAGATTTTATTGAATTGAGCAACCATGTCTATATTTGGAAGCTCAGACTCTATGGTGTTCGGGGAAATGATGAAAAATTATAGAAGGTAAGAAATCTAATACAACAAGACCCTGTAATCACTGCTCAGAATTCTCTAATCCTGAACCAGACTGTCTAAGGAAAGGTGGAAGGTTGATTCTTGAGCTCACATGGAATAAATGAAAAAACACAGAAATCATTTTAGAATCAACATTGTATTTGGTACTGATTACTCAGCGAGATTAGAACCTTCGTGCTTTGTGGAAACAAAACTACATATTAGATCTTAAACAAAACTACATATTAGATCTTAAAATGTTCTCGTATTTCAACTTTCTAATCAATATAATATCACATGCCTCGACTTAAAAAATTTTAGCTATAGATCTCTTCACATCAGAGTGGCCAAAGCAAGGACACAATAGAAGTTGAACCAAAAGAAGGAAGTACTTTTGACATCAATGCTATGATTTCGATATTCATCCTGGGTCAGTGACAAAGGCTAGAAGATCCCACTACGGTTTGAAAACTCAAGATGACATCAGCACATTAACAATACAGAGATTATAGGGAACTGAAGGGCAGTAAGAAATTACTTCAGCAATAATCTTATCAGTTGTAGAAAGTATATTTACAGAGACCCTGTGAGAATGCACTAGAGAGAGGCACCTGGGGGGCTCAGTTAAGTGTCTCACCCTTGGTCTCAGCTCAGGTCATGATCTCAGGGTCCTGAGATGGAGCCCCACCTTGATGGGCTGGCTCCAGGACACTGGGCATGGAGCCTGCTTAAGATTCTGTCTCTTTCTCTCTTGCCCCTGCCCCTTCCCTCCCCTGCACTCTCAGGTGTGTGCACTCTCTCTCTCAAAAAAAAAAAAAAAGCATAGAAAGCATCAAATGTGACAATTTTCTAGTTTGAAAAAGGGAAGAAAGGAAAACAAGAGTTCTCACCTTCTTTGCTTGGTGTGAGGGGATGTAAAGCATCACTTGCCTTGAATGACCTAGAGAAAAGAGTTAACTTGAGGAGCTGAAAAATACGCCCGTTGGGAACGAGCCACGGGGCAGAATGCAGCGTTTCCCAAAGTGGGGTCCACGTGCACATTAGATTACTTTTTATGAGGACAAGGAACAAGGTGAGTGTGCATATGTATGATTTTTCTATTTATGCTGGTGATACTGATTTTCTGCTTCTAGTAGCAATTTTTGTTTTTTATAAAAGGTTATGTATTTAATACAAAAAGTGACATTATTTAATCAGGAATCAGAGTCTCTCCACCCATTGCACACAGTGAGATGGGTGCCTTCCGGAACTTCGATGATGGTTTGGGGATTTATTCTTCGGTTTAATCTCTGCACAGAAGACGACCAACCACAGCTGATACCATACGAAAAAAAGGATTAAGTGAATTAAGACAAGAAATACCCAATCTTCTTCCCCTACTCAGCTCTCAGGCAGACAAGTATTCCCCCTCTGAACAGGAGGCTGCAGGAGTCGTCTTTAAAATTATCACAGCCCAAGAGAGAAAACTGAGATACTGAACACCAGAGGGAACCCAGTTAAAAAGCCCAGTCAGATGACCCTACGTTGAAGTCAATAAGACCCACCCATGCATTCACATCAGCTGTTTATCCTCATGCTTTAAATATGGACAAAGAGCCAAAGAGTATCAGACAGCAAAGAAAAACTTCAAGAATGAAAGGAGACCAAAAAAAAAAAAAAAAAAAAAAAAAAAAACTAAGACAAAACAAACAAACAAAAAAACCCCCAAAACAAAACAAAGAACAAAGTAGCTTGAATGGAAACAGACTATGTACAGTAAAGAAAAAAATTTCAACAACTTCAAAAAACATTAATAGCTTCAGAAAGAAACAAAAAGGTAAGATAATCAGGAAATAAAACATGATTGTTGCGAAAAGGAACATACAGGTAAATTTTTCAAAAGCTTTTCCTAGATACCAGCACTCTCCCTGTCCACCCCACTTCTATCTCCTAAAAAGAATTTAATCTTAAATACCTCTGTCTACCACTTAGGGAAAACTATCCCTTTCCCTAGCTGCTTTCCTATAATTTTAAGAGCAATGTTTGCTAAAGATTCTCCTTGATACTAAGAAATTGCAGGCAAATCGCAAGTCTCAAGATAATGCTCTGTATGATCTTTCCCCTTTATTTTCTCACCGCTCTTTGGAAGAAATGACAGACCAAGGTGTTCCCAATCCACACTCTAGAACCATGAACTGGCATTACTTTGTCAGTATCTTTCCAAAACAAGCCAAGTGTCCTGAGCATGAATAAGCTCTGTAGTAAACATGTGACGATGAATTCATTCTCAATTTTTAAAATGGGATGAGTCAGATCTCTAGACCTTTAAGATAATTTGATTTTCATTCAACAGTATTTTTCTAGTCACCAAAGTACCCAGGCATTTTCTAAATCATCACAAAGGCAAAATCCTTGCCTGGAGGGTATAGACAAATTCTCATTTTTGTGCACTACTTCTTATAAGCCAATTTTTGGCAACTATGATTGCTGAGATCTCAGTACGAAAGAGAAAGGGAGAGGTGGTAAAGAGTTAAGAGAGGGGAGAAGAGAAGAACCTACGGAGGAGGATGAACGGTCAAGGCAGAAACAAAGGTGTTCTTCAGGAGTCAAGAGACGCTTTCAGAATAGGGATCATGGTGTGGACACTTTTCTTTGCATCCCTACAGCCCAGCACGAGCAGAATCTGCCACATCCAGAAAGGGCTCAAGAAACATTTGCTGAATTAACCTGTAAGCTGAGCTCCGTCTATCTGTGCCCCCGGTGCCAGAACGCCCCTGAGGGACAGACAGCCCAGGGAGAGGCACAGCATTCTCCCTGACGACAGCAGCTCCTTACCTGTTGTTGGACGGGTACCTGCTGCACCACCTGGGTAGGCACTGCTGCCTGACTGGCCACAGATGTCTGTAAGGTCACTGTCGAACCTGTGTCCGACCCGGTCTCTGATGTCTGCATGATGGTCTCTGAAATGTAGCAAAACAGAGATAAAGTGGTCAACGCGTGCCTCGCGTTGTTCCTAATGTTCTCTACCACCGGGAGTAACTTTCAACTCTCGAGTGTACTTCTTACGACAACACACCACCCTGATCTTCCGTGCGTGGTTAGAGTCTGACCACTTTTTAAATAAATGTAGAAAATGACCAAATCACATTAAAAAAAAAAACAAACCCATTTAGCACCTCTCATTCTGGGGCTATAAAAGTTGAACTTCATTGAAATCTACCTTCCTTAGGTCTCATCCATTATAAATTGGTTTGATCATATTATAAACTATAGTCCAAAATTATTTCCAGATACTCAATTTTCAGTACACAAACCCTAACTGGATATAAATATGTCATAAAATGTTATCTTCTAGACACTTTTTTGGATGTTATCAAAGTTGTACAATTTAGAATAAATTATTTCAAACATCCTTTCGAACTCTCAAACTTACTATGCTGTGATCTAAAAAAAAAAAAAAAAGGAATGTCTATCCAAAAATTTAACCAAGGTATCAGTCAGGCTCACTAATTTGCTCTGCCTTTGGTATGACTGATAGGAAAATCAACCTTGGTTTTACACAAAGGTAGCCAAAGACCAACAACGTTTAGTATTTTGAAGACGGAGAGGACTGCTCTTAGAAAAATGAGACTTGTAAGCAAAGACAAAATTTTACCCTTTCCCTTGAAAGTTCAACCTGGCACATTTTTTAGTTCGTATGTGCTTGACCTGTGAACTCAGGGTAAATTCTGCAGCATGTCCTCTAACAGGTCTCTTTCTCAGACCTCCTGGTCTCAACATTCCCTTTTGCTATTTAAATAGTCAATGGAATAAATATTAATTTCTTTGTTACTGAGCAGGGCCCAGAATTCTAATTTTCTTTCCTGGGGGTTTGAGGACACAATATTTAATTGGTAGCTTGATAAAAATACTGCATTATGGTTTAAATCTGTGAACAGTATGGTGAACATTAATTTTCCCTAAGAAATATTCTGGAGGAGTATCCAGTTCTTCCAAGTAGAAAATTAAGCCCCTCGTCATCTTTTGTCACAGTGTGCCCTCTTCCAATTTTCCCCCCAAACCTTTTCTATCATCTCATTTGATTTCAGAAGCAGACCTCTGAGGACATCTCATCCAGTCTTCTTGTTTTATAAACGAGGAAACTAAAACCCAGAGAGATGGAGACTCACTCACGGTGACAGGAACAGCCATGGGACTAGGCCTGATCCCAAGAGCTAAGGATTCCCCAAATGCTCTACACGTTAACGTGTGAGCAAATTAATCCATTCAACAACCCAGTATGACTGGGAGGGTTTACTTCCTCCATTTACAGATGAGGGACCCTGGGCACACAGACTGAAGGTGGTTGGAAGCTTATAAAGGGGGAAGTGACAGAGACTGTAGCCACCACCCCATTCATTTGGGTCAGCTACTAACGTTCAGCTCCAAGAAGTTGAGAATTTGTGGGAAGGCTAAGCTGTAGGTGCCAGGTCTCCCAATTTTCCAAACGAGGCTGAAAGTTCAGATTTTTATGTGAAATCTCCCAAACGATGGCTCCTTTTAAAAACTGTACCATTTATCTCCAAGCAAACACACACACACACACACACATATCCCTTTTGCAGCATTAAGACCATGAACATGCCTGAAAATGTTTGAGAATGACAGGATCCGCTACATAACATTCTCACCTAGTTAAGATGAACTGAAGCACCCTGGTTCTCAAACTTTGGGAAAGGGATAAACACATTAGGAACCCTATCTGTGCCTCTCCCTTTATTCTATCTCAGAGGGAAAAATACACCCTCCCAAAAATGAGAGCCAAAGCCAATGCCCTTTGATTGATCACATGCTTGTAGACATCAACGTCTTCTGTGCTACGGCAAAGGGGCTGTTAGCGAAAGTGAGGGGATTAGCAAGCACTCTTTCTAGAGAACGAAGCATGAACCAGATGTTGGATGCCATCTTCACGGAGGTTTTCTTAGCCTCTCTTCCCAACTCCAAACTAGGTGGAGGCTTTGAAATCTGTTTAGTATATAAACGAAGACAGGTTGCCAATTACGGGCATTCGCATTCGAGGGTGGGTGTTTCTTAGAGTGAAGTCACTACCCTAAAACTCCCTCCTATTTCTCCCAACGCTCGCTGGGAATCTTATCGAGGCTTTCTCCTGTGCCTGTACCTTGTTTTGCAGACTAGTATACACACCCTTTTTGGTATATGACCCATACCTTGACATGTACTATTTTAGACCTCATATATGCAAGAATATAAAAATCTCTTTAAAAATTAAATATCCTTGGGGGCCCTAGGTGACTGGTTAAGTGCCAGACCCTTGGTTTCAACTCACGGCATGATCTCAGAGCCGTGAGATCGAGCCCCACGTCGGGCCCCATGCTCAATGCTGGATCTGCTTAAGACGCTCTCTCTCCCCGCCCCCCCTTTGCCCGTCCCCCCACAAAATAAATAAATAAATCTTTAAAGAAAAATTAAATATACTTTCAAAGCAATTCCTAAGAATTCTCAATAAACCGGAGAGAGATCATCAGAAGATAAAAGGCACAGATTTGAAAACTGGTCTCTCATGGACTATATGAGACTCCACAGACAGGCTCTGGCTCAGAGTTACTACAAATTAAAATTCTTAATTGCCAATATTTAAAAATTGGAAATCTCCATGTTAAACAAAATTTCCAGATTCTTAGAAAAAAATATGAAAATTTAGAAAAGTTGAGCCTACATTATGTGTTTTATAGAAATAAAGGGCAATACTCCTTCAGTTGCCCGGCCTCTAAAGGCATGTGAGTTCATGATACTTTTCGGGATAACCAAAGATTTTGTCTTATACACCCAGATTGAAAATGGAAAAATTACATTTTGGGTTTAAGACAGTCTTGGTAACATTTATACTCATTCGCTTCTTTTATACAGAAGAGATATACCCAAGTTTTGACCACTTTACTAAGGGAAACGTGCAACCACTATGATTCTCCTCATTTTGTGGGTGAGTCGATGGACACCAAGAGATGTCAGGTCATACATAACCAAGGTCAAACAGCTGGAGGTCGGAAAGGAGGGTTCAGATATACCAACAAAGCTCATGCACTAAACAACTAGACCAAGTAAGTGGGGAGCCCTGAATTTCAGAATAGACACTGCATAGATAGGAGAGAAGAGAGTAAAGAAAAGCAAACTGGAGACCTTTTTGGAATGAAAAAGAAGGAAAGGGCCCCCCACTGTTTTACAGGAGCAACCTTTGCAGGAGAAACTGGGGAAAATGAGATGGAAGGAAAATGATGGCTTTGTAACTTCAAGTGAGAAAGTCACGGAGAGCTTTCTACCACCCTTGGCTCTATGCCACCTCAAAGCTGCCACAGAAAGCCCAATCCAGGACAACCAGTAACTGCCCCCAGAACATCTTCTGTTTACTCAGCAGTAACTGCCCCTCATCCCCATCTCACAGGCTCATGCCAATGGATAAGAACTCAGTCTCTCCATCTCTCCTTGACAGACACAACTTCATCCTCCTACGATTTCATTGTCTTCCTCCGTTATGAGTAGGAGGCTGCCCTTGCCAAGGCCTCATGGCTTGAGAGGGTCTCAGTCCCATCCCTGGCAGAGACTGCGTCAAAAACTCACAGCCACAATTTGGTCTCTCATCTGAGAAGTCTTTTCCAGTGCCATGCAATACACTAAGTTCTTGAAACACACCTCAATTTAATCCTCAGAAGACTCCCATTAATGGCAGCACTCTTATTTCCACTTAACAAAGGAGGAAACTGAGGCACAAATGGATTACATAACAACATAACATAGCATAACACAACATAACGTAACAACCTAACACATAACAAAACATAACACAACACAACGTAACATAACATAACACAAAAGGATTACATAACTTGCTGAAAACCACATAGCCGGTAAGGGGAAGAGCCTGAAATCAAACCCAGGTTTATCTGAGTCCAAAGTCCACGATGTCACTACTTTGTGCATATTACCTTGCAATATCATGACGATGGGGCTCCCACATGACAAGCTACAGACTGTGGATCTGAATGGCAAAGTCTTTGGGATTCTCCATCGATTGTATTTGATCTACACCTTCTAGTAACAATGGACAGGAATCCCTTCTCTCTCCGACACCGAAATCAGAAAGCATTCTCTCTCTTTCTGCTGAGGCCATAAGAGAACCCAACTCCTAAGTATTTTTCCAGAGGCATTTTAACTGATTAATTCTGAAGACCTGACTTAATGGCAGATCAATTAGAATGTTAAAGCATGTTTGAGGAGTAGAACCCTCCTGCCAAATTCTGCTAAACAGATCATTTAAACCCACTGATGCATTCAGAGTGTTCTGGTAGCTTTCCAACATTTCGGCAAAGCAAGAGTCATCCCTGAGGGTAGTGTCTTTGCAGGCTTCACTTGTGGGTTTCGTTTGAGACCAGCATAAGGTTTGTGTGTACATCTGAGGTGTTCCCATTCATCTAGCAGTGGTTTCTGGGCTTTGTTTATGTTTGGGAGTAATTTGGTTAGTTCAGTTCCTTCACAGCCTCCTTTCAAGTGATATTTGTTTATCGGCCACAAATGTAGTCCCATTAATCCATTTTGATAAGCTAAACAAACCCCTGCCGTGGGTCCACGATGTGGCCCATATGTAAATGAGTTGTACATTCTTACAGGAGAGACACGCACAATTTCAGTCTAGTCATCCTTGCCTAATGTGGCTGTCAGGTGTGTCGAGAGCAACAGATGCTTGTTTGACAAAGGACCTTTTTATTCTGGATAATTAAGCAGTTGGACACACCCGCCTGTTAACGGTCCTGCTTTGTACAGCCAACTCCGGCTGAATCATGCGAAGCTACAGCTAAATAGGCCACATTTTGAAAGAAGGCTAATTAACCCCTAGGAGAAGGAAAAGAATATTGCAAAAACCCAGCTGCTGAATGCGACAAGATTAGCATTTCTTCAACCTGATGGGCAAAACCTAGGCAAAGCAAACGTGTTTGGAACAAACACGCGTTATTGCAAGTTTCAAGGCATTCAGATGTTCTTTACGGAACTTCCTGAAGATTATTTAATACACTCAAATTCACAGCTGGATTCCTTTTATCACACACAATGGACATGCCAAATTAAATGGTTTAATAGTCTGACCTAATCAATTACTTTTCAAACACAACTATATAACTGGGATAGCTTAAAATAGGTAGTATCCATCTAATTTTTAATGGGGTTCTTCAGCCTGAAATAATTTGCTCTCTAAAAATGCAAAGTCCGCAAAGTTTGGCTCCACTACACCGACTGTATTGTCTTTTTTCACACTGAGGAATGTAACAGGTTCTAATTCAGTATAGAAAATAAAGACTTGGAATTTAATGTTCGAGTGCAATGGAGAATTGTCTTCCTTCTTCCTTAGTACAGAAAAACAAAAGATGCTACTTCCAAATCCTACTTGAACCAAATTAACCGAAGTTATTATGATAGTCACTGAATGGGTATAATAAAAATAAGTCACATCTAAAATGTGACATTCAACTATAAATTATTTACTTAGAAACCTGGTTCAACGTAAGAGTATAAGAATGCTATTTACAGGGGGGAAAATTGTCAGAATTTGAATTAATGCTTTGAAAATACAGAACAAGAAGTTTAACATCTGTGTGCTTTTACACAGAAAAATCCCAAACCATAATTGATGTTTTGTGACATAAAATTTTTATTACTAATGTTCTGATTAAGCGTCAGCATTCTCGAATAAATTTAGAAAATAAACATTAGTATACATAATGCCCAGAGCAATTAAAGTCTCTATTAAAATTAGACAACTAAAATGAGCTGTGCTTTTTGGCTGGGGGCGGGGCGGGGGGGGGGGAGATGCCATTATATACTTTCCTGAACATAAAATTAATATGAAAAATACACATTTCTGGACTATTCAGGAGTATATGATGAAAAAGATTAAGATGATTTCAGTTCTTTAAAAAAAAACAACAACCCTAAAGCTATTAAGCAACTCTCAAAGACAATATAACATAAAACAATGGGCCATACTAGAAAATTTATACATATAGGTAAATAATCATGTGATAAATGTAATATTTTGAAATTCTGACAAAAATATATTGACTGATTAATTTGACTACAAACATAAAACACTATGACTTGGCTTTGTTCCCACTTTGCCTAGTACAAATGAAAGAAACTGGTTAAGCTACAGACTGTAGTCAGCCTTTTTTTTATTTAAAATACACCTCTGTGGAGGTTTATTCATTGTACAACACAGAGCTTTATCAAATCAATAAATCAAGTAACTGAAAGGAGGCAAAAGGAAAATGAGTGACTTTCTGTATTATAAAAGCTCTGCCTGTTTATTTAGGTTTCATGTTGTAATGCTCATGACTATGTACAATTAATCTTTTGTACTAAATTGATCTGTAGACAATGACGGAATGATAATAGTGTAGACTGTTAGGCAGTCATCTTCCTGGGATAACTGATGACAGTGATTAATGCTGGTGATGCTTAATCAGCACACTGGTAACATATACAGGTCGCCTGGGTAACTTTTTTCACTTTTCAAACAAAGGTTTTCACTTAACTAATTCTCCCCTTGAGTCAGAGTATGAAAAACTGTTTCTTTGGAGAAGAAAAATCAAATTACATGACTTGAACAGCTTTTATCTTGAAGGACCAATTACTTAAAAAAATAAAACCATCTACTAACATATTAGTAAAACCAAACTACTGAAATAATATAAGAACTATTTTATTATTTGTTATCAAGAGAAACTGTCTTCAGGCCCAGAGGTCATTTTGGGGAAAAGAGAACCAAGTGTTTGTCCAGTCTACTGCTGGTGCCATCCCAGCATTTTCTACGACTCACGTTCATTAGGAGGCAAATCAGGTCTTACCTTCATGCCATATGCTAAAAATGGTGGTGCACAGATACCAGCTGAAAGAAAAGGAAAAGAAAACCAAAGAAACAAAAACGAAAACATGTAAGTATCCTACACTCTTTGCTATTGGAAGGAGAGTCTGACAACACAATGATGTAACACGCAGAAAGATTCTTAACAAAATGTACCAGACAGACAGAGCTCTAAATGTTTCTCCCTTTTGGTCCATCCAACCCTGAGAGTGACCAGAACCTACTGGATGGAGCATTTAATGATATTAACGCTCAGCATTGAAAAATGATAAGCAACAAGCCCTTAATTATAAGTCTGTCGTCCTCATTATTAGGGATATTAATAAGAATAGCTATCTTTGCTGAGCAGTTACCATGTGACAGATGCCCTGCACACATTTAACCTTCATTTCACTTATCAAGTAGAGATTCCCATTTTAGAGCACAGGAAACTAATGTTTAGAGATCAACTTGCCCAGGGCCATAGGGATGAAGGGATGAAGTCAGGATTCAAGCCCAGGTCTGTCATACTCCAATTATGGCAAGCTGTCATTGGACCCTAGACGGCCACACAGAAAGCAGCAGCACTAAGGCTATTTTAGCCAGATCAACTTTAAATAGATAAAGGAGTCTATGAAGACTCTGAGTACTGAGAAGGAACTCTAAATTTGAAGAGACACAAATATCACATAAATTGCAAATATGTACTATACCCAGTATGAAGTCAACATGCTTTTGTGAAGTTATCAAATCTTTAATTTTTATGATATGGAAAAGCACATCATGGATTAAAAGAGACTTACACCAACCTTGTATTCACAAAATATTTTATAGATGAAAGAGGTTATAATGTAGATTCATTTGCATTTAAGAACATGTCCTAAAAAACAGCCAAACAAGGGCCCCGTTAAATGAATGTGTATGTATATATAATATCATACGTAAATACAAGGATACTCATTCAAGTATTATATACAATTGGGTAACAAATAATAAGCAACAAGAGTGTCCATAATCGGGGAACTTATCCTGTATCCCTATAATGGAATACCATACAGCTCTATAAAAGCCAGCACGGAAAGTTACTCACAATAATTTAAGTAGAAAAGGCAGGTTTGCTGAATAATATGCAGCCCACAATTCAATCATCTTCTTCATAGAGACACAAACGCATGCTCTGGAAAAATGCTCCAGGAGACAGAATAACATCGATGGAACTTCCAACTCTTAAAAATGGGCTTTCCTAATCCAATGACCATAAACTATGAGTGGCCTCAAGGTAATCTTGGACTTGCTGGTTAAAAGCAACATGGGCTCCAGAGACCTATTTGGCCAAAAGCCACCCCAAAAAAGTCAGTCTTAGATTCTGAAACCTAAACCAGGCCTTAATAAGCTCAAAGAGTGGACTTTGATCTGTTCAGCGGCAGGTCCAAAGCTCTGTCTCCCTTCCTACTAAAGTGGTTCAGAACTCTTTAACGCACCTCTAAAAAGCAACTTCTTCGGTGTTTCCACTAGAATAGCCTATTTTAAAATATACAGATTTATATATTATGGACAGATTGTATCTACAGACCTATTCATTGGCAATACCATGACGCTTCTCATTGGCTCCTGAACAAAGTCAACCTAGTAACACACACTCCCAAATGTCAATATCAAATATGATCCCTTCCTTATGACACCACCCTGTGCTTACTGCCCAATCCAGAATCAAGACATTAATGCTGCTCCCTTCCAGGCAAAATGAGAAGAGCAACGGTGCTTCTTCTGAAGACCTCGAATGGAAAAGAGGATATAGGTGGGGAATCCGGATGTTTAATTCCACCAAGCAAACAAGTAATCCCTTTTGGAACTAGCCTTAGTGGCATCTGGTCCTTCTTCCTATATACCCTGAACTTCACGCACGTTAACTTTTCGCTTTCTTTCCCCGCATTCACTAGTGTGGCTTTATTCGCTCACGTGAAAGTAACCATCCTACGTTATGTTATGGGATTGATAAGAAAAGGTTCGCCAATGAGGGCTTCCCAGTGGTCTTACATTAGAGGGGGTGAGAACACAGGAGGTAAAGATTAGCCTACCAGGCAGTATTATTTAAAGAGCTACAAAAGAAAACAAGCAGGTAGTGTCACCCCCCCAACAGGAGGATTTCCTTTGGATTTTACAGGGAATGAAGGCAAGAACTGGAATGCTTAATTTTTTTTCACACCAGAGAGAGCTCCAATAACAACCTTCTTCTTGGATTCTCTTGCCTATACAAGAAATTTTTCTATTTTTTTCCTCTCATTTTCCTTTTATAAAAGTGGAGAATAGAGCCTTTTACAGTTCCCAACTATCCTAATGACAGGCTCAGAGAGATCAACACATCTAAAAGGGGAAAACAATACTGTGTAATAACACTGCTAATAATGGAAATAATATACCCCACTTTAAATGTACAGTATCTTAAAGAACTGAACTCTCATTAATGCCATTTTTTTGGCAAATGTCATGAACAGGGGTGTGGGTGGACTTGGAAAATATCTATATATTCACACATATAAATTCTGGAAACACTGTAAAACATGCTATTAAATCAAATGAAATTTTTACCTCGATTTTCATTATAAAATGCATGTGTATACACTTGGAATAAAGGCTTGCACAAAGGATGAAAAGTAAAACACACTGAAGATGCCAGCCAACTCCGTACACTCACAAAACTAACAGAAAAATTATTTCTCTCTAAAAATCAGTAGTACTTGAAGTAAATCAATTACACTGATTTAAAGACAATGTCCCTTTGGAGATTATTTTATGGGAATTGTTGATCAACCCCATGTACGGCTGCCTTTCCAACTCAGTCCAAAGTATTTTCTTGGCTCCAAAAACAAGTTTCTTCTACGGTGGTGGGCTACTATCTCAGGCTGCCTCATAAATCTATGGCTAATACCCCTAACTGCAGTTATTAATATGCTTAAAATCAACCATAAGTTCCTTATGTTTAAAAGCAACTGTCGTTATGTAATGTTTCAGGTAAGTGTGAAAGTTCACGTACTGAGTTCTTTTCTACCCTCCCTCCTCCTCTTGCACTTGAATGGTCTTCCCAGGGGGGCTAAAAAAAAGGTAAGGGACCTCGTCGTTGTTCCTGAAAGTACACAAATAACTGTCCTATCCCAATCATTTTCTTGATCACCGTGTGTTTCCCTTCACCTCCCAAACCGAACCAGGCCGCTTCCTCATCTCTCTCAAAAGTCTCCTCAAGTATCTTCATCTCACCAGAGTGGAGGCCACGCCCGGCAGTAGGTCCCCAGGGCCCTCGGGACAAATGACAAAGGTCTAACTTCATGGGCACAGAGCTCTTGGCCACCATCTTTCCAACGCTGTGTTACAATCCAAGCATGTGGAACTCCTCTCAGGTCCCCAAGCCTAGGGTCTGCGAACCAAGAGTGCCCTCGGACTTCCTCTCGCCCACCTTCTCTCATTTTCACTTCACCTTTCGATCTCAGGATAAATTCCACTTCGCCCAGACAGCCTTCCAAACCACCACCACACGGCTGCCTTCTTCTTAACAAGCGTGGGACTGGCGTCCTCCTGGGTGTTCCTAGATCACCTTATTTTTACTCGGTGCATTGCAAGTATCATATTGTAGAATAACTGTCTCTCCAACCACATGATAAATGCCTTGAGCACAAAGACTATGCCTCCTTTCCACCCACAATATGCAACAGTGCCTGACACAAAGATCTTCAATTTGCTGAATGAACAGATGAATAAAAATGGAAATGAGTTTGGGGATCTGGGTGGCTCAGTCGATGAGGTGTCTGACTTTTGATTTCCGCTCAGGTCATGATCTCGGGGTCATGGGTCAGGCCCTGTGTCGGGCTCCCTCTCCCTCCTTCCCTCCTCCCCTGCTCTCTCTCTCTCAAAAATAAATAGATAATTTTTGAAAAGGGAGGGGGGATGAGTTTAAGACCCTGCTGACCCATTACTATTAGAGTAGGTAGTATCAGAGGCATTTCATACTTCAAATTCTGTATAAATATAATTTTCTATTAGAACCATTTCCAATCAAGTTATTCATCAAGAATGTTTTCGCCTAATGTTCCAGTGTGACTTTGCTTTCAATTCTCATTACGGCAGAATTTTTTAACAACTCCCCTAGTCTGAGATTTGTAAGCCTCAACAGGTTTTGTGTGTAATTTCTTTAAAAATGAAACAAGATGAGGATTAAATAAACTCAAATGAGCAAATTAAGTCTTCAGCTACTGCTCTGAACCTCCTGACACATCATTTACTTTGTTTTAATAAGTACACCTGATTCGCTGAATTGAGGATTCTGATCCAATGCTCTAATCATGTCATCTTAGAAAAGGTGGCCTGGTAGGCTTCCTTTGTTTTTACGAGACAGAAGCACTCAGAGATCTTTAATTTTCATAGCTGAAATGCTAAGAATACGTGATTAGCCTAATAGTAATTGTTCTAACTTCATCATTAATTAACCACTTGAAATTTACTTGAGCTTGGCAACATTCAACTGACATTCTTCTATGGTCTCTTAACAATCAATGAAACTTTCCACAGAAAAAGGTATTCCAAGAAGCCTCTACTTACAAATCAGTTAACACATTTATGGAAGGTTCCACATGCATTACTTCATCTGTCCAGAAATCCTGAGGTAGGTAGTTATTATTATCTCATTTTTACTGATGAGAAAACCTAGGCTTAAAGCTTAAATAACTCTATGAGCCCCAAGGTCACACAGCTACGAATGGGTACAGTGAGGGCTTGAATGTATCCACCTATTAGATTCCAGGAGCAAAAATCTGATTTTTCCTTTTTTTTCCTTTTTTTTTAACCCAGCCCTATGCTGTAATGGGTTTAAAACATGACAACTTGAAGGTTCTACAGACCAGCGATTACGTCATCCTGTGGAAAGTAGCAGGCTTCTAAAACTTCTACATTACAGGAACTGGACATGCTGTAGTTTTTCCAACCCAGGCACCAGTTCTCCATGACATGTTAGGGTCTAAAATCATCTTACTTTTATTTCCAGCAACACGGACCACCTGACAAGACAGCTGTCTATTCTGTACATCATAGCAATCTGGATCGTGTAAGATTCTATTCTGCCTCTGCTGAGCTATCAATACAGGTAGGCTTTTTGGCATTTGAATCACGGGTCAGAAAGTGTTAAAAAGGAAGTCTATGTTGTGGCAGCCATGTCTCTGTCTCTATCTCTTGTGCGTGTGCACGCTCTCTCTCTCCCTCTTCTCTCTCTCTCTCTCTCTCTCTCTCTCTCACACACACACACACACACACACACACACACACACAGGTGATCAACATCAAAAGTTAATTGGATACATAGTAAGTACATCATTCACACACAAAACATGCACAGAGGCAGAAGACCTTCCAAATGGTTCCAACTCTGGCTTAGAGGGTGTGGCTGAGGAAAAAAAAAATACCTGAATTCTAAAGAGAGTAGTACTTTTCATTAAAGCTTCACTGTCCCCTAACCCTGGCAGAGATGGTGATAGCAGTACGTTATCATTGGGTCTATTTTGCCAAAAATTGGCTTGCTAGGAATTGTTCTAATGGTCAATTTGGGAAATTGACAAGTTCACTCAAAACCTGTATCTTTTAACTATGTATACTCTTGACATAATTCATACAATCTTAAAGGGCCTTTTGGAGGGGAACCCTCCTACAGTGTTGGTGGGAATGCAAGCTGGTACAACCACTCTGGAAAACAGTATGGAGGTTCCTCAAGAAGTTGAAAATAGAGCTACCCTACAGCCCAGCAATCACATTACTGAGTATTTACCCTAAAGATATAAATGTAGTGATCTGAAGGGGCACATGCACTCCAATGTTTATAGCAGCAATGTCCACAATAGCCAAACTATGGAAAGAGCCTGCCTAGATGTCCATCAAGAGATGAATGGATAAAAAAGATGTGGTGTATATATACAATGGAATACTATGCAGCCATCAAAAAACCCCCAAATTCTTGCCATTTGCAATAATGTAGATGGAACTAGAGGGTATTATGCTAAGTGAGATAAGTCAATCAGAGAAAGACAATTATATGATCTCTCTGATAAGTGGAATTTGAGAAACACGACAGAGAATCATAAGGGAAGGAAGGGAAAAATAAAACAAGATGAAACGAGAGAGGGAGACAAACCATAAGAGACTCTTAATCTTGGGAAACAAACTGAGGGTCGCTAGAGTGGAGGGGGCTTGGTGACAGACACTGGGGAGGGTATGCACTATGGTAAGTGCTGTGAATTGTGTAAGACTGATGAATCACAGACCTACAACCCTGAAACAAATAATATATTCTTATGTTAATAAAACCCACCAATAAGAGCTCAGGCAGGAACACCTAAATTTCAGTCCTGTAGACCTGGAGTTGAGAAACCAGCTGACTTCACCTGTAATCATCGTCTACAAAATTATATAACAAATTCATAAAAAAAATTTAAAAAGGGCCTTTTGCGGGGCACCTGGGTGGCTCAGTGGGTTAAGCCTCTGCCCTCGGCTCAGGTCATGATCTCAGGGTCCTGGGATCGAGCCCCGCATTGGGCTCTGTGCGAAGCGGGGAGCCTGCTTCCCCCTCTCTCTCTGCCACTCTGCCTATTTGTGATCTCTCTCTCTCTCTCTCTGTCAAATAAATAAATAAAATCTTTAAAAAAAAAAGGGCCTTCTGAAGGATTACTTTGATGCTCATATAAATGAAGTCAATGTTTCAGTTTGTCTAAAATTTTGTTCCAAGCTAGCACAACAGCCTACCTAGAACTGTATCCTGGAATTTTGCCATTTTCTGGGCCAGTAACTTTTGAGAAAAAGAATTTGTTTATTTTAAACCAAAGGGCTGTGTGTATCTTGAATGCCGCGGAGTTTACAAAGGATAATAAGGCAGGCTTATTTTTTGCAACATGTTTTTCATCCATTAAATGCATTCTGCATGTCTCTTAATTCACAAATTTGCTAACCAGTTTAACTAGATAAATATGTTGCTTCTGTTTTAAGCAACTGAAAGGTCTTTGGTGTATGAAATATCGATGATAAACCTGGCGCTCAGCGGACTTGGACTGACAAATGTGGTTGTTGCCAAGAGTCTGCAGTGAAACTGCTATAGAAAAATTAAGACCAAATTAAAACTAATTAATGCTTCCCACCAAAAATTTCAAAAGCTTTTGCAACTGTTCTATGCAGTGTGATTTGTGATCAACTTTACATGTAGTTAGCACAAACATATTTCAGGCAGTTGATAATTTGGAAAATTGGTTCTTAGGCAAATTGATAAATTAGAGTACTTGGTAAACAGAACAAAACTCCCACTCAGTTTATGTTTTAGCAAACGGCCTGGAGGGAGAATTATGCATTCCGTACATCCATCACTCCGCACATTTTGGAGGGGGGAAGGTTAAGGTGTGATAGGTTTTCAGATAATTGGCCTATCTCCCAGTATCACAGCATTGTAAACCCAAAGAATAACCAGAGATCATCAAGTTCAGGCCCCCATTTCACAGGAAACCTGAGACCAATAAACGAAATAGATTTGTTAGGATCAGAGCTGGCATTAGAACTCAGAACTGCCAATGCCCAGTCAACAGCTCTTTCTAACAGACTATGGTTTATAAGAGAAGAAAAAAAGGCAGGCACTCAAAAAGAAGTAGCCAGGCCTGCCGGAATCTCAAAGTGCTTATTATACAATAAGAGAAACGCTCATAACATGGAGAATGAAATCCTAGAATAAGAGGGGCTCTTAGACGTTTCCAAGTTTCTTTCTCACATAAATGAATAAGGCACTGTTTTGGGGTGTTTAACAAGATTTCAAGTAAGTCGAACTTTGTGTGTGGGGGGGGATATCAACCAAAATGGCTCACTGAGTTTCCTATTTTGCAAAAATTCTGGATCATCTTGTAAAACTGTTTTTTTCTCAGCTACATGGAGCACCTTGGTGACAGAGGTTCAGTATTTTATTGTGATATGGAGTGTCTGAATGTTTTGGAATCATGGTTTTATTATTACATCATCTCTGTATAGAATGTACAATATACAAACTCACTGTTTACACGGAAATAAACCAAAAAGACTAATTTCTACTTTGCCAGGAGGAAGGGGTAAAAGCAAAATTCAACACCACAGTAATTGCCACTAAAATAAACAGGGAACAATCTCTGAATTTTCACTTGCAGCAAATACGTGTAATTTTGGGGTGTGAGACAGAAACCTTTTAAATGTAATGGTTTGGGTAACACCTTTTATAAGGTGCACTTTTCACTGTCAAACAGCATAAAATGCTCATAAGGGTAATCAGTTGTAGATGGCAGGTTTACAAGCTTTCCACAACTTGTACTATTTATTCACGTTAAAATGTTTTGCAATTACCTCCTTCCGTATTACACTCAGGCTTTCTTTTAAAAAGATTTTGAAACTGTTCTGCATGACTGTTACTCCGAAACTAGCCATGTTGTTTGACTTTTTTATCCATTTGATGCACACTGTTGGTTTTTATTAACTCACAAGTTGTCCACAGCTAATTTACGTACAAGGAGCCCTTCTGCAATTTTGAAGGATATTAAAGCAAGGCAGTAGCAAACAACTTCCCAGTATGATCTATTCAAAAATTATATCATCTCTGTAACCTCTCCTATGAAGGTAACAGAAATGATTTTCTTGTTGTACCAAAATACTAAGCTAACATTTACATATTATATTCAAAACCATATACAAATATGAGCTGATTACTTCTCATGGTTCCATGGAGTCATTTTTCACACAAACCAGATTGAAAACGATGGTGTTTCCTGAATGCAACTGAAAGGTTATTTACATAGGAAACCTTGGTTCCTTTTCCTTACAAGATTTCCTTACAAAATTCCTGACTCAATACTGAATGATATATTCTTTTCAATTAAGATAACAGGAGAACGTTAATAAATCATTCTTCCTCACCCTCCCTTCTCCCTCGCTCTCTGTCCCTTTCTGACTTCTCTCTCTGGCCTCTTGCCCTTTTCCCCACTCTGCTCCACCTTCCTAAGAGTAAGGACCTCACGAGGCCCAGTTAAATTATAGCCACACGGCAGCCCCTCCAAAGGGCTCCGAGTACACAAGCTGAGGCAGCCGTGTAGCTTAATCACGCTGGTCATTTTTTCCTTTGAGATGACTTTTGTGTATCTTCACAACTAATTCTGACATGAACCACAGGCTTGACCTTAGTCACAGCATTTCATTACAGACATCAAAAGTAGACAACCGTACTCTTCTCCAAAACGGAGAGATGAGCTCTGTGGCCGAAGCATTCGGCGTATGGATACAAAGCGTACTGTGAAATCAGGTCGCCGGTGCTGAATATTCCTGGCTCGTCCTTTCCCGACTGCAGCAGAACACTCTTATCTCAAGACCACGAAAGGTAAACACTAGTCATGTTGTATTACTTTACTTTGTATGGCTACGTTCGGAGCAATTTAGGCTCAGGGACGCTAAGGCTGGACATGACCTTCAAGGTGATGACCTTGAGTCACTGATCCGACCATGATCTACGCGTTTGAATCTCCATCAGGAAGCACTTGCCATAGCACTTCAGCAGGGGTATTATGAGCTACAGAACCTTGCTCTTAAGGCGACTGCAAGGTGACTCTAACTACGGAACTAGTAATTAGCAGTAGAAAGGCAAAAGGAGCAAAGGCCTTAATAAGGACAGGTTTATTCATGCATTTTGCTGCCTTTTCTTCTTGAGAGGGCTCTGAACACAAATATCATTTCCCTAAAGTAAATATGTTGGGTAAAAAGTCATAAAAGAAAGGCGCAAAAGGTGACGCTGGCTTTTCTGAAGGTCAACAGCTGTTGCTCCAAACCCAGGTTAAGTCAGTGAAATCGGTGAGTCCCCGAGGTGGCTTCTGCAGACGCAACGTGGCTGCGACAGAAGCTGTCACCGGGTTCCAAAACAGGAGACCACCGGTTTTACAGGCACGTCAACCCCATCGCAAAGTTATTTTTAGAAAGGGATGGAAATTTATGACTATCTTTGAACTTCCAGAAAAAAAGACTACAAACTGCCGACTTATTAAATTATTTTTGCTGGCAATTGTCCTAAAATCTATTTCTCTTCCAAACTGAATATTAATAAGGCTACCCGCCAATGCTGAAAATCCATGTTTATTATGTAATATGAGTTGAATAAAAATCAATATAGAGAGAGAACAGAACAATTTTTTAAAAAAACAAAACTCTAATGGGCTTTATATTGATGAATCTAAAAATGGCACATCTTAAGGTTAGTTCTTAAAACACAGGCTTATGTGAAAATTTATCTCAGTTTAACAGGAAAACCCCCCAAACCCAAAACACCCTTTCCCTGGGAAATATATAAAACACATAAATGTCTACAAAATTTGTTTCTTTATAGGAACATCTAAACTTTTTTAGTCACAACCTTTTCTCCTAAAAAGAACCTGCCCCGTACGAAACATCTCTACCTTCTCAAAATGTTATTAAAATATTTGTTAAAGTATAACGTCACATACACCAAGCAGAACTTTTTAAGTGTACTCAATTTACCCAATAAATTTTTTGTTGAAAATTATGAATAAGCCTCAACAATAATTAACACTTCATAATTTAAGGGATTAAAGTTCCCTCCCAAGAACAGATCATTGAATTATTTTTACATGGGAGTTAAATTTATATTTCAGGGATATCCTATTATAGTTTATGATTTGAGTTGCTCAGGAGTGAACACTTTCGATTTTATTTTTATTATTATCATTATTATTTGTTTGGTAAATGGCTCCCCATCCGTATTTAGATTATACTCTTTCTCATGTATAGATTTAACATGAGAAAAAATTAAAACCTCAGTAGAGGAAATTATCTATCTACAAATACTGTAGATTCTGGACACAATTTCTTTGAGGAATTCATCCCTGCTTCCCTTTCTTCTGGCTTTGAAAACAAGGAACAAATGCTTCCTGAATATGGATTTAACCTAACAGTTCACTGCTTTAACATCTTCGGAGTCAAGACAGAACAAACATGAGCTGCGTTGTGCAGTACTGGATAGCGGTTCTCTTGGCAACTGGGAGTGAGGATGCAAGTGAAAAACCTTTTATGCCTTTTTGCATAGTATGTCAGTGTGGGAGGATGAATACTAAGAGTAATAAATTAGGAAACAGAAAAAAATTACATCCTCTACCTAGAGAAAATGAAAAAAGGAAAGGCTGCTGTTTGGTACCCAACAGTGCTCCCAATAAATCAGGGTTGTTTTGTTCCATTTTCAGCTTCTTAGATACATTCCATTTTTTAACTGACTATGCATTGAATGCCTACAACTAAATTTAATACTTCAATTCTCGATAACTTTGTAAAATGTTTGTTCTCTACTCCATAAAAATGAGACACTGAGGTCCATAGAGACCCAACAATTCTCCGAAGGTTCGAAGGTTCGACCACTCCTCAAAGACAACAGCAGGATCCACGTGGAATTTCATTTAACTCTAAAGCCTATGTTCTTGCCATAGCTCCTCTGCTTACAAGTTTTTGTTTGTTTTCTGTGTTTCCAAGTGAATGGAAACAAATTTGGGTTTCAAATTTGAAAACTGCAACTGTTACAAAAAGATACTCTTAAGAGTAAAATCATGGTCCTCCAGTATCAGTGAGAAATTTACAAATACCAGGGACTTCTTGGGTGTTCACACACATGCCAGTTTGGGAGACTCAAGGATTTTATTTGTTGTCTTCCCAAAAGAGGACATTAGGTTAGACAGGATTTAATGGGTTCAATAACTGTTCCCACTCTATCTAAGAATAAAACTCATAAATTATGCTCACAAACTATGTCCAACCCAAATTCAATAAATATTCACTTGCTCAATGCCAGTAACGTTAGATGTTAAAAAGGTGGCAAGATGAGGAAATCATTAAATTCCCTGCCTCCTCATTGATCTTTCCCTAACGGAATATTCCCCTAAGACACATCCTTGTCCTTCTGCATTCCACTCTGCACACACTTTCCCTCAAATAATAGTTTGCAGCTTCAGGGTCCACTTGTGTATTACAATGACCTTCAAATCTATTCTCCCAGCCCCTACTTCTCACTGACCTAAATTCTGGTCCCATGATATGAACTGCCTCTTTGCAAATGCAACACAATGGGATCTGTGACATTCACGTTCGCAGCCCCCCAACCTCTCTGACCCCTCAACCTCTCTCTGTGCCAACGCCTAGAAGATAGTGAGTGATGTTCGTGACTGTTTCAGCCTCTAGCCTTCATGGAGCTCTAGTCACTCTCCTCTAAACTCTGAACCTATGGGGTTTAACTATCAGAATCACAGTAAGTAACCTGATCTTTGTTAACTCTTTATTCCCTACATACATACAGATGTTGCTAGGTCTAAAGAACAAACTAATGTCTGAAGAGGTAATTGACTATGAAAGTAAACTAAAAGCACTTACTTGGGAGTCAGGCCTAAGTTCCACAACCCTCCCAAGGCAAATATTGTTCAAGTCCTACAGTGCGCCAAGCAACTTAACTAGGTGCTTTATAAATACTACTCCATTTAATTTTGACAACAGAAATAGAAAACAAAAGCTATGTGAGCAGAGAGAACAACAACTGATGATTACTACCCACATTTTAGGCATAAAAATTAGAATCATTAGGAGTGGCTCAGTCGTTAGGCGTCTGCCTTCAGCTCAGGTCATGAACCCAGGCTCCTGGGAAAGAGCCCCACACTGGGCTCCCTGCTCAGCCGAGGGTCTCCTCCTCCTTCTCCCTTTCCCTCTGCTGCTCCCCCTGCTCATTCTGTCTGTCACTTTCTCTCTCTCAAATAAAATCTTTTAGAAATTTTTTTTTTAATTAGAATCATTCAATAACTTGTCTAGGGTCACTTATCAAGCAAGCAATAGTGCTAGAATTCGAATAGAAGTCTACCTGACTTCCAGGCTCGTATTCTTGTGTGATGCTATGTCAGGCCTGTTTCTGCCATTTACTAAAGTCACTTTCACCTGAGCCTCAGTCTACTCATCCAGAAAGAGAAAGGTTCTTACCCTTCCGCCTATGGGAGGAACAATAACCCAGTAGGAAGAGAGGCATTTTTCCAAGCTCCCACACACCCACTACATGCGATTCCAGTAGCGTCCTCCGTCCCAATACCCCAGCTGCTGCTAAAGGTCACTGGCTGCTCTTGTTCTGGACATGAAGAGCTACAACATCACACAGAAGTATACTATGATAAGTTAAGGAAGCATACTGTGAGTCATACAGGAACCACTGGGAGAACAAAATGAAAAGGTATCACAATAAGCCCATAAAGGATATAAGATGGAATCATAAAATTACTCAAGTAACCTGAAAGAAAAAGAGGAAAAAGAACCAAAGACTAGGTAGGACAGATAAGAAAACAAAGAGCAACATGGTAGATGCAAACCTAACCATACCAATGATCACGTCAAGGGCAGTTTAAAGAAACCAATGAAAAGGCAGAGATTGTCAAATCATATAAGAAACAAAAACCACGCTAAATGTTTTTTATGAGAAATCCACTATAAATGTGGTGTCAGAGGTTAAAAGGAAGAGGATTGAAAAAGATATACCATGCTATATTTTAATACCAACTGAAGTAAATTTCAAAGCAGAAAATAGAATAGCAGAAGAAGAAGGGTCAGGGGCGCCTGGGTGGCTCAGTCAGTGAAGCATCTGCCTTGGGCTCAGTTCATGATCCCAGGGTCCTGGGATCAAGTCCCACACTGGGCTCCCTGCTCCTCCGAGAGCCTGATTCTCCCTGTACCCCTGCCTGCTGCTCTGTGTACCTGTCTCTATCTCTTTGTCAAATAAATAAATAAATAAAAACTTTTTATAAAAGGGAACAAGAAGGGTCATTTCATAATGAGAAAGTAGCCGATTCATCAAGAGAACTTGCAATCCCAAATGTTTACGTACCTGCTATCAGAACTTCAAAATACATAAAGCAAAACCTGATTGAACTGAAAAAGAGATATGGTAAAATGCGCTATCATAGATGGAGATTTCTAACATTTATCTTTCAATAAAATAATAAGTAGACAGAAAATCAGAAAGGATATAGAAAATTTCAGAACCATCCACCAACCTGACCTCATTAATGGTTACAAGACACTCTCCCCCACCATCACAGAATACGTATCCTTCCCAACTACACAATGAACCATTTACCTGGACTGACGATGTTCCAACCACCAAACAATTCTCTATGAATTTCAAAGAACTCAAATCTTATAAAGTAATTTGTCTGACCACAATAAATTAAATTAGAATCGATAACAGAAAAAGACCCTGAAAATCAACGAATACTTGGAAACTGAATAATATACTTCCAAATAACCCAAGGATCCAAGAAAAAAAGAAAAAAGAAAATTAGAAGGTATTTGGAACTGAATGGTAATAAAACACATTATAATTTATGAGATGCCTTACCACCGCCATGAATAAGAGAGAAGGAAGAAAGAAGTTAAACGACTTCTTTAGTCAACCAACAGATTTTCAAGTAAGCAAAATAAGAACTTAAGAATAAAAGAAAGGATCATGAATTCATAAAATATTAGATCTGGAAGAATCCTAGAAATCTTTCTAAAATTTGTAAACTTACAAATTTTACAGAGGAAACTGTTCCAGGAAGAACATATGATTTGCTTAATAGGGTTTATAACTGTAAATATTTAAAAATGATCAGTCTCTGCTAGTAGCTACATCACACACATATCTGAGTTCTTCAAATGTCAATTTTCACATAATAAAAGCAGATAAATGTTTTGTAAAAACAGATGTGCACATCTGTTGGCCTGTGCCTGACTAATATGAGCATTTTGTGTTTTATATGTAAGTTCTCTATGTTTGGACACAGGACATATAATAATTAAGAGGACCAAATTCTCAATCCACATGGCCCAAATGCATACATCCACCACAGCTGGTGGCCGTGACACTGGGCAAGTCATTTTACAGCCAGTGACTCAGTTTTCTCCACTGTAAAACAGAAATAAACTGTAAAATGAGAATAAATATCTCCTTCCTCCTATGGTGTTTGTAAGGACTAAAGTTAATGCCTTCTGCGGGCTTAGAACAGAGCCTGATACAGAGTAAGAACTCAAAAAGTGACAACTTTGTTAGAAAGCACTGTTTTATAATGACCTGAAACTTATAAGTCAAGACAATGACTTTAATTTTTTTTAATTAGGTGACATCAATTAAAATAGGATATCAGCACAGAAAAATGGGTGGTTTCCAACTCATAAGTGTTAAAAAGAAAAAAAAAAGCTTAGAAGTTATTTGAAAACCAGTGTCAAAACAAAGCTGGGGCAATTTCTTTTCAAAGCAAGAGACAATGATCCAATGAAAAATTATCTATGATGGTGAAGTATTTTTGGATCAACCAACAAGTTTAATACCATCACACATGACATGATACTAAAGTTAGGGCTATCCCACTGCCTTTGACTATTCCCTCTAATGTGTTCCATTCAACCAGAATTTATGGGTTTGAATATTATAATTTTTAAAAGACAAAACACTTATTTCTAAATTTGTTTTTAAATAGATAAAAGGCAGCATTCAGCAGTGTATCATTTGAATGAATTCCATTTGGTATAAGAAAACAACAAAATAAATGTGGGACATATTTCACATTTTTATTTTATGCAACTCTCAGTGCTTTCAACGCTGCATATATTACTAAACACACAAAAATAGATACTGTACTATCAAATTGTAAAGAATACCAAATTCATATAATTATACTTTATAATTTCTTCCAAATTCAAAAGGACAAGTTTTTTTAATTAAAATAATTTCATATGTCTTGTGTGCTCTACAGAATAAGGTAAAACAAGTATATTTTTACTAAGTATTTCCAAAATTTCATATTTTAATAAAAACTACTATTTGTAACACACGGTGTATGCTTTTGACAATGACACCCAAGTGTCCTCAGCTGGGCTGAGTGAGAATGTGCCTACAATCAATATGGTAAGAAGAGATCAAAAAAGCCTGAGGAACTCCACGCTACAGTCTGGAGAAGCACTACTGTACAGGAGTAGATTTTCTCTACATCTAATAACATACCTAAAACTTCACCTACAACCTTAGCATTTGTAAGACCATCCCTTTCTTCTCCCCAGACCATACAGGCACTTTTTATTCATACCCGAAATTATGAGGACGTGGGCCATGATGGCACATCAAGGCAATGAGTGAGACTATCAGGACAAGGCAGAAAGCATGGGGATGCCCAGACACTTGGCCCACTGAGCTCTCTGTCTCCATCCATCCTCAGTCACCCAATAGTAGATTAAAGTTCTCTCTGCATTTGTGCTACTTCCTTTGACTTTTTCCAACCAGTAGCTTTCACCAATGGGAGAAGGATCAAGGTCACGAAAACACTCATGCACTGGTAACTGTATTAACTGAGCACGCCGTGGTTCACTAAGCCTAATGCCTACTGAGAAGATGGCGGAAACCTGAAAACAGGAGCCCAGGGCAAAGTAAGAAAGCTAAGGTGGCTTGGAAGGCTGGTTGTGGCCATCATTTGTCATCATCATCAACTATTTAGTTAAGCTTGACCATACATTTCTACATACATTATTTCACTGGACCCTCACAGTAGTCCCAGGAAGACATGGCGGAGATATTTTTATTAATAACTATGTACTTCACGGGTGAAGAAACTGAAGCAAAAAGCTTTAAAAGACTTGTCTAAAATTGTTGTAACCAGCAAGTGAGCAAGAACTTGGCTTCTATTTTCCTCCAATTCACTGCAGACTGCAGTCGTGGGACTACATCGCTGTAGCACGTGCAGGTGAAGGCAGAGGGGTACACTGACCACGGCAGCTTCCACACTGCACAGTCAGCAACTGCTCCTCTAAACCACTCATCTTTCCCTAACTGCCTATCATCACCAGCCCCATTCCTTCCTTTATTTCCTTGCCCCTCTCACGCCTGCTTCTTACCTTCAGATAACCCAGGATGTCAGAAATTATTTTGTCCACCTAAATCCCGGAGATCCTGATCTGCAGAACCAACAATAACCCGGAGTCAAATCTGAAACAAGCAAATGTAGATCCTTCTCTTCTGTGAAGTCATGGGACTATTTCAGAAACTGGCTGAAGGTGTAAAGAAATTTGTAGAAATCTCAGAGGCACCTATTTCTACTATGTGCATAAAAAGCAGGCATCTGCCTCTCTGCCTACTTGTGATTTCTGTCTGTCAAATAAATAAATCATCTTTAAAAAAAAAGGGGGGGGTGCCTGGGTGGCTCAGGGGGTTGAGCCTCTGCCTTTGGCTCGGGTCATGATCCCAGGGTCCTGGAATCGAGTCCCGCATCGGGCTCTCTGCTTGGCAGGGAGCCTGCTTCCTCCTCTCTCTCTGTCTGCCTCTCTGCCTACTTGTCATTTCTGTCAAATAAATAAATAATCTTAAAAAAAAAAAAAAAAAGGCAGGCAACGAATAATCGATACAGGATCTCCTGCATCTGGACGGACTGCCCCCTGTTGGCCATACCCAGTGACTGACCTGGAACACTCAGAGTAATGAACTCAGTCACAGTAAACACCAAAACAAGGTATTAATGAACCTCTGAAGAACTACCCAGATTGTCTTGGAAAGTGTTCACAATGTGTTCTGAACTTGTGGCTTATGTTGTTTGGAGGAGTATGTTGAAACCCAGTATGTGGAAGATGCTGGCAAAAACAACGGAGAGGAAACCCCAACACATCAAATGCACTTGCTTCAGAATATTACTTTTGTTTAAGAGCGTAATATCCTCCTTCCACTTAAAACTTAAAATAAACTTTAATACAGAAAAAAGGGAACATTTAAATAGCCAGACATCCAGCTCCATAGAGAGTTACATTAACATTTTCTAGTCTATTTTACGAAAATATATGACAGGAGTGTGCATTTTTTTTTTAAAATTTTATTTATTTTATTTGACAGATAGAGATCACAAGTAGGCAGAGAGGCAGTCAGAGAGAGAGAGGGGAAGCAGGCTCCCTGCCGAGCAGAGAGCCCAATGAGGGGCTCAATCCCAGGACCCTGGGATCATGACCTGAGCCGAAGGCAGAGGCTTTAACCCACTGAGCCACCCAGGCGCCCCAGGAGTGTGCATTTTTAAGGCAAACACTATCTAGTGCTTCTTCTTGTACAGAATAGCAGATTAAAACTCTTAGCATTCCCAGTCCCTCTTGGGTGAAATCACTGAATCATTCCACTAACCCAATGACATGAGTACTATTATCCCTATTTCACAGATGGGGAAATCGAGGCATGGAACTTGTTCACTACAGTTGTAGAGGTGCGCTACATGACACCAATGAAATATAGAAAGTAACCCTGATAGATTAAATTTGTCTTCTTTACACATTCCTTTCTACTACATTTTCTCTTTCTCTGCTTCTCCCATTCCCCCACCGTCCCCACCCCCAGCACAATGCACACGAGAGCCTATCACAATGTTAATGCCAGCAGGTAACTTGAGCACATCAACAGGATCTATAGTCGTTCCAAAAGCCAAAAAGACTGTGCTTTTATTTCGGGAAAAAAAAGAAAAGAAAAGAAGAGGAGAGGAGAGAAGAGGGAAGAGAAAAGAAAAGAAAAGAAAAAGAAAATAAAAGAAAAAAAAAAGGGCAAATTTGTATAAGGAGATCTGATTTGTTCTCTGGAATAGAAAAAGATGTCTAAGAAAGCACCAAGAAGCATCTACAGAAAAGACCAGAGGAGGCTGGATCAGTCAGCCCATGGGCTTTACTCCAGGTGAAACATGTGAGACTCCAGCTAAGCCATCCTGGCTTGCGTACCCTCCCCTGAAAGGAAGACGGACCTTCCTTCGTCCAGTAGACTTTCCACATTGGTGAACTGGGGCTTAAACAAACTTGGGTTTTCGGTGGTGGTGGTGGCGGTGGTGGTGGTGGTCACGGAAGTAGAGTTGCATGTGTGTGTGTTTGGTATTTTTCTAAGAAGATAACCTGAAGTCAACGGCAAAAACACAGTGACTCTTCTGTCCTGTCGTGGAGTGGATCTGTCCCACCTTACAGGATTCTGAGTTCAAGAGAGAAAGGAATTTTGAATTGTTAGTGAAGGAAAAACCTTCTACTCTCTCATCAGAAGCACCTCTTCTCTACCCTCTGATGCTACTGGAAATAAAAGATCTCTGAAGGGATTTACAGATCAAATTCAACAATCTGAATCATTCATCATGATACTTAAGAAGGTTCTGTAATTAAGTCAGATATATTTACTTGCTTAGAAAGAACACAGTACACATTATAGAATGAAAATAGGATATTCAGGAAACAGAGACACTAACTGCACACCTGCTATGTGTAAGGATCTGCTAGATATGACACGTGTAGGGACAAAGGGTTTTATAAAAACAAACAGCTTCAAAAGGAGAGATGTATTTCAGAAACATGATTTCTACAAGATTTCAGTATCATGCCTGGCTGGACTGTTACAATAGAAATGTCTTTTTAAAAATACAAAAGAAGAAGAAGAAGAAGAAGAAGAAGAAGAAGAAGAAGAAGAAGATGAAGCAGCAGCAGCTGTACAGAAATAGTGCTCTTGTCAGAAAGCTAAACATCTGCAAGACACATGATAATTTTGAGAGGATAAAAGATAAAAACAGAAGCTATTTCCTTATTGTAGGACGATACGACCAGAACAGTCAGGCTAAATGGACCCTCTGATGACTAAAGACTGCTTTCCTGACATCATTTGACACTATCTCAACATATGCTAAGAATTCTCTTCAATTTTAAAAAAGCAAGTGGATGTGTATGAACTGAAATTACTGCTGTTGCCGCGGGAACGTAAAATGGTACCACCGCTTCAGAAAGTACTTGGGAAACTTTGTCTAAAGTTAGACATACACTAACCACATGACCCAGAATTCCCATTTGTAGATACTTAACATAATAATAATAATAATAATAATTGTCTGAATAAAGTCTTGAACACCTATGTTCATAGCAGCTTTGTTCATAACAGGCAAAAATGGAAAACAACCAAATGCCCATCAATTGCGGTAAATTCATAAAATGGAAGACTAATCAGCAATGAAAAGAAAATAACTATTCACACACAAGAGCATGGAGACCATCAGCAGCAACACTATGCTAAGCAAAACAAAAGGCACAAAAGAGCACATACTGCCTGATTCCATTTATGTGGAATTCTAGAAAGCAGATCAGTGTTTGCCTGGACTGTGGATCAGAAGTGGGCATAACACTGAGTAGGGGTACAAGGAAGCTTTATAGGGTATGAAAATGTCCTAATCTTAACTGTGGTGGTGATTCTATGGATATAAATTTTTAAAACCGAACTGAATGCTGTGGAAGGGTATATTTTCATATATGCATTGTATATAACAAATGGTACTTCAACTGAGGTGATTAAAACACAACAAGGACAAAATTTTAGAAGTGACATATTCCAAACAGTGAAGTAAATGTTCCCACTATCCTAACTGCACTGTTCAGATCACATTAACGGTATGGTGTCTACTTCTATGAACATTTGAAAGAGCTGAAAATTAAAGACATTTAGGAGGAAGGAAGTTTTATGGTGAGTGTATCTGGCAATGCTGTCACCTGTGAGAAGTAACTGAATGTTTAGTCTGGTGACAAGAGATGAAAGAGGGATACACAAATGCCCTCATATGTACAAAGTGCTACCTTCTAAGAGGAAGAAATAGACTCCTATATGGTTGAAATTATAAATACACAGATCTTGTCCTCAACAGATAGAAGACAATAATTACCCTAATTAAAGTTTAAACTAAAATCAAGTCTTGCTTGTTGAATAGTCAAGGTATCCCAGAAACAATGGCATGTGAACCTTCTGAGAAAGTAGTTACTGATTTCTTTTTTTTTTTTTTTTTTTTAGATTTTATTTATTTATTTGTCAGAGAGAGCGAGGGAGAGAGAGCGAGCACAGGCAGACAGAATGGCAAGCAGAAGCAGAGGGAGAAGCAGGTTCCCTGACGAGCAAGGAGCCCGATGCGGGACTCGATCCCAGGACGCTGGGATCATGACCTGAGCCGAAGGCAGCTGCTTAACCAACTGAGCCACCCAGGCGTCCCAGTAGTTACTGATTTCTTAACACTGAGCTCTTCCTGGTGGGCTTCCTGGAGAGGGCAGTAGATCGCATGGCAAATCAGATGCCCTCTAAGAGCCTTTTCCTGAGTGTTACTTTGTTCCCTTCATAAAACCGAAGTAAACTTTCACGATTTCAAATTGCTGAACTCTATAGTTGCTACTAGTACCATGCCTTTCATATTTGGTGTTTAGTGAACGTTTTTTAAATTGAATTGTGCTTTGCTTTTAAAGAAATACATTGCTATTCATCCCTAGCATATCCAGTGCAGAGTTCCCATTGGTATAAGCTACCTAATGGTAAAATTCTACCATATGGGAAAATAAAACACATTTTAGAATGATTCTCTTTTGAATGAAATTTCAAGTATTACTAACAGTGCCCCCCAAAACCTGTTGACACAGGAAAAGATAACAAGGTGTGTGTCCTACATCATAAGGTGATCAGCCAGGAAAATCGTGTTCTTTCCTACTGTTGGGATAAGAAGAGTTCCCTACAGGTGGGAATAAGAGGAAGTTTAAATTTAATGTGGATAATGGCATGTGTGATGGACATTAATCACCTCTCTTCAGATTTATTCTCCCTTTCTCTTTTCTCAGAAGCTTTGGGGAGCTACACGTTCCAAAGAAGTTAACTTCAACCACCGTTCATTCCAGGGATATAATACATAATCCAGTACACAATTAGGACTTTGCACCATCATGGCCGGAGTGATTAGTTGAGGTGGAAATATGACCTATACTGGCTGAATAAGAATGAATTATCAGGATTTTAGAAACACGGAGACAAATATACTTTTTCCCAATGCAGGTAAATTTGGAAACAGTTAAGACTTAGGAGCTACTGGAAGTCATATCAGAGCTGAGATAGGAATACCCAAATGAAACCAACACTAGGGAGCCAGAATGAAGAAATGGGAGGCCACAGAGCTGCTGGTGACTTCCAGTTGTAACGAAATGCAATAGAGTGTAGAGAACCTGGATTCTGATTCTGCTATGTTCCTCTGAAGAGTAGTGACTTTTGTTCTCAGGCTTAGAATTACTGGCTGAACATCGTTGTTTACGTCTTATTGGGATGATTTTCAGGAAAGCTCAAGGGGTTTTGCAAGCTCCTCTAGCCTGGCAGGCCCAACTTCTATCTTGTCCTCCCTCTCAGGTTTAGTTTTAATTTGTTAGGGTAGATGCAGAGTAAGCTCACTCCAGGACAGAGTCCTGACTCAAAGCTGTGGACTTTTGGGTTCACAGGTGGATGTCTACGCTGTTAGCAATGTCCTTCTATTTGTCTGGGACAGAGCGCTAATGTCTGCCAGGAATCTTTCATATGTCAGCGTACTTTTTGGTCCTTTGGAAGCTCACAGGCTCTTCAGCACATATGTAGTCCACCTATCAGCCAAGGCTCATGAGGAGCCCACCTTTAGAATTCTGGACCTTCATTTCTAAACAGCTCTCTCCTTTTTGGTGCCCTTCTCCAGTTCCCAGGTGCCTCAAAAGCCCAAAACTCTGATCTCTGCCTTCTCAGCTCAAGGCATCACTATTAGACTCCATATCCTTGTGACACTGTCAAGAAACTCTCAGAAGAAAGCCAAGGCAAACACGGAGCTCTTCTTATGAATTTGCCTTTTTTCAATAATCACAGTCCTGGTGTCAATGCCCGAAAACAGTTGTCTCATGTTTTCTTCAGCTTTACCATTGTCTATGGAAGGTGGTTTAGACCAGTAGAAGTTACTCTGTCAAGGTCGGTAGCAGAAGCTCTTGTCCACGCTATTTTTAATGATTGTTGTTCTCTCTCATTCTCTTAATTTGTATTTGTCTTCTTCTCTCCCTGCCCTCAATTTCTGTAATTTATGGTGCTGAGTTAAAGCTTTTTTTTTTTTTTTTTTAATTTGACAGAGATCACAAGTAAGCAGAGAGGCAGGCAGAGAGAGAGGAAAGCAGACTCCCTGCTGAGCAGAGAGCCCGATGTGGGGCTCGATCCCAGGACCCTGAGATCATGACCTGAGCCGAAGGCCGAGGCCTAACTCACTGAGCCACCCAGGTGCCCTGGTGCTGAGTTAAATGTACATATACTCTTAAATAATCTGGATATGATATCTTAGAATTTTAAGACCTTATAACAAGATGGAACACTTTGAAAATCTTCCTATTACCATAAGTTTTGTAGAGTTTCTAAAGTTTAAGCAAAAATGTTTTAAATTGAACTAGGAAAGTCTTTCCTCCCATACTTGTTTTCTTCATGAATATAAAGAGCACAAACAAAGCATCAGCACAACCCTGCTACTATACTGCCTTTCCCATTCCTTCCTTTGCTGAAGTACATTTCCTTATTTCCACTTAAGTCAAAAGAAAAAGAACAAAAGAAAAAAAAACCTCGTCATCAGAATTATCTTCATTTCCTAATTTCCTCAAGTTGTTCCCATCTCAACCCTAAAATTATAATGGTTTTCCTATCTATATTTAAAGACCATGGAAACATCTACCTATTCCCCAATGAGAAAGTTAAGTGAGAAAGCAAATAAACATACTGAAGTTTTTAAAAATTTTAATAAACCATTTCTAGGAAATGGTTAGCCCCATAAAAGAACCATATTTTTTCCCAAGTATGACTTTCTCCATTGATTCAGATACTTGACATGCTAACTCAAATGAATGCTTGAAGATAAACAGGGTTGACTTACCCAACAGGCACAGAGCCTGGGGCCCATAACACCTTCAGGGGCCCACAAAAAGGTTTAATTTCTTTTAAAATCAGAACTAAAAATTTAAAACAAAGAAAATGCTTAGCAGTTCTTAATATGTTTGTCTTTAAACCCACACAGTCATAAAACATAGTTATAATTGCATGGGTGTGTGTCTGTGTGTGGAGACAGACACGAACTGGCAATTGTTTTAGAATCTGCTGATGGGGCACCTGGGTGGCTCAGTGGGTTGGGGCCTCTGCCTTTGGCTCGGGTCGTGATCCCGGGGTCCTGGGATCGAGCCCCACGTCGGGCTCTCCGCTCAGCGGGGATCCTGCTTCTCCCTCTCCCTCTGCTTGCCTCTCTGCCTGCTTGTGATCTCTGTTTGTCAAATAAATAAATAAAATCTTTAAAAAAAATAAAATAAAATCCGCTGACAACCTCAATCTCTCCACAGAACCTGACTCATCTGATCTTAGAACGAGGCCCCCAAGAATTCTTCCCTTTAAGTTCCTAGAGGTGCTAATCGCATCTTTAAACCATTTGCCTCAGATCTTTTTAGTTTGCCTGAGCTGAATTCACTTGCAAAGTAATGGGGTAATTTGGGGGCTGGCTAGTACTCTGGGTCTCTAGATACATCCATGGTCTCCTCTACATCACCATGTATCTTCATGGCTGCTTTACATCTGCTTTACATCTGCTTTCTACAACAGAGAAGTCGACTTGGCGTCTTCCTATTTCAAAGCCCTCAGTCTCTTTGGAGCAGCCTATGAAGTCAACAAAATCCTCTCTGAGCATTGCTGTCAAGCCACAGCCCATTTGCAAAGCTAACAGTCACACTGAGAGCCCAGGAAGTCCCACACCTTAGCTGACTTAGGTCACGAGCTTCATTCACTCTTCCAGGTTCTCTTCCTTTCTCACTCATAGCTGTCCCAACAAGTGATTTTTCTGCATTCAAATCACGGCTATCTTATAACAAAGAAATAATCTATCTGTCCAGGGTGACCAACATAATTTTCAGTGAGACAAAATGGTATTTAAGAAAATAAAATGATGTTTTCATCAATAGTCCAAGGAAATCTCACAAGCAGTGTAACACTGAGGATACATAAAAACATAGTGCTATGGACTGAAGCTTGGCATGAAAGATGGGTAGTGTGTCCAAGGAGCTAAAACATTGAATCTCCTTAGATCCCTTTGCTTCAGTGAAGTTCAATTAGTTCATCAGAAGACCTAGAGGGCACCTGGGTGGCCCAGTTGGTTAGGCAACTGACTTTAGCTCAGATCATGATCCTGGAGTCCCAGGATCTAGTCCCAAATGAGGCTCCCTGCCCAGCAGGGAGTCTGCTTCTTCCTCTGACCTTCTTCCTCTCATGCTCTCCCTCTCACTCTCTCTCTCAAATAAATAAATAAAATCGTTTAAAAAGAAGACCTAGATCCTAGGTTCCATCTCCATTACTGGTTAGTCGCTGGCTAAATACTTGACTTTTTTAGTAGTCTCAGTTTCTTATAACGTAGACATATGAACAAATGTCTTGGCAATCTCTGAAAAACCCTCAGCATAATATAAACAATTGTGCTTCAAAAACACTTCTTACATTTTTTTTAAACTGAGTAAAGTTGTTTTTTTTTAAACTAAGTAAACTCACGTTCTTTTTATTATGCCGCCATGACACCAACATTCTTCAAGCGCCTAGGCCTGTTCTCCATTTTTCATAATGGTACCAATCACAGAGTCGGATCAGTCTTTTGAATTTTTAAATATTCTTTACATATCAGACTTCAATGTATGCCATTGGAATTACAGATTTCAGACGTAAAATGTGTCAAACCACTCCTTTTCAGAAGAATTCAAATACTACCTATTCCAAGAGCTTTCCACCAACAAGTAAAATTTAATCTCTTTTGTGCATTTCAAGCAAAATGTTTATACTCTAGAAAAAAAGGGCAACATATTTAGTCTCTCAAGGGCCAAAGAGTAGCTGAAGCTCTGTAGACCCATGGAGTCTCCGTCGCAACTACTCAAATATGTCCCTAGAGTATGAAAGCAGCCACAGGCAATACATAAACATGCAGACATTGCTGTCCCAATAAACATTGTTTACAGGGACACCTGGGTGGCTCAGCCAGTTAAGCTGCCTTCAGGTCGGGTCATGATCCCACGGTCCTAGGGTCAAGTTCCACAGCAGGCTCCTTGCTCAGCAGGGAGCCTGCTTCTCCCTCCCCCTCTCCCAGCTGCTCCCCTTTCTTGCACTTCCCTCACTCTCTCTTCCCACAAATAAATAAAATCTTTGAACAAAACAAAACACTGTAGGGGCACCTAGGTGGCTCAGTGGGTTAAAGCCTTTGCCTTCCACTTAGGTCATGATCTCAGGTCCTGGGATCAAGCCCCGTATGGGCCTCTCTGCTCCTCGGGGAGCCTGCTTCCTCCTCTCTCTCTGCCTGACTCTCTGCCTACTTGTGATCTCTGTCAAATAAATAAATAAAATCTTAAAAAATAAAATAAAGTCTGCTGATAACCTGAATCTCTCCACAGAACCTGACTCATCTGATCTTAGAACATGAGGCCCCACGGGATCTTAATGCAGATTCTGGGGCAGTAGTTCTGTGGAGCGTCTGAGATTCTGCATGTCTAACGTTCTCCTGGTCCACTGATGACATACTAGTCAAAGGACCATATTTCTGAGCGGCAACATTCTGATAAACTCCATGAGAAGAAGGGATCTAATTCTTTACTGTGTAAAGTCTCAATACCTAGAACAGCAACTGACACATAATAAAGCACATGTTGTTGTTGTTGTTTTTTTAAAGATTTTATTTATTTATTTGACAGACAGAGATCACAAGTAGGCAGAGAAGCAGGCAGAGAGAGAGGAGGAAGCAGGCTCCCTGCTGAGCAGAGAGCCCGATGCGGGGCTCGATCCCAGGATCCTGGGATCATGACCTGAGCCGAAGGCAGAGGCTTTAACCCACTGAGCCACCCAGGCGCCCCAATAAAGCACATGTTTAAGGAACACATGAATAAATAAAGAATAAGCTTCTAACAGAACGTCATGTCTGCTATCATTGCTGTGTGTCATTTAGTCTTCATTACGTTCACCCTAGCATTTTCTAACAAACGTCACAGAGCTAAGTCACTAAGTCACAGTCTTGGTCCACGCTAGTTGTTCCTGACATATTCATTTCAAACTCTCCTAGATTTCATCCACAAGGTTCCCTTTTCTTCTCTCAAGGATTCAAAATTCCTTATACTTCAACACCTTTGTTCATACGACTTTCCCTGATAGAAACATCCTCCCCTAATCCGTCAAGTCTAAATATACAAGTCATCACTTTGAGAAACGGGGCAAAAAGGAAATGTCCTTACTCTCCCTGCCACTTCCCCACTGGCTCCCAACCCGGGTCTCTAGCTCAGCCCTGTGTATCTTCTTCAAAGCACTTATCACATTTTATAATCATTACTTGTCTGCTGACATTTAAAAATTCTATTCCCCCTATTAGAATGTAAGTTCTTCATGGTCAAGATATACATTTATTTCATTAGCCATTGACTCTCTGCTAATTAGCACAGTTTCTGACCCAAATGGGCACAAAAATTTTATTGATTTCAAGGACAGATGATTATTTACACTTACATTCACAGAGATTTTCTTTTGTTGTCCAATTTTTAGAATGCAGCTATCTCTTAAAGTAAAAAGGCTGCCTTTCATGGCAGTGGGCCAGAGCAGCCAAATGGGTACTTCATGATGCTGCCTTCTTGGCAATAATTGATTAGATCAAAGGAAGACACCTGCTCCAAGCCGGTCCACATTCTCTCTCCTCGATTTTTGGAACTGGGGTCTCTATCTAGGCTGGTCACTCTAAATGATTAACTAAAGGGTGGTGGTGGGCAACTGTATTTGGTCATGTGCATGAAATTAAATTTGTAAATGAGTATGAAGAAGGCAGAGATGTGCAGATAGAAGCAAATATAAAAGATGGGGAGCGCACTACCTAGGTTCCCAATGGCTTTTCCAATGGCACATTCCAGTTGCTCACAAGGCCAAGCTGTTCTTTGGGAACGCTCCCAATGACCTTCCACAATTCTCTTTTTAGATAGATTGAAATGGGTTTCTGATACTTAAAACTAAAAGAATATTAAAAATAAAATAGTACCTAACTGAATATATCGAGTCTTTAAAGACTGTATACAAACAAAAATACACACACAAAGAAAAATCTGTCACAATAGCATAAGAGGAAAACATTAAAGGGAGGGATCGTTTTTCATAACCAGAGCCTAGTAATCAAAGATATGAGTACTATTAAATATATCTTTAGTGAAAGGATAAATGTTATCAACAGATAACAGTATTAATATTAAGACCAATAAATCCTTTAAAAAATAAATAATTCTGTAATTCTTCCAGGGAAATATTTGCCATCACTGAGCCTTAGTTTCAAAATTTCTCAAAATACTTCATTCACAGTAACTGGTCCTGATCCACTTCTAAAAGTAAAAAATTAACAATTACTGGATTGAGCTGACAGTGATAACAAATACTTCTTGAACCCAGCGAAAAAGGAAAGAAAGAAATTCCAAGCAATAGTTGGACTAGAAAAATAACGAGCAGGGAGGAAGGATATGCAATCATCACACCCAAAGGGAACATTCAGGGAAGATGTAAAAACCAATGGTTTGAGCCAACAGACTCCCTAAGAACCTCCTGCAAGCAACCACCTCAAAATATGAATCCATTCTGGTTACCCCTGCAGCCCACGCCTCCCACTTCATTTTTATTTTAAATTTTTTTTTACTCAGTTAGTTAACATACAGAATGATATTAGTTAGGCATACAATACAGTGATTTAACACTTCCATACCTCACCCCAGTACTCATTGCCCTAAGTGCCCTCCTTAAACCCTATCACCTATTTAACCCATGCCCCCACTCCTTAATTTCTTTAAAAATAATTTCTAATTGAGCAATCCACATGTCTGTTAGGAAGCTAAAATGGAAATGACAAAATCCTAACAGTTTTCTTTTCTAGCACAATTCAAAGTATCCATTATTTTCCAAGCAGGCAAATGGAAATGTCAAAAACATTCTTGCTGTAGATATTTAGTTGTTTTCTGCCAAATTAATGAAAGGAAAATATTGCACTTTGAATTGGTTAATTACCATGAATCCTTCTGCAAAGGGCTCCTGCTTGCAGAATTAAGCCAGCTCAAGTTGGCACACTGCCCTAATATTCATGGAGACTAGACTATAGGCTCCACTGTACTCAAGAGACATTTAGTTTTTGGCATCCGTTCATCAGCTTACAAACCATCAGTCCAAACCACTATAGACACTCAACTGTCTTTAGTAAACAGGGCAGAAAGCACCTGCATTTAATAGGGATGTACCACATTCTGCTGCTTTGACATTTTAAGAGCCAGACTTAAAATAAAGAATGAACAAGAATACCCTGATTTACATATCTTCTAGAAATTAGAACTACTTCGACAAAAATCCTCTACTGACAAAGCTGCTTCCAGGAAATCCTCTAGGAGCAAGGCAACTTCAGGAAAGGAGGAATTTGGAATTCTTTTTCCTCGGGGGTAGGCAAGGGTGAGTGGAGCTATCTCAAGTCTAGGCCTCTAGGGAGCCCACACGTAGATCTCACATCGCACCACTTCTAGCATTCAAGATAGAGGATTTGCCCATTTCCAAATGCAATAAAATACTCTAGCATTAGTCCAGCCTAACCACGTCTCTCCTTTCTCCCTTCTTCATGCCATTCCCTTCTCTACACGGATTACAAAACCTGGAATGCCCTCTCTCCATGTGGAAGACATAATGGATCCACTTCTTTAAAACTGAATGGGGTGGGGAGGGGAAGAAAAACAAAATAAAAACCTAAACAGGGAAATGTTTCTCGATTTTTGAAAAACATAATCCACCAATCTGTTTATTTGGTAAAGAATGGGTAGAGGAAGATCGAGACAGAAAAGGAAAACTAATAAGTTATCTCTCTTCTTTCATCTTTCTCCATAAATAAAATGGGAGAAAAACGCCTGAATCTAGACAAAGACTGGTAAACCTGGGAATGCAAGCTCCCCAAGATGCCCTCCATATGGTCCTTATGAGTAAGCACTCCCAGGCTTACTGGGAGTGTGGATCCCTTTCACCCAGATCCTTGCATCAAGGAATGAGAAGAGCACAGAAGCCTAAGGTTGATCCCAAAAAAGGTCACTTAGCACCAACTACAATATTTACCTATATTAATATTTAAGGACTACAGCACATGTAAAATTAGCAAGCAATTTTTTAGCATAGCAAAATAACCCTTATAAATCCCCAGTCAAAAACTCTTAGAAGACATTAGAAATCCAGGCTGTGAAAGGTTGACGTAATTAAAGCTAACCCAGATGACAACCAGAATGCTTAGAGTCTAGAAACCATGAGAGAAACAGTTTACAAATAAACAAACCAAAAAGTTAAAAAAAAAAAAAAAGATAAAAAGGGAACAAAGAGGCGTCCTTGGGTGACTCAGTTAAGCATCAGACTCTTGATTTTGGCTCAGGTCATGATCTGGGAGACCTGGGGTCAAGACCTGAATAGGGCTCCACACCCAGCAGGGAGTCTCCTGGAGATTCTCTCTCTCCCTCTCCACCTGTCCCCCACCCCTAGTCTCTTTTCCTCTCTTTCTCTCATAAATAAATCTTAAAACAACAACAACAACAACAAAGAACAGATGAGACAAACAGAACAAACAGCAAGATGACAGACTTAAATGAGATCAATAATCATAGTAAAAGTAAATGATCTAAACCCTCCAATTAAAAAGCAGATATTATCAGACTCTTAAAAAAGCAAGATCCAACAATATGCTGTCTTTAAGAAATGTAACTCAAGGGACATCTGGGTGGCTCAGTGGGTTAAGCCTCTGCCTTCAGCTCAGGTCATGATCTCAGGGTCCTGGGATCGAGTCCCACATCGGGCCCTCTGCTCAGCAGGGAGCCTGCTTCCCCGCCTTCTCTCTCTCTGCCTGCCTCTCCACCTACTTGTGATCTCTCTCTGTCAAATGAATAAATAAAAATCTTAAAAAAAAAAAAAGAAATGTAACTCAAATACAGACATAAATAGATTAAAACAGAAGGATAAAAAAGACATACCATATTAACCAGCAAAAGAAACCTAGAGTGGCTATGCTAATATCAGAAAAAAAAAAAATTGATTTCCGAATAGAACTATTACCAGGGACACAAAGGATAAATTCATAATGATAAAGGGATTAATTCATTAAGAGAATGTAAGAATCTTAAATGTATGTACCTAATAATTGAGCTTCAAAATACAAGCAGCAAAAATTGATAGAAACCAAGGTATACAATATCCTGGTAATAAAACTGGCCTCAGAAGTAAAAGGAGTCAAGATTTGTTCTATGTTCTCTTCTCACAACTGAAATAAATTAGAATATAATAAGAAAGTTCTCTGGAAGGGCCTGAATATTTTAGAACAAAATAAGACACTTCTAAATAACCAAGGATCAAAGAAGAAACCAAACATGGGGTTAGAAAGTATTTTAAACTGAATGAAAATGAAAGCATACCATAAAAAAATTGTAGGATGCCACTAAAGCAGCACATGGAGAGAAATCTATAGCAAAATATATCTGTAGTAGAACAGAAGACATATTTGAACCTAACGGTCTCCACATTTACCTTATAAAACTAGGGGGCAAAAAATGAGTAAATTAAGTCCAAAGTAGAAAGGAGGAAATAAGAAAGATCATAAGAGAATCCAAATAGTGAAAGTTTTACAACTTCTTATCAATTTGGATGACTTTTCTTTTCCTTGTCTCATTGTTGCAGCTAGGACTTCTAGCAGTGTGTTGTATAAAAGTGATGAAAGAGACATCCTTGGCTTATTCCTGATCTTTCACTATTTAAACATGACATGATACTATATATAGAAAATCCTAAAGACTCCACCAAAAAAACCTACCAGAACTGATAAATGATTTCAATAATGTTACAAGGTGCAAAATTAACATATTACAATCCATTGCATCTCAGTACACTAATAGTGAAGTAGCAGAAAAGAAATTAAGAAAATAATCCCAGGGGTGCCTGGGTGGCTCAGTGGGTTAAGCCGCTGCCTTCGGCTCAGGTCATGATCCCAGGTCCTGGGTTCAAGCCCCACATCGGGCTTTCTGCTCAGCGGGGAGCCTGCTTCCTCCTCTCTCTCTGCCTGCCTCTCTGCCTACTTGTGATTTCTCTCTGTCAAATAAATAAATAAAATCTTTAAAAAAAAAAAAAAAATAATCCCATTTATAACTGCATCCAAATAATAAAATATCTAGGAATTAACTTAACTAAGGAGATGAAGGACGTGTACTCTGAAGACACTAAAACATTCATAAAGAAACTGAAGATGACACAAATGGAAAGATACTCCATGCTTATGGACTGGAAGAACCAATACTGTTAAAAAGTCCATACCACCCAAAGCAATCTACAGATTTAATGCAATCTTTATTAAAATACCAACAGCATTTTCCACAGAACTTGAATAATCCTAAAATTTGTATGGAATCGCAGAAAACCCCAAGGAGCCAAAGCAATCTTGAGAAAGAAGAACAAAGCTGGATGTATCACAGTCTCAGATTTCAAGATACACTACACAAAGCTACAGTAATCAAGAGAGTATGGTACTGGTGCATAGATACGTATCAGCAGAACAGAATGGAGAACCCAGAAATAAACCCGTGCTTATATAGTTAACTAATCTATGACAAAGGAGGCAAAAATATATAATGAGGAAAAGACAGACTCTTCAATAAGTCATGCTGCAAAAACTGGACAGCTATATACAAAATGAATGGAACCATTTTCCTACCTATATATAAAAATAAACTTGAAATGGATTAAAGACCTAAATGTGAGACCTGATATCATAAAACTCCTTAAAGAAAACATAGGCAGTAATTTCTTGGGTGTGGGCCTTAACAACATTTTTCTAGATATGTCTCCTTAAGCAAGGGAAACAAAAGCAAAAGTAAACTATTAGGACTATCCCAAAATAAAAAGCTTTTGCACAGCAGAGGAAACCGTCAACAAAATAAGTCAACCTACTAAATAGAAGATATTTGTAAATGATATTAAGAGATAAGAACTTAATATCTATAATATATGAAGAACTTAAATAGTCGACACCAAAAACCCCCCAAATAATCTAATTAAAAATGGGCAGAGGACCTGAATAGCTATTTTTCCAAAGGAGACATACAGATGGCCAAAAGACACATGAAAAGATGCTCAACATCACTAATCAACAGGCAAATGCAAATCAAAACCACAATGAGAGACAATTTTACACCTGTCAGAATGGCTAGAATGAAAAATACAAGAAATAACAAGTGTTGATGAGGATGTGGAGAAAAAGGAATCCTCATGCACTAGTGGTGGGAATTCAAATTAGTGCAGCCACTGGGGAAAACAGTACAGAGGTTCCTCAAAAAATTAAAACTAGAATTACCATATGATCTAGTAGTTACACTGTTGGATATTTATCCAAAGAATATGAAAACACTAATTCAAAAAGATACATGCACCTTGATGTTTATTACAACATTATTTACAATAGCCAAGATATGGAAGCAACCCAAGTGTCCATTGATAGATGAGTGTTAAAGAAGATGTAGTAGATATAGGCAAGGGAATATTACTCAAACATAAAAAAAAGAATGAGAGAGTGCCATTTGTAATAACATGGCTGGGTCGAGAGGGTATAAAGTTAAGTAAAATAAGTCAGGCAAAGACAAATACAAAGACAAAGACAAATATGATTCCACTCATATGTGGAATATAAGAAACAAAAGCGAACAAAGAAAAAAGAGACAAACAAAAACACTCTTAAATACAGGGAACAAATCGGTGGTTGAGAGAGGGGAGGTGGGTGGGTAAATGGGAGAAACAGATAAGGAAGATCAAGAATACATTTATTACGACAAGCAGTCAGTAATGTATAGAATTATTGAATATTTTTTAAAAGATCATTGCCGAATTCAGTAACACAGAAAACAGAAAAATGGGAAAAGTTAGTGAAAGCATAAGCTCATTTTTTAAAATGGTCAACAAAATTGGTACATCTCCAGGCGCTTGGGTGGTTCAGTCATTAAGCCTCTGCTTTCAGTTCAGGTCATGATCCAGGGCCCTGGGATCGAGCCCCGCATCAGGCTCTCTGCTCAGCCAGGAGCCTGCTTCCCCCACCCCGCCTGCCTCTCTGCCTACTTGTGATCTCTGTCAAATAAATAAATAAAATCTTTTGAAAAATAAAAAACTAATAAATCTCTAGATAGGCTGATCAGAAATTAAGAGACATAATTTAATAATGTCGGGTATGAGAGAGGTTACATCACTATAGAATCCATAATTAATATGGAATATTATAATAATTTTATGGCAATAAACTTGACAACTTAGAAGAAACCTCAGTTCCTTGAGATAAAGTACCAACAAAGCTCACTCAAGAAGAAACAGATATGTGAATAAGCCTGTATCTATTTTTTTTTAAGATTTTATTTATTTATTTGACAGACAGAGATTACAAGTAGGCAAAGAGGCAGGCAGAGGGAGAGAGAGGAAGCAGGCTCCCTGCTGAGCAGAGAGCCCGATGTGGGGCTCGATCCCAGGACTCTGAGATCATGACCTGAGCCGAAGGCAGAGGCTTTAACCCACTGAGCCACCCAGGCGCCCCATAAGCCTGTATCTATTAAAGAAATTAAATTTGTACTTAAAAACCTTCCCAAAAGGAGAACTTGAGGCCCAGATGGCTTTGCTGGTGAATTGTATCAAACATTTAAAGAATAAATAATCCTAACAATTTTCTCAAAAATGAGATAAAAGTGTACTTTCCAACCAATACTATGAAACCAGCATCATTCTGAAACAATGGAAGTATTTTAAAAAAGAAATTACACACCAGAGCCTCATAAACATAAACATAAAAATTCAAAATGTTGAATCCAGCAATCTCCACATCAAGAGCAAGGAGGTTCAATCTCAGGATTTTAAAACTAGTTTAAGGTTTCAAGGGTGGTTTAAATGTCATTTACCATAGTAAGAAACTAAAACAAGAAAAACCTCATAAATCTAAATAGACACCAAAAAAAAAAGTTTTTCACAAAATCCAACCACCATTTCTGATAAAAATCCATAGCAAAATGGTGAGCACTGTGAATAGTGTAAAACTGATGAATCACAGATCTGTACCCTTGAAATAAATCATACATTATCCATTAATTTTTTTAAAAATCCTTAGCAAAGTAGCCATAAAAGGAACTCTCTTCAGCCAGATAAAGAACATCTATGAAAAACCTGGAGTTGACATCAGACTTCATAGTGAAACCCTAAATATTTCTCCTCTATGATCAAGAACTAAACAGAAATGCCAGCTCTCATCATTTTTATTCAACATTTTGCTAGAGGTTTGAGCCAGTGCAATCAGGCAAGGAAAAGAAATAAAATGTATCCAGATTTTAAAGATTGACTGATTGATTGGGGGAAGGGGGCAAGAGAGTGAGCAGGGGTGGGGGAGGCAGAGGGAGAGAAAGAGAAAGAATCTCAAACAGTGTCTCACAACTGAGACCATGACATGAGCCAAAGCAAGAGTCAGATGCTTAGCTGACTGAGGCACCCAGGTACCCCTGTATCCAGATTTTAAAGGAAAAAGTAAAACTTTCTTTATTCACAAATATGATCTTCCATGCAGAAAATCAGAGAGAATCTATAAAATAAGAACTAGTAAATTTAATAAGGTTGCATGGTACAAAATCAATATTCAAAAAGCAACTAACTGTATGTCTATTTACTAACAACTAAACATTGGAAGTTGCAGTTAAAAAGCAGTACCATTGACAACAGCATCAATACATAAGGAATATTTAGGCATAAACCTCACAAAAGTAGTTTAAGACCTGGACACTGAAAACTACAAGACACTTCAGAGAAAAACTAAAGATATAAATAAATAGAGAGGCATTACTTGTTCATGGATTACGTGACTCAATATTGTTCAGATGTCAGTTCTTGCGAAACTGTTCTAAAGATTCAATGCAATCTAAATCCATATCTTAATAGGCTTTTTTTCTAGAACTTGACAAGCTGATTCTAAAATTCATATGAAATGCAAAGGACATAGAACAGCTAAAATAACTTTGAAAAAGAAGAAGAGGAGGGCAAACATTATCTGATTTTGAGATTTACATTCATCAATCTACAGTAATTAAGACAATGTTACTAGAGGAAAGACAGACAAACACAACACTAGAATGTTATAGAGAGTTCCAAAACTAACCCACGCATAAATGGACAACAAAGATGCCAAGACAATCATGAAGAAAGGAAACTCTTTTAAATAGATACTGCTAAAAGAACTGGATATTCATATTTTTAGAAAATGATCTTTGATCCATTATCTCACACCATATACAAAACTTAAGTCAAAATGGATTGCAGGGCACAGGTTAGTAACTTTGAAACTGCTTTACGTGTATACTGGGGGAGAGCAACAAAGTAAATGGATGGTGCAAGGCATGTTTCTCACTGTTGGGAAAGGGACATCATGGATAAGGATGGTACAGAACTACCATCACAGGTATCAGTATGAATTCACAGTTAGCTTAAATACAAACGGTGAGATGCAGAAGTATAGACATGTATACACAAGGAATAGCACACATACATGTATTTCCTTGCGCTGTCTGCTGAGAATCTAAGCACAGTGACACCCCAGTAGCAGCAACAAGCAAACCCAGTGCCCAGATTTTGGTTTCTAAGTAAGATAAGGAACTAGGGCTCCTTTGAGAAATGGCTGATTCTAGGGCTGAGGCACTGAAAACATAAGATGAGCCTTAGGCATCTTATAGCGTCAGAAAACAAGGAAGTCTGGGAGAAATAAACAGGGGGAGTCAAGTCAAAGGACACAGGAACCAACCTAAAAGAGCTCCCAGTGCTAGAATAAGGTGAGCAACAAAATAAGTAATGAAGTACTAGATTTCAACCTCAAGTATAAAATAAATACATGAATCTATATTGATATAGTAAATGACTGAAGAAATAAATAGGGGAGAAAAGACAAAAATTAAATATCGTTTACATAATTGTCTTACAGAAAAATTCCAAGTTAATTTATGTGGATACCCATCTCCAGGACTTAGGGTATAACTTTTCCTCTCACCTCCCCTGATCATGGACTATACTTAGTGACTAGTTCCCCAAGAACAGAGTATGCAAAGGGTGAAGAAAGATTAACTTTAGAGTGGAGAAACCTGGCAAACATTACCTTGGTCAGGTAATCAAGGTTAAGCAACACCTGTGATAAAACATGTTGATAACATGTATTCACTTGCCCATGACATGATATGATAAAAGGGCACTTCTCCCAAAATATCACCTCAGTCTAATCAAGAGAAAAACATTGGACATACTCCTAAATACTTCAGAATGAAGTTCCTAAAAATGGCGACCTCCCACAAAGCCACATAACAATATTATACCAAAAAATCAAATAGTAATTCCCTAATATCATCTAATACCTAGTTCATACATAATTTTTCCAACTTTCCAACTGGCTTGTTTTCAAACCAGAATCTAGTCAAGTTTCCCTCATCAGATTTGGTCATTCAGTCCTCTTTAGTTACTTCTGCTCTGAAACAGTCTCCTCACCTTTCCTCCCTTAATCTTTTTATGACATTGACACACTGAAGAGACCAGGCCAGTTGTCTTGTAGAATGAACCACCTGCTGGATTTGATTATTTCCTCATTGTGGGCTTAACTCATTCACTGATCTCCTGCACTTTTTATAAGTTTTATCTCAGCATCCTCCAAAAGAAAAGAAAAGTCGGACAAACTCAAATGGCAGGACATTCTACAAAATGTCTGACCAGTAGTGCTCATAACTGTCAAGATCATGAGAAAAGAAGAGACTCAGAAACTACCAAGGATCAGAGAAGACTAAGGAGACACGTGGATGACACCTGGATTCAGTTCTGAAACAGAAAACGGATATTAGCAGAAAAACCAACAAAATCCAAATAAAGTCTGAGGTGTAGTTAATAGTAACAAACCAAGCTGGTTGCTTAGTTTTGACAAAGCTACCACATTATATAAGATGTTAATAATAGGAGAAAATAGGTGAGAGGTACACAGAACTCTGCACTACCTTCACAACTTTCCCGCAAGCCTAAAATTATTCCAAAGTAAAAAGTCTATTGCAAAAATGGATTACAGACTTAAATGTAAAAACCATAAAGCTCCTTGAAACAAATAAATGAGAAATCTTTTGGACCTCGAGTTAGGCAAAGTTTTTTTAATATAAGATATCAATAACACAATCCCTAAAAGGTAAAATTAGTAAATGGGACTTCCTCAAACTTAAAAAATTCTTCTCCTGAAAACACTTATTGAAATAAAAAGACCAGCTACGAGGAGAAAACAGAGGACCTATATCCATAATGAACTCTCAAAACTCAATAATAATAATAATAATAATAATAATAAAGTGGGCAAAAGATTTGAACAGATAACAGAGAAGTAAAAGAGATGGTGAATAAATACATGAAAAGATGCTCAAAATCATTAACCCTGGGAAGATACAAATTAATGCCACAAAGAGAAGCCACTACACACCCATTAGAATGATGAATATGTCAAAGACTGACCACATCAAGTGTTGATAAGGACGCAGAGGAACTGGAACTCTTATACAATGCTGGTGGGGAATGTCAAGTGGTGCAACCAGTTTGAAAAGAAAAGCAGTTTGGAAGTTTCTTAAAAATTTAAACATACACCTACCCTATGACCCAGCCATTCTACTGCTAAGTATTTACCACCCACACCCCAACAAGGAAAGTGTATGCCTACATGAAGTCTTGTACCAGTGGTCATAGCTGCCTTAATTGTAATACTCAGTAACTGGATGTAACCCACTTGTCCCCTGAGAGGTGAATGGATAAAGTAACTGTGGTATACCCATTTGATGGATGGACTACTATTCATCAATACAAAGAAATGAACTATTTTGTATGCAACAGAATGGATGAATGTGAAAATAAGCATGCTGAGTGGAAGAAGCTGGGCAAAAAAGCATACTGAATGATTTCATTTACATGAATGTCTAGGAAACATAAACTAATTTAGAGTGACTGAAAGCACGTAAGCGACTGCAGGGATGGAGGACAGTATCTGAGCTGATGGGACAGGAAGAAGCGGAAGCCACAGAATATAAAGAGACATGAGGAAACTCCTGGGAGTGACAATATTTTCACCATTCTGACTGCAGTGACAGTTTCACAGACATATACAAATATCGATAAATAACTGCAGTTTATTGTATGTTAAATACACTTACACAAACCTGGTTTTTTGTTTTTGTTTTTTTAATCAACCACCACTAAACCTGGAAAATAGGAAATTACGCTAAACCTGGAAATGAGAAGCCTGAGAAAAGGACTGATGGCTTTCAGCAAACAGCTGATAGTAGAGCCAATGAAAGATGGATTAGATCTGGTGCATGTGGCTTCAGGACGGAACTAGCACCTACAGAGCAGAAAATTAAAATGCAGCCGCATCAGCGACACATAAAGAATATTCCAACAACTGAAGCTATGCACACATGGGATGGTCTGCTTTGTAAGGGAAAGTACTCTCAATAGTCAGTTCAAAAAAGAGTTCAAGCGAAACTCAACCCATCACCTGTTAAGTGAAGAACGAGGAGAAATTCCCACTGGAGACACAGGACTGTATTTCTTGATCTGTAAATGTACTATGCAGGAGTGCATTTACTTGAGAAATTTATTTAGTCATATTCATCAGACCGTAAAGCCATCAACACCAAATATTTTGAATGGTGTAAAGTATTTAGGAGCTCATGAGCAAGGTTAATGAACACAGCTGTCAATCTTCAAATGGGCTTTCACATAGAGAAAGCAGTAAAGAAAGCATCAAAGTTAAACGTAGTTTCTAAAATGTGTATTTGTCGTATTTGTTCCTGCATTAGTAAAACTATTATAAATTTCTTGAGACAAAGGCGTTTGCTTTCCAATTCTAAGTACTTAGAGATCAGTAACAATGGCTACTCTTTATTGAATATATATTATAGGCCTAGAAATTCAAGCTAAGCAATTTTTTTGAAGATTTTATTTCTTTGAGAGAGAGAGAGGGAAGAAGCACAAGTCGGAGGGAGGGAGGCAGAAGGAGAAGCAGACTCCCCACTGAGCAGGGAGCCCCCAATGTAGGGCTCAATCCTGGGACCCCGGGATCATGACCCGACCCAAAGGCAGCTGTTTGAATGACTGAGCCACCCTGGCACCCCTAAGCTAGACATTTTGAACACAGAAACCTTCCAGTACGGTAAGATAGCTATTATTCCCATTTTACAGATAAAAAATCTCAGGCTGAGAAAGTTAAGGGGATCTTCTGTTTCAGGATCTGAAATTAAGTCCGTCTGACCCCAAAACCCAAGAACAGGAGGTTGCCCCCTGATTCACTGAAGACACAGGGGCCATCTGACGAACGCTGAATGCAGTTTCTTTCTTCTCTCTCTAAATATTTTCCAAAGTCCTGCCCAATTTATTTTTCCAAAATACAAACTTTCTCATGTTCCCCAGCATCATTTCCTTCAGCGCCTTCCAAGTCTGAACTCATCAAGATGGTGATGGGAGACACACCTGCCTACTTGCCCAGCATCATCTTTGAGTATTTCTCCCATATATTCCAGATATACCGAAATATTCACACGCCTTCGAAAATTTCAATGCATTTGTATTTGCTCTTCATAATTTTCTGTGTGCCCTTCCTCTGATTTTCGGCCTGGTGAAGGAACGTTCATCCCTCCAGACTCAGTTTAAATACTATTTCCCCTGCTAAAGTTTTCTCTGACATCCCAGCAGTCATTAGATGGACCTCCCTTTACACACACATCACTCTATTCATGTGGATAATTATTTGTGATTTGTTTCATGCAAAAAAAAAAAAAAAAAAAATCATCCCCTCAGAGTTATTCATCTCTGTATCACCGGTACCCAAGCCCAACAGGAAAGGTTCAACACATGGTTTACTGAATAAATGGGCAGATGATGGACAGGTGGATGAATAAGCAATTAAATGGATATAAAAACCAGTGTCGGGACGCCTGGGTGGCTCAGTTGGTTAAGCAGCTGCCTTCGGCTCAGGTCATGATCCCAGCGTCCTGGGATCGAGTCCCACATCGGGCTCCTTGCTTGGCAGGGAGCCTGCTTCTCCCTCTGCCTCTGCCTGCCTCTCTGTCTGCCTGTGCTCACTCTCGCTTCTCTCTCTATGACAAATAAATAAATAAAATCTTTAAAAAAAAAAACAAACAAACCAGCGTCTGAAATTAAACAAGAATAAAGAAAACTTGAGAGTCTTCCTATTTTCTGATCTATAAAAGAAATCCTAATGCCTATAACAGAGACATATTCCTTCCTACAGCTATCACATATACTGCCCCTTGCTAATTCTATATGATTTCAACCTAAATTATGTCTTAATTAAAGCAACTGTTAGCTAGCTTACTTGATTGTAGGGTCCTGTTAAAATAGTCTATTTAATCAAAAGTAAAGGTAATATATAATTTGATGCAAAAATTAATTCTTAAGACTATAAAATGGTTGGAAACCAGGAAATCTGTGAACTGCTCTGATTACTTGTCAAGAAGAAGAAAGCCAGAGAAATAACCTTTTTGTGACCTCCTCCCACAAACAAAACTATTCACAGATTTTACCATTTCAAGATGTAACCTTGTTTAGTGCACTCCCTCTTGCAGATAACACAAGACATCAAAAAAAACAAAAAACAAAAAAAAAACACCATTTAAAATTTCAGGCTCCTTTCTTCCTCAATTCTTTAAGATTTTAAATTAAAGCATTTTTACGCCTGGTCAATGTATGTTTCACTAAGTTCCTAGAAATTAGTCTTAATATGTAACCGGGATAATTTATGGTACCTTCTGGTTTGGCAGGGTCCTTTTATCATCTTATTCTCTTGCCCAGAGCTGACATGAAAATAATCTGGGTTCCTTCTGCACTGCTGTTTAATTTTAAAATCAGGCTAGAATGAATTCTTTTTTAAAAAAATGCAAAAATAAGATGGAACTAAAAAAAAAAAAGTCAAGAAGGTTTGAGAACTACTCTGCTAATGGAAAAATTATTTTAATTACATGAGAAATGTTCTAAAGCAATATTCTGGGTGAAAACAAAGCATTACTTACTCGTTGAGGAAAATGCTTTCCCTAAAAATGCTCACATGTTCAGAAGCCCTTAGTCTGTGAAATTAATGCCTTGTACATGTAGATTTTAAAAAAAAAAATAGTTCACACCTTGGTAATTTTCTTCTAAAATGCTGCCTCATTATAGCAGTAACATTTTGGTTTATGCTAGAAAGGGTTCCTTCCCAAAGAACCAAAATATATTTTAGAGGGGGAGGGGGAAATGTATTTTAGAAACACATTAAAAAAAAAAAAACAAAACTGAAGCACTCTAGAAAGTACTAAGCAGTCCAAAGCGGCGTACTTTGCTTGAAAAGGACAAAAGAAGAAGCCATTTTAAACCACATTAAGTGCAATCATCGTTATGTTTTTTATCTCTGAAACATGATAGTAAAATGAGAGTAAGAACTAAATGAGTTCAGAGCCCAGCACTGGGACTGCAATATGAAAAGACAAAAAAATTTTGGAAAAAACGACTTTGGACTAAAATGTCCATTCACCAAATATATGAGATTATATCCCAAAAGTGGGTATAATTTTTCTTGGATTAGTTTGAGAACACAGGATACACGGTTTGTTTTTATTTTTTACTATCTTCAACTTTGCTTCTGCCTTTCCTTTCAAGAATAAACAGCTTAACATAAGGAAGTAACTGATTATGTCACTTATCACACTGTCATCTTTCAAGGGACATGTTTCAGTTCATTCAAGTTCTGGTTCCTCTCAACATTTCTTGTCTCCTGCAGGAGAAGATGATATTCTATAAAAGGAAAGGACACCATGTGTGAATCAAGAAGGGTTCATGAGAGAACTGGAATCTAATTACATAAACACACTTCCCTACAGGTGGATATAAATTCGAAAATCTCTAAAACCTCATCTTTAAAGGCCAGCAGTGCTTTTTTAATTATGCTAAAAGTCCCTTGTCTGCTTGATCTCTCATGAACAATTTTAATCAGGCAAGCCGAATGCACGCTGTCTCACAGACAACTTAACAGAGCTCTCAACTATGAGCTAATGGGAAGACAAGGAACCACAAGCATTTTTATTAAAAGGAAAAAAATGGCCAGCCTAGATATTTGGCCAGCAATAAAGCAAGATTAAATCATGCTTTTTCCCCACTTAGCCTACTTAACTTCAAGAACTACAGACATATAATTAATTTGCTCTTGAGATTTATTCTGTAAACATAAACACACCATTTTTAAAATATTACATCCTTACAATTCACAGCGGTTTTTGTTACTTTCCCTTCCCATTCACAAATGGACTAACGTACTAACAACCAGTTTTCCAGAATCCAAGAATAGCCTCCCTAAAATCTATTCTCCCCAAAAAAGAAGAGTCAGAAATCATTCTCTAGCCAATAGGAATCCTGACGAGTTCAAAGGGAATATGAAATGATAATTAAAAGAAAGCATCCACCTTTCAGCCCACCCGCAAGCTGATTTGCTCAATCAGCTGCGTCCGTGACTTTTCAGTCCATTCTAAGGCTCTCTACGTACAGCAGCCCGCCATAACATTCATTCTTTAGCAGCTCTAAACTATCTAAAGCTAACAGTCAACATTTCATTCCTTTCTCTTAGCCAACTGGACCCAGAAAATCCAAAAAAGTATGGTTGGTTACCGCACACCCTAAGAAGTCTGCACCTATGCTACACTGAACTGGTTTTAGTCTATGTTGACCCCCATCCCCCCAAACTGCTTTGAAATTAAATTAAAAATTCTAATTTGGGGGTACCTGGGTGGCTCCGTCAGTTAAGTGTCTGCCTTTGACTCAGGTCATGATTGCAGCATCCTGGGGATCGAGCCCCGCATCCCCACACTGGGCTCCGGCTTCTCCGTCTCCCTCTGCCCCTCCCTCTGCTCATGCTCGCTCTTTCTCAAATAACAAAATAAAATCTTAAAATGAAACAAAAATTGCAATTTTTAAACCCTGGTCTGAGTTTCCCTCGTTAGTTGCTGTGTGGTTTGCAGCGTATTCTCAAGCCCCTCTGTGCTTCATTTCCTTCTTCTGTAATACCGTACTACTAATACGCTGCCTCCAAGAGTTGATGTAAGAATTAAATGACATGATACAGGAACGAGCTGATCTAAAACTTAAATGACCTAGGACGCCTAGCCCACAGGCGTACACTTAATCCACTTCCGTTTCCCTCTAGGATGTCCTAGGTTAGCGCTTCCAGGCTCTTTGGGCGCAGGCTCTCTTGGTACTTTGCTTCTCACATGCTCCCTGGCAATCTCTGCCAGCCTCGGGACACATCAGCAACCCTCCCCCAGAATGTTCCTTTCATGATTGCTCCATCTCTACACTCCGTCCATCGCTCTCAGGGCTTTCCAGCTACCTGCGTTCCGAGGCTCCCTGGGCACCTCCGAGGCTCCCTGGGCACCTCCGACTCACTCAGTTTCCCTGCTTATTCACTGGAGGCTGCTTCCTCCACCTCTGCTCCACTGTTCACCTGCCTGGTTCTCTTCCTCATTAGTACTGCGCTTCTTACTAATTGCAACTGCACGCTCGCCATTTAAGTCGATGCCTTTCTATTTACGCTGAGTTAGAAGACTATTTCTTTTTTTTAAAGATTTTATTTATTTATTTGACAGAGAGAGATCACAAGCAGGCAGAGAGGCAGGCAGAGAGAGAGGAGGAAGCAGGCTCCCCGCTGAGCAGAGAGCCCGATGCGGGGCTCGATCCCAGGACCCTGAGATCATGACCTGAGCCGAAGGCAGCGGCTTAACCCACTGAGCCACCCAGGCGCCCCAGAAGACTATTCTTTGCATAAAGTGAGAGTAAGAGAAAATTAAAATATAGTCAATGAGGACAAATAGGGATAACTCTAGCCCAGGAAAAAAACCTATGGTTAATTCTTAGAAAAGGATTTTGTTTATTTCAATCAACATATATTTTATGCATGCACCTATCAGATCCTCTGATCCTTCTGATCTGGTTGCTTGATGAGCTACAACAATTCAACTTTCTTATTGAAATAGTAGATGCTGATAAGTAAAAGGGAATGCGCGCAGAGCAAGACAGGGCAAAACATGAAACTAAGATATAAGCATTCAAGAAATGTTTATCAGTACTACTAAGATGGCAAATATACACATACAAATCCCTTTCAAACCCCCCCAAAACAGTTGTCTGATCTACGGGCAACTATCTCAGATTAAGAAAATCTCAATTCTAGAGTTAGGCCAGATCTCTAATAAGGAGTATTCCTCTGAAATGACATAAATCAGTTAAGTGCCACTGTCCAGATATTTTCATTATACTCAATAGTCATTTTTTGCTCTTTTTTTTTTTTTTTTTGTCTTCCCTTAATATTCTCTCCCAATCCTCTGCTGGACACACAAATTTAAACACTTAGTGATGCAAAAGAAAGCATTATTCTTTACATAAATATGAATTACATGTCTTTCCATAGACTCCAGGCTTGTTAATTTTCCTAATGGAGTCTAAAGTCTTTCCACTACCCTCGACCTAATCCTAACCTGCTTCAAATTACCATGTTTTGAAGTTTTGCCTCAGGTTCCGGTCAGGGATAAAGCACCATCAAGGACAGGTGGCTTTTGTAAAGTAACAAGAAAGAGTAATAAAATAATTACTTCCTAGAATTTTACTTTAAAATTCTTGCAATCATTCTATTCAACTCAGGTAGATTTTATATTCCAGGGATCTTAACATACGACTTATTGAAATAACAGAACTCAGCACTCCCTGAAACAGTAGCTAAAACGTTCTTTGCTACTAAATATTTTGTTTTAAAAGAGCTACCAAAACTGGCACCAGATCTTGGTTTCTAATACTATTTTCCAATAAAAGGAACTAGGGTTGTTTAGAGAAATGTTTCTAAGAGTGGAGCAGAAAATACGGGGGTGAGTCTGATGCACCCTATAGTACCAGGCACCAAGGAAGTGTTCAGAATGAAAACAAAAGAAACCCCACAATGAGGAGGATATGTCAAAGGGATACAGGCGTCAATTAAAAGCTCCCAATGACCAAAGCAGGAACAATGTGAACAATAAAATAAAATGGTATTGCATTATGGCCTAAAGTATAAAATAAATATCCACAAATCCATACTCACTTAAACAAATGACTGACGAAATAAACACGGGAGTAGAGACAAATCACATGCAGAAGTATCCCAAATAATTTATGAAGATACTCTACCCTCAAGGGCGTGGAACATGACTCCCCACTCCTTACACGTAGGCTGTGCATAATGGCTTCCTTCCAAACAGTACAGTCTGGAAAGGAGGAATTGAGAGTAACCTCATACTGGTGCAACCTGTTGATAATCTGGGGAACTGGGTGTGAGGTAGAAGGGAACTCTTTGAACTATCCTCGCAAGCCTTCTGTAAATCTGAATCTGTTCTAGAATTAAAAAATGTATTCAAACGTTAAAAAAATCTGCTATTCCCTTTGGCTTTCTTAAGTTTACTACCTGGCTTACCTGTAGAAACTCTAGTCAATTTTAGACCACTACAGTTGTACAACTGTTCATAAGACTCTCAAATCCGGAGGTCGCTTGCACTGTAGTAGAATGGAAAGATGAGAGGCACAGCCCTGCATTTGAGTACTACTCTCCATGCAACTCTTCTTGGGATGGAAACAACCAATTTCTTTATCTATAAAATGGGGCCAACCTGCCTGAGGGCTGTGTGACTCCTGTGGGGAGAGGGCTAACGTGACGGCCCATTACAGAGAGCCTCATCCGCGACCAGTTCTGCGTTCTCCAGCTCAGCCCCACTTGGGGCCAGTCCTGGAAGCTTCCATATATTTGTTTCTCTAGACATGATGCTCAAATGTTTGTTGGTTTTTTCCCCCAAAGAATCAATTCATGCTAACTCTACCTCTGGGAAAAAAAAACTAGAAATTAGACATAGTGGTTGCCTCTTTGTGGGAGAACAGGAGGCTGGGGTGGTGGGGGCGGGTTGGCGGGGGAGACATGATTTGCACTGTATATACTCTCCGGCTATCTGAGTTATTTTTTTTTTTTTAATTTTTTTAAAGATTTATTTATTTATTTGACAGACAGAAATCACAAGGAGGCAGAGAGGCAGGCAGAGAGAGAGGAGGAAGCAGGCTCCCCGCGGAGCAGAGAGCCCGATGTGGGGCTCGATCCCAGGACCCTGGGATCATGACCTGAGCCGAAGGCAGAGGCTTAACCCACTGAGCCACCCAGGCGCCCCATATCTGAGTTATTTTTTTTACTCTGTGTATGCATTAGCTATTTAAAAACTTCTGACAAAAGCCACAACAAGAAATCTATGACTCAGGGACTGCTATCACTTTCTTATTTCTACCTTTGTATCTGCTATCTGTGGGTTATCTCCTTTTAATATAGCACCAGAGCAAAGGCAAGAAGCATGGCTCCAGAAGATTAGTCTCAAATGATTTCAATCAACTTCTTTTGTAGCAAATCAGCTGTTTCAAAACAGCATAGCAGTCTCAGAATCAGAAGTGACTGGGGATGGAACTGGCCCGTGACTGAGCCTCACAAAAGCCCAGCAGCTTCATCTGTAACACTCGAATAACAATACCCACACTTCACTTCACAGGGTTGGTGGAAAGATTAAGTAAAAGTACATGTAAAATCCTTAGCATAGTGTCTGGTCCGTCCATTACTGAAATTATAAGTATAAAGGGAAGTCTGTGGGAAGATCTGACTTCCCACTCACACGTGTCTTCTACCGAGCTATGGATCCAGAAGCAACTTCCAAAGCATAACACCCCTAAAATGCAATTGGTTTTCAGCAATTATTATTCCTCGTTCCCTAAAGAAGAGGTGTTAGAGAACAAGAATGTTCTTTGCATATGAACTTCTCAAATAGTACGAAATAGCAGGAATCATACACTATTGGTAATATATGCAGAACTGAGAGGTTCTTATAACCATCAAAGGAACAAAATACTCAAGGACAACAACATTTAGCACTTGATTAAATGTGCAGAACGCTATGGTTGAAGCTGTCTTGGGGATTACGCCAGAAGATTGTATAAGTTTAAAATTTTAAGTGACAGTCACATCCTGGCCTTTTGCCTTATTTCCTGCAAAACGGCATGTCATATTTTATTAAGACACAAATTTTTGAGATTAGTGGTAACATATGTAAATAAGCTTAATAAAAATGCAGGTTAGAGCAAGGCAAATAAACATCTTAGGTACTCACTGAATATTTGTTAAATGGACTTTGTGTGCATAAATGTGTGCATACATAACACGTTACCAATGCATACGCCCTTCAATGAGTTATTAGGGATACTATTCCCTCCTAGCTGTCTCCAAAAAAAGAGCTATATTTTACCCTGATTTGTATTACTGCGGGTTTAAAATTGAAGCACTTCAAAAACTAATGGCATGTTTCTGCTCACAAGATCTTGTGTGTATCTGCATGGACACACACACATACACAGGCAACACTCTAGCACAGAAATGTATCTATATCTCTGTGTACCTGAATATAATTTAATAGACACAAGTACTACCTTACCAAAAGATAGCTTTAGAAATTCTTTATACTTTCTAGTTTTTTGCTTTAGGATTCTGCTACAAGACTTGTTAAAGCCACTTCTTGCTTTTGAGGTCACACGCGACCTTAAATCAAACCCAGCAACTTGACTGCTACTAGAAAGTCAAAAAGTACGGAGTCATCATAAATTTTCGGACTTAACAGGTCAAGGATTGTTCCAGGACAACCGGTAGGAGAATAGGGATCTGAAGCTACAATGATAAAAATATTTTTTTTAAAGATTTATTTGAGAGAGAGAGTATGATAATGAGTGGTGGGGGAGGGGGCAGAGGGACAGACTCCCTACTGAGAACAGAACCTGACCCAGGGCTCCATCTCACGACCATGAGATCTATGACCTGAGCGGAAATCAAGAGTTGGACGCCTAAGTGACTAAGCCACCCAGGCGCCCCAACAATGATAAAGATCTTAAACACTTCCAAGTAATTAGACTAGGAACCACTTCAGGAACTCCATTCTATTACTAGATCGCCCCGTCCAATAAGAGCAATTACTGATGATTTTTTTTTTTCTCAGTTCTTCCATTTTATGGAACAACACCTCACAGTTGGTAAGTCATTTACAAGAATCATCTAATCCAGTCAAAATCTGTGAGCAAAAAGTTGTGAGTTACTTGAGGGACAGAAAGCCACCAAACTTGTAAGTGGCAAAAACGGGATCCGTACCCACATCTTCTATCCCCAAGCAGAGGGCTCTCTCCCCGCCGCCCACCGCTGAATTCCCCTTTTGGACGGTCCAGACTCCTACAGCACGACTCCACGTCCGTGGCCTACGGTCCTTCCTCAGGTGGTTTAGGACATCCTCTCTGGCCGCAAGTCCGCTAACTCCCCATAGAAGCCGTTCCAAATTTCTATCAATCTCCCAGATAAGACCAGCAGATGCTTTTTCCCTGTTCCTAGACAGAGAATAAACTTCCTGCCAAAGTCTCCAAAGGCTGAGTGTCCTCCACTGTTCTCCCTTTTCAGGTTTGGGGTGCACCCTGGACAGGCTCCTTCCTCCTGGATCCCTGTCCTCCTTTCGCCTACCTCATAGACACGCTTTCTCATCTTCCTCCTCACTTCCTGCGGACAGCAGCGAGCTCACTGACCAAATCAACTGTCCCCACTGTCCTCCCTCAGGCTGCCTTTACTTCACCACTGTCGTCATCCGTGGCTGTAATTTACATTCACTCATGTCACTGGGTGCTTCATGTCCGACTTTCCTCCCGGACTGTCAGTGACACAAAAGGTCAAGATGAGGTCACTTTTTGTTCTTAGTCACTACTGTGTCACCAATGCCTGGCCCAATTTCCAGCCCCACGCTGGGTACCTGATTCCTTTCTTTTAAAAGCTAAACAAATATGCAACGAGGCAAATTCCTCTTTCGGTCCTTAAATACTTGAAAATATCTATTATTCTGCTGATTCCTCACACACAGACACAAAAGTTTTAGTAAGGAAAGCAAGCTGATTCGTTGAAATATTCCTTTTATGACAGGGTACCCAGATACATCCTAGAACCTGGAAGCAGTAAATGAATATAATAGTATTTTCTCACCAACGGAGACCAAACCTTCTTCACTCCAGACACTGCACTCGTACTAATACAACAGTCTATACCTGGGACATGGCCGTAACAGAGCACAAATTCTCAGGTCTTCTTCATATGAGATGCTCTCAAAACACGTCTACTTGATTCTCAACAAGCGTGCTAATTTGACAAACCTACATCCAGATCTTTTACATTAACCGCTGCTATAGACCATTTGAGTTTCAGCCAGTCATTTCAGATGGCTAAGCTTTTATTTTAGTCCTGATTCCCTCACCCAAACTATTAGCTATTGTGCTCAGCTTTATGTGATATGCAAATGTGATGGGCCCGTTTCATCGAAATTGGTCATAAAAATGATTGCGAGGACAAAGCGAAAGAGAGAGCCAGATCACATCACTAGAAACACCTCTCTCCTAGCTGACATCAATCCTCCCGTCAAATTTTTTTCAACCGTCTATGAATCTGCCTGTCCGCATATAAACCCTAATTTGACCATCTATCTCCCAAACACCATCTGTGACACACTGGCCGAACCCTTGCAAAACCAACTTACTCCACCCAGACAGTAAAAAAGTGACCCAAGCTTAACATGACACATTCCAAGTGAACCCATGTGGTCTCCAGAGGACTACTTCTTTTCTAGGACAGTGTTCGCAAAGTGTCTAATAACGAATTAAAGAAGTGTCCCAGGATAGATAAGAAACCCATAATCTTAGTGTTGCAGAAATCTGCCATGACCCCTCTTTTCTGGAAACAAAAACAGTATGTGTATGCTAGTCGTTCGGCACGTCTGATTCTGATCCTAACTTCTGAGAGACGAACAAACCAAGCATCACAGTGCTTTCTCCCCACTGCCCCACCTTCCTTGGACTTTAATTCCCTTGCTACCACCACGAGCCTCCTTTACCGAATTTGAGATTTTATTTATTTGACAGAGAGAAATCACAAGTAGGCAGAGAGGCAGGCAGAGAGAGAGGAGGAAGCAGGCTCCCTGCTGAGCAGAAAGCCCGATGTGGGGCTCGAACCCAGGACCTGGGATCATGACCTGAGCCGAAGGCAGCGGCTTAACCCACTGAGCCACCCAGGCGCCCCTCCTTTACCGAATTTGAATATCATTTTCTTTCCATAGAGAAGTTGAAACCAGACCAGGAGTTCCACAAATCTGCCTTTGTTCCAACATCCAGTATTATACCATCTATCCTGAGCAACAGTTTATGCTTTTTCTTGATTTTTCTTGATTTTACTTCTGAACATGTTATGGCCTGAACCTAACAGGTTGTGGTCCTTATTGTCCCAAACCTCAACTCGTTTCGAGATTCACCCTCCTGAACACTACTCTAATACTACCTCGGTGTGTGTGTTCCAACCTATCCTTACATATGAGAATCATCTGTGCTCGTACTGGCAGTATTTCACGTGGGAGAACCTACACACATTTCATTTACTTAATTAGTGTGTCACTGCATGCCAAAGGTATGCGATTCACCACACTGAAGCAAAGGGCACAAAGATACCTAAGATTTGGTCCCCGCCTTCAAAAAATCCAGAGGGAAAATCGACTTTTAGGCAGAAATACCAGCTTCTAGATTACCAAGATGAAAGGAAGAGCTGTATGAGCAGAGTACAGAGGGACTAGCTCAAGTAAGCAGGAACTGCTGAAGTCCTCGCCAAGGAAAAGATAGGAGTCAAGTCTCGCAGGGTAAGGAAGGAGTCGTTAAAAGGCTGGAAATATGCACAAAACCATGGAAATATAAAGAGTACACTGTCTTCAGACAAGAATTAATGTAGCTGGAATTTAAGTTGTGTGGAGTCCAACAGATAGCCCAGAAACATAGAGTCAATCATAAAAAGGCACTATAATCTAGATGTCCAACACGTAAGATAAATAAAAGAAGCAAATACTTCCTACAACATCCTAGGCAGTGGTTAGAAGGAATCAAGACGTTTACCCAATGACACAGCAGATCTTTAAATCAGTGCTGGAGACAAACTAAATGATGTCTAGAGGATGACACCATCAACACACAGTTAAAACGCATGCCCATCCAGAGTTCGGGCACACACACAGTAAATCCACATGGTTAACAGGACACACACCAAGAACAGGGTTCAGATCAAACGTAGGAAAGTCATTATCTATGGAGAAGGAACCTAACAGGGATGGGAGGTGGGAAGGACAGGATTTTTTTTTTTTTTTTAAAGATTTATTTGACAGACAAAGATCACAAGTAGGCAGAGGCAGGCGGAGAAGGGGGGAGGAGCAGGCTCCCCGCCGAGCAGGAAGCCCGACACGGGCACTGGATCCCAGGACCCTGAGATCATGACCTGAGCCGAAGGCAGAGGTTTTAACCACTGAGCCACCCAGGCGCCCCCAGGATTTTTTTTTAAACGGTGTATGCATCTGTTTGAAGTCCAAAGACATCAAAAACTTACAGTTGTCCTATCAGTGACACAAGTTTTCAGGACTGGGGATGCCAAAATCAAACATTTTTAGAAAGAAAGTATGGCCCAGTGTGAAGGAAAAGCCCTGTAGCTATATTTCTTCCAGAGTCAAAGAGCATAGGTTCATTGCCTCTTTGGTGCACGTGCTGAGTAGACCTTCAGCATTCTGCAAGCAAAGGCTGGGTATCAGTAAACTGACTGTAAGCAAGGGTGCATGTAGAACTTTCCGGAACAGGTTAAAGAGAAGACGAGGTCTGACAGGGAATCATTCACCACAAATACAAGCAGTATCTTAAGGTCCAAATTTGGGCTAGGACTACTTTTGAAAGCAGTCCTGCCCTGCAGGAGACGGTGAACTACATAAAGACTAAGGGTTTTGCAAGCTGAAGCTCTCCTCCGTTTTCTTACAAATGCGCCAAAGGAAGAGCAATGAAAAATTAAAACAAAGCCTCGCTGGGTATGTCTTGGGAGCTCAGGGCAGGGATCCCTGTAATAAACTCATACAAGCCCTATCACTTGAGAGATAAATCTTGCATTACCAAGCACTGCTTCAATCTGTACGGACAGACTTTCTATAGAACTGTAGCTGAACACTACAGGCAAGACGCCAACATTTTTAAATCTCATCAGGCTCTAGTGCCAGGTGACAATTGTTTGCTGTGACATGATTTATGCAACACATATCATCCACTTATCTTAGAATCAAAAGGCATGTTACCAAAGGGTTCTCACTCAGATAACCAGGAATGATTTCTAACCCAATCACCTCTGTGAAAAGTGAAAAACACACCTGGGAAGTTCCAGGACCAGAGCCTGTAGTTTAAATTTGGAGAATAAAGAATTTAGAGCCACAGAGCTGGCAACCTTACTGGACCGTCCTCTCTTCTGAAGACACTGTTTTTCATTTGGGTGCAAAAAACTAACCCAAATGCCACCAGAACCAAAATATATTTTTCAAATTATAAGTGGTAAGTGCAAACGATATGTGACGTGGTTAAGAACAACTCTCAATTTACAGAACTTTATGTGTCCACAGATGGGCTCACGAGGGTCGGGCATTTGTGTCTCCCTTCTCAGTCGATGCTTCAGTAACATCACAAGGATTCTTTTCCCTCTGAATCTTCTCCTAAAGAGTCATTTCAGCCCCTATTTAGTTATCCACCATCTCATCCTTCCACCTTCTTACCCATTCTACTCAGATTAGGTACATTTTGATAGAAAAGCATCTGCAAAAGAGAGGGTCTTCCACTAATGACCCTAAAACAATTTTATATTTTAAGTATTATTACCTAAAGAAGGTAAAATCTATGTTCTCCACGGGTGGTGAGATATGGGTATTAGTTCCTTTCCTCTCTATAAAATACGTGTTGCTTTTATAATCAAGATTTTAAACAACTATATGGTGACATAATAGGGAGAAGATCTTATTATAAGAAGTTCTCATTTTTAAAAGATGATTATATATCTAAGGACCTTGGTCTGGGGCATCCCTCTTGCCTTCTGTCATTATTCTGGCTTACGACCCATCTCAGATATGAATGCATGAACCAGCTTTCTCATGGGACCTCTGACAAACTGGACCATGGAAGGCAGGGGCTGAGCAAATCTCAAAGGTACCTGTCAGATACTCAGTAAAGGCACTGAATCTAGTCTGGTCTCTAAAAGTGAAATTGTATTATACTAAAATGCCAAATTTTCCCATAATGAGACACACGAGATCAGCATCTCAGCAATTTAAAGACTAAAGGGTTTGAAATCAACACAAATATTCCTATACCTCAGTGGACACATCCATGAAAAAGAAGAATCTAACAGTGCCGTAGCATAAATTTAATACTCTTAGAAAAAAAAGCCCTTGGGGCGCCTGGGTGGCTCAGTGGGTTAAGCCGCTGCCTTCGGCTCAGGTCATGATCCCAGGTCCTGGGTTCGAGCCCCACATAGGGCTTTCTGCTCAGCAGGGAGCCTGCTTCCTCCTCTCTCTCTGCCTGCCTCTATGCTTACTTGTGATTTCTCTCTGTCAAATAAATAAATAAAATCTTAAAAAAAAAAAGAAAAAAAGCCTTTGTTCAATGAAACCGTTATCACTCTTAACATCCACCCACCCATTCTTCCTCTAGCTTACACACTCACCAAGGAGGGTAAGCAAAAATTCTGAAAACTTAACATTACAACGTTTAGCGTCCAATTTTACTTTTCTTAGCATGAAGCTTGAAACTAATAAACCAAAGCTGTTGTTGATTCATGTTACTTATTCATCTCGTTCTCTGTACATCTTAACTAAAGCAGGATTTCACAGAGCTAGCGCCTAACCTCTCAGCCTCCCAAGTTTAAGAGGATTATTAGGGGCTAAAAAAAAAAAGTCTTCAAACAGTATATCACTAATTACATTACAATATGATAGCAGCTAGTCCACTATCCAAAAAAGCTCCGAGACATTGCTCACTATTTTGTTGCCATTTCCAAATACAAGAACTTCTGTTTCCATAGTGAGAAAGGATGATACTTGGGCATCACCTAGCCCATTTCCTAAGTAGCAACATATTTTTACTGTATGTGCAACAGAGAACTAAACTACAAATGCCTTCCAATATTTCTACTGCATTCTCATTCTGATGTAGTTAACGTCCCCACAGAATGATTTCTCTTGTACAATGACAGGTCATTGCAATCTACAAAATCTGGCATTTCCCAGTGAGTTCTGACACCCATCCCTGAGATTATTTTTTTCTTATTTCCTTGCTTTCACTAAAATTCATTTAAAATATGTGTTACACAGTAACAGTCCCACTGCTGCCTTTAAAAGAGTCATTTGTAACTCAGCTTTTTATGTCACTCCATACAGTAAATAAATATAACTCATGGGGCGAGATACTGCCTAAAATATAATCATGCAAAGTATCAACAATACGCTTAATGATTTAGTTTCTAGCTACTGATTCTTATATCTTATGTCATTATGTAGGTGGTATTTACTGCAAGGTAAGCATTTAGCAAATTTACACAGGAGAGAAATTTCAAGTTCATGATTGCTATGAGAGGAAAAATAAAAAAGGATCTATTTAAGCACCTTATGAAATTCTCTTTCATATAATTTAAACTTTCCTGGTAGTTTTGAAATCCCATTATTCCATGAAATGTAAAATATGTACAAAGTCAAGAATACACTAGGTGATTTACAGGCCATAGAGCTTCTCCTGAGTGGGGGCTGGGGAGCAGTTACAGTCTGAGTGGGATCACAAGACACACGCAGCAAATGCTTTTAAATCTTACAGCAAAGTTTATACTTTGATGTTCTTGAAAGTACGTAAGAGAATAAATATTTTCATGGCATGAAAACATAAATTGAGTTTTGTGTTTCTTTATTAAATGTTACAATTCATCATTTTTATTCATTTGATCCAATTTCCCAATCCTCTGAAACCATTTTAACAGATACTGTGTTAGTCAGGAAAAGCATCTGTCATCAAGACCCTAAAGTTCAAAGGACACACTTGGGGTGAAGACAGAATAGTTTTAACACCAGCATGTAAAGAGCTATTCAGTAAAGTCAACATTAGTGAGGACTAAGAAACTGGAATGCATCTGCCAGTCTTCTCATCTAAAAACAAATGACGTAAGAACTACCGCACTCTCGAGGACTAGGTTCTTGCTAGGAAGAAGTACAATCAGAATAATATTCTGCTACAGCAAAGTTTCTTTTACATTCACGGTAACATAACAATTACCACTGACAAGTCTGGTAAGAAGCAGAAGTATAAACAAAGCACCACCTACAGAGAATGTTCAAGGGACATCACAGAATGTTTTATGAACAAAAATTAACGCAAGCATTAACATCTCTATGGATATATCATATATCAAATATATGGTTTATTGATATTAAACTCACATCCAAGTTATTAAATTTTTAATTTGCATATTAAGTTTTACAAACACCTATATTAGCATACCTGCTACTTTGGTTTTTGCTTTATTTTGGTTTTAGTGGCAAGTAACCATTTGGAGAATATCTGAAAGGAAGGATGGCCTCTTCCTATACTGAATATTTCTTATTTCAGTAACAAGAATTAGATTGTTAGAGTTACAAAAGTGAATTTCAGTATTTCCCAAATCATAAGGCAGTTGCTGCTTACTATTCCCAAAAATAAAAGATGGGGAAACATTCCCTAACTCATTTTACAAGGCTAAGATTATCCTGATTTTTTTTAAATGACAAAAACACGGAAACTTAACTACTATCAATATTCCTCAGGAAAAAAGACACAAAAATATCTGTAAAAAAATGCTGACAAATCAAACCTCGTGACATAGAGATATATGTCATGAATCATGACAAAATCAGACTTATCCCAGAATTCAAAGTTGCTTTATCATTAGAATATCAATCGTGGTAATTTACCAGGTTAACAGACTAAAAGAGAAAAAGCATAGAATCATCTGGATTTAACATTCACTCATAAATAAAAACTCCCAGCAAACAGGCAATAGAAAGGAACATCCTCAACTTAATTAAGGGTATCCACAAAGAACCTAGAGCCAACAGTAAACTTAATGGTGAAAGACGAAATGTTGTATTTCTAAGATCAGGAAGAGCACAAGGATAGCCTCCCTTACCATTTTGATCCAACACTGTAGGTCCTAATCAATGCAATAAGGCAAGAAAGATGAATAAAAAGCAGACAAATCAGAAAAGAAGTAAAACCATCTTTGTTTGCAGACAACATGATCATCTATGCAAAAAATCCCAAGGCGTTGTTTTTTTTATTTTTAAGCTCTTAGGAATAGTAGGTATATTTAGTAACATTATGAGGTTATAAGGTCAATATCTAAAAAGTCAAATATATTTCTATACCAGCCATATTGTATTTCAATACTATCGAAATTTACAGCATAAATTATTTACAGTAGTATCAGATATATGATATACTTGGTGATAAACTTAACAAAAACTATATGAAGAAAACTGAAAGACTAGAAATCATAAGAGAAATTAAAGACCTAAAAAAGAGATATATCCTGTTTATGGATCATCATACCCAATATAATGAAAATACTATTTTCTGTGAAATTGATCCACAAAGTCAACATAATTGTAATCAAAATTCCAGGAAGGGCCTTGTGGATTTTGATAAGCTAATTCTAAAGTTTATATGCAAAAGGAAAGGATCTAAAATAACCACAACAAATCTGAAACACAAGACGAAATGTTAGAAATTATATATCACCTAATTTTAAGACTCTAAATCTACAGCAATCAAGACAGTAGGGTACACATAAAGATAGTAAAAAAACTGGAGGGAGGGATGCACAGTAGGTTAAGCATCTGATCGTTGACTTCAGATTAGGTCATGAGATCAAGCCCCATATTGGGTTCTATTTGGGATTCCCTCCCTCTGCCACACACCCCCACAACTTGCTCAAGTACACTCTCTAATACATAAATAAATCTTCTTAAAAAATGGAACAGAAATACCTCCATACATATATGGCTATTTCAATAATGATGTCAAGGTAACTCAAAGGAGAAATTAGTCTTTTCAACAAATGGTGCTGGAAAAACTGGATACTCATATGGAAAGATATGAAACTTATCTTACACCATCTATAAAAATTAACTCAAAATGTATTATAGACCTAAAAATAAGATTACAAACTCCTAGAAGATAACATGAGACAATTTAAGTGACATTATGTTAGAAAAAATTTTTCATCTTCCACAAAAAAAAATGCAAAAAAAAAACCCTGATAAATGAACTTCATCTTAATGAGACTTTTGTTCTTTGAAACTTAAGAAACTTAAGAAAATCAAAGTGCAAGCCCACGGACATGAGAAAAAAGTTCACAGAACATATTTCTGATAAAAGATTTGTGCCCAGAATATGTAAATATCTAAAAGGAACTAAATAAGAAGGAGAAAAAAACAACAACAACATGATTTTAAAAAATAGGTAAATGGTTTGGACATTAACAAAAACAATATGCAAATGGCCAATAAGCATATGAAAAGAAGCTCATCATCATCAGTCATTTTAGAGACATACAAATTAAGAGTACAATGAGTTACCACTACATAGTCACCAGAACGATAGCTACAATTAAAAGCACTGTCAATCCCAGGTACTGGCAAGGACAAGGAACAGCTGGAACGCTTCCACCCTACCAGAGGGGATGCAAAATGGCACAGCTGCTTTGGAGAACAGACTGGCAACTACTCATAAAATTAAACATGCCCTTATCATAGGATTCCACAATCTCCTATTCGCCTACCTGAGTGTAATAAAACATATGCCCAAACACTTGCCCTAAATGCACTTAACTACTTTCTCCAGGAAAACCAAAATCTAGAAACAATCCAAAGAGACTAAACAAAGTGTGGAGGGCCATGCAGTGAACAACACTCAGCAACGAGAAGGTACCACTCTAAATGATTCATGTACAATCTCAATTTAAGTGTGACCTATACAAAGCCAGGTACAGAAACTATATATTGTGTGATTCCACATACAGCAAATTCTAGAAAAGACAAGACAATGATGGACACAATGCAGATCTGCAGTCACCAGAGGCCCAGGGATGCAGCAGAAGATCAACTACAAAAGGAGAGAAACATGGGGCGCCTGGGTGGCTCAGTGGGTTAAAGCCTCTGCCTTTGGCTTAGGTCATGATCCCAAGGTCCTGGGATCTAGCCCTGCATTGGGCTCTCTGCTCAGAAAGGAGCCTGCTTCCCCCTCTCTCTCTGCCTGCCTCTCTGCCCACTTGTCATCTCTGCCTGTCAAATAAATAAATAAAATCTTTAAAAAAAAAAAAAAAAGGAGAGGAACAAATTTGGGGGGATGATGAAAATGTTCTGTTCCTTGATTGTGACAGTGGTATAGGACTAAACCTGACTATCAAAACTCATCAAACTGTACACTTTATATTGGGGAATTAGAATGTATGCAAACTGCTAACCAATATGGCCCAATAAAAAACTGCTACAGCAATCAAACATATGGAAGATACACATTGGTGGAAAATTCTAATACCTTACCTATCCAAGAAAGAACAGCATATCGTTTGATTTGAATATATAAAAATGCCAATACTAAAAAAACAGACAACCCAAACAAAAGGGTATCAGTAGAAAAGCCAGTCTCTTCTCAATGCTACAATTTTTATGCCTTTCTTTAAATTTCCTTTATACTCACAAGGAAACTATATTACAATAAGAAGACATGCTTACTAATGAAGGTATCTATATTTTAAAGGATGCTTTATTAAAAGAGAAGACTCTTTAACTGACAATAACCTGTAGGTTGTTTTTTTCCAGAGGGAGATCCTACCCCAAAGCCCTGACAGTCTGGAGACTTAACCCCACAAATCAGAGTGTTAGTGGTCTATTAGAAACATAGCATGTCGTGTCTAACAACCTGCCAATCCTTGTTCTAAACTTTTATCTCCTGGCAAATACAATATAAACCATTACTTATCAATAGGTCAACTTGGATATATTACAAGTCACATTAAAATGTCCTTAAAGAGGCACGCCTGGGAGCATCTGGGTGGCTCAGTGGGTTAAAGCCTCTGCCTTCAGCTCAGGTCATGATCTCAGGGTCCTGGGATTGAGCCCCGCATCAGGCTCTCTGCTCAGCAGGGAGCCTGCTTCCCCCTCTCTCTCTGCCTACTTGTGATCTCTGTCTGTCAAATAAATAAATAAAATCTTTAAAAAAAAAAAAAAAAAAAAGAGGGGCTCCTGGGCAGCTCAAGTAGGTTAAGCATCTGCCTTTGGCTCAGTCATTATCCCAGGATCCTGGGATCGACCCCTGTGTTGTGAAGGGCTCCCTGCTCAGCAGGAGTCTGCTTCTCCCTCTCTCTCTGCTCCTCCCCACTGCTCATGCTTGCTCGCTCTCAAATAAATAAATAAATAAATAAATAAATAAATATCTTTTAAAAAAATATCCCTAAAGAGTAACTACAAAATCAAAGCTATTATTCCTGTATTCCAAGAGCCTACAATACACTGGGAAAGAAAAGCCATACACACACGACACTTTTATTAATAATCAAGATATTATACATACCAAAGTAGAGTGGTGAGTGGTAAAGACAGTAAGATTGTCATTGTTGCAAAGAAAGCAAAGTGGACAGAATGAGATATGAGAGACTTGACCATTCCTGAACAAAGAGTTTGAAAAAATGAATGAGGTTGAGACAGAGAGATTGGGCTCTGAACAACATTTTCAGCGGAGAAAGTAGAGACTACTTACCTGAATTGGAAGATTAGAGAGAAGTACAAGATAAGGCTGGGAAAAGATAGGATTCAATTATCCAAGAACACCTATTATATGGCAGGCATAGTACAGAAATGGAGCTGTTAGGAAAGAAATTCTAGATTTAGGAATTTGATCTTTTTACCCTGTAGTAGTACAAGTAATGGCAATTTCACATTCATTATCTCAACCAATTTTCACAACAAATGATTTTACAGAATGGAGAAACAGAGGTCCAGGAAGGTATATTTTTGTGCTTAAGGTCATACAGCCAGAACCAGGGCAAAAATAGCCCACTGCTCTTTTCCTTTTCTATCCTCTATACCACTCAGCTCCTCCACTCAAGAAAACAATAAATCTTTTTTTTTTTTTTTTAAGTGTGATTGGGGGGCACCTGGCTGGCTCAGTCGGTAGAGCGTGCGACTCAATCTCAGGGTTGTGAGTTTGAGCCCCACATTGGGCACAGAGCCCACTTAATAAAATAAAATACATAAAAATGCAATTTGATAAAAGCAATGTTTTGGTGAAATACATATGCTCATGCTATAAGGGTTGAATTAGAAGGCAACGAACGTGGAAACAAGGAGCAGTAGCAGTACTGTCCTATAATAATCCCGGAGCAGTGGAAACAAAAGGAATGAGAGTCATCATTCATGGGACTATACAAAAAGATTCAGCTACGTTTCTTGTTTGACAATGCCAAGAGACTCACAGATAACTAAGAGACCAGTAGAGCCACTGATAAAATTGAAATGTCAACAAATGCATCTGTTTTGTGGTGGAAATTAGCTACTGTGGTCAAATGGTGCCCAAACAAATATATTATGAGTCTCAAACCCTTAAACCAAAATAACCCAGGGCTTACTGCCACTGGGTATTTTATTTGGAGATATTTTAAATTGTGTATACTTAAAAAATCTAGACCCTCCACCAACCCCCAAAGGTACCTATATTCATAAAACCCAATTAGAGTTTATTCCTATTTTCTAGAAACCTCTAAGATAGTTGGTACACCTAAATCTAGAGAATTAATAAGTATCTCTTTAATTAAACCTATCATTGAATCAAGGCTGGCTTTTAGGGGATCGAGGTTATGTGGCAATCACAAGTGAATGCCCAAAGGTATGCAACTAAGAAAGTATTTTAAAATCTATTAAAAGAAGAAATCTAGCTTACCTCTTACATGGAAATTATTTCTCAGGGCAAGGTTACATTTTCAACTTCTCCCAAGATTCTAACAAATTCATCTAAGGTATTAGTTAATTGACAAAACATTGGGCTAGTAGCTCTTTAACAGCTATAAATCAATATTCAACAGATAAAGTAGTCCTTAAAAAGGGATAACAAAGAGGATTAGGACCAAGGAAGGAAGAGGTGAGCCCAAATAAAATCAGATCCAGGCTTGGGTGAAAAACACAGAGGTCAGTGCTGCTCTTTGCAATGGCCAGTAGAGGCTGCCAATGTACACGGACACGTAGGGCTTCCCTTCCACCCCACAGACACAGAACAAGGTGTCACCAAAACAAAAAAGCATTCGGAGCTCATCACAGAGCATTTTTCAACAGCAGTCACCAAGACTCTTTTCAATCCTAGCTTCTGGGCACGGGTCACAGGAACAAAGGAAATGCAGAGCACTTGGAGCACTTTTGAAAGATGATCACACTCAGCCACTCTGACCAAAGGAAATCATCAAGCCCTACAGGAAAACCTTTCCAGAGATGAAATTCCGGAGATGTGAAAATGGATATTTTCACTTAAGGATAGATACCTCGATTTACAGTCTTTCAAGCAAGCCTCCTCAAATAGATGTATCACTTGGCTTCTTCCAATAAGGTAAATCAGTCACAGCTGAAAATTTTCAGCTACTGGGTACAAGTTGGAACCTGGTCTCCAGTTTGGAAGTATCGATCTTAAATTACAAATATTAACATGCTTAAACGGAATCCCCTCCTCTCCAGCAGTCAGGTGAAATTCTGTCTGTCGGTACCCCCCGACCCAAAGCTGAGAACGTAAACACTCAAATACACCGAGAGGCAATCGCTTTTTAAAATTCATTTGCTGATCTGCTCTACAGGTTTAAGAATTATGTATCTGGCCCTTCGTGAGCTCCAAACACTGCTAGTTCTTTTAGAGAGGAACTCTGCTGTCAATCACTGCTCCGGTCGGCCCCACAAATAAGTGCCGTAGCTTTCACCTGTCACTCCTGTTACACGTCATGTAGGCAGCTTAGCACTAAATCAATTTAAGGAACTGCAGAAGTTAAATACATACATTATTATTACGATGACAGAAAAGGCAATGAATGTCTTGCAGCTCCATTTGTTTTCTTTGTTAAGGAAGAAAAAGCTAATTATCTGTAGCTGTCAACCATGAAGACCCAGACCTATTTAAATCAACATTAGCCTTGGACAACTGAAAACATTTCTCGTATTTTCGCCCGATTGTTTTCTTTTTTGCACAAAAACATAATTTCATGACAAAACGCTAAACATTCTGAGGGACAATGTAAAAACGAGTGGAAAAAATGTAAAGCTACACTTTGGTATCCCTTTTCACAACCAATTTACTATCTCAAAAAACTGCAATACCCATTCTCTAATAAGTATAGCCCAAATTTAGATAAACGTAAAGCCTCTCCGTAAAAATTCATATTAAGAAAATTCAACTTCATGAAAGCCCATAGACTACTGGTTACAATGAAATTATGTCACAGATGATCAAGGAAGAAATTCTGTCCATTTATTTAATTAACAAGACAGAGAAAGAAACACGTCCACAGCTAAAATGCTGATAAGTCACAGAAAATTCACACGGAATCATGGGCTTCTGGTTTGAATATTATTTTCTTTATTTACCGAGCTTTCTCTGGTCCAGTCCCATAAGAATCTAGAAGTAATAAGTCGTTGGTTTTGAATTTTCACTTTTCAGATTTAAGGATCAACTTGTATATTTCCAGGATATCAAAGAAGAATTCAAAGAATATTCTTAATAAGTCCAAAAAAAGCAAACCTATTAGCATCAGTACATAAACTATGGAATAATCTCTTAACATTGTGCTCTTAAAAGTACACAAAGATCATTATTCTTGATTAGGAATTGTAAATACCCATCATGTTTGCTCTTAATGAGTTTTCAGTGATAAAATATTATTTTGTTATTTTTTTTTAGAAGAGACCTTCTCAGGAGAGTATACTTAATAATATTTCATGATCTCACATTTAAAAAACTGCCCACTTAGCTTTCTAATGTATTCTAAACACATGTAACCCCTAATATAAGCAAAAGCAACACAGACAAATTGAAACTCAATCATGTAAGACAAAAATTTGACAAATGGCCCAACACAATTATAGTTTTAAAAATAACAGCTCCAGGGGCACCTGGGTGGCTCAGTGGGTTAAAGCCTCTGCCTTCGGCTCAGGTCATGATCCCAGGGTCCTGGGATCGAGCCCCGCATCGGGCTCTCTGCTCTGCACGGAGCTGCCCCCCCGCCCCCACCCTCTGCCTGCCTCTCTGCCTGCTTGTGATCTCTGCCTGTCAAATAAATAAATAAAATCTTAAAAAAAAAAAAAAAAAACAGCTCCATATGTAACTCCCTAAACTAGCATCAAAGGGAAGCCTTTTCTAACTACACCTGACTCACAACTCTAAGATTCTGGTTTGCCACAACCTCTCCCTTCAATCTTAAGGAATCACTGTTGGAGATGGGGAGAAAAGGTCAAGAACCATTAGTGTAAATAATATAAAAAGGCAACTCATCTCAGACCCCAAGAATCACCTGTGAAAATGGTTACGGTACAGATGTAGACTGCATGGTAGGTGAAGAGGTAGAGTGAAGTAGGTACACCGTACCAAACAGTAAGTACATTTCCCACTGTCCCAAAACTCATAAGTGACACAATCAAGATTCCATCCCAGCTTTTGACACCAAAGCCCAGGCTCTTTTCACAACATGATACTGCCTCCAAGCATAACTTTTTCCTCTGGCTTTACATTTTCAGAAATTTGTATCTATCAAGATTGAGACACGGTTGACACCCTTTACAATTAACCATGCTGGTGACAGTGTTACTCTGTATGCTCATAAACATGGCAGAAATGACAAAAATATGATTGGGAGGGTGCCCTCTGTCTTAAAATAAGGAGGGTAAGATAGACAACCTTCAGGGGTCCTTCTAGCACTAACATTCTAATATTCTTTGGGTTATTTATCTTGCTAAGATTGTTGGGAACAGATACGAAGCCTCTGGCTGTATCTTTTCTAATTTTCTGAAATCTGTTCAAATTATAGTTCCCGAAATCAACAAACTGGTCAATCACAGAACAGTGCCAAATGCAGATCTGTCCTGCTCACAGGTCAGGACGGCTGCGGTCATGTACCAGATGCCACTACAACCACGGCATTTACTTGAACGTCACCATGACTCTGTGATGTGCTGCCTCATCTGGTTCTCAGAACAACCCTGTAATGAAATAAGGCAGGTGATACAATTCTGGCCTCCTTCTACAAGGGTGAAAAACAGACCCAGAGAACTTAAATCACTTGGTCAAGGATCCTTACGGAGCATGGCGAAGGCAAGACTAAAACACGGGCCTCCTGACTCCGAGTCCACAGTTTCTTGTTACTGTTGGCGCTTTGAAATGTATCCCCAAACCCTTTCCATGCCCACCCTGTGTGACCTGGTCTGTCTAAACCTGAACTTCATGGCGTGTAACTGAGCTCGTGAAGGCACTGTTTATGTGTGCTACAGTAACTTACGTGTCCAGTATAAAATTTTCGTTTCCTAACATATTTGTCTTACATTTTCAAAAAGATCCCCACCCACATTTTGAATGATCAAGATTAAGACTTCTAATTACTAGAAAAATCCTACTTAAAGAAAGCCTAATTTGGGAGCTTGTTAAATTAGAAATCAGCTTTCTTTTGGTGGACATCCACTTAATAAGACAAGAGTGTGGTATGCCTGTCTTTAAATCCTCAGAATCTCTCTACCCTAACGCACTGCCATTGCTGAAGGCCAGAATGATCTCGTTTAGCAAAGCTGCTTCTTGCCCTTTCATTAGGTCCTAATCTAAATTAGAGTATAAAGACATAAGGCTCTGTACTTGTGACTGGCTCAGGATAAAGGGCACTGGCTGGCCATGTGGCCTGATGAAGTCCTAGGACACAGAGGGTCTTTTTTGGATTTTATCAGTCTTAGAGCAAGCAATTTATTTTGAGTCAGAAAAATAAAATATAATCTTGGGCCATCTGGTTCTGTAACACTCTTTATTTGTTTAGAAAGGTCACTGTTGTCAAGTTATTGAATGTTATCTCTAGAATTGACAGGAAGAGAGAAGTTTTTAAAATCAGGCCAGGAATATTAAAGTTACCAGATATTAAGATGTAAAGTAGTATTTAAAAGCCTGGGCCTTAGCCTTAGACAGACCACAGTTCAAATCCCAGCTCCACCAACCACCAAATAACCTTGGGCAAATCATCAGGTTTCTTAATCCATTTTTCCCATCCATAGAATCTAGATAACAACACTATCAAGGAATGTTATATAATGGTAACATAATTTAACATATATATTATTAGCTTACAGTTACCATTCAAAAGTTATTCAATAACTATTTTCTGTGTAATTGTGTCTTCTAATTTTTCTTCAGTTTTGCATGAAACCACAATTTTCATTACTTTTATAAACGCTTCTCTGGACAGCAAAGTGGAATTTAAATGCAGACCCGTAATTTATGCTCTGCATATCAAATATGTGGATTGAAAGCCTAATGCTAGCAAAGACTTCACCCTACCTTAAGCATTTAAGCAACATTCATTACTTTTTAAAAATCAAGTTTATAGCAACTACTACTTTCTCGGTGGAACAACTAGACTGCTGTGTCACTGAACAACGAATACAAACCAACAACAATTCCGTATCCTAACACCTTCGGTGGGACTGGACACCGGATGTTGTTACATAACAGTTATTTTCTTTGCATCAGGCAGTCTTCTACTGATGTCTCATCGCCATACTATGACCAACCACTGCAGCAACAAGATGACCCAGAGTCCGCGTAGACAGGTTTTCGGGCCCTGCCCCTTTCTGAGATGAGCCAATGATTTACACATAGATTTGAAAAAGCAGCTCAATCAAAGCTCCATCCAGAATGCTACCAAAAACCGATGTTTTCATTTCAGCAGGTCGGATTCCAGATAAAATTATGCAACCCCTTAACGTATCTCCATATGGGCAAATGCTTCCCTTGCACTTTGGTACAAATGGCCATCATGACGTGTTGAACTGACTTATTCCCACATGTGGCTGGTTTCCCCATAATCAAAGTAGGTACCCTAAGCTGGACCAAAAGCTGTATGTGTCAGGCTAGCAAAGAACATACCTGCCTGTTTTCAACTCATGTACTAGCTGCTATGCAGTTTCCTATTTGGTGTCAACAGTAACAGGCACACATCTTCCCTATGAACTGCTGAGCAGGATCTCTTTTTTTTCCATAATATTGACCTAAAACATGGAGTTTTCAAAACAAATTTCAAGCTCCACGGTCTAGCAAAGAGGACTACTTACAAACCAACAAGCCTAAAACAAGCACACTGCGTTAACAGCTATAAAGATAGACAGAACAGAGAAAGCTATAAGCCTGTATGGAAAAATATATACGAGAAGCTCTCTTGACCGACCTTCATTTACCCAACTTGCTGAATGAAACCACGCTCTCCACTTCCTCTCCAGTGACGGTGAAGATGCGCGGGACATGCTGAAAACTCACAGCCTACCCACTACTCTCCCGAGTGCCCCCATAGTTCTGCTCCCGAGAGTTGAGCTGTGCGCACTCCTAACACCAGTAGTATTTGTTCCAAAACCTCATTAGGGAAGTTTTATTGTTAGTGTAATTAGATAATCTAATTAAATATTAGATCAGCTATGAGAGTAAAAATGAACAGGATTCTATCCTCAAAAACGAAATCAGAAGCTTAGGAAAAACTTAAATGCAAGTCCCTACAAACACTGCTGTTAAAATTGGTAAAAGAAACAGAAAAATGGGGGAAATCTGAAATATAGAATGGTGGTTCTCAAACTTTAGTGTGGAGGCCTTGTGAAAAGAGATGACTTAGCACCACTCCCTTAGTTTCTTTTTCCATAGGTATAGAGTGACCAAGGAATCTGCAGGCTAAGAAATTCCCATGTGATGCTGCTGGTCTGGGAACCACAGTGAGAACCACTGCTTTTCAGTTCTCTGAAATTTAAAGCATGAAAGTAACAACATGTAAACTGGAAAGGATTTGTTATGAACGCTGATTAATGAAAGACTTGTTCCAATCAGCAAACCTAGGCTACAGGGAAAGGCTTGGTCCTAATCAAAGGACAGTTTATAAGTTTTAAGTTAAAACAGAAATGTTAATGAGATGTATGCATCTCTCTCTTTTTTTTTTTAGAACCTACTGTTTTTGTTTTGTTTTGTTTTGTTTTTAAGATTTTATTTATTTATTTGACAGAGAGAAATCACAAGTAGGCAGAGAGGCAGACAGAGAGAGAGGAGGAAGCAGGCTCTCTGCTGAGCAGAAAGCCCGATGTGGGGCTCGAACCCAGGACCTGGGATCATGACCTGAGCTGAAGGCAGCGGCTTAACCCACTGAGCCACCCAGGCACCCCAAACCTACTGTTTTAAATGACATTTTCAATCAATGGGCAAACTGAAAAACTGAGAAGACATCTGTCAGCTATGGGTCATTTAAGTACCACAGGAGTATGAAAATGCTTTCACCTTCACTGTAAGAGGGGAAATTCTAACAGGATAGCCTCCTTGGTGAAGACTTCCTAAAATCACAAGCTCAAAATATCAATGAATCCTTTGTGAACATTAATAAAAGGAAACCTCATTTAGAATGGAGTTGGGAGTCAGCAGGGGCAGCTCTCAGGCCCTACCCCTCCTCTTCAGTTGCAAATTCAGTAGGAAGAGACCATAACCTTGCAGGCACACTACTTTCCTATTCCAGAAGGAGGAAGGCTTCTTCCTTTCCTGGCAACAGTGGAGCCAACGAGAGACATTCACAACCCAGCCAATGAGAAGCCACCATACCTCCAACTCCCAGTTTACTGCAAAGGGCTTTTTGTTGATTAGAGCCCTCCAAATTGACCCTTTCCTCCATAAAAGAACATATCTCCCCTTTGTTTCCCGGACTTGCCAATGGTTTTACCATATCTTGTACCTCCTAGACTGCAAGTCTCTGCTATTCCTGAATAAACCCATTTTCACTAGTAAAATAACTGGTGGTTTTATTTTTAATATTAACACCTTTAAAATAAAAGGTTAAGTAAAACAATCCAATTTCCAGATAGGACTTCTGACTCAGAGAAGAAAAGAAACCTATCCGAAGGTGTAATTCGGTCAAGTGACTATGTCAAGACTTGAATACAGACCTGCCCCCCAATTCAGTGTGTTTTCCCCCAATCTTACAACAACACAGTATAATCTTTGGCAGAATCAAAGGCAGGTTAGAAACAACACTGGGGACCCAATCAATGTAAATGTCTGTGAAACATAAAATGCTCACACTTACGCAACTGTGAAGACTAGATGGACTAAAGCATTAATAACTGTTACCTTGAACATTACCACAGACATCATCTATAATCTGTACTTACTATTAATTGTCTAGACAGGATCATCAAATATAGGGCCCTGGAAGGTAGCTGGTCTACCAGCACTGAAGCAAAGCTTTTGGCAATACAACTCCACTTGGGCAAGAAATCTGTGGAGAATGGATGACAGAAAGATTCACAAGCAGATGCAGCAGGGCAAGTGAAATGGAGACAACCAATGTTCAGACAGAGTCGAAGAAGCACATTAGTTACACATCAAGGTCATGCGTCTACACATGGAACACTTACGGACTTCTCGGAAACAAGAGCGGAGCCAGTCCAGTGACAGTAGTCCCTAAACTTGCCTTTAAAGCAAGTCTATCTTCTTAGAAATTAGAAAAAAAAAAATAGCAGCTTAAGTTTGTCTTTTTTTTTTTTTTTAAAGATTTTATTTATTTGACAGAGAGAGATCACAAGTAGATGGAGAGGTAGGCAGAGAGAGAGAGAGAGGGAAGCAGGATCTCTGCCGAGCAGAGAACCCGATGTGGGACTCGATCCCAGGACTCTGAGATCATGACCTGAGCCGAAGGCAGCGGCTTAACCCACTGAGCCACCCAGGCGCCCTTAAGTTTGTCTTATAAGGTAGTAATATGTTCATGTGGTATCATATGAATTCCAGAAGTAAAGAGGACCAGCAGTAAGGACCTAGGAATGACTAGAATAGCCACTGTTAAAGAGGAAGGAAGGGCGGGAGGGAGGGAAGGAAGGAGGGAGGGAAAAGAGAAAAGAAAAGAAAAGAAAAAATACAAAAACAGAAAATAACAAGTGTTAGCTAGGATATGGAGAAACTGAAATGCTTGTACACTGTAGGAATGTAAACTAGTGTAGCCACCATGAAAAACAAAAGGGAGGTTCCTCAAAAAATTAAAAACAGACTTAGCATATATACGATCAAGCAATCCCACTTCTGGATATAGATCCAAGAAAGCTGGAAACAGGATCTCAAAGAGATACTTGCGACTCTGTGTAATCGCAGCATTATTCATGATAGCCAAAAGGTCAGGCAACCTAAATGCCCATCAGTGGAAGAATGGATAAAGAAAATGCGGGATACACATACAATGAAACACTATACAGTCTTAAAAAAGAAAAAAAATCCTGTCAAATGCTACAACATGGATAAACCCTGAGGACATTATGCTAAGTGAAACAAGACAGTCACCAAACAAACAAACAAACAAACACTGTATGATTCCACTTAAATGAGATATCTCAAGTTGTCAGACTCAAAGAAACAAAGTAAAATGGTGGTATCAGAAGTGAGGGGAAGGTACTCAGAAGGAGGGGAGGTACTCTTCAGTGGGCCTAAAGTTTCAGTTTTATAAGATGAAAAATTATAGCGGTCCATTGTACAACAATGGGCATATAGTTAACACTAATGAACTGCACACTTAAAAAGTTACTATGATTTTTAAAAACTAGGAATAAAAATGTCTCCAAAAAGGTACTAAGAAAAAAAGTACTTGAAATATTCACTATAACTTGCTTAAGAGAACAAGAGAGTCTCACAAGAGCAGATTCCATTTTAATCATTGTAATCTCTTAATAACACTAGTTTCTGTAAGATTCGAGGGATCTATGACTTAAATGTGTTATTTGTAATGGAAAAGAGGTATGCCACATCGGAATTACTTGGAGGCCTTTAAAAATATTACTTATTCTCACCCAGAGAGATGTTCCCAGTTGAGTGAGCCATCACTACAGATGCAACTGTGCTATATTCTTCAACTGTGCTGGGACTGAGAACAGATTGAGAATTTCATTTTTAAATGATTGTTTAAATCAGCAGTAAGAAAATACAATTTCATCACTTCTCCTATAATAAGGAAATTACAAGTATTGTTTGATATATTAAACTGTCTTCATATCATAAAGCTAAATATCGGTTTTATTTTCTGAAGCATACGTAATATATTATCACTGTGGTAGCTCTACACTGCAACGAACAATTCTTGTGATGACATTGGATCTCCACGGAACTGAGCACCCATGGAGAACAGCATCAACAAACAAACAGAAAATGCAGATAGAAATACCTCTCAAGGCTTCTGAAATATTCTGCCCAGAACATTTCTCCATTCAACAGCACTTCCCTATGTGCATTTATCTCCAGATGCATTTTTCCCAGCATCTACTCTGCTCTCCAGAGCGCTTTGCTCATCTTTTCTTTTCTGCATTTAGAGGAAGGAAAAGGACTCAATTTTCCATACCCAAGCTTTCAGTAACAAAATAAAGGGTATCTCTCATTAGCATAGGCTACTGTTTCATCTCCAGGGAAACAAAGCTACAGCTGCAGAACCAAGGGTTAATAGAATCACACTGACTTCACTTTGGTGCATTTTCCTTATACCATATTTTAAAAATCTATTGGTAAGTGTCTGGTGGTATCACAAAATCAAGCCCCATGAAAGGATCCATGAATGGAAACACTCCGTTGGTAACATTTCCTTAAAAATTAGACGATTATTTAACATGGACGTTACTTCATAACTTCTATTCTACAAGAGTATATTGGAGCTCAGGAAATTGATCTCTCAATTCCTGCCTACTTTGGTGTTAAACAAATATTTTCTGGGGTGCCTGTTGCATTCCCTTGTCCTTTCTTTCACTACCCTTTTTGAGTTATTTTCTTGGTGGTTGCCCTGGAAAATACAAGGATTTTTTTTTTTTTTTTAAACAAGGATCATTTTAACTTAAAACATTCTGATCTGGATTAACACTAACTTCATTTCAGTAATAATTAAAAACTTTCCTCTGACATCCATTTTTTCCCTTCCTTTTTATTATTATTGCCAAGCAAACTACCTCTTTATACATCATAAGCCCATCGGCATAGTTTTACTATTATTGCCGTATGCAGTTATCTTTTAAAACAGGAGAAAAAAATTATAAAGACAAACGCATTTGTGTACTTTCCTATGTATGTCTTTTGTAGTAACTATGTAGTTACCTTCATCCGTGCTCCTTACTTCTTCACGTGGATGACAGTTTACTGTCTAGTCCTTTCTAGTTTACTGCCTGTTCTTTCATCTCAACCTGAAGCAGAACTTCCCTTGATATTTCTTGTCGGGCAGGTCTGCCAACACTAGAAATTCTTCAGGTTGTTGTTTTGTTTGATTCGATTTGTTGTTTTTGTTGTTGGTGGTGGCTGGTTTGGTTTAATGTCTTCATTCTTCTCCCACCACCTTTCAAAGAGAATTTAACTGGATACAGAATTCCTAATTGAGAGTCTTTTTTCTTTCAGCACTTTGAAAATGTCTTCTAGCCTCCATGGTTTCTGATAAGAAGTCAGCCACTCATCTTACTGAGGATCCCCCTTTCATGCCAACTTACTTTTCTGTTGGTGCTTTCAAGATTTCTCTGTCCTCCACTTTTGTAAATGGGACTATGATGCATCTAAGTGTGGATCACTTTGGGTTTGGAGTCTATGGAATTTCTTTAATGTGCAGATTATTATTTTTCAGCAAGTTTGGAAAGTTTTCTGACATTATTTCTTTATATATTCTTCCTGCCTCTTTCTTTTGTTCTCCTCCTTCTGGGCCTCCCAGTATGCATACGTTGGTACCCTTGACGGGGACCCACAGGTCTCCTGGAGCTCTGTTTATTTTTATTCCCATTCTACTCCCCACACTAGATAATCTTTATTGAGCTACCTTTAAGGTGACTAAGTCTTCTGCCAACTCATATCTGCTCTTGAACTTCTCTAGGGAATTTTTGATTTCCGTTATCATACTTTTAAACTCCAGAATTTCTATATGGTTCTGTTTAAGTAATTTCTAGGTTTACTGATAGTCTTTTTGGCAAGATACCATTCTCATACATTCCTCTAATTCTTCAGACATGGTTTCATTTAGTTCTTTCAACATATTTATAATAGCTGAAAGTATGTGTCTCTGAAGTCCATATTTGGGCTCCAAAGGGACTTTTTTCTAATGGCTGGGTTTTTTTTTTTTTCTTCTTGTGTATATGGAACACTTTCCCATTTCTTAAATGCCTCATAATTTTTTATGAAAAACTGGACATTTCAGATATTTTAACAACTCTGGTACCAGAATCCTCCATGCTGCTCTGCCAAGATTTTTTTTTTTTTAAGATTTTATTTACTTGACAGAAAGAAAAGAGAGCACAAGCATGGAGGAGGGGCAGAGGGAGAGGCAGGCTCCTGCTGAGCAGGGAGCTCCATGCGGAGCTCGATCCCAGGACCTCAGGATCATGACCTGAGCCAAAGGCAGACGCTTAACCAACTGAGCCACCTACATGTTCCCTGCCCAGATTTTTTTTTTTAATCACTGGTTTTGTTGTTCTTATTCTTTACAGTGCTGCTAGTTTAGCTTTTTAATGAACTAATTCTGCAGATTCTATACCCCCTAAGGTGTGTGTGGCCAGGAGTTTTTGGCTAGATTTTTTAAGTTCTTTTTTTTTTTTAATTTTTAATCCTATCTTCCTAGGAGTCACACCTATATCTGTATTATAATTTAATGGTCAGCCACTAGTTAGTCAGAAGACTGCCTTAAATGCCTTGCCTGAATGTCTTCTGCCCTTTGCCAAAGATATCCTTGGGAGAAGTCACACCTTCTGACTATACACCAGATAAGACAGTCCTAGCTTCCACTTGCTGCTTCCCCAGAGCCCCAAGATCAGAGAGGACCCTCCACTGTCCCAGGTCTTTCCTAGAAACGTGCACAGCCTTGCACAAAGCGCAACCTTTCAGAGATCCAGGAACACGGTGGCGTTTTTTCAGAGTTTCATACGGTTGGCTAATCCTCCAGGATTTCCTTTGGAATCCCCAGCCAGGCTCTGCTTTGCCTCAACGGAATAAAAGCCTCAGGCGGTGGAGACATTGCCAACACTCGCTGTGGTTTCAGCAAAGCCCTGGGGTCTTTTCCTTCCCCCAACTCAGCGGAGCTCTGAGTCAAATCAAATAGCCAACCACTCTCTGAGAATACAGTTTTCCCAGGGAGCCTCAAGTTTGGACAAAATAGTAACTGTGCTCTGGAGATGGCCCTTCCAATGGGTCTCCAGAAGTGGTCGGATCTCTGTCGGATGGGCAAGGAGGAGGGACGGAAGCAAACACGAGCTAAGACATCACAGATCCCACTGTCTTCCAGGTTTCCATACTTTTTTCTCTCGGGCAGATGATTTTCAGTTCATTCGCTGGCTTTAGTTAACTGGCAGAATTCTGAAATAGTTGACTTTAGGGGTTGTACCCATATTTTTGCTGTTGTTGGGGGACAGCAAGGGCTTGGAGGCCCTTACTCCACCAATCCGGAAGCCAATCAGGCTCTGCATTATTTTACACCTATTTTCACATAAGATAAAAAAGCATTTTAACCAAAAAAAAAAGGGGGGGGTTAAAAAAAATGATAGCCTGCAGTCACTCAGACTGACGTGCAAGAGGAAACCATACACGCAGGAGCGGCACCTCCCTGTAGGACATCTCTCCAGGTAAGTAGTGTGTGCAGGATCAAAATTAAGGTGGCTACTGGCCTTAGCCCCTCTCGGCCCCAAAAGGCCTCCTGAGTCTTTTTTGGAGAAAAGGAACAAGTTCAAGGGAGGCAGAAAGGCTATTCCATCTTGTCTTGCTTGGCTGACCTAGGCCAAACCCAATTCAGTTCCGACAAGGATCAAGAGCACCACAGACAGTGGGAGTAGGACAGGTAATAGCAAAGAGGACTCAGACACCTGAACACAGGAAGCACCCTTATCTCCTGAGATTTCTCTGGAGGAACTCAGCACACAGAAATCAGGTTCACCTGAGAATCACCCACTATCAGCCAGACCCATGTCATTAAGACAAAGTAAGAGGAGCTTCTGGAAAGGAAGTTATTTATCACTATTATCTCTAACACTGCCTGCTATTGGCAAGCCAGGGGAAGTCCAAAACCATCACAATTGTTATTTTCAAGAACATTCTTGTAATTCTTTTGCTTTTCTTTAAGATTTTATGTTTAAGTAATCTCTACACCCGACGTGGGGCTCAAACTTGCAACCCCAAGGTCAAAGAGTCACCCGCCCTACTGACAGAGCCAGCTGGGTGCCCCTTCTTTTGTTTTTCTTATTGCTGAAACCACCCCAAAACCTACTGCTCAAAAAAACAGCCACTTTATCTGCTCATAATTCTGCAGTTAGGGCTGGGCTCAGCTAGGCAGTTCTTCTGCTCATCCTGCTGGTGGAGAGTCACAGGAATGCTTCCAGCCAGCAGGTAGGAACGGGGCTCAGCTAGAAGACTGGGCTTCTCTCTTCTCTCCGTGTCATCTCTGGGCCTCTCTCTCTTCACATAGCCTCTTTTCCACATAGTCTAAGACGGTAGGTATCTAGGTATCTCACATGATGGGTCAGGTGTCCCAAAAACCCAAACACAAAAGCTCCATGGCCTTCTTAAGGCTTGTATCCAGACCCGGAAAAGCTTTAATTCTGTCATATTCTGCTGGTTAAAGTAAGCTACAGGTTCAGTGCAGACTGAAAAGGGAGGGACTTTGCAAGCATGTGAATGCCCAGAGGTGTGGTTCACTGCTAACTGCCGTCAATGCACTTGACACCTAACACATTAAGGCCAACGTCCAGATGACGGCAAGAGGAGCAACCACAAGAAACCACAAAATGGCTAAGCTGAAGGTAAACAGGGCATTTACAGGCAGAGTCCATTTTCTGTTCCTTCCCACACTGAGGGTCAGTCTGGGTTCACTAAGATTTTTAATTATGGATAGAAGGAAAATATAAACCTAATTAATCACTTACAAGCCACATGACCTAGGACAACTCAATCATTCTCTCAAAGCCTCAGCTCCTCAATTATAAAATGAAAAATTTTATGAGCCCTGCCTATCCTATAGTAAGACCGTACAGGACAAGTAAGACAAGAAATGAAGCAAGTATATTATTTATCTGATAGGATCCTAAGTATAGTCAACCTAGCTAGGCTCCATCCTATTAGTAAAATCATAATAATCATAGTTAATTATCCCATATGCTAAATTACTACCACAGCAATGATAGTATACATCATAGTGGGCTGCTATTACACTGTATTGTCTTACTATGAAAAATAATGACATTAATACTGACTATGGTTTAGTGTTGCCTAATTATATGTCAGGTGTTGCTAGGTAAACCATAACTAACCCTTACAATAATTCAACAAGGTAGGTATCATCCCTCTTTTTACAAATAAATAAAATGAGTCCAGAAGTTCAATACTTTGAGTGACTTACTCAGGGTCACACAACCAGTATGCAGGAAATCCATTATGAACGTTTAAGGTATGATAAGCTCATAACAGATACTTGTCAAATTAAAAACAAAGTCGGGCTATCTGACTTTAAAGTGAGTCTTCCAACTATATCAAAGTATCTCCCTCTCACAATCTCTATTTTTATATATGGCTACCGAAACTGTAATCACAGCAAACTTATCTAATTAACATGAGCAATCTATCACCTTCCTCATCTGCACAATGGTTTCCCATCTGGAAAAGCACCTTCCTTTTTTTTAAACATCTAATCTTTAATCCATCTATACTGAGACATTATGGGTTATAATGTGGGAGTACCAAATGAAAAAAAAAAAAAGTGATACATATACAAGCTAAAACGTCCCTAAAACAAACCCCTCAAAATAGCAAATGTTTTTAAATGGGAAAATACGGACAGTATGAATGACAAATAAAAACCTATATCCTGGGGCGCCTGGGTGGCTCAGTGGGTTAAGCCGCTGCCTTCGGCTCAGGTCATGATCTCAGGGTCCTGGGATCGAGTCCCGCGTCGGGCTCTCTGCTCAGCAGGGAGCCTGCTTCCCTTCATCTCTCTCTGCCTGCCTCTCTGCCTACTTGTGATCTCTGTCTGTCAAATGAATAAATAAAATCTTTAAAAAAAAAAAAAAAAACCTATATCCTTATACTATGAAGAGATCTTGAAATTTAAAAAAAGAAAAGACAATGACCAACAGGAAAATGGGTTAACAATACAAATGGAAATGAACAGAAAAAATGCAAATGACTAGTAAATATACTTTTCAAAAGTTTTGCCATTAATAATCAAAGGAACACAAATCCAAGTGAGACTTTTTTTAAAACTATAGGATTGGCAAAAAAACAAAACAACAAAAAAAAAATTACAAAGATTAATCATACCCAGTGTAAGAAAGCATGCAAAGAAACAAAAACATTAAAACACTATTCTTGGGGGACCTGGGTGGCTCAGTCCGTTAAGCATCTCACTCTTGATTTTGGCTCTGGTCATTATCACAGAGTTGGAAGATCGAGCCCCCAACCCCCTCAGGGTGGGAGGTCAGGCTCCATGCTCAGTGTGGAGTCTGCTTAGAATTCTCTTCCTCTCTCTCCCTCTGCCCCTCCCCTTCCCTGTGCACACCCTCACACTCAATACACATGCACTCTCTCTCTCTCTCTAATAAGTAAATAAATAAATCCCTATTCTTAAAAACCAAAAACACTATTCTTGACAGTATAAAATGGCATGAGCTTTCTAGACAGCAATCTGGTAGTTCAAAAAAACATGCAAGATATACCCAGCCTTCTACCCAGTAATTCTACTCCTAACAACTCATATATAAAAGGAAATTGAATGTTGAACAAAGAGGTATACACAATAATTAATTGTAACACTGAACTCTAGGATACCACCTAAATGCTAGCTAGAGAATTGTTTAAACACATTCATACAATGGCACTAAAACCGTCTTTTCATATACTATGAAAAAAATGTCAATGAGTGTCCAAGTTAAAAAAAAACAAAACAAAACACAAATTGTATGATCCAGTTTCTAAGAGGAAGTGCACATATTTTTGTAGTTGAAGGGAGAGGATGTGCACATGTGTGAGCAGAAGTTCAGAGTGAGAAACAAGGCACTAGGAGATGAATCCTAAGACAGGCCAGTGATCTTAAGAGCAGATGTGATGTCATCGTTGAACAGAATGCTGATTTTTTTTTTTTACTTTCCTCTCTGTACCTTTCTGTGATTTCTGAATGTTTGACATTAAGCATGCATAAATTTTGAATTCATAACACAATAATTTCCATTTAAAATAATCTCAACTATCATAACCGTGAGTTCTGTTGGCTTTCAAACATTATTACTTTTACTATAAAATACTAATTAAAAGCAATGGATAGGGATACTGAGTGAAAATTTACATTTATTCCTCTTTCAAATGACAAATTAAAAAATCAGAAGCCCTCCACAGGATTGTCTTCACTCACAAATTATTACTGAAATTTCTTTTAAAAGGTCACAGGAGACAAACCATAAGAGACTCTTAATCTCACAAAACAAACTGAGGGTTGCTGGCGGGGGGCAGGGGAGGGAAGAGGGTGGCTGGATTATGGACACTGGGGAGGGTGTGTGCTATGGTGAGTGCTGTGAAATGTGTAAGCCTGATGATTCACAGACCTGTACCCCTGGGGCAAATAATACATTATATGTTAATAAAAATATTTTTTTTTAAAAGGGATCACTGAAAAAAGACAGTGAGGCAGGAATGTTGAAGTACCATAAAATATGCCGAACGTCAGTGTGCTATATTATACGTCTGAGCAATAACTTGCAGATGTAAAGACCTGGATTGATTTGATTCGACAAAGAAATCCAGCATCATGTGGTATTTTAACTTGGTTGCTTATTAACTTAACCTCATTATTTACACAGTATAATGAGAATTCTCAATTAGCCATGGGTAAGATTATCCACAACTAATCTTGCTTTACAGTTTGGCCACTGTGAAGTGTAAGCAGTTTAGTGATTTGCTTTGTAGATCTCTCAGTTCTGTTTACTTTGCATGAAGCTAGGAGTCTACAAAAAACAAATGCTTAAAATCAATTATTCAACTTGGATAGTAGATGGGTAAGTGGGCAGCTGTTATCCTCAGGGCTGAGAGTCTGAATATCACCCACCATTACCCTGTCCTCCGCCTATGAACTTTGGAAACCTTTGGAGCCATTTTGGTCATCACAGTGATTGGGGAGGAGGCGAGGTTATAATGTCATTTGGGTCCGCAGATGCTAAAGTGTGCTGTAACATAGGGCACCCCACAAGAACTATCCCATCTACATGGGCAACAGTGTCCCTAATGAGGGACCATGATTTTCTTGTTCAGTGTTATACTTCTAGCCTAATACACAGCAGGCATTAAATAGTTATGTGTTTGAGTACAGTCAAAACAAGCAATTTCCAACACTAAGTGAGATACAAATAAAATAAAATAATAAGGAGTGACAAGGAGGAACCAGAGAGTTTTCTATCTTGACCTGAGACAGCCCTTTGTGGCTGAGCTCCATTATACTTAGGGAAATTCTATGATGAGACACATCTATACCCCAAATATGTAGAAAACCATAATAGTCCACACCCAAATACAAATTATAAGAGGATTATCTTCCATCATGGATATACAGATACACGTTTTCCTCTGTTAGCAAAGATGAGCAATTATGTCAACTCAAGACAGGTGTCAACCAAGCTCAATCCTGCCTTGGCAAATGAGTAGCAAAACAGCACATGGTTTAAGAGTAAGACTGCTGCATTTAAATTTGGCTCTACAACGCATCACCTGAGTAACTGACTTAACATCGTAACACACCGTCGAACCTTGGCGATTTATTCAACATCTTCTGAATTCTCCTCTCCTCTACAAAACGGCATAATGAAACAGGTTCACGGCCTCCTATTCTAAGCCCCCAGCCAGAAATGTCACATGTCTCAGAATTTTTTCTTAATTTTGGAAAGTAATACCATATATACAGAACACCCCATCAAGGGTGGCAAAACTTTGGTCATACAATCATACACACTGACATTTCTGCAGCTAAACAGATGAATGTTCAATTTGTGGGATAAATGAAGACCCTGAAGTAGCCTTCTCTCATCCGGTTCAGGCCCTGCAGCTACATTAGCTTTACCCAAACTTCAGGAAACTGGTGATTTTCAGAGCCTTTGAACTTCAGGAGCATATGTAAGAGATCATGGATCTGCAGTACCTACTTCCCTTGGAGAGACAGCATGACAATGAAGTTCTTATTCATCCCAGTGCCTGGCACAGAGGTAGCACTTAATATTGGTCACTATTCCAAAATGTTAACTAGTTACTCAATGAGATACAAGATCCTGCAAACCAGCTAAGGGATTTAGCTGACTTGTGTTAGACCAGGGTGGGAGGAGGTAGGATAGGGGTAAGCACAGGTCAGAAGGGAACCTAAGACAATTACGCTAATTAAAGTAAAACAAAATGACAGTTTACTGCCCATAAATTGCAAGACAATAATGCATGTGTCACACTGAACTCTTAAGTAAACATTAACTTCCTTTCAAAAACAAGGAGTTTCTTCAGGAGTTAAGATCTAAAGATACTTAACTTCTGCTTCACATGTGGTTTCGTACTTATAACTCTAAACAGTTTTCTTCCTAAAAGTGGGTCTGGATAGTAAAGATTTTGCTCCAGGTAGGACCAAAACTGGTTTCTCCTTAATGTGGGGGGGGGCAAAATTTGAGAAGTTAAAGAGTAAATGGAAAAAAGTATGTTGAATGAACCCTATCTCCCCAATGACCGAAGTTCAATTTGCCCCTTCCTCACCTCCCTGTTGTATTGGCTTTCCTGACCCAAACTCCTAGAAAAACTGTAAGACTGAACATGAAGAATGAAGAGAACCATCATTTGTCAAGTACTACTTGGTACCAAGCTGGGCTGTGTACTTCCCACGTACCCCTATTTTCACAGTCTACAAGGCAACAGTTATTCTCTTCATATTAGTAAGAATATTGAAATGCTAAGTGGGTGAACCATGATTCCAACTCAGGTTTGGCTAACTCAAAAACCCACGGGCTATCTGCACTAGACCACCTCGTCAGAGGATATGGAACTTTTCTCACTTTCTTGACTATTATCTTCCTTTGTATTTTTCTATCCTTTTTTTTTTTTTTTTTTTAGGATTTTATTTATTTGACAGAGAGAGATACAGCGAGAGAGGGAACACAAGCAGGGGGTTAGGGCAGAGGGAGAAGGAGACCCCCCACTGAGCAGGGCACCCGATGCAGGGACCCTGGGATCATGACCTGAGCCGAAGGCAGACACTTAACAACTGAGCCACCCAGGCGCCCCTTCCTTTATATTTTCCTATCAAATATTTTTTAAGTGCACATAATAATATGGGATTTATATTCTCTCTCAGAGTAAGGGCATTTTAGTTGTTTCTATGATCCCAAACTGAAAATGTACTTACAATTTTATCTTGTCTCTGAAAAAATAGAGACCTCCATAAATTACCAGCATCACCTTTAGTTTAAGAATATATTTATATACATATTACATTGTGTTTTCAATAAGCAACACAATTATATTCAAGGAAGTTTCAGGTTGGTAGAGATTTTAAGGCTAAAATATCTATTTAGTTGAGTAACTAACCATTTGGGTCATAAAGATTTTTATGGGGTATGAGCTTCCAAATGTCCCTCTATTGCCACTTCAGAACTTAATGACCTTTTAGGGAGTGTCTTCTTTATGACAAATTAAAATTGCCCCTTCTATAACTTAAGCTCATTCTACTTAGGTTGGACTTTCAAGGACGTAATTTAAGGCTCTTTCTAACGTACTTGTCATTTTGCTGCTTTATTATTTTTACCCAAAAGTTTGTAACAAAAAATAAATAAATAAAGACAAGTACAAATGAATTTAAAAAGATTTCAAGGTGTTTCTCCCCCTCTTTCTCTAAACTAAACATGTAACTTCCAGGAGTCGTTCCTCACTCCTGCCAAAGCCCATTTTGCTGCCCTTTCCAGTGCCTCTCCAATGGCTCTGTGTCCATAATGAGCTATGGAGAAAATAATTGAACATTATTAATTTAAAGTGTTCAGTTTAGCACTCTAAACTAAAAGTTCAATGACCTAAGTTTAAGAAAAAGAATACTCCAGAGTCATGTTCATTTTTAAAAGTACAAAACTGTTGACACATATTCAATTTGTAGAATGCTATGATTTGAGTTCAGACAATTACTCTCATCTTGAATGTCTGTGATTAACTTTTAACCATTATTAAATTTCATGATGTTTCAGCTGGACCACTGAGGGGATTTATCTTCTATTTGCAGATAAGTAATTCTATAATAAGTAATTACAGTAAGTAATATTGTACTGTTACAATACAATGAGGCTTAAATGCATACTTGAGTAAGGGGAAAACATACTTTGGAATCTATTATTAACGAAGACTTTAGAACTCTATATGATGAAGGAACCACACTTTGACCCTGTTAGCATTACTACCACTATCAATGCTGCTCTACCCTAGAATTTTTAAGGCTCTATACACACAAAGAACTTACGGAAATCACTTTTAAGAACTACTGTACTTAACTACCAGACTTGGGATCATGAAATACACTCAATATTTTAAACTGTATTAAAAATGATATTGCTTATTCCTGTCACTTTATGGCCAAGACAAGATATATTTAATATGGACAGCTCATACTTTAGTTTTTATAAATTTTTATATTTTTTAAACTATACTATTTTAAAACCAATCATCATTGGCCCCGGTCAAAGTGTATCCTGTATTCTATGGTTAATTCGGTAAATATTGGTGGAAGAGAAAGAGAAGTCAAGGAAAACGCCAAGAGCCTAATTCATGTTTCTATACTCCCAACGCCAGTATGAAAAGATGGATACAACCTCTATCACAGCTTCCAGCAGGATGTAAGAACAAGGCAAGAGGCAGAGTGTGCTAGTCTAACTTAGAGTCCGTGCACAAAGGGAAGCAGGAGAGGGCAGTGGCTCTGAGGCCCCATCTTCAAATGAACCTGCTCTCCAGGCCACCAACATCCCCAAGGGTGGCTCCTGAAGAACTTTTCTGGTTGGAAAATATAATTTGAAAACTACCCATACAGTGGATAAGAATCTCAGAGGAAGAGTCACAGGGCCTGGGCTCACATGCTAGATCTCTGTCTACTAGCTCTGAGCTTCAGAGGTATTTCTTAACCTCTCTCAGTCCTAGTTCCCGTAACCTCAACAGGGAGACAACCCCTACCCTGTATGATGACGACAAGCTGAGAAAAGCTAAGTAAGATGGGAAACACACAAAACAAGCTTGTCAGGTGTCATCTACTATGCGAGTGTGAAATACAGTATGATCACTGTTTTATATGCTGTGTTATATGTAAAAACACTTTCCCTTCCCTACCACTCCCCCTTATCAAGGCAACTTCCTTATTTCACAGACAACAAAGAGGTCCAGTGCTACCAAAATGAAAGGAGGTCCAAAAATTGGATTAAAAAGAAAAAAGTTGGAAGAACAGACACATATAGAATTGTTCTCCACTGCTTCTCCAGATGACTCAAGGTCAGTTCATCTCCCACTACTTTCCAAGAGAAGGACTCCACTGATACATCTATTAGTTATTTTAAATGTCCTCTGAGCTATTTTAAATAAACCTTATTTGTAAACACTTGTAGAAATACACAAAATACACAAAAAAACTCTTTTCTCCAAGCCTATACTAGCTTTCACAATTATTAGGTATGATATCAACATCCATATCAGATGCCCTCAATCATGAAAACTGAATAATAAGGAAAAACTTCAAATTCACTTGTTTTATACAGACAACTCAAACAGCTTGAGATTTCTGGTAGAGATTTCTGGTAAGACTTCCCTAGAGGTGGTATTTGGAAGGGCGGGTCTTCTCTTTAATTACACTATCTGTGGCAAAGCTCTGGAATTAGAACTCCTAAACATAAATACACAATTTTTGGTTACAAATCATGTTACAAAGACCTTGAGACACAAAGCTACTCAATATATTTTTCTTGCAACTTTATATCCATAACAAAATATTGGGAAATGTATAGGAGAATTTCTGATGCAGCCTGTGGAAAACTTCAACCACAGGACTGAGATGAAGGATACTGCTCCAGCTTATTACTCTTGAATCTTGGTTAAGTCTCTTACTCGGTAGATTGTGTGATTATCTTCCCACAGAAGCTGAAGATTAAAGACATATTAAAATAGCAATGTTTTATCATATTGAATGGGCTGACAACTGCATTTCAACCATTGGAAATCTAAGTAATGTGGGTGCAAACATAATCTCAAAGACCAATGATGACGAACAGCTTACGCGCACTCAGACTCGACACTATCCCTCTGATGCCGGCCCCCACCACTCACCTGACCCCTACCCCTGCTCTTTTCACCTTTCTGAATGCCAGTGGAAGGCCTCTCTTTAAAGGACCCTTGTAGCGGAAGCGGAAGTCCACACACCAAAGTGCTTGCCTTCCTACATACCCACCCATTATTGAGTAGGAGAATTATGACATCAGCAGCATGTTCGCCCACATCCCCTGACGCACACGCTACCATGTCACAGGATGGATTTCCTAAGAATAGCTGCTATCTTTTACTACCTTTAATTTGAATTTATTCTGATACAGGCTTGATGTTTGGTGATCTAGGAAACAACAGTGGAAATGCACGTGGCATTTAGTTGCTCTTTCGTTGACTGCCATGTTAGAATGCCAAACCCAGACACCATGCAGGGTCCCACACAGGTACTAAAGGGGTGGGAAAAGACTAACTCAACAGTCTCAGATTTATGCTCCTGGTAAACCAGCCTGAGCAGCACCTAGAATTTCACGTCGCCAGAGCTGTTAGTTAGAAGTGTGTGTTAGTGCACAACTTTCAATGCAGCCTGCCTTTAATCCTACTTGGGGCAGGGCTGGGGAGATGGGTAGGTGGGAGGGGTTCTCTTGTGCTTTCCACAGGCCTATGGAAAGCTAAGCTATCCAAAGTATTTACAAATAACTGTAACCAAGGGCACCCGGCTGACCCAGTCAGTTGAGCATGCAACTCTCGGTCACAAGGTCATGAGTTCAAGCCCACACTAGGCGTAGAGCTCACTAAATAAATAAATAAAATAAAAAGTAATCACAAGCAGTGAAAGAAAATAAAGTTCCTCACCATATGAACCATTGCCAACCATCAAGACACGAAAAACCAATCCCAAAATCTTATCTATAAAAACTGCTCTTAAAAAGATTTGGATATGAGACCCCATTTTAGACACATTAAAATACTGTGCTTTGTGTACCCAGAGTTCATAATTTATAGAGGACATGTGATCAATTACCTCATATTCTCTCCATGAGCCAAACTCAATGTATTCTCTACCATAAAAATGCCAGAATGACCAAGTGGCCTAAAATATTAAAAGCAAAGAGAATTAGGTTAACGTTAAAAATAAATTCTTTGCTACCTACAAGTTATGTAATTACTGAATCTGTGGGTAAATATTAACTGCCATACAACTGGATTATTTTTAAAATACGTCTTTGCATCACTGTTATCTATATTTTTAAGTTTCCTATTTAGAGAAAAAAGAAACTGTTTTGACTAGACAGGGAAGGAGAGAGAATTTTATTTTTGAAAGAATAAACACACTAATAATCAGGAAAAATACAAGTCAGGGGAAAGAATGGAGAGAAGAATTCTTTGAATCTGTACTTCTAAATTGTGAAGACAGCAGACCAAACAGATTGAGAATCAGCTTGCTAACTTATTGTCTGGAGAAAAGCAAAAGCAAGAATGGATTAGCAGCTTACAGACCTCTGCTCATTCCTTAAAAATAATTAACTAAGATTTGTTTCTTAAAAAAAAAAAAAAAAAAAAAACACAACACCTAAACCGGTCACAAAGCTGAAGAAATTAAGAAATACATGATTACTCAGTTTTATGAAAATTTTAAAAAGAAATCTTTGGCTCAGGGGAGAACACGCACAATTACTTTTAAACTAATGATTTTTATTTGCTACTAAATTAACTTTAGGGTAACACTGAAATATAAACACGTATTTAAGTGTATTTGCTTATTATATATGTTCATACTGTTTTTGCCCTAAATTTGACCCATGGTACCAGAGACGAATTTAGTCCAGAGTATATCTGATCACTTAGTCAACCATAAACAGCATCATGGCCGCCTGGCATGATGTAGTTTTGTTTGTTTTCTTTTTTTCTTTAAGGGTAAAGATGACATTAAGTGACGGTTGCCATCAATTTTTAATGTTGGTCCATTATACTTGGAAAAATCACACAGAAAACAGGCACAGCTGAGTATATATGAACAGGCAACCGTCTAAATACACAGATTTGGGGTTACTTGAACAAGACAAGGATCACGAAAATAATCACAGGTGTTTGCTGTGTACTTAGTCGATTACAACTCAGATCCAACAAAAGTGCAATAATCCACACTAATGAACACACCAGAGTTCTCAAAAAGAACTTGGCAATTGTAACCCTATTATCAGATTTTCCTGTTACTTTATTGTCATTATGAAACACAGGATATTTTCTGACATGATGTATTACACACGGTTATTATAAACTACATGACGAAACAGTATTTCGGAACAACTTTGAACACCAGGACTGAGTTTTATGTACCTACAATTAGATGTTTCTAAGATAACTCTACTGGCTCCTTTTTTCTCCCTCCAATGGCCCTCCCTGACATGTAACTTGTTAAGTGAATACCAAGTGAGAAAATTCAAGCTCATCCACAGTCATCTGTGTCCTCTACTCCTCTCCAAACAGGTGACAAGCAGAATGTCCTCTCTGAACACCTTTCACCCCCTCATCTGATAGGAACATGAGTGCTCAGGATCTCTTCCTTTCTTGAATGATCACGAGTTCCTCAGCCACCGTCACAGTTCACTGATGATGCAAATGTGTGTTTGCCCCTGACAGTTTTATTTTTTCTAAAAGATTTTATTTATTTGAGAGAGAGCACGAGCAGGGGAAGGAGCCGAGAGAGAGAGAGAAGCAGACTCCCCTGCCGAGCAGGGAGCCCGAAGACATGGGGCTCCACCCTGGGACCCTAGAATCATGACCTGAGCCAAAGGCAGATGCTTAACCAACAGAGCCACCCTGGTGCCCTCCACTGATCATTTCAAACTTAAAATCCAATTCGTTTCTTAAAGGCTGTTTTCATATAATAGGATTCAATTATTCATTTAAGAAACAAGTGCAGCTATTCTAGGTCCCACCATACAAATATTAAATGCGCACGGTCCTGACGCACTACCACGCCAATCACAGTAATACGCTTCCCCCCTCAAGGCCCTAACAGTGGCCCCCCGAGAACTCATTTTCCATCCCTCTTCTCACATCTCTGGCACAGCTGTTCAAATACCTTCATCTTGTCCTTCCACATTTATCAAGTGGCTGCCGTGGGCCTGGTTGACATGCTGATGGCTGGTTAGGAGAATATAATGGTGGCCAGTCACTCTGCACTCAGCTCCAATCTCACCTGCCCCCCCGGACCACCCTAACTTTTTCAGTGGCTTTATACCTCTCCTGCAACCCAGTGATCTTTCACCTTTCTCACTCTCGTCTTCTCATACCCCACAACTAACTAGGAAACACATCCTGCTGATCTGTCACTCCCATCAGATAATCCAGTCCAGCACTACCCTGAGACCCAGGGTAAAGGGGCCACTGCCCTGGGCCTAGCGCTTTAACCTCATATACTTCATTATACCTCATATACACATTAACCCCTGATACTTCCCCATAAAATGAGAAACCTGCTCAGCCCAGGGCCATGCTCTCTGACTCTACCTTAGCAAACTCCCAGGACTCGAATTCCCTTGCGGAGCACTAGACGATCATTCCCAGGGCAAATGGAGATGCAGGCATACCCACCTCCAGGCCCAAGAGGTAGTCAAGACACAGCTGGCTTGCGAAGAGCAGGGCATGCAGACTTGCTACAGCAAAGAGCCTAGGAGATGGGGAAAAGGAGGTGGACTGCAGGACAGGGACAGGGTGACAGAAGGCCAGTTCTCTCTTTGCCACTATATTCTAGAACAGAACTCCTAAAAAATCTGAGAATTCTAAATGGTCATCCATCTCCTTATAAAATTGTACTGGTCAAATCAGGAGGTAGAGCATATTTTACTCAATGGTTAACTAATCTGCAGCATTTAAGTACGCAGAGATATAATGAGTGAGCTTCCATTTGCATTCTTATATCTACAAGTGTTAGGAATGGGACAGGTTTCCACATCCTATTTCCACTCAAATTTCCCCTGCTCCAATCTTCATTATAACCTACCAAACAATGATTATTATAACATAGTGCAGAAGGCGCAGCAGTAAAAGGAGCATTAGTAGTTTCTCTCACTGAAAATCCTAGCATACAGCACAGTAGGGGCATCTAACCTATACCAAATTCTTTCACACCCTTCATGTTACTTACAACACCGTCCCTCAACTACCCCAGTTAGTTATCTACATCTTATCCCTGAACTAAAAGTAAAAGCGTGGCAGAGGAAGGATTCTGACCAAGGTCTTTCCGAAACCAAAGCCCAGGTTCTTCACCTTAAACTTCCTTTCAGATGATTATGAGAAGTTTACCTGGCTTCAGACCCACTCCCTGCTCATCTAGGCAGGTCTGTCAGATTCATCTCCCTACAGCGCCATTTTCACCTTCACAGGATCCTCTGGTCGGTTATGCTCCATCCAGTTAAGTTCTAAATCCTCAGTCTGATTTTCCTTTCCACTCCCTCTGCTTCATTATTTCCCAAGGAACGCTTCATACCACAATCATACCTGCCTCTCCCTCTAGCACACGCTTCTTTCTCACAGCCCATACACCTTCCAGATCTACCTCATGTCTTCCCTCCTTCCCTGAAGACTTCTCTAAAATCACTCCAGACCAGTTTCTGTGAGTCCCCATTTTTGTGAACCCCCAAAGTACTGACGGTCCCTGTGCGCTCAGCATGGAGGGAACCACAAAGGACAGGATACAGCGTTTGACTTCAAATCCCTTCATGGAGTTAATCTCGTTGGAAGGCAGCATAGAAGGGTCTGGTAAAGTCCCTCTAGAGCACCTGGCTGGAAATCTGTTGGAGCATATATTAGCATGGGCTACCGTGTTATGTCTGCATAATAATTAGCAGTCACTCTTCTATGATAAGCAGAATTTTGGGTCACTTAGATCTTAAACTTTTTGAGAACCACGAAGAACTTTGGTTTCTGTGTATTATTTCTAGTTTGTCAGCTCTCCTTCCACCCCTTGAAAAAAGCCAGAGTTATAGTTTCTGCTCATTTCCATAGTGTAAATACACCCGACACGGCTGGTCTTGAGCTAGCAACGTGACATCGGAATGTGGTGTTAAGAGGAGATGAGCAACACTGACCCTCTCCAGCTGGTACTAATCGGCTTCAGTCTGTCACTAGTTACGTGTCCCCAGTCAACATATCAGGAAATAGAATGGGGAAAGGTAATAACTATTTCTTAATTCAAAAATTACAATAAAACCATTACATCTTAAAATAAACTTATTTTTAATGAAGTATATCTAGGTTTTCCAAAAGATTTAATGGGAAAAGTGGTGTTGTTTTGCATTTTTACACACTTCCTTGAATGTCTTGCTTTGATAGAAGACAACTGGCTTCTCCCATCGACTTCCACACTCAATCTGCTGCTTTGGTTGAATATATTAAGAAAATGCAGTCTCTGGGGCGCCTGGGTGGCTCAGTGGGTTAAGCCGCTGCCTTCGGCTCAGGTCATGATCCCCAGGGTCCTAGGATCGAGCCCCGCATCGGGCTCTCTGCTCAGCAGGGAGCCTGCTTCCTCCTCTCTCTCTGCCTGCCTCTCTGCCTGCTTGTGATCTCTCTGTCAAATAAATAAATAAAATCTTTAAAAAAAAAAAAAGAAAAAAAGAAAATGCAGTCTCATGTAGACATTTAGTTTTAAAAGGAAGGATGACCCTAGGTATGCTCCCTTCACATTTTTGAACAGCATTCATGTACAGTCTTTAATTTGCACAAAACACTTTGGCGTGAAAAGATGTTACTAATCGTGTGTTACCTAGCAATTCCTCCATATGAATAATTCTAACTTCAGACTAAACTGAAAAGCAAGTTTATGCTATTTCATATGCATGTGCGTATATATTTGCACACACATGTATATACATGTGCACACACACACAAAGCATAGCTCCTCAGTTCAACCATTCAAAGTGGTAAGAATATGAAGGAAGAAAAAGATAACATGCAAAAGACCAACTGAAAACTTCATTTGTAGGAGAAAAAAATTCTATAGAGAGAATATTTATGAAGCTAATGCATGAATCTTCACTGAGCTGGACATAATATTCAATTAAACATAAAAGGTACAATTATGTTCCACATTTTTACAAGTGGACAGTAGTACCTTATATACAAGATGACAAGTCAGAGTTACTTATTCACGGATGTCAAACAATGGCTTCTATCAGAATAGACTCCTATTTCGTTTGATTCTGAAATTTAAAACTCCCCAACTTAATGTTTTTGGTAATATTTAATTCTTCAAAACTGATATCATTAAACGGCTTAACAATGTAAGCACATACATCATACTCAGGGAGAAAAGAATTCATTGATTTAAAACTAACAGAACTACTGGTAACAGCTAGTGGTTTTATCTGAAAGACTGTATCTGTGTGACATTAAGTGCGATTTTTCCCTGGCTCTAAGTATCACAGTAGCCTGGCATTCTCCCTCTTAAAATATCAAGGTAACATTAAGCATTAAGCACGTTCTGTACCTCCTCCTTTCCTTAAGCTTAGGCTGAAATTACCTTCTTCAAAGAATTGAAATAGGATAGCCATTGCCTAAACCAGTTTAATTCCACTAGCTACTTCAAACCATTCTATTTCAAACCACTTCTATTCTTTTGAAAATATTATCTTCTCATTAAATTAAGTGCCTTATGGTCTCTTTAGCAACAACAAACAGAATACATTAAAATGTAAACCCTATTCCATAAACCAATGGTGAGCATGTTGAACATTTTTTTAGGGGCAGGCCACAAAGTAGCAAAGGTAATCGGGTTTTTATGTGACTCTGTTGGCTTGCTTCTTAGCTGAAGCTCTTGATACTCATTTCCGGCTCTCCTCTATCAACAAGGTAGTGTTAACACAAGATAGGGCACTTTACTCACTTCTGTTCTTACAGTTCTTTACATGGAAGAAGAATTTGAAGAGAGGCTAAATGCTTAAATGATGTAAGGCTTACTGTACATACTTACTAAAATAAATAAATCTGCTCTAGTCTTTAAATTCTACCCTTTGTGCAGGGAGCAAGTTCTTCCATCTGTCAGGGCATACTGTTCCTTATCATTTGTCACTCTTCATTTTTTTTTTTAAAGATTTTATTTATTTGACAGAGAGAGATCACAAGTAGACAGAGAAGCAGGCAGATAGAGAGGAGGAAGCAGGCTCCCCGCTGAGCAGAGAGCCCGATGTGGGACTCGATCCCAGGACCCTGAGATCAATGACCCGAGCCGAAGGCAGCGGCTTAACCCACTGAGCAACCCAAGCGCCCCACTCTTTTCATCTTTAAAGATCCCGCCCCGAGATTCGATTCTGTGAAGAGGGGTCAGTTCACAAAAGCTTAAAACATCTCTACCCACTCACTGACCAATGTTGACAATGACTCCATAAAATATATCCTGCATAGTATCTCGCTTTGACAACAATTTTGTTTCTAATTCTACCCAGCTCTGTGTTACCATTTTCTGCAGCCACCTTCTTTTGCAAAGCCTTCCTCATACCCACCACAAAGAGTGAGCTAAGCTAATGACAATCCCAGCAACTCTAGACTGTCATGCTAACATCTCTAGATATGCTCTTCTCCTTTGAGCTTTCACTTTTTCATTATAACCCAACTGAATAGATAATATCCCCATATTTACATAAAAAAACAGAGATCAAAGTAGTTAAGGAATCTGTTGAAGGACAATTAGCTATCAAATGACAAAAACAGAACTTGAACTCAAGTGTCCTCTATTCAAAAGACCAGGATGCACATCTTTTCCTGACAGTTTTGCAAGCTGACAGTCCCCACACAACATGCCTCGGGTATTGGTCTTTTTTAAGCTAACGACCTTAGCAGTCATGGATATTTGTGTACACGGACTAAGCAGATGACTGTCTCACATAGTATAGTTGGGGTCTTCGTGAAAATTTTGTAATTCCGTGCTAGTACTGCAACAGCCTTCTACCAATACTGTGACAGTCCTGACAAATATCTATAATCAAGATGAGCTAAGAGAGGTAACCTTCCCACAAATCTGCTTCATACCATACCTGTGTTGTGTGCTTTAAGAGTGAGCTGTGATCTCACACTCACAGACTGAACCACAAGGCATGATGTCCAGGCTTCACAAAGTAGAAGACAGGGACAAAGTCATGAATAGCTAGAATGTGTAGCAAGTCAGGCTACTTAACTGTAGAACTATAATTCAGAATCATCGATAGGATGGTTCCGTAAGTGCTACACAGTTGCCCTGTAAGATACAGATAGAACAAAGTCAAGCAGCAGTAAAACTTCAGAAATATGACTAAGGTAGCACCAGCCACAATCCCAATTTTTTTCTCTAGAAAAGAAAACAATTCAATGTTGTGAAAGGGATGCCTAAATTCAAGTGTTAAACTCAGTGTGGCTCTACTGGCTTATTAAGGGATAATGAGTATTAAAAATATTTCAGAAATTAATAATCTAGTTGCTAAAACTTCCAAAAAGTTTGAGTTCTGCCTGGTAAAGGCAGTATTTGCATTGGATCGGAATAACGATTCATTGTTTAGCAGAAACAAGCCACTCTGGGGGTGCCAAGCTGATCCCCGGATCTACGCTGCTTCATAACAGATCCTCTAGTAGGAAGCTAGTAATAATATTAGGTGGGGGCATTAGAATATCTTAATGGGAAAATGCCACTGCCGGTAAATATTATTATAGAAATGCAAAAGAGCACACCACTCAGTCACTGATAAACATGTCTACCTAAAGCAAATTCATTGTAAAATAATAATAATCATAATGTTTGTACACCAGTTACTTGTTCTATGCCATGTGCTTGCTTAGGAGGCTGATTTTACTGTTAGCGGAAGCTGTGTATTTTCTGATCTGTTTAGGGCAGCTGTCAAGTAATCAGAGTGAGCGGTGCCATTTTAATAAGGAAGTCTTTTAATGAAATATAATAGGTCACAAATACCTAGTTTCTGCTCTTTACTGTAACTGCCACTTGAACAATCTTTTCCAAATGCTGACACAAAAGATGAAGAAACCAGGGGTATTAGCGTGTGTGTGTTTACAGCGAGCTTATTGCTGTCAAAGGCTGCGGCTCTACTCCCGACTCCCAGAGCTACATGAAGATCTGTTTCTTCTGATGGAGGCATCCTGTTTCAGGTTATGAGTGTGTCTGAATTAATCTCTTTTTCACGGCTACACAAGCACACACATACTCAAGAAGACACGGGAGACAGGTTGACGAAGTTATAGCACAATATGACACCTTCGGGGATAGCACAGTCGCTTTCACTGTCACTGTGGAGGACTGGACATTTTACTACTTTCTTCTCCTTCAATAAATCCTCAGCACCACCAGGTATTGGCTCACAATTTCCAAAATCATTGTTCTTATATAGTTCAAATAGTCTGGTTTTTAGAACAAATTTTTTATTAAAATAAATAAAAACGAGTATTAGTTTTCTATGCATGGGCACGTAAGTTGCGATCATAAAACTCCAAGGAGTTGCTGCAAAATTAAAAGAGGAGATCACAAACAGAGAAAACACAAACACGACTTTTTATTTTTAAAAAGCACATTCACTGTAACTGTTTTACCAGAGCTCAGTTCTAAGTTTATGATTAAAAAGTCTTAAAAAAAAAAATTCCCTGAAAACTTCTTTACATGATAATCCTTTTACTTTTTTTTTTTTTTTTAGCATACTATTTTTTTTGTGACCAGTATCATTTTCAATTTGGTACTATTCTTGCTATTCTAATATCAGAAGTCCTCTGCACAAACAGTGGTAGTTTTATACGAAGTTTGCCCATTTTTGAAAGGGTAAGCTTCCCCAAATCAAACTAGCTAACTGTGAAAAGAAAACCATGACAACTGTTTGTACCTCTTGCTTTATTATTACATCCGGCCTGGTCACTCTTAGAAATTCAATCTATTATGGTTGCTAGGAGTCTGTTGCTGTGCAACATAGAAGGGTATGCTGGGCTTTCAGGCTAAGGAGTGCTAATAAACCTGTAGGCTCCCCTCTAGGAGTCTGACCAGTATGCTTAAAGGGCTTAATACTTTTCAAGAGTGATTGGTCCACAATTCAAGACACATCCTATTAAAAACAAGTCACACTGAGAGATTTCTAACAAAGGAACAAAATGCTAAACATACACAAATATTCAAAATGTATCCTCAGAATCCCTAACTAATTTGGTAAAACAAATAAAGAACAGAATATGATCTACATTTCAATTATACCACCTACCATCCCCAAGTTTTTATTTCCATACAGTTCCCTAAAAGGTTATAACGGATATAAATGAATGGAGAAAGTTTCAGGGAGGGAAAAAAGTAGTACTAAGTATCTTCATCTTTGATTTAAAAAAATGCGTGTGTGTGTGTATCAGACTTATATGAAGTCCAATAATAGAAAAATAAATGAAAACTAGCAATCCAGAAGTACTGAAATCAGCAAAACTAAATAGCATTCTCCCCACATCCCTGGGCCACAAAAACACCAAAAAACAAAAAACAAAAAACAAAAACAACAGAAAAAAAACATTGAAAAACTGAAGAAACTCCAAATTTCATTTTATTATAAAAGCAGATAATTTTTTTGGTTTTCTTTTCACTCCTTTTGGTAATGATTTTAAATTAATTCCAAATCTATTCTACCCTATCATATGCATATTCTAGAACTTTAAAGATTAACAAGAAGTTATTCACAGAAATTCACTACAATTAGACAGCATTACTTGAATGTAAATGAGAAGAAAAAAGATAGCAGTGTCTACCAATAAAATACTTCTACCAAATTACGTGAAAAAGAGTTGAAAAGTGGGCAGAGGATAAGAGAGGGCTTCGCTCTACTTCAAGAGAAAAAACTGTTTTGACTTTTATTTACTTATATTAGATATTAGGCCTTTTCCATAAAATATTTGAAGACAAAAGTAGATACAGCTGATTTATCATAAAATACCAAAGACCATAAAGATAAATAAGAATAACATGATTTTACGATCATTACCTTAACTATGAAAATTCATCCAAAACTGTCTAAGGATATTTTGGCGATACTGACACTGCCTGCAACTTTTGCAAGTTATAAATAAAATTTTTTTTAAAAGCCAAGCAACATCTTCTCTACGCCCGTCGCAACATTTAGCCACTGTATCTAACTACTCTGAACAGGGAGCACTTTTTAAAATAATCTGCCAACGGCACTACCAGATTCTTTTTTAAAGAGCCACCTGTCCTTCCCAATAGTTGCTTCTATTTCTTCTCAGTACAAACCATAGGAAGCAGAGTAAAGGAATTTAACTATTTTTTCTAAAGTCCCAAGAAACAACAAACAGAGGAATGCAGAACCACCACCCAAAAAAGAAAGACAAAGAACCCAATAATAAAGGAGCAGGGACTCGGGCCAAGAGGTGGAAAGGCAGCATCTGACCAAGGACCAGACTGAGTCAGGAAGAGAAAGGCCTGGCTAACAAGGCACAGAATTCAAACAGCCTCTAAGTAAAGCCAAGCCGAGCAGAACAGAGCAAATGGGAGGAAAAGGGACAGAAAGGATGACAGACTAGAATGTGTTAGAAAGAGATAACTGAAAGAAAATTTGCATACAGAAACAGGGACTCATTTCACACATGTGGAAATAAAAACCAAACATGAGAATTTTATATCCAATAATGTTATTTTCCTTGTTCCATCCTTATTTTGTAAGAAGGCGTGCATGCGACACTCAGAAAACGTTCTTAAAAGCAGTGATATCAGTAACATTCATGATGTAAAAGCCAACTGGTTAGTTAACCTGAGGACTCAGTTTTACAATGAAGTCATTTGAATACTTTCCAATTCTCGCTTCGGGTAAGAAAAATTTCACTTAATTCCAAAGCTGCAAGACCTAACATGTGAAAGCCTTATTAAAAGTAATAAAAATGATTTTCCCAAACAAGAACAAAACGTGAAAACCCACACACCACACGTACGTACATGCACACACGGTAGTTAATAGAGTTATTAGAGGCGCATTCGACGTATGAGTTATCTCGTTCACAGGGTCTGTGCTGGGCAAATGTGCACATTTTCAACACAGGGACTTACCAGCTGGTCAGCTGCTAGTCAAGTGTAGTTAAACCATCCTGGGAGGATCTGCTCTGAAAGAGCCCAGGTTCTAAAGGGGCTTCCTTAATACTCAGGTCCTGTCAGGCACTATTAACTAAAACACGGTGAGGCAAAAAGAACAAAAATTTTTTAAAATGAGAATGGATGTCCCATCGCGCAACTGTTATTGGAAAGAGCCTTCTGGTGTTTATTGGTATTTTATGTCTCTACAATCACAAAGCTGCAATAATTATAAAATGCGGCATACCTAAAAGAAACCATAGGAGTAATCATAGAGACCAACATATCCAACCACGGAATTAAGCCTCTTTTTTGCACATACCAGTTTTCTACGATTTGTAACACCCTGTCATATTCGATCCATTTTCCCACATCCACCACCTTCCTAAAAAAAAAAAAAAAAATTTCAAAGACCCTCTATGAATGCTGAATATTTACTAAATTCTGAATTTTAAATTTCATAAACTTTTTGTCAAGAATTGTAGGTTCTTTGATAAATCACATAATTAGGGTAAATAATGTTCTTTGATAAATCACATAATTAGGGTAAATAATGTCATTATGATTTCTTTTTATTCATTCATTCGTTTTATTCTTTTCAGACCATATCTTACCAAGTATTAAAAGAAATCATAATGACAGCCATAAATACAACATTATTGCTCCTTCCTGCTGACAGAATATTTCCCAAAATGCATTTTTTCATATTATCTCTATAATTTCTTTGGCCAAGGTCAAAACGAAGTTTTAAATATTAAAATGTATAAAAGGAATGTGACACAAACCCCTGATTAGAAGAGAGACATCAGTTAAAAACATATTTTAAAATTTCTTAAAAGCCATTTTCACTTTTTACCTACTACTACTCACTTTTATACATTTAAAAATTTGAAAAAAGGTACTGGACCAACTGAAAAAAAGGTAGAGTCCTGGATCAAGTGATTTCTGAAATGCGTAACTGAGGATACCAAAAACAAGGCATCTTGAGGTACCTCCCATAAATCCAGAGGGACAGTTTCAGTGGTATCACATTAAAAATGCCCCCAACTTCAAAGACATGTATTTCACAATGGGAGGGAGGGACCAAATACACAAAAAAATTGTTAGAAACCCTAAAAAGAAACTAAGCCATCTTCATGAAGAGATAAATGTTACTCTCTCACAGAGGCCCAGCAAACTTGTCTTTGTGGGGTCAACGCTAAATTCGGAAGACAGGGTAGCTGGGGAGTGATGAGGTATGGCTGAGGCCAGGTTAACCACGACTCGTTAACTATCAGAACAGAGTGATGCATACATGCAAATCATCTCATGATTTCGTCAAACTGTTCTATGTTTGTCTACGTTTAGATTTTTCCTTAATAAAAAAAGTGTGGGGGGGGCAGACAGATACAGATGAGGGGTGACACTAAATTTACGTTAATTTTTTTATGTATTTGTGTTTCTCCTGGTAGAAATCCCAGGCACTCAAGTTCAACAAACTCTGGCCTACCGGTTGCTACAATGTGGGCGCCTCTGACTCACGTCAGACCTGAACGCCTGGGTGTATCTGCAAGTATAATCATTTAACCAGCCTTTAAAGACGGAAACTAGGATTCGAAATAACTATTATATCTATAATTATGTAAGTTCAGAGAAAGGGAGTTTTTGCTTTGTTTACGGTTCCACAGAAATTTCTACTTCCTTAACCTAAATAAGTTAAAAACACCCTTATATTCTATTACATTATTTTATGTATTTTGTACCATTTTTGAAGTACTCCAATACAGTACAGTAGCCTCACATACTGTCACATGTTACATTTCATAATGGATGACAGGCACATAATGCTGAATATGTGACACTGAACTGAAATGGAAAATATGATTTTGACATTAGTACACTGAAAATCTCATCCTAAAAATACTGGCACGACAATCTATTTGTCATAATAACAGAATTCTAGACAACTTGCTTCCATTAGTAACTTTTATTTATCTAAATAACCTCTCATTTATGTCTTTTTGCATATACGAAATTTTACAAATAAATTCAACTCATAAATCCATGATTAAAGATGACTAGATAATGACAGCGGGCTGTGCCACACAAACAGTGACGTGCCAGTTTCACACACTCTGAGACACAGAAGAGCATCTGAGCACAGAAGCCATCCATGCAGCGTCCTCCTCCGCTTTCAGTGAGCCACACCGGGCAAACTGAGGCCATAACCAACAAAACTAGCCACCTAGCTAATTCTAATTTCTAGTTGCCTATCAATTGTGATTTTTTTACTTTTAACAGTTCACGTATCAATTCTTTCCAATTTGTTCGGAGCACATTTTGGTGAAAGTCACAGGTGTTTCAGAAGAGTCCAGCATGGAAGCAGGTTAACATCCCCTCCCCTCTCAGGTAAAAAAAAAACAGACTCCAATGTAGTTTTTAAAAGAGTCTCTTAATCTGCCTGTTTCCTTCTAGAAAACCACAGTTTTAGTCAAATATCTCAAAAGAATGCAGAAGTGAAAAGGCTGTGTGTTCAGGGAAAGGCACATTAAAATGATAAAAGGCAAAGAAGAGAAACACAGAAGGAAAAGTCCCATACAAAGACAGACATAAACAATTAGGACTCTTTAGTACAGGAGGGAAGGCAACCATCAATTAAATGTTATAAATAAAGTCATAATTGAAAAACTACACAAAATCTACTTCCATCAGATTTTGTTCTCTGTAAGGTCTTCCCAAGCTCCCTATTTGAAATGGCAAGCCCCCCATCACCTACCCTACTACCTCTATTCCTTTCTCTTTCTCCATAGCATTTACAACCATCTACTATGATACTCATTTGTGTTCCCTGTTCCTCATTGCCAGTTATGTGAACGCAAGCCCCCTTGAGGCAGAGATCTGATCAGATCTGTTCACTGTGTATCCTCCACAGGGCTTCATTGCTTGGCCCACACTGCACGTGCCAACATTTGCTCAATAAATAAATGGATGAATACAAAAAAATGAAAATGAGCTTGTACCCCTAACCTGATACTAGAAATTGAAGGGAACCCCTTGAGTCTGAAGAGAGGGTGAGATGACTTCACAACTGGTAGTAAATTCACCAAACTCATCAACTCTAGATGGTAGTGAGCTAAAATACACAGATGAAAAAGAGGACTGGATCGATCTGTAAATGACAGTTCACATTTAAAAACAAAGATTTTCCCTAAAGCTACCTTAAAGATACAAATGTAGTGATCCGAAGGGGCACGTGCACCCGAATGTTTAGCAATGTCCACAACAGCCAAACTATGGAAAGAACCTAGATGTCTATCAACAGAGGAATGGATAAAGAAGATGTGGTGTACATATATACAATGGAATACTATGCAGCCATCAAAAGATATGAAATCTTGCCTTTTGCAATGATGTGGATGGAACTAGAGGGTATTATGCTGAGCGAAATAAGTCAATCAGAGAAAGACAATTATCATATGAGCTCACTGATATGAGGAATTTGGGAGGCAGGGCGGGGGGTTTGGTGGAGTTGGAAAGGAAAAAATGAAACAAGATGGGACCAGGGTGGGAGACAAACCATAAGAGACTCTTAATCTCACAAACAAACTGAGGGTTGCTGGGGGGGGTGGGCTGGGGAGGGATAGGGTGGCTGGGTGATGGACATTGGGGAGGGTATGTGCTATGGTGAGTGCCGTGAAGTGTGTAAGCCTGATGATTCACAGACCTGTACCCCTGGGGCAAATAATACATTATACGTTAATAAAAATAATTAACAACAACAACAAAAAGAATAAAAACAACAAAGATTTTCCAGGGGAAAGTCTCTGCGGTAGACATTAAAGCAAAGAATCCTCCCTTACAATAGTGCAACCCCTAGTGGAATATCACAAATGCAACCACAATCTAACTACTGTAATAGGTCCCCTCTGATGACACCAGCTGCCTTGGGGCGACCCTGGAACTCAAGTCCTGATTCTGCACTTTAGACATCCCCAACAGAAACACTGAAGTTAGGCAGCAAAAAGGTGAAACTCAAGAGGCTTGGGGCTAGTCCACGTAGCCCTTCAAAAAACAAAGTTCTCATAATGCCCCCACCACGTTTCTCCCATAACAAGCAGCATCAGGAATTCCCATACCCTGCCACAACCAGAAAAAAAGGAAGGTGGTACTGGATCCTAAAAGTCACTCACCAACTTCTGAAACTAAGAAATTAGTTTTATCAGACACTAAGGAAATCTCAGGCAAGTCTAAAATTTCACAGAGAGACACACACACACAAAGTATGAAATATATATATACCTACAGAGTTACTTAACAAAATGTCATCTGAAAGGTAAAAGAAAAAGAGACTTAAGGTCAGCCGAAATCTACTATAAGATGATGCTGTATTTGAAGAAATATCCAAAATTCATGAATTCATCCCATTAAATCCATTTCTAAAGAAACAGCAAACAAATCCATTTGGAGTTTAAAAAAAAAAAAGCATTGCTCTGGTCATTATAAAATCAGGGCTAGACAAAATCATTAAATGGTTAACCCTGTTTTCTATAATTTGATTAGAGGTGAAGATAACCTGAGGTTCAGTAATTACTCACTGATTACTTCCACTAAGAAAGGACATTGGGTTTTGTGCTGAGTTGAAGAAACTATCGTGTAGTCTTCTGCCTTCAGGAAGATGACAAACAATTTAGAAAGATCAAATATTTATAAACAAAAATACAAATCACAATTCCCAATCAGTAGCAGGGTAATACATACATTAGAAGTGAACTCTTCAAGCTGGGAACCACTCCAATTTAGGAAAGATGAATTTAACTAGGGCGGAAAACACATTCTAAGCAGAATAAAGGAGGAGAACTAAGTTACAGAGAAATGGCCAGGCCGAATTCAGGTGACCAGAGGGGACTAGCAGCAAATGCCACGTACTGAGCCCTGACGTGTCGAACACAGTGCTGTTTGCCTATGTCCTCTGATGGAATCTTTAAAACAGTCTTTGAAGGTAGGTCTTATTAGCCCTATTCCACAGAGTTTGAGTAATCTGCCTAAGGTGAAACGACTCATCAGTAACAGAGCTGAAATTCAAACCCAGGACTGTGTGTTCTGAAGTTCATGCTCTTGACCAATTACGCAACACCCACACACCAGCCCCGGCCAGAGAGCAGGGTGGGGAGTGTGAGTTTGAAAACCTACACTAGACTGTGAGCTTCCTAACAGCACTACCGTGGTTTTACGGCACTTGGTAAATATTTCTTAAATGGTGAATATTTCTTAAATACTACTCAATTCTGTGGAGTAGGCAAGGAGCAATCCTAAAATATACTGACCTGAAAAAAGAGAAAATTCTGGGCTACTTGAAAACATCCCTGGCAAAGAAGAAGTCCAACACTCTCTCTTCGCACATGACATGATACTGTATGTGGAAAACCCAAAAGACCATCCCAAATTACTAGAACTCATACAGCAATTCAGTAATGTGTGGGGTGCCTGGGTGGCTCAGTCATTAAGCATCTGCCTTCGGCTCAGGTTCATGATCCCAGGGTCCTGGGATCGAGTCCTGCATTGTGCTCCCTGCTCAACAGGAAACCTGCTCCTCCCTCTCCCATTCTCCCTGCTCGTATTCCCTCTGTCTCTCTCTCTCTCAATCTGTGTCAAATAAATAAATAAAATCTTAAAAAAAAAATTCAGGGGGCAACCTGGGTGGCTCGGTGGGTTAAGCCTCTGCCTTTGGCCCAGGTCATGATCCCGGGGTCCTGGGATCGAGCCCCGCGTCTGGCTCTCTGTTCAGCAGGGAGCCTGCTTCCCTCCTCTCTCTCTGCCTGCCTCTGCCTACTTGTGATTTCTGTCTGTCAAATAATGAATAAACTCTTAAAAAAAAAATTCAGTAATGGGGCAGGATACAAAATCAATGCACAGATATCAGTTTCTTTCCTATATACTAACAATGTAACTGTAGAAAGAGAAATTAGGGGATTGATTCCATTTACAATAGCACCAAAAACCATTAAGATACCTTGGAATAAACCTAACCAACGAGGTAAAGGATCTATACTCTAGAAACTACAGAACACTTATGAAAGAAATTGAAGAACACACAAAAAGATGGAAAAACATTCCATGGTCATGGATCAGAAGAACAAACATTGTTAAAATGTCTATCCTGCCCAGAGCAAACCTATACTTTCAACGCCATCCCGATCAAAATACAATGGCATTTTTCAAAGCGCTGGAACAAACAATCCTAAAATTTGTATGGAACCAGAGAAGACCCCGAATCGCCAAGGAAATGTTGAAGAAGAAAAACAAAGCTGGGGGCATCTGGTTTACTGATTTCAAGCTCTATTGCAAAGCTGTAATCACAAGACAGCATGGTACTTAGCACAAAAACAGACACACAGATCAATGGAACAGAATACAGAGCCCAGAAATGGACCCTCAACTCTATGGTCAACTCATCTTTGACAAATAGAGACAAATAACCAAAGGAAAAAAAGACACTCTTCAATAAATGGTGCTGGGAAAACTGGACAGCTATATACAGAAGAAGGAAACTCAACCGTTCACTTCTACCACACACAAAGATATACTCTAAATGGATGGAAGACCTCAACATGAGGCAGGAATCCATCAAAATCCTAAAGGAGAACATAGGCAGTAACCTCTTCAACACTGGCCACAGCAACTTCTTTCAAGACACGTCTCCAAAGATGAGGGAAAAAGTGAAAATGAACTTTTGGGACTTCATCAAGATAAAAAGCTTCTGCACAGCAAAGGAAACAGTCAACAAAACAAAGAGACAACCCATGGGATTGGAGAAGATATTTGCAAATGACACTACAAATAATGGGCTGGTATCCAAGATCTATAAAGAACAACTCAAACTCAACACCCAAAAAATAAGTAAGTCAAAAAATGGGCATAAGACATGAACAGACACTTCTCCAAAGAAGACATACAAATGGCTAACAGACACATGAAAAATGTCAACATCATTAGCCATCAAGGAAATTCAAATCAAAACCACACTGAGATACCACCTTACGCCAGTCGAATGGCAAAAATTGAAAAGGCAATTAACGACAAATATTGTAAAGGGGGTAGAGAAAGGGGAATCCTCTTACACCTTTGGTGAGAATGCAAGTTGGTGCAGCCACTTTGGAAAACAGTGTGGAGATTCCTCAAAAATTTAAAAATAGAGCTACCCTATGACCCAGCAACTGCTCTACTGGTTATTTACTCCAAAGATACAGATATAGTGAAAAGAAGGGGCACATTCACCCAAAGGTTCATAGCAGCAATGTCCACAAATACCCAAACTGTGGAAGGAGCTGAGAGGCCCTTAACAATGAATGGATAAAGAAGATGTGGTCTGTATCTTACAATGGAATATTATTCAGCCATCAGAAGGATGAATATCCAGCTTTTGTATCACATGGTTGGACTGGAGGAGATTATGCTAAGTGAATGAGTCAAGCAGAGAAAGACGATTATCATATGGTTTCACTTACTCGTGGAACATAAAGAATAACATGGAGGACATTAGGAGAAGGAAGGGGAAAATGAAGGGGGCAAAAATGAGAGGTGGAGACGAACTATGAGAGACTATGGACTCCAGGAAACAGGCTGAGGGTTTTGGGGGGGTTGGGTGGGAGGATGGGTTAATCTGGTGATGGGTATTAAGGAGGGCACGGATTGCATGGAGCACTGCATACACAAACAACAAATCATGGAACACTACATCAAAAACTAATGAGGTACTGTATGGTGACTAACATAACATAATAAAAAAATAAAAAACAAAACTAATAAAACATCCCAAGTACCTTCTTTTTAGAGGATTCCATTAATCCATATTTAGAAACACTTTCAATAAAATTTTATCTAGATGATAAATTCATAAAATATTAAGAATATATCCCATGTTCTAGGTTCTTCCCCTTTATGTCCAACGAATACAGCAGCCAAGTATTTAGGTACTACCGTAACTGAATCTCTATATTCAAATCTCCGTTTAAGACTTTCAAGAATCGGGACGCCTGGGTGGCTCAGTTGGTTAAGCTGCTGCCTTCAGCTCAGGTCATGATTCCAGTGTCCTGGGATCGAGTCCCACACCAGGCTCCTTGTTCGGCAGGGAGCCTGCTTCTCCCTCTGCCTCTGCTGCCACTCTGTCTGCCTGTGCGCACGCTCGCTCTCTCTCTCTCTGACAAATAAATAAATAAAATCTTTAAAAAAAAAAAAAAAAGACTTTCAAGAATCTAGCACTCTCTTTTCATCTGAATCACCCTCTTAACATTTGTATTTTTCCTCCAACCAGCAGGTACGTTGGCAGATCAGGAATACAGTTTACCTCCAAAGTAAATGATTTAATCTCCAACCACCCCCCCCCCCAAAAAAAAACCCTTTTCTTCATTTAACAGAGAGCAAATTCAATTTAACATATTGTATTCTGAGTCTCTCAATTCAGATGAAACTGCAGCATTAAATTAAAAAAAAATCATGAAGACTAAGAATGAGGAACTTCTAGGCAAAAATGCAAGAGCTAACTAATATTTCATCATACCTTTGTTTATCATATCTCTTTTTATTGAAGGTGAAGATAAATCCAAAGGGAACTGTTTTACAAGAAAGGTTTGTCCACGGGGACTTACCTTGTAAGAGCAAATGACAAATGGTTTTCCCTCTAGGAAACCAATTCCTGTTTTATATAAATGTATCCTTTCAGATTTGGTACCACAAAGGAGGCTGTAAGAGCATCAGGTTGCTGCTGCTCGAAAGTTCAGTTATTTGTCATTTTCTTGGTCTCTCTTGGATGGATGGTTTCAAATAATCAACAGGGTTAGCGCTCAGATCGTGCATCTTTACCATGAAACAAGTTGGTTTTTTTTTTACCATGAACCAAACTAGTTCAAGTGTGACCTCACAGATGTACTTACATAACCACACACACACCCATGCACGATAAAATAAGGCAAAATCTTGGTAATTACTTACTCCTGCCAGTCTCCTACTATTAATCAGTAAACAACATATCCTTCCAAAAATTCAGATTAAGGAAATGAGAAGTCATCCAATAACATGACTGCTGGTGCGGCTTCCAGTTGCTATGGAATAAAGGCAGTCCCTGCACATTTTCATTCTGCTGGCTCTCACTGAGCACTGCAAACACCTTTAGAGCCCAGCCGGCAAGTCTCAGCTTGTACCACTGACATCAGCTGCCAGCATTTTACTTTTGTTCTGTAGGGGTGACCTACAGGAATAAGTGGTTTCAGTTTTTAAAATTAATAATTCACCGTTTTTTACAAAGATCATCAGGATGATAGTACCACCACTACCCTCATCAAGGAAAATTAGAGGCTCAAGTCCAGTGTGAGACTTATTTATGCAAATATACTGATTACGACATATGTCACTACACCCAACAAGGAGAAATCCAAACGTGTAGAACATTCTGTTTTTAAAAATCTAGAAAAAATGGTATTTCCCCTTAATATTCAGCCTATTTATGATTTGGAAAAATATTTAAAATTTGACTTCTATGTCGTTCTAAAACAAAGCAATTAAGGAATGATCTGTATGCCAACACTACAGTTGGAAATAATAAAAAATTAAGATATGTATTCAACCTTATGGGATTATAAACTTTACTTGCTTTTTCTACCAAAAAAATAAAATAAGCGTGGGGAGGGAATTGGCCTACCTAACCTCTGAAGTCTGTTCAACTAAAATTTCTGATTCTAAAAGTAAAATATCCTAATTGTGTCTGATGGAATCCCACATATTTGTGCCATTTGGAAGCATGTGTGTAGCTCTAATGACAGACTTTTTCACCTCTTTCATCTCTACTCTAGCACCCTGGATGCCCCCTTTGGTCAGCTGTGCAGAGCCAGACATACTAAAGGTACAGCGGAAGAAGGCAGTAGAACAGTTAAGTAGAAACAGTGAGAGAGGCTGAAGTTGATGCCCGAGGGAGGAGGACACCTATCACAGGGAGTCTGAGGTTCCAGCTCCAGACCCAAAAGCTTAACTGGTCTGCACACAGGTCAAGTTCTGAAACAACAATTCCTGGATAAGCTTTTCTGTACAGGTGTTCTTCCCAAACTAGAATATTAAGTTGTTTGCTCTTGGGAAGTTACTCCAATATACGTAAGTAGACATTATTACATTTTCACATTGGAAATGGCTTGTTTTCGAGTACGTCTAGGACATAAATGGAATAGTCACATTTTTTAAAAATTTTAAACGCTAGAATAAATTACCACTGCTTTACTGACACTATATTGACGGTAAAATAACAAAAAGCCAGTAAAATTATACTTTGATTCTGAGGTATCTAAAAAGCACAGAACACGTTATCACAATAATGTTTACACTGATGTGCTTAAGTTCGTAGTACAATCTTCTGTGTAAGTGAGAGTGAAATTAACGTTGCTCCATCATTTGTTTTGGCAAGGTTACATTTATGCTTTATTCAAACACTGGCTGATTAAGCTTTATACTGGCATTCTCTTACATACATCACATCTTCTCTCTACTTTTGGAAAGCTTCAATATATGAGAATCTAGTAATTTAAATGTTATTAGAATCTATAACTTAAATGTTTCTTAATGGCAGAAAGAATTAACTATAACCCTTTGAGAAAAGAAATGGTAGTTTAGTTATGGGATAAGATCATTTAATTAGTGCATCACTCTGTATATTTTATATAATTTTACCATTCTGTCTGGCTAGCAATCACCTGTAGCAGAAATATTTTAAAACACTGCCAATATGTTTTATTAAGTCATATATATTTCTACTGAACCTTTTTTTTTTTTTTTTTTAAGAGAGGGAAGAAAGAGAAGGGGAAGCAGGAGAAGGGAGAAAGGGAGAATCTTAAGGAGGCTCCACACCCAGTGCAGAGTCCAAACTCGGGGCTCGGTCTCACGACCCTGACACCATGACCTGAGTCAAAATCGAGAGTTGGATGCTTAATCAACTGAGCCACCCAGGTGCCCCTCTATGGAACTTTTTGGTTCAGAGAGAAGCTTAGCCATTAAAATTATATAACCAAAAAATTCAAGACTTATTTAATGTAATGAATTTACTTCTTCATGCCTTATTCATTTAATTAAATTTAAACAACAAGAAAACATCAGCTTTCAAATAAAGAGACTTAGGTCTACATTTTGTGTTGTTTATTAAAATGCCATTAATCATTGTTTGTTATACATATTAGTCTGCTCATTACAGAATAATTTCCAACATGAATAATGGATATTTTTTTCTGCTATAGACTCTAGCATTAGAAAATAAGCTTCTTTAGTACATGACCTCAGTCAAATAAAAAAAACTAAGGAGCCCTCTTCATTCCCTGAGGCAATGAATCAGAAGATGTTAAACTGCTTTGAATGCTGGCCTAAGTTATCAGTGTATTAGCTCTCAACAATGGATGTCTCTTTCTTTATATTCCATTATGTCCTATAACAGAGCTGCTAACTTTGAACGGAGTATCTTAGTAGTTAGTTCTCTTCCCTGATCAACTTACAGAATGGTTCTAACCGTTCACCCGAATCTACTTACACACAGGTTACAAGAAAGATGCACAAAAGATTAACACCATTTCACCTCTGAGAGGTGTATCTCACACAGCTGTCTTCCTCTGTCCTGCAAACATGAGCTACTGTCCTTGTGTTCGCTCCCTTCTATACTGATAGGTCAAATTTCAAGTAGGAGAGCCTGGAATTACTAAGCAAAACACTTGACAAATAACTGAGAACAAACTTCCTGATTTAGAAATGTTATTCTGAGAAGAAACGACATGAGGGTTGATGAAGATCAATCACTCTCAACCATTCTGCCTCAAACAGAACGTAAGCATCGTTTTAAGTCTCCATTGAGTCTTTCTTGAAGTTAAATTTAAATTTTTTCAGAATAAGGAAGGATTCAAGTTTATTTTAATAAACAAATATTTCAAATTATATAGCTGTAAGAATAACAGAAGGCATGAATTGTTAAGTACGTGTGTTGGGCACATGGGGTTTAATTATACTGTTCTCTCTACTTCAATGTAAGTTTAAAAAATTCTGAAATAAGGAAGTTTTAAGACTATATACATTTATGGTATACAGTTTTCTTTCTTTTTTTAAGATTGTATTTATTTGAGATAGAGCAAGAGCAAGTGAGAGAGGGACAGAGAGAGAGAGAGAGCGTGCACACACAGCAGGAGGTTAGGGCAGAGGGAGGAGAAGCAGGCTCTCCACTGACCAGGGAGTCCAACTCAGGGCTCCATCCCAGGACCCTAGGATCATGATTTGAGCTGAAGGCAGATGCTTAACCAACTGAACCACCCAGGCGCCCCTGGTATAGTTTTCCACTATATATTGGCTTCCCAAATGTAAACTGCTTCAGATAAGCTAATGAGATCTCAGTCAAATATATTAACTTTGTATATTTCATATAATACTATTATATAACTTTGTAATAATAAAATAACTATAAGGAAACTCCAATGCAACATCTCAACTTAATGCTTTTCTATCTACAACACTAAGTAAAAGTTAAATCCCAAGCAATTACAGTTAAAGACCACACAGCCTTACTATAAATATTTTCAACAAAATATTAAAAACATTTTCAACAAAGTACAAGCATCTCCTATTAGTCAAAATCACACTAAGGCAAAAACAAAAACCATTCATCCAACAAATTATCTCGCCAATCAAACTCTGATTTATCCACTTTATTTTTATCTCTATTTTAGAATTCTCCACTATTTTCATCTAACTATATTTTCAATATCTCCTTCTACCCTTTCACCCTTTTTCATTCCCAAATATCATCTCTGTCATTTCTGTAGCCCTCTACAATTTGAATCCTTAAGAAATACATTCACACAGCTGGGAATATGTAACTCGGGTCTAATACCTTATTTTTCCCTTTTCTTTCAAAATAGTCCCAAAAACCCAATGAAACCCTGAGTTTCCAGGATTCCTAAATTAACCAAAATAGTACACGCACTAAATACAAATTGATATAAATCCTTTAATTCCTCATCCAAAAATAAAGCTAAGGGCAATAACAGAGAACTACAAGCTTACAGACAAACGTACCCAATTACCTGCTAGCACGCATTTGAATCAAATTTCAGATTTCCCCGATTTACCCTCATTCTTACCCTATTCCTTCAGATCAGGGTGTTGTTCTGGGCATTGGGTATCATCTCTTGGCATTCTTTCTAAGGTTTATAAACCAAAAGGTAAACTGGAACTTCCAAAGCCCACATAAAATGCGTCACAAGACTGTGCTGTGGGATTGGGAAATTCCAGACAGCAATGAAAATTAACAAAAACACAACAAAATAAGAAACTTTAAATCTCCAAGCAAGAAGCTTTTATTTCAAAGTTTACCAAGGGCACCAGGACTGGAGGTGAGTCAAGTTTCCGGACGGCTACTGTGACCTCGTCTCACCAATACTCTGACCTACAGCTCTAGTCCACCATCCCTGGCATTTCTATCAAAACTATTCAATGTTCCAGGAAGTCTAACCCATCAAAATATTAAAATGCATCACCTTCCAATTTCAGAAATAAAATCCCACCTCACTTCCAAGCCATATGGCTCTCAAACCTTTGCTGAAATATGAAGCCACATCTGTTATAGAGGGCGACTCATTCAACATTATTTAAAAGGTTTCAAATTTCAAAACTCGGCAGACTTCTAAAAATAAAGGAACAGATCAAATGTTGATCCAGCAGTATAACATCTTAATCTACCATAATTAGAATGATTTACAATTTTTGTCTTTAACTGGAATGAATTCAACTTCAGCATTTTATGGCCTTTGTTAACTAAAGGTAGCCTCTAAAAATCTTCGTAAAATGTGAAGCACGGTTGAAAGTTGTTCCCCAAATCACACGGAGGTCATTCAAAGAACTTAAATCGAATATTTCCATCACTTTTCTCTGCCTCAAGAAAAACAGCACTAGAGTGGCTCCTAATATTGTTACAAGATACGTACAATGCAAATACTGGTGAGCAAATATTGTACTGACCTAAGTTCTGAAACATCAAGGAAAACATACATTGAAATGACTTTCTAAAGACCTACACATACACAAACACACATGTACACAAAACACAATATATAAGCTAAATTCTATTTCTCTTAATATATGTCCATCCTAAAAATATAAAATGACTTTTTAAACAAAAATGTTTTAAAATGTCATTTGGAGGCATGCAATATGACCTTGTTATAATGCAAAGAATTCTAATTTTATCTGGAGCCTGTGTATTAGTTTTTTCCTGTTGGGTTTTCATTACGCCACATCAAAACACATACTGTACATGTAAAATGATGGTAAAGGTGATTTTAAGACCACTAGGAGAGTATCTTTTCATGTGTTTTCTTATTAATGACCTTTACACTGACACTTCATTAAAACTCATCTCCAAGACTGTCATCAGACATAATCAGACAGCCATCAGTGAAAGCCTGATGTGACAGAGTGTACTCTTTGGTTCTTTAAAATGTCAACCTTAATAGGAGCAGGGGGGAAAACCAAGGTTCTACTGCAAAATAACACATCTACCCAAAGTAAAATGGAGAGAGAGGAACCCGAAACATCATTTCCATCATCTGGCACACAAATCAGATCTTCGCAATACTCCTTTCTCTTATTCCTACCTTTCTAAAAACCTGTGCATGAGCAAATCACGATAGAGGCCCCTTAGAAGAATATTATTGCACATCTACTAATGCACTAAGGGAGAGGCATATACAGAGAGAGGAAGCATTTAAGAGAAAAGGATCACTGATAAGCAGAAAGTAATAAGAACCTATCCTCACAAGAGTACGTGTACTCGGTACAACACTACAGCTGAAAAGCAAAGAGAAGCAGAAGAAACACTGGATGACCTGAGTCACTTCTGTCTCCCCCCCTCCCCATGTCCACAGTTCCCCCTTCAAGCCCCATTCCCACCAAAACCTCCCAGTCCAGAAAAAAGGACTGGGTAAGTAGCAGTGCACTGGTATTTAACAATGACAACAGAATATGATTTCTAACCCTTCTCTTCTTCCTGCCTCTCTCCAGTAACCTCCCTCACCTGCCATCCCACAACTAAAGCATGGGAGAAGAAATGAGTGATAAGCAAGAACTTTCTAAAATGTTTTGCATATTGAAAGAAACTACGATAACTGAGACTAAAGAAGGCCAGATACATGTTTAAGAACAATAGTTATTCATTTGAAATTACGGAAGCTATCAAATATTGGAATCTGGACATGGTTCAGACACGTGAATATGTTCACGTAAATTAATATGAAACAATCATTCAAAAATAGTTTTTAAAGCAACAATAATCTATTAATCGTCTGTATAGTTATTAGATTGGTAAAGATGGTGAGTACGCAGAACAAAAGACTTATCTTGAACTAATGCAAGAGATGCTTCCTTCCGCAGTCTTGCAATGCTCTAAAATCGTGAAGTCTAGTTGCCAAATTGACATTAAAATCTTACGAAAAAGCATACTCCTTGACAAAAGACACATTATTTTTTCGGCCACCAAACCTGAATAAAAGAATGCTTATTTAAGTATAAACAATATGACGAAAAGCAAGCAGTATCACAATGGAAAAATAGAAAAGAATATCGAGCGTAGACGAGGGGAATGCTTCCCAGAGCAGGGCCCAGAAGTAATCCAAAGGCACTTGCCCGGACTCCTTGACAGGACTTCAGCTCTTTTCAAAGCAGCTGAACAGCATAAAGAGAAGAAAAAGTCAAGGCTATAAGAACTGAGGGAGAATGTTGACCAATGAGATAAACGGAAACCTGAATTTTATTGCTTCTGATGAGAGAGAGCTCACGCCATCCCCTCTCCTTCTCTCTCTCTCCATCAAACTGCCTATCCACAGACTTGGGAAATTATGTCCCGTTTTAAATATCTCATTGGAGAGCAACAGGCAGGAGCCCCAACTGTCAGACATTGTCTGGCACACAGACATAGTGGAGCTGGCTCGGCAGGAGCTCAAGCTGTGAGGCTCAGCTAATTCCTATGTGGGTGAGCCAAACCAGGGCACTTGGCCACTGCTCCCATGGGGGCCACTGAAATGGTGGGACCTTCTGAGACTGAGCCCCAGGGATGGCCATTTGCTTGACCAAGGCTCTGGTTTTCCTTCCCTGCTGCTCTTAGCAGAAGAAAGAAAAGGCAAGCAAAATGCAGCCTCTCAGTCCCTCGGTCAAGGAAACACCAATTCCTGGCTGCCTGTTATTGTCGTGTTTCCCTCTGGCCAGTGCCAGTCTTGCCATGGAATCCTAGACTATTCATGCTCGAGGGCGGAGAGAGCACAGAGCCCTAGTGTTTCATTTTACAGACAGAGCAACTGAGACCCGGAGGGCTGAAGTGAGCAGCCTAAGGTTTCACAGGCGGGGTCCGAGTCCCCCAACAGACCTGGGTTCTCTCTTCTGCCCTGTCCTTTGGCCGGCACTTTGGGAGACCTTTGTTTCACAGCGTCATCCCCCTCTCTCCTCTGCCCATCCACACTCCTCCACAGATCTGTCTCCTGTCACCAGCTAATGCACTTTCATTTTCAGGCGAGCCGCCTCACTCTTGGTTTTCCTGGGCTCAGCTCCTACCAGCCCTTCCCATTTCTGCCTCAACAGGATCAAGAACATCTCTGGTCGTCCTGACCGAGCGAAGCAAAGGCAAGCAGCCCTGACTGGGTATCGCAGCCACTAAGAGAAGCAGTGAGAAGTATCTAGGGTTTAAGAGTCAGCAGTGGGCTGAGGTACCGATGCGCAAACGTAGGATTTGGGGGCTAGACCAGAGATTTAAACTAACGCGCTTAGCCAGAGGCCGGTACCTAGCCAGGACGAGGACGGGAGCCTCCTGCAGCAAAATCATGCTCAGGTTACATCATTAGTGGAACAAGGATAGGTATTTGTTCAAGAGGGCAGTCAGACAGATAGAACCTGTAAGAAAATAATGACGGGATAACCTTGCCATCTCAGTCACGTTCCCTGGCTTTTTTCCCAAAGTTCCTTTTTAAATGGGTGTGGATTCACTGGAAAAAAAAGCAGCAGAGGAGATGGCTGAGCTGAGAGCTGCTACTTCATATATGGGATTAATGGTCTATAAAAATATGTAAAAGGAGTCAATAATAAACACTTATCAGCACTGGGAGAATGAGAACAGGTAAGCCGAGCAAGACAGGCAGAAACGCCGTTGCGGTAGTTTCACCAGGCTTCAGCAGAAAGAGGACACGCGGTTTTGAGTCAACTTTCAATGATGTCTAAATCACATTTCCAGTTTGGAAAGATCAGGACTAGCTAATCTAGATCACTCTAAAATTGGGGGGGGGGGATCATTCTCAGTTGAAATGCTTAGAAAAAAAGACTAGAGCAAATTACTCAATCATGGCATTAGAGACATAATGCAGCCAACTGTTTCTTTAAACATCTTGGAAAGCCAAGGAAAGAGAATCCAAATTGACATTTTTCACATTATGTTTTACTGCATAACATTCCAAGGTTACTTCACACCTCAAGATTGGGGTTGGCAAATTATTCCGAAATTACTTACTGCTACAGGTATACAAGTGGTGACCTCGCACATTTTCCAACCCTTAGTAAGATAACAATTCTCAGCAGTGCATTATAAACCCGCAGAATAATTCCTCAGTGAACTCATCTTTATACAGTTATTTATTGTCATTATATATTAACGACTACATTTTTATAAAGTCTATAAAAAGGGCACAAGATGTTTTCAAATGGATTCATGTATAACAGATGTGAAAAGGAAAATATAAATTGGACAACAAAATGGACAATGGGAATTGTATGAGTTTATGAAATGTTGCATTATGAGTTCTCAGTCTGAGATCCCTGGACCAGGAGATTCATCCAAATGCAGTAAAAGAATGCCATTATAATAAGGCTGCAGAGTAAACTAAAACATAACTTTGGGCTAACATGCTATTAATTCAGTGTAATAACAAGACTGGGTTATCAGTAGTATCCAAATTTCACAGTAATCCAAACAGCTTCATGTCTTTGGGGAGGAGAGGAATGGTTATTTAATGAGTGTACATTACTGGGCAAAATCTTTCAAAACTTAGGGCCCACTGAGGAGATGATCAGGAAACATTTCAAAAGAACTTTCAGATGGCAAAAGATTTAAAAAGTTATCTTCTCAATAGTCTCTCATAATAAGAATCAAGGTATACTGAGCATGTACTCTGTATCAAATACTGAGCAAAGCACTTACATGAATTATTGTCAACCTTCACAAAACCCTGTAAGGCAGGTAACAGTGATCCTATCTTACAGATGAGAAAACTGAGGCTAAGTTAAACTCAATAACTTGTCCGAGGTCCCACAGCTAATAAACCATCTGAAACCTGACCCTAACCCTGTGTTCGTAACCAATATCCTTATCCCTTCACTCCCTTTAAAGGACTACTTGGTACTCTAAATCTGTTGCCATTTTTAACTGATTTGTTTCATTAAGTACATCCGGTACCTTGATAGGAAATATAAAACTTCCAACACAAAGGTTCTAAAACAATCTCATACACTTTAAAAAAATCTTAATAGCAGAAACTAACTGGTAAATTGCAAGACCACAATGTAAAAGAAAATGCCTCATCTGTTTTAATAAAAGCCATGGTTAAAAACCATTACTCTCTATTGATGTTTCTGATTCTTTGTGACATTCCAACACATGAAGTACAGTATCTTATAAAGGGACTTTTAAAAATACCACATTTTGCTGACTGCAGTAATGTGGGATTATAGTATAGATCATCCAAAAATCTGTCATCGGAAGAGGAAAAAAAACTTATATAACGATATCTTTCTAATCTTAGTTGAGAAAGACACTGACTACCACTGTTTCAGTATTTGTCTTTTAGAGTATATGCTGCCGAAGGAGGAAGTCAATGATGCAAGAGCCCAAGAGATGGATTCAATGGTTCTCCTAAAAAATCCCGCTAAACAAGTACTCAGATACAGAAAACAATATCCAACCACTTCTAGTTTAGAAACATATGGCAGAGAGTAGGGCAAAGAATCTAAAACTTTTCAGATAATAAAGTCAAATGAATAGTCAAACAAGACTATTCGAACAGCGTCAAGTGGGGACTGAATTCTCCAGACAATTTTTCAATATTATTATTGTGTTGATTTAATTAGTCTGACAACTGTTATTACCACTTATACTTTGAGGTAGTTTTTTAAAATCATTCTATAAAAGCATATTATTAATCATGCCATATAAGAACATTTTAAGAATATACAATATATCTATATGTGCCAATAATACCCAGTCTACAGAGTACAGACCCATACTGCCAAAATAGTAAGTTTCTCAGGTTAACCTAAATTTTTGAGACAGAGATTGACAGACCTGCATAGGAAGGTGTTCAGTGTATATACCTAAAGGACTAATGCTGACATTTAAACTATGCCAAAGTATCAATCTTGATACTATTTTATGCTGTGCTAATACGTATTATACCCGTACAGAGACAGGCTTTGGTACAAAAGTGCCAATTAAGACAGCATATTAAATTTAAACTCAATAGAAATAAGGCTATTATATGCTTGAATGCATATATAATTAACATTTTTTCTTTAAATAAAAGTTCTAATCAGTTCACATTTTTAGTAGTGATAATCTCATGTTGCAAACAGCACAGCACCCTCTGCTGCATCTGTTCTAAGACGTATAAAATTCCCACAAAAAAGGATAGAATCAAAGTAAAAATGAACCTTAGAATCAATAGGTTGATACTCTTTTATTTACTCCAGTACATATTTCTCAAACGTTAACGCTTAAAAAACAATTTTCACTTAAAAAGACCACTAAAAATGTTATAGTAACAACTGGAGTAGGCCAGGAAAATGTTTTAGTTTGAAAATATTTAAAATAGTGAACAAACAAAAACAATACTGGTTTCCAACACTTTTCATTCAAATTATAATAATGTTGTCAAAAAAATTCTTTAAGGATGGCATGGCCTGTCATGTTAACCAAATTTCACTTTATTTAAATCTGCCTTGGCTTTTTGCTGCAGATAATTTTAATTGATTGTGTAAGTCCTCAGGAGTACTTTTTCTGATTCAAAGGGAATTTACCATTACTTCTAAGAATTTTTAAGTGTTTTGTGAAAGGGTGTGCAACTTATACAACTTGAAAACAGAATGATAATCAGAAATAAGTTATATTTGGGGCGCCTGGGTGGCTCAGTGGGTTAAGCCGCTGCCTTCGGCTCAGGTCATGATCTCAGGGTCCTGGGATCGAGTCCTGCATCGGGCTCTCTGCTCAGCAAGAAGCCTGCTTCCCTCTCTCTCTCTCTCTCTGCTGCCTGCTCTCCGTCTACTTGTGATCTCTCTCTGTCAAATAAATAAATAAAATCTTTAAAAAAAAAAAAAGAAATAAGTTATATTAAATTATGAATCTTAATTTGAATAGTTCAAAATTTCTACTTAAAGAAAAAGCTCCCAGGAAAATAACTAACTCCAAAAGTATATTTTGCTAAGGACAAAAGCGAAGGATGCCACCTGCTTCAGACAGCCCCTTTGTGAACCACTGGAAGTCCCAACACAATGCACTAGAAATGAAAGTGACACCTGTTTAAAGCAGCCATCTGTCCCTAACAAGCTAGATTTACCCAAATCCATTTAATCTCAGATTTCCAAAATATGGGAACACTATGCACCTGTGAACAGAGAGGAATTTAAAATCTGTTTTGCCATGGCCACTAGGAATCTATACCCAAGAGTTAAAGGCAAATGATTCCATTAGGGAAACTAGTTATTTTGTTTTTTTATTTTAAGTAAATGGAAATAGAACATTTTTGTCTAATATTCAGCATAAAAACAAACAACTAGCAGACTTATTTTAATTTAAAGGTTTACTTCCTTGAAGACTCTTCACAATTTAAAAGCTTTCTTCTTTGATATTCTCGTTTCTTGTAACACAGTCTCACTATATATGCCAAGAACAAAGTAACACTTCCAGTAGCCTGTTTAGGAAAGACTTTTTTTTTTTTTTAAACTCTTCTCATAGTATGATGCTACATTCACCCTTTTAAACACACACACACACACACACACACACACACACAACGCGCCTGGGTGGCTCAGTTAGTTGGGCAACTGCCTTGTCTCAGATCACCATCCTGAAATCCCAGGATCCAGTCCTGCAGAGGGCTCCCTACTCAGCGGGGAGTCTTCTTCTTCCTCCACCCTCCCCCCCATGCCTTCCTTCTCTCTCAAATAAATAAATAAAATCTTTTAAAAAATAAACACACCCACTTACACTTCAAAAATTTGAAGAGCAAAAATCATACTCCATCTGCTAATCTCTTCGGCTAGAAGTTTAGAGAAAATCTCTCAGAACATCAGCTTTCTCAAGAATCAACAATGTTACCAAAAAGTAACTTATCATCATTTACATAGTACACTGAATCTATCTTGATCAATGATTCATTCATTTATTTAACTGCTAATTTTTTAATGGTAAAAGTTAGCCACACTGAATTTGTTTAGGGTACAAGGATGTTTAATGTATAAACTATAAACCTTTTGAGTACCTGAATACAGGATTATCTGAATACTAGAGGAATACTGCTCTTTTTTAAATTAGGCATAACTACCACATATAATGAAAACATTGTGGAATGATGCACTTTAGGAATGCATTTTAGTTTACTATCTTATGCATGTAAATGTACTACATAAATATGCCTACACCATTTAATGAAATTCATAGGCAAAGCAATCTCAAAGCTTGAGATAGGCATTATGACATGCAATGAATCACAGACATTTAGCTATTCAGTACAAGTTATAAGTAACTCCTACTTAATACCTTTCATTTTAAAGCATGGTCACTTTCACAGATTTTAATTAGTCTAAAAACTGAGAACACAGGAGAATGCCAATACATAATATAGTTCTTGCTAGGAAAAATATCACAGAAAGAAGAAACTAAATGCTAAGTATTCATCCTTGTGTTAAATTTTAAAATTTATCATCAGCTTAGTATTTCTAGGGACTATTTACTCAATCCATACAAATAACACGGACATACTTGAGCCCAAAGCACCTCTTTTACAAGGCAACTTTTATACCACCTATGTGCTTTTAAAAATGGGTAATAGAATTCAATTTAAGTTCTGCTCTCAGATCAACTTGTGACTGAAAAATCTAAATTATGGAAAACTTGAGATAACTGTAATGAGTGAAATGCCTCAAAAAAGTTCCTGGACACTGCAAATAAAAATATTAAACCATAACATTAAAGCATACTATGTAAACATACTATGTAAAACATACTATGTAAATGGCATAAGGTCTAAAACTGTCTCAAGACAGCAAAACTCCTATTAACTTCAGAGACAGTTTATAGGACCCAGGAACTTCACCATCCAAAAGTGTTCAGGCATTTGACACTCATCTGAACAGGGAAAAAAAAAAAAAATACAAGTTAGTATTAGAGATTTGCATGGAACCCTGGTTGGGGAATGAATATAAAGAAATTTGAGTCCTCTGAGAAAGACTTCTTCCATCCTCAGTTAAAACAGCAATCACAAGGCAATGAATTGAAAGAGGAGAAGTTTTTTGAAAACCCCAACTCTTATTTTACAAAATATTAGCCTTAATGGCGTTACAATTACCCAACCTGCTCATTGACAATCTCAAGAATAATTAATACTGTCACATTATTCACAGGTTGCTCTGTTAGGTAAATCAATATGTGTTTGCTGTGGGAAGGAAGACTGTTTAAATACGTATTTTAAAATTCCAAATTGGAAACTTCAATATGTGCAAATATAATAGCACATTACATCTGTTTAGCACACATTCATTATCAAACTCTTTACCAATAAGCTACTAATTAAACGTTAGGCAGAAAGACGGAACAAATTTACAGGATCTGTAAAACTGGGTTACCTCTAGCCAAGAGCCCTACTACTTGAGGGCTGGTAAGTATTCAAATCTACAGAGAAATAGATTTTTAAAAGACAGACTTAAAAGAAAAAAGTTCTCTCTCCTCAGCAGCTTTAAGTCACTGTCCAAAGAAACCAAAAAGTAAACAAAAAGAACAGGTTAAGTACACACATGCCTAGATCTTAACAACCACAAAGAAAGTGAAATATACACACGTTCAAGTTGAGAAGCTTCATACATTCTTTATGAACAACTTGACTTCAATTTCAACTCTCAAAGGAAAAGGAACAGAGAAGATGAGGGGGGGATAAAAACACAACTCTTTAAAGTACCACTGTCACAAATAACATTGTAAACTGAGTTCTCACAAAGCTCCCTGATGCCCTTTCCCTATTTATCACACACACCTTCTCCTAACCACAATGAAAACTGTTAACACTCCACTGTGGGGAAGGAGGTTCATCAAAGTGAAATGGAACCTCACTACTACCCCTCCCATCTCCGCATGAAGGATAAAGCACTGTCAATAACTACTAACCCAAGTATCACAGATGCCCTGCATCTGGTTTAAATCACAAGCACACACGCGCACACACACACGCGCGCACACACACACACACACACACACACACCCAAAAAAAAAGAAAGAGAGAGGAGAGAGACTTGTTTTAAAAATCTCTTTTCCAGGGCAGCGAAGAGCCCAGCGGAGAGGCCCCTGGTTTCAATGTGTGTGCAAGGGGTGTGGGGGGAGAAGAGGGGGGGGGAGTGCTGAATGGATATTAAGACTGTTTGCAGCACAAAGAAAACACAGTTTTAAAAGAAAAAAGAAACCGTGCAGCTGATGATGGCAAAAGCAGAGCAGCCCATTTAGCACAAGGCAAAGAGGGGCAAAAAGGAAGGGAATAGTCGGTGGGAAAAGTTCCCCGTTGTACGAGGATAAAAATAACAAAACCCGTAACAAGGCCCCACAAGTGCACAACAACAACAACAACAACAAAACACCACCTCTCGGGTCCCCCCGGCACGCTGCTGTCTCTCTGGGTTTGGAGAGAAGCAGGAAGCCAGCAGCTTTGGAAAAGAAGAAAATTAAAGGAAGAAAGAAAGCAAGCCTCTGCCTTCACCTGACCCTCCTCCTCTGAGCCAGACCTAGGGGAGAGCTCCACCATCCGCGTCGGGGAACTGGGGCTCCCTCTCCCGCTCGGCTCGCAGCCTCCGGCGCTCCCGCTCCATCCCTGAAGCGCGGCCGCCGAGGGCCGGGGCGGCGCGGCGCCCACACCCCCGAGCCAGCCGCGGCGCGCTCGGTCCATTGTAAACAAGCCGGGGCACGGAGCCCCTCGGCGGCGGCGCCGCCGCGGCAGCCCCCGGTGTCAGGAGTGAGACCCCCGCACAGCCACACTCGGCTCGCGCGCACGGACACACACACGCACGGACACACGCGTTCACACGCAGCCACACGCTCCCACACACATGTAGAGACCGAAGAATATTCACCTTGGCTGTGGATTATTGTGGTGTTGTTGGTGGGTGATGGAGATGGTGGTGGTGGGGAGGAGGAGGAGGAAGAGGAGGAGGAGGAGGAGAGGAGTAGTTGTTGTTGATGGGTAACAGTCGCCAGGACTACGGTGACTATGGCGCTTGATTCACAAGGCAACGGTTGCTATAACTCACAAAAGAGAGAGAGAGGGAGAGAGAGAGGCAGCGAGAGGGAGAGGGAGACACTCGCACGGGGAGGGGTGGGGAGGGAAGAGGGGAGGAGGCGGGCCCGGCGAGCCGCCGGAAGGGGCGGGCTCAGCACCGTGACGGACAGCCCCGAGCCCGGGCCGGGGTGGGGGGGGCGCGGGGAGCGCAAGGCGGGGTTCCGAGGAAGGGCTCCGAAGAGCTGCGCTTAGGTCTGGCAGGGGCTGAGGTCACCCTAGAGTCCTCTCGGAGGTGCGCTTACTCCTCGCGCTGACGAGGCAGCAGGGGGGACTGCAGGGGCGTGGTGCGAGGGGTACTTTCTGCGAGGCGAGAGCCGCCAGGCCCGGCAGCCAGCTCTGCGCACAGCAGCCGCAGAGCCGCGAGTGGGTAACGAAGAACCCGGGAGAGGGGGCGTTGAGGGCGATTCCAGACACTTTGTGGGAGACCATCTACGGCGGGCAAAGCATCCACTTTGAAGAGCGGTCTCCTCCCCCGCTCCTGGCCTGGAACGTCATTTCCGGGGCGGAGCGGGCGGAGGGTCCCGGATGTGCCGCCGCTCTGCTCTTTTTTTTTTTTTTCCCCCCCTTCTTTTTCCCCCTTTATTTTTTTTTTTTTTTTCCCTTCTTCGTTTCTGAGGTCCCGGCGGTGTTCCCACTTGCATCCTCTGTCTGGCTTCCAGCATGCCTGGGCGCTTCAGAGCTCCGGGGCCCGCGCCGGACTGGAGCGTCCGAGCCGCCTGCGCCCTGCTGCCGGCGGCGCTCCGGCCCGCTCCCGCCACCTGCGGCCCGACTCGGAGGAGCGCGGGCGGCGGGGGTGGGAGCGAGCTGCCTCCGCCGCCATCTTAGAGCAGGCGAGCCCGGGGCGTGTGGAGGCCGCGCGCCGCCTCCCGCTGTCCCGCCGCGGCTTGGCGCGCGGACGGCCGGGGCCGACCCCTTCCGGCCCCTGCTCGGGAGCGAGAGGCGAGGTGCTCCCTCCTTGCCGGCGGGGCGGGCGGCCGTCCTCGCGGGAGGACGAGCGAATGCATGGCGGTCCCCCTCGGCGGAAGCGCTGAGGGGCGGGGTAGTTCACACCTGCCGGGGAGAGCACCCCGTTCGTTTCTGCCGCACCCACCCACGCCGAAGTGAGCTGCTCTGCCGTCTTGAAAGTCGACCGAACCGGGGGACCCGAGCTCAGCCCGCTGTCCTATTACCTGCCTCGCCCTCGGCCCTATTGACAACCTGCGGTGTCTGTGTTTCCGGCTGGGTCGACGAATGGCTTCCTCGGTGACGGATGCTGTTAGCACCACGGGCTCCCGAGCCCAGCCGCCCCGAGCGCCCGGTGCCAGCATCCTGGTCCAATTCCCTGCACGCAGGAGTCCTGCAGGCACACTCCCCTGGGCCCTGCCGATGCCCCAAACCTCCAACACAGGCAGCTAAGCTGCTTAGCCAAGACAATAACATTAGAAGTGGAGCCTAAGGAAGTCAGTTCTCTGGAGGCTTAATTTTTGCACCTGCAAAATAAGGGATTTGGGCCGATATAAATTCCCAGTGCTAATAATAATAGCGACCATTACTGAGCGCTTACGCTGCCCCAGACATTGTGCTTAGTGTTTTACATACATTATCTCATTTAATCCTCGCAGCGTCCCTGTTAGGTACGAAATACTCTCATTTTAGGGAAAGCAGGCACAGAGTCCTTAACTAGTCGGTGGTTTTATGTTACTGCTCCATGCCCTGGGATATTAGATAAGGGTATTTTAGGAAGCAACTGTTGAAACAATAGATTGAAGAAAGTGATGTTGCCCTAGGTAATCAATCTCGTAAGGACTCACAGAGGCTTCTGCCAGTGTGTTACAATGTAATAGTGAACGGGGCGAGCACAGTGCTAAAGCTAAAAGGTTTCAGGACTCACTCGCGGGTACCAGACCCTTTTAGTCCGAGGCAAATGACAATGCAGTGACCAATAGTTGTTAACCGCCCCAAACTCAGAATTATAGTTTCGACATACGCATGGAAAATAGGTATGCGTTCCAGCTGTGTGAAAGCTGGTGATCATTCTGAATATTCATTTCATTGCATTTACAGATCTATGTCCTCTGTTCTTGCAATGGTGTGCAAGAAAACCCACAGCACTGAAGAGCTTTGCTTTTTTAGTTGACTTGCTTGATACAGTTTGCCTGGCCCTTCCCTCGCTGGAGGCTTTTGCTTCTTAACTGCTGGCAGTGAGCACAGTTCTCGCTAGTGTCCTCCTCACCCTTTAATTGACTGCTTTCGATCTGCAGGCAAGAAAACCAGAATGAAGCTTGTGTACAACTGTGTCCTAAGAGTATAAATAGGTACTTTGAGGAACTCTTAGAAAAAGTGTGACCTTTATGTGAGGACGTTTTAACACCAGCCTTAAGCTGCTTAGAGACTGTTTGGTTTTTGTGGGGGTTTTTTTTGTTTTGTTTTGTTTTGTTGTTTTAATGTATTTCTTGATTAGGCCTTTTCCTGAGTTAGGAATAGATAAATTTTCAATGTTACTGCCCTACTGAATCAGTTAACTAAGCTACAGGTTCAAGCTCTAGATTCAGAAACAGGCTGGATTATATATGTATGTATGGTTTTGTGCTATAACTAGTTATGAAAAGACCCAGAAATCCCTTTACCTCTAATCAGTTGTGACAGGATCTCCTTTTTGATCATTTTTAAGCACAGTTACAATTTCACAATATGGTGTACATATATTTCAGAAATAAATTGCATAAATCACAGAAAAGACCCAGCAGTGTCTAGCTTTTATCAACCTGTTACAGGCAATACACACTAGCCTTCATAAAAAAAAAAGGCATCTAAACAAAAATATATATATATTTTATATTCCTTGACAAATGCAATGAACTGCCAATGTAACAATTATTTATTGAATACCAAAAGAGGGCCAGACATAGTTCTTGTCTATAAAATGCTCAAAGTCGTATCTGTGAATTTAAAATGCTGTGTCCTTTGAACTTGGAATTGTTTCTGCCCTCAACTTGGACTGATTGTCAGAGACATCATTTAACACATTTGTATCTGCACCACTTGAAAACTGTGGAGTCTGGATTATGTATGGATGAACACTTTAAAAATCATTCCAAGGGTAAATTTCCTTTTCACTATTGTCATTAGGTTATTTTCTCTTATTGATATCTGCTGCATATTCAAGAACTAATAAATGAACATTAATGCTTGTAAAAGGAAAAGCTGCTTATGAAAAAATAAAATACTGATGAGGATAGGTTTACTTCTGAAAAACTGTATGTATGAGAGTTTTGAAAATTAACGTATTGGTCTGTCACAGCTTACCACGGAATTGTGGTGAATCCTTGTATAAAGCAGAAACCACTTCTGTTTCACACTTTTCATTTGATTATAATATCTGATTCTCTTCAGTTAAGGGACACCTAGAAGTTTTAGTTCTCATATGTGAAATGAATAGTTTCATTTTAACCAGTATTTATTGAGTACTTATGATATGCAGAGCCCTGGGGAATTAAACAACTAGAGTACTAATTGCCTTTACTAGGTCTGAAATTCTGAGGATGTATGAATTATCGATAATGATAGAGAGCCGCCTAGGTGGCTCGGTCAGTTAAGCATCTGCCTTCAGCTCAGGTCATGATCCTGGGGTCCTGGGATTGAGTCCCACATCGGGCTCCCTGCTAAGCAGGGAATCTGCTTCTCCCTCCTCTTCTGCCCCTCCCCCTCATGTGCTCACTCTCGGGCTCTCAAATAAAATCTTTAAAAAAAAAAATGATAGAGACTTGTAAAGGCCAAGGTAATTCAGAACTATACATAAATTACCACTTTTCTCTGGAGAAACCCCAAATCAGAAACCCCAAGTCTACCCATCCTCACCCAAAATATATTTTGGTTTTAAAAACATTGCAGTAAATAAATAAAAATAAAAATATTGCAATATTTTTTCTTCTGGTGGATTGGTCTTTCTAATTGACATTTATTCATTTATTTATTTTTGAAAATTTTGTTTATTTATTTGACAGACAGAGATCACAAGTAGGCAGAGAGGCAGGCAGAGAGAGGGGGAAGCAGGCTCCCTGCTGAGCAGAGAGCCCGATGCGGGCCTCGATCCCAGGACCCTGAGATCATGACCTGAGCAGAAGGCAGAGGCTCAACCCACTGAGCCACCCAGGTGCCCCTCTAATTGATATTTAATCAAATATCTTTCTGTATCTTTCTAATATAAATCAGGTGTTTACTCAGCAGTCCTGAGGTATATCTTACATCCTTACATCCATATATATAACCAGAAATTAAGTTTTTACCCCAGCACAGAAAGATGATAATAGAATCCTATGTTGACTAGCTTTTCTCAAGACCAGAATACACACTTGCAGCTTTTCCCCTTCATTTAATGCAGAATGTCATATAGAATATTTGCAACATTAAAATCAAATAAATGGAGGGGTGCCTGGGTGCTCAGTCAGTTAAGCGTCCAGCTCTTGATTCCAGCTCAGGTCATAATTTCAAGTTTGTGAGATCAAGCCCCGCATGGGGCTCGATGCTCAGCATGGAGCCTGTGTGAGATTCTCTCCCTCTGCACCTCTCCCCACTCTCGTGATCAATAAATGAATAAATCAATAAATAAAATCTTTTTTTAATAAAATCAAATCATTGGAAACAGCCCAAATGCTTATCAGTAAAAGGATGGAAAAACGAATTGTGACACATTCGTACAATGGAAGACTGCTGAGCAATGAAAAGCAACTGGCTAATAGTACGTAAGACAACATGAGTGGATGAATCTTAGAAACACTATGTTCAGCAAAAGAAGCCAGGCACAAAGTACATGCTGCATGAATCCATTTACAAAAAGTCCAAGAACAGGGAAAACTAATCTGTTTTTAGTGTTGAGTTCTCAGTGATGGCAGGGGTGATGAGATGGGATTTATTGGAACAGCACGTAGGAGGACTAAGATGGTGTGAAGTATTCTGCACTGTCCAAAGCCAGAGTGACTAGCCTCATGGCTACTACAATCTAATTGTAAATTAAAATTAAATTAAATTTAAAGGTCAGTTCTGCTGTTGCACTGGTGACATTTTTAACTTATTTGGTGCAGGGAGGGGTGGGTAGTGGGCAGAGAGAAACTTAAGCAGGCTCCACGCCGGGGCAGAGCCCAACACAGGGCTCCATCTCACAACCCTGAGATCAGGACCTGAGCCAAAATCAAGAGACAGATACTAAACCAACTGAGCCACCCAGGTGCCCCTCACACTGGCAACACTTTAAGTGCTCTGTAACCACAATTGGCTAGGAGCTACCAAATTGGACTGTCGAGCTACAGAACATTACTACCGCAGAATTTTTGTTAGAGCACTGTTCTAGATTTTGTTTTAGGTTTGTTTAGTATTTACATGTGTGGTTACAATTGTCAAAACTGTATACAGTGCACATTATATATGCATTATATGTTCGTAATACCTGCCCCCAAGGCCCAGAAATCACTAATAGACGTATTTATTACAGTATCACCTACCCAGCCGAACCCACTTTTTCCTTAATATTTTATTCAGCACTGCAGAGAAAAGGATAAGTAATAGATAGCAAAATTATCCTTGGAAAATTCAAAAATGTGTTAAATGTGACCATACGATAGATAATGTTGATTCGCCACTCAAAGAAACAAGTTCTGCCATGTTATGATCCTGAATACATCTAGAAACCAAAGGAACTGCTTTTGAGGGCTTAAGTGAATGCTAGATGATTGAAGAGATTTTTTTCCCTATTTCCCTGCTGGAATGGAAATAAATGTGTTGGATATCGTGTAATCTCATTCTGAGGTAACATTAGGAGTATTAGTCCATGATCAGGTTGAGAAAGTCATGTAAACTCTTGAGGTAACAGTGCTCAATGCTTTTGGAGTCCAAGAAAACATGTGTAAATCAAGGATTAAACAGTGAATGATCTCAATTCTAAAATTCTAATGTTCATGGATTTTCAGACATGGCACGCCAGGTGAATTGGTTCAAAATTCTAAACATAAATGTTCTTGTAATACTTTTATGAAATTAAGAAATTTTGGGGGGGTGAAGAAATACTTCCTATAAATTTAATAGCTACTTCCACCATTTCTTAACTTTGTGAACTGCAGGTATATTTTTACAAGATAATGAGTTTGAACTGTATTAGAGATTAATTCTTACAACTTAATCAGGAATTAATGTCTGCAAGAAAGCATTTTTTTACTCAATTATTATCAAAAGTTCTTTATCAAAAATGTGATTTTATTTTATCCAGTCTGTAACTGGAACAAGAAACGCTTTTTAAGTTGGTTCACTCTCTCCCTTTATCTTTTCCCCCCTTTAACGTAATGTACATTCTGGAAGAAAACATCTCCCATGTTCCTGTAGGACCATTATTCCTATTTAAATATACTAAAAGTACTTCCCACTGGAATATGGCAAATATCTCACCCTCCATCCACCAACATCACAATACATTATAAAGCCTAAATTTAAATAGTTTTTTAAATACTTATATTAACAATTAAAGCATTATCACTGAATTTTTTTCACCCTTTTATTTTTTTACCAACTTACCTCAGCCACTAATAAGGAAAAAGTAGACTATTTACTCAAATTACATGAATCTGTCTCAACACCATTTTGTTTTATTTTAAAAAGACAACTTACGTGCATGGAATATTTTTTCCAAAATTTTGTTTTGTTTTGTTTACATTTTCATTTTGAAGGACAGGAACACAAAAATATACATTGTACAGTGGAATATTTAAAACATTTGTTTCTAAGCGTTGTTGAAATTTTAGCTAGAATTTTCTTCCATAAAAGAGATTAAAGTCATTTTTAAGACTCCTAGATCTGACTTAATGTGTGAAAGCACCTACTAGAATTTGGTTTTGGAGACCTCCAGCCCCACATCATATCAAACATAGTAAAATGTACTCATGTACCACATAAAATACACATAATTAAGAACCAAGTTACAAATGACATAATGGTAAGTTTGTAGGCATCTAATTATTTGTTCATTTTGATCTGTAGCTTTCTTTTCATATTTTGAAGTCAACTTTTTTTGAAGATCAGCATTTTCAGAGAAGCTTGGAAAATGTGTAAGTCCTGAATATTGTGCTTCATTAATAAAATGGCCCTGAAATTTAGCAGCAAAATGGAGTTTTGAAAAATTTATCTCTTAATTTATTTTTCGTTCTTCCTATCTGAGGTAGAGGAAGTGTTAATTAACCAAAAAAATATGGAAATCCACTGAGATAACAAAATTACAGTAAACTTCAAATACTGGTTTCATAAAGATGAGGGGGAAAAAAGGAATGTAATCAAGAAATAGGAAAATTATTTTCTAAGATGACTTAAGTGTATTTGAACTCAGTACCCTAATTTGCTCCTATAATCTTTACTTCATTATAAAATTGCACATAAAAATCAAGACAATTGGATTTACATTGTCAGGATATCCTATTTGTAGCTTCAAATGTGTGACACAATAATTATAGACTTCTTGTTAAATGTGATATCATCCTTCACCCACAAGAAGTAACCCTTAAAGAAAGAATACTAATTTAGTTGAAGATTGATGAAAGGCAAGAAATATGAATGTGAATAATTTAAGACAATATATAAAAATCTGACAAGGGATTTTTCATAGAGTTAAACATGCTTATTTTTGAAAGTGAATAATTTTTTTAGGATTAAGTTCTTCCTGAAATCCAAAAAGATAAAAATGAAACACATAAAATAACCGGGTCATTTTCTTTCCAGCCAGTACTGATTCAGCGACCCAACAGTGTAATACCAACCACTGTGTTTCTGGAAAAGCCAGAAAATACATCAGCTTCTAAAGAACCAGCTATGGTGTTGACAGAACTGAATGATCATAAACAAGATCTAAAAAGGGCAGCTTCGTCTGAGTAGGCATTCAGTCTGCTGAGGCACTCTCACTTTCTTGGCCAACTAGGGATGTTATCCAATATAAATAATTCTTATAAGAAAGTGTTTAAGTTAACTTAGTTGTGTAATCAAAACATTACAACTTATTAGCATTTCTTGAAGATAAAAACAACTTCTATCTTGGGCAATCATCTTTGAGAAAGAAATATTCTAAAAGTTTATTGTAGACTTCAAAAGATATAATGCTTACCTGTCCAAAACAGGTAAGGCAAGCTGGGAGTTGTAACACTTTTGAAAAGGAAGTGAACAGGAACTGAAATGCTCTTCATCCAATGCCAATGGTAATGGGTCAATATAAAGGTGAGAGAAGGGAGAAATGTAACCAGAAAATATAATCAACTGAGGTGGTTTGGGGTTTTTTGTGTGTTTTTGTGGTTTTTTGTTTTTAGTATTATGGGTTGTGAGTTGATTTGCTCTGCTTGTCTTTTTTCATTTCATCCAACAAGAAAGGATGAGGGAAGTAATAGTTGTAGAGGGAAATGTAGCTAAGACTTGGATTAATGCTCTAACTAAGAATAATGAGAGATATATTCAGAAAACTGGTAGATAATATGTGATCATTACTGAGCATAAGAAATACCCAGTTCCCAGATATTTATTGAGGGTGTCCTCTATATGCTACAGGAATTACCACAGGCACTCTGGGGGGCCAGGGGAGGGGCAGGTTGGGGAACAGAGCAGATAGGGAAGAAAGAAGAAAGAAGAAGAAGAAAGAAGAAAGAAGGAAGAAGAAAGAAGAACTAAAAGTCCAAGTTTCTTCCTATACTGGGTATCTTTTATTCCTCCAGATTCACTCATTCTCTACTTGTCTTTGCCCTCTTTTCCAGAGGCTCACCTTCCTGGACCACCTCGTTGATTCCCCGGCTTTCTGGTCTCCACAAGTGGGCAACACTGACAGGAAATTGGAGTCAGGGAAGAAGGAGAGTGAGGTCTGGGTATTATTACCCTGTTTCCCTCCCTCCATCGTTGCTTCAGAAAAGTTGTATCCCTTGACTGAAGCTTCTGATAAAGGCTCCTTCCCCTGTTACCTTTGGGTTTAGGGGCCATAACAGCCCCATGGCTCCCTGGGTTGATATGTCATCCATATGGCTCCCCTACATCTGCTAGGCCCTCTGCACTGTATATCTCCTCAAAGTTGCCCTCTTTCTTGTGTGTGATGCCACCAAGTAAGATCACAGACTATGGAGGCACCTGGGGGGCTCAGTCAGTGAAGCATCTGCCTTCAGCTCAGGTCATGATCCTGGAGTCCTGGGATTGAGCTCCCTGCTCAGCAGGAAGTCTGCTTCTCCCTCTGCCCCACCCCCCTCTCATTTTCTTTCTCATTCTCTTTCTCTCTCCATCTCAAATAAATAAATCAATAAAATCTTAAAAAAAGATCCCAGACTATGTATTCCTCTGCTAGAGTCTCCATAACAACAGACCACAGACTGATGGGCTTTAACAGAAGCTTATTTTCCCAAAATTCTGGAGGTTAGAAGTTGAAGATCAAGGCGTCGACAGGGCTGGTTTCTTCTGAGGCCTCTCCTTGCTTGTAGATGGCCATCTTCTCCTTGTGTCCTCACGGGCTGTCTTCTCTCTGTGTGTTCATATCCTAATCCTGTCTTTACAAGGCTACTGGTGCTACTGGGTTAGGGCTCACCCTAATGAACTCATATGAACAAAAGGGCCTGTCCCCAGATACAGTCACCTGCTGAAGTACTGGGAGTCAGGGGTTACGCACATGAATTGTGAGGTAGGGGAAGATGATTCACTACATAACAGACTTGTTGAAAAAGGAAGACGTTTTCTAATAAATGAAGAAAGAATCTCAAGATTATGAGGATAGTATGAACATAAGAAAAGGATGGTATTGTACTTAATCTGAGCAGAATATTAGAAAGGGGAAAAGAAGGGGGGGAGCGAACACAGTTTTATACGTGGAAATCTCAGTGGGACATTAAAGTAGAGATACCCAGGGGCACCTGAGTGGCTCACTGGGTTAAAGCCTCTGGCTTCGACTCAGGTCATGATCCCAGGGTCCTGGGATCGAGCCCAGCATCAGGCTCCCTGCTCAGCAGGAAGCCTGCTTCTCTTCCTTTCTCTCTCTGCCTGCCTCTCTGCCTACTTGTGATCTCTGTCTGTGAAATAAATAAATAAAAATCTTTAAAAATAAATAAATAAAAATAAAAAAAATAAAAAAGTAGAGAGATCCATACAGAAGGCACAGGAGCTGGGAAGAACCGTTTAAGTAACAAAGTAACAATCACAGCTAACCTGTGATTGCTAGTTATTTTTCCCCTTCTTCTATCATAACAGAATTTCTCTTGTTTCTACTGGACCCTTTCCACAAAAGGACGTTACAGAGCTCCTTTTCTGGTCCTACTTGACTCTAGATGAGGACACATACTAAGTTCTGGTTGGTGGAATGTAATCAGAACTGTTCATGGGGCCCCTTCTAAGAAATCATTACCGTCCTTGCTTTGCCCCTTTATCCTTTCATTCCTTTGTCCATCCCATGCTCAGAACTCGAGTGCCACAAACTTGGACCAAGTCAAGCACAGGACCGTAACAGAACTGGAGACTAAGTCCCTACTGATTGTGAGACCCCTATACCACCCTCTATTATCTATATTTATGGAAGAAAAAAAAAATCATAGCCATCTTGATTTCCGTCTCCTCGCTGAAATGAATCCTAATTAGTACAAGCATTGGGGCACCTGGGTGGCTCAGTCGTTAGGTGTCTGCCTTTGGCTCAGGCCCTGATCCCAATGTCCTGAGATCGAGCCCTGCATCGGGTTCCCTGCTCAGCGGGAAGCCTGCTTCGCCCTCTCTCACTCCCCCTGCTTGTGCTCCCTCTCAATCTGTGTCTCTCTGTAAAATGAAAAGTAAAATCTTTAAAAAAAATTTAAAAAAAAAAAGTACAAGCATTTTCTAGGTGCTAGGTACCCTTCTCAGTTTTTTAGATGTATTATTTCAGTGAATCCTGTTAACAATTCTTTGTGTACATATTATTATCATCCTCTGTAAGGAAACAGAGAATAAGTAATTTTCCCTAAACAACACACCTGCAGAGTTTAGGATTTAAATCAGACTAAGAACCTGGTCACCATGTTGAGCCTCCTTTCCCTAGACTGATCTAACACCCCATAGTCCCACTGATGGGGAATACAGTTATTTTTGATACAGTTAATATTATTTTATTTATTTATTTATTTATTATATTTATTATTATTTTCTCTACAGCCTAGAGAAGAGAATTGTATCTGATTTTGCAACCGTGCTACACGGTCTATCAAAGGAAGGAAGCAAACAAAATGCAAAACTTGGGCAAACTCTTGTACACACCTATAATCTTATTGTCGCTGCTTATTTTCGCCTAAAACTTGCCACCGTTTTTTTGACCCACAATGTTTCTCTTTCTGAACTTAATTTTTAAAACTTGACTTTGGAGCCTCTTGTGAAGCTCTAGAAATCTAAGATGCATTTGCTTTGTAGTTATCTGGCTGAGATCAGGCCCATAGGGCAAGAAGGTATTTCAGATCTGTGCTACAAAGGGGCTTCCCCTTGGCCATATTCTGCCAGAGCCTTTCTCAGAGCCCCAGCTGGGATAATCTTTGGTGCAATCCAGGGGCAACTTCTGCCCTTAATTGTCAGATTCCTCTTGAGAAAGACTCAGCTCTCAGTCAGGAGTCAATCCTTCTGGTGACAGTCTCTGTTGCACGCCCTTTAGCAGCAGGAGAGCTTAAGAGTGTTACTGGGCTTTGTTAACCCCGCTCTTAGAGAAACTGGAGAAAAAAGGATTTTAAGGGCATCTTGATTTTTTTTTTTTTTTTTTTTTTTAATGTTTGGAAAGAGGAAAAAACTGGACCGGTGGAGAGAGTTCTATTCCCTTCCCATCTGGCCACATAAAAGGCTTCAGAAAGGCCACTGGATCTACTCAGAGGATATTAACACACTATAATTCCGTAAAGAAATAATGCAATAAATAAGAGAACCATTCACCCACTTGCATCGAGAAGTTCTGAAGGCAGAACACAGAAGGCAGAGGACCTATGATGTCTCACACAATTTGCTTTCAGGCTATAGAAAGCAGTGATCTTCAAGAATATCTTTATTAGGATGGGATTTCGAAATGAATCCATCCCTATACCTACTGTGGTTTTTAATTTCTACTCCTTCTAACCAATTTTTCCAGCCAACAGAGACATTTACAAAGTATATTCATACTCAGTATTATGCCATCTCGGGGTAGAAATAAATGCATGTTCCTTTTTTAAAACAGCTTTATTGAGGTATAATTCACATAGAGTAGAATTCAACCATATTAAGTGTACAATTAGTTACATTTTGGCAACGCATGTAGTCATTTGACCGCAATTGTAATGAAGCTATCGAACATTTCTATCACCATCAAAAGTTCCCTTGTGGTTCTTTGCAATCAATCTGCTCTCACTCCCTATGTCTCACCCCAGGAAAACTTTGATCTGCAGTCACTGTATTTTTCCTTTACTAGAATATCATATAAATGGAAACATGAAATATTTTAAAGTTGGGAATTTTTTCTTTTTTTTTTCTTTCTTTCTTTCTTTCTTTCTTTTTTTTTTTTTTTTTTTTTTGTTTTTGGTCTGGCTTCTTGTCAGGATATTTCTGAGATCATCCATACATCATGTGTATCAGTAATTCATTTATTTTTACTGCTGAGTAGTGTTCCATTGTACAGACATATTCCAATTTGTTTTCTGATTTTTTGTCATTATAAATAATGCTACTAGAAGTGTTTGTGCAGAAGTGTTCTTGTGGAAGGATGTTTTCATCTCATTCCAGCAGATACCTAGAAGTGAAATTTCTGTGCGATGGTAAGTGTATGTTTTCACTTTATAAGAAATTGCTGGAATGCTTTCCAGAGTGCCTTTATCATTTTGTATGCCCAGCAGAAATGTGTGAGGGTTCCAGTTCTCTGCATCCTTACCAACCCTTTTGGCAAGAATTAAAGGATCTTTTCGATTTCAGTTCATCTAGTGACTGTGTAGTAATAATCTCATTGCGGTTTTAATTTGTATTTCCCTAGTAACTACTCATGTTGAACTTTTCATATGCTTATTGTCCATTTCCTATTGTCCATATCCTCTTTGTAAAAAGATGATGTTTTGTCTACTTTTGAGTTGCTTCTTTTCTTACTGAGCTACAAGAGTTCTTAACACTGTTTGGACATAAGTCCTTTGTCAGATATAAATTTGGCAAGGATTTCTCCCAGGGGATGTCTTCCCTTTTCATTTCCTTAAGGTTATCTTTCAAAGAGCAAAAGCCATTTAATTTTGATGATGTCTTATCTATCAGGATTGTATTTTGTGGTTTGTGCCTTTGCTTTATCTAAGAATTTTTGGCTAACCCAAAGTCATTTGATTTTTCTATTTTCTTAATAAAACTTTATTATTCTAGGTCTTAAGGTTGTGGGTCTGTGAGACATTTTGAATTCGTTTTTGTGTAGGCTGTGATGTAAGGGTTGAGATTCACAACTTATATTTCTTTCTTTCTTTAAAGATTGATTTATTAGAGAGAGAGAGATTGAGAGAGAGCGCACAATCGTGAGGGGCAGAGGGAGAGGGAAAGAGATACCGCAGCAGACTCTGCACTGAGCACAGAGCCAGAAGCTGGGCTTGATTTCATGACCCTGAGATCATAACCTGAGCCAAAACCAAGAGTCAGATGCTTAACTGACTGCACCACAAAGGTGCCCCAACATTGACAACTTTTCGTACAGATATCCAGCTATTCTAGCACCATTTATTAAAAAGACTATCCTTCTCCACTGAATTGTCTTTCTACTTTAGTCAGAATCGGTTGTCCATACACATGTGGCTCTATTCTGGGATTCTCTTCTATGCCATTGGTATGTCTCTTTACCCCCATACCACATTATTTTGCTTACTGTCACTGTATAATAAATTTTGAAACCTGGCACTATTAACCTGTTCTCTTCTGTTCTTTGTCAGAGTTGGTTCGGTTATTCTAGGTCCTTTGCATGTTCATATGAATTTTATTTTTTATATGAATTTTAAAATCAACTTAATCGGTTTCTACAGACTTGCTGGGATTTGAGTCAGTACTGTGTTGAATCTATAAATCAATCCAGGGAGAACTGACAGCTTAACAGTATAGTCTTCTGACCCATGGAAAAGCTGTATCTCTCCTTTTACTTAGATATTCTTTAATTTCTCTCAGTGATTTTTTGTTGTTGTTGTTTCTTATATACAGGTCTTTCACATCTTTGTCATATTTATTCCTAAAGATATCATAATTTTGATGTTATTGTAAATGATATTGTTTTTTAAATTCTTTGTTCATTGCTAGTGTAGAGAATGTAACTGTTTCTATTGATCTTATGTCCTAATATATTCTAAAATTCACTTTGTCGATTCCAGTAGAGGTGTGAATCAAGACCATTTTTACTTCTACCTTTTCAAAAAGTGGAAGAGTTCCTCTCCTAAACTCTACCCAACTCAGGTCTCAGAGATAGGCACTGTTAACAATTTTTGGTTTTGGATCCTGTGGTAGTTCAAATTTAAATAGCATATATTGATACTCTACAAAGAAAGATTAAAAAGTTACCCTTTCTTCAACCCGTTTTTTTCTCCTGGACTCCAAGTTTTCAAAATTACATTACACTTTTACATGGTCTAGATTTATAGCAATTTTTTTTCCATTTGTGATCATGTAGTGGGGAAGGTAAGCTGAATAAATATCCTTCAGCAAACACCTAAAAACTCTGGATAAAGTATTTTAAAACAGCTTATTAAATGTATTGCTGAGGTAGCAAACAAGTAAGGGAAATTCTTAGACTTAGGGAAGAGCAAAAGCCCCAATCAAAAAAAGGAAAGTGAGTGTTGAAAAGAGAAATCTGCCATTCCTTAGTAAGTTAGAATTTCAATTTAATGGTCACTCGGAGATTGGAGACAAAGCCTTGGACCTCATGAAATGAGAATTATAGTCCACAAAGCCAAGACCTCAAGAATACACCCTCAGTGAAAATGTGAATTAGGTAGAAAAAAACAGTCACATAAGAGACAGGACAAAGAAGACATGGAGGGCTAGGGGGCTTAGACAAAAGAGATTATGGTATAAAATCCTTTGCAGAGTCAAGTAAAACCAATATTTTTATTTATGCAGTCACTATTTTCAATGATTATTGATGAGTATGGTTTCTTTTTAATATTTTCTATACTTTTCAGTTCATCCTAGTCTCTGGATCCTTTTTTCCTGTGGTTATTGGATAGTGATGAATTTATGGACAGAAGAAGTGAGGAGTAGCTCCCCTCACTTTCAGCCCTAACCTTCAGCTACTCCACAGACAGCCAATGTACAATAAATATCACTGGGTGTCTTGGGCTTAAGTTCGATGAAAATGAATTTGAAATTAGTTGTTAAAATATTTTTATGCTTGCTAACGTAATTAGTATGTCACTGTTTAATTTTTTTTTCTAGATTCAAATCTGGAATTTGAAGACACAAAAAATATTGGAAAACTGTGTTTCCTTAAAAAATTTTAAACCTCACTTCATATACTTTTATTTGTACGAAAAAAAGGGAAGAATATAGTTTAGTACCACTTTGACAAATATATTAGCAATAGTGAGTTTGTATCCAAAATTGGGAAGGTTATAGAAAATAAAATACAGAACAAAAATTTAGAACTATAATTTTTATTAAAAAGCCACAAACCTCAACCCTTTACTCCTCAGAAATGTTGTTCCTTAATGTTCACAGTTTGGAATCCTTTTAATTTTATCATTCCCCACAAATTGACTTATTGGTTCCATAAATTCCTTCCACAGAGTGTATAAAAAGGTTCTTGATTTCTAATTTCCGTTTGTGCTGTAGTGTTTCTCCTTCATGGGTTTGGAATTTTGTGAATTCTAAGTGGGTTTTTAAATGAACTTGGAGACTACATAATTAGACATTTTTTCTCATCCCTTTTCCAGTTCTGAAGCCTGCAGTTGGCTGCTCTTAAAGGAAGAAGAGTCACTATCCTCTTCGTCCATTCATTCTCACATTAATAAGATCTGAATGTTGGACCATCCTAACCTTAAATCATTCCCAGTGGCCTCCAGAATGATTGAAAAGCTGTTGCACTTCCTATTAAGAAAGTTGCATATTACCTGGGCATCTTTTCTCCCGGCGATAGCATCACAAGAGTTTACCCAACCTCCTTTGAATTTGGGTTTTAGAACTAGCTTTATTACAGGGCTGTTTTGAGGAAAACCCTTCATCTCTCTGGGCTTCAGTGTTTCATCTATAATGATCTACAAAAGGATTAGCAATTTTAAATTGCTAATTAATACTCTAAAGTTGATTGCTCTAAGAAATGTAGACAATGCAGTGGTTTCAAATTTATTATTTAAAATAGGCTACTGGGTTATTGATGAAATAACTGAAATAGTACCATAGTGCTTAAGCTAATGAAAAGATGCAAACATACTTGAGTGTGGTTTAGTTTTTGAATTTTATAATTTCAACATGCTTAAAATGTTCTACTTTCTTTCTTTCTTTTTTCCAAAATTTTATTTATTGGGGTGCGGTATGGCTCAGTTAAGCACCTGCCTTCTTCTCAGGTCATAATCCCAGGGTCCTGGGACTGGGTCCCTCATTGGGCTCCCTGCTCAGCAGCGAGTCTGCTCCTTCCTCTCCTTCTGCCTACCATTCCCCTGTTTGTGTGCTCTCATTTCCTCTCTCTCTATAAATAAATAAATAAATTTTTCTTTTTTAAGATCCTGAGATAAGGACCTGAGCCCAAGTCAGACACTTAATGGGCTGAGCCACCCAGGCACCCCTATGTTCTACTTTCTATTGGTTAAACTCAGTACAGGAATATTGCAATTGAAATACCAGAATTTGGGGGCACCTGGGTGGCTCAATGGGTTAAAGCCTCTGCCTTCGGCTCAGGTCATGATCCCAGGGTCCTGGGATCTAGCCGCATCGGGCTCTCTGCTCAGCAGGGAGCCTGCTTCCCCCTCTCTCTCTGCCTGCCTCTCTGCCTACTTGTGATCTCTCTCTCTCTGTCAAATAAATAAATAAAATCTTTAAAAAAAAAAAAGAAATACCAGAATTTGAATTTTTATTAACTCTAACCTTGTATAAAAGTTTTAACAGAGTAAAATTTTGATGAAACAGCTATTCATTGGAGCAAATTTTCTTCATATCAATAGGCTTTTATTGATCTAATTAATGTAATAATAGTCTTTCATCATGGCAAGGTATGTTTGGGTGGTCCTTAATTTTTTTTCCTGTAGAGTTAGGTGTGACAAACTACCTCCTAAAGGCTATGGGAAAGGTTTTGAAATGTCACTGAAATTTTTCAAATGTTTAGGAAAAAAATTTAGACTTACAAAATACTTTGGACTCTTTGTGCTATATAAACCCAAAGTACTATTTAAATATTCTTATCACATATTCACTTTAACCACAAGTATAGCTATGTTTCTCTTATGTTTATATCTCTCAACATGTACACTGCTATTAATGTGAGAGATGTGTGTGTGTGTGTGTGGTTAAAAATAATTTTTAAAAAATTAATGCAGCATAGAAATTTGCAATGTTTTGTGCCTCTATTCATGAGGAACATGATTTTACTTTAAGTGAAACTAAAACAATGCAGTAGTGAGAGGGGATGCTTTCCAATGCAATTTTGTTGTATTATCTTGGACTATAACGACAGCAAACATTTACTGAGGATTCTCCTTCTGCCATTCACTGAGCTATGTGTTCACTCCTCACAACAGCCCTATGAGATAGGTACTATTATAAATCTCATTTTTGAATACCAAGAAAATGAGGTACAAAGAGCTTCAATAATTTTTCCTAGGTCATAATTTTTCCAATGTTACAGAGTCAGGATACATACACCCAGGTAAGGACCTACGGTTCACCACGCTGCTTCTCCAGGATACTGTTGATGATACAAGTTGATTAAACACAAATCATATTTTGCCCAAATAAATGAGCAGTCCTGCCTGAATTAATGATGAGTCTAGACTTTTCAAAAATCCTTTAAAAGATATGCCTTTTAATATAGTAAAAGGCCAAGAATACGATTGCTGAAACTTTTGGTCTGGTTCAGTCCATTAATCTAATGAGAATCAAGTACTCTAGGATTCCATCACGCATCTCAAACCACCAGATATCAATTTTTAGAACGGAAGAGTTACTTGTTTATAATAGTCTATACCACATCTGAAAATAGGAATCATCACCTTCATAAAGCACATCCCTTTCCATATGTTTATTTAAAAATCTCAATATTCAAGAAGTCCAGACTTCTCTGCTTATGGGCATCTCTAGAGTCCCACAAATGCCTTCTACTCAAAATAGCCAGCATGTGACCTTATTATTTTTATCATAAAATTTAACTTATTTATCCTGTATTCCTTTTCTTGATGAATGGCAGCACCACTCTTTTCATGTGAGCTAGAAATCCAGTGGTCATCCTAGACTCCTCACTATTACTTACTTTCTGTAGCCAGCAAGCCACCGAGTCCAAGACATTCTCTCTCTTTCATCCTTCCTCTCTTCACACTCTGCGTTTTTCCTTCTTCCTCACTGCCCCTGTCTTAGAACAGTCCTGTTCTCCCTGGGATTACTTGAGCTGACACTCCCAATGGTGTTTTTTTTTATCTGATGTAGAAACTATTACTAGAATGATCTTTTTTTTTTTTTAAAGATTTGATTTATTTATCTGAGAGAGAGAGAGAGAGCATGAGCCCAGGGAGGGGCAGAAAGATAAACAGATTCCCCTCTGAGCACGGAACCCAAATGCAGAACTTGATTCCAGGCCCCTGAGATCATGATCTGAGCCGAAGTAAGAGACTTAGCCAATCAAACCACTCAGGTGCCCCTTGAATGATCTTAGAATAGAAATTTGATTATAGAATCTCCCTTAAGCCTCCTTAGCAAAGGTGCTTCTATATTCTTAATTTTTCAGGTTAAGGAACTGACGTTTGGAGAGATGAGTCAACATGCACAAGGTCGTAAAACAATTACATTATAGTGTAGGAAATTAAATCCAGAAAATCTGACTCTAGAGTTCCAGCTTGTCAACCACCACTGGCCTTCATCAATTCCCCAGACTGATTTGAGATGCGTCTCCATATGCATGTGTGTTTACACTCTCATGGCCCCATTCCTCTCTAATATAATCTTATTTATCTGTCTCTCCTGGTGGTTGAAAAGCTCCTAAAAGTCAAGGGTCAAATACCTATGACAAAAGTAGAATTTTAATAAGCATTAGTTTAATTAATTAATCATTACTGTCCGTCAAGTCACTAGGGAGCTTAATTAAGGACACTGGGTATTGAACCAAAAAAAAAAAAAATTCATGTCAACTAAATTTGGACTGTTGTGTTATTCTCTTGTCCTTTGAGGATATTTCTTTAATAAAATCTGGGACCAGTCAACTAGAATGAGAATATCCTCTCACTTAGACCATATTAGATATGGAAACAAATACCATTTTTCCTTTTTCTTTATACGTTATGCAATTAACTATCTGTTTGCCTCAGGTAATCATTATCATACTACAGTTTTCAAGATAATTGCTCATATATATAGTATATTTAAGTTAGATGTTTTTCCCAACTCATTCTTATTTTGTATCCAGCTTGACCTTCATGGACTGTGATGTCTTGTCCTTTATCTAACTTTTGTGTTTTGGGGTTTCAGTGGACTCTAAGAGAATGGTTGACCCCTTTGACCTTAATCCTGAGTGACTATATGAGACTCAGAATAACCACAGTTTGATCAAAGATGTTTTCAACCAATTGTTTCAAATTAAAAGTTTTAGGATTTTATTTCTTCCCACCAGTAAGTACCTTCCAGGCTTCTAAAGGAAGGAGAAATGGAAGGGTGGGGGGGGGGGACCTAAAAATACACTACCGGGAAGGATATATATTGTCTAGTTGCAACCAGGCTTGAGGAAATTGGCCATTAGTCTTGTTCAGACAGGTGCCCCTAGCCCCAGAGGAATCAGTGAGAAGCATATCTACATGCAAGAAAGCAGCCTGTGATCCCTTCCACGCCCTGTCTTCCACTCACACCTGGAGGAGCCGCAGAGGGATTTTATTCTGCTCACAAAATGGTCAGAAGGAGCATGAAGACATTTTGTCTCATTTATTTCCAGATTTAATCCTGCCCAGATCAGTCAGATTTTCTTTTTCTTTTTAAATATGAAGAATAGGGAGTACAGACGGACAAAATAGAATATTCACCAGAACAACTTCACAGTGCAAATGCGAAGCAGAGAAATGACTTAACCTTGTGAGCTAACTATAGTTCTCCTATTAGCAGAAGGGAGAGAAAGACATTGCATGCTGTTCAGTCAAGGCCACAGAGCTCACTAGGACACCTTGCTAGGTTTCGAGGTGTGCAGAGAACGTGGGGTGGAGTAGGTCCCACCTCCTATCACAGACCTCTTCTGCCTTCAAAAGTGGAGGGCAGCCTTGGAAACCCTACCTTTGTCTCCAGGGTTTTCCATCAGAGCAGCTGCACCATGGCCCGTCCCTGCCCCCCGGAACCCCCAGCACACAGGGATAAGTCTCCAAATCTCTTCCTCAGCTGTCACGATAGAGCCAGACACTGAGGCCTTGGAAGATGTGTGCCAGATGACTGAGGGGCAAGTGGAAAGAGCCTTGGTTGGGCAAGAAGTAGTCATCTATCATGTCAAATTCCTGAGAAGTTCGAGCGTTTCTGATGCAGCAGCTAGCTTTACTCTAAGGAACTAGGCTTCCCCAGGATTGCAATGAGCATGAAAACCTAGAGGAAAAGCTTTCTTAGATCATCTCATCTTCATTTTGTTTTCATTTGATCTCTTTAAAAGATTTCTTTATTTTAGAGAGAGGGGGAGAGAGCGCGTGCAGGCAAGCAAGAGCAGGATCCAGAGAGGCAGAGGGAGAGAGAGAAGCTTCAGCAGACTCTGCACTGAGTGCAGAGTCTGATGTGGGGCTCAATCCCAGGCCCCCGAGATCCTGACCTGAGCTGGTATCAAGAGTCCGCCGCTCAACCGACTGAGCTATTCAGCCACCCTTCCTTCAATCTTTAATAAAAGGTTTTTTGAATGTCTCCATCCTGGCTCTGTTTCCTGATATTAAAGGAAGGACCACAGGTTAGCTTTGGGTCAGACCGTTAAGAAGGAGCAGCTCACGTCTGAGACTAGATTTCTGGTGGTGGCTGCATTCATTAGAGATGGACGTCAGTGAGAAGGCAAATCTGGAGGACAAGGTAGAAATACGCAGTCCAGTTCTCTGTTCCAAAGGAGATTTCCCACTGAGTTCCAACTCTGGAAGACTCTAGCTTTTATATTACAGGTTTTTTTTTGGGGGGGGGGCAGTGGTGCTTCTCTCCTTTAAGTTTTATTTTTATTGAGAAATATTGTATTTTTTTCCCACCAAGATCTTATCAGGTATGCCCCTATGCATATTTTAAAATATAAATGGGTATAATTATAGTAATTTTACAGGAGCAAAAAAAAAATGTGGTTTCTCAAGCAGAATTAATTTCCATTGAAATATTTACAATTTTATGTACATAGTTCAAAGTTAAAATCAATGTGGGTCAAATTGTCACATACTACACGTTGGTGAGATACAAAGTGACCTTTCTGTCATCAAAATTCAGCAATAAAAATCAGTGAGATAGACAAGTATATTTAAGAAAGGAATCTTTTTTACAGTAAACAATATGAAAGTTAATCGGTAAAAATAAGTGAAATGTGTAAATGAAAATCAACTTTCACACTCAGAATTATTATGAAGCATAAAGAAAGCCAGGAGAGAACACACTTCCACAAATAAATTTTCAGCCTGACTTTCCACAGCAAAAAAGCCAAAAACAAACAAATGAAAAACTACAGGGAAAAAAAAATCTGTCTTCAAATTAAGACGTATCATATGTTAAGGTGGTCCCAAAATATAGTATATCAAGCCCATGTTGTTACAGGAGAAGACACATGTAGGCAGAATCACAGAAAAGTTACTTCCTGAAATATCACAACAGGAGATTCCTTTAAAAGCTCAGCTTGCTTACGAACTAGAAAGAACAAGTTCCTGCCTTTCTGAAGAATTTTTGGACTTTGGGCACCAAAATCCCCCAACAGCACTAAACACCATCTCAAAATATTTCAGTAAAGTAGCGTAAACTCTTTGTTACAGCATCTGAAAAAGTTCCCTTTTTACCACTTCTGACATTCACAGTTCAAACAATTAAAAAAAAAATAGAACATTGATATTCTCTGAAGCATTTAAGTGGTAAGAAAGGAAGTATTTCCCGACGAATTTTACAGTGCACCTGAATGGAATTAGCCCGTCATGATTTAAAGCTTAAATCATATCCATATGGCTTTTCGAAAGACCCCAGAAGCAGAACCAACTCGGAAATCCAGAGACACTCCTATGAACCAACTTGGAAATCCAGGGACACTCCTATCGACACGGATGCATAGTTAAACAGTAATCGTTCCTTTGTCTTTTATAAATCACTAACAAGAATAATACTGTTAATTAATGGTGAATCATTCTCCAGTGATCTATTCATGTTCTCTGGCAGGCTGCTCTGGAGGTGGTAGGCAGCAAAGTGTTGATAAGTATATTGACTCAACTTGGAAAGAGATTCAGAATCTCAGTATGACAACTAATATGTATTTTCTTGTTATAGAAACATTTCACTCTTCTGTTCACAATCCACTGTGGCTTACTGAGTCTTTTTATAGAGCAGCTCAACTCCCCTGCCTAACCTTTAAGGCCCTCCATCAATTCACACCTCACACACCTTGATTTACTGGCTCAGATGCATTCTCTCTCTCTCTCCCTCTCTCCCCATCATGTGGTTTTTGTTTGTTTGTTTGTTTTTTCTTTTTATTTTTTTTTTTGCATCGCTTAAGTCTTTCCATTCTTTCTTTCCATCCATGTCCACTCTGTCCTCCGAATTTGACTCAAACAGCAACTGCAGTAACTACATGGGAAGAAGATGATAGAAGAAGTAGGAAGACCTTTACGTTTCACCTGGAAATCTTTTATGGTGTTTGTGGAAGATGATGCTGGTTGACTTCCCCAAATCCATTCCCCCTTCACCCTTAGTATCAGAATTCCAAGTTTGGTCAGGGTCGCAGCGTGCTTTTCTAGAAATACTTCTCCAGGCTCCCTTGCACTTAAGGGTACCCTGTGACATGGCTCTGGACAGTGAGACAGAAGTTAAGGGTTTTTGTTTTTGTGTGTGTGTTTTGTTTGTTTGTTTGTTTGTTTTTTGTTTTTTAGTAAGGAACTCCTTCCTGCTTTCTCCTTCCTTCTTTTCCCCACCAGGAAGGTTGATACCATACCTGGAGATATAGTAGCCTCCTGCCACCTTGATAGGACAACCCTGAGGACAAAGACGTATGTGCTAAGGATGGTGGAGTGGGAAAATGAAAATGCTTGGGCCATGAATGAGTGGCCACGAATGGCCTTGTTCTGTCTCCCTCCTCTTCCCCCAGCCTCTGTGTGAATCAGATCAACTTTACACCATTTGTGGGGTTCTTCTGCTATTGTAGACAAGCACATTCTTAAAGTTCACACACATTCATAAAGCAGTTTTAGGTTTATAGAAAAATGGAGTAGAAAACACAGTTCTCATACCTTCTTACCTTCCCGTACAGTCTTCCCTATTGTCATCATCTCTCATTGTATGGTACAGTTTTTACTATTGATGAACCAATATTGGCACATATTAACTAAAGTCCAACATGGACATTAGGGTTCACTCTCTGTGCTGTACTTTCTATTTTATTTTATTTTTTATTATGTTCTATAGGTTTTGTCAATTTTTTTAAAGATTCATTTATTTATTTATTTGACAGAGAGAGAGAGATCACGAGTAGGCAGAGAGCTAGACAGAGAGAGAGGGGGAAGCAGGCTCCCTGCTGAGCAGAGAGCCCAATGCGGGGCTCAATCCCAGGACCCCGAGATCATGACATGAGCTGAAAGCAGAAGCTTAACCCACTGAGCCACCCAGGTGCCCCGGTTTTGCCAAATGTTTAATGACCTGCATCCAACATTACCACACCATACACAAGAGTTCACTGCCCTTAAGATCCTATGTTTCACCTTCATATCCTCCCTTCCCTTGAGTCCCTGGAAACTGCTCATCTTTTTACTGTGTATATATTCTTGCCATTTCTAGAATGTCACATAGTTGCAATCTGACACTATGTAGCCTTTTCAGACTGGCTTCTTTTACCCAGCAATTTGTGCTTAAGATTCCTCCTGTCTTTTCATAGCTTGATAGCTCTTTTTTTTTCTAGTCACTGAGTAATATTTCATTGTATGGGGGGACAACAGTGTGAGCTCCATTCACCCACCGAAGGACGTCTCCTTTGCTTCCAGGTTGGGGCGACTATGAATAAAGCTGCTATAAACATTGGTGTGCAGGATTCTGTAGAGGCCCAAGTTTTCAACTCATACAGGTACTTTCCATCCCTTCTTGGAGAGACCCAGCGTCTGACATGACATCCCCTCCCCTTTCTCCATCCAGTTAAGAATGGCAGATGGCATGGCCAATCTGGAGATTGTCCCCAAGTTTGTACTGGTGCTGGCGTTGGCTTAGCAGGGATTTCTGAATCTCCATGTGCCTTAAGAAAGTCACATAAATAGTCTACCCAAGGACCAGCTCACTGGTGCCCATCACTCCTACACACCCTACCCCCAAAAGATTCCAACACGGAAAGGGGACCTCGTGCAGAACTTTAGAGAAAGCCGCAGGGATAAGGGTATGCAAGGATGACACAGTTAAAGACCGCTTCGTGCCTGGAGGCCTTGGAGGTCTGTACCCAGCAGGTGTGTGACACCCATCAGATGTGCCCCATGATAGAACCAGTTTCTGCAGACCACCATGGACAGGAACCAGACTGGGTGAATACAAATGAAGCCAGCGCCAAGGAAGGACAGACTTACTTTAATGGGAGGTGCCAATCTACTACCTCATTGTCAAGTGGGACAAATGTCATTATGGAAACCAACCGAAACAAAAGCAAGTATTATAAAGCTCTAAACTTTACACTGTGTACAAGTCATATGGGGTATTTGACCTTAACTGTTTCACCTGTAGAATGAAGGAATTACTGCCCCTTTCACCGAGTGGTCTTAGGGACGGAAGGAGGTAACTAAATAATGACATGTTGGTTTCTACCAGTACCCACCCCGATCTCTAATAACCCCTAGAATACTGCAGTATTGATAATGGGTTTTCATAGCCCTTAAGGCTCTATTAAGAAACTAGCTTGTCTGCATTTCTGAAATTTCTCATCTCTATGGTGAGTCAGGTTAAATTTATGAAAGAAGTTCACATACATTTCGTATGCCCTTGTTTCCCTCAGCAGGTTTTTCTTTTCTGTTCTTCCCCACTCAAAATGTCCTTCTATGTTCTAGGGTCCTCATTTCAGTCCCTACCCAGACGTACTTCCATTACAGGTCACGGGCCACCATATAATTCTTTTACTATCAGATCCCTTCCTCTGTGCTGACCCGTGAAGGGTTAGTGGCCTGAAAAATGGATCCCTCTTGGGTCTGTAATTAGTGATAGTGAGCTAATTAGTGTGTCATTGCTTCTTCCAAGGTGTTCCATTTTAACAAGATACTCTGGTAGATACTGGCTTTATCCCAAAGGAATACTTTTTTTTTTTTTTTAAACAGTTCTGATACCACTCTCGAGTGCTAATAATGAAACATTTTGAGGTTAGACACTCTTTGGGGGCCCCTCATATCATACTCTGAGCTGTCTACTCTGCCAACACATACTATACCCTGATCAGTCTAAACACTGGTATCCTAGAGACCTGAGAATGTTAATTTATCCCCACTTTACACAGCACCAAGGGGTGGCACGGGGCACTGTCAGCCTAAGCCAAGTAAGGAAATTTATTAGGCGGAAGTAATTTTACTGACCTTGAGATGAAATTCTGCCCTTAAACCCTTACTGGAGTTATACATTTTATATTGGAAACCAAAGAACACTATAAAACCCCCCTTTAAAACAGACATTTCACAAAGGGAGTGTATCAATAATGTGAGCATTGGGAACATACTGTATTTATTCTTACAAAAGTCAGCTTTGGGTAATGGTTGTGTCTACCCTAAATTTGGGATGTTAAAACATCTCAAATCTGTGATATTCATGCAGGGTTTCTTTTTATGTTTACCATCTTTGTTCTTTCCATGAAATATAGGTGCCATTACCCCTTACGTAGAGAAGAAAACACCGCCTGCCCCTTTTGGCTCTCATCCAGAAAGGCAGGCTTTCTACTCCTTCCCCATCCTGTCGGGCCATAAGTGGTGAGTCCTACTATCTCTTTCTGATGAATTACTAACACTATGTATTTAGAGAAAACTTTAAGAACGTTAGATCTGAGAACTGATTGGTGACAGCACCATCTTGCTTAAAATATTTGAAAACTCCCTTCTTCCTCTTGAATTCATTTCCTTACCAATATTTGTTGACCCTATTTACCAGGCACTAGGCCAGAAACTGTGGTGAATACAAAGAAATCATTTCTTCCCTGAATGGCTCTTAACAATCTCTTAGAAAGGCAAGGTACATACAAGGTAAGGGAACGTTCCCCTGGACCGTGGGCCAAGTCTGGCTCACAGCCTGCAAGCTAAGAAAGATTATTTGTATTTTTAAGGGATTGTAAAAAGCAAAACAAAACAAAAACAAAGAAGAATATGTGATAATCTGTAAGTCGCCGATGGCGCCCAAGATATTTACCATCTGGCCCTTTCCGGAAAGAGTTTGCTGACCCCTGCTCTCGGCAATTCTGGATGTCTCTAATAGGATACAGCCCTTCTCCAAAAGCAAATACTGGAGAATATTCTCATGGTCCCCATGTACACACCCATTGCCCAGCCTCCTCTCTGATGTGTTTCCAAGGGTCACATATGTTTCTTTATATCTTGAGAGAGAATTTCAGTCTGTCTCAGCTCTGTCTCCTAGTGCCGACTTGTGCGGAAGGGCGACTGCCGCAAGAACAGGAATAGCAACCTTGATCAGTAGTTGTGTCTCAAGTACAGAAATGAGGTGAAGGCATGCTTTTCAAGGTTTGGGGAAGGGGGAGAGAAACGCTCATCATGACCCCCTCAAGACCCCAAGAAGCAAGAGCCCGAAGTCTTGGAGCTCTTAGCTATCAGCCCTCGGTCACCAGATTGACCACCTAGGCACTGGGTTTCTGTGCACACCCTCCAGCACAGACCCAGAATTTCTGCTCTCTTGCCTTCTAGTGTGATTCTCACCTCAAAAGTGGGAAGGCTTCTATACACACCAGACATCCTATATTCATCCAAACCTAGTGCTTCAGGAAATTGGCTTGCAGAGGGTTTTAAATTCAAATCCATTTTCAATGCTTAAAAATCAGAAGATTTCATGAAGATCTGCCAGAGCTCTAACACGCAGCACTCAGTCACGATGGCAGCCATGAAGAAGCCATAGGCTCTCTAAATGTCCTCCTATCACTGCTTCAGGACCTTTGAGCCTGCCTCACTGTGTTTCCTGACCCCTTGGGTCCCTGTGGATGCTTGTGTTCCTAACTCCTGTTTTAAGTCCTCAAGAACGCCAAAAGATCTACTCTGCACCCATAAGGATGGCTACTGTCAAAAACCATACCAAAAAAAAAAAAAGTAAAGAACAGGTCTTGGGGAGGATGAGGAGGAAATTGAACACTTGGGGGCCACTGGCAGGAACGTCAACGTGGGACAGCCACTCTGGAAAACAGGATGGTGGTTCCTCGCAGCTGGGTAGGTGCCCAAAAGAATTGAAGCAGGACTTCAGCCAATATTTGTAGGATCATATCCCTAACAGCTCATTCATGGTGGGCAGAAGGTGGGAGCAACCCAAGTGCCCACTGACAGATGAACAGATAAACAAAACGGAGTGTATATATACATACAAGGGAATATTATTCAGCCTTCAAAGGGAAGGAAATTCTGGCACATGCTATGAACCATGAGGACACTACACTGAGTGAAATAAGGCAGTCACACACAAAAACACCCACAAATACTGTATGATCCCACTTATGTGAAGTGTGCAGAGTGGTCAAATTCACAGAGACAGAAAGCAGAGTGGTGGATCCAGGAGCTGGGGCAGAGGGATGGGTTGGGTTTATTGTTTAATGGATACGGAGTTTCAGTTTGGCAGGATGAAAAAAGTTCCAGTAGTGGACAGAGTTCGTGGGGGAGGAAATTACACAAAAATACCAATGTATCTAATATCACTGAACTTTATATCTAAAAATGGTCACAATGTTAAATTTTGTGTTATATATATTTTCCAACAACTTTCAAAAGTAAAAACATCCTCTCAGGATTTATATTTCTGTCTTGAAAAGCAATGGGTTTGCATCCAGACTATGCCACTTACTGGTTGTATGGTATCAGACTACACATTCTCTTAATTAAAAAAAAATCTAGTATCTACATTCATGGATTGTTAGTGAGAATTAAATCAGTGTCTATTACTCAGTCATCAAAAAGAATGAAATCTTACCAGTTGCAGTGACAGGGATGGAACTAGAGGGTATTCTGCTAGAGGAAATAAGTCAGTCAGAGAAAAACAAATATTGTATGATTTCCCTCATATGTGGAATTTAAAAAATAAAAGATGACCATGAGGGAAGGGAAGGGAAAATAAAATAAAAAGAAAATTGAGAGGGAGACAAACCATAAAAGACTCTTAAGTCTAGGGAATGAACGGGGTTGCTGGAGGAGAGGAGGGCAAGGGGAAAGTGTAGCTGGGTGATGGGCGTTAAGGAGGGCGTGTGATGGGATGAGCCCTGATTGTTACATGCAACTGATGAATCACTAAATACTACCCGTGAAACTACTACAAAAGTATATATTCACTAAATTGAATTTAAATAAAGCCTCTTTTTTTTAAAAGAATTAAATGAGTATCGATTGTGAAGCGAATTGTAAATAGTAAACCAAGTTCCAGATAGGGGGTAGTGTCACGTGACTGCCACCTGTCAGTGTGAAAGTTGCATGGAGATGTAATCCTTTCCAACCGGAATAAAGGAGGAGGCTTTGACGAAGGACAGGGCATTGGAACTGGGTTTCAAGGAATGGGCAGAATTTGAAAAGGTGCCAATACACGGGGACGTCGGAAGGAGAGGAAGAGGCATATGGAAAGGGCCTGAAGTGTCTAAGTAGGTGGTGTATTTGAGCAAAGAATCAGGTTTGACAGGAGGGCAGAGTGGAAAATAACATCAACGGTCATATTAAATGCTTGCCTAAGAAATTTGATTTTCATTCAGTAGACAATGGGAAGCTATCATGAAATTTTTTAAAGATTTTATTGATTTATTTGACAGACAGAGATCACAAGTAGGCAGAGAGGCAGGCAGAGAGAGAGGAGGAAGCAGGCTCCCTGCGGAGCAGAGAGCCCGATGTGGGGCTCGATCTCAGGACCCTGGGATCATGACCTGAGCCTAGGCAGAGGCTTTAACCCACTGAGCCACCCAGGTGCCCCAGCTATCATGAATTTAAGAAGAAGGCTCACTGGAGCTCTCCAAGTCCTAGTGCAGACTTGGAAATAGAAAGTATATTGAAATACAGATAGATTGACATGAGAGAGACCTGTTAAAATACTACAGAAATCTTCGGGGCAAGATGGTAGAAGAGGAAATTAAAACAAAAGGATACAGGGGCACCTGGGCGGCGTAGTCGATTAAGCATCTGACTCCTGATTTCGGCTCAGGTCATGATCTCAGGTTTGTAAGATCGAACCCCATGTAAGGCTCCATGCTGGGCGTGGAGGCTGCCTGTCTTTCCCCTCTGCCCGCTCCCCACCCCTGAAAAAAGAAAAGAAAAAAATTTTAAAAAAGAAGAGGATGCAAATCCTAACGTCAGACTAGTAAGAAAGTCTTCTGACTTGTTAGTACCTTATAATGATGGAAAACTCATAGGAAATGTGGACCTCTCTGATGTTTCCAAGAAGAGGACTAGATACCCAGTGTACAGCTTGAGTCCGGTGTTCAAACCATGCCTCCTTCTGCCTACTTGGGTAGATTGTCATCAAAATGTTCTCCAGACCCCTCAGGTTAAAGATGTTCATTGTTGAACTTAAAACCTATTTATGTCTCAGCTTTCTGATTCTTAAAGAAGTAACATTTGTGCTCCCCCCCCCCCTTCTTAAACAAGCAAAATATACTCTTTGTTGAACATCTGGGGAAATCATCAAAGTGCAAAAAAACAAAACAAGGGGCACCTGGGTGGCTCAGTCAGTTAAGCATCAGATTCCTGATTTTGGCTCAGGTCATGATCTCAGGGTCCTGGGATCAAGCCCTAGATTGGGTTCCATGCTCAGCATGGAGCCTGCTTAAGGACTCTCTCCCTCTGCTTTTCCCCCTCCCCAGCTCCCTCCTGCCCCCCAAAACAAACAAATAAATCTTTTAAGCAAAATAAAACAAAATGTCATCTTCACAAGTAGGCAGAGAGGCAGGCAGAGAGAGAGGGAGAACCAGGCTCCCTGCTGAGCAGAGAGCCGGATGCGGGACTCGATCCCAGGACCCTGAGATCATGACCTGAGCAGAAGACAGAGGCTTAACCCACTGAGCCACCCAGGTGCCCTGATGAACTTTTTTAATAAAAGAAATTAACATTGAACTCTACATGGTATTTTTAACTCCTTTCATTCTGGTGACCCAGTATTACTACAAGAGAATACATCAAGCCCGTTTTCCCCTTAGTCACACCGTTAAACGTTAATCAGGTAATCTAGAGTAAATCCATCCCCCAATTCTGTTTTCTTTACTCTGTAATGGGCATGCCCACTGCATTATCATAAAGCTGGGGTACCAAAACCGCTGCATACTGGAATCACCAGGTGAGCTTTTTAATACCCCAAACAGCAGATCATGCCTCAGGATTTTGGGGGTGGGAACTAGACACCCATCATTTCTAATGTCTCCATGTGATTCCAATTGGAGCAACGTGGAAGAGCCAGATTTCAAGGTTTAAATGGGACAACATCTACAAGGCAGCTTGTGGGTAGAAGGCACTCAATAAATAGGAACCGCTCTCATTTACCAAATGTCTACTGCACTGGCAAACTGTATTCGTTACATCCCTAACCACCCATCAGATCGCTGTGATGTTTCATTATCCTAACTTCACAGAGCAGGAACCCCCCAATGATGAAGGAACTTGCTCACTGTCCAGAGCTCATAATTCAGGAGCTGCGATTCAAACCCAGGTCTGCCAGAGTAGAGCCCCTGTGTTCCCACGACATTGCATTAAGCTACAGAATCCCCCTCACCACCACCACCTTTTTTCCTTCCTGGCTTTCCTAAACCTACCTAAACCAGTTTATCATGCTTTTCAAACTGATTCGGTTGTATAGAAAGGAAAATTAAATCTCCCTTCTGTAGGCTTCTATCCATATATCTTTTAACGTTACTAATTTCCATTCCGAGCCAAAGAAAATAAGGGTTAATTTGGTGGCAGAAGCAGACTGTGAATGTCTATTTGATATGTGATGTTACTTGAGTTCAAAATGTGGGTTTTATCACTTGACCGATAGACGAGTTAACCACGAACAGATTAGACACGGTTATACGTCTGCATCCCACTTGACGCCCTGTTCTTCTAAGTATCTTTTAAATATGGAACATTTGCTAGAAGAGAATTTGTATGGACTTCAGGCAAACTAATCACCACCACTAGAGAATGAAGCACACATGTCTACACATTTCATGTATGTACATAATTGTTTTGAAACAGACAAAATTCCTGGCGACACCGTGATTATGACGAGGCTGGCTATCCTGACTCTGCTCAAAGGCGCTGTTGGAGGACGACTTCCATCTGTGGGTACTTAGGAATCGAGTCAATTTTTATCATGTAGTAAGACACAGTCAAATTATTTCCATAACTTTGGAAGTTACTCATTCCACATTTTCTTTATTATTTTTTTTGGCATGTGAAGCTATTTTATTGCTCTGACCAAATGTCTATGCCTTGATAGCAAAAACATTTGCTTTCTTCTCATCTTCCTAGATATTTTTGGAAGAACAAATTGACAACTCCCATGAATGATTCTGAGTTAGCCAGAGAGCATCTGCTGCAGGACGGCTCTTTCCTCTTCTCAAGTTCACGGAGAACCTAAGCTCATCATTTTGACAGCGAAAGTATTGCCTCATCTGAGGGGACAATGAAAGGACGCCACATTCAAAGTCCCGGCCACTCACACCCATAAAATCTTAACATGTTAATGTTTCGTCGGTAGAAGCCAGCAGGTGCCATGTGTACTGATAAAGCCCGTCCACTCCTGAATGACTCCCGGACGAATCTTAGATTCACTTACTTAATTTGGGTCTTGACATTTCTCTATAAAATTTTGATATCCAGGTGGGTTCTATTTTCAAAAAGTTCAAATGGTGGGGAGAGACAGCCATGATCACGGCATATGATAACACTTTTCACGTTAAAATTGGTAAAAGAAATCTCTTTCAAAGGAATTGTCACACCTCGTTAGTGAAGACTCAGGGTTTATTTCTTCATTGTTCATGGTGTTGATTTTCTTCACCCAATTTCCAGCATGCCTTCAGGGGCCAGTTTTTGCTACATGTTTACTTTATTGATGGGTTTCTTTTTAAAGATGTATCTATCATTAAAGATCCCCGGGAATATGTTCAAGAAATGTTCAAATACTGGGCTTAATAAAATTACAATAGGCAACATAAGCCAGATTGAGAAGTATCTTGCCAAGCAATATTTCTCAGCAAGCCATTTGGAGGGACTTTTTTTTTTTTTTTTAAAGTAGTTGGTACCTTGATCAAAAACACAATTTCTGGCGCCTGGCTCAGTGGGTTAAAGCCTCTGCCTTTGGCCTAAGGTCATGATCCCAGGGTCCTGGGATCGAGCCCCGCATCGGGCTCTCTGCTCAGCGGGAAGACTGCTCTCCCTCCTCTCTCTCTGCCTGCCTCTCTGCCTACTTGTGATCTCTGTCTGTCAAATTAATAAATAAAATCTTAAAAAAAATGCCTATATTTAAAAAAAATACAATTTCTCCCTTCCCCCTTTTCTTCACATTAGTGTTCTTTATACTTATTAAGTCCTACATGGCTAACAATTGTAAACTATTCCTGGCACTTGTATGCAATCTCAAAGGAATTGAGAAGTTCTTAGTGACAGGATTTTTCTTTAGGAAATTAATTTGGAATTCTGTTCCAACCTTTGGGTTCCAAAACCAAAGGAGGGGAGGGGGAAGACTAATTCTCTTAGTGACAAACTCAGTGCTTTTTTGAGTTTTCCCTGAGGAGAAAACTGTATTTGAGTGACTGCTGACAGCTCATTCAGCCTTTGTGACCACCAGAAAAGAAAATCTCTACCTGCCATGAGGAAAACCATGGTGGGTGTTGGGGTCAGCGGAAATATATTTGGAGCCAGGGGCTAGGGAATGCCTGTGAGGCAGTAGATTGAAACACTGAATTCTGAAGCAAAAAGGAGCAAAATGATGTGAAATATGGAGGGGACGGAGAATTTTCTGGGCCAGGGGAAAAGCCTATAAAAAGGACGCTGAGGAAAGAGATCCCTATGTTTGAGGAACAGGCATGCCTGAGTGTGTCTGAAATGAAGTGGTAAAGAAAAGAGGGTCACAAGAAAGAATTATAATGGATCAGATAGATCACGAGGGACCTTTAAGCTAGTAAAGGGTTCCAATTTTACTTTATTTATTGAGTAGAGTTTTAAGCAGAACAGTGGTATGATTTAACTTCAGTTTTAAAAAGATTACCCTAAGGACGCCTGGCTGACTCAGTGGGTTGAATGTCTGACTCTTGGTTTTGGCTGAGATCATGATCTCGGGGGTGTGGGGACTAAGCCCCATGTCTGGCTGCACACTCAGCAGGGAGTCTGCTTGAGATTCTCTACCTCCCCCCTCCCCATGCATGTGCTCCCTTTCCCTGTCCCCTCCCATTTTCTCAAGTAAATGAATAAATCTTTTTTAAAAAATTAAAAGATTACCCTAGGGATGCCTGGCTTGCTCAGTCAATGGAGTGTGCAACTCTTGATCTCAGGATTGTGAGTTCAAGCCCCACATTGGGTGTAAACATTCTTAAAAATAAAAATCTTTAAAAAATGATAACAAATAAAAACAAATTAAAAAGAATATTTCCCTGGACCACTAGAATCTTAACCTAGATGATGGAAGATCAGTGAAGAAGCTGTTAAAAAAGAGAAATGATCAAAACTGGTTCAAGAAGAAAAAATCACTAAGGCTAAAGATTGATGATTTATGAGGCACCAGGCACAGATGGCTGTAGAGATGTATTCTTTCTAACTACCAATAAATATATAATTATTTTTAGCCCATCGATTCTAAGCTGTAAAAAAACACAAAGTCTTCCTGAATAAAGCTAGAATAGCTTTAATAAAAAAATGATGAAAGTAACAAAAAACACATTTATACGTTCTACTTTTTTAAATGAAGGAACCCCTCTACTTTTTGAAATGGAGGTATCCAGGGAAAAACCATATGAGTCCATATGAGAGTCATTTGATAAAATTCACTAGCTATTGCAAAGAAAAATTCTAAATAAAACAGGAATAGCAGAAAGCTAAGTGGTGGGTTTTGGCAGCCAGAGGGTAAGTTGTAAGGAAAGCTCCACCCACTGCCACAAAAGGACCAGTTTCTGTACTTGTTCTGAGGACACCTGCCCGTGGCAACAGGTGTGGACACCTTCAGCACCCCTGGCATGTAACCTCAGACCAAGACTTACTGCTTACCTCTATTTCAAGGGCCATCCAAGGGAGCAGTCCTGCTCCACCAAATACCTCTGCTCTGAGGATCAGCCCCCCTCGCCTGGCCTGTCTATGGGGCAGCGGTCCCAGGGATGGGGCATTTTCTACCTAGTTTCCTTTTCCTTCTTCCTGGAGACCAGAAATTTCAGGGACTTGGCTAGGCAGAGTTTCTCAACCTTGGCATTGTGGAGCAGGTCAGTCTTTGTTTCAAGGAGCTGTCCATCGATTGTAGAAAATGCTGCAGCATCCCTGGCCTTTACCCACTTGATGCTGGTTGCATATCACCCTCTCCATCTAGTTGCAAGACCCCAAAATGTCTCTGGACATGCCTTAATGTCCCCTGGAGGACATAATTCTTGCAGTGGAGAACTGCTGGGCTGGAAGACAACGGTATGACTCTGTCACAATGTAGGGCTTTATAGGGTTGCCTCTATACCCATAAATTCTCATTTGGGAGAGAAAAAGGGAAACTAGCTGTATTAGTCAGCTTGGGCTGACCAAACAAAATGCCATAAGTGGGGTGGCTTAAGCAACAGAAATTTATTTTCTCACACTTTTCGAGAATCAAAGTCTGAGACCAGAGTGCCAGAAGAGTTGGGATCTGGGGGATCTCTTTCTGGTTTGCAGACAGCTTGCATCTGTGTCCTCATACGGCGGATAGAGTACGAGCTTTGATATCTCTTCCTGTTCTCATAAAGGCCCTAGTTCTCCACCCCATCACCTCATTCACCTTGATTACCTCCTTCGAGGCCCTATCTGCATGCACCTCGGAGGGAGTTAAGTCTTCCATGGGTGAATTTTCGCGTGATGTAATCCCATCCACAGCAATACCTAAACAAGTTTTTTTTAACTCTCTACCTAAACCCAACAACTACATTATATAGAACAGACATTTCTAAATTTAAATCAGTAACAAGACAGGGATTTCAGCTTATTATCACTATTCTTCAACACATTTTAAAGATGGATAAGGCTAGAAAGTAAAAGAACAGTTTAATGTGGGGAATGGAAAGATAATACTATCCTCATTTCCAGTGGGTATGACTATATACTTAGAACATACAAGATATCCTGCTAAATATCTTTTAATACTAGTAATAGAATTTGTTAATGTGGCTGGCCACATCCAAAATTAATAGCTTTTCTTCCTACCAATATTATGCAATTAGATGTTAAAATAGGAGATAATCCATTCATAAGAACCATAAACAAGATGAATTATCCAAAGAAAATCTAAGAAGACAGGAATCGGATTTAAATGAAGCAAATGATAACATTTTATTGAAGGATAAGATCTGACATTGGAGGGACAGCCTTTCCTCTATTAATATATGACATTTATTGCAGATCCAACCAGATTCACAATATAATATTTTTTCCAGTTGGTCAAAATAAGTTTAAATTCATATGGAAAAAGAATGTGCAATAATTTTCCATTTTAAAAAATGACATCAAGGGTGGGCTCACTCTATCAGATACTATAAATCTACTGTACTCAAAGCACTACATCGTAGCATAATAATAGACACTAGTTAATTGGTACAAATGAAATCTAAAATGAACATAGTCAATGATAAAGCTGACATTTTGATTTCATAGCAAAACATTTTTTTTCTCTGTTCAATGATATTCGCCTTCCTGGTTAGTTATTTGAGGGAATATAAAAGTATCCCACAAGGGCTAAAGATAGAAGTGTAAAAAAATTACAAGACAAAAATATCCGAAGAAAAATTAAGAGCCTTTTTTTAAACCTTGGAATGGAGAGAAAGCAAGACAGTCAAGCCTTGAAAACATACGGAAAAAGTGGTAGATTTGGTTACAGGAAATTAAGAGGTTTTTGCCCAAGAAAGAGCAGCTGCTGCCATTGTCCAGAAGGGAGGGAAGAGTAGTCATAGTGGCGGTGGCAGTGGGGCTCGAGAGACAAAGTTTTGACTCCCATGTTAAGGCAGCAGTAACAGGATTTCCAGATAGACCGGATGTGGGTTTGAAAGTGGGGAAAAAAGATCCAAATCGTGTGAGATCATTTTTAAGAAAAGAAATACAAAATTACTCACATCAAATTAGATACAAAGTGAGTATTTCTTTAGAATGAGAAAAAAAAGCCACAACAAATTACAAATTTTAAAAAGCTGCCAAATACCATAAACATTACTAAATTTAAAAAAAACATACTATTTTTAATCAATCAACTGCTAGAAACATTTTGGCAGTAAACTCTTTGCTATCGCCTTTTCTATGAAAATGATTTTATTAGTTTATTTTGTAGAAAAAGAAAAGGAAAATAATTCAGTCTTTGCTGTAGCATGGTTGATCAACTCTTGTCTTTATTATTGAGAATTGGATATATGAAACACCTGCCATCATTTCATCTATATGTGTGTGTGTGTGTGTGTGTGTGTGTGTGCGTGCGTGTGTGTGTGTGTATACTTACTATCTGGAGTACAGCTTTATTTAACCTTGTAGTCTACATTAAAAAATTCTGATACATTCTATTTCATGAAATTTTCATCTAAACAAAGGATGGATTATTTATAATTGAATATGTTGCATTATTGAGTATTCGTGGCAAGAGAGAACTTCTGTTTTGACAAGGCAATTTTATGTCTCCAGTGTTCCAATATTTAGCTAAGTTAAAGGCTCTAATATTTAGCTAAGTAAACACTAAATATTACATGTCTGATGATTGGAAGAATTTTCCACAACCTGATTTCTGGCTCCTCAAATTTCAAGTATTATTATTTCTCCTCTCTACCCAATACCTCTCAGTGAGATAGGTCATGCTCATAATGCAAGACAACCACAGGACCTGACCCTTCGTGTCACAAAGCTGGCTGAGTCAGCATGGGGGTAGTTAGGAGCTTTCCTAAAGCTCCTGCATGCAAGAATACTGAGAAAGAACTTAACTATATGTAAGAGTGTCTGTGGACAACTTAAGGTTATCTTGCTAAATCCAATCTAAATACATTCCTAACACAACTTCTTCTTCTTCTTTTTTTTTTAAAGATTTTATTTATTCACTTGACAGAGAGATCACAAGTAGGTAGAGAGGCAGGCAGAGAGAGAGAAGGGGAAGCAGGCTCTGCGGGGCGGAGAGCCCGAGGCAGGGCTCAATCCCAGGACCCTGGGATCATGACCTGAGCTGAAGGCAGAGGCTTAACCCACTGAGCCACTCAGGTGCCCCCTAACACAACTTCCTCATAGCCAAATCTCAAAAGTGCTTATGGCAGCGACATGGGGGAATGTGATAAAGGGAAAGTCAGAGGGGGAAAAAAAAGAGTTTTAATTAATTGTAGTTAAAATATTCTACGTTTGCAAATATACAAAAATATGTGACATGTAAATACATTTAAGTACTAGGGTCTTAGGAAAGCTTCCTGCAAAAGAAGGAGACTGAAACTTAAGCTTTATTAATTCTTGGTAAATTCACTTCGGCTTGACAGAAGAATCATATATGGTTTCCAGGTGTCTGCTGGAATAACACAAGCAAAGCCCTTGAGTAAAGACATCTCCTTGTTGAAGTTCATGACATTTACCTAAAATGTCAAGTGGTTGGGGAGCACCAGGAAGGGGAACCTGCCCCAACTGGCTGCCTGGCTCAGGAAGCTTTTCTCCATTAGGAAAGAGAGCCCTTTCCTCTATTAAGAAGCACCAGGCAGCCTGGTCTGGGAAGACTTTTTCAGTCCCTTTAGGTGGCACTATCATGGACCTTTGGGAGTCCCCCTAGCATGAGATCAATCAAGCAGATGAAAATAGTACAAGAGCTCTGAAAATTAAATTGTCACTAGACCCATCATAGAGTGATTTATTGCTAGAATACAAGCTTTAAATAGGACCCAGATTCTTCTAAAATAATAGTCAAAGTGTCCAGGATATAATTTTAAAAAATCACTTGTTACATACCACGAACAAGGAAAATCATAACTCAGATGAAGAAGTACACTAACCAAGATACATCAAATATTGGAATTACCCAGCAAGGATTTTTTTTTTTTAAAGTAAGCTCTATGCCCAATGTGGGGCTTGAACTCACAACCCCAAGATCAAGAGGCACATGCTCTACTGACCGAGCCAGCCACCTGCCCTGATCCAACAGGGATTTTAAAGGAGCCAGGTTAAAAATATATAAGTAAACAATTACAAATTCTGTTGAAACAAATGAAACAATTAAAAATCACAGAAGAGAAATAGCAGTTACAAAAAGAATGCTGTAGAAAATATAGAGCTGAAAATACAACAGTAGAAATAAAAATTTGCTTGATGGTTTAATAGTAGAGTGGAAATGGCAGAGATAGAATCAGTGAACTTGAGGATCGGTCAACAGAATTTATCCAATTTGAACAATAAAGAAAAAATCGACCAAAATAACCCCCCAAAAACTGAACAGAGACTGAGAAAATGGGAGCAATAACAAACAAATGAAAATCCAGCAACTATGTTATTGGAATCCTAATCCTAGAATAAACAGGGTGGGTTGAAGAAATAGTGGTTGAGAACTTTTCAAACTTGATTTAAAAAAAGAAAAGAAAAAGAAAAAAAGAAAAAAAAAACAGGTGAGGGGGGGAAAAGCCCTTAAACTATAGAATTAAGAAACTGAGCAAACTCCAACTATGTTAAAACTCAAAGAACTCCATGCCAAGCCATAAAATTATACTTGTGAAAACTAAAGACATCTGAAAAATCTGGAAAGCAGAGAGAATGAACACATTCACTACAAGGACCACCACTCTGAACATCAGTGGATTTCTTTTTTTTTTTTTAATATTTTATTTATTTATTGGACAGAGAGAGATCACAAGTAGACAGAGAAGCAGGCAGAGAGAGAGGGAAGCAGGCTCCCTGCTGAGCAGAGAGCCCGATGCGGGACTCGATCCCAGGACCCCGAGATCATGACCTGAGCCAAAGGCAGCGGCTTTAACCCACTGAGCCACCCAGGTGCCCCCATCAGTGGATTTCTTATCTGAAACCACTGTAGGCAGAAGGATGTGCCACAACATTTTTCAAGTGCTGAAAGAAAACAGTTGTCAATATCAAATTTTACATCTGGCAAAACTATCCCTTAGGAATGAAGAGGCAATAAAAATATTTCCAGATGAAGGAAAACTAAAAGAATTTATTGGTAGCACATCTACACTTCAAGATTGCTAAAGAATTTTATTCAAAAGTAAAGAAAATGAAAAAAGAATCCATTTTGAGCATCAGAAGTTAAAGAGAAAAACCAATGCAAAGAAGAGAAATATGGGTACATGCAATAGACTATCCTCCTCATGGGTTTTGTAAATCATATTTGATGATTGAAATATACTGTGACCCTATCCTCTACTCAAAACAATGCTATGGAGAAGTGGGGAAGGTAAAGGAAACTGAATGGAAGAAAGGATTCCACATTTCACTCAAAGTAATAAAATGTTGATGTTGGGGGCACCTGATGTTGGCTCAGTTGGTTAAGCATCTGCCTTTGGTCAGGTCATGAACCCAGGGTCCTGGGATCAAGCCCAGTATCGGCCTTCCTGTTTAGCAGGGCATCTCTTTTCCCTCCCCCTGCTCTGCTCAAGTGTGTGCTCTCTCTTTCTCCCTCTCAAATAAATAAAGTCTTTTTAAAAAATTTAAAATGTTGATACCAGTAAAATGTTATGTCATATACATATTTTATAATACCCAGAGCAACCACTATGAAAACTATACAAAGAAATATACAAGGAAAAAGCACTCTACATAAATCAAGATGAAATGCTAAAAAATGTTTATGTAACTTTCAGGAAGCCAAGAAAGACAGGATTAGGAACCAGAGGAAATTAATAAAAGACAGACTTAAGTTCTAATATATTAAAATTCCCTTTAAATATAAATGGTCTAAATACAGAAATTAAAAGTACATCAAAAAACACAAGCCAACTATATGCTGCTTACAAGAAACTCACTTAAAATTTAACAACATGGGCTGGAAGTAAAAGGATAGAAAAGTACACCATGCTAATGTTAATTTTTAAAAAGCAGGACTGGCTATATTAATATTAGATAAAGTAGACTTCAGAACAGGGAGTATTATTAGAGGAAAAGAGGCACATTAGACAACAATAAGAGGATCGATCCACCAGAAAGACAACAATCCTAATGTGTTTTCACCAAACAGCAGAGCCTCCAAAACATGCAGCAGACATCAATATAGCTGAAAAGTAAAATAGGCAAATTCACAATTATCGTTTAGTCTTTAATACCTCCTCTTACCAAGCAATATAATTAATAGATGGGTAATCAGCAAGGAGATAGAAGATCTGAACAACACGACTAACCAACAAAAAATTGATATATGGAATACTCTACCCAACAAGAGCAGAATAGGCATTATTCAAGCATCCATGAAACATATACCAAATCTATCATATCTTAAGCCATAAAACAAACTTTCATATGTTTAATATAATTGAAAACAGACAAAATATGTTCCCTGACCATAATGAAATCAAATGAGAAATGAATAACAGGGAGACAAGTGGAAGATCTCCAAACACTTGGAAATTTAACCACATAATTATAAATAACTTATCAAAGAGAAAGTCTCAAAGGAAATTTTAAAATACATAGAAGTAAATGAAAATGAAAATGGAAACACACTATATTAAAATACATGGGATGCAGATAAAGCAGTGTTGAGAGGGATATTTATTGTACTAAATGCTTACCTTAGAAAAGAGGAAAGGTCTCAAACCAATAATATAAATTCCTTTGTCAAGAATTACCAGAAAAAGAGCAAAATAAGCCCAAAGCAAGCAAAGGCCATTCTTTTTTTTTTTTTTTAAACATTTTATTTATTTATTTGAGAGAGAGAGAGACAGTGAGAGAGAGTATGAGCAAGGAGAAGGTCAGAGGGAGAAGCAGACTCCCCGTGGAGCTGGGAGCCTGATGCGGGACTCAATCCCGGGACTCCAGGATCATGACCTAAGCCGAAGGCAGTCGCTTAACCAACTGAGCCACCCAGGCGCCCGCAAAGGCCATTCTTAATTCCTTCACTTCTCTTGTTCCCAGGCCTATATTCCATTGTCTAGCATTATAATTATTCCCCTACAATTGTCATTAATCACTTATCTATCTTCTTTATTTTTGTACATAGCCAGAAAAAATTTTTCTCCACATTTGTTTGCAAGATTTCCATATAACTGGAGAACATCACAGCACTATTGACCAAAGTCATTTCAAATCCATCACCCAACCTCTCAGATGATCACTTGACACTGATAAACCTATCCCAATTTTCTGGTAAATCTACCTTCCCACTATTCAGTGGACAACTTCAAATCACCAACATCCCCTTCCCCCTTTGCTCTAAGCTAATAACCTCTCTGTATATATTATACAAAAATAGTTCTACTCCAATAAGAACTGCCTCTTCTTACACCCAGAGAGCCCATCAACCTACTTGTATCTATACACACATATTGGCCTCCCTTATAATTACAATAGAAAATTCACTGTTCCTATCTTAGCTCAACCTTTCCACTTACCCTTTTTTTCTTTTTTTAAAGGAATTTGTACTGCCATTTTTTTCTTTCTTGACTACAGTATTAATTTCTACTAGATCCTTCCCATCCAAAGTAAAGCATACTCTAAGATGACCTGCTAAAACAAACAAAGAAACAAACAAAAATTTCTACTGGATACATCCCATTCAAAGTAAAGTATACTTTAAGATGACCCATTGAAACAAACAAACAAACAAGCAAGCAAACAAAAATTTTCCTGCGACCCCACATCCTAACCCAGCTACTGCCCATCTTTCTCTGGGCCTCTGTAGAAAAATAGAACATTGTCTATATTCACTGTCTCCACTACCTGGCCTCCCATTTGCTCTTCAAATCATCCTAACTGGGTATTTCTCTTGACTTCTCTAATAAAATGGGCCGTATCTCACCAATGACCTCATCTGGCTAGAGCTAATGTTCACTTCTCTGAGATCATCTTACTCGAGCTCTTAACATTTTGACACGAGGCGCTATTCCCTCCTGCTTGACACACATTCTTCACTCAGTGTCCATTCCTCACTTGGTGTTCTCTCATTTCTGGCTGCTTCATCTCAAACCTTTTACACTTCTTTGCCCAGACCTCTACATGTTTTGGTGACCCAGGACTCTCTCATTGGCTTTCCTCCCACCTTCTGTGATCTCATCTGGGTAATTTCAGTGGTCCCAGGGCTTTAAATACCATCTTTAGCAGACAAGTCAAATTTATATCTCTAGCCTAGACCTCTCTTCAGAACTCCAAACTCCTATATTCTACTTGACATTTCAATTTAGATGTCTACTAGAAAACTCAAATGCAGTCAAGCAGAATGATTAATATCCCTTCCTGATTTGCTGCTCCAAAGTCTTCTACTTCTCACCAAACACATTTACCATCTACCTAATGGCTCAAAAAAACCAAAAATTTATAGCTTTTGTAATCCTTGATTTTTCCTACTTTGGTGATAAAAACCAGTATTCTAATCCATCCATGGGGACTGCTGGAGCTGCTTTCACGATGTCCTATCTACCTATAGATAGATACCTCACGATGTCCTAATCTACCTAATCTTACCACCATCTCCAGTTACAACCTTAGTCCATTTCATCTACTCACCTCCCAACTGCTTCCTAATTGACTTTCTGAATTCACTTAAAACTGAGACACAGCTAGCAGGTAATTTTAAAGCAGCAGTACCTTAAACTTCTCTAGAGTCACATACTGTATGTGAGTGCTTGCTTTTACTTTGAGGCTTAAAATATATGTTAAGGGAGAAACTTGGAGAAACATCTTCAAATGTCATTTTAGACTGGAAATATCTGAGCTTCTATTTTGAAAAGACAAAAAGCAGAAAGAGGAACAGATAACCGAAGTTTGTAGAAAATAATAAGGCAGAAAGAGGGGAATTTTGAAAGTTATCCTAACAAGCAAGAGAACAAACAGGAAGGGGTAGGGTAGGCCCTCTGCTTGAGACAGATGGTGATAACAGACGACAGCAAGAAAGCAGGACCACTGCGTTCCTGTTCTGCCTGTCTTCTGCGTCAGAGACAATGATCTTCAGACTAGAGACAGGAGAACAAACTAGTTTAAGAGGGACTGATGTCAAAGATAGGTGGGAAGATAGAGAACATCAAGTGCCCTTGCTAAGATGAACTTCAAGAGAGGGCTGGAGAGAGCAGGGGGTGAATCTTCCCAACCAGTGACTGTTCCCTCTGAGGAATGGGAGAGAAGGGGGGGGGGGTGGGGAAAGTGTCACAGGACTGGAGAGGAACAAAGGCAGTGCAAATTTTCAATGGAAGAAAACAGTAAGTTCTGCAATTCTAGATCAGTGAGCCTGACATTAATCCCTAAGCAAAATTATAGAACAGATTATTAAAATGGATGGGTTTTCAAAGAGTATAAGATGAGGGCATGGAAATTCTTACAAAGGGAACTGGTATTCACTGAGACCTGGCACAGGCTCATTAAGATTAAGTTGTACCAGACTAACCTCATTTTCTTTTTGGGTAGGTGAACCGCTACTGTTAAGAAGAGCTAATATCCTTTAGCACTTATTTGATGTGAGCCTCTAGGTTAAATGCATTATTTACATTTTCTCACTTGATCCTAAGTATTATTTCTCTCTATTTTATTGATAAAGTACCAAAGGTTTAAGGCAGTAACTAGCCCCAGACCACATGGCTAAAACAGGTGAATATGCTTTTAAGCATAGGTTGGCATATTCCAGAATTCATGGTCTCAAACTCTGCTCTCTAATGCCACCAAAGAGTACAGGACTGCTATATTCCAAGAGTATTATTGAAATGGCACATCTGAATTATATCCATGGCCACAAGATAGGCAAAGATGAACCAGCTGATGGGATACTTGGGGTGTCCATCAATGATGGAATGATTATTTTCAAAAAGCGTTGAATAATGTGTATTGTTTACTGAAAAAGACATCTCCAGTGATCTTACCCCAGAGCCCCATCCTTAACCTATCATTGGTTAACTTTTCATGAACAACTTGTCTCAATAAGTAGGTGGCATATTATCGCTATGTGGATGACCTGAAATCTGGCTGGCTAGTACCTGACAACAGAACTGGATTCCCCAAAGATCTCAGCACAGGTTGAATAAAACCAGAGGCATTATATTAGGAATAATTGTAAAATCTATCACTTAGGTTTTTCAAAATCTACCCAATGTCACATAGGAAAAAAAAAAAAAAAGAAAAAGAAGAGCTAACAAGAGTTCATGAACGGCTCCTTCTCATGCAGTCGGTCAAGGGCAAGCTCAGTGGTATTACAGCCCCACAGTACAGAATTTCCCCAAGGCCAAAAGTCAGATAAGGAAGTTTTAGATTACATCACTGAACTGACTCTTTATTGAAAGTTTCCAAGATCACGCAGGTAGAAAAAAACAGTGCTAATAGCTCACTCCTAGAGAGTAACACAGGGAAAATACTGGAGAATAAGCAGCCAGGAAGCTGAGCCATGGTGAGAATTTAAAGCAGGAGAATTTAAAGATTTCAGTGAAATCTTTCTCATTCATGCTCTTTCTTTTTTTAATGTATACTGTCTTCTCCCTCTTATATACAGCAGAAGGCCTCCAGGTGCTTCATTGTTCTCCTTCCCTGTACTGTCAGCAGGCCTTTCATAGCTTTTGGAACAATATTATTTGGTTTACTTTATTATTTTAATGTTTAAAAAATTAGAATGTTTTCAGTTTGTTTGTTTTTTTTTAATCTTTCACATGGGCACTATTTTAGACAATTGTAGGCTTGAACATGCATGTGTCCCTTGATGTTAAGGGAAGCCCATTTTCAGATTATGGCAGGTGCCCTGAAGCTTTCTTTTTTGCTTGGTTCCTGATAGGTATTTTGGGAAGTATAGACAGCAGCTCTCAGGAGCCTATAAAAATCATATTTCATAGACATATGAGGAAAGAGTATGATGTGGCTATGCAGGAAGCTAAGATACTTTGATGTTACATTAAATTATGTGCAGTAGAAGAAGAAGCCGATCATCTCTCTCTACACACAGCTAAACCTGCACATGGACTAACGATTAGTTCTGACCCTTTAAGAGGACTCACAGACATCCCTGTATTTCCTGGGTGATGGAGAGATCTGAAACCATGTAAAATGAGAAACTCTTAAAGAATTTGGGATTTTTTCCTCTGAAAAAGACAGTAGTTGCTATTTAGCAAGCTATGAAAGTGACTAGGGTAATAATAGGTTATCAGAAGAAAGGGAAAAATCAGAGTTTTATCACTTTACCCACTAGTGTAGTGTTTCTAGCATTAGACTGGCCTGGGTATATAGCCCAGCTTCACTGCTTACTAGCTGCTTAACCTTGCTCAAGTTTCTTAACTGCTCTGTGCAGCAGTTTTCCTATGTGTATAATGGTCAAAACAATACTATGTGTGTCATTGGGATTAAATGAATCAAGCTACCCAAAACACAGAGAATAGTGGCTGGTACCTGTTAAGCACTCCATACATTTTAGTTACCCATAAAGCACAATAGAAATTTTCCTCTTGTTGGATAACATAAATGAATAATTAGACTTTGGGTGGTGATTCTGCCAGGAAAGGTAGTGATGGGGAAGAAAAAAATGATCAGGTCAGGTTTGAGAATTGAGTTTGCTGGTGTTTATCATGAAGTAAGCCAAGCTGCAGAGAAATGCAGTATAATTACTAAAGTTAGGACATTTGAAAATATCTAGTGCAGTCCCTTCACCCAGCAAGATCAAACACAAACTCATTGTTATTTAATTTTTTAAAATTGGATTGTCAAGACAGAAGTAACCTAGCCAGCCCAGGCGAACTTCTTGGACTTGGCATGTAAAGACAAGACAATAAACCCTGTTGAGAGTATTCTGTCCATACTATTATGGAAGTTACCTCTTACTTTAATATGAGCAAAGGTGGCCCATCAGAATAAATTATAGTCTTGCGGATTATCTGAAATAAGGACAATATATATAGACAGATGAAAATACTTCCATCATGAAGTAACTTTTATTACATCTCTGGGCAATTAACATTTCATGATTATTGTATTTGCTGCTCTAAATCTTCTTCCCCAAAATGACAAATTTGAGAAATAGAAGCTTTTTATTTAACAAAGAAAATGCTAGATAGCAGTTACCGGTGTTAGGCTAGATTCTCTCGGTCCCAGGGTCTCCTGATTCCTTCATTCCTTAAGCAAATTTTTATTGAACATCTACTAAGTGCCAAGCTCTTTTCTAAGCCCCAAGGAAAGAACAAACACAAAGGAGACAATGTTGCTGCTCTCATAGAACCCACATTCTAATGAGAAGACACACTCAATAAGCAGAAAGAAGTCCAGGAAGTGGATATCACAGAAAGTGTTAGAGGAGAACTGAACAGGGCATAAACATGGGACAAAACTAGGTGGTTACTTTGCATTGAGTGGTCAGGGAGCCGACATCTCAACTGAGATGGGAATGACAATAAGCATCCAGAACTATGAGGATCAAGAAAAAAATATCATTCTAAGAAAAGGAAACAGCACATAGAGTCTTAGGTGAGAGAGAAGGCCAGTTTGGCTGAAAGGCTATGGACAGGGTAGATGATGTGTATGGGACATTCAGAGATGCAGAGTCCAGATCACTCATGGCATGGTCGGACAAGGTAAGAAATTTAGACTGTAGAGGTGCCTGGGTGGCTCAGTCAGTTCAGCCTCTGCCTTCAGCTCAGGTCATGATCCCAGGGTTCTGGGACTGAGCCCTGCATTGGGCTCCCTGCTCGTCGGGGAGTCTCCTTCTCCCTCGGCTTCTCCCCATGATTCATGCTCACTCTTTCTCTGTCTCAAAATAAATTAAATAAAATCTTAAAAAAAAAAAAGTCAAGACAAGACATTAAGACTGTAACTACAATCAGAAGCCAGGCACTTGATGAATTTTAAGCAAAGGAATGACATGATCAGATTATATTAATATGAATCAATCTTGCTATTACATGGAGATTAGGTTACAGAAAATAAGCAAGCAAACAAGGAGATCAATTGGAAGGTTGTAGCAATAGTTTAGGCAAAGACATGGAGATGACTTAGTGAGAGATAAGATAATGGACATAAAGAGAAATAGATTTGGGGTAGTTTTTGGAGTTAGAAGTGATAGAATTTGGGGATATATTAGAGAAATAGCTAAATTATGGATGTGTTCTAAGTTTTTGGCCTGAGAAACCTAGTAGAAATTGTGCCGTTTTCACATATTTCCTAGTTTAGAGAAGTTCTCTCATGGACAAATTAAGTTTTAAACATCTATTAGCCACTCAAGAAGAGCTGCCACATATGAATTTGGGTATCTGAATCTAAATTTCAGAGAAGGGGTGACAAATGAAAGATACTGATTTGAAAAACTTTAAACTACCTGAAGCCATGAGAATGGGAGGTACCACTTAAGGGAATAGGGCCAAGTCACTGGGCCAATGGTACTCCAACATTTAGAGATTGGGTAGAAGAAGAGGAGGAGCCAGAATGCAAGACTGAGAAGGTTGGGGGCGCCTGGGTGGCTCAGTGGGTTAAAGCCTCTGCTTTCGGCTCAGGTCATGATCCCAGGGTCCTGGGATCAAGCCCCGCATCGGGCTCTCTGCTTGGTGGGGAGCCTGCTTCCTCCTCTCTCTCTGCCTGCCTCTCTGTCTACTTGTGATCTCTGTCTGTCAAATAAATAAATAAAATATTAAAAAAAAAAAGACTGAGAAGTTTGAACTAGTGAGTTAGGAGGAAAGGCGGAAGAGATGCTACGCAGGAAGCCAAGAGAAGAAATAATGTCGAGGGGGGAATGGCCAGTTGTGTTGCATGCTGGTTAATGAAATAGAGTCCTCCAGATTTGGCAGTTTCACTGGAATGGTGGGTACCAAAGCTCTACTAGAATGAATTCAGGAGAGAATGTGAGGTGAGGAAAGGAGGAGAGCAACGACTGACAGGAGAATACATCTAGACTGTGTCATGAGTACAGCCCTCCACAACTGGGCTTACTCATAATACTGAAGAGCTCAAAAAAACGTTCATAATTATAAAGAGGGCATTTGTGCACCTGTTTGTGATTTGGACCAGATGACCTTGGAAATACCTATCATATCATGATGTTCTAGAATTTTTTTTTATTCTACAGTATTTATCAGACACTGCTCTCTTGCTAGCCTAAATTGTCAGTGCAGTGTCCCCCACCTGATCCCTCTGCAACCTTATCAAGGACAGATAAATTATTTTCATTAGACTTTATAAAATACTGGAAATAGCTCTTGAATTTTTATTACTTTCTCAGTAGACTCTAGATTGGGAAAAATTGATCTCATTCAACTGTCTCATCATGTAGATAAGGCAGTTAAGGCTCTGAGAAGTGAAATGACCAGTCAAATGCAAAATTCAAAGATAATAGCAAAGTGAGGGCTAGAACCCACATCACCTCGTTTCAGGTCTCATCATCTCATTACTTCTCCATTTTTGGCTTATAACTCTTTAATTCTTATAAACTCTCTGCTCACAATAGGAACTTTCAAAGTTGTGTAAAAATAACAAAATAAAAAGCAAGCAAGCAAACAAACAAACAAAAAGCCCCCGAAATTCTCCAATTTAGAGAACTGAAGTTCTTTTTTTGAGGCATGAGCTAAGGCATTCATTCCTCCAGCTGCTGGAGTATTGGCCATGGATGGCTCCCAGCCAAGCCTTCTCTGGGAACTGTCAAGTCATAGGGTTAGATGAACCATTATAAGGTGGAAGTGGTAAATCCAGAATTAAACGTCAGCAGGATAAAGTGTATAATTAAACTGCATTGGCATCTTTCCCTCGGCAAACCTATGGCTACATGATGGGTCCAAGATGATGAGCTTACGGAGGAGGGAGAAGCCCAACAGATGGTTCAGAGATGGGTCATCCTGACGCGCAATGCTGTTGCACTACACCTTCACTCAAGGGTGTCTCTAAAAGAAAACTGTGAAGGGAAATCCTCACAATGGGCAGAGCTTTGAACAGCCATGTCCAAAGGGCACAGCAATGGACAGACATTGCATCTGGTCATCCACCTTGATGGAAAGAAGGATGGACCAAAATGACACTACATACCAATTCATGAACAGAGCAAAATGATTTAGCTGGTTGTTTAGGGACCTACAAAAAGAGAAATTAGCAGACTGGCGACAAGGGCATCTGGGGAAGATTTCTGTGGGTGGGCCTATAGGAATGAGCCCAAGTGTGAAGATCTTTGTACCATGTGTAAATATGCCCTCTGGAAAGCATGCTGCTCTCCTTCATCATTCTTTGTAGAAGAAGCACTGAACAATGAAAAATACAGAATGGCATGGCCATTTGCCACCCTCTAGCCTCTGTTATTAGCCATTCCAGTGCTGGCACAATGGTCACATACACAGAGAAGTCCCAGTAGCAGGGATGGAGGCTATGCTCAGGCCCAGCATGGCTCCGACTCACCGAGGCTGATCTTGCTCCTGCCAGTGCCAAGCATCCCACCCCCCCAGCAATGGAGACCAATGCTAAGTTCTGATATGGCATAACCTTCAAGGACACCAGCCAGCTACTTGGCGATCAATTGACCACTCTATGGCCCTTCTGTTCTGCAAGGAGCAGCAGCAATTCACCTTGGCTGGCTGGAATCAAAAGACATTCCAGGCGTGGGTTTGCCTTGTCAGTCCATAGGATCTCAGCACCATAATTCAAGGGCCTACAGGGTATTTGATCCACTGACAAGGGATCCCGCACAACATCGCATAGGCTTAAGAGACTCCACTTGACAACGAAGGAGATATTGCAGTCAACACATGACTGTGGGATCCACTGGTTTGATGACACCGCACCACCCATAGGTTGCCAGTCTAGGGTGATGGAGGAGCCTTTCGAAAGTGTAATGGAGGCACCAGCTTGGAGCTGAGACTCTACGACAATAGGGGGCTTATGCCCCATTGACACAGTAACACCCTAGACCAATGACTACTACATGATGCCATGTTCCCAATAGGTAGAATATATGGGTCTGGGACACAAGAACAGGAAGTAGGAGTATCTTTGTTCACCATCCCTCTGAGTGACCAACTTGTAGAATCTGTGCTTTACATCACTACAACTCGGAACAACGCAGGTCTTGATGTTCTGACCCCCAGAGGGGGACATGTTCTATCAAAAGATACAACAAGAATCCCATTAAACTTTCAATTAAAGCTACTGCTGTCCCTTTAGTGTCCTCATGATGAGAAGAAAGTAGCGTAGAGGGAAAGGAGTCACCATCCTGACATGGTTGGTTGCCTGCGAGCATCAGCGGGAGGCAGGGCAACTGCTTCACCATGAGGGCAGAAAGAGTATCTTTGGTACCCATGCAGTACCCTGGGGAATCTCTTGGTATACTACATTGCCCATTTTGACAATGATTGGGTGAGTGCAACAGCCATGGCCTAAAAATGTCATGGTCCCCTGGGGGCTCAGACCTGTAAGAGATGAGGGTATGGGTCACCCCATCATATAAGCCACTTAGACCAGCAGAAATGTTGGCCAAGAATAAGTGAAATCTACAATAAATATTAGAGTAAGGATATAGCGAAAAGCTTAAAAAAATATGTAAGTGGAATCAAGCAGCACAGGAATTAGACTTAAGACAGTATATGACCCAGATTCCTTGTCCAGGACTAAGGAATTCGTTACCTCAGTTGCGGGTAATAATGACAACTAACGGCTTTCAGTTGAATTTTTATCTGTGAATTGCCCTAGCTAAAAGAGCTGCCTTGCCCAAGGTCACACCTCTTCCTGGGGCACAGTCCCTATCTAATGATGGGTGATAAAGGAGTTCATGGACTTAGGCCCTTTGCCTTAAGTAGGGACAACTCTGAAGGCTCATCCCAGCTCCAGAGCTCCCAGGCTCTTTGTTGAAACTTCAGTATAGTTCTGCTCCTACCTTGACTCAAACCTGCTTCCTGTACCAGCCATTTAAGGGGACTCACCAATGAAATCACTGCACACAACACAGATCCCATTTCTCAGGGACAGCTAATTCAAAAAGCAAAAACCGTGTGAAATACTATCTCTAACCATGAGAATAATATTCTAGTAGAAACTTTCATGATATTGGGAAAATTGGGTTATGACAGTTGTAAAATATTTGCTCCCACTTTTATAAAACAAATGTGTATAAATAAATGTAAATATATCCTGAGAAGGAGCATAAAATCGTGAGATACTAACAGTAGCTATCATTGGGTACTAGGCTCAAGATGTTTTTCTGTACTTTTAATAATCAATACTAGACATGTTTATTTTAAGCAGATAAAGTGAAAAACTTGAGGATAATATATATAGAAAAATAGATGCACGTATAAAACAGAAATTCATAGAGACAAGAAACAAGATAATTACTCTCTATCCCAGAAGACTCTTGATTTAAGAATGGGAAACCATCTCTTCCCTAATTCATCCATTGCCTCTACTGAATTTGCCAGGTGAGGCAGACAGACTGGAAACTCACCCACAGGAGTGCAATTTCTTGGTCCTATGGTCATTCTATATGTAACCTTTGGAGGAACTGCTAGACTGTTTATCAAAGTGGCTGCACCATTTTATGTTCAGCACTCATAAGCCACATTATTTTTCTACCCTTGGTTTAAGCACGTTTCTCTTTGGGTCTGAATATTCTGCCACAAACAGATTAGTCATTTCTCTTAGATGGGTCTGCGCAGGTTCCAACCAAGTGAAAGGCTAGAGAAAGTCTTTGCTTCCCAAGGCACCAGCCATGTGGTGGGAACAAGTCAAATAATCTGGTTTTTCTTCAAGACTCACACTCAGCTCTTAGAGCATTTCCCTTGCTGTTCCCGTCCAGCCAGGTTGGGTACGCTCATAGCCAACCCACTCCAGAATCACTACATCAAAAGTGGGAGCTTTTCTGATTGGCTTGCTTATCCCCATGATCTTCTCAAAGAAAAGAACCTCGTTATTATCCACTCGATTGCTTTACCTTGCATAGGGAGCCAAATTTTAATAAAAACCAGAAACTGTGAAAATTGTTAGCCAGGGCAAGGTTGTTTTGTTTGCTATTAAAAAGATTATGCTACTTAAATTTTATAAGTAGGTGATACTTACTTTTCTTTTCTCCTCTCCCAAGGCTGGCTCATCCCCAAATTTGTTAGGAAATTCGCCATATACTGTGGTTGACCATCAAGTTCAATCCCCGGGTTCTCAGCAGCAATTCTCACCTGATAAAAGGAAGCATACAATCCTCAAAACCATTTTTCTGGTACAAAAATTTAAGTGCGGGAAATTATGATTTATTCAAGTGGCAACGAGGAGCACAATGGTCACAATGTCTTCAACAATTTCACAGAAAATGCAGAAAAACAGTTTCAAGAACAGTTGTTCTTTGATCAACTCTAAATAAAAACCAAATGAATCCCATCAAAATATATTTTCTGTGAAGTTTTTTTTTTGAGGACGCTAATCAAATGCAGTTCAAGAGCAACGTGGCTGCATTTAATGTGATTTCAAACTTCACTAATCTGAAGTAGTGTGGTTATAAAACATTAATAAAGCCTGTATGTATATAGTTTGATGTAATTCATATCTTTCTCAATCATGAAAAATAATCAAGCATTACATAATTCAAAGCTGACTGGATGCATACATTATAAACTGTGTTTTTGCTATTTTCTTTAGGAGGTGACAGATTAGCTGCTGAACAGACCCACCATCTTTTATCGGATTTATTGAAACTTAGTGTTGGCCTCTACAGATTGGAGATAAGTGCAGTTTCCAGGAATAAAGCATCCGTATTAATGTAACTACCCTGTGTCTAGCTTTCCAGTGTCCTGGCTTCCTAGAAGGAGAAATCCTTAATCTCTTAGAGACATGGATACTGTGTACTATGTACTATGTTCGTATGTACTATGTACCATGATATTAATATGTTACATATTATATATTTCTTGGCCACTAGATAAAGTCCTGGCTGAACATCAGACTTACTTGGAAAATTATTTATAAGCTATAACTGGTCATGAGTATTATAGAAATAATATTTTTCAGTCATTTCTGAATACATAATATTTTTACTTAGCTCAAATTTCAGAAGATACAAAAGGTTACACTGTGATAAAATCTCTCTCCCACCCCTATCTGCTAACCATCCAGTTCTTTGCTATAGAGGCAAAACCAGTATTATAAGCTTTTTGTGCAGCTTTCCATAGATATTTCATGCATATATAAGCAAATATATACATTCATCCTTCTTTTTAGCAGCACTGGTGGCAAATGATACTCTTAGATTTTTCACTTAAAGTATCTTGAAGATTGGCCCGTATCTGTACATAAAGTTCCTGATTCCTTTTTTGCAAATGCATTGTATATTATTGTATGTGTGGGCCATAAATTTAGTCTACCTGGAAAGCTTTTAAAAATATGTGTTCCTGGGCCCACCCATAGGACTATAAAACCAGAATCCAGGGGCTAAGTTTGGGGAAGATGTATTTTTAATCAGCTCCCCAGGTAACTGTCACCCATTCAGCCCCATATCTTCCTGCAGATTGGTTCTGGGGAGTTATCATTTTAGGTTATCTATTCTGAATATCACTATTTCCAGCTCAGCTTTTCACTGGGGCTAGCAAGCAGAGGTTATATTTTCCGAAAAGAGCCCGACTCATCATTAGTACGTTTCTGATTGAAAGGAGGTATATGCTACTTATTGCTAGATTTATAGAACCTTTAAAGCAGGAGGAAAAAAAAAAAGATTCCTAAAGATTGCTGCCAGTAAAGTTACCAACTGATTTGTCCCATATCACTCTCAGCTGAAATGATTCTCGGTGAGTTTCAACTTTTCCTCTGTTTTACCTAACTCCCCTCAGCAGCTCTGTTTTCCCTCTACTCAGCAGCTCTCAGGGGGAGCTGAGGCATCAGAATAATGACAACCACAGTACAGGCTCTGATCAAGTCCCCAGGAGAAGTGTACCCACCCCACCCGTGGATAAAGACTGATTTTAATTCTCCAAGAAGGCCATGAAAATCTCCTGGGTCATCACTATATTCATTCGGTCAAGGGGAAATTATTTATTTTTTTATCAAACAGAAGAATCAAAGGCAAATGATGGCACTTCTGTATCTTCTCTTCTCCCTCTCACTTGTATGTAACATGTTTTCCCCCCTCCTAGTTGCTTGTGTTACAAGATCATCTATCATCCAATGGTTTCTCATTACATTTGTATTAAAACTCCTCTTCCAATCCTCTCCTAAACTGAACCTTTCATTTTTTTAATGTTTGCTTCCTTTCTGGTTCAATCAGGCTTATTATCAGTGGGAAGGCTTCAGGGAAATGGTCCATCCCCTGAATTTGCCTGGGGGTCTTGCAAGTAGCTTTAGAGCCCTACTATAAGTGATACTTTGTTTCCATTTCAGCAATTTGAAAAAACAAATAGATCAATTGCTTTAAACAGCTAAAATAAAAGATATGGTGTTCCTTGCTGCTTTGGATTCTCAGCATCTTAATCAATGGTAGTGACCTTTGAGATGGATTTTATGAAAGCGGGAAAGGAACTAACATGTATCTATTGCATTCTGCATAGATTATTTAAACTAATGGTATAAGGTGTATTCATATGTCCCCATTTTATAGATGAAGAGTTTAAGACTCAAAGAGGTGAAGTAATTTACCCAAATCCCACATCTGGTGAGCAGCATTGCTAAGGCTGGAAACTAGTTCTGATTCCAAAAATTATGCTGCTTCTACTAAATCATGTTTACTATCTAGACAAATTATATAATTTAGAGGCACATTTGCTAGAAGAAAATAGTAAACATATTTAGATAAAACCTATTCGATATTTCATTATGAATCCCCAAACTGGATAATTGAGGTGATTCAATTTCCTAGACAAGCATTTCTGTGGCTGAATGGATAATTATTGAACCTATTGTGCTATCAGATCATTCAGATCACGTGCTATTGAAGAGAGCCATTATTCTAAATATAGTACTATACGTAAATTGCGCATTGAGTTTAGTTAGAATAGTTTTAGCTCTGAGTGTAGCAGCTCCTTGAGCAAGGCTACAAATGGAAAAGTGTTTGCACTCATGCACAGTTCTATACTAAATCTACTCAAACCTTAAAAGTGGATATACGGATTTAAATATTGGCTTTAAACATGGATCACTGACACACACTAATGCTTCTACGGCAACATCACATCGAGAAAGATCAACCTCAATAAGACCTTTTTTTAGTCTAAAAACAACAACAACAACAACAACAACAAACACACACACACACACACACACACACAAATTTGTTTTAAGGACACTGCTTATCTGTTTTGAACCTCTCTGGGTTGTGAAAATTTCTGCCCGTTTTCTCAGGAAAGCAGAATCTTTCCCTGTTGCCTTTTGCTTTTGTGTCACTGGTGGAAAACAAGTCACAAGGCTGCCACAAGTCTGAGGATAGAAAATATTTTGCAGAAGTGGGCAAGTGGGTGTGAATTGAGTAGCCCAGCGACTGAGTTTGCCAGAAGGCCCAGGAACCGTACTTGGCTGAGAGAAAGGATTGGAATTAATTATTGGGTGCTAGGGGTTTGCTATCTTAGGTAAGTTCCATATAGTGCACAGTGCCTGCTTTACTTATTAATGACCTTTAGCTCAGATTTTCCCAAAGTCTTATCCTTGGAATAGGATTCAGCGGGATTCTCTCAAGGTTATATGACCACAACTTAATACGGTCAAGTAAGCTTGAAAAATTAGAATTGACTTACTACCTTGTTAAAATATATTCATACATTAAGTTATAAGCAATTTCTCTCTGTCTCAAAACCCTTGTTGCCAGTGTATGCCTCAACACAGTTATTGCTCTTTTTAAATTTTCTTTCCTTTTCTTTCAGGTCATAGATGCTATATTTTGTATGAAATTATAACATGCCAGACTCCCTGATTCGAATTTCTCTTTATTCCAGTTCCCTCAAAGAATATAAATCCTAGACATGATTTTATTATCATTTGAGATTAAAGTCATAGGACTTCTTCATCGATCCTTTCCTTCCAACTATTTTTATTTTTGACATTTAAATTATTTTTTAATTTATTTAAGTAATACGTGCACATAGTTTATGAAATCAAATAATCCTAAAATTTTATAACAAAAAATGGTGGCTCCATGCCTCACCTCTCTCCTCTTCCTTAGGGGTACTATTCTCATATTTATATATCTCCCAATCTGTAAATAATATGCGTATTATTTTTATCTTGCCCCCTTTTCTTCAACTTTTATTTTTATGTTATAGTTCATAAAATTTCAAACATATTTAAAGATTTATTTATTTATTTTAGGGGGGACACAGAGGGACAGAGGGAGAGGGAGAGAGAATCCTAAGCAGACTCCACTCTGAGTGCAGAGCCCAACACTGGGCTCCATCTCACAACCCTGGGATCATGACCTCAGTTGAAATCAAGAGTGAGACACTTAACCAATTGATCCACTCAGGCACCCTCCAAAATTTCAAACATATTTAACAATAACAGGAATAATACAATTAACCCTCATGAACCCATCATTCAAATTTAACAATAGTCAACTTCACAATCATTCTTTTTGCTTTTAAATCTCTTTCTGTTCTATGGGATTATTTTCCATTTACTTTTTTTTTCATTGAAGTATAATATAGATCTAGAAAAGTACAAGTGTCAAAGTGTACTGCTCACTGCATTTTCACAAAGGGAACACACCCACAAATCCAGTATTCAGATCAAGAAGCAAAAAATCAGCAGCCTCAGAGCCCCTCCTTCATTAGAGTCCCTCACTCATGCTTCTTTCCATTTGAGAACCACCAAGAGTCACTCTCCTGATGGCACAGATTCATTTCCTCTGTGTTTGTACATCACATAAACGGAGTGACACAGTATGGATTTTTTTTGTGCTGACTACTTCCGCTCCTTGCTCTATTTCTGGTATCCATCCTGTTGGGTGTTGTAAGTTTTTCTTTCTCATTATTATTTAGTGTCACCTTATGTAAATATCCTACTATAGATGGGCATGTCAGTAAGCTCTGCCTTTTTTTAAGATTTTACTTATTTGTGTATTTATTTATTTAAGAGAGAGAGAGAGCATGCATGTGTGAGAGAGCATGAGTGAGGGGGATGGCCGGATGGAAAGAGAGAAGCAGACTCCCCGCTGAGCAGGGAGCCCAACAGGGGTTGATCCCAGGACCCCGGATCACAACCAGAGCCAAAGGCAGATACTCAGCTGACTAAGCCACCCAGGCGCCCCAATAAGTTCTGCTTTTTAGCTATTTCAAATAGCATGGCTTTGAACATACTGAAAAATGCTTTTGCTGACCATGTGCTTGTGTTTTTGTTGGGTATATACCTAGGAGTGGAAATTGCTGGGTATAGAATATGGTATCCTTTCAAAACGTTGTCCAAAGTTGATTATCTCAATATATATTCCCACCAGCGGTATATGGGAGTCCCAATAATTCCACATCCTTGACAGCCTTTTTTTTTTCTTTCATTTTTGCCATTCTGGTGCCACTGTAGTGATACCTTATTATGGCTTAATTTGATTTTTTTCTCTGTAGACTAATGAAGTTCAACACCTTTTCATATGTGTATTGGTCCTTTGGGTATCTTCTATGAAGTGTCTGGTCAAGTCTTTAGTCAATTTTCCTCTTGACTTGTAGAGAAACTCTTTAGGTGTTTTGAATGAGTCCCTTTTCAGACATACGTATAGACAATATCTCTTCCTACCATTCCAGTTTCCTTTTCAAGCACATAATGGTATCGTCTGATGAATGGGAGTTTTATTTTATTTTATTTTGTTTTATTTTAAGATTTTATTTATTTGAGAGAGAGAGAGCACAAGCAGGGAGGGAGAGGGAGAAGCAGGCTCCCTGCTAAGCAGGAAGCCCAACATGGGGCTTGATCCCTGAGATCCTGACCAGAACTAAAGGCAGATGCTTAACCCATTGAGCCACCCAGGCCCCCAGGAAGTTTTCAATTTTAAAACAGTACCATTATCCATTAAAATTTTTTTTTGGCTGGTGTTTTCTATGTGCTGTTTAAGAAATCTTTGCCTACCTCAATGTCCTTAATATGTTCCCCTATATTTAATTCTAAATGCCCTACTGTGTTACCTTTCATGTTTGGAGCAATCTATCCAGAATTTTGTTAATCATATAAGGTAGATATATGTGTATATACATTTTATGTATATACATTTTGCATGTGTATACACATTTTGATACTGATCCAGCACCATTTATCGAAAACTTTTTTGTTTTTCCACCCTATTGAAGTATTGTATTTGTCATAAGTCAGCTGACCACATGTGGATCTTTCCGGAATCCCTCTTTTCTGTAGGTTTGTGCTTACTCAAATACCACAATTTTAGGGGCACCTGGGTGGCTCAATTGTTAAGCAGCCGCCTTCGGCTCAGGTCATGATACTGGGGTCCTGGTGTCCTGGGATCAAGCCTTGCATTGGGCTCCCTGCTCAGCGGGAAGCCTGCTTCTCCCTCTCCTGCTCCCACTGCTTGTGTTCCCTCTCTCACGGTGTCTCTCTCTGTCAAATAAATAAATAAAATCTTAAAAAAAAAAACCTACAATTTTAGTCATGGTAACTTTATAATAGATATTGGCACTTGCAGTGTAAGCCCTCCAGCTTTCTCCTTCTTAAAGACTGTCCTAGACTTTTTTTTTTTTTTTTTTTTGGTTCATAGCATTTCCATATCAACTTTAGAATGAACTGCTCAATTGTTTGAAAAACAATAATAATCTGCTGGCATTTTTATTGGATTGAATTGCATATAGAAATTAATTTGAGGATAATGGACCACTGTAAAAGACAGAGTCTTCCGACCCATGAATATGATAAATATCATTTATTTAGGTCTCATTTAGTTTCTTTAAAAATGTTGTGCATTTTTTTAGTGTTCCTGTTTTGTATGTCTTCATTAGATGTACTCCTAGGTATTGGGTATTTTTGATACTATTATACATTATATACTTTAAAATTTTTTAATTTCTCTCTTTATGTGGCTGGTATACAGAAAAACAAGTGAAATTCAAATATTGGCTTTGAATTCAGCAATCTTGTTAAATTTACTGATGATTTAGATTCTTTTATATTTTGCTAGATACACAATCATATTATCTGCAAATAATGATAGATTTCTTTCTTTCCATCCTTTTTATACTTTCTTTTTCCCCACTTACTTGCTTGGCTAGGAGTGCTGGTATAATGTTGAATGGAAATGGTGTTAGCAGGCATCCTTATCTTTTTCCCAATTTCATGGGAAAAGTTTTCAGTATTTCATGAGTATCATATGAGTGATAGGTTTTTATAGATTTTTTCCTTTTTTTTTAATTAAATGACATCAGATAAAGGGCTAGTATCCACAATCTATAAAGCACTTATCAAACTCAACACCCAAAGAACAAATAATCCAATCAAGAAATGGGCAGAAGGGGCGCCTGGGTGGCTCAGTGGGTTAAGCCGCTGCCTTCGGCTCAGGTCATGATCCCAGGTCCTGGGTTCGAGCCCCACATCGGGCTTTCTGCTCAGCAGGGAGCCTGCTTCCTCCTCTCTCTCTGCCTGCCTCTCTGCTTACTTGTGATTTCTCTCTGTCAAATAAATAAATAAAATCTTAAAAAAAAAAAAAAAGAAATGGGCAGAAGACATGAGCAGACATTTCAGCAAAGAAGACATCCAGATGGCCAACGGACACATGAGAAAGGGCTCAACATCACTCCACATCAGGGAAATATAAATCAAAACCACAGTGAGATACCACCTCACACCAGTCAGAATGGCTAAAATTAACAAGTCAGGAAACGACAGGTGTTGGTGAGGATGCGGAGAAAGGGGAACCCTCCTACACTGCTGATGGGAATGAAAGCTGGTTCAGTCACTCTGGAAAACAGCATGGAGGTTCCTCAAAAAGTTGAAAACAGAGCTATCCTATGACCCAGGAATCACACTACTAGGTATTTACCCTAAAGATACAAATGTAGTGATCTGAAGTGGCACGTGCACCTGAATGTTTATAGCAGTAATGTCCACAACAGCCAAACTATGGAAAGAACCTAGATGTCAATCAACAGATGAATGGATAAAGAAGATGTGGTATATACACAGAATGGAATACTATACAGCCATCAAAAACCACAAAGTCTTGCCATTTGCAACAACATGGATGGAACTAGAGGGTATTA